>NC_136058.1:388377267-389673153 GCF_964261635.1 Lissotriton helveticus | reverse complement strand
TTTGGAGCTCCTGGAGGTTTTCGTACCCCCATAATTCCGCACCATACAGGGCAGACCCTATTGCTTTTGCCTCATAGATTATCAAAGGTGGTTTGATGGGCTTAGTGAGCGATTTCTTATGCTCTTTGATGATTGTGCCAGCTAATTGCTTATGCCTTAGGGTAGCAATATTAAGGTGTGACCGCCACCTATTATCGTTGGAAATGTGGATCCCTAGGTAGGTAAAGGATTTTACAACCTCCAGGGTGCGACCACTCAACGAGATGTTAGGTTTAAAATTTCTGTGAGGATTGAAGGCCATGAGTTTTGTCTTGGACCCGTTTACCTCCAATCCGTGGACTACACAAAAATCATCAAATATTGCCAATGCTTTTTGCAACCCAGCTGGGGTTTTTGATAAAATTAAGGTATCATCGGCGAACATTAAAATTGGAACTTTTTCACCTGCAAGGAAGGGAGCATCCACTGCCTGAGACTGCATAGAAGAAACCACACCATTAATAAAAAGGGTGAACAAAGTGGGCGCCATTGAACAACCCTGCCTAACCCCACGCTCAACTGGGAATTCAGCGGTGTCATTACCATACCCACCCCAGCGAATTTTGGCATAATTGCCCTCATGCAACCGCATGATTAAGGACAACAATTCCCCGGGGACCCCAAGTGTCGCAAGAACTTCCCACAGTTTTGACCTTGGAACCAGGTCGAAGGCAGCCCGCAGGTCAACAAATGCTGCATACAGGCTGCCTCCACCTAGCACCACGGTCCTCCACTGAATCAGCTGAAGACGGAAGACTTGGTCCACAGTGCTGGTTGCCCTGCGAAAGCCAGCCTGAAAGGGGGATAGGATGTTATTATCCTCAACCCAATCAAGCAGCCTATTAACAATTACTCGCCCCACTATTTTTTGGACAGTGTCGATCAAACTAATTGGGCGGTAATTACTAGGCAGAGCACGATCCCCTTTCTTATATATCGGGATGATAACAGCACCCCTCCATGTTACAGGAATATCTGCACCTCTGGCAATATGATTAATTAAGAGATGGATGTATTTGGACCACCTTGCAGTATCGTTTAAAAAAACGTCTGCGGGTACACCGTCGATGCCAGGGGCACGACCATGATGGACAGTTTTAAGTGCCATCAATATTTCGTGCTGCGTGAAGGTGTCAGCTTCTGTCATGGAAAAAGGTTGACATGCGCTATCCGTAGACAGGTCACTCGAAGCATATTGCTCCCTAAAAAATTTAACCCAGGCATCCTGGGGGACATTAGTTGTGGTGGCGTCTTCTATCCTGTCATGACCCCATTTGACTATATGCCAAAATAACCTAGAGTGACCTTGATCACTGGCACTCTGTAACAAATCCCAGTGGGCTTCGTCCCAATCTTTTTTTGCCTTAACTATGGAAGATTTATATTGTATCCTAGCTGTCCTGATAGCCTCCTTGTTTTTATTCTTAATCGCGGCCCATAAGCGGGCCCTGGCCCCCTTGCAGTCTTGATTATACCATTTGGCTGGCCTATGATTCCCAGGCTTTTTATTGTTGGTCGGTTTTAAGAAATGGCATTTTATTTCTTTGAAAAGGTCGTTGTGGACCTTGGTAACCGTGTTTTGGGTGGGGGGTAACCCAACCACACCCTCAAGGGCCACTGTGGCCTTATCAGTTGCCATATTTATTTTTTCCAAAACCTGCGGGTCAGTTTTAACACTGGTCCACTTCAGCCTGCGCATATCGTTGGTGAGTATAGTCAATGGCGGAAGAGGTTCAGCACAAATACTTAAAACGGCATCAGACAGCCACCAGTTATGAAGGACACATAAAGGGTTATGATCGCTCTCTAACCTTTCCAACACAACCATATCAATGACCTTTGGCCATAAGGACATACTACATATGACGTAGTCAATACGGCTCGTATTTCTTCCATTATTAAAGGTCATGGCTGGTACTCTGTCAGACTTTGTCCGACCGTTCAAGGCCCTTAACCCATGTTCAAGACACATAGCGTTTAGGCCAAGAATATCCTCAGTCCAGCGGGTTATTGGAACTGTAGTGAGAGCGGGAATGTCCCATAACGTGTCTTCTTCCATGCCCAGTTGTGCTTCACCAATGTCTAGAGGTTCGAAAGTGCGATTTAGGTCGCCAGCTATTAGTATATTATTCCCTGATGAGTGAGTTTCTAATAAATTGTACAAAGACAAAAGGACCTCAGATTTTTGTACATTTCCCCCTCTGGCATATATATTATAGATGTCCATGGAGGTAGATGAGTTACCCTTTAATCGAATGAGCTGAATATCTTTTTGGTGAAGCTCAATGTTTCTCACATCAACCATGAGTGCCTGGCGCACCCATACAGTAAGTCCCCCCATCGGTCGCCCTTTTGGACCCTTGGTGGCCGGAAGATAAAAATTCAAGTAACCAAGCGCAAATACGGGGTCTACAGCCCAAGTTTCTTGGAAAATGCAGACGTCGTATTGGCTAACAAAACCAGACCATAAACCACAATCCATTTTGGAACAAAGCCCCGCGATGTTCCAGGACAGTAAATTCCCAGTTGCGTTTGCTATTGTAGAACAAGTGCAATGAGCCGACCCTGTTAACAGTAGATCATCATTACCAATTTCATTAGTATTTACAATAGTAACACCAGCACTGGGTACAACAGTATCTGTCACATCTTGTAAAAGTATAGGACAACTCAAAACCACTGTAGGACTTGCAGCCGTAGGAACTTGCAACAAGGTGGTAGAAGTAGATGGTAGTCAATCACAAGCGTCTAGGTTGGAAAGTGCAGCAAATCTATTTTCCACTCCCAGACCCGCTCAGGACCCCACTCAGCAAGATCAGAATTCTTGCTGCCCCTCTTAGTTACAACGTTCCATTTTGTTCTTAGAGTGCTGCAATTAGGACCTCTACCTTTCCTGGGATAAAAGAAATCTAAAGTCAGAGGGACAATAGGAGTAAATCTTTTCTGAGGCGGGTGGAGATTGGGCAAAATATTTGGCAGGACCTCGGGGTCAGAGAAGTTAAGTACAACACAATCCCCCTTGAATTTTTTTGCCCTGTTCCCAATCCACTCGACCCTTCTTGCATTCACCAGTTCTTCCGCTAATTGCTCCTTGCCCCAGGGTGTTATGGCCATGTTATTGGTTAGCCATGATAACGATTCATTTAATAATGACGCAGTTGACTCAGCATCACCGGGGGCTAATTTAGGTACATTTGCAAGAACAAGAACTAGTGGTGAGGCTTCAACGACGAGCTCTGATGATCCTTTCATGGTATTAGGTTCCCCATGAGGTAAAGCAGATGGTACATCTCCGGGGGGCCCATCAGGTAGATTTGCCATTAAAGGCAACGGGGGATTTGGTGCAACAACAGGAGTCGGTCCATTGGAGTGGTTAGATTGAATTTCACTCATCAAGGGCTGGACACATGTTGTGATGACTTCTGGTAGTTTTCTCACCTCCCCCAGAGTTTTTCCCAATAGACCTTCCAGTTTGTATACCTCAGCAGTTAATTTATCGATTTTACTAATCAGGGGTTTAACCATCCCTTTAATTTTTGTATCCATCATACTACAAAGCTTTTGTAATAAATCGTCGGAAAGAGTCACATAAGTATCCCCAGACAATTCCTCCTCCTCATCATCAGTAGATTTCCTTGGTGGCGACGCAACTTTGTTTTTAGATGACCTTAGGCCACCTCTCTTTTGAATGGCTTTCCTTTTCCCCCCAGAAACCCTAGGTGCGGGGATGGGGGGAGCGGTAGAAATAGTAGACTCGCTATTTACGGAAAGCACAGTCGGTGCGTCAATATCACTATTTTCTGCAATATTAGCTACAATGCCACTGGGCTGGATGCAATTTGAATCCTGGAGGGAGGCATGTGCCCCACCCAGGAGGCTGTTATTTAGCAAGTTGAATGAGTCCTCATTCTCAATATCTACCAGTGGTGATTGTAAGGGTGAATCTAATCCCAGTGAGGTCCTTCTGTCGGTATTAATTTTTGTCACAACTTGTACAAGATAGTTCTCCATAGTATTAGGGACTGTGGGTTGCTTTTTTGCAGGCATTTGGCAGCAGAAATGCACTTAAGACAAAAATATATAGACACAAATAATGGGGTTAAAAAGTTACCTGGAGCTTGGTGAGCCTAATCTGCCTTATGCGATGACAACAAGCAAAAAATAGAAGCAAGGTCTCTGGCCCAACCCAACCGAGGCCAACCTCGGACGGCCTCAGACGGCCCGCCCTTTGTCCGGGCTTCGTCCGGGCGTCCCGCTCGCGTCCCGCGAAGCGGTTGTCTCCGGCGCTTTTGTGCGCCTCCTGGCACCCTGGCGTCGGTGGAAAGCGCGCCGCCGCGTAGGCTGCCGGGAATTGAAGTCCCGGAGCGGCGGCGCGTGTAGATTGTATGCAGATGACTCTCGGCGGTGGCGGCTTCTCACCAGATGACCCGCGACCCCAAGGAAATGCTCCTCGCTATTGCAGCGTTACAGCGTCAGCAGCAGGTAGGTTTTCAGCGTCTCCCCCGCTCCGCCGGTGTCTCCGGCGCTTTTGTGCGCCTCCTGGCGCCCTGGCGTCGGTGGAAAGCGCGCCGCCGCGTAGGCTGCCGGGAATTGAAGTCCCGGAGCGGCGGCGCGTGTAGATTGTATGCAGATGACTCTCGGCGGTGGCGGCTTCTCACCAGATGACCCGCGACCCCAAGAAAATGCTCCTCGCTATTGCAGCGTTACAGCGTCAGCAGCAGGTAGGTTTTCAGCGTCTCCCCCGCTCCGCCGGTGTCTCCGGCGCTTTTGTGTGCCTCCTGGCGCCCTGGCGTCGGTGGAAAGCGCGCCGCCACGTAGGCTGCCGGGAATTGAAGTCCCGGAGCGGCGGCGCGTGTAGATTGTATGCAGATGACTCTCGGCGGTGGCGGCTTCTCACCAGATGACCTGCGACCCCAAGGAAATGCTCCTCGCTATTGCAGCGTTACAGCGTCAGCAGCAGGTAGGTTTTCAGCGATACAGAGTCCAGCTGCTCTATTAATGATAAGGTGGATATACAGTCCTGCTGCTCTGTTAATAATAAGGCGGATACACAGTCCTGCTGCTCTATTAATGATAGGGAGGATACACAGTCCTGCTGCTCCATTAACGGTAAGGAGGATACACAGTCCTGCTGCTCCATTAATGGTAAGGTGGATACACAGTCCTGCTGCTCCATTAAAGGTAAGGTGGATACACAGTCCCGGTGCTCTGTTAATAATAAGTGGATACACAGTCTTGCTGCTCCATTAAAGTGAAGGTGGATACAGAGGCCTGCTTCTCTTTTACTAATAAGTTGCATACACAGTGCTGCTGCTCTGTTAATAATAAGGCGGATACACAGTCCTGCTGCTCCATTAAAGGTAACTTGGATACACAGTCCTGCTGCTCCATTAAAGGTAAGGTGGATACACAGTTCTGCTGCTCCGTTAAAGGTAAGGTGGATACACAGTCCTGCTGCTCTATTAATGACAGAAAGTGCAAGGAGTCAAGAGGTCTTAAGCTTGGGTCTTGTGCCGAGGGGTCCCCGCCCCATGGCTCTCGGGACCCCCTTGGGATGCAGCGCCTGCTCGGGGCGCTATGACTGTTCGAGCGCATGTTAGCACCCCTCGAGCCCTGCTTCCTGTTATCTCCTCCCAACAGGGCTTTAAATGAGCCGGTACTGTCCGGTACGGAGTACCGGCACTTTTTTATTTTGGAGGGTACCGGGACTTCTCAAGCGAAATGCAATACCTTTAATTGGAGAGTACCGGCACTTCTCATAACGAAGGCGGGGACTCTAGTACAGAGTACCTGCACTTCTATTTTTTCATTTCAAGCCCTGCCTCCCAATCCTACTCCCTGCAGAGCCTGCCACGTGCAGCCCCTCCAGCTGCCATAACCCTGCCCTGTCACACGCAAGAAGGGGCCCACGAGTGCTGACAACAGATGCCAAGAACCAGAAAGAGTAAACTCCCAGCCAGAGCCACTGCCTCTCAGGAAGAATCATCTCAATGCAAGATTTATTACTTTATTTTTCCATTGACATCAGATAACAGCGCTGTTAATTTCATTGTGACCGGCAGATGGCAGCGCTGCATCATCTACGAACGGATGTAACTTTTTTTCCAATTTTACCTTCACTCCTTAATCTAAAACACATAAATTAAATGTGCGTTTATGTGTATTCTAAGGCATATGTGAGTGTGGGTGCGTGGGTGCGTGTGTGTGTAAGTTCTTCATTAAAAAAAGTGAGGGAGGTACAAGAATGCACTCCTTCAATCTGTCAATTATGTAGTGGTGCTAACAAAACCAACTCGTTGCATGCGAGCAGGTTTAGTGAGCAGGTCACAGTAATTCGAAAATATCCAAAAAAAGGCAGTGACATCGCACACTAAACCCTCGCACTGCTGAACGAAGGGATGTCTCCTCACTAAAGATCATTCTCTGAGCCTAATCAAATGTGTATAAAAGTAAAGCAGTCCTTATATCCATTATTAATTCCAAGATGAATCCATGCTTTTTTATCACTGCAGAGAGAGCGTAGTTCCAGGTTGATGCGTTATTCAACATTTCCAAACGCCTCTTGCTGCCCATCCAGACTTCCGATAGCGTCACGTGCATTAAGAGCATTCCTATAGAGCAGGCTCATGACGTCCCTCCCAGTACATGTGGGATGAGGAATGGATAGAAGCGCTGCTTTACTTTCATACAGGTACAGACCAGAACTCACAGCCTCGGAGCAGTGAGAATGGCTAAACATATCTTGAAACTGCTGCAGAGCCCCTGAAATTGAAGGGCGGCACTTGTTTCATAATGAACACTAAGGGGGATATTATCAACGCTTCGCGTTAAACATCGCACATCACGCTTAGCGCAATTTTATATATCGAGGTCTATCGCTAGTTTACATCGCCGTGTTAGCGGCGTATTTACAACGCCTTGCTCACAGGCGATGTACAAACCTGCGATAGACGGCGATATACATCATTAGTGTGTGAAATTAAGCGATGATTTCAAACGCTAATGAAAAGCTTGGGGGCATATCTTCAACGAGGCGATATAAAATTATTGCCGCTTTTGCTTCCATTTTCAGACGAAAAGCAGCGATAATTTTATCGCCTAATCAGCAAGGTCACGCTAGCGCATGAAACCTTGCAGCAGCGCCTTTTTACTCAACGCCCAGCTTTGCATCTCTAATGAGATGCAAAGTGGGCGTTCCTGACCTGACATAACTGGAGAAATGCCGCTAAGCGACATTTCTCCAATTAACAAGGGGGGCGCTAACTTGCAGAGTGACACGCAAAGTAGTGATAACCTCTGTTTCCTTACGCCTTCTTTTCCTTTGACTAAACAATGTTAGTCAATGGGTGGTGGATTATAGGGCTGAGACCACCCAGCGCTATTAACAAGGATATCGCCCTTCTCCATGGAACATCGCTGGAAAACCAGCGATATTCCATGGAAAACATTGCTATCTCAGGAATAATTATCACCATTGCATTATGCGTTGGTAATACAGCGCTAGCATGTTGATAATTATCTGAGATAGCCAGCGATAAAATTCCTCACATTAAGGGCGGCCAGCGATAATTATCGCTGCCGCTTGTCGATATGCCTCTAAATGATAGGGGAGTGTGGACGTAACCAAACAATCCACCTCCCATTCAAAACATGCCTAAGTCAATTTTTGACTAGGCGTTAAGGATTCTGCGAAAACCGCGGTTAGGGCAGCTTTCATCATCGCTTCGTGGTTCCAGGCCGCGTTGTAAATAACGCGATGTCCTGTGTGTGACCTTTTGTCATGGTAGTACAGGAAGGTACGCCTACTTTGCATCTCATGAGCGATGTATATCGCTAAGATGCGCGGCGTAACAAAAACGGCAGCTAACATGCGCCAATGCATGTTAGCGCCGCCCTGTTAATATGGTGATGAAATTATCGCCGCTTTAGCGGCAAAAAGTGCAGCTAAAGCAGCGATAATACCCTTGTAAATATGCCCCTAAATTTATGAACATTTTGCGTCAGCCATTTAATATTGAGCTTTAAAACAATATGCATATTCACAGCGCTTTAAATCATAGGCTACTTTCTCATAGGACTATATTAGAAAAATGACTATTCCATACTGCTCCAATCAAGCCTCAGTTCTGTTGCTCTCTGTAGAGTTGCCGCTCTAGCGTTCGCGCTACGTCATCACGTAGCGTGAACGGCGGCCATT
This sequence comes from Lissotriton helveticus, assembly GCF_964261635.1. Taxonomy (NCBI): domain Eukaryota; kingdom Metazoa; phylum Chordata; class Amphibia; order Caudata; family Salamandridae; genus Lissotriton; species Lissotriton helveticus. Next base: position 389,664,917 of record NC_136058.1, on the reverse strand, counting down.
TGGTTCACGCGCTAGATGCGCAATTAGTCGGGTGCCGGAGCTGGTGGTGTACACAGCTTGCTCGGCGCTCTCTGTGACGGTACTTAATGTTAAATAAATACACGGAAAGGCTATACAGCATCCTGTCTTCCTTGGGGTATAACACCTTCACAACACTCTCTGTTACACCAAGCCTCTGCAGAGAATGCGTTACGAAAATGAGGTCTAAGAACCTCAGTGTAAAATAATGCATTTCTGCTCAATTTGTAATTGGTATGATGTATCATCTTCCATTTCGGCGTGCAGCTATTTTTATGAGGTTCCTCAAAGACATAATAGCTATAGATGATGCTTTCCTTGCTTGTTTCTGTTTTTTGTGAGACCTTGGCTGCTGAGGCCCTTAGATTCCTTGTTTACCTCTGCAGGGTCATCTTTCACCAGATGTAAAGCGGGCTTTGGGGCGACATTTAATGCTAAGGTAAATAGGGATCTAAGGGTAGATTCCAATAAAAATCCACTCAGCACAGGTTGCCCAGAGAAAGACATCTTTAAAGTCTCAAAGGAGCGCATGAGAAGAATAGAATACAAGTGCCCCATGAGCCAGGAATGTGTTCAAGAAGTGAGAGCTGAATTTTAAGGGGATAGGTGCGTGGATTAGGGCTTTTGTCACAGACATCCTTTTGTTACCGCAGGTCATAAGATATAACCCTAATATAGCACAGTGACTGTCAGGAACTGTCATCAAAGACCTGCATAAAATAGGTTAGCACATTCTCTTTTTTCCCCTCAGTCTTTAATAATCTATACCTTACTTAGATAACTTTATTTCGGTCATAGACCATAAAAGTGCAGATAAAATATATACATAAATAGCAATAAAATGCATAAATAATTGAGAACTTTAAGTTAAAACGTTATTAAATTGAAAGTTATCAGAAGTGCACATCACAATTTTAAAATGATTAGTTAATTAATTAATCAGGGAAGACCTTCTTCGCCACATTCCATATAAAAAGCGGGAGACCGAGAAGACGATGGGAGGGGAAGTGTCGTGCCTTAGTATTCTGCAAGCCTGCACACATTGCCTTAGTCCCAAGTTTTTACACAGCGGCGCCAGCCAGCACCTTCGTATTCTGCTGTATGCAGGGCAGAAGAACAGAATGTGGGCAATGTCCTCTTTGCTACAATCACAGGCTGGGCAGGATCCATCTTCTCTCCCTGCCCATGAATATGTCAATGCCCCAATGGGTAAACAGCCATGCCTTAATTGGATATACAGTTTTCTCGCGAGTGGAGGCTGTATTAAGTCTAGGAATTCCTCCCTCTGAGGCACCAGTTTTACCTGTAAGAACTCTTTGGACAGGCTGCCCATACTTGCCGAGCTACATAATAAGCTTAGGTTGAAATGTCTCACAGTGGCCAGCAACTCTTTTCTCTGCACCGCTGGGCAGCTCACCTCCGGGGATTCCCACAGTTGGGGGAGGCCAATTTGTTGAGCAAGGGTTTTAATATGCAATAGCCATGGTATGCGCTTGCTCTTCAAGTGAGCCCAAACAGCTGAGAATTCTGCTCTGTAGTCCTCAAACTCTGGCACAGTCCACAGCCTTCTCCAGTACAGCAGCGGTCGTGCAGAAAGTAATTCAGTAATGGGCTCAATTTCCAGATCAAAACGCAAGGGTGTCAACGGAGTGCTCTGGGGGAGACCCCCCAAGTTCCTCATGAAGGCCTGCTCTACCTTGAGCAAGGTTCGCGTGTTCGCGTGACCCCAGAGTTCCGCTCCGTATGTTACGGCTGGTCGTGCTTGAACACCATAGATCTCGAGGGCAGGGGTAACTGGCTTAAAGAAAGTTGTTTTTTTAAACTTGCCAATGCCCCCAGTGATTTGCGAGAGTCTCAAGGTGGATTTGGCGACCTGTGGGCCCCAGCTAAAATCTTCATTTATGGTGATGCCCAGATAGATGAAAGTTTTTACCCGCTCAAGCGGTGTGCCATTTAGCATGGGGACCGGGCGGGTGCGCCTCGGGGGGCCGAAGATCATGAACTTGGTCTTACCCAGGTTGATCTCCAGGCCCCGCGAGGCGCAGAATGTTACAAACCCGTCTAGAACCCGCTGGATGCCCGTTGATGTTCGCGAAACCCGGCCTGTGGACAACCGCGGGGCATCACTATCCCTGACTTTAAGTAGATCCCCCACCAGACCGTTAATATACAGGCTGAAGAGCGTCGGGGCTAGGGCGCAGCCCTGCCGGACACCTCTCATTACTGGGAAGCAGGGGGATAAGTCTCCATACCTGCCACACCTCACTTGGGCATAGTTCCCTACATGCAAGCTTGACAAGACGTCTAATAGGTAAGACGGGAGGCCAAGACTTTTCAGAACCTGCCAAAGACTTGCCCTGGGCACAAGATCGAAAGCAGCCCGCAGGTCCACGAAGACGAGGTAGAGGCTGCCACCCTCTACCAAAACTGTCTTCCAGAAAAGGACCTGGAGCCTAAATATTTGATCCAGGGTCGAGATTCCCGCTCTAAAACCTGCCTGGAGGGTAGTCAATATTTCAAAGTCCTCCATCCACCCTAGTAGACGATCTAGAAGGGCTCGGCCCATTAGTTTCTGGGAAGTATCCAGAAGACTGATTGGCCTATAGTTTGCTGGGGCTAGAGGGCAACCCTTTTTAAAAATGGGGACAATCTCAGCACCCAACCAAGTATCCGGGGGGTCGGCTCCGCCAAGAACCGCATTAAACAATACAGCGAGGTACGGTGCCCAGATTTTTGGCTGCGAGCGAAATAAATCGCCTGGCAGCCTGTCGAGACCAGGGGCCTTATTCGGAAGCAGCCTGGCAATGGCCGATTCTACCTCTTTGAGGGAGATGATCTCGATCTTTCCCGGGCCTACCTCTGTCCCAGTCTCCTTCTCGCCCATCAGACAGTCCCTACCGCAGGTCCCCCGCAGTCGACACTCATGCGAGGGGTCTGGGGCCAGAGGAGACTGGGAGGCACTGTCGAACTCAGGTGTCCGGGGCTTATTTGTACATTCTGGGGTGTCAGGCTCGGGGCTTTAGTAGAGTGCTGCAAAGTGCGCCTCCCAGACAGAGGGGGCGATATTTGGTAGAGAAATTCCCCCTCCCCCTCTCGCACCGGAGCTTACTATTGCCCAAAATAATTTAGCGTCCCTTACCTGCAAGGCACCGCTCAGTTTTTCCCACCTGTTTCCTCCCACTCCCTCTTAGCCCTGCTGATTTCCTTTTTGTACAGCGGCCTGATTGCCCTGGTTTTGACTAGATCACCGGATTTGATTGCCGCAAGCAGCTCATTTTTTAATTTCTTGCAGGCAGCATTGAACCAGGGATGTGTCCTTGGCACTAATAGCTTATTCCTACTTACAGGGTAAAGCACTTCCCTCAAAGCCACTGCTAGTTGCCTGTGTATGTCTACTGGGTCCTGAGCAAACGTCGAATCACCCATCTGCCTTATAAAAGGGATTGCAAGCTGGTATATTTTTGCTAGCTGTGAAGCTGATTCAGCTAGGTGTGGCCATTTGACCCTTCTTCTATTATTAGACACTACCAATTGAGGTGGTGCCGTGTCAAAGTTTGGAGCAGGGTTAGCTAGGCCAAAGGACCCGGGTTTTAGGGTTAGGACAAGGGCATTATGATCACTGTCGTGCCTTTTCACCACCCTAAATTCCTTCAGCTTGTCCCAGTTGCTTGCCTCCACCATGACATAGTCAATGATGGAAGTTTGCCTTGCCCTATTATAGGTAGCTAAACCTGGGCGGTCTGGGTCTAGTCTTCCATTGCACGCCCGCAAGGACGTTACAAGGGTAAGGGATTTTATTTGAAGGGCCAACGGGGTCCATGCCCTGAGCGGGGCGGCATTAAGCTCGGGAATGTGCCACATTGCATCCACTTCGTCCTGCTCACCCAGCTCCAAGTTGCCCAGCGGCTCGTATTGGCAGTTGAAATCTCCGCCGAGGATTATTGCAATGGAGGGGTCTAACACCTGGATAAAGGAATTCAGGGCTGTAATCGTTTTAGCTGTCTGAGCATCTGGCTCGTAACCAGATATTAGATCCCAGTCAGAATGGCTTCCGGTCAGGACACAGTACCGAGACGGCGTTACTTTACATCACGGAACATCTTCGCCAGGTACTTGACTCGGGTCATACAGCAGCGCTCCTGCTATTAGACCTAAGCGCTGCTTTTGACACTGTGTCCCACCATATACTGATCCAACGCTTACAGGAAGCTGGAGTTACGGACATCGCTCTCCAGTGGTTTCGTTCCTTTCTATCGGAGCGAACCTTCAAAGTGGCTATACCACCAGCTCAATCCGCCACTTATTCCTTGGAGATGGGAGTCCCACAGGGATCCTCGTTGAGCCCTACAATGTTCAACCTCTATGTGAAACCGCTAGCTGCAGTCGTCAAACAGTGGGGTCTGACGATGACCTCATATGCCGACGACACACAGCTGGCGGTGACACTTAGTGGAGACCCCGAGGTGGAGGCTCCCAGATTCCGAGAGGGTCTGGTGGCAGTAGCAAGCTGGCTCCGGACCAACTGCCTTCAGTTGAATGCCACCAAAACTGAGGTGTTGGTATTAGGGAAGCATGCGGAGCTATGGGGAAATCAGTGGTGGCCACCGGAGCTGGGTGTCATTCCGATTCCTGCCTCTGGCGTCAGAAATCTAGGCGTTTGGCTGGATCCTGCACTCACCTTCATGGATCACACCAAGAAGGTGGCGGCCACATGCTATGGCATCCTGCGGGGTATAAGGCCGGTTTTAAAGTACTTTGACCCCCCCACTAGACAGCTTGTGGTCCAGGCATCAATACTATCCCGGCTGGACTACGGTAGTTCGCTGATGCTAGGGATGAATCAAGCAGAGGCCTCTAGACTACAAAGGGTTCAAAATGCCGCGGCACGTGCCATTGTGGGCCTTCCCAGACACTGTTCAGTGTCTGGCACGATCGTGGCCCTACACTGGCTCCCGGTCAGACAGCGAATCAAGTTCAAAGCGCTGTGTCTGGCTTTTAAAATTTTGAAGTTTTCTTCGCCGCCGGCACTTGCCAACTTACTTACTCCCTATTTTCCTTCAAGATCCTTGAGATCTGAGACGCTCCACCTGACAGTATGCCCCCGTTTCAAATTGTGCAGAATGGGTGGCCGTTCCTTCCGGGTGCTTGCGGCAGGATTATGGAACTCGCTCCCGGTCCATATTCGAGCTCTTGACAACCTGCTTGCCTTCTGGCAGGCGATTAAAACCTTCTTGTTTCCCGTCTCTGAATAGTTGCCCCTTTCTTTTATTGTGTGTTATGTTGTAGTGTCTGTCCAAGCGCCAGGACGCCCCTTTGCTGGGGCAGCTGTGCGCGATAAAAATACAATTAACATAACATAACATTAACATAACATAACATAACAGATTCTTGCCCATTCCTAGAGGGCCTTGAGTAGACGCTTATTATAGCTACTTGGGAGTTGATGGGAGTTTTTAATAAAACACACTGGATATCCCGGGAGTTAGTTGCAACTTGAGTTGCCTGAATACCCAAATGGGGTCCAATCCAGATGGATAACCCACCCGAAGGCCGGCCTCTACCTTGGGACACTGCCAGGACATCAAATGTTGCAAAAATCTGGCTACTGCTTTCCTCCAGTGCCCAGGTTTCTTGTATCAGGCATATGTCATGTTCCGCCATGAAGGATTCCCATTCTGGAGTAAGTAACTTATTTTTTAACCCGGCTATATTTCAGGAGATTAATTCAAACTCCCATCGGATGTTTTAACAGGACCGCTTGTTTCCTTGCTCCCCTTGGTGGTAGACCTCTCCCTCAATGCAACATGAGTTTTAGACACTTCCCTGGGTGGGGGCAGTGGGGGGTTTTCCTCAGTTCGCCCTGCCTTGCTCAGAGATTCATTGTCCTCTTGTGTGGGGGAGCTTCCCTTGGTACTGAGTCAATCCACCTCTTCCAACACACTAAACCTATTCCAGTGTGGTGTAAGCGGGAAGAAAGGACTTGTGCCCTCTCTGGTTGACCATCGATAAGGCATATTACAGGGTGGGGGTAGCGGCCCCTGTTATTGTATCCTCTTTTGGGGTGGAATTGCTCCAGGCTAGGGGTAGGGTAGAAATAGGAAAGGTGTAGTGGGTAAATTTGGGTATTAAAACTATGAAGAGGGGCGTTGCAGATAAATTCAACAGCAGTGGCGTCCCTAAAATTCAAAATTATAACATCTCCTGCTACTGACTTGGGGCCCCTCCCAACCCAACCTACTCTCCTAGCTGATAAGATTTCACCCGAGACATTAGGCGGGAGAGGTCTGTTAACGCTGAGCCATTGAATGCACTTGTTTTTTAGCTTGCTCTCACTTTCTCTTTTCCCCTCGCCTAAAGATGGGACACCTGCAAGTGCTACCACGTACAGTTGGGCTTCTGGGGGTAGATTTATTGTTGGCAACCGATTGGGGGCAGATCTTGGTGTAGCATTCCTTGTCTCTGGTGGGCTAGCCTTGCCTCCCTTTTCACTCTCTTTAGCAAGTGTGGCAGACTTGTCCCTGACGAGGGGCAAGTTTACCGCAACTTGGCATGCTTGGCCCTGGGAGGTGGTATTAGGCAGGGGGCGAGGTGTAGCTTGTATCTGCTTGGGAGTGTTGGACGGGGCTCCTGTATTAATGGTCTGTGGTGTAGGAATTTTCCCCCCAGCTTCCCCGCACTTGAGAGTATTGTTGAATTTAGTGCAAGGTGCTGGAGATGCGGCACATCCCGGTCGTTTGGCTGTCTCTGCTGTTCCAGCCCCCTTAGCGTTTACGACGGAGATTAATTTGTCAAGTTTTGAGACCAAGGGTTTAAGTTGGGCCACAATAGTCCTCTCAAGGCATGCTTGTAGGTCAGCCACCATATTGGTGACCCAGCAGGGAATGCCTGGTGACGCTGTTAATGGGTTGGCGGTTGGGGTCACCAAGTTGTCATTTACCAAATTGCTTTTGCCCGATTTCTTTGGGATATGCTCTTTCTTTTTCCTGGGACGTGCTTTGCAGGATTCCGGTATTTTTACTGGGGATGGGGATGTTAAAATGATCGGCGGGTCCGCTGAAGTCTCTAGATGTACCTGGCTACAAGGCAGGTCTACATAAGATGATGATAAGTAGGAATTAGCCTCTAGGGCATCAGTCATGGTGGTCGAGGTGTTCCCTCCCTGGTTTTGGAGAATGAATGATGGAGTTAGTGACAGTCTTCTTTCGGTGTTCTCGATAGGAGTGGCTACCACCCCGATCGTTTGCTGCAACATTTTATCAATCGCAGTCAAAGTGGGTAAAGGCTGGGGTTCTGCTGGCTGCAATTTAGTGTTTGATCGAGTGGCAGGCATTTTGGCTTTTTTTCCCCTGTTGCTCATGCTGTTCATGCTGTTGACTGAAAACACGAGATAGCAATATCCAAATCTCAGGCGCTACTCCCAGCTGTTGTTTGGCCCACTTATTAATAACAGTACCTTGGGTGTATATCGGTAGTCAGTCTGCTGCTCCTTATGAGGCGAAAGGGGGGGGTAGGCCGTCCCGTCCTCCGTTGTCCCCAGACGGCCCGCCCTTTGCCCGGGTTTTGCCCTGGCGTGCTCCCGCGACGCGGACAATCGGAGGTGATCCTTATCGGCAAACTGCTTCCGCCTGCACTGTGGCCTGGGACCAGTAGTCCTAGCAGTCCTAACTCCCCTCCGCCCGGCGGCCACACAGATCACAAGAGTGCGGCGGCGGGAGGGAAGCGGAATGGGTTACAGGTCAGTCACAGGTCGGCTCTGATGACAGCGTGCAGCAAGCTCCCGGTTCGCGGCCCCCCTTGTCTTTTCTTGTTAAATTCAAGTCCTTAACTCGGCCTCTCCTCTTCTCTCCTCGTGGCACGCCACCTCTCCTGCCCCTTCGGCAGCTCCTCCTCGGCGGCGAAGCAGGTCTGCAGCACAAGGCACTCGGTCCGCAAGGAGGAGTTAATTCAACAAATATTGAAGCACAATTTCTGGATTCAGCTCTCTTCTACTTGTGCAGCTAGGTAACACGGAGGCATGGATTACCACTCTCACCAGCCTGCTACCCTCCGCTGTTCACCTGCTGCTCCTGATACTCCCGACGCTCCCGGAGCCTTGCCCCCTGCCGCGACTCACCAGGCCTCCTGTGGCTCTTGTTACTCTTGTTTGCGGCCCCGGCTCGGCTCGGCTTGGGTCAACTCGGCTCCCGGTTCACGGAGCCCAGTTCTCGCCGCACGCCGGTTACCACCAATATTTTTTCGTCTCAGCCTATTGTTGCTGATAAGTGTTTCTTTGGGTAGATATACATTCCTATTATTAAAGGCTGCCTTTACTAGTGCTTTAAAATAAATGAAATGCACAGAATAATTATTGTTGCACTGGGCGCCTACAGCTCTAAAGCCAGCCCTGTGCAGGAGCGCCTCACTCTGGCTGACCAGCAGCAGCGACACTAAATATTCGAACAATTTTCTCTGCGAACAGGCACATCACAATTTGAAATTGCGGTGTGTCTTGTTCATATAGGAATTATTCAAATATGTTGTGTCACTACTGCTGGTCCAGACTGCTTCAAGTGCTCACGGCACCCCCTGCATGTTGGGGGATTTTTGGGGTGGAAATTTGCTTCTGTGTTCCCTTCTCCGAGAGGCCAAAGGTCACCACTTCCATAACTCACAAGTTAGCCACCCGCCCGTGCCGGGTGAGACAGCAGCTACACATGTGTGTCAGAGAGGGCACAGTTTGATTTGTGTAGTGAATGTACAACAATGTATTCTACTATGCTTGCCCTCGGCGCCACGACAACGAGTCGGAGGACCTTGCAAGATGAATTGCTTCCCAGGCAGACCAGCAGCACCTAGACTAAGCGCTGCGCTCCAGTCTTGTTTTTCTGAGCCCCGCCAGATCCCCAAAGCATGCCTGGGGCACTCTATGCGTGACTAACTCATTTTAATGCTGTGATGCTGACTCAAGCATTAAAATGCGTTAGTGTAACCCCTGGTGCGTGGTATTTTACAAGGCTGCCCTCCCCACATACTGGGCAATAGATATCGGGTTCTGATAAAAGGTTGCAATTTATTGGTATCAGCAATGTGACCAATCATGACAAAATGCATGTGACCGTTCCTTTGAGAGCTAGGCTTCCCTTGCTACCGATTTGTGGCATTGACAGCTTCCTGTGGCCGCGACTGGGCTGTAAGTGCCGTGTCTGCCCTGCCACGCTCCCTGTGGTCGCTCTGGGGCCCCTCAGTGTCCCTCCTGTGAGACGACTCCTTATCCTGCAACAGCCTCCTGTCCACCCTTCACGGGTACTTGATGTAAGCTAAATGGTGCTGCCCCTCCCCCTGCTGATGGGTTCCCGCCCTTTGGTGGCCCCCTCGCCTATCGAACTCGTGGCCCACGGTACGTGCATCCCACCAGCTCAAAGGCCCCCGCGATGTTGAGGAGGGAGATATCAAAAACCAACCACTGAGCGGTGTACCCTGATTTCTGTGTAATAACTCTGCATTTTCAGTTTGATCAGCTTGTGAATGATGAACGCCCAGCTCATGGCCCTGCAGAACCTGCTCCTTGCTATAACAAGCTTCCTCCTTGAATGCTCGACTGCGCCATGGTTCTCCGCCCTCTTCCAATGCACATGCACTATGACCTCTGACCCGGCACGTGCACGGGTCGCCCCATTCTGGCCACTGCTGTCAGACCTTCTTTTGATTTCCGCCAGCAGCGGTCTCCTGCCCAGGGTCATGGGGTCATTGCCTCAAGGTAAGTCACTGTGGCGTGGTCTGACCCACGCTTCTAGCGCTGCCCCCACAGCTGGCGACAGCTGCTCCCATTCCATTCTTGGTTTGCCCAGCCAGACCATGTTCGTGTTCTTTTGCCATATCCCTGTGTATTTTTCCTCACATGCCCTTGAAATGCAGGAGTGCCCGACCAGACAAACTGTCCGTCCACCCCTGTAAGCAGAGAAAAACAACTGGCCCTTCTCAGCCGTCCAGCCTGATGTAAGTCCTGAACCTTTTGTACTTCCTTCGACCTAGCTTTTTAGTTGCCTCCTCCCTCAAGTCCTTTTACTCCCTGTGAGGTCAGCTGCCTCAGCCAGCTCTTTCTGCATCACTGCTGTGATGTGTACCTTGCTCATAAAGGTTCTGTCTAAGTGAATGACCAGTGGTGCTCTCACTGGTGGCCTGGTCTTTCCATGGTCTAGCATCAAGGAGACTTGGCAATGTCCTACCACAGGTGTGCGGTCTATGCGCGACCATGCAACCTTGGACTCCTGATTAGTTTTGGATTGCTGGAGCCTGAGCTTGATATAACGCAATGCGGCGGATACGCCAGCGCAGGCAAGACACACTGGCTTCATACTTCGAGGGGGCTGCCACCCGCAGCCCTATCCGCTGACCCTTCCGCTGCTTTTGATACGGTTTGTCATGATAACCCAAAACAAAGACTCTTTGACATGGGTGTTGGCGCTCCAGTACATGGCTTGTTATCCTCCGACAGCAGGGAGCAAACCATTAGCCTGGAGACGCAAACTTCAAAACATTTTATATCACCGTGCGGTGTCCCACAGGGATCATCTTTGAGTCCAACACTTTTTACATAAATATGACTCCCCTGATGAAATTGACTAAATCCTTTTGCTTTTCTATGGTGTTGTATGCAGAGGTCACCCAAATCATGATCTCTACTGAATGTAAATGTAAATCCGTATTTGTAAAGTACGAACTACTCACCCTTACAGGTCTCACGGCACTGGGGGCATTGTGGAAATTAAGTGAGCTATTGCCCAGAGTCACATGGTGCTGAGCTGAGCTGCTGCAGGAGCCAGGGATCGAACCGTGAGCCCTGTGCTCCAAAGTCAGCTGCCCTGGCCGCTGCACCACACCTCTCCACCCTGAATTTAACATGGATAAAATCTCTGCTAGGTTTAATGGATGTATGGTTGCTCTTATAGACTGGATGAGCTCCCAGGCTCTGAAGGTTAATTCCGATAATACCGAGGTTCTCCTGTTCAGACTAGGGGCATATTACCAAGGGCCTTATTGCCGCTTTAGCGGGAATTTTTCCAGCTAAAGCGGCGATAATTTCATCACCCTATTACCTAGCTGTCGCTTACACAGTTAGCGACAGCTAGTAGGAGATAGTGATCATCTTGGGGCCCACTTTGCATGTCAGCGATAATTATCGCTAATGACATGCAAAGTGGGCGTGCCAAAATGTTAACAACTGTAAACAGTCGCTAACATCGCTATCTCCTAATACCTACAAAGGCGTATGTTTTGGAAATATTCGCGCTAAGCGCGAATATCTCCAAAAGCTAACGCCTGCCCAGAGCAGTTCTTAGCCATGTTATCCAATGGTAGGTGGATAACATGGCTAAGAGCATTAGCTCGGTAATGCATGAATATCGCAGACTTTTCAGCGATATTCATGCATTACGGCCGATTTTTAAAGCTTTTGAGATAAACCTTGATAATAGCAAGGTTTATCTGCGATTTGTTGGTAATATGCCCCAAGATTCCTGTTTTTGGAATATGTCCTGGTGGCCGCATTCCTAAATACCCCTGCCATGCCCGGTCCTAAAAGTTAGGAACTTAGGTGTGTACTTTGTCACCAACCTTACTTTTAGGGACTTCCTTAAATTATCCTGCATTCTGGTCCTGAAAATTCTCAAGAAAGTCCTCACATTCGTTCCGCATGAGCTCCAAAAATCTGTGGTTGTTGCACTGGTCTTATCAAGGTTGGACTATTGTAACGCCCTGTATGTGGGAGCTCAGCAAGGTGTCCTAATGAGACGACAGAAGCTCCAAAATGCAGTGGTCCATACTCTTAGTAAGATAAAATAGTCTGATCATGTCTCGAAAGACAGGCAAAATGAGCACTGGCCCCTGCTAAAAAGAGGGTAGCTTTTAAGGCCCACTCCCTCACACACAGAGCTCTTTCTCATCAAGGCTTGGACTGTCTAAAAAAAAAATCTCCTGCAACACACCAACAAGAGCGTTGCCGTCATCTTTGGATAATAAGGTGCGGGTCCCAGGTTACCAGGAGTGTGTCCTGAGGGGCAAATGCCTAGTTTTATAACACCTCTAAGTTATGGAACCAAATGCCTTGGAATCTGAGGAACCAAGCCAACCATCTCACTTTCAGGAAGTCACTCAAGACCTGTGTTTTGTATGTGGCTTCTGACCAATAAGCCACACCCAAACACTGCACTCCCACCTGGAAGGCAAACATATCATTACACCTTTGAATAATGTACACTTTTAAGCATGTCTTACCACCCCTGGCACAACAAGACTGCAACACAAAACAAACAGCACCTTTTGAAAAGGAGTTTTATTTAACAAAATGCAAAGACTATCACTTTTAGAATAAGGCTTGGGGTTTAATACATAATACTCTCTAAACAAAGGCTGTCTCAGATACCAAATGCACTAGATTCAAATTAATATAGCAAACCTATAATCTACAGGCATGAATCAATAACTGAGCAAACGTATAATCTAAATGACATGAATCAATAATTATACTGATTAATAAACAAGCAATAACTGTTATAAGGTAAGATACACTGGACGTCCTGCAAGAGATCAGAAAGACATATATACAGAGTAGAGGATCACTCTGGATGTGCACCTCCCACACCACAAAGAAAACACCTCAAACGATCACAGCCACTGGCTCACATCACAATGGCAATAATCACAAAACTCAATACATCACCTGATGCATACACTGCCCACTTCTGACCGGGGGAAGTCTTCACCTAGCCGGGGATCAGAGCTCAGCAATCAGGGTTCAATCCGAGATAGACACGTCTGCCCTCATTCGGAATCCAAACTCCAACATTGGTCGAAGCTTCAGGCAAGCCCCGCCTCCTTTTCCCATCAGATTCCTGTGCCACTTCGTACCAAGGTCACACTTCCGGTTGATCAGGCCTTTGTTATGACTTCGGCATAGAGAGAGCAAATTCCTCTGTCAAGAACTGGTTTCTACCAGCACACAAAGTGCAGAAAACAAATGAAAGCAAAACATCACTTCCCACCTAGAAAGGCTCAGAAGATAGAGTCGCTTAAGCATAGGCCACTAATGCAAGATGGCATAAGATTATGCCAAAGCCAATAGGCAAGCCCTGCCATTAAGCAAGATAAAGTCAGAAAACAGAATGGTCAAAGCCAATAGTAAGAACTCATAATTCTCACCACTGACACATTCCTTCACAACTGCACACCTTCAAATACACATCCCACACGCTCTGCTCTTGGCAAGACTGTTCCACTCAGTAACAGCTCCCACTGAAAGACAGCAAGATTACAGAACAGAAGAGAAGCAGGCAAATGCAGGATCATCCTACATTAAGGACTGAAATCAATTAAAATGGTGATAGTTGGAGGTCATCATTGGGTTCCAGATTACAAAAGTGGCTCTTTTACTACATTCCACCCCATGACCTTCGACTAACACCATTCACATATATCAAAAATTAAATCACTCAACTAAAGACATAACTATCAATGAAAAACTGCATTTCTCAACTAAAAAACACAACTATGATTGAAAAACTCAATAAAACCACAAAAGCATATGTCAAAGCAAGTCTCAACTGAAACACACACATTTGTCATTTCTCAATTGAAAGCAAACCATCTAAAACCACATGTCATAATTAAAAGAAAACTGCATTTCCCAAATACATGTAACTCATCCATATTTGGATACACAAAATAAATGAACTTCTACTGCTAAGGCAGCCAAACTATTATGAATTGCCCGCTGAAAAATAAAAGCATCATCAAAAGGTTTCTCACTGTGCAGTCACTAGCTCAGAAAATATCTACTCAAATTGCAGCACAACATCTCATTTGTTCACCTTCTTTTGTGTTCAAACTAACTGTTCTTCTGTGTGAATTCATGTATTATATTTTCATCTCATGTCAATGTCAATAAAACAGCTTCCATCACAGCACATTCTGCTGCTCACTATACACCTGAAAATCAACAGTCTGTCTGTGTGAAAGGCACACCGCCTTCTTGCGAGTCACGTCCTCTCCATCTCCACCACATCAGTACAGTTCACTTGGCATATATATATAGTAACATAATATAATTAAATAATATCCAACATTATTACCATACAATAGCAGAAGTGTAAAAATACTGGGGCATATTATCAAGGGGGTTTATCTCCGCTTTTTTGGCTTTAAAAGCCAAGAAAGCGGAGATAAAATTATCTCCCTATTACCTAGCTGTCGCTAACACCAGTTAGCGACAGCTAGTAGGAGATAGCGACCATCTTGGGCCCCACTTTGCATGTCAGTGATATTTATCACTAATGACATGCAAAGTGGGCGTGCCAAGATGTTAGCGACTGGAAACAGTCGCTAACATCGCTATCTCCTATTACCAACTTTTGGAGATATTCGCGCTAAGCGCGAATATCTCCAATAGCTAACACCTGCCCCTGAGCAGTTCTTAGCCATGTTATCCAATGGGAGGTGGATAACATGGCTAAGAGCATTAGCTTGGTAATGCATGAATATCGCTGACTTTTCAGCGATATTCATGCATTGCGGCCGTTTTTTATCGCATTTGCGATAAACCTTGGTAATACCAAGGTTTCTTTGCGGTAAAAATCGCCGCAGCTGAGCGGTAACATTTTCTTTCTAACCAAGCAATAGCGATAATTATCGCTATTGCTTGGTAATATGCCCCACTATTCCCACTCCAGGGAGTGCAACAGTAGGGAAAGTGTTGGATAGCGTAGGGGTAACAATTACTATTCCCACTCCAGAGAGTGCAACAGTAGGGAAAGTGTTGGATAGCGTATGGGTAAAAATTACTATTCCAACTCCAGAGAGTGCAACAGTAGGGAAAGCGTTAGATAGCGCAGGGGTAACAATTACTATTCCCACTCCAGAGGGTGCAACAGTAGGGAAAGTGTTGGATAGCGTAGGGGTAAAAATTACTATTCCCACTCCAGAGAGTGCAACAGTAGGGAAAGTGTTGGATAGCATAGAGGTAAAAATAACATACTTATAAATACATAAAAAAAATTTAAATAATAAAAATTTAACAATTAAATAAATATAAACCATTTACAAATACCAATACATAATTATTAAAAACATGATTACCAATAAATAATTACCTAAAAGAATTAACAAAAAATACCATTTAATAATATTTAATTATAAATTAATAATTAATTAACAATTATATAATTAACAAAATAATTAATTAAAAACATTATTACTTAATTACATTTAAATTACTTCCCACCCTATTCTCCTATAAACCCACAACCCGCTACAGAACATATTTATCAATTAATCAATTAATACAAATTAATTACCAATTAATTAAAATTAATTACCAATTAATTAAAATTAATTACCAATTAATTAAGATTAATTTATATTTCCTAATAATTAATAATTAATTTAGTATAATTAAATGACTTCCCCCCTATTCCCCTATAAACCCACAACCCGCTACAAAACATAATTATCAATTAATCAATTAATATACATTATTACCAACTAATTAAAATCAATTTACAATTCCTTATAATTAATAATTATTTTAATATAATTAAATTACTTCCCACCCTATTCCCCTATAAACCCACAACCCGCTACAAAACATAACTATCAATTAATATACTTTAATTACCAATTAATTAAAATTAATTACCAATTACTTAAAATCAATTTATACTTCCTACTAATTAATAATTAATTTAGTATAATTAAATTACTTCCCACCATATTCCCCTATAAACCCACAACCCCCTACAAAACATAATTATCAATTAATCAATTAATATAATTTAATTACCAATTAATTAAAATGTATTACCAATTAATTAAAATCAATTTATAATTCCTACTAATTAATAATTAATTTAGTATAATTAAATTACTTCTCACCCAATTCTCCTATTAACCCACAACCCGCTACAGTACTAAAATACAAAAATTAATTAAATTACATAAAAATAAATTTAAAACATAATAAACACATAATAATATACAAAAAAATAAAATAAAAATCGATATTATTAAGATCGAAATTATTAACATTGATATTACTAATATCGATATTAAAATCTATCGATATTACTTACCTTCTATATTATGTCCCTTAAATATTTAAACATCGATATTAGTGTATATCAATATTTAAATTTCAATATTTTGTCTGCATACCCCACAGAACATCAGCTACCCTCAGCCACAGGATACCACCTCCCATCAGCCACAGGACATCAGCTTCCATCGTCAGGCTCGTCATCTCCTGGCTTGAGGGGTTTTGGGGGGGGAGGGAAGGGAATCCCACTCATACGGGGACTGGGCGCCACATGCACACCAAGGTGCTGCATATGATGATCTGAAAAAAGAAAAAAGCATCACTCTTCTTGCAAAAACAACATTTTTCATCACTGTCTGCACAGCTTTCCTCTAGCTCTG
Source organism: Lissotriton helveticus (assembly GCF_964261635.1). Lineage (NCBI taxonomy): Eukaryota > Metazoa > Chordata > Amphibia > Caudata > Salamandridae > Lissotriton > Lissotriton helveticus. The sequence goes on along the minus strand of NC_136058.1, from coordinate 389,648,456 downwards.
GGGAATTGCCTGAGAATTCTACCCACGCTTTAATCTCTGAATCCTTGGTATGAGAATGAAACTCTCTTTTTCTCTACACAGCAAGAAGGGCTGGGGCATTATCCTGACTATTTTTCCACTCAATGCTGGACACGTGCTCCCTTTTTCTATTGGCAGAAACCCAGGACACTTCATCTGCTCTGGTAATTTTCCTTTCCTCAACCGGCATTTCACTTTCTATTGGACTTGTCTGGCTTGTGCATTCTGGCACATAAGAATAACAATTCTCATTAAATCTAGGGCAAGCCCTTCTTTTTCTACCCACCTGCTTGTATGATCTTTATCTCCCAGATGCTCGTATTTAGGTATGCACACCAAATCTGAATCATGTCTCCAAGACTTTAGCCTTGTCATCTGTAAGGAAATCAAAGGTTCAGTCATGGTCCGTTAGCACACTCTGGGGAATCTTATATTCTCACTCTCTACCCCTGGACTTTTAATGAGGACCTGAGAAATCACATTGTATTTCACTTTAATACTCCTTGTCCAGTATCTGTCAATGTGCAATAACACAAAAGAATCTGTATCTTTCAAAAACATATTTTTTCTTTTCCCTATTCATTACAAAAACTATAAAGAACACATTTCTCTTGAACTGGCACACAAAATATACTGTCACATTTCTAAATTGCTGCATTAATTTCCTAAGATAACATTCCTCCTTGTAAAATAAAATTAATTATTCACCAACATGTCAAATTTATACCTACGAGCAGCGATTGTTAACTCAAATAAAAAACGGGTCTGTTTATTTTCCTCACGTTCTCTAAACTCACATTTTTTCACATCTAACTCATCCTAGCTGATCAAAATAAATAGCTTCAGCACATGTGTAATTCTCTCTTAAAAAAAACTTGTTTTCAAATTGCTTCAAAAATACATCTCTTCAACTAATGTTCAAATCTGTTCCAAGGATGGCAATTGGACACCTTTTAACTCCTATTCTCTGTACCTTTTTCCTACTTCATTTTTTTTTCTTCAAACTATCAAAAGCTGCTCTCTGTGTGCTGTCTCTCAATCCCCTTCAAACTCTGCACCTCCCTTCTCAGGCTACCGCGGAACCTGCTGGTCCCATGCCAAAAATAACAAGCAGAGCCTTCTTCCTCTGCTGCCTCCTAGCCCCCACCTTACTGCCTCCAAGGCCGAAGTGCCATGCACGCCTGCCAACTTTCGTCTGCTCCTATCTGCTCTGCAACTCTCCTCATGGGGGGAAGGAAACCTGCTCCTTTGCAAGCCTCCCAAACATCTATGTCAAGGAAGTGGTCTCTGTCTGCTGGGGCGAGGAGCTCGGATGGCCCCTCCCGTAGGAATTTATCCGCAGTCTTCACAGCACCATCACTGACTGTGTATTTAATTTCTACTCCTGCCCCAGATTTTTACGTGCCATCCACTCTCAGGACACATTTCATATCTGAGACGGAAAACAGCCTCTCATTTTTTCCTCAACCCTTTCACCTCTTGTCAGAGTGAAACTGAATTCACAAGCTAAACATTTTATTCAAGGCTAATACACCTCTGTCTCCCTTTCTTCTGTTCTTATCGCAAAGCTATGAAGTGCCCCCTGTTAGACCATGAGTCTGTATTTCACTTGTCCTCGTGCACATTTAAAATGCGTGTCTGTGCAGCACAAATTCGCACCTCGTGTGGAATCACTTCCTATGTTAAAATAATGTAGATTCTAGTACTTCTAATCAGATCATATTTTTTACAATTGTTACAGTTTACAAATTCAGAACAACCAGGACAACAAGAAACTCTTTCCAGGCATTTTTAGAAAAGGTCCAAAGTCATTAATTTGCCTGGGAAAGCAATTGCAAACACTCCTTTTATTTTATCATGTTCTCAAAGAAACCAAAAATTTTCAAGCGCTTTTCCCAAAGCTGTCAAACAAAGAACATCTAACATTTCAGGGTTCCAGTCAATTCCAACCTTTACTTATTTTGCAATTTATTCTGACAGGATAACATTGCAGAGGTATTTCTGGCTCCACAAACCATGTCTCTCATGTCTCAAATTCACACTGCAACTGAACATGTTTTGTATACATTTCTTACTAAACACTTTAAAGGGATCCAGCCTTTTCTGCCTAGCGTAGCAAATTATTCATAAGCACTTTTTACAAAATGCACTTAAGCCCTTTGGCGCGGCCGCGATTCTGCGCCTGTGCGGCAGTTTTATTGAGTGGGCGAGTTTATGATGGCCCCCAGCCGTCATCAGCACACGCCCACCGTGATAATTGATGGCCGGGGGCCGCCATCAGCATGGAAGGGGTCAAACACACACTCCAATTCTCACTCAACCCAGCACAATTAGCTCACTCACGGGCTAGCACACCACATGGGCTCCCATCCAAATATATACATATATCAATTGGTATCTGAGAGTCCGCTTTCAATTTCTAGAAAACATATTTCTTCCCCTTTTAAATTAATGTTCATATCCTGCAGCCGACTACGCCAAAAATGTTTTGAATGTGGCTTCTCACCAATAAGCCACACCCAAACACTGCACTCCCACCTGGAAGGCAAACATATCATTACACCTTTGAATAATGTACACTTTTAAGCATGTCTTACCACCCCTGGCACAACAAGACTGCAACACAAAACAAACAGCACCTTTTGAAAAGGAGTTTTATTTAACAAAATGCAAAGACTATCACTTTTAGAACAAGGCTTGGGGTTTAATACATAATACTCTCTAAACAAAGGCTGTCTCAGATACCAAGTTTCAAGTTTAAATACTTTATTCGACAACACTGTCATAAAAGCATGTTTCCCTAAGCTAAACACAATAAATACTGCACTAGATTTTTAAGAACAAGATAAAATACAGATTAAATACCATTCATGATATACAGTGTTGGTGAATATTTCAATTTAAAAAATCATACATTATAAAATCCAAGTCACTGCACTGGGCCTTACGAAGTTAAATTACATTTCCCATGATTAATTACAATTTTAAAGTGCGCGTGCGTATTATCCAGGCCCACCCCAAAAATTTGGCTACAGCGATTGAGAGATTGGGGGCACAGTTTGATCTTAATATCCTTAGTGCCTCTAGATGATTCCTTGTCCCCAAATTCCTGCAAGCCGGTTTTAGCCATCTACTTCTTGGGGCAGCATATAATGGGCAAACAAACAAAAGGTGTGGGATGTCCTCTACATGTGCTTTACAATAGGAGCAAGTTTTTACGTTGCCAGGGGACCATTTAACAGTGAAGGCATTGAGGGGTAGGGAGCCAATTCTAAACTGAAAATACAGCTTTCTATCTAGGGGTTTAGAAATCAAATCCCAGTACTGTTCACATTTAGGCATAATTTTAAAATCCAAGAACTGGGATGTCAACATGGATGGTTGGTTGGAAATCAATACCATATTAAATATCATGTCCCAATAAATTTTTTTCAATGAAGCCTTAGATGGAAAGACATGAGGGTCTACTGCTGTCCACAAATGGTCTAGGTGCAATTTTTGGAGCAAGTTCCTAACTTCTTTAAGCCATGATATTTTATGAAAACGATCAGAGCTAACAACATCCATGAGGGCAGCTGCATAATGACTCAATTCGGGAGTAGTTTTTACACGCCTCCAATATAGGAGGGAATGCAGTCTGGCCATGTCCTCTATCTTTTTCCTCCCGAGGTCATATTGGAGTGGGATCGAAGGAGTGCTCTGGGGTACACCAATCATTCGTCGAAGAAATTTGTTTTCTGCAACGACTACAGTGCTCAAGTTCGTGAAGCCCCATAGCTCTGATCCATATAGGCAGGCTCCCAACACTTTCATACTATAAATCTCCATTATTGGCTGAATAGGTTTTGTAAATGAAGATTTATGTTTTTGTGCTATTGCCCCTGCCAATTGATTGAACTTTAGCACCACGGAGTCCATATGGGATTTCCAGTTCATGTTGGACTGTAAGGAAATGCCTAGATAGGTGAAAGCATTCACTTCCTCCAATATAGATCCATTAAAATACATTTTCCCCTTGAATTTCTTGACAGGATTCAGATTCATAAACTTAGTCTTTGTTGTGTTTAATTCCAAGCCCCGAATCCGACAGAAGTCACCAAAGGCGTTAATTGTCTTTTGTAGACCGCTGGGGGTCCGCGAGACCAGCAAAGTGTCATCAGCAAACATTAATACTGGGACCCGCTCCCCATCTAATATTGGGGCATCTGTCGTAAATTGTTTTAGAAAGTCAACTATACCATTAATGTATAGGGAAAATAAGGTGGGGGCCAGGACGCAGCCCTGCCTTACCCCCCGATCCACAGGGAAGGATTCAGTGACATCTCCCTGGGCACCCCACCTAATCCGGGCATAGTTGTTTTCATGCAGCCTCATGAGCAGAGTCAACAGTTCGGGGCTTATTCCGAGATCCTGCAAGACAATCCAAAGTTTTTGTCGGGGTACTAAATTGAACGCTGACTTCAAGTCCACGAATACAGCATATAATGGACCATTTGTCAGAGTTACGTTTTTCCAGAACATAGTCAAAAAGTGGAATACCTGGTCAACAGAGCTAGTTAGGGGGCGGAAACCAGCTTGGTACGGGGAGAGGATCTCCTTATCATCTATCCAGGCTTGTATTTTGTTTTGTATCATCCTGCCCATCAGTTTTTGTGCAGCGTCGATAAGGCTGATGGGCCTATAATTACTTGGTAGAGCCTTGTCCCCTTTTTTAAAGACTGGTATTATCTCCGCACCCTTCCATGTTACTGGGATCATGGCTCCTTGTGCAATTGCGTTACCAAGTCATACAAAATATTTACACCAGTTGGCCCTGTCAGATAAAAACACATCCGCTGGTATTCCGTCGATTCCTGGCGCCCTTCCTCTGGTTACTCCATCCATTGCCTCATGTACATCTTTCAATGAGAATAATCCTTGGGTATAAAATACCCTTTCTGGAGGGGTTTCAATTGGAGGAGGCAAATTGTCTGCATATTGTGGTTTAAAAAAGTCCACCCAATCCTCCTTTGCTACATGATTTTTCGGGCAGTCTGCTATTCCCCCGCTGCCCCACTTTAGTATGGCCCAAAACTCTTTCTGTTGCTTGGCTGCACATGCTTTCTTCAGATCTAACCATGTATTCTCATCCCACAGTTTTTTTGCCCTACTTTGTACTTTCCTATAATCATTCCTGGCCTTTAATACTCCTATTTTAGTCCTCAGCGCTATACTGAGTTTCTGACGCGCTTCTCTGCAGGAGTGGTCGTACCACGCTCTTTTTATTGGTGGTCTTACACCCTTCCTCTGCTGTTTTTTTTTTGAAAAATAACTTCTGTAAGATAGCAAAAAACTTTGGCTGTGACTCTTCAATCAATTGTTTAAAATTTGGTTCACTAGTAAGAGTTTGTAATCTGATAACCTCTGCACTAACTATTTCCCCTAGGGCCTGCATATCCTCGAGATTATCTATCAGTGTTGCCCATTTAATATGACGGAGATTATTGGATGAAACAACATCTAGTGTCGTAGCACCCTTTTTCTGATTAGGTAAGTTTTCACCTTGTTCCAGATTAATGAGCAAGCACAATGGATTGTGGTCGCTCTCCAGTCTCGGTATCACTTGCATGTCTACCGCTTTATACCAGTCTCTAACATCTATGAGAATATAATCTATCCTGCTACTTGACCTCAGATTGTCAAAGGTGTGTTTACCCTGTGGGTCAGAAAGGGTATGACCATTTACTGCCCTCAGTCCCCTGGGCAGGCATAAGCTCTTGACCTGTATAGCTACTTCTGTCCACTTCTTTACCAGCGGCAGATCCAATTGGGGAATACCCCATTTGGTGTCTTCCTCTTGGGCCAGTTCATTATCCTCACAACCTAGCGGTTCAAATGTAGTGTTCAGATCTCCCCCCACTAGGATAGTATAGTGTGTGGTAGGATCTCTAAATCATTGTCTAGTGCACCTATCACATTAGAGGCTATGCCCCCCTGTGTTCCCCTGGCATAGATATTATATAAGACCAGGTTATGACCATCGGCCCAGGTGAGCACTAATGAGAGTAGGTCACAATTGTTAGTGGGTCTCTGTTTGATGGTGCATTGTAAGGATTGTCGTACCCAAATAATTAGACCCCCTGACGGCCGCCCTTTGGTATTCTTTTTCGCAGGTACTTAGAAATTTAAGAAGCCCTGACGAAAAACTGGTGCCACTGCCCAGGTTTCCTGCAGCATGATAACATCATGACTGTCGATAAACTCACACCATTCCGGGGTTTCTAATTTATGGTGGATTCCCGCTATATTCCAAGAAATAAGTTTGGTGCTACCTTTTATCTGAGTAGTCCTCTTTTGTAAAAGAGTACACTGGTTAAGGGAAGACAAGAAAGATGACGGACTTCTTTCATCGTCGCTTGCAATAGTATAGGTATTCAGAGGGGTTTGCTCTACTATACTAAGAGTGTATTCCCTGGGGTTGGATATCCTACCCTCACTACAATTTGTTTCTGGTTTCTCTTGAATACCGTAGTTTCCATTATAAGATTCTATAGCCTTAACCTTTCCCAAGCTCGTCCATTCTTTCAGTCAATCACATTCACTTAGTCCAGAAAGGGCCGGGAACCTATTTTCCAACGGAATTCCCCAGTTATTTCTATTATCAAGGGTTTTGGCTTTTCTTAGTACAGGGTTCCATTTAGTTTTCAACATTGTTGGGTTTGGAATATTACTTTTCTTTGAGTAGAAAAAGTCCAACGTTAATGGCACAATTTCAGTTGTTCTACGCTGGGGGGGGGGGGTATATATTAGCTAGTATATTTGGCAGAACTTCTGGATCGGTGAGATGTAGCACCACACAATCCCCCTTAAATTTTTTGGTACCACCCCCGATCCATTCAACTCTCCTAGCTTTAATTACCTCTTGTGCCAACTGATCCCTACCTCCCGGGGTAAAAGCCATATTCCTTGATAACCAATGAAGTGATTTGTTTATCAAAGAGGGAATGTTCTCTACTTGCCCTGACTCCAACTGGGGGACATTTGCTAGTACCAATATTAGTGGAGAAGCCTCAACGACTAATTCTACAGGCCCCTTATCTAACTTGGCATCTTCTTTACTACCTCTATGGCTCGGCCCTGCAATGTCCCCTACGTTAATATCTGGATCTGAGTCTCTCATCCCCCCCCTCCCTCGATCAGTGCTCTCCAAGATGATCATGGGAGCATCTGCTAATAGATCTAGCCTGGGGGCAGTTTGGGTAAGTTTTGATTCGACTCTGAGTGTTTTTGGTAATGGGATTTTCGTATTTTCCTCTAATGATTTTTGCAGGAGAACCCCCAGTCTGTTCACCTCTTCTGTAAGTTGGTCAATTTTGCTTAGGAGTGGTTTGGTTATTATTTTAATCTTATTATCTACGGCATTTAGTAGTTTCTTAAATTGCCCATCATCCATATGTGCCTTCCGTTCTATAGAATCCCTTATGTCATCTCCACTATTTTTCTGGGGGGACACATCGGGGCGCTTTTTACTTGATCGAAGGCCACCCCGTTTGGATATATTCTTCTCCCCCCCTTTATTGCTCTCGGTGCTGGGACCGGTGCGAGGGCCTCCTCTTCTATAGAGATTATTTCTTTATCCTGTGTACTCTCGGGAACTGGTTCGGCAATGACTACTAAGAGTTGGGTCAGTGGATTGTCATCCAGGGTCTGAAACACCTCATTGCTGATATCAAGAGCAGAGGTGGGTAGGGACGTGTTATCAATGTGCAAATCAGGTGAATAGCTCAACCCCAAAGAGGATCTCCTGTCATGATTAATTTTGGCAACTTTCTGAACCATATAATTGTCTATGGTATTGATGGAGGCTGTCGATTTTGTTTTTGACATTTTGTAGGACAGTTTTTCCAATTAGCGTCTAAGCAGATCCGTGACGTGACAGTCAGTAGGGGTGTCAAAAACTCTCACAGTTATGTTAGGAGAAATATAACTTACTTTAGCAATTTATACAGCGATCAGGGCCCTGTCCCTGTCTCTTCCTGCCGATGAGGGCCGTAGAGGGCCCGCCCTTTGCCCGGGCTTTGCCCCGGGCGTCCCGCGAAGCGGGTTGCTGTGCCGCTTATGTGCGCCTCCTGGCGCTCTCGCGGTGTCAGAAAGCGCGCCGCCGCGTAGGCTGCCGGGAGTTGAGGTCCCGGAGCGGCGGCGCGTGTAGTCAGCTGCGGTTTGACTCCTGGCGGTGGCGGCGTGCTTCCGGATGCCTGGTTGCCTCTGAATGACTCTTGGCGATGGCGGCGTCTTACAGGTAGGTGCTATTCCTTCCTTGTTGTCTTCTCTCTCAGATACCAAATGCACTAGATTCAAATATATGTAGCAAACCTATAATCTAAAGGCATGAATCAATAACTGAGCAAACGTATAATCTAAATGACAGGAATCCATAATTATACTGATTAATGAACAAGCAATAACTGTTATAAGGTAAGATACAGAGTAGAGGATCACTCTGGATGTGCACCTCCCACACCACAAAGAAAACCCCTCAAACGATCACAGCCACTGGCTCACATCACAATGGCAATATTCACAAAACTCAATACATCACCTGATGCCTACACTGCCCACTTCTGACCGGGGGAAGTCTTCACCCAGCCGGGGATCAGAGCTCAGCAATCAGGGTTCAATCCGAGATAGACACGTCTGCCCTCACTGGGAATCCAAACTCCCAAAACTTCCACTTCCAACTTCCACCAGACCAGTGGAGGCTCCCCCCTTTAATTCAAGTGAAAACGTTGGTCGAAGCTTCTAGCAAGCCCCGCCTCCTTTTCCCATCAGATTTCTGTACCACTTCGTACCAAGATCACACCTCTGGTTGATCAGGCCTTTGTTATCACTCTGGCATAGAGTGAGCACATTCCTCTGACAAGAACTGGTTTCTACTAGCACACAGAGTGCAGAAAACAAACGAAAGCAAAACATCCCTTCTCACTTAGAAAGGCTCAGAAGATGGAGTCGCTTAAGCGTATGCCACTAATGCAAGATGACATAAGATTATGCCAAAGCCAATAGGCAAGCCCTGCCATTAAGCAAGATAAAGTCAGAAAACAGAATGGTCAAAGCAATAGTAAGAACTCATAATTCTCACCACTGACACATTCCTACACAACTGCATACCTTCAATTACACATCCCACACGCTCTGCTCTTGGCAAGACTCTTCCACTCAGTAACAGCTCCCACTGAAAAACAGCAAGATTACAGGACAGAAGAGAAGCAGGCAAATGCAGGCCCATCCTACATTAAGGAACACACTAAAATCAATTAAAATGGTGATAGTTGGAGGTCATCATCGGGAGCCTGACTACAAAAGCGGCTCTTTCACTACAACCTGGCTGGCTCTTGACTCTTCCTCTGTAATTCCTCATTGTCTCCTCCGGAAGGGCAGTGCCAGGGTGCCCAAGAGCGGATGCCTTGCTCTAAAAAATTCAAATCAAATCAAATAACGTCACTGACTCTATATGTTCCTAATGTGAAGGCTGCTCGTAAGAGGGCTACTTCAAAGGAGTCACAGCATATCTCTTTGCGAAATACACCTCTGCCTCTAGGTGAGATTGCGTCCAGGCTTTACTTTTCTTATTCTGGAAGGTCCATAGAATGAATCTTTCAACTACTGCTGCTCATTCCCCACTAAGCACTTCTACACCAGTGACCCAACAGAATACTTGCAGACGCTTATGATATTTGCTTCCAGTCATTAGTGTCAGTGCTTTGTCCATCAGCACTCCTACATCGGGTCTATCTATGTCCACAGTGCGTTTGGAAAAGGGTTCATCTCTGTGTCTGGCTGCAGTGCCAGTGCACATGCACATGCACACACACACTCAAACTTTGGTATATAAATTCCGCTGTAGTGACCCAGGCTCTTGACAGCACAGAGTGACTCCATTAGGTGCTGTAAACTCTGCACAGCTCAGAACTACTCATACTCAGGGTAATGTTCTGTCATGCATGTGCATACACACACTCGCTTTTACCAAATGGTACATTTGTCTTTGTGAGCACTGCCCTTTGCTAAGATATTTCAGAACATAAAACATAACCCTAACCAAACTCAAATTCTTGATTACCGGACAATGTGGTACTGTACCGTGATAGGACGGTAAAGTAAAACATGGCATTTGTAACCACTCCTAACATGGTATGCTGCTCATCATAAAAAAACACTTTGGTGCCATGGAAAATATTGTTGGCTCATACATATGAGAATGACATAGTGTATAACATACACTCCTCTCTTGTCTACCTTCCCGCAACAAGAGAGTCTCCACAAGAGATGGCAAACACCATTTCACTCAACCCTCAGCACCCATCAGCTGACCAATCTTTGATGGAATGAGAGCACCTGGGTGCAAGTGATTTCCATTAAAGCTACCTTTGAACAAATACAGTAAAAAAAAGATCCACCCAGTTTGTCTCGGCCCCTGGTTCTGAAATAGGCTCTTGACACATCAGTGGCAACAGGAAAAAAATCAAAGGGCCTCATTTAGATCTCGGTGGATGGAATACTCCATCACAAATGTGAGGGGTATCCCGTCTGCCGTATTACGATCTCCAAAGGATATAATTTCATCATAATTTGCTGGACCAGATATCCGCCAAGATCTAAATCAGGCCCAAAGTAACCTTGGCACCTCCTCCCTACTTTCTACTCTCTCTCCCAGGGACATTTTAAGAACTTTGGAGACCCCTGGCCACACATATTTTGTGGGCTCCTGCTCAGAAAAATTTTGGATTCATTATTCAATTTCAACTCATTCACAAGCTCTCACGTGCATTTTGGGCCCCCTTTTCAGATCAATGTTCATTCATTATCCATTTCCTAGTCATTCATGCTCTCTCATACCAGTTCACAGGCAATGATTATGTTAAGGATTATTTCGGTCTCAGGCACGCAACAATTTTAGGGGCCTCTATTTAGACAATTTAGAATTAATAAGGGGTACTAATTACACATCTCCAAGATGCAAGTTCCCATATCAATTCCTGGATAAGCAAGAAGGGCTACAATTTGCAAAAGTCAATAGTTTACAAGAACTACAACCAGTTCATCAAAGATGGAGTAAAGACTTAGGGCCCGATTCACAGAATGAACTTAAGACTCAATCCTAAACTTACTACTATTTTGGTATTCACAGAATTAACTTACTACTTTTGGTATTCACAGAAGTTAGGATTTTGTCTTAAGTTTGCCTTAAGACAGACTTGAGACAGACTTAAGACAAAATCCTAACTTCTGTGAATACCAAAAGTAGTAAGTGCATTCTGTGAATACCAAAATAGTAGTAAGTTTAGGATTGAGTCTTAAGTTCATTCTGTGAATCGGGCCCAGTGGGTCTGATTCAGATTTGGCCGAAATCTTTCACTCAAATAGGATATTATGGGATTTATATTTTTGAGGATGGGATATCTGTCCTGATTGTGATGGAGTAACCCAGCCACTGATATCTAAATAAGGCCCTTAAACATCAGTGAATTTAACAAAAAGCAAGGTAATGAGAAGTTCTTAAAATTCCAAATATCCCACCGCTTGTGGCGTTATCATAGTTGGGATCAGGGCAGATGTCACTGAATCTCAATGTAGGAAACTGAGCTTTGTTGATATATATATCAGCTTTAGACACAAACAAATGTCTCCAGTTACACAGGTCTTAATGCAGATTAATGCTTCACACAGGAAAGCGACCCCCAAGGGATAAAATGATCCAAAGGCCCAGGTAGCAATAGCTCCGATTTCAGAGATCTAAACCATCGGTCAGGTTACACAAATTGTAGAAAACCAGACCCCAGACAGCAACTCTCTTGCATATTACACAGATCTTACAGCCTCTAGCTCAGCCAACAGTTTACTCCCTTAGGCCATGACTATCTTTCAAGTTATTACACAGATCTTGCACGTACAGCTCTTTAACAGCAGGGCCGGTCTTGGGTTACATAGATCATACATGCTACAAACAAAATGATCCCTCAGGTTACTCAGAACCTGCAGGCTCAGTCATTTAAAGCAAAGTTATCCCTTGCATTAAGAAATGCTACAGGCTCAGGGCCCATGAACTACCGTAGTCACAGTGGTGGACTGACCACCGCCACACTGCAGCACCCTGCATCACATTTTGAGTGCAGTGGTCTTACTGCCGCAGGACCGCTGTGGCCACTGGGGATCCTGGATCCCTCGCCAGTGGCACAGCGGTCAGGCACAATAATATGCTGGCAGTGCCGCTGTGGAACCCTGAGCATATTGAGTTTCCTTTTCACCACACTTTCCATGGCAGTGAGCCTGCCATGGAAGTGGTGGCTGAGAGGCAACTCCGCCTCTAGGGTTGAATGAAGGCATTACTTCCCGTGCAGGAACGTTGTGCAGTGGTGTCACAGTGGTGCCTATCTAAGGCTCTCCTAAGGGTTATGTGGATTTATATGGTAATAGGGTGGGTTTTATTTAGCTATATGTGTTATTAGATTTATATTTTATTAATGTTTTTTATTTTCCAATACTGTATTCCTAGCTTTTAATTTAAGATTGTTTTATTTTGAGAAGTAAGGTTTAATGTTGTAAAAGTTTATCTGTTGAATATTTAATAATGATGTATTATAATTATAACTGGGGTGGCAGAGTGGGCTAAAGAACGGTGATGGATTAAACCCAGATCAGTTGACTGGGGGTGAGTGCTTGTATTGTCAACGCTCCATCCATCATTTCCTTTGGTTTTTCTTTGTTCGCCATAAGTTGGCAGGGTATGCTCAGACGTGAGTCCCTTGCTCACTTTGCCACTGAATTCAAGCAAGCCGTGCTGAAGACGGCTGAAATGCCAGAAACCGGTCCTCGGTAGCTTGTTTCTGGTCCAGGGAAGGCATGGCTTGGCAGTTCGGGCTGGACTGTTCCCATGAGGCACAGGGTCAGACTGATTTGCATATGGCCATGTCTGAACTGGGGTGGCAGAGTGTGCTAAAGAACGGTGATGGATTAAACCCAGATCAGTTGACTGGGGGTGAGTGCTTGTATTGCCAACGCTCCGTCCATCATTTCCTTTGGTTTTTCTTTGTTCGCCATAAGTTGGCAGGGTATGCTCAGACATGAGTCCCTTGCTCACTTTATCACTGGATTCAAGCAAGCCGTGCTGAAGACGGCTGAAATGCCAGAAACCGGTCCTCGGTAGCTTGTTTCTGGTCCTGGGAAGGCATGGCTTGGCAGTTCGGGCTGGACTGTTCCCATGAGGCACAGGGTCAGACTGATTTGCATATGGCCATGTCTGAACTGAGGTGACAGAGTGTGCTAAAGAATGGTGATGGATTAAACCCAGATCAGTTGACTGGGGGTGAGTGCTTGTATTGCCAACGCTCCGTCCATCATTTCCTTTGGTTTTTCTTTGTTCGCCATAAGTTGGCAGGGTATGCTCAGACGTGAGTCCCTTGCTCACTTTGCCACTTGATTCAAGCAAGCCGTGCTGAAGACGGCTGAAATGCCAGAAACCGGTCCTCGGTAGCTTGTTTCTGGTCCAGGGAAGGCATGGCTTGGCAGTTCGGGCTGGACTGTTCCCATGAGGCACAGGGTCAGACTGATTTGCATATGGCCATGTCTGAACTGGGGTGGCAGAGTGTGCTAAAGAACGGTGATGGATTAAACCCAGATCAGTTGACTGGGGGTGAGTGCTTGTATTGCCAACGCTCCGTCCATCATTTCCTTTGGTTTTTCTTTGTTCACCATAAGTTGGCAGGGTATGCTCAGACGTGAGTCCCTTGCTCACTTTGCCACTGGATTCAAGCAAGCCGGGCTGAAGACGGCTGAAATGCCAGAAACCGGGCCTCGGTAGCTTGTTTCCGGTCCAGGGAAGGCATGGCTTGGCAGTTCGGGCTGGACTGTTCCCATGAGGCACAGGGTCAGACTGATTTTCATATGGCCATGTCTGAACTGGGGTGGCAGAGTGGGCTAAAGAACGGTGATGGATTAAACCCAAATCAGTTGACTGGGGGTGAGTGCTTGTATTGTCAATGCTCTGTCCATCATTTCCTTTGGTTTTTCCCCTGGTAACATGCTGCATTTAAAATGAATGCCATGGCTGTGTGTAGTGCCACCTGACTGCAGTGGGTTAGCAGTCTAGATGTTCGGTTCCCAGCCATCCCAGCTTTTGGTGGTAAAGCCTGGCACCCAGGGTACTCTACTCCTCCCCCTGAGCCAGTTTAAACCGGTTCCCCAGAGGCTTCTAGAAGCTTCCGGCACTGCCTGGGAGGTGGGGTGAGGGGCGCATAAATAAGGGGTGTAGCAGGGATTCTGCTCCTAAACAGAACTGTGCATAGAGACTTGGAACCTCAGTGAATTAGGGTGTGCCAAAACTCACCTTATTAGCCAAAATCCCCTACCAGACTAGCAATCAGTGTCTCATTGGTTCTTCCATAACCCAAATGATTAGACAACCCATAACATGGAACTTAGAAAACCTCAGGCAATGTGGAACACATGAACACTCTTTCGTTATACTCTCTTACCAGTGGGGAGTAAATGAGGACACGTGCAAGTTTGAAATATTTATTTCTAATGCCGTGTTCTCAGGCGCAGTATCTTAGCTAATATAAGCAGACATATTATAAGCAACAAGGTTATCTGCATAATTACTATTCCATAAAATACAAAGGGAGAAAGCATGTTAAAATGCTAAATGGAAATAGGCTAGTTTACACCTAGATATCACCCTCCCTTGCTAGTAGGTTATTTTATATCTACAGAAGGTCTCTTGGGATTACAAGGGCGGCCCCATACCTCTGGTCCTAGTAGAAATGGATCACATTATTTTCTAGACCTGCTCTCTGCATGCGAATGTTCTCCAAGTGTGTGAGCATGTCTGCGCAGTGGATTATTAAAATGCGCCAAAATCAGAAGTGGCCACAGGTGCATATACGTTATATCTAAAACACATTATTCTCGTGGGAAGCCAAACACTCTGCTAAACTCTAAATATTTATAATAATGTGTGCCGTGAGCAAAGGCAGCAGAAAGGAAAAATGGCGTTTTAACTTCTAATAAGCTCATGCCAACTTAACACAGTGTAAATGCAAGGCTCGTCCCCATGATAGGGGCTGTGCCACCATGTGCTCAGACAGAGCAGGGACATGAACGTGAGGGGACCTGCTACCAGGTGGTACTGCCACTTGGGCCTGTGTGCTGGACCCTGCACAAAACTAAACCCCTCTGCTGTCCACAGGGCCAGCAGAAGCCCACTACAGGAGTGAAGGCTGCTGTACAGGAGGAGTGCCACGCTACAGTGGAGGATGGTTTGCAAAGCCTACCGCCCTGTCTTGATGAGTGCCCACTGACTGCTGAACTCACCCAGTAGTGCCTGCTGCTCTGCTACCTGGCCCCTGAAGAGAGAAGGAGCGCTACCCCTGGACCCTGACTGCTGGCAAGCTCCTGGAAGAGAAGAGCGCGGTATCTGCCTGCTGACTGCGCCCAGAAGGAGGTGAGGGGCGCTGGAATCAGAGTGCCAGCGAAGAAGAGCGATATCTCCTGTCCCCAGCTTGCCTGCTGACTAGTGCTTGGGGAGTGCTGCGCTATATTCCCAGCAGAAGAGGTGAGGAGCTCTTCCACCCCAACCTGCGACGCTGTGCCGGGTTGCGCTGAATGAGTGGCCGGGAGAAGAGGAGCCCTGCCTTCTGCCCCTGAAGTGGGTGAGGCTGTCTAGCTCCTGGTCAGTGCTACACTCCACACCCCAAAGGAGGTGAGGAGCGTGCCGCCAGCGAGAGCCATGTTATTAATGCCATAGCGTGTGCCCACCCCACATGTGTGCTGCTTTTCAACATTATTGATATAGCGGGTGCCTACCCCATGGTTTAATGCCCCTTTCGCAGGTGCCTATCCCGCTTCATGAATTATTTGTAAGTGGGTGCCTACCCCGCATCGGGCCGCCAAGAGCGAAATCACCGATGTGGCCGAGTCGCTGCAAGGAGAACTGCCACCTGAAGACAACGCGGGGGCCCACCCAGCAAGTGTTTGATTTAACGGGAGCCTACTCCGTGTCATGGCAGCGCTTGTACTGATTTAAGGCCAGCGGGAGCCTACCCCACGTTGGTGCACTTAATTAACCTAGCGGGTGCCCACTCCGCACTGTAGATCTGCCCGAGATCACCGCAGTGGGCCAGGAGGTTCCAGAGTCCAGCATGGGCTTCCCTGTGACGTATGGGGAGCCATGCTGGGATTGGGTGAGCCGGGAGCCACCCCAGGAAGTCCCACCCCACGGACGTGGAAGCAGGAAGAGGCTGACCGAAGCCCCGGGTCCCAGGAGGGAACCCGGGTGTAGCCCAGAGGAGTGCTAGTGACGGCGGGGCTCTCATGTGGAGAGGGGAGCCCCGCGGGTGCATCGGCGGCTGGAGTCCAGGAGGGGCTCTCGCGGGTGAGGAGAACCCCGCGAGCCCCTGAAGAGAGACGCTGCTATTGGCGGTGCTCCCCCTTGGAAGAGGAGAGCCCCGCATGCCCAGAGGAGACCGGAGGTCTGCCGGTGAGTGGGGCGTGTGGCGGGGCACAGGTTCGGTGTCCTCCCCGGGACCAGTCTTTGTTGAGGGGGGTCTCCCAGGCCCCGAACGGATTTTGCTGGACCGTGGGCAGTGACAACGACCGGGGGTGCCACAGCGCTCCCATTACCGAGTCCAACACTGGGGGAAATTGTGTAATTAGAGAACCCAGAGCGGGGGAGGACTCCCACTTCCAGCTGCCATAGAATTCACTGAGCCTGAGCAGAATCTAAACTGGCCACAAGTGTTTGCCCCCATTTCCTGTGTTCCGGGTTGCATATTTGAGGGAGCGTAAAACAAGCCCTGCCTAGGAAACGTCCCTGGCGTGGCATACATGCATCCAGAATGCGGCTGACTGTGGACATATACATGCAGGCAAAGGGGTGCCTTTAATGAATGTGGTGTCTATGATGCCCCTAGATAATGAAAGCCTTACTGGTATAGGCCTCTTGCTAATGTTAGGCATATGTTGGGTTATGTCCTTAATCCCCACGCACCAGAGATATTTGAAGGTTGAAACCAGACCTAGGAGATGTTACATTCAATGAGGCCTCATGTTATTGCCCTGATTTCTAGGGTTACGCCGACAGGGGATGGTATTCCTGTCAAAGGGATTTACGCCTAATGCTGTTATTTTAAGCTGGATGCCTCGCACTGATGGAAGGCCAGATGGTCCCATTGTGGAGCGGCCCCAGGTACTGGAGTGGGTATAAGGTATAAGGTCCCCAATATCATTTGGAATCATAAAAAACGATTTACATGCTTTAATCTGAAGTAAGTCCAGTAATTTGGCATCCTTCTCTTTAACTATCAATCAATCAATCAAAGCATTTGTATAGCGCACTACTCACCCGGAGGGTCTCAAGGCGCTGACTCACCCGGAGGGTCTCAAGGCGCTGAACTATAACAACCATAAACTAAGGATGGAATCAGTTTAACGCTCATCATTTTCACTAGATGATCATATGATTGTTGTTGGAACCCGAAGGTCTCTGGTTGGCACAGGTAGGTACTTGTGACAAGCCGGGACCCTGAGACCCAATTGTCAGGGCAAGGGAACTACTCCTTTGAATAACCCCTGCTCACCCTCTAGGTAACGTGGCGCGAGCAGACAAGGCTAATCTTCAGGGCAATAGTAAGTTAAGCATTTATGACCACACACAGTAAACCCACTGACCCACCACAAATGGACACCAGTCAAATGGTTGTATCAAAAATACGTATACTTTATATAAAAGATATATTCGAGCAGAATTATCACAAGACCAACAATAACGTTTAGCGAATGGGGGCCACCAGATTACAATAGGCAAACTTAGTCTTTCAATGTTCGTGGATCGGCAAGGTACGATGACAGGGAAATAAGAACGTTGCGGACCCTGGATCCGATATGAACTCGAGACAGAATTCAAGTGTACCTTGCTGTGGAAGTCCGAGGCGTTTCAGGCGCGGCTGGTGAGGGCTGACCCCGAACGAGGCCGACGGTTCTCCAGAGGATATCTCCGGCTCGGTCCCCATCGAGGAGCGAGGCGGGGGCGCTAGACTGTGGAGGGTTGCGGCGATCCGGGATCGATGCAGCTCACGGGGCGAGGCGCCGTTCAGGCCTGCGGGACGTACTACTTCTTAGCACGTCGGGTCTGACTCGTGGATCTGTGAGGGGCATCGCGTTCTCGGGCAGACGGGTGCAGCACCAGGCTTCCAGTACCACTGTACGGGGAGGCCTTTCTTCAGGTGCGGCACGAGCCTTGGTATGCAGGAGGACAAAGCGAGACAGTCGGGTACGTTGCCACGTACGGACCGTCCGAGGCTATGAGAATGTTCTCCGTGCAGATTCCGGCTGGAGAGATGAGAGGTACACAACGCGCTCCGTTAGCGGCGAGGTGACAGGAGAGGAGGCGGCCCGGCACTGAAGCGGAGAGCGACTCAGGGATGAGCGGGGCGACCAGGCTCCGAGCTGTCACGACCTGGGAGGGGGCAAAGGCACCCGAGTCACAACTCTGGCTAGGGAATAAGAACTTAAGGCCCAACGGCAGACGGGCACAAGCAGATAGAACCCAATGGTCCTGGGGTTCCGTTCAGGGGGCAAGCTCTCGATCGAGCCCTTGGAGATCGTTTCAGGCACAAGTCTACAATGTCCTTTCTGGTCCTTTCCTCTCCGTTCACAGCAAGGCACCACTGCAGGCCAGTCTAACAGGATACAGACTGGTTTCCATCCTTCAGCTTCTCTTGGTCCTTCTAGTCAGGCAGAGGTTCGTCGTGGTCAAAACTGGATCTGATTTGTAAGGAGCGGGGCTCCTGCATTTATACTGTGATTCTTTTGTCTTTGCAGGCCAGGGGGCCTGAGCCTGGTTCAACCCAGTTCTGGAGCACTTTGTTGACAGGATGCTGCCGTCTTCTTTCAGGGTCCAGGGCAGAGACATCAGACGCTCTGCGGGGCGGTGGAGCCAGCATTGTGGTGGAGGAGCACAACCCTATTCAAAGTCAAGGTCTACTCCGCCCACCCATCCTGGTGTAAGCACTCTATTCACCACCTGGAGCACCCGACTATCCCCGGGAATCTCCCAGCCCTGTCACTCACACAAACCCAGACAGCAGATACACATCCTGGCAGAGGCGGTTGAACAGTTAGGCGAGCAAAGGCTAGCTTTCTAAAAGTAGCGTTTGCAAACACAGGATATTAAAATAAACCTTACTGAAGGAAGTATTTTATTATTCTGAGTTCAGGCATACTAAACTTGACCTGCTACCGTGTTCCCGGAGCCAGCGGGACCATAGCGTGTAATAGCTCCGACAGCTCGTCTGGCCTAAGAGAACAGGTAGCCCTTCAATAGTGAAGAGCCAAAAGGGCGGCAATTCACTACTAGGACATGCCACACTCGAGGCTTGTCCTACCTTACGCTCGCAATGCACCCTGCCCGTAGGCCTACCATAGGGGTGACTGATATGGAGGTTAGGGAAGGTTCAGGGACTGGCAAGTGTGGGCACTTGTGCAATCAGCGTGCAGTACGCAACTGTACGCGGGGTCAGCGGTGGCGGACCCGAGACACCTTTTACGAGGCCGTTTCCGTGGGTGGCGCTACCAGCGCTGCAGCCCACCAGCAGCATTTGTATCTACAAGCCCCGGCACTCCTCGTGAGCGTTACTGGGGACTGACAGTAAACCAAATAAGCCAATCATGGAGATCAATTTCATATACACTTTATATGGGGAGCACTTGCACTGCGGCACGGAACGGCCGTGGCGCAGTGCCCTGAGCATCGAACACCAGCAAAACATCGGAGGCACATCAGCAAAAGGAGGAAGGGAGACTCACGCCAAGGTCCAGGTCTAACACGTGTCCCCTCCAGCTGAAATGTGGGGAGAACTACCCTTGCCCAGGGAGTTCCTCATCACTAAGGCGGAAAAACCTTGACAGACCGTCAGCATTGGCGTGGTCTATGCCAGGGCGATGTTCCGCCGTAAAGTCCATACTCTGTAGAGAAATGGACCACCTCAACAGTTTCGGGTTCTCACCCCTCATTTGCATCAACCATCTGAGGGGCCTGTGGTCCGTCTGAACTCGGAAGTGAGACCCAAACAAGTAGGGTCTTAGTTTCTTCAGTGCCCAGACCGCAGCAAAAGCATCTCGCTCAATCGCACTCCACTTCTGTTCCCGTGGAAGTAACCTTCGGCTGATGAAGGCCACCGGGTGATCCCAGCCCTCCTCAGTCGTCTGTGAAAGGACAGCCCCAATCCCATGCTCCGAAGCGTCTGTCTGCACTACAAACTCTTTGGAGAAATCAGGAGCCAGGAGCACGGGCGCCGTGCACATGACTTTCTTCAGGGTGTCAAAGGCTTCCTGACAAGCGTCGGTCCAGATCACTTTCCGGGGCTGCTTCTTCGAAGTCAGCTCTGTCAAGGGGGCAACGATGGTGCCGTATCCCTTGCCAAACCTCCTGTAGTACCCGGTGAGTCCGAGGAAGGCCCTCACCTCCGTTTGGGTCTTGGGGGCTTCCCAAGCCAGGATGGTCTGAATTTTGGGTTGAAGGGGCGCCACCTGGCCGCTCCCGACTTGGTGTCCCAAATACACCACAGATCCCTGCCCGATCTGGCACTTGCTTGCCTTGATCGTAAGGCCTGCCTTGCGCAGAGCCGCCAACACTTCCCACATGTGTCGCAAGTGTTCCTTCCACGTTCCGCTGAACACTGCGATGTCATCCAG
This sequence comes from Lissotriton helveticus, assembly GCF_964261635.1. Taxonomy (NCBI): domain Eukaryota; kingdom Metazoa; phylum Chordata; class Amphibia; order Caudata; family Salamandridae; genus Lissotriton; species Lissotriton helveticus. The sequence goes on along the minus strand of NC_136058.1, from coordinate 389,627,711 downwards.
GTAGGCGGCACTGAACTCGTCCAGTCCGACCAACACCTGGTTGACCAACCTCTGGAAGGTGGCAGGGGCGTTTTTCATCCCGAAGGGCATGACCCGGAATTGGTAGTGCCCATCTGGGGTTGAAAACGCTGACCTCTCTTTGGCCCCGTCCGTTAAGGCAATCTGCCAGTACCCAGACTTTAAGTCAAACGTACTGAGGTACCGGGCAGCTCCCAACCGATCGATGAGCTCGTCAGCTCTGGGGATGAGGTGCGCTTCAGTCTTCGTGTGGCTCCCGGCGTCGCAGCCTTCGGGACCAAGACCACTGGGCTGGCCCAAGGACTGCTGGAGGACTCAATCACCCCAAGAGCAAACATCTTCGAGACTTCCTCCTTGATGCAAGCTCGTACCCTGTCAGTCACGCGGTAAGCCTTGTGCTTCACCGGCAAACTGTCTCCGGTGTCCACGTCATGGACGCACCAATCTGTGACACCCGGAACCAGGGAGAACAAGTCAGAGAATTGCCCCAGCAACTGGCAGCAATCGTCCTGCTGTTCGGGGGTCAGGGAGGGTGAGAGGTTAACTCCATCCACTGACCCATCTCGCTCGGAGGCCACCAAGAGGTCTGGGAGAGGCTCGGTCTCCTCCTCCATTCCGTCATCGGTAGCCAACAGCATGCCCACTTCTGGCCTCTCCAAGTGGGGCTTAAGGCGGTTAACATGTAGGACCCTCAAAGGGTTCCTGGGAGTTTTCAGGTTCACCAGGTAGGTGACAGGACTCTTGCGCTCCACAACCTCAAATGGACCCATCCACTTATCCTGAAGTGCACAGGGCTCCACTGGGGCCAAGACCCACACCGTTTGTCCAGGCTGAAGCTCTACCAGAGTGGCATTCTGGTCGTACCACCGCTTCATCTCCTCCTGGCTGGCTTCCAGGTTTGCCTCAGCAAGTTTCCTGAATCGCCGGGTCTGGTTTTGGAAGGCCAGCATGTAGCTATATACATTCTGGGGAGGTTTCCTGGGAGATTGCTCCCAGCCTTCCCTAACCAGACTCAGAGGCCCTCGTACCGGGTGACCGTACAGAAGCTCGAAGGGACTGAACCCGAGCGACTTCTGTGGCACCTCTCGGTACGCGAACAGTAGACATGGTAAGAGGACGTCCCACTTTCGCCTCATCGGTCCTTCCAGGCCCATAATCATGCCTTTCAGGGTTCGGTTGAATCTCTCAACCAACCCGTTTCCTTGGGGGGTGGTAAGGGGTGGTGAACTTGTACATTACACCACACTCTTGCCAAAGGGACTTCATATACCTCGATATGAAGTTGGTACCTCTGTCAGACACCACCTCTAGAGGGAATCCCACTCGAGAGAAAATTCCCATCAGTGCTCGTCCCACCATGGGGGCCGTCACTGTTCTCAGAGGGATGGCTTCAGGGTACCGGGTGGCATGGTCCACCAAGACCAGGATGAACCTGTTGCTCAGGGCTGTCTTGGGGTCCAGAGGCCCCACAATGTCAATTCCCACTCGCTGGAATGGGGTACTGACGATGGGGAATGGTTGGAGGGGAGCCTTGTTCTTCCCTCCACACTTACCACTTGCCTGGCAAGTCTGGCAAGTTCTGCAATGAGCGTCTGAGCTCCGATGCATCTGGGGCCAATAGAAGTGGGTGACAAGCCTGTCATAGGTCTTGTCCATCCCCAAATGTCCTGCTAACGGCACATCGTGAGCCAGACCCAGTAGGAAGGCTCTGAACTTCTGGGGTACCACCAGCACACGGGCTGACCCAGGTTCAGCAGCCTTAGGCTCTGAATACAGGAGATCGTTCTCCCAGTACACCAAGTGAGTTCCGGACGGAACACCATTGGCCTGGTCTGCAGCCTGCTGCCGCATACCCACTAGAGAAGGGCACGTTTTCTGCTCCTTACAGAATTCCTCCCTGGCGGCACCTCCTTCCTGCTGCCAATGGGTCAGCTCAGGCAAGTCTCCCAGTTCGGCAATCTGGCTCCAGGGCATTCCCCTCAAGGTCTGCTTCCTCTTGGGCCGTGGGAACATCGGGGACCGGCTGTCCGCGCCCCCGGTGCCGCCTCTCTAAGGCTGGTTCCTGGGCCTCTCCTTCAGGCTCCAGGACCTCTTCAACACCTCTACTGGCTGCCATGGACCGTGTGGTCACGCACGCCCTGTCGGGTAGACCCACCATCCGCAGATGAGTCGTTTTCTCCACCTTTTCCCAAGGGGAGTTCTCCAAATCGTTCCCTAGCAGACAATCAACAGGCATGGAGGTCCTCACAGCGACTTGCAGAGTACCTGAGACCCCCCCCTTACTCAAAGGGATCCTGAGCCATGGGACATTGGCTTTCAGAATTGTCCACGTGGACAACCCTACAGTATGCGTGCGGTACGATCTGCTCTTGAGACACCAGGTGCTGCCTCACGGCAGTCACACTGGCTCCTGTATCTCGAAGAGCATCCGCCTACTTACCGTTGACGGTCACTACCTGCGCATATTTCTTAGTGTTACTGGGCAGGTAGTTTTCGGGGACCATCTCACTTTCTCCTAATGAGACTAGGGTCATCTGAACGGGACCCCCACCCATTTGGACGGCTACTTCCTCCCCATAGTTAACATTAGCTAGTTGCCGGAGGGGAACACCGGTGGGTGCGGGTTTTGCAAAAAGACGACACTTAGGATCAGAGGCAAAGTGACCCAGGTCGCCACACCTAAAACAGGTGATCTGTGACACCCGGAACCAGGGAGAACAAGTCAGAGAATTGCCCCAGCAACTGGCAGCAATCGTCCTGCTGTTCGGGGGTCAGGGAGGGTGAGAGGTTAACTCCATCCACTGACCCATCTCGCTCGGAGGCCACCAAGAGGTCTGGGAGAGGCTCGGTCTCCTCCTCCATTCCGTCATCGGTAGCCAACAGCATGCCCACTTCTGGCCTCTCCAAGTGGGGCTTAAGGCGGTTAACATGTAGGACCCTCAAAGGGTTCCTGGGAGTTTTCAGGTTCACCAGGTAGGTGACAGGACTCTTGCGCTCCACAACCTCAAATGGACCCATCCACTTATCCTGAAGTGCACAGGGCTCCACTGGGGCCAAGACCCACACCGTTTGTCCAGGCTGAAGCTCTACCAGAGTGGCATTCTGGTCGTACCACCGCTTCATCTCCTCCTGGCTGGCTTCCAGGTTTGCCTCAGCAAGTTTCCTGAATCGCCGGGTCTGGTTTTGGAAGGCCAGCATGTAGCTATATACATTCTGGGGAGGTTTCCTGGGAGATTGCTCCTAGCCTTCCCTAACCAGACTCAGAGGCCCTCGTACCGGGTGACCGTACAGAAGCTCGAAGGGACTGAACCCGAGCGACTTCTGTGGCACCTCTCGGTACGCGAACAGTAGACATGGTAAGAGGACGTCCCACTTTCGCCTCATCGGTCCTTCCAGGCCCATAATCATGCCTTTCAGGGTTCGGTTGAATCTCTCAACCAACCCGTTTCCTTGGGGGTGGTAAGGGGTGGTGAACTTGTACATTACACCACACTCTTGCCAAAGGGACTTCATATACCTCGATATGAAGTTGGTACCTCTGTCAGACACCACCTCTAGAGGGAATCCCACTCGAGAGAAAATTCCCATCAGTGCTCGTCCCACCATGGGGGCCGTCACTGTTCTCAGAGGGATGGCTTCAGGGTACCGGGTGGCATGGTCCACCAAGACCAGGATGAACCTGTTGCTCAGGGCTGTCTTGGGGTCCAGAGGCCCCACAATGTCAATTCCCACTCGCTGGAATGGGGTACTGACGATGGGGAATGGTTGGAGGGGAGCCTTGTTCTTCCCTCCACACTTACCACTTGCCTGGCAAGTCTGGCAAGTTCTGCAATGAGCGTCTGAGCTCTGATGCATCTGGGGCCAATAGAAGTGGGTGACAAGCCTGTCATAGGTCTTGTCCATCCCCAAATGTCCTGCTAACGGCACATCGTGAGCCAGACCCAGTAGGAAGGCTCTGAACTTCTGGGGTACCACCAGCACACGGGCTGACCCAGGTTCAGCAGCCTTAGGCTCTGAATACAGGAGATCGTTCTCCCAGTACACCAAGTGAGTTCCGGACGGAACACCATTGGCCTGGTCTGCAGCCTGCTGCCGCATACCCACTAGAGAAGGGCACGTTTTCTGCTCCTTACAGAATTCCTCCCTGGAGGCACCTCCTTCCTGCTGCCAATGGGTCAGCTCAGGCAAGTCTCCCAGTTCGGCAATCTGGCTCCAGGGCATTCCCCTCAAGGTCTGCTTCCTCTTGGGCCGTGGGAACATCGGGGACCGGCTGTCCGTGCCCCCGGTGCCGCCTCTCTAAGGCTGGTTCCTGGGCCTCTCCTTCAGGCTCCAGGACCTCTTCAACACCTCTACTGGCTGCCATGGACCGTGTGGTCACGCACGCCCTGTCGGGTAGACCCACCATCCGCAGATGAGTCGTTTTCTCCACCTTTTCCCAAGGGGAGTTCTCCAAATCGTTCCCTAGCAGACAATCAACAGGCATGGAGGTCCTCACAGCGACTTGCAGAGTACCTGAGACCCCCCCCCTTACTCAAAGGGATCCTGAGCCATGGGACATTGGCTTTCAGAATTGTCCACGTGGACAACCCTACAGTATGCGTGCGGTACGATCTGCTCTTGAGACACCAGGTGCTGCCTCACGGCAGTCACACTGGCTCCTGTATCTCGAAGAGCCTCCGCCTACTTACCGTTGACGGTCACTACCTGCGCATATTTCTTAGTGTTACTGGGCAGGTAGTTTTCGGGGACCATCTCACTTTCTCCTAATGAGACTAGGGTCATCTGAACGGGACCCCCACCCATTTGGACGGCTACTTCCTCCCCATAGTTAACATTAGCTAGTTGCCGGGGGGGAACACCGGTGGGTGCGGGTTTTGCAAAAAGACGACACTTAGGATCAGAGGCAAAGTGACCCAGGTCGCCACACCTAAAACAGGTGATGGGCCCCTTTGGAACAGGTTTACCTGTCGGGGCCCCGGTTGATTTCGGGGGTGGGGAAGACTGAGAACCTTTCCCTTGGTTCCCTTGGGGATTACTTTGGGGGCCTTTCTGGAACCCTTCCTGTTTTCCCTTGTCCCCCCCACTCTTCTGCTGGGGACCCTGCCCACCTTTGGCGGAGTCTCCCACTGGACCCTTGTGGACCCTGGTGCTGAGCCAGCGGTCCGCTTCCTCAGCAAGCTTCCTCGGGTTGGACAGCTTGCTATCAATCAGGTGCTGGCGTAACTCAGGAAAACAATTATCCGACAAGTGCTCCCATGCAATTAAATCAAGTAGCCCTTGAAAATTATTTACTTTGCTACCCTTCACCCAACCATCCAGCGCTCTGCAGAAAAAGGTCACATACTCCACATACGTACCCCCTTGATTCTTCACACACTTCCTAAACCGCTGTCGGTACATTTCAGGAGTTAAACCAAACCGATTCATCAGGGCTTCTTTCATTCGTGGGTAGGAATTGGACTCTTCGGAAGGGAGATCTAACAGGGTATCCCGCCCCTCAGTCAGGAACCGTCCCCACAACCCCGCTCCCCAATCCTTCTCAGGGACCCGGTGGGAAGACATGGCTACCTCGTAGGCCCGGAACCACTGTCCTATGTCATCTCCCTTAAAGTATTCCTTCACCACATCTTTCGGTACGTAGACCCTTGACTCTACCTGGGCTGGCGTTGTGCTGCCACCAGGAGCTGCGTCCAAGCGCTTTGCTTTCAGCTCCAATTCTTTCATTCGTACTTCATGCTCCAGCTGGAGCCTTTTCTGCTCCATGGCCATCTGACCTTTCAATCTGGCCATCTCCACCTCATGCGCTCTGGTTGCGGCCCTGTCCGCCAGCTCTTCTGACGACGGGCCTCCCGGTACCTCAATAATGCTATCAGGTGGATCCACCACCACCCGATTGGCTGGCTCTCTGGACTCTTTCCAGGCTCTCAGTGCCGTGATGCGTTGGACTCTGGTTTTGCAGCCCGCCTGGGAAACTCGAAACTTTTCGCACAGGGCTCTTAATTGCTTGATTTTGCAATTTTCTAGCCCTTCCCAGTCAACATCGTCGATTCCAGAGAACACAGAGAGTACAACGGAGGGTGCTGGTACTGGAAGAGAACCAGGCATGGTTGGGAGATTGGAGATCTCTCGACGAGAACGTAATCTGTGGCTTCGTTATTTGGTCTGCTCTCACTACGTGGTGATCAGTACTTCACTGTATATGAATCATAAATGCAAATCCGAAATCCCACCGCTGCCACCAATGTTGGAACCCGAAGGTCTCTGGTTGGCACAGGTAGGTACTTGTGACAAGCAGGGACCCTGAGACCCAATTGTCAGGGCAAGTGAACTACTCCTTTGAATAACCCCTGCTCACCCTCTAGGTAACGTGGCGCGAGCAGACAAGGCTAATCTTCAGGGCGATAGTAAGTTAAGCATTTATGACCACACACAGTAAACCCACTGACCCACCACAAATGGACACCAGTCAAATGGTTGTATCAAAAATACGTATACTTTATATAAAAGATATATTCGAGCAGAATTATCACAAGACCAACAATAACGTTTAGCGAATGGGGGCCACCAGATTACAATAGGCAAACTTAGTCTTTCAATGTTCGTGGTTCGGCAAGGTACGATGACAGGGAAATACGTTGCGGACCCTGGATCCGATATGAACTCAAGACGGAATTCAAGTGTGCCTTGCTGTGGAAGTCCGAGGCGTTTCAGGCGCGGCTGGTGAGGGCTGACCCCAAACGAGGCCGACGGTTCTCCAGAGGATCTCTCCGGCTCGGTCCCCCTCGAGGAGCGAGGCGGGGGAGCTAGACTGTGGAGGGTTGCGGCGATCCGGGATCGATGCAGCTCACGGGGCGAGGCGCCGTTCAAGCCTGCGGGACGTACTACTTCTTAGCACGTCGGGTCTGACTCGTGGATCTGTGAGGGGCGTCGCGTTCTCGGGCAGACGGGTGCAGCACCAGGCTTCCAGTACCACTGTACGGGGAGGCATTTCTTCAGGTGCGGCACGAGCCTTGGTATGCAGGAGGACAAAGCGAGTCAGTCGGGTACGTTGCCACGTACGGACCGTCCGAGGCTATGAGAATGTTCTCCGTGCAGATTCCGGCTGGAGAGATGAGAGGTACACAACGCGCTCCGTTAGCGGCGAGGTGACAGGAGAGCAGGCAGCCCGGCACTGAAGCGGAGAGGCTCTCTACGGCGGGGCGACCAGGCTCCGAGCTGTCACGACCTGGGAGGGGGCGAAGGCACCCGAGTCACAACTCTGGCGAGGGAATAAGAACTTAAGGCCCAACGGCAGACGGGCACAAGCAGAGAGAACCCAATGGTCCTGGGGTTCCGTTCAGGGGGCAAGCTCTCGATCGAGCCCTTGGAGATCGTTTCAGGCACAAGTCTACAAAGTCCTTTCTGGTCCTTTCCTCTCTGTTCACAGCAAGGCACCACTGCAGGCCAGTCTAACAGGATACAGACTGGTTTCCATCCTTCAGCTTCTCTTGGTCCTTCTAGCCAGGCAGAGGTTCGTCGTGGTCAAAACTGGATCTGATTTGTAAGGAGCGGGGCTCCTGCATTTATACTGTGATTCTTTTGTCTTTGCAGGCCAGGGGGCCTGAGCCTGGTTCAACCCAGTTCTGGAGCACTTTGTTGACAGGATGCTGCCGTCTTCTTTCAGGGTCCAGGGCAGAGACATCAGACGCTCTGCGGGGCGGTGGAGCCAGCATTGTGGTGGAGGAGCACAACCCTATTCAAAGTTAAGGTCTACTCTGCCCACCCATCCTGGTGTAAGCACTCTATTCACCACCTGGAGCACCCGACTATCCCCGGGAATCTCCCAGCCCTGTCACTCACACAAACCCAGACAGCAGATACACATCCTGGCAGAGGCGGTTGAACAGTTAGGCGAGCAAAGGCTAACTTTCTAAAAGTAGAGTTTGCAAACACAGGATATTAAAATAAACCTTACTGAAGGAAGTATTTTATTATTCTGAGTTCAGGCATACTAAACTTGACCTGCTACCGTGTTCCCGGAGCCTGCCGGGACTATAGCGTGTAATAGCTCCGACAGCTCGTCTGGCCTAAGAGAACAGGTAGCCCTTCAATAGTGAAGAGCCAAAAGGGAGCCAAAAGGGAGGCAATTCACTACTAGGACATGCCACACTCGAGACTTGTCCTACCTTACGCTCGCAATGCACCCTGCCCGTAGGCCTACCATAGGGGTGACTGATATGGAGGTTAGGGAAGGTTCAGGGACTGGCAAGTGTGGGCACTTGCGCAATCAGCGTGCAGTACGCGACTGTACGCGGGGTCAGCGGTGGCGGACCCGAGACACCTTTTACGAGGCCGCTTCCGTGGGTGGCGCAACCAGCGCTGCAGCCCACCACCAGCATTTGTATCTACAAGCCCCGGCACTCCTCGTGCTCGTTACTGGGGACTGACAGTAAACCAAATAAGCCAATCATGGAGATCAATTTCATATACACTTCATATGGGGAGCACTTGCACTGCGGCACGGAACGGCCTTGGCGCAGTGCCCTGAGCATCGAACACCAGCAAAACATCGGAGGCACATCAGCAAAAGGAGGAAGGGAGACCCACGCCAAGGTGCCAGGTCTAACAATTGTCATCTAAGTTTGTCCTATAGAAATTTAAAAGCAAAGATAGAGGACACTCTTAAAACATTAAAAAGACGTTTAAAAGAGACCTTATCATTTTAAGAACTCTCATATCCTTTAGCTACTAACCACATCCATTGTCTTCCCTCTATCAAACCATGCTCTTGTCTTGGGTAAGGACAACTCTATCAATATTCGCCCAGCTTTCTTAGGGTTTAGTTCAAGTCAATTCATAACTGTATATTCTTAAAAAGAATCAGTTAGTCGCTGTAGACCTATAGTGGTCTGACTATGTAGAATCGTTACATCCATGTATTGTAAATATTTTGAATGACAATTTGCAAATTTAGGTGGATGGGCATTGATCATATCCAACTGCTGATACAAATCTGCCATAAAGAGATTAAATAAACATAGAGCAAGTATACATCCTTTTTTTATTCCATTAAAAGTTCTCTTTCGCCAAGTCAGAATGAGACCATCCCCTAATTTGAACCGAACCCAGATGTTTTTGTTATTTATTTTTTTTTTTTTTTGTTAAATGAATTTCTAGAGCGCGGCTAACACCATTAGGTTTCTTTGAATAGTAGAATAACTGTGTCCAATAGTTTCCAAGGACCTCTCCATCCTACTAGCTTTTTCTATAGCATGACTCATGGGACAGACTGAAATGCTGCTTTGAGATTTTGTTTTTTCAGAACTACACTATTTGCTCGATCACTGAAATAATATCGAGGGACAGAATATCGACCATCAAAAATATCGTTGACAAAATATCGACAGTCAAAATATCGAGGTTCTATCTACAAACAGGTAAGTACAAAAATATCGAGTTAAAAATATCGTTAACAAAAATATAGTTGTAAAAAATATCGTATTTACTAAAAACAGTGTTAAATTAAATTAATATTAATAATTAATTACTAAAATATACTTAAAATTACTTACATTAACTTATAATAATTAAATAATTAATGAAAGTTAAATAAATATTTTTTTATTTCATATTTATTAAACATATATATATAGTAACAAAATATAATAAAATAATACCCAAAAACTGAAAACTGACCCTGAACCCTAAAAATACCCCTTTACCCAAAAACCCAAAACTGACCCTGAACCCTAAAAATACCCCTTTACCCAAAAACTGAAAACTGACCCTGAACCCTAAAAATACCCCTTTACCCAAAAACCCAAAACTGACTCTGAACCCTAAAAATAAAAACGATATTACTTCACTTACCTTAAAAACGATATTTTGGCTGTCTATATTCTGTCCTGTCGATATTTTGTCCAAACGATATTTTTGCCTCGATATTCTGTCCAAACGATATTTTGGAGTCGATATTATGTCTGTGCACCCCATTTGCTAGCAGGGTTAGGGTCAGTAGTTTGGTAACTGTGGATTGGCCCTTACGAAAGCCTGATTGACTGATTGAAATTAGATACTTAGCCACTCACCTCTCTATCAGATCCTCCAATAACACGGTGGCAAATACCATTGCCTCAATATTTTTTAGAGGTATTAATCAATAATTGGTTGGATTTTCAGATGGACCACCTTTGTAAATAGGTTGCAAGATAATTCCTTGCCATGTCTCAGGAACTGTATTTATTAGAACAATCCCTTTCTACAGAGGAGTCAAAATCTCCGCCCACAATTCTAGATTTGCTCTAAAGATACCATTTGGAAAACCATTTGGTCCGGGCCCCATTTGGTCTAATCTTTCGTATTAAGGTGAATACTTCTTCTTTCTTTAAAGGAGCCACACTCAGTAAGACTACTTAGTCCGTTTGGCTACTTAGCCTCATTCGAAACTGTACATTTTTGTCTACTCCGTTAACCTGCAATGTTTTACAAAAATAAGGGGTGCTGTTTTTCCCAGAGTGACATTGATCTGTGGAGGTAATACAGGGACCATCAAAGGTAGTGATATAATATGTTCAGTCATTTTCTGTAATACTTTTGCTAAATGCCCTATTCTCTCCCTTTTCAAGTTCATTAATTATTCTCCAGAAAGCCTTGGAGTTCTTATCCTTACTAGCAATTAACAGTCCAATCCATAATTCCTGCTGCTAAGCCATCTTAGACTTCCATAAATCTTGTCTATAGGCCCTCCTTGTGTTGACAGTTGTTTCTGGCTGAAAATGACCCTTGTGGCTCTACCTTTTTTGTTGGAAAGTGCAGGTGTGTTCCACTTTTTGTTATTAGGTCGAGTGATTTAGCTTTTAACACATTTTGGTGCAAATTTGTAGACTTGAGATTTATAGATGACCATCTATTTATCCATTATTAGCTCTTCAGTTGCCTTATCCCAGGTACATGATCCAATTAAAGATTCTGCAAATTTCAGTATTTCATCTTGTTTGTCTGAATGCCAGACTAGTTTTTTTTTCGATTATAGGTAGATGATACTTGTTGTAGAACCTTGAATTTTTGCACATGTCTGATAGACAAGTCAAAGGTCATGGCTTATCAGATGAATTAGATGTAATTTACTGAAGGTTTAAATCTCCATAGATAATGAAACTTGTATTTGGATATTGATGTTCAAGAATTTTATTTATTTCCCACAATGAGTACAGTTGATCCGTTTTAATATTTGACCTTGTGCTAAATATTGAACAGAATCGGAGGGGAATGAAAACATAATTTAATACATTTTAGCCAAGACAACTGAAAATCAATTGCTTGAATCTTGACAGCCAAACCAGTAGTACTGTAAAGTGAACAACCTCCTTTAGCTCAAACTTGCTGTGATGACCATGTGGCTGAGATGATGAATTCTTGGTAGCCAGTAATTGGTAGTTTTTGTTCTTTCCATGTTTCCTGGAACATCAAACATTGAAATTGTGTAGAAAAGGATAAAGTACCTGGATCATCTAGGAAATTTGCCAACCCATGTACATTCCAATAACTGAGGGGTCTATTAGGATGGCGGTTGGAAAACCTCCCCGACCGCCATGGTAGCGGGAAAAGACCACCGACAAAGGCTGCAGCATAACCGCCGGTCCAATTTGAATGTCGAAATCTGACTGCGGCGGTCGGATTCAGGTGAATAACATTGAGGCGGTTACTGCCGCTAGCAACACCAACGTAATGTTAAAAGGAGCATGTCCTGCATCTCCCTGCACTGCGTGGCAGGCACTTCACAGAACCTGCCACCTGGCACAGGGAAATGTAGGTGGGTACCATGGGTACCCCCCCAGTGCCCCCACACTCCCCCAACACATTGGGGGCCCACAATGGGCCCACAGAATATGTCTCCATCACCCTTTCCATGGCTGTTCCAGCGGAAAGGCTGGCTACCACGGGCATCATAATCGTGCATGGCCCTGATCCGCCACAATTGTAGCGGTCCATCTCCGCCCGTCATCCACGCAGTACATACAGGCGATACACAAGGCACACTCCAAAAAGAGACGCAACACAAGTTTAGGTGAAAACAGTAAGTGTATTATGAGATAAACACCTTGGAAAATAATCACAATTGACATAACCTGCGGCAGCCGGCACTAGGTAAGGACTTATCCGGGGACTATTTATAGGGCAGTGCCAATCGGGCGGCTGCCGGGACCATTACTGGTACAGTTCGGGTGTAGGTAAGGGTGAAGGATGAAGGATGAAGATACAGTCTCTCACTAAATATGTAACATTGCAATAACCATGGCAGGTCAGTCTAGAAGCACACTATACGCCAGCCCGGAAGGAACACATCAGGCATGTAACATCTGCAATAACTCCTTGTGGCATAGCTTTCACCATAGGCATGGAATCAGGCATAGATCACATTAGCATGCACGTCAGCACATTAGCCTTATAAGGGCGTCCTGTGAGAGCGAACGGACGATTAAGATCGAGAGAGAGGAGTTCTGCTTTTAAGTAAGCTGAGATGGAAATAACACAGTCCGCTGAGTAAGAACGTTCACCGCCGAGAATTGGCCGGCGCATTCCTACGTCCCCTCCATTGTGTCAACACTTGAAGAATTTCCATATTTTGTCTGGCAACTTCCTACCACAAGTGGCCAAAGATGCTGATAACAGTGATGGCCACCTCCAGTCCGTGTCCTGAGGAGAACCCTTAAATGATATAGTGGTTCGAAACGCGTCGATTCTGAGCCCGAGCGAAAAAGGAGGGATGCTTCTAGGGCAGTGTTTCCCAAACTGTGGTCCGCGGACCCCCAGCGGTCCGTGACACATTCCCAGGGGGTCCGTAGGCAGCAGTTTTAAAAGCACAGAAACGTTTCTTGTGTAATTAGCAGCTTTCCAGCAACAATAAAAGTGTCAAGATAATGCCAGTGATTAATGTACCTGCTGGAGAGCGAGGCGAGTTTTGTTCAGTTTCAGCTTTGACTTAACTAATGTAGCACAGAGGGTTAATGTGCCTACTGCAAAGAATGTGTAACATGCATTTTAGAAAAGCAGTATTTTATGTGCATAGGTTCGTGGTTACTGCTTTTGTCACAGAGATTATTTTGTTACTGTGCACTTCATATGTGATATTCATAATCTACCAAGGGATCTATAAACTGTCATCAAAGAGTTGCTTGCAAACTGCATGGTACCAGTTAGTAACTTATGTTTTTTCCCAGTTATTCATTATCCTGATGCTGCTAAAAAGATTTATTTGGGCGGAAATACATTTTTAATATTACTAGCCTCTGTGTTATGTTCTGAATCCTGAGTTTGTGCTTTTCCAGACCAAGCACTCTTTAAAAACGCCGATCAGTATGAATGACATGTGAAACTTGTAGTCTCCTTTACCTTATGTAACATTTTATATACACACTGATTTACATGTATGATTCAATGTCTCTATATGTGTGTTTTGTAAAGTGCTCTGACATCCTACAATGGTATGAGAGATGCTATAAAACAAATTAAATCCATGTGGCAGAGGGGCTGTTCCTTCAATATAAAATACCAAGGGCAAGATGTACGATCCGTTTTTGTATGCGGGAATGGGTTCGTGAACCCATTTGCGCATGCAAAAACCTATTGGGCCATGTACATAGCCTATTTCGCGAGTCGCAATTTGTTTGTGATTCGCTAAATAGGTTTTGCAACTTGCTATTTGGAAGGGGCATTCCCTTCCAAACAGCAGTCTCAAAACCATGTACAAATGTTTTTTGGTCGCAAAATACTTGTAATTACCACCTACTTCAAGTAGATGGTAATGCATTTGCAAATGGGAGGGGGTCCCCAGGGGACCCCTTCCCCTTTGCAAATGCATGCAAAATTATTTTTTAAGGGCAGGCAGAGGTCCCAAGGACCTCTGCCTGCCCTTAAAAAATGAATCTAAAACGTTTCATTTTCTTTTTTAATGCATGGTAAACGGGCTGCATTTTTAAAAAACTGCTTTATTTAAAAGCAGTCCCAGACATGGTGGCCTGCTGAGCCCAGCAGGCCACCATCCCTGGGAGGGCGGGCATTTCCAATGGGCTCGCAAATTGCGAGAGGCTCATTAATATTAATGAGCCCCGTAATTTGCGACCCCATTGGGAATCCCAAATAGTGTTAAACACACTGTTGTTCTATTCAATTCGTGACTCGCAATTTGCCACTTGCATTGTGCCGCCAATTGCGAAGCGCTAAATGAAATGGTCGTACATCTGGCCCCAAAACCCTTAGTACTTTGAGTATTTGTTTGTGTGAACACGTGTGTTTTTTAAAAAAAATTACTGTTTTAATATTTGAAATTTATCTCATACAAATTGTTTGGGGTTCCCCGGCTTCCAGTGGTGACTCAATGAGGGTCCTCAGGAGTCAAAAGTTTGGGAACCACTGTTCTAGGGCATTACAAAATTCTACCATACTTTCTTCCCCTAGGAGTGTGACCCCAATTAGAAGTTTAGTCTTTGGCTCAGTTAGACAAGCAGGCATCTCTAACGAGTTTTTTATCCGCTTGTCTGTTTGTATGTAATGTGAAGGACTGGTGCCTTGTAATGAAGTAATTGGAGGCAATGTGTAGTTGTGTATTTGGTGTGCATTGTAATTTCCAACATCAATTTTGTGTATTATGTTTAAATGCCCATATGTGCTGATTTTTGTTTGACAATTGATTCTTTTCTATGACATACAGAATGTACTTGAAAACAAGCTTTTTATGAAATATAAAAGACTAAAATAAAACAGTCGTACCACCCAGAATTCTTTGACTAGGTGTGTTAAAACTAAAAATAAAACCTGTCTGGCCTTTTGCTTTTTTTTAATGGAAGAAAATCCAGCATAGTATTTGGGTCAGTATTTGCGTCCCGAGCGGTGCAGTCTTTCAATCCAAGTGTCTTCAAAGTAGTCCATAAGTTGACTTGGTGTTTGTTCATTTCCTTGGTACGGTGTGTGTTATTAACTTTTTAATTTTTAAGGCAAATGGATGGTTTGTTGTTTCTTCTTTGCTTAGTGCTGATATTTGGAGATGTCTACAAATGCTTTGATTGAAGTGATAATAGCACTCTGGTATGGCCATGTGTGGGTATAATTTAAGTATTGTTCGCATCATTGACTGTTCAAAGTATGTTATAAGGTGAGGTGAGTAGTTGTTTGTTTTCACTTTGATGTGGTTGAAAAGTTCAAAGTAAGTTGTCATTTGGCGAATGAGGAAACCACGGGCCAACTAATTAACAAGGTTTCTCATTGGCAAGGCAAACATACCAGGTTTAATGTGATAGACCGCAAGCATATATGGAAGGCCAGGAGAATTTCCTGTATAGGGTCCTCGAGGAAGAGATTAGAAGGAGACTACGTCATCATTACCCTTTGATATCCTGATCTGGCATGTAACATCATGAAATATTCAGCCCAGTCCTATCTTCATCATTTGAATATTAAACTATTACTGCTGTTTTTTTCCTAGAGAACTCTGCCGAATATCACAAATAAGGAGCATCTTTCGGCCTGTAGGGAGGAAGATTGTGCTCAGGGAAAACTGATCGCATTGTCTAATCATAATGCCCCCCTGGCAGACATTAATGATCTGGGCTGACTCACATTTGATGAGACTAGATGTTCTATGAATGATCTCCCACCAAGGCCTCCTTTACAGGTTTGGTCAAATGATGTTGTCCCCTCTTATTTAAATGTATATCACCCTATGTGCATTCTCTCTACTGAAGTCTCCATATCCTAATCAGAAGGTATCATAACTCCTCTCCCAAACCATAACCACGGCAAAGGGAAAGACCTAAGCCTTGTCTCATGGGCCTCCCCTCAGATCTGTTGCCTCTGAATCATAACCCCACCATGATAACACCACTTATGACGACTACATCAGTATGCATTTCAGTATGCATTTCACTCCAACTGGCTCATTCTAGTTCTGGCTCATGGTTGAAGCTATTGAAGGTGAGATTTCTGTATATTCATCAATTTGTGTGTATATTTGTTCTCCAACAACACTTTCAGAGTCATGGAGTGATTAAAAGGTTTGTGGGGGTTTCTGAAATGACAACAAAAACTGTGTGTGTATATCTCAGAACTCTAATTTATGCTGACAGTGTCTTAAAACCTAACAGTTGTGTACTGGATGAAATCATAAATATTGGGCAATTGACATGTGGAAGGGGGACTCCAAGAGAAAAACTTATACCACCAAATTTTTCTTATTGTCATATACTTTTACAGTTATGTGAACACACAAATTGCTGGAGAAACAGAAGTTGTTTTAGTTGTCAAAAAACAATAAAAAACTAACCTAAAATAACACTTTTATAAAAAAAATGTGTGTAATGCTAATTTCATTAATATTTCTCTGTTTCTTAATGCTATATGTGTCACGGAATCATACAATGTGTACATAAACATCAGTATATTAGAATTATAAAAAATGAATGTATATTATAATGCTTTCATGAGATGTAATCATGTCAAGATAGTACAGTCGATATTATGACCAATTTAGTAATGTTGTAAAATCAGATCTTTTGACACCTTACAATAGAAACAGCACCATTCATTGTAAATATTTTTTATAGAAGATAATTTTATTTTCACATCATCAAATAAAACAAAAACTTAAATATTTAGTTTTCAACAATTAACAGGAAAAAAGAACAAATTCAGAGACAGAACTACTAGTATATTATAATGCTATTACCATGAAGAGATCAGAGTTCTTTGAAGTCCTTGTACAGATGTAACACTTTTTTGGGAAGGTAAATATCTTTTACAAATAATCTAAATGTGAATGCTGGTGCCTCGCCCTTGTGCTCAGATGTCTCCTGAGTTGCAGGCTGAGATGTGATGCCGGGTTTCTTTGAGGGTTTCCTGGGCCTTTCTTTCTGTGGTTGTATGATGCATGTGGATGGCTCGCCACAGAAGAGAAGGTTCCTTCTCTTTGAGCTCTACAAATGTTCAGGAAAGCATCCTGCACCATTCCAGTAATGGAGCACAGGAAGGAGATGTAGTGCAGCAAGAGTCACTTGTGGCAATTAAAAGGCCATCAAATGTATCAATGAGTATGCCGTTAGCAAAATTCAACATGTGGGCCACATTCATGTGTGATGGTAAACAACCGCGTTGTAATTACCTGCGGGGAAAAAGACTGCGTGATGATGAGGCATATTCCAATGGAGCTGCCCACACCCACCCCCCAACGAATTGAGAACCTAATGGGTGAGTAGTGCCATTACAAAACCCTTATTGATTGATTGATTGATTGACAGGAGGAAATTAGGAAACAGTTGAATGATCAGTGGGGCAGAGTGCGCATCCTGGCATCCAAAGCAGACAAGTGGTGGTTCTCCCAGGCCCCTCACCCTCTTTCCCTGGGAGGAGGCAGTGTATGGAATCCAGCACATTGAAGGTTTTACAGGAAACCTGGGAGAGTGGAGGAATGCCAAGTTAAATCAGTAACAGCCAATTGTACCTTCTACATATTTTGGAGATTCTTTTGATTTTGTTTATTATTGTAATCATATGTGCAACAATAAGAAACAGCCCTCCATTGTTGTCTGTATTGTTGAAGTAGCTTCTGCTTTAGCATTGTTTTTGTGCTCTTGTAGCTTGTACTTAATGTTGTTACCATTTGGTAAACATTTCATTGACCACACTGATATTTCTTTATCGTGTGCCGCTTCTCCTTAACGCACACATCTTTGTGAACCCAGTCTGGCTACAAGGACTACATCTTCCATAATGCACCATCTTTGTCCATGGTTCAAATATGATGTATTTTATTTCATCCTTAATTATGCTTTCCTTAAAACTGCTTTAGGAATGTCTTACATAGACATTTCTAAATACTTTACACTTTGTAAAGTGGTCACATGAACCATGTGTCACTTTCTAAGGTGTTTAGGCAGTCTGCAATGTTCATACCAAAAGCATGTGTTCGCTGGTAACTCTGGGGTGCCACCGTAACTCCTGAAGCACACAATTCTGTCCATACTTTGTAACTCCTGTGATCCTCTTACTACCACACCAGGCCATCAGCAACAAGTCTTCAATGCCAATCATGCCTTCATAAATTGTGCTTTATTATTTAATGGTACCATCAGCATTACTTAGCATATTTCTGTAGCCACTCTCGTGACATAGCACCAGTGGTGGGAGGCCTCCTATGACACTTCATCTCATATGGTCAAGCTTTTCAAATTGAATTCACTTAGGTACTTCAGGTAAGATCTGCTCATTAGGACAATCAAGTATTACACAATGGCTTTTACATTTTGTGAAACAGCTTGCCCATTTGTCATAGTACACCAGTGTTCCAGCATTAAAAAATATGTTTACAATTTTGGGTACTTCAAAAGAGGCTGTCACAAAAATGTGCAAATGTTGCTCAAATACTTTGTGTAACATTACAAATATCAGTGGTGTGAAACATGAATATGCCTCATTAGCACGCAGTCTTTTTCCCTGCAGGGAATTACAACGCACTTGTTACAACGACTGCATTATAATTCCGCATACCATTACCCTGCAAGTCGTAACAATGACTTGCGGAGGGGGGGCGCTGGATGTTGGTATAGTATAATTTAATATCCCCCCTCCAGTCTGTAGGGAAGGTGTTGGATTTTAAATCCAACACCTTCTCCCCCCCTGCAAGTCGTTGTTCCGACTTGCGGAGTAATGATATGCGGAATTACTTCTGTCCCTCCCTGGCTGTTTGCATTGTCCACTGCATCATATTTATGAGTGGGGAGCCCCGCTGTATGAACAGGGTGCGGGGCTCCCCTCTATGGTATCGTCATTGCGTGGTGCATGTGATGTCATCCACGCGTCATCGCTCGGGTGCTTTGAGGCATTTTTATTTTCATGTAGACCACAATAGACAACAATCTCAAAAGTGCTCCCTGAAATATGGTTGAGCCTATCCTGTTTTAAGGGACCGAGATGCTACCCGATGATGAAGCATGTCACTGCTAAATTGGGTGAAGGTCTTTCAAAAAATCAAGGACAGTTGTGTTGTGTTGTGTCTGTTGAAGGATTCAATACCTTTATATCTAATGTATTCAGTTAGGCAGGCTGTATACTTTAGCCTTTAATTTTCTCTCTCCTCAACCCAATGATTCTTCTTTCCAAATGATGAACTTGGTATAACCCTAGTTTGCATATGTAACTTACTTGTAAGTCCCTAGTATATGGTCCAAAGTGTATCTAGGGCCTTTAAGGTAAATGTCACTATATATATTGTGCCAATCACTACAGTGCTAGTGTAAACGTGGCTGTAGGCATACCATTGTAGCCTGACTGGAGCAGTTAAAACCCTGTAATTTGACCTGTCAAAATAATCCCTTTTGACAGGTCAAAACTTTGCTTTTAAATATTTATTCCACACATGTGTAGGCCTTAGCAGTTTATAAGACAGTGTGAATCCTATTTAAAAGCACGAGATATAGAAATGTAATGTTCAAAGAGTGACTAACCCCCAAACAATTTTTACACAGTAGTAAGCTGCCTGTTCCATTGAAAACACAGGGCTACATTGTTACAATTAGTAATGCTATCCTTAGCTAGGAAACAGCAAGACAAATAATTGGATGTACGTTGTTACAACGCATGTTTTTACCACGCATGCTTCTACAACGCAGGTTTTTCAACGCAAGTCGTTACAATGACTTGCGTTGGGTGGGTGCTGGATAGTGAATAGTTTAATTTACTATTCCAACTCCAGTCCCCGTGGATAGTAGGGAAGGTGTTACCTATCCTAGAGCGCCCCCCAGGGCAATTCGTTGTAATGACTTGCGTTGAAAAACCTGCGTTGTAAAGGCACTGCGTGGTAAAAGTTGCGTCGTAAAGGATGTTTCCCCAAATAATTCAAAGACTGTTTTAATAAATATAAAAAATCCAATGTAAAGGTACTCTTAGAAAGTTATGCTTATTCTGCCTAAAGGCTCTGGAGACTACATTACAATAAACTCCAGCTGCAGCCCTTTGAGTGCTCAAGCACTAATGAGGTGTGAACACTGCTCACAGAGCAGAGACAAAGTCCTTGAGTGTGAGGAGGTGTTGTTGTTCCCTTGACAGGATGGCCGGTGTGCTGGGCCTAGGAACTTGATTAACTGAAAAAGCAATGTTAGCTGACTCTCAGACTGGGCCCTTCTTTTTTCCTACAGCCAAACATGCTTCAGTCACAGTGGGAGGGGAGCAGCCCCAAGACTAGTGGCCCGATTTAATTCTTGGGGGTAAGGACTCCGTTGAGACGGTTATGGGGTATCCTTACCACCTTAAATGCAGCTGGCCCACTCAATTTAAATGTGGGCGGACCTTAGGATTAATCACAACATAGGCTACTTGGTCTCTGCCATAATTAATTCCCTTTGGTGGCACTGGGAAGTCCAGGGCATCAGAGGCTGACCTGTCATTTTATTCCAGTAATTTAGATGGGTGAAATGAAGGGTCATTTTTCACTGCTCGTCACGACCAAGAAAACCCTGGCAGTAAGGGGCAGTGAAAACTGCTAAATTATCTCCTTGTCACGAGAGAGGAATCCCATGTTGAGGGGAGTATTGCATTTTGTTTTTCAAAATGAAAATCTAGTTTCAGGATTTTCTTTTTGAAAATAAAAAAAGGAATCTGTTTAGTACAGGGTTCCATCTCATTAATGGAGCCCTGTATCAAACAGAAAAATGCATTGACAGGCCCCGCCGTGACAGTAGTTCCTGCCAATGCTTTATGAATGATCGCCAGATTGGCGGTTATTTATGAGTCTGGCATGCAGTCACTCCACCAGGCAGACAGGGTAATTTACTGCGTCACCCCAGCGAAACAACAAACCGTCCACCAATATATAAATGAAGCCCTTAGTCCCATGGTAAAACCTCTGACTGGGACAAACCTGATTTATGTACCCAACCTGCACTCCATCACAGTTGTCCTAGATTCATGCCTAGTTCCAAGACCAGTTGACCATGGGTGCCAGTTGGCACTTTTGGGTGGTATTTTTATTTAACACTTTAACAATTCATATCTCTGGTTCCACCTTATTGGATATTTCTTGTTTCTGTGTCACTATATTTATGAACTTTTTTCTAAATGGTTTGTGATCGTTGTTTTGCTGTATTTTGAATTTACTACTATTTTGGCACTGCATAAATACTTTACACACTGCCTCTAACTTAGGCCTGTATGCTCTGTGCCATAGCTACCATGAGGTTAATCTCAGGTTTATTAGTAACTCTAATAGTTCTCCCTGACAAGCATTATGATTATTGCTTGAGGTGGAGTGTTACACCCCTCAATAAACACTCTCAAATTCTTAAAGTTATGCACTACAGAGGGGTAGCTGAGGTGCTGTGGGATTGATGGTGTACTACGGAAGGATGACCAGGGTGCTGTGGGTGGTGATAGTGCACTGCAGAATGAGAAGTGAGGTGCTGTGGGGTTGGTGGTGTACGGCCGAGGGATGAATGAGGTGCAGTGGTGGGGATGGTGCAATTTATGAGTGATAGATGTAGTGCTTCTGGGTGATGATAGTGCATTCTAGAGGGATGTCTAAAATGTGAGTAGGGGATATAGTGCAATGTGGAAGGGTGGCTGCTGTGCTGTGGAGGGATAGTGTTGGTGATGGTGCCTTGTGGAGTGAATGTGAAATGCTGTGGCTTTTCCTGATCCAGTATAAATGGATGTATCATGTGCTGTGAGTGTGGTTGATGGTGCTCAGTGGAGGGATGAATGATGTGTAATGAGAGGGGTGAAGGCGGATGTATGATGAGCTCTAAAGGGGGTGCAGTGTAGTTTGTGGGTACAGGGTGATGATGGTGATGGTGCACTCAGACAGACAGGCCTCCCTTCAGTGGGAGGGGTGGTCGAAAGCTCACAACACAACAGGGACATCATAGGTACAGGATGTACAGAACAACCTGTTGTCTTTGGAAAGTTTCCACTGCTCGCCGCTCTGCTCTCCCCTTCACGACACTCATTCCCACTGGTACCTTGTACGAATCCCAGCTCTTGGCAGCTGCTGTCTCCAGGAATAACCCCTGCTGCACCTCAGGCTGCACAGTGCACACAGGTATCTTCAATAACAACACTGCCACCTGTTCACTGGTCCTTGGAGTTGGATCCCTGGAGGCAGGGCCTTGAGATGTGTTCAGGAATTAAAGTGTATCTTAAAATCTTCAAAGCCTGGGGGTGTAACATGGGTTTATCGAGGTGGTACGTCGTCATGACCTCAGCTCGGGGTCAAGGGGTCAGGCCTACCGGTCTTTGTGTAGTAAACACACTTACATAAGGGCTGTGCTTGTAGACACAATAGTATTTTGAGCTTTAAACAAGGGGCACTAAATAATGGGGGCCAATGTTTGTGTCGAGTAACAGAACATGTGAGCTCAGTGATGGGACATGCTAATCCATAGGATCTGTGCATTGTTTGGACAACATAAACTAAGGACTGGGGCGCAACGTGGCGTAAACCATGCACCCTATTTACAACGTGACGCATCTAAGGATATGCGTCACGCTGTAAAGCTCTGTGCCACATAAAACCTGCGTCAGGTTTCATGTGGGCGTTCTGGCACGGAGGGGCATTCCATCGCAGGAACGCCTCGGAAAAGTGCCTCAGTGAAATCTACACGATTTCACTCAGTCACTTTTCCGACGCCGCTGCGTATGGTGTGGCGCACCATTTTGAGGATATGCCAGGTTGGAACAGTGCTGGAGTTGCGTTACGCCCCGTGACCCTCCGAGTTCAATAATGTACCCCTAACATTGCAGAGATCAATGCAAGGCGCTTAGAGACCCTGCTGTGATTATAAACAGCACACAATTTGCTGCCAAGAGCCAACGCAGGCACCCATGCACCATGATGCAAGGGTGTCTGTGTTGTTTGCATGATTGCTTTGTGCAGGAAGGGGCACCTTTCTGCACAAAAATAATCACAAGAGGTGTTTTTCTCATTTTATGTTTGCTGCAGAATGCAGCACAAGTGGAAAGAGGAAAAAACTCTCCTTATGCCTGCTCTGGGGAGGCTTACGTTTTTGACGCTGCCCCAGGTTCACGCGATGTTGTAAATCTGGGGAAAATTCTCAACAAAACAATTGCCAGTACTGCCAAATCATTTAACCACTTTTCAAATGAACAAGGACATTAAACACTTGTCGCATAATCACAACACAAATTGTGACTGACTTAATCTTTTTATTTTTGATAGTTCATACATTTTTTCGCACAATATATCTAAAAAACTGAGTGATACTACAAAAGTGAGCGGAAGAGAAGATCAATATGTGCTAATACATCAAGTGTAAACAATATAAACGGACAGACAAACCACATTAGAGGGTGGGACCTTGCACCACAGCTAGTTCATTCGCTCATTTTCATATATACTGTGGAACTCTCATACACATTCATCTGGCATTCAAAGAGATTTTAGATCAGGAATACTTACAAACAACATGAAACAGACAAGTAATACAAAAGTGAAAGAGGGTTTAGTGTATAAAGAAAAGAAAACATGGAGTAGCCTCACCGAGGTTCAACAAAACCTATTCTTATCAATGGGGGGTACTGTTTTTTATTTTTTTATCCTTCTTACAGACGACACCACAGTCGTCTAAAAGGCCATCCAGGGCCGGACTGGGAACTGAAAGCAGCCCTGGCAAATTTTGCCAGACCAGCCCCCGTCCGGCGTGCAGCGAGCAAGCGTAGCGAGCGAGCCCGACCGCCACTAGGGGGGTTTGGGGGGGTTCTCCCCCCAAGAAAATTTTGGAAAACGACAGACCAAAATGGTGAATTTTACAGCACATTTTTGATGACATATTCAAATTGTATCAACTTTCAAAGCACAGAAAATAGTAGATGATGACCTTAAAGAACATCAGGTTACCCACCCAGTCATATGTACCCATAGGACATTCTTTCAGAGAGCACCAAAAATAGACACAAGTAGTGAATCAGAGAGAACAAAGTGAGACCAGCCCCCACACGGTGGGTAGCGAGCAAGTGCAGTGAGCAACCACTGCTAGGGGGAGTTTGGGGAGTTGAACTTCTCCCCCCAAGAAAATTTGGGAGACAGAAAGCAAAGTTAGCAATAACCGCGAGGATTATAATTAGGGCTCCCGGTTTTCCGTTTATACGTATTTTTACATATAAGTACAGACGGAAAACTCTTTTTCCTTTGTCTGTATTTATATTTAGAAACAGAAAAATACTAGTACATTTTGCCGCGCTGCCTTGCTTCAGAGTTGCCGCCCCACGCCCCTGTTCTTGAGGCTCGAAATTCCTTTCAGTTCCTGCCAATCAGGGTCTTTTAGTGACCTGCTGTTGACCTATTGGCTCAGGGTCTTTTAGTGACGGCCGTGACCCTGAGCCTATTCTGGTCGTATCCAGTGTGTGAGGGCAGCAGTGCAGGGAACAGCGGCAGGTGTCAACGAGGAGTAGGAAGTGCTGGGGCCTCTACTCCACTCTCCCAGACCCTCTTGCAAGCCCTCGTAGCAGTCAGCCTCATGCACCTCGCACTCCAGCCTCCACTTGCCAGCTGTGCCCTTCCCTACCCCGGTTCTGCTTGTCCCCTGTGCCTCTCATCCCAGTATGGAGCCAGGCAGGGGCCCCTCCTGTCTCCCTGAATACCCACTGTTGTTTGCCGTACTTCAGCGTGTATTGTGAATTCCCCACTGGCCTTCCTGGAAGATGGCAGGTTTAATTGTGGGAGCCTGCTTCTGATTGCGGAGAATTTTGCTTCTGATCGCGGGAAGCGCTGCATTTAAGATCGGTGAGTCTCACTTTCTGGAGGAGAAGGTGCCATTTCTGGAGTGACTTGACAAGATAGTAATTGTAAGGGGGCTTCATTCGATCTCCCACGACACCCATTACACCAACAGTCCCGTTTCCACAACTGTAATTGTGAACTTTCTGCGATATGCAGAGTGTAGCTGCAGGGGCTCTAAGGGGTGAAAAACAACAAGCCTCGTTAACGTGTGAATGGTCTTTTAAAGACCTGTGAAGTGTTCGGGTGCAGCTGTGTGTGCCCGCGAAGCTGTTTCAGCCCGGGCTGCCACACAGGACGGGGAGGTGCTTTGAGAGCCTGGCAGGCTGTGGAGTGTTAGAGCTCCAAGGAACATGCTGGTATGTTATTTTTCAGCAAAGTAAACCACATGAAAGTAGCAGGCATCTTGGAAGGATGAAAGGCAGAGTAGCCCTGCTAAAAATTGATCACATGGCCTGAGTTCCCACTTGGTGTACACAACAGGCGCACCAACCCACTGTGCTATAGGATACAGATGTTCCATACTCTGAGTCAATAGCAGGGCTAACCTTGGCACTGGTACGAGCGCCACTGTTCAAGAAGGCATCAAGTAACTGGCAGAACTAATTTTGATAAAACCAAGTGCCCAAAGGTAGCAGGTGGAGAGCACATCATCGGCACAGAGCAAAAGGGGAAGATAAACTAGAGATAATACTTGAATATCCTAGAAATAGCAGAAGCGAGGCACAATGCGCTATAAAGCACTAGATGTCAGACTTCCAAACCATCACTGTTATCACAGAATTTGGAACAACATATTCATTGCCATGTGCTCGGGAAGGAGGAAATCCGCCTTTTCAGAACCTAGCTGTTAGTTCGTCTTACAGTCAATCAATCAGTGGTACATTTCTAGAGCATTTCTGGTCAACCGTTAGGGTATGCAGGCGCTGGGAAACCCCATTCCATCTCGTATGAACTAGCAACGCCATTTAACAGGAGCCTAAAGTAAGATTTAAGCAGGGATCTGCGCTTTCATCATAAATATGGGGTCAATTTAAATAAATGTGGAAAAATACTAGCTGTAGCATCGTCTTTTGCTTGTTGCAAAAATAAATGTGGATAAATACAGATAAAATGCCCAAAAAATAAATATGGATAAATACAGACGGAAATGGCAATAAAATAAATACCATAAAACCGGGAGCCCTAATTATAATGCACTTAAGAGTATATGGTATGGCGATATCATAGAACAGCTATAAGGACATGGTTCCGCAAGCTGCAGAGGGGCTCAGCTCACGCTAGGGCACCCTCTCACACAAAACCAAGCACTCTGCCTCCAGGATTGTTAAGGCCTGCCATAGGAGTGACTTATAGGTTACTATGTGTCTATATATAAGTTAGATATAGGTATACTATATCTAAGCAAAGGGTAATTACACCACCTTGCCCCAGCTGAGTGAACATCCAGTTGTGTCAATTTAGGAAGGCCAGCCAGGGGTGGCATTATATATGCTGCAGCCCCTGGTAGGCCTTGGGTGCACCTATGCCCTGGGTACCTAGTGTACACTGTACAGGGACTCACAATGGTGACCCAATATACAATGTGGCATGTACCTAAAGTACATGGTATCAATTAAGAGAGAGCACAGCTGGGCTGTGGGTCTGATTAGCAGGCCCACAGCCACACTAAAGTCGAAAACCAGTGGTGCAAAAAGTGGGGGTGACCATAGGAAGCAGACCCTACTCTCCTACAATAGATATAGAGATAGAGAGAGGGGAGGGAGGAGAGGGAGAGGGAGAGAGAGGGGGTGAGAAATACAGGGATAGAAAAGAGAGAGGGAGGGATAGAAAGAGAGGGATAAAGAGAGAAAAGGATAGAGAGAAAGGGATAGGGAGTGAGAGTGAGAGAGGAACCAAGAGAGATATGGGTATAGAGAGGGAGAGAGGGGGATAGAGGGAGGGAGAGAGAGAGGGAGAGAGAGAGTGAGAGAGTGAGAGAGGGATAGGTATAGAGAGAGTGAGAGGGATAAACAGACAGCGTGTGAGGGAGCGAGAGAGAGGGATAGAGAAATAGAGAGGGAGGGAGCAAGAAAGTGAGAGAGAGGGGGCAAGAGAAAGAAAGTGGGAGGGAGGGAGAGAGACAGGAGAGAATAGAGATAGAGAGGGGAGGGAGGGGAGAGAGAGGGAAGAGAGAAATGCAGGGATAGAAAAGAGAGAGGGATAGAGAGAGAAAGGGATAGAGAGAGAAAAGGATAGAGAGAAAGGGATAGAGAGTGAGAGAGGAACTGACAGATATGGGGATAGAGGGAGAGAGGGGGGGTAGAGGGGGGATAGAGGGAGGGAGAGAGAGGGGAGAGAGACAGAGGGGGATAGGAATAGAGAGATTGAGAGGGTTAAAACGAGTGTGTGAGGGAGTGAGAGTGAGGAATAGAGGAATAGAGAGGGAAGGAGAGAGAGAGAGAGAGAGAGAGAGAGAGAGAGAGAGGGGGAGGGAGCAAGAGAGGGAGAGAGAGAAAGGGAGAGCGAGGGGGCGAGTGTGACCAGAGAACATGGGCCGTTCTGGCAGGTTATTTGCAGTTTAGTTGCATCTCAGTCCTGGTGGATTAGACATAGATACAGGCCAAGTATTGCAAGCAGTTAAATACATTTCCGTTCCAGTTGTTTTGAGAGGGGAGGTAGGAGCTGGATTACACTGCACTTTCATAGCTGGGAGTGCCAGTTGAGACAGAACATGGGCAGTTAATGACATTTCAGTTCTAGAGGACTTTTAAAATGGTTGTGATAGACAGTGACTGTGGGTGCAAAATAATCTCTGATAAATCAACAAACACCATAAGGCAGTATTACAGAAAATCTAGGAAGTTGCACAAAGAAGAAACAACACGGGTCAAATAAATTTGCACACATTTTGATGCTGGTCCAAATAGAATATAAACAAAATTGTCTCCGGTATACAACACAAAAAAACACTGTTCAAGCAAAACCATCGAAGAAACCGATTCTGAAACACAATTACCACATCCAGAGAGTTTAAGTGCCATGATACCCCACTGGTGATAACTATGTTCTATTGGAATCCTAGGTAACATAATATGGCATCATTTTAACACATTTCAACAAATGGAGTTAATATTTCCGAACTCACTGTTAGTCAGTTGACTTCATACAGATGAAAGGCGGACTCACTACTTAAATGCTTCAACTTTAAAGGGACCCGCTAAATGCTGAACTATATTACCCAGTGGGATCAAAATGAAGTCAGCTAGGCTAGTTCCTCTGACTGTCAGGCTTGTTGTGGTAGAGGCTGGACTTTTAAAAGGCTGGCAGGGACTTGAAAAAGTAAGTCACTGGCCTGTGCAGTTGAAACGCCAGAAGGCTCTGGGTGGAGTCAGTGAGATTATTCAATAATTTGAATTCCTCCAAGTTGAGCCTGGTATAGAGTTAGTCACATAACTGGCACGTTTTTTTCTGTAAACCCAGGAAGACAGTACGGTGTCTGTCGCATCTGGCGCATCTGAAAGAACAGCGGGGCTTTGAAATTGCAGAGCTCCCACGTTTTCCAGTTCCAAGCGTGATTAGCTCATCCTGTCAGGCATTCTGGGACCTGTAGTTCTGGTTCTATAATTGATTAAACAGCACTGCAAATCACAGGCAGTAATAAGAAAACAGAGCTTCACACCCACAAAACTAGAGATCTTAAAAGCTCTGAAAAAGTCATTCACATGTCAAGTTTACTTATGATAACCCAGAAGGTCTGGGGGTTTTGTCAGAAACTCAGAGGCCTCCAGTTTTTCATCACTCCTCATTTACTTTTTATTATCAACGTCCAGTCATGCATGTACTTTGAAAAGCAAATGTACGCATTTCACAAGGCAAATAATGTCATAAAATAGGACTGGGTAAGCTATGTGGACGCCTGATGTGTACAATGATTTGAGAATTTGAGCAATAAGGACCAGGAGCAGAGTGGCTAAACTTTTATAAGCGAAAACTAGGGGTGGAAGGAGGGCTGCTATTAACCTAGGGTGTGTTAATGAAGGACTGGTGTGTCAGTGAGGTAAGGTGACCTCTCTAGACTGATAACAGGAATAGGTAGGTAGGCAGGCAGTGCTAGGATGAAGGTGGGCATGAAGTGCTAGGTTTAATGTGCCAGGTTACTGTCCATTCCAGCTGTGCTCCATAAATCCCTAGTGGCTCCCCCACTAAATGCACCTCAAGACCCACGCCCAGGGCGTGCCCCAGCACCCCAACACCTCTTGCCCCTGAGCAGTCTGGTACTTTGAACAATAGAGGTAACCCTTTGCCGTGGGTGCCAGGCTGCTGGCGAACGAGAACCAGGATGAGCGTGTCCAGTCCAAACCATAGCAGCCAGTCATGCATGATATGGGAGCTATAGGTGGAAGAGGGGAAAATAAACAGAAGACGAGGGCTTTCAAATAAAATATTTTTGCCAAACAAGCAGGATCGCTCAGAAGGTTAAGCATTTGCGACTGAGACATACATTAACATTTGAGCCACTGGTTCGAATGAAGGAAGAGCTAGTTTAGCCTTTCATTCTTCAAATGTTGAATGTCGATCAATAACACTGCAGAAAAAACAGTGGAGCAGTAAAATGTGCACCCCTGTACTTTGACTTCATGCCAGATTTACAACTGGTGCCCCGAGACCGGACAGTACTCCTTTCATCTACCTCGGAAGGGAGCCAGCTTGGGGGCAGAGGAGAGGCTGTGCCATTGAATACACAGCAGCTGAGTGATACACCAGTGGGTACAGTTTCTGATTATAAGCTTTGCTATGGGATGTGCAGAACCTGGGCTCGAATAGACTGTGGTGACAAATAAGTTATCAGCGGGCAGGCACGGCTTGCATCTCACCTATCAGGGCGGTAGTAGAACTTGTGAAAATCAGCCACATCCCATGAGGGTGCCTCCTAGCACTAGCAGGAGGGCAAAGACACACACAGTCACGTACTTCAAGAGACAGGTTAGGTTACTGGAATCACATGACTCAGGCCAAGGGAGAAATGTGGCCCCCGCCCCACAAAAGCCTCCGACATGCCTGCTGTATGCAGGGTGTCGTGACTCGAGTCGTGAGACATACAGATAATTATTCTCTCTCGGGACGACTCGGAAGCCTTGAAGTACCAAAGGCTGCTCTGCACAGTTGCTCAGGCCCTCTCGCTCTTGGGGGCCCGCCGGGCCAGAAAAACGGACTCACCTCAGGCCTGCTGACTGCTCTTGTGGTGGTGGCACTGCAGACAGACACAAGGGGGTTGTCGGGCTAGGCGCGGCGGCGCTAACCAGTAGAATAAAAGTAAGGCCGCTTCAAGTACCGTGCGCACCTCTGCTCCTCTCGTCACTCCTGCAGGCAGTCACGCGCAGTTATTGCCCAATGCGCATGCGGGCCGCACCCTACAGCACGCAGACGCCGCAGAGGAGGAGACAGGGCATAATTCTGCACGCACAGGCACTTCCTCTTCCTTAAAAATTTGTCTAGGGTTAGGTTGCACAGTCGAAGGTCAATCAGGCTTGCTAGCGTATTAGAGTCTCAGACGCTGATGAGTCACATCAATGACATCAATCATCATGACTACGAGTACACAGCACCTGGACCTGGTGCCGGCGGTGGTGACTTCTTCTTCTCCCTGAGCTAACTACTGTGAGTGACGCTGTAGTGTTGTTGTGCCTGGGGGCCGATTTTCAGTCCGACCGTCACAGACTGTGACGGTCGGAATGAAAATCGGCCCCCAGCCACAAAACCGGCCCCCTTTTTTGAAAACCGGCCCCCACCCCCTCCAGCAGTCCGGGCCTGAGGCCATCTAAACCATTTAACAATCAAAAGTATTGTAACACAGTGCTATCACAAGAATGGCCTTAAATACAAAGAGGGTCAACGCGTTTCGAAGCCCCTTAATGCTGGGGGTTCTCCTCAGGACCTCGAGGGTTCAGTCCTGTAAAAGATAAAACAGCAGAACTTACCATCCTGTCTCTTGAAAACCTTCTACTCTACAACGGACAAGCATAACCAGCGTTATTACCTTGTATTCTTGGTACTCCTGCTTAGGAATTCTTCTTCAAATGTCGCAAATTCTACTGAAGTAATGACGCCATCATTTGCTGTTAAAAAATGATGAGAGTCTGTAATCTTCTGCAAACTGAGCCCGCAACTAATCAGACTAGGAGTTATTTAAACGCATGGTTACCTTTTCGATTCTAGCTGAATCCAACGTCAAACAAGCACTGAGTGTCCGGTATTCATTCAAACCGATTCCTGTAAACGAAGGAGGAGAACGTATCACTCAGTGTCCCCGATTATGGAGGACAAGAAATCTCTGCCTCTCTCTCGTCAAGGAGCTAATGGGACTAGCCTTTGTGGAGGAATGTTGCCGCAATGCATACCTTAGTTGTGGACTCGGTCTTCTCTCCCTTGCGCGCCGTCTCTCAGTCCGCCGTCGCACTTCTGTGTTCGCATTTGCCCGCGCATGAAATGTCACGTCCTCAGCCCTAGGTGTTCTGGGACTTGTGGTCTTGTGTGTTGCCATCACGAATAAAACCAATGCGGCTGTAATCTTATGTTTGATGTTACGATAAAGGACATTAATCATTCATCCTATGATGGTGATGAATTGTAAGGGGTGGACCGAACAGGGTTGCAGGGTTAATTAAAATGGGCAGAGTAGTCAGATAGTTTGCCCTTGGGGGAGCCTTCACTTAAGTACTGGGTACATATTTTCAGGCTTATTTATGATTTCCCAAGTCCTTTCCAAATTTATATATGTTTATAGGTGCTTGATATAGTCGTTGTTGCAGAGTATTTCCGGGTTAAAGGTACTCTTTAGTTTGTAGATGCAGGCTATTACGATGTGAAGGCGCTCTAAAAATTACAGATGGTATAATTCGGACATCTCATTCAATCCTGTCACTGCAGAATTATATTTTAGAATCAGAGTTGCCTCTCATAACGATAATTTCTCCTCCGGGTAACCTCCTCTTGGGTCAGGGTCAACCTTAGAGATCACAGTCCATCTAAGATCATTTTCTGTATGCGAGTGATCAATCCAGTGTTGCACGAGTGGTGCAGACAAAATGTTTTTCCTAATCCGCGATTTATGTTGGTTAATCCGCTGTTTTACCTCTTGGCTAGTTTTTCCTACATAGAGCCTGTTGCAGGGGCATATAATTCCATATATAACGAACTTGGTTTTGCAGTTCGTGACTTTTAGATGTTTCCATGAGATGCCATTATGTTGGAAAACATCTCCTTCCATGGTCAAAGGGCAGCACACGCATGTTCCACATTGATGGTGGCCAGTAATGGGCAGTAGATTCATATATGCTCTCAATGATGGGGGCTTTTGCTTTGGCATTGCTGCTCTGACTATATGGTTTGCCACACTCTTGTCTTTCTTAAATGCGAAGAGCGGCAGCTCGATTAGCTGCCCATCCAGATCCCTGACCAAATGCCAGTTTTTGCATATCTCTTTTTCAACCAGTTGGATGTCGGACAGAATGTCGACACACACACTATCCGATTTTGTTCATTTTTGGATTTTTTTGTCAGGAGGATGGCTCGGGGTGTCCACCAAGCTCTTTTGAGCGCCTGTTTTAATAGTTTTGCTGGGTATCCTCGAAGTAATAGCCTCCCTCTGAGGGCATTCGCATGCAACATATATTCGTCCTTGAAGGTACAATTCCTGCGGATACGCAAGAATTGGCCTAGTAGTAAGTTTTCCCTGAGGCTTCTCGGATGGTAACTTGTGAAGTGTAAAGCTTTATTGCGGTCTGTTTCCTTTTTGTATAGGGTGGTAACCAAAATTCCATCTGTGCAATAAACTTCGACATCCAGAAATGGTAATCTATACTTGGAATATTGTATGCTGATCTTTAACTCTTCAGTGCGATTATTGAGCCACTGGTGGAATGACATTAATTGCTCCTCGGTACCTGACCAGATGAAAAAAATGTCATCAATGTATCGGAGCCATCCTCCGATACATTCTGCATACGGGTTATTCGCATAGATAAATTTGTCCTCAAATTGACTCATGAACAATATAGCCAGTTCTGGGGCAAACAGACATCCCATAGCTACGCCACGGATCTGAAAGAAGAAATCTTCCTTAAATTTAAAGACATTTCTTTTGAGAGCTAGTTTAGCCAGCTCAAGAATAAATTCGGTGGGCACCTTCATTGGTCTCACCTCTCCTTCAGAAAGCAACTAAAAACTTGGATATTCGATAAGTAATGCACCCCTCCCTCAAGCGCCTTGAGACCCTCTGGGTGAGTAGTGCGCTATACAAATCTCCGAACTTGAACTTGAACTTGAACTTGTCTCTCTCTTTTGTCCAAAATTAGCTTGAGGGTCTCCAATCCCTCTTCTTGTGGGATCTGTGTGTATAGTGATGTAATATCCATACTTACAAGGTAATCTTTGTTTTCTTCAAACGGTAAGTCCATTAACTTATTAATGAAATCGGTGGTGTCCTGTAAGAAAGATTTGACGTCCGTCATAAAAGGTTTCAAGAAAAAATTGATAAACTTAGAAACAGGCTCAAAAAGGGGGTCTCACCCCGAGATAATAGGTCTCCCGGGCGGATGTTTCTCGTCTTTATGAATTTTAGGTAAAGCGTAAAACAGGGGTGTATGCGGGTGTCTATTTTGCAGGTATTCTAATTCCTTTTTGCTGAGGAAGCCTTGTTCGAATCCTTGATTGATAATTCCAAAGAGCTCACTTTGCAATTCCTGAGTGGGATCTTTCTCCAGCTTCTTGTAGCAGTCTTTATCCGATAGTTGTTTGTTAATCTCAGCCATGTACGCCTCGGCTCCCCAGATGACTATAGAACCGCCTTTATTGGCTTGTTTAATTATAATATCTTTGTCATTGGCAAGAGTTTTCAGAGCATCCTGTTGTGCTTTGGATAAGTTCGGTCTAATGTACCCCGACTTTTTCTACTCCTGTGCTGAAATGGCAGAAAGAATTGTTTTTTCAAACATGAGGACCTCTTTGGGTACCTTACATGCTGGGGGACAAAATTTGGATTTTTCTTGAGACCTGTAGTTTCAAGATTTTGTGATTGTATTTGATGTGCAAAAAAAGTCGGCAACCTTATTTTGTGGCAGAATTCAATAAATTCCGACTTTAGTCTGATAAAGTCTGTGTTCCTAGTAGGAACGAATGCTAGTCCTTTTTCCAACAGACTTGTCTCCATTTCTGTTGAGAGTTTGTTCGATAGGTTAAAAATAGGGGACCTTAGTTCTTGTAATTGCTGTAATTCTGCCTTCTCATGGACATTTCCCATGGTTGGACAAATCTGTTTTTTGCGCGAGGTTTCGATTGACAGCGTCCTAAAAAAGGTTGCTGTTGTTGATGTTGTCCTCCTTGCTGGTAGTTTTGTTGTTGGAAATTAGGTTGAAATGATCCTCTCCTTGCGTATCCAGGTCTATAATTTGCATTGTCCGCCTCACTACTGCCTGATGACGATGTGTCCGAGAAAGTTACAAAGTTGTTCCTGGATCTCCCTTGATTGTCTGGGAGAAAACGTCGTGCCTCTGGTCTAGTATAAAAATCTTGTTGCAAGTATGGATATGCTTTCTCTAATGAGAAGTTCCTCTTGTCTCTTTCAAAGTTACTTTCCTTTTGGCTGATTTTGTAGTCTTTAAATTCGATGATGTCCTTATCTACTTTGTCCAACAGAGCTTTTGAATCTGGTATTAGTTGATTGTTTTTGATTTCTGCTTCCAAAACCTCTATTTCCTCCAACTGGACTTTGGATAGGCATTGTGCCGTTTCAACTGTTAGTACCATCAAGTCTCTGCTACATTTTGTTTCTATCAGGTTATATCCTTTTTTATAAATTGGATCCTCTGTGAATACTACTGGAATATTCCTAACGATCAGTCCTCCAGGGATTGTCCCTGCTCTCAGGTGTTGAAGGAGAAAATGACCATGGAGGTCAGTACGGATCTGTTTCTTTTTTAAGCGAGTGAGTTTTTCTGATTCATTGGTGACTTTAGCTGAGTTGCTGAGTGACGCTGATCCGAAAAGAGGAGGGTTGCTCAAGAGTTTTCTAATATGTTCCTCTGAATAAGCAAAGGTATCGTTTTCCGTCATAATATTTAGAAGAATTCACCAAGCGTGTTTCTGCGTATTATATGCTGGATTCTCTCCGCTTGGATCTTCTATTTATCAAATGCTAAAACTCGGTGTGTCGAGGAAAAATAAGGAAAAGAGTAGAAGTGGCTCAAACCAAGAAAAAATTGAATGTGCCTCTACTATGGCTGGCCTATCTAATCATCTACCTATATGTGGACTTAATTCTATGTCCAGCAATAGACCTCGCGAGCCGGCGCTCGCTAACAGAACAAGAAACGACGAAGGGTTTGGCTAAGGCGCAGTAAGGCTGCGCCGAACAAAATTCTCAACAAAACAATTGCCAGTACTGCCAAATCATTTAACCACTTTTCAAATGAACAAGGACATTAAACACTTGTCGCATAATCACAACACAAATTGTGACTGACTTAATCGTTTTATTTTTGATAGTTCATAAATATTTTCGCACACTATATCTAAAAAACTGAGTGATACTACAAAAGTGAGCGGAAGAGAAGATCAATATGTGCTAATACATCAAGTGTAAACAATATAAACGGACAGACAAACCACATTAGAGGGTGGGACCTTGCACCACAGCTAGTTCATTTGCTCATTTTCATATATACTGTGGAACTCTCATACACATTCATCTGGCATTCAAAGAGATTTTAGAACAGGAATACTTACAAACAACATGAAACAGACAAGTAAAACAAAAGTGAAAGGGGGTTTAGTGTATAAAGAAAAGAAAACGTGGAGTAGCCTCACCGAGGTTCAACAGAACCTATTCTTATCAATGGTGGGGTACTGTTTTTAAATTTTTTATCCTTCTTACAGATGACATCACAGTTGTCTAAAAGGCCATCTAAACCATTTAACAATCAAAACTATTGTAACACAGTGTTGTCACAAGATTGGCCTTAAATACAAAGAGGGTCGACGCGTTACGAAGCCCATTAATGCTGGGGGTTCTCCTCAGGACCTCGAGGGTTCAGTCCTGTAAAAGATAAAACAGCAGAACTTACTATCCTGTCTCTTGAAAACCTTCTACTCTACAACGGACAAGCATAACCAGCGTTATTACCTTGTCTTCTTGGTACTCCTGCTTAGGAATTCTTCTTCAAATGTCACAAATTCTAATGAAGTAAGGACGCCATCATTTGCTGTTAAAAAATGATGAGAGTCTGTAATCTTCTGCAAACTGAGCCCGCAACTAATCAGACTAGGAGTTATTTAAACGCATGGTTACCTTTTCGATTCTAGCTGAATCCAACGTCAAACAAGCACTGACTGTCCGGTATTCATTCAAACCGATTCCTGTAAATGAAGGAGGAGAACGTATCACTTAGTGTCCCCGATTATGGAGGACAAGAAATCTCTGCCTCTCTCTCGTCAAGGAGCTAATGGGACTAGCCTTTGTGGAGGAATGTTGCCGCAATGCGTACCTTAGTTGTGGACTCGGTCTCCTCTCCCTTGCGC
Organism: Lissotriton helveticus; assembly: GCF_964261635.1. Lineage (NCBI taxonomy): Eukaryota > Metazoa > Chordata > Amphibia > Caudata > Salamandridae > Lissotriton > Lissotriton helveticus. Next base: position 389,591,383 of record NC_136058.1, on the reverse strand, counting down.
GGCGTCTCTCAGTCCGCCGTCCCACTTCCGTGTTCGCATTTGCCCGCGCATGAAATGTCACGTCCTCAGCCCTAGGTGTTCTGGGAATTGTGGTCTTGTGTGTTGCCATCACGAATCAAACCAATGCGGCTGTAATCTTATGTTTGATGTTACGATAAAGGACATTAATCATTCATCCTATGATGGTGATGAATTGTAGGGGGTGGACCGAACAAGTTGGTACAGGGTTGCAGGGTTAATTAAAATGGGCAGAGTAGTCATATATTTTGCCCGTGGGGAAGCCTTCACTTAAGAACTGGGTATATATTTTCAGGCTTATTTATGATTTCCCAAGTCCTTTCCAGATGTATATATGTTTATAGGTGCTTGATATAGTCGTTGTTGCAGAGTATTTCCGGGTTAAAAGTACTCTTTAGTTTGTAGATGCAGGCTATTACGATGTGAAGGCGCTCTAAAAATTACAGATGGTATATTTCGGACATCTCATTCAATCCTGTCACTGCAGAATTATATTTTAGAATCAGAGTTGCCTCTCGTAACGATAATTTCTCCTCCAGGTCACCTCCTCTTGGGTCAGGGCCAACCTTAGAGATCACAGTCCATCTAAGATCATTTTCTGTATGCGAGTGATCAATCCAGTGTTGCACGAGTGGTGCAGACAAAATGTTTTTCCTAATCCGCGATTTATGTTGGTTAGTCTGCTGTCTTACCTCTTGGCTAGTTTTTCCTACATAGAGCCTGTTGCAGGGGCATATAATTCCATATATAACGAACTTGGTTTTGCAGTTCGTGAATTTTAGATGTTTCCATGAGATGCCGTTATGTTGGAAAACATCTCCTTCCATGGTCAAAGGGCAGCACACGCATGTTCCACATTGATGGTGGCCAGTAATGGGCGGTAGATTCATATATGCTCTCAATGATGGGGGCTTTTGCTTTGGCATTGCTGCTCTGACTATACGGTTTGCCACACTCTTGTCTTTCTTAAATGCGAAGAACGGCAGCTCGATGAGCTGCCCATCCAGATCCCTGACCAAATGCCAGTTTTTGCATATCTCTTTTTTCAACCAGTTGGATGTCGGACAGAATGTCGACACACAGACTATCCGATTTTGTTCATTTTTGGATTTTTTTTGTCAGGAGGATGTCTCGGGGTGTCCACCAAGCTCTTTTGAGCGCCTGTTTCAATAGTTTTGCTGGGTATCCTCGAAGTAATAGCCTCTCTCTGAGGGCATTCGCATGCGACATATATTCGTCCTTGAAGGTACAATTCCTGCGGATTCGCAAGAATTGGCCTAGTGGTAAGTTTTCCCTGAGGCTTCTCGGATGGTAACTTGTGAAGTGTAAAGCTTTATTGCGGTCTGTTTCCTTTTGTATTTCATCTCTGCAATAAACTTCGACATCCTGAATCAATCAAACACTCACACCCAGTCAAAAGTTCTGGGTTTAATCCATCACCGTTCTATCCAGGCTGATGAAGGCTGATAGCCAAAACCGGTCCCTAGCCCACTCTGCCACCCCAGTTCAGACATGGCTATATGCAAATCAGTCTGACCCTGTGCCTCATGGGAACAGTCCATCCCGAACTACCAAGCCGTGTCTTCCCTGGACTGGAAACAAGCTTCCGAGGACCGGTTTCTGGCATTCCAGTCGTTCAGCCTGGCTTGATTGAGTCCAGTGGCAAAGTGAGCAAGGGACTCACGTCTGAGCATACCCTGCCACATTATGGCGGCCAAAAGCGGTACTAAAGGGGGTGGTAATGGACGGAGCATCTGAATCAATCAAACACTCACACCCAGTCAAAAGATCTGGGTTTAATCCATCACCGTTCTTTAGCCCACTCTGCCACCCAAGTTTAGACATGGCTATATGCAAATCAGTCTGACCCTGTGCCTCATGGGAACAGTCCAGCCCGAACTGCCAAGCCATGTCTTCCCCCCTGGACCGGAAACAAGCTTCCGAGGACCGGTTTCTGGCATTCCTGCCGTCTTCAGCCCGGCTTGCTTGAATCCAGTAGCAAAATGAGCAAGGGACTCACGTCTGAGCATACCCTGCCACACTTATGGCGGCCAAAAGCAGTACAAAAGGGGGTGGTAATGGATGGAGCATCTGAATCAATCAAACACTCACACCCAGTCAAAAGATCTGGGTTTAATCCATCACCGTTCTATCTAGGCTGATGAAGGCTGATAGCCAGAAACCGGTCCTTGGATGCTTGATTCCGGTCCAGGAAATACATGGCTTGGCAGTTCGGGCTGGACTGCTCCCATGAAGCACAGGGTCATGCCTGATTTGCATTTGGCCATGTCTGACCTGGGGTGGTGTGGAGGGCAAAAAAACGATGGATTTAGGCCCATATCTCTGTACTGGGGTGAATGTATTACATTGTTCTGCATTCTGTCCATCAATTGTTGTTTTTGCATTTGTCACCCCGAGTGTGATGGGTATTGCCGGACGTGAGTCCCATGCTCTCCACACCACTGGAGTCAAGCTATCCTGGCTGATGAAGGCTGATAGCCAGAAACCGGTCCTTGGATGCTTGATTCCGGTCCAGGAAAGACATGGCTTGGCAGTTCGGGCTGGACTGTTCCCATGAGGCACAGGGTCAAGGCTGATTTGCATATGGCCATGTCTGAACTGGGGTGGTGTGGAGTGCAAAAAAACGATGGATTTAGGCCCAGATCTCTGTACTGGGGTGAATGTATGACATTGTTCTGCATTCTGTCCATCAATTGTTGTTTTTGCATTTGTAACCCCGAGTGGGATGGGTATGCTCAGACGTGAGTCTCATGCTCTCCACACCACTGGAGTCAAGCTATCCAGGCTGATGAAGGCTGATAGCAAGAAACCGGTCCTTATATGCTTGATTCCGGTCCAGGAAAGACATGGCTTGGCAGTTCGGGCTGGACTGTTCCCATAAAGCACAGGGTGAAGGCTGATTTGCATATGGCCATGTCTGACCTGGGGTGGTGTGGAGTGCAAAAAAACGATGGATTTAGGCCCAGATGTCTGTACTTGGGTGAATGTATAACATTGTTCTGCATTCTGTCCATCAATTGTTGTTTTTGCATTTGTAACCCCGAGTGGGATGGGTATGCTCAGACGTGAGTCCCATGCTTTCTCGACTTTTCAGTGTCTCTCCCCTGAGGCGGAAGCCGGGGGCTCATGTTGCTCGTTTTTAACAAAAATCTGTTTTAACTTGTACCTTTAATAACTTGTATAATGTGCACAGCGTAGTTGATTAATAACTTATTTTGCACATTTCTAGGCCCCCTTGAACCCCGATTCCCAGCGCACATTGCCATCACGGGACGCTCGGGGAGAAAGGGTCCTAGCGGCCATCTTGGGTGAGGGAAGGGTGGCGCTGCAGCTGTTGGCCGCCTCACGCCCTCCCAAAAGTATTTAATTAGGCTGACAGCGCAGCCCGCTGACTTTTCAGTGTCTCTCCCCTGAGGCGGAAGCCGGGGGCTCATGTTGCTCGTTTTTAACAAAAATCTGTTTTAACTTGTACCTTTATTTACTTGTATAATGTGCACTGCGTAGTTGAGTAATAACTAATTTTGCACATTTCTAGGCCCCCTCAAACCCCGATTCCCAGCGCACATTGCCATCTCGTGACGCTCGGGGAGAAAGGGTTCTAGCGGCCATCTTGGGTGAGGGAAGGGTGGCGCTGCAGCTGCTGGCCGCCTCACGCCCTCCTCAAACCGGATATAGGGATATGGTCTCCCGTCCACGCAGCGGGCGGGCGCAGCGGGCGCGCCAAAGGCAAGCCCGCCTGCGCCCCTCCGCATCTGACCGGGTCCAGGGGCTACCCCCCCTGGCTCTTTTGTGGAAGATAGAAGGTCATATAGCTTGAGCCTTTTACATCAGTTGCGCCCACCTATGTTATCTAGTTGCGGCCATTCAATATATCCACTGGATATCCCTCGCCGCTGCCCGCACCTTAAATCGGAGTTAATTACCACTACTACCGTCAGGTCTGAGGTAAAGGACTACTCCATGTTTCTGCTTAATTGCAGGTCTCTAGCCAAGCATTGTCTAGAAATCTCCTTGCTCTTAGATGAACATTCACCGGATGTGATTTTCTTGACCAAGACTTGGCTAGGCCAAGACTCTCAGCCGGATCTGGTGCAGGCCATTATTCCTGGTTACCAGATAGCGCGGTTAGATCGACCTCAGGGCAAAGGAGGTGGCCTTGCGATTATTTATAAAGAGAGCTATGGTTGCCGCTGCCTGACGGAGGAGATTGAGGATTGCGAAAGTCTTCCTTTCGTGATCGAGTTTTCCCCTAACACCAGCTTCACTGGTATTCTTATCTATCGTCCTCCTGGAACCATCAGACAATTTAATACATCTCTCTTGTCGGTGGTCTCCGAATTGGTTACCTCTCCCTCAAACTTTACTTTACTTGGAGATTTTAATGTTCATTTTGATAATTTGTCAGACCCCACGGCACTAGCGATGATGTTGAGTTTAGCCGCCATCCAATTAGAGCAATTAGTTCCCTCTCCAACGCATGAAAAAGGTCATCTTTTAGACCCGATCTTTAGTAATAGCGATCAACTCAAAGTGGGCACTATCAGTTGCCTACCATGGACGGACCACTTTATGATAGCCTTCACTTGGACCACAAGCAAACCCCCACCATCCATCTTCACATCCCGGAAAACCCGAAACTGGTCCAAACTCTCTGTAGATAACTGGACGAAGGCCCTTAGTACCACTATACCTCTACTCTCCCATGACCCATTGGTAAATAATAACAAATATAGCAATTGGATCACCGCCTCTTTAGATTTGGTTCTCCCCTCATACCTATCTGGGTCAAAGAGACAGAGTAAATCAGCACCGTGGTACACAGAAGAACTTAGGGATAAAAAGCGCTCCTGTAAGAGACTAGAGAGGAAATGACGCAAGACCTATGACCTCACTGATAAAGCCACTTACAGGGACGCTATTAGGAACTATAAACTCGGAATAAAAACGTCACAAGCAGCCTACTATAACGATAAAATAACAATGGCCAAATCTAAGCCGAAAGAAATATATTGGATAGTTAACTCTTTGACAAACTCCCCCCCCCCGCTCGCGGCAGACAATAATAACTCTCCTTCTAGATGCAATGAGCTGGTTGATTTTTTCTTTCAGAAAGTTAAAAAAATGTATCTCTCCTTTCCAGACTCAGCCATTGAATTATCCGCCCAATGCTCTGATTCAGCTCTGGATACAGTAACTCCCCCTCAAAAGAAACTAGATTCCTTCCCATTGTTGAATCTGGAAACATTGGAGTCTCTGGCACAACAAATAAAATCTGGCTCTCCGTGTGACCCTGCTCCTCCGGGCTCGCTGGGGTTGGCCAGCAAAACCATTCTCCCTACTCTCATGGAGTTGCTGAACTCCTCCGTTCTGAGTGGGATGGTACCAGTGGCATGGAAGCATGCAATGGTACGGGCCTTGCTAAAAAAAACTCCCCTTGACCTAGCTAACCCTAGTAATTACCGCCCGATCTCCCTGCTCCCATGGGCAACTAAGATCCTGGAGAAGCACATTAATACCATTCTGACGAAGTTCCTCGAGGAAAATCATCTCCTCGATGCTTCCCAGACGGGCTTTTGCCCATAACATGGGACAGAGACTGCCTTATTGGCTGTGACAGTGGAGGCGATGCGGATCTTCGATCGGGGGGTGGGGGGGTCAGTGGCAGTGATCCTGCTCGATCTGAGTGCCGCTTTTGACACGGTACATCATAAAATTCTGATGAACTGTCTCGCCGACCTAGGAGTGTCCGGAGAAGCCCTGGTTTGGTTCAAGTCTTGTTTAACGGATAGAACCTTCCAGGTCTTTGACGGCACATCCGTTTCATCGAGCAGGCCTTTAGGGTGTGGAGTTCCTCAGGGTTCATCACTGAGCCCTACGCTCTTCAATGCATATATGAGGCCGCTGGCTGGGATTGTTCGTCCGCATGGTATTAACATAATTTCCTATGCAGACGACACCCAGCTGGTGGTCTCCCTTGTGCAGAAGAGTGGCCTCCAATCACCGCCTAATTTAGCAGTGTGTCTGGAGGAGGTGAGGAGGTGGATGATGAGCTCTTGTTTGAAGCTCAATGACGATAAGACCGAGCTCATGCTCTTGGGCCCGGCAGCCCCTTCTACCTTGGAGCTGCTATGGCCCGCGAGTATGGGGGTGGCCCTGTAAAAAGTTCAATCGGGTCGGGGACAATCGATATTTGCCCGGCGGTATTGCCTCTGTGACCCTCTAGTTATTTAAAACAATGAAGAGGCAGGCGCTGGAGACTGGAAAGCAGGAAACAAGGTTTTTTGTTTATTCTCTCCGGAGGAGAACACAACGAAACGGACAGAAGGTATCGTTCTGAGGTGCTCTAACTTACGTTTGAGGCCTGGCCCCTTATATACAGTGTTTATGGTTTTTATTACAGTTTACATACATGTGACAAAGCTTTGATATACGGAAAGACATACCCGGAATCCCCCTTTGGGGCCCGTTCCCACACACATTTACAGTTGAAGTCCCCACCCTAGTCACAACAGGTGATGAGCATCGCGCAGCTGGATAATCCGCCGATTCACGGAATGTGGGGGGGGTTTGATCGGGTCTCATGGGGTGGGGGCTTTGATCAACCCGGGGATTCTTTGATGGGGGAAGCTTTCTATTGTACGGGGAGGGGCAAGGATGGTATCGGCAGAGCTGGGTGTCGGCTTGGGAACGGGGAGGACAAAACGGGCACACGGGGAAAAAGGGTTTGGCATCTAAGGGCCGGAGGTCATGAAAGGGAAGCGGGGGGTGTCGCGCTGGGAACAGGATGAGGGCCTGGGGCAGAGCAGCGCCGAAGAGGGGTTTATGACTCAAGGCAGGTGCAAGCAGGGGGGGGTCAGCGTGCAGGCTTAGCGAAGGCAAAGGGCTATGTCAGGGGCCAGCGGCATGCAAAAGGGTTTGTTCTGATCGGGGCATCTTAAAATGGCGGGCGCGCACGACAAAAGTGTGGCATCAGGGGAAGAGGCAAGATGGCGCAGATAATGTTCACCAAAACGCACTAATTTTCCACAGTCCTCCCTTTAACATATTCAAGACATCTTGCTGGTTCATTTTCTACTCGGGTCTATTGTGGTGGGCATGAGAAAGAAAACGGTAGGAACCCTAGAAAAAAGAGTTGTAAACAATACATTTTGAGGCTTGTAGTTTTTAGGAGGTGCACCTATTTGATAAACTTTGATAAATTTGTTCAGCAGGAAAGTCATAGGAATGAAATACAAAAACGGCGAGCAGCAAGTACATATCATAACGTGAACTGGCAGGTTAATACATGTTTCAGATTCGGATTGGAGCAGGATCAATACAATGGCGGCTGGGAGAGAAATGAGGCATAAAAACGGTGATTGAGGATGTCAAACGTTCGAAGTTTACGAGTTCTCATTGTTCTTTGTGGTCTTTCGTTGGCGCTGTTGAGCACCGGCGGTGGAGCTACGAGTCCAGCTCTGTTCTAAGTTCTGCGTTGCAGGGCACGACCCTTTCCTCGCGTTTCTGGTCGGAAAGGTCCCTTTCGCCCTGTGTCCTTTGAGGTGATTGTCAGAAAGTTCCGATGGAAGAAGAGCGTTCAAAACAGTCCATAGGGTAGGTCAGAGGAAAAAGGGGGATGGAGCAAGGCCAAATTGGGAACAAACTAGGGGAACGAGAGACTTCAAATGGGCGGGCGTGCGACGGAATTCAGAGAGCGGGGACTTGTCGAAAGGCACTGGACGTCGAGCAGGGGCATTAGGTCGACCCTTTCTTTTCATGCTGTCGAAAACAGTGCCTCGTCCTGTAGCTCCTTTCAGTCGTGGTCTCGCCTTGGCTAATGTCGCAGGTGTCCCTTAGTCTGCAGTCGGGCCTCGTGCTCCCACATCCGGTCCTTCTCTCCTCCAACAGCAGTACCCTTAAACAAGTTTGAAAAGACAGTCTTTAGAAAATTTGCAGATGAAGATAATCAAAAAGTCTATTTCTCTCCCAGCTCCAGGCAAAGAATGAAAATGTCCGTTATATTTGACGTTCACAACTGGCATATGAATGACCGGTGGCGGACCTGTTGGATTTACTATGACTTTCCTTCATAATCATTTATTACAGGCATGACAGTTCATCTGATGGTAACCCACCTTCGGGAGACAAATCTGGCAAAGATATGCCGTTCTCTAGAGTTTCACATTTACAAAAGGGTACAGTGAGTCGTCAACATGGTACTACACAGGTATTTTGCTGAGAGGCGAACATGGCTAAACATTTCCTTTCTATCGGTGCATCCTGTTTTTCAACTACTGCGGGGTTCATTTTGATGATTTCTTTACCTTGGTCTAGTCTGTTAACCTTGTAAAACATCATTCTGGGTCCTACGTAACCTTTTACAGCCCGGTTACTTAACTAGGAAGGACAGGGGTTTTATGGGAAACAACCAGGGACATAGACAGGGGAGGTAACGGGGGTGATCGTTTTTCTGGTTTGGGTATTGCGACGATTCGGGGAGGGGAGGGTCGCGTATTCTGAGGTCCTTGTTTTATACTATAGGAGCCGTTGACATGTAGTTCCCTTATTTCGGGCCAGATTAGGGAACCTCTGTCGTCTTACCTGTCCTTTCCCTTACGGCCCAACCTGGGTTCATTGACTTCTAGCGGAAAAGGAGAGGTAATGACGCGGCCTCAGGGTGATTGTATTAAAGACAAGCGTTTGTGCAAATACTGACGGTATTTGAAGCCAATTAGGTGGTGTGCTAGGGGTGGCAATCTGCCAATTTCGGGGCTAACCACTCGGAAGAGTGGTAGTGCAAAGATAGAGAGAGAGAGAGAGAGAGCGAGCGAGAGAGAGAGAGAGAGAGAGTGAGAGAGAGAGAGAGAGTGAGAGAGAGAGAGAGAGAGAGAGAGAGAGAGAGAGAGAGAGAGAGAGAGTGCAACGGCAGGCTAAATAGTACACGTGCAACAGAGAGGGCGGCAGTGCATTCAAGAAAGGCTATTTAGTGCATTACACAGTAAAGGGTATTCACGAGTCCGCGTTAGAATCTTGTAATCATGCAGTTTGAGCATTAGACAGGGTAGAGGGGACGTGCTTTGAGAAAAGGAAAGAAGAAAAAGGGAGGTACCATTTTGTCGCACTTTCTTGCGTTCTCGGTCCTTTGACCAGTTGGGTCAACGCCTCAGTCACACACACACACATTCCCTCACAGTTTCGCATCATACGTGACATGGGTTCATTCATCCGGTCTGGTTTAGGGGTGATCACTTTTTATCAGGTTGTGCTAATTTTTCGGGTTTGTTCGATACGTGAGTAGTTTGCAGGCGTGCTTAGACACCACCCTGCGGCGCTAGTCCGTTTCGTGTATTTAGACATGGCAAGGTCTCAGATCTTCGCCACACCTTGGCTGTAATCTCTGATGTAACCTGCAGAGGGAGGAAAAAAAGGGGGGGGGGTGGGGGAGACAGCATTCGCGCGCATTCAAATACATGGATTCATAAGTCCTTTACTTACCTCTTACTCGTCTTTCCTCCTTGGGGCAGGGTCCCCGGGGATATAGTTTTCGGAGTCGAGGGGGGGTAGTGTGTTCATGTAGGGCGTGTGCGGGGAAACATAAAAAGGAAACCAGAGGTGCCTAGTGCGAGGTATCTAGTCAAAGGATATATCTCACTATCGGGATCCTTAAACCTCTTTCAACGCCGTGGCGTTCTAAAGTTCTTCGGTTCTTGGGTCCCTGCTACTTTGGAACGTTGTACTTTACAATATTTACATTATTTCATTTCACCCTCCTTCTACATTCCCTCATTTACACCATTCGTTTTACCCATCCTTGGAAGTTACGGTCTTCCTCTACGCGAGAGTTCATGAGTCAGTCGCGTACTTTTAAGGCGGAGTGTCGTGTTGTCGATCCGATCCGTCCTCCAGGGCTGGGCAACCATCTTCCTTTAACCTTAAAGAGAGAGCAGAGTAGGGTGCACAGAAAAAGAACTTTCCTACCCATCCCATATTGTTTTAAAATAAAGCATGCAATACCCGTCCATAGTTTCAAAGACTTTATTTTGCAAATTCATTTCAGCATATGGATTAGGAGGGTGTGGTCGTATTTGGTCGGTCGTGGCAATGGCTAAAGTGCGTACAGTGGGGGGTGTCGTTTGCAACAATAAAAACATCGGAAAGTTTTACTCATTCATTTGTAAGAGACTAAAACGTCTATTAATTGGCTGGGGGGTTCGGGGGCATATATTTTCATAATTTAGAAGCATAATCATAACAGTTGTAATCAGATTTCCTATATGCATACCGTACGTGTGCGTCGTAAATGAGGTTTACATCAGTTATAAAAATATAATACATTGTACATTTGTAATCAACATTTGTAACGGGGATCTTTTCATACTGTTCGTCGAGTGAGTTCTCTTTGTCTTTTCTAGCCAAGTGTACAAAGGATCATATAAAATCTCAGAACATCAAGTTTATATTAGTGCGAAGGAGCACCACGAGGTGTTCGTAAGTTCCGATTGATACCAGCGCCATTTTGGGCGGGGCCGGCTCAGTCCGGAAGCAGCATCAGGGGGAAATGTTTCCATTACTGGCAGTTTGGACCAGAGTCCTTTTCGGCAGTTCTAGAATTCACGCTAACAGAAGGTGTGGCAATGTCATGTTTGTTTCGTTGGCGATCGAGGCAGCCGTCCCTTACCGGAAACCTGCAAAGGCCGAAGGCTCCGCCGGGGACCTTTGTATGATCTTCAAGGCTGCGGAGATGCTGTCGGAGATGGGGGCTCGTGCTCCATGGGACAAATGTTCGAGTTGTATGGCTGGCCAAAGTTACTCTAGTGGCCGGGGCCCGCCTTCCAGCGGATCCAGACGCCATTTTGAGGCCCTACAGGGGCCACTTTCGTCGAGTTTGCAAGAATGGAAGAGACCCTTCGGAGTGAAAGGAAGAGGTCCCTGTTTTGTGAGAGCGGGACGTCCGGCTGGGGTGCAGCTGTGATGCCCCCACCTGGGGGGGCGAGGGAGACTCGTTCACATCGTCTCCTCCTCCCGGTGCACTCCATGCCGCTCCTTTTCATCGCCCCGCATGAAGGCCTCTCCACATCCGGTGTTCCCCAAGTGCCACCATTGTACGTTCGGTGCTGCGCAAATACTGGGGTGCCACCATTGTACGTTCGGTGCTGCGCAAGTACTGGGGTGCCACCATTGTACGTTCGGTGCTGTGGAAGTATGGGCACCATCGCCTGACTGGGGGTGTTCGGCGTCGGGCTGGGGGCTGGGAAACCTCCTACCGGTGGAGGTGGGAGAGGCTCGTCCGCGTCGCCTCTCCCTCCCAGCCCAACTTGGACAAATTGTTGTGGAGGTACGTGCAGGACATCCCGCCGTCCAGGACTGCTACGGCTGTGACGGAAGAGAAAAGGAAGAGGTGCCTCGTTCTCCTTTTGACATGTGGCGGGACTACCTTAGTCTTTCCAGGCCCGTTGCGGCCGGCCAAGGAGACATGTGGCGGGACTACCTGCAAATGCCCAGGCTGCGGGCTACTGCCTCTCCTCCGGTTCCCCCATACGTTAAGATTTCCTGACCAAGAGTTGGCGGCGGGGCTCGCCTTATATGGGTTGCCGTTGGTTGGGCGTAGCCGTAACCCTGCCCTACTTTGGAAGGTTCCAGAATGGGGGGGGCGAATGTTCTGTTTGACTTTCATTTTCTACAGTTTATCGTTATTATTCCTTGTTTGTTGTGTTAAATTAAAAGTTCAAGTTTATTAATGGTCTACGGATTTTGTTTTACCATTTCTTTCTTTCCAGGTTGCTTTTATGCTAAGTTTCTGCTAACAGGGGTCGAGTAACACGGAAACACGTGTAGAGGGATGACGCAGATTTGTACATTACATACACACGAACTCAGACGGGAGACAGTACAAGTACGACATACAAAGACCCAAGACAAATATAAAAACAGTTATTGGTCATAATTATCTCTTTCCGTCTGTGAATTTTAAACGAGGCTGGGTTCCCGTCTTGACATTGCCCGACCTAGGAGAACTTGAGCATGCCGCTGAGATTTTCCTGGCGAAATCTGTGCCATCGGGCATAATCAAACGTGGTGGTTCTGTCTGGTCTGTCTATGTAAGTCGGGTTCTTCTCTGTCTCGCGCCTTTTCTCGTACTGTCGGTCTGTCGTTCTTGTCGGCCCTTTGCCTTTACTCACGCTCAGTAGAGTCGGGCATTGGGCTTTCCAGTGTCCGACATACCTACAAAAAGCGCATTGGTCTGACCCTAAGTCTGGTCGTCCTTTGCATAGTGTCGGGGGATAAGTTGTGGGTAGCGGTGTCCTGGGGTTGTCCTGTCGGTATATTTCCCTACTTGGTTTATCCTCGTCTTTTCTCTGTCGTTTCGTAGCCTCTCTGCGCCACATACCGAGACTGTCGAGCATAATTGGCGTCGTCTTATTATTTCGAAGGGCTATTTCTAACGTTTCTATTTTATCAAGGTCAAAGGATCCTGCCAGTGGCCACTGTTTGTCTTGGCTATCTTCGGTATACCTGTGCCATAATTTATTATAAGCTATGGTGACTAACCCATAGTTTATGAACATGTCCTTATTAGGGGTGCCTTCTAGTGGAGCTATATGGTCCACCTCTAGCACCCGGTCCGGGCTAAACAGGCTATTCATCAATGGGGAGAAGACAGACATGACGGCTCGTAACGAGGGACTAAAAAGTCAGCACTGCCTGTCTTATCACTAGGTGCAAAGACTAGACAGAATATTTCTATTCTACGTTGTTTGCAGGCAGTGAATACCTCATGGATCAAAAAACCAAAAGACCAACAAAATAACAATGGGGAGAATGAGTAGGACCGCAAAGATCTGCGTTACCTACCCTTTTCACTATCTGCAAAAAGGGTGGTCTCTTCCCTGCTTGCAGACAGGGAATCTCCAGGAAACAATAGTTTGTGAACAACAGTTCAGTTTCAAGCAATTATTGAGTGGGGGAGAAAAAGAACAAGCATGGCTGCTACCCTACTTATCCTCCACTGCTTGCAAAGGGAGAGGGAGCCTGTTGTTTCTCCGTTTGCAGACAGTGAATCTCTAAATAAAAATAAACAAAAGTAATACTAGTATTTTGAACAATCAAGCAATCAAAACAAATTCTTTCGCAACTTGTCGTGGCAACACGACCTTACCCGGACCATGTGGACAGTTTCTTGTCTTCCGAATCCAGCGCCCGATCGTCCTCTTTTTCTCTTATTTCTCACGGCACTCCTGATGGTTCCCAGTCAGGACCGTAGATCACTCGAGAGAGGTCTGTTCGGAACTAGTGAAGTTCGGATGATCGGCTGCCAGACGAGGGTCTATTGGGCAAGAGCTCTCCCGATCGTTGCAGTCGTTCACTCTGTCGTCGGGACCTCTCCCACTGGATCCACGAGTCGCTGATGGGCCCCACGCTTGGGACGCCAATTGTAAAAAGTTCAATCGGGTCGGGGACAATCGATATTTGCCCGGCGGTATTGCCTCTGTGACCCTCTACTTATTTAAAACAATGAAGAGGCAGGCGCTGGAGACTGGAAAGCAGGAAACAAGGTTTTTTGTTTATTCTCTCCGGAGGAGAACACAACGAAACGGACAGAAGGTATCGTTCTGAGGTGCTCTAACTTACGTTTGAGGCCTGGCCCCTTATATACAGTGTTTATGGTTTTTATTACAGTTTACATACATGTGACAAAGCTTTGATATACGGAAAGACATACCCGGAATCCCCCTTTGGGGCCCGTTCCCACACACATTTACAGTTGAAGTCCCCACCCTAGTCACAACAGGTGATGAGCATCGCGCAGCTGGATAATCCGCCGATTCACGGAATGTGGGGGGGGTTTGATCGGGTCTCATGGGGTGGGGGCTTTGATCAACCCGGGGATTCTTTGATGGGGGAAGCTTTCTATTGTACGGGGAGGGGCAAGGATGGTATCGGCAGAGCTGGGTGTCGGCTTGGGAACGGGGAGGACAAAACGGGCACACGGGGAAAAAGGGTTTGGCATCTAAGGGCCGGAGGTCATGAAAGGGAAGCGGGGGGTGTCGCGCTGGGAACAGGATGAGGGCCTGGGGCAGAGCAGCGCCGAAGAGGGGTTTATGACTCAAGGCAGGTGCAAGCAGGGGGGGGGTCAGCGTGCAGGCTTAGCGAAGGCAAAGGGCTATGTCAGGGGCCAGCGGCATGCAAAAGGGTTTGTTCTGATCGGGGCATCTTAAAATGGCGGGCGCGCACGACAAAAGTGTGGCATCAGGGGAAGAGGCAAGATGGCGCAGATAATGTTCACCAAAACGCACTAATTTTCCACAGCCCCTGCCCCCAGAGATAACATCAAATGTCTGGGGGTATGGTTAGATAAGTCGCTGAGCTTCAATACACAGACTACCAGGGTGGCGGCCACCTGCTTTGGCCTCCTTAGGGTGATAACAAAAGATCCTTCCCCTCCTTCCATTTGAGGCCAAGCAGATAATTATACAGGGCCTTGTTCAATCCCGCCTGGATTTTAATAATGCCCTTTATCTTGGAGCACCGGACTACACCTTACAAAAACTTCAGCGCACCCAAAATTGTGCGGCTCGTGTATTACTTGTAGTTCCACGAAGAACTTCAATAAAAGCTGGGCTAAGAACGTTGCACTGGCTGCCAGTCAAAGACAGAGTAAAGTTTAAATCTCTGTGCATCGCTCATCAGGCCTTCTGGAAAATGGGCCCAGAAATCAACTGTTCCTTGATTTCCCCTTATCTGCCCAATAAGGTGCTTCGTTCCTCGTCTGCATCTCTGGCCAAGACTCCTAGAATCTTTAGAGCCAGAGTGGGAGGATCTTCCTTCTCCTATAATGTATCAAGATTATAGAACACCCTCCCTCTGCACATGAGAAACAACCCCAATCTAACCAGCTTCCGCAAGCAGCTTAAAACTTTTTTGTTTCAGTAACTGGAATCCTTGTTTTGTCCATCTGAGGGCACTTTTGTTTAGTCCTAGCGCCTGGACGCCTGAGGGCAGCTGTAGCGCTTTACAAATTTTATTTTCATTTCATTTCATTTCATGCTCTCCACACCGCTGGAGTCAAGCTATCCAGGCTGATGAAGGCTGATAGCAAGAAACCGGTCCTTGGATGCTTGATTCCGGTCCAGGAAAGACATGGCTTGGTAGTTCGGGCTGGACTGTTCCCATGAAGCACAGGGTCCAGGCTGATTTGCATATGGCCATTTCTGACCTGGGGTGGTGTGGAGTGCAAAAAAACGATGGATTTAGGCCCAGATCTCTGTACTGGGGTGAATGTATGACATTGTTCTGCATTCTGTCCATCAATTGTTGTTTTTGCATTTGTCACCCCGAGTGGGATGGGTATGCTCAGACGCGAGTCCCATGCTCTCCACACCACTGGAGTCAAGCTATCCAGGCTGATGAAGGCTGATAGCCAGAAACCAGTCCTTGGATGCTTGATTCCGGTAGAGGAAAGACATGGCTTGGCAGTTCGGCTGGACTGTTCCCATGAGGCACAGGCTCAAGGCTGATTTCCATACGGCCATGTCTGACCTGGTGTGGTGTGGAGTGCAAAAAAAGGATGGATTTAGGCCCAGATCTCTGTACTGGGGTGAATGTATGACATTGTTCTGCATTCTGTCCATCAATTGTTGTTTTTGCATTTGTCACCCCGAGTGGGATGGGTATGCTCAGACGTGAGTCCCATACTCTCGACTCCACTGGAGTCAAGCTATCCAGGCTAATAAAGGCTGATAGCCAGAAACCGGTCCTTGGATGCTTGATTCGGGTACAGGAAAGACATGGCTTGGCAGGTCGGGCTGGACTGTTCCCATGAGGCACAGGGTCAAGGCTGATTTGCATATGGCCATGTCTGACCTGGGGTGGCGTGGAGGGCAAAAAAACAATGGATTTAGGCCCAGATCTCTGTACTGGGGTGAATGTATGACATTGTTCTGCATTCTGTCCATCAATTGTTGTTTTTGCATTTGTCACGCCGAGTGGGATGGGTATGCTCAGACGTGAGTCCCATGCTCTCCACACCACTGGAGTCAAGCTATCCAGGCTGATGAAGGCTGATAGCCAGAAACCGGTCCTTGGATGCTTGATTCCAGTCCAGGAAAGACATGGCTTGGCAGTTCGGGCTGGACTGTTCCCAAGAGGCACAGGGTCAAGGCTGATTTGCATATGGCCATGTCTGAAAAAAACGATGGATATAGGCCCAGATCTCTGTACTGGGGTGAATGTATGACATTGTTCTGCATTCTGTCCATCAATTGTTGTTTTTGCATTTGTCACCCCGAGTGGGATGGGTATGCTCAGACGTCAGTCCCATGCTCTCCAACTCCACTGGAGTCAAGCTATCCAGGCTGATGAAGGCTGATAGCAAGAAACCGGTCCTTGGATGCTTGATTCCGGTCCAGCAAAGACCTGGCTTGGCAGTTTGGGCTGGACTGTTCCCATGAAGCACAGGGTCCAGGCTGATTTGCATATGGCCATTTCTGACCTGGGGTGGTGTGGAGTGCAAAAAAACGATGGATTTAGGCCCAGATCTCTGTACTGGGGTGAATGTATGACATTGTTCTGCATTCTGTCCATCAATTGTTGTTTTTGCATTTGTCACCCCGAGTGGGATGGGTATGCTCAGACGCGAGTCCCATGCTCTCCACACCACTGGAGTCAAGCTATCCAGGCTGATGAAGGCTGATAGCCAGAAACCGGTCCTTGGATGCTTGATTCCGGTCCAGGAAAGACATGGCTTGGCAGTTCGGGCTGGACTGTTCCCATGAGGCACAGGGTCAAGGCTGATTTGCATATGGCCATGTCTGACCTGGGGTGGTGTGGAGTGCAAAAAAACGATGGATTTAGGCCCAGATCTCTGTACTGGGGTGAATGTATGACATTGTTCTGCATTCTGTCCATCAATTGTTGTTTTTGCATTTGTCACCCCGAGTGGGATGGGTATGCTCAGACGTGAGTCCCATACTCTCCACACCACTGGAGTCAAGCTATCCGGGCTGATGAAGGCTGATAGCCAGAAACCAGTCCTTGGATGCTTGATTCCGGTCCAGGAAAGACATGGCTTGGCAGTTCGGGCTGGACTGTTCCCATGAGGCACAGGGTCAAGGCTGATTTGCATATGGCCATGTCTGACCTGGGGTGGTGTGGAGTGCAAAAAAACGATGGATTTAGGCCCAGATCTCTGTACTGGGGTGAATGTATGACATTGTTCTGCATTCTGTCCATCAATTGTTGTTTTTGCATTTGTCACCCCGAGTGGGATGGGTATGCTCAGACGTGAGTCCCATACTCTCCACACCACTGGAGTCAAGCTATCCGGGCTGATGAAGGCTGATAGCCAGAAACCAGTCCTTGGATGCTTGATTCCGGTCCAGGAAAGACATGGCTTGGCAGTTCGGGCTGGACTGTTCCCATGAGGCACAGGGTCAAGGCTGATTTGCATATGGCCATGTCTGACCTGGGGTGGTGTGGAGTGCAAAAAAACGATGGATTTAGGCCCAGATCTCTGTACTGGGGTGAATGTATGACATTGTTCTGCATTCTGTCCATCAATTGTTGTTTTTGCATTTGTCACCCCGAGTGGGATGGGTATGCTCAGACGTGAGTCCCATACTCTCGACTCCACTGGAGTCAAGCTATCCAGGCTAATAAAGGCTGATAGCCAGAAACCGGTCCTTGGATGCTTGATTCGGGTACAGGAAAGACATGGCTTGGCAGGTCGGGCTGGACTGTTCCCATGAGGCACAGGGTCAAGGCTGATTTGCATATGGCCATGTCTGACCTGGGGTGGCGTGGAGGGCAAAAAAACAATGGATTTAGGCCCAGATCTCTGTACTGGGGTGAATGTATGACATTGTTCTGCATTCTGTCCATCAATTGTTGTTTTTGCATTTGTCACGCCGAGTGGGATGGGTATGCTCAGACGTGAGTCCCATGCTCTCCACACCACTGGAGTCAAGCTATCCAGGCTGATGAAGGCTGATAGCCAGAAACCGGTCCTTGGATGCTTGATTCCAGTCCAGGAAAGACATGGCTTGGCAGTTCGGGCTGGACTGTTCCCAAGAGGCACAGGGTCAAGGCTGATTTGCATATGGCCATGTCTGAAAAAAACGATGGATATAGGCCCAGATCTCTGTACTGGGGTGAATGTATGACATTGTTCTGCATTCTGTCCATCAATTGTTGTTTTTGCATTTGTCACCCCGAGTGGGATGGGTATGCTCAGACGTCAGTCCCATGCTCTCCAACTCCACTGGAGTCAAGCTATCCAGGCTGATGAAGGCTGATAGCAAGAAACCGGTCCTTGGATGCTTGATTCCGGTCCAGCAAAGACCTGGCTTGGCAGTTTGGGCTGGACTGTTCCCATGAAGCACAGGGTCCAGGCTGATTTGCATATGGCCATTTCTGACCTGGGGTGGTGTGGAGTGCAAAAAAACGATGGATTTAGGCCCAGATCTCTGTACTGGGGTGAATGTATGACATTGTTCTGCATTCTGTCCATCAATTGTTGTTTTTGCATTTGTCACCCCGAGTGGGATGGGTATGCTCAGACGCGAGTCCCATGCTCTCCACACCACTGGAGTCAAGCTATCCAGGCTGATGAAGGCTGATAGCCAGAAACCGGTCCTTGGATGCTTGATTCCGGTCCAGGAAAGACATGGCTTGGCAGTTCGGGCTGGACTGTTCCCATGAGGCACAGGGTCAAGGCTGATTTGCATATGGCCATGTCTGACCTGGGGTGGTGTGGAGTGCAAAAAAACGATGGATTTAGGCCCAGATCTCTGTACTGGGGTGAATGTATGACATTGTTCTGCATTCTGTCCATCAATTGTTGTTTTTGCATTTGTCACCCCGAGTGGGATGGGTATGCTCAGACGTGAGTCCCATACTCTCCACACCACTGGAGTCAAGCTATCCGGGCTGATGAAGGCTGATAGCCAGAAACCAGTCCTTGGATGCTTGATTCCGGTCCAGGAAAGACATGGCTTGGCAGTTCGGGCTGGACTGTTCCCATGAGGCACAGGGTCAAGGCTGATTTGCATATGGCCATGTCTGACCTGGGGTGGTGTGGAGTGCAAAAAAACGATGGATTTAGGCCCAGATCTCTGTACTGGGGTGAATGTATGACATTGTTCTGCATTCTGTCCATCAATTGTTGTTTTTGCATTTGTCACCCTGAGTGGGATGGGTATGCTCAGACGTGAGTCCCATGCTCTCCACACCACTGGAGTCAAGCTATCCAGGCTAACGAAGGCTGATAGCCAGAAACCGGTCCTTGGATGCTTGATTCCGGTCCAGGAAAGACATGGCTTGGCAGTTCGGGCTGGACTGTTCCCATGAGGCACAGGGTCAAGGCTGATTTGCATATGGCCATGTCTGACCTGGGGTGGTGTGGAGTGCAAAAAAAACGATGGATTTAGGCCCAGATCTCTGTACTGGGGTGAATGTATGACATTGTTCTGCATTCTGTCCATCAATTGTTGTTTTTGCATTTGTCACGCCGAGTGGGATGGGTATGCTCAAACGTGAGTCCCATGCTCTCCACACCACTCGAGTCAAGCTATCCAGGCTGATGAAGGCTGATAGCCAGAAACCGGTCCTTGGATGCTTGATTCCGGTCCAGGAAAGACATGGCTTGGCAGTTCAGGCTGGACTGTTCCCATGAGGCACAGGGTCAAGGCTGATTTGCATATGGCCATGTCTGACCTGGGTGGCGTGGAGTGCAAAAAAATGATGGATTAAGGCCCAGACCTCTGTACTGGAGTGAATGTATAACATTGTTCTGCATTCTGTCCATCAATTGTTGTTTTTGCATTTGTCACCCCGAGTGGGATGGGCATGCTCAGGCGTGAGTCCCATGCTCTCCACACCACTGGAGTCAAGCTATCCAGGCTGATGAAGGCTGATAGCCAGAAACCGGTCCTTGGATGCTTGATTCCGGTCCAGGAAAGACATGGCGTGGCAGTTCGGGCTGGACTGTTCCCATGAGGCACAGGGTCAAGGCTAATTTGGATATGGCCATGTCTGACCTGGGGTTGTGTGGAGTGCAAAAAAACAATGGATGTAGGCCCAGATCTCTGTACTGGAGTGAATGTTTAACATTGTTCTGCATTCTGTCCATCAATTGTTGTTTTTGCCTTTTTCACCCCGAGTGGGATGGGTATGCTCAGACGTGAGTCCCATGCTCTCCACACCACTGGAGTCAAGCTATCCAGGCTGATGAAGGCTGATAGCCAGAAACCGGTCCTTGGATGCTTTTATTATTATTATTAAATGACATTTATAGAGCGCACTTACACCATGAGTTTCCTGGCGCTGTAGGACAGAGGTGAGGTACAGCAGGGAGATTACAAGGATTAGGGGGATGGGGGAAGAGGAAGGTTTTGAGCTGCTTCCTAAAATTAAGGAGGGAGCTGCTAGATTTGATGGTCAAAGGGAGGGGGTTCCAGAGCTTTGGGGCCAGGAGGGCAAACCTTCGTCCGCCAAATTTATTGGTTCTAGTTTTGGGCACGACGAGCTTGTGAAGGTGTGAGGAGCGTAGGTTGCGAGTAGGGCGGTAAGGATGGATAAGTGAGGTTAGGAAGGCAGGCCAGGTGCCGTGAAGGGCTCTAAAAGTGAGGCAGTCCACCTTGAAGGCCACTCTCTGCTCTACAGGCAGCCAGTGCAGTTTGTGCAGCAGTGGTTTGGCCGATTGCCATTTGGGGGATTTGTGGATGAGGCGGGCTGCTTGGTTCTGGACTACCTGTAGGCGGTGAAGGAGTGATTTGGGGAGGCCGTGATAAAGGGAATTAGAGAAATCCAAGCGAGAGAGTACTAGGGAAACGATCACTTGGATTAAAGCAGCAGGGGGGAGTAAGTGGCTAATTTTTCGAATCTTGCGGAGCTGGAAGGAACAGGATGAAACCACCGAGCCGACCTGAGACCGGAGGGAGAGTTCGGCGTCGATGGTCACGCCGAGACTCTTTACGGTGTGCGCAGGGGTTGGTGGGGTACCCAGTTCCGTGGGCCAGAAGTGAGCCCCCCAGACAGTAGAGCTGGAGCCCGGGAGAAGGAGCTCTGTTTTCCCGGGGTTCAATTTCAAATGGTTGGCGTTCATCCATTCCTGTATGTGGACCATGGCGGAGTGGAAGTTGGCTACCGCGTTCGGGGGATTGAGGGGGAAGATGATCTGCAGATCGTCGGCATAATTATATACTGTGATATCCCAGTTATGAAGTGAGTGGAGTAGGGGTCGGAGGTAGAGATTAAACAATAGGGGTGACAGGGATGAGCCCTGGGGAACACCACATGTCGTGAGGGTTTTGGGCACGGTGTAGGGCCCCTGCCGGACGTCCTGTGATCTTCCGGACAAGAATGATTGTATCCAGCTCAAGGCGAGGCCTTGGATGCCGGCCTGTTCGACACGGTGGAGCAAGATGTGATGGTCCACCGTGTCGAACGCAGCCGATAAGTCCAGAAGTACGAGGGCCTGGGGAATCCCTGCATCGGCGTTCCTCCTCAGCGTGTCAAGGGCAGCCAAGATGACGGCCTCCGTTGAAATGGTAGGCCGAAAGCCCGCCTGGTTGGGTTCCAGGTAGTTAGATGACTCAATGAATTTGGAGAGGCATTGGGTGACGTGTGCCTCGATTATTTTAGCAAGGAAGGGTAGGAGCGAGATGGGGCGGAAGTTGGCCAGATCTGCTGAGTCCGCGGCAGGTTTTTTCAGTAGAGGGGACTAGGATGACCTCTTTGAAGGAGCTGGGGACAGTGCCTGTGCTGAGCGAGCCATTCAACAGAGGTAGGATACATTCGGTTGGGAGTGACAGATACTCCGCAGGATCAGGGGAGGACAGGTGTCATTCGGGGAGCCTGATTTAATCCGGGACGCCAGCTGGGCTACAGAGGCAGTGTTGAGGGCCGGGAAGTCTGATAAAACAGATGAATTGTTACAGGGGGTTTCAGAAGAAGGAGTACGGGGGGTGATGGGGATTGAGGCCTTGATTTTATTAATTTTCTCAACAAAGAAAAGGTTGAGGGCGTCGCAGGTTCCTTGGGTTGGAGTTTGACCTGGGAGAGTTCTATCATCAGAGGTGAGTTCGTTCATGATACGAAACACCTCTTTAGATTTGTTGTCCGAAGAGGAGATTCGATTGGAGAAGTGGGATGATTTTGCTGAGGAGATTGCGATTTTGTAATCTCTACGGGCAAGAATGTATTGCAGTCTATCTGCTTCAGAGTAATTAAGTCTCCATGTCCTTTCCAGCTGGCGCACTTTCAGTTTGTATTTTCTGTGGGAGTTGTCGTGTCTGGTCGGGGGGAATTTGGTGAGGGGAGCAAATATGTCACTGGCAGACTTCAGCCAAGTGTCGATGTCACAGTCTAGTTCGTCAATATTAGTATTGGTGGGCTGGTTGAGGGTGGGCCGGGTATTGGAGAGAGTCGCGAGCAGACCATGGGAGTCTTCGGAGCTCCATTTGCGGGAGAGGCCACCTGCCATCAATGGGAGGGACATTTTGCCGCTGACAGTGAGGGTGGTATCTACTAAATGGTGGTCTGACCAGGTGCAAGGGGAGACGGAAGGAGGGGAAAAGGTCAGATTTTGGGACCATATCTGGTCCAAGATGTGGCCCTTTATATGGGTAGCCGAGGTGATCTGTTGAGTCAAGTTGAGGCTGGTAAGGGCCTCAAAGAGCTCCAGAGCATGAGACCCGGCATTGGCATCATCGTACCAGTAGTTAAGGTCGCCGAAAAGGGCGAATCTGGGGTTGGAGGTGAGTAGGTTGATCAGCCGGTCGGTCAAGGTGGCCGCGAAGGAGGGCATGGGTTGGGGGGATCGGTAGAGGAGGAGGAGTGTCAAGGTACCTAGATCCGTTTTTAAACTGAGGATGAGGGTATCGACTCCCGGGAGGGAGAGGGAGGAAGTGGAGATGAAACTGAGGTGTTTTGACACTATGGCGGCCACTCCGCCTCCCGGGCGGTTGCCTTGACGGTCAGTGCAGAGGATGTAATAATCAGGGGGGAGTGCCGCCAGGATATCAGGGAGAGAGTCTGAGGTCAGCCAAGTCTCCGTAAGTAGGAGCACATCCGGTTTCTCGGAGGATAGGAGGATAAAGATATCGGCGTGATGCTTTACCATGGAGCGGGTGTTCAAATACAACACCCGAATGGAGGTATCGTTCGCGCCCGGTTTAACGGGGAGCATACTCCGACTGGTAGTCTGTCGGTCAGACGAAATAATGACGTGGTGATGATGCGTTTGA
Source organism: Lissotriton helveticus (assembly GCF_964261635.1). Lineage (NCBI taxonomy): Eukaryota > Metazoa > Chordata > Amphibia > Caudata > Salamandridae > Lissotriton > Lissotriton helveticus. The sequence continues at coordinate 389,568,122 of NC_136058.1, read as the reverse complement.
TGGTGGTGGGGGAGGGGGGTAAGATGGGTGAGTTGTAGGTCCCTGAGGGAGTCAGCCGTATATGTGATAGGATGGCCGGCGAGACTGGCCCTGGGCCCGGTCTGGCGCGGACGGGCGCAGACGGGCTTTCTTTTGGCGCGCCTTCGGAGCGCAAACGGCGTGCCCGCTGCACGCGTCCGCTGCACGTCCAGGGGGGACACATAGTTTATTGAGAGGGAAGGGGCGTGGCCTCAGGGCCGTGGGTGTGGCCTAGGGCTGATGGCGGAAAGTTGGTGCTGTGGCAGCGTTTAGGTCGGCTGTGCGGCGAATAAGGAAAGAAATTAGGGCAGGGGAGTGCCCAGGAGGTGATGTCAAAGCAGGTAAAACAGTATTTTTTAAATCAAACACAAAGTTTAAAACAACGATCTCCCGGCTGTGCCTCAGGAGTAAGTGGCCTCTATACCGCGAGCGAGTGCAGGGCGTGCCTTTTGTAGCAGTTTTCCGGCAGGGGGCGTGGCCTCAGGGCCGTGGGCGTGGCCTAGGGCTGATGGCGGAAAGTTGGTGCCGTGGCAGCGTTTAGGTCGGCTGCGCGGCGAATAAGGAAAGAAATTAGGGCAGGGGAGTGCCCAGGAGGTGATGTCAAAGCAGGTAAAACAGTATTTTTTAAATCAAACACAAAGTTTAAAACAACGATCTCCCGGCTGTGCCTCAGGAGTAAGTGGCCTCTACACCGCGAGCGAGTGCAGGGCGCGCCTTTTGTAGCAGTTTTCCGGCAGGGGGCGTGGCCTCAGGGCCGTGGGCGTGGCCTAGGGCTGATGGCGGAAAGTTGGTGCCGTGGCAGCGTTTAGGTCGGCTGCGCGGCGAATAAGGAAAGAAATTAGGGCATGGGAGTGCCCAGGAGGTGATGTCAAAGCAGGTAAAACAGTATTTTTTAAATCAAACACAACGTTTAAAACAACGATCTCCCGGCTGTGCCTCAGGAGTAAGTGGCCTCTATACCGCGAGCGAGTGCAGGGCGCGCCTTTTGTAGCAGTTTTCCGGCAGGGGGCGTGGCCTCAGGTCAGTGGGCGTGGCCTAGGGCTGATAGCAGAAAGTTGCTGCCGTGGCAGCGTTTAGGTCAGCTGCGCGGCGATTAAGGAAAGAAATTAGGGCAGGGGAGTGCCCAGGAGGTGATGTCAAAGCAGGTAAAACAGTATTTTTTAAATCAAACACAAAGTTTAAAACAACGATCTCCCGGCTGTGCCTCAGGAGTATGTGGCTTGATTCCGGTCCAGGAAAGACATGGCTTGGCAGTTCGGGCAGGACTGTTCCCATGAGGCAGAGGGTCAAGGCTGATTTGCATATGGCCATGTCTGACCTGGGGTGGTGTGGAGTGCAAAAAAACGATGGATTTAGGCCCAGATCTCTGTACTGGGGTGAATGTATGACATTGTTCTGCATTCTGTCCATCAATTGTTGTTTTTGCGTGTGAACTCGCTCTGGGCGTCTTGTCTGTGAGACAGAAACTCTGTGTAAAGTTGTGTACATTCATGTCAATATGATGCAAACAACGCCTTCAGCAATGGAACCTGCTGCAAAATCTGAGCCCGACGCTGTTTAACATATATATGGAACCCCTGGCTAGAATCGTGGCACCTTATGGAGTGGACATTGTAACATACGCAGATGATGACACGCAATTGATGATCACCCTAGCTCAAGGCCAGAATGAGGCAGCAGCAAACTTCTCATCCTGTCTCAAGTATGTATCCGAATGGATGACAACTGTTTACGCCTTAATGGCGATAAAACTGAGCTATTGGTGATTGGGAGAGCTCCCACAATTTGGTCATCTGGATGGGGCCTACACCTTCCCCTTCTGAAACAGTGAAGAACCTAGGTGTCTTTCTGGACTCCAGCCTATCCTATAGACAACACATTGGAAGACTGGTGGGTAAATGTTACGGAGTCCTCAAAACCATACGCAAAGTACTTGATTATTTACCTATCGACAGCAGGAAATCTTTAATACATGCACTAATCACCCCCCACCTGGATTATGGAAAGTCCTTGCTTATTGGTCTGAGTAAAAAAGGATTACAGCAGCCGCAATGTTTACAAAATTCGGCTGCCGGACTGGTCCTGAATTTGTCCAGAAGCACCTCAGGGAAACAGGCTCTTAAGACCCTCCATCAATCAATCAATCAAAGCATTTGTATAGCGCACTACTCACCCGGAGGGTCTCAAGGCGCTGGGTGGGGGCGGTCCGCTACTGTTCGAACAGCCAGGTCTTGAGCTGCTTCCTGAAGGCGAGGTGGTCTTGGGTCAGGCGGAGATGGGTCGGAAGGGAGTTCCAAGTCTTGGTGGCCAGGTAGGAGAAGGACCTTCCTCCTGTGGTGGCTCTTCGGATGCGGGGGACGGTGGCGAGGGCGTGGCTGGTCGATCGAAGCTGGCGTTTGGGAGCGTAGAAGTTGCGGCGGCTGTTGAGGTATCCTGGGCCTTGGTTGTGTAGGGCTTTGTGTGCGTGGGTGAGGAGCCGGAAGGTGATTCTCTTGTTGACCGGGAGCCAGTGCAGGTCTCTCAGGTGTCCGGAGATGTGGCTGTGGCGGGGGATGTCCAGGATGAGTCGAGCTGAGGTGTTCTGGATCCGCGGGAGTCTCTTCTGGAGTTTGGCGGTGGTTCCGGCGTAGAGGTAGTTGCCGTAGTCCAGACGGCTGGTGACGAGGGCCTGGGTGACCGTCTTCCTGGTCTCGGTGGGTATCCATCGGAAGATCTTACGTAGCATGTGCAGGATGTTGAAGCACGACGAGGAGACGGCGTTGACTTGTCTGGTCATGGAGAGGGAGGAGTCCAGGATGAAGCCCAGGTTGCTTGCGTGGTCTGTTGGTTTGGGTGCGCTGCCCAGGGTGGGGGGCCACCAGGAGTCGTCCCAGGCGGAGGGTGAGGATCCCAGGATGAGGACTTCAGTCTTGTCCGAGTTCAGTTTCAGGCGGCTGTTCGACATCCATTTGGCTACGTCTGTCATCCCTTTGTGCAGGTTGGCTCTGGCGGTGTCGGGGTCTTTGGTGAGGGAGAGGATTAGCTGGGTGTCGTCGGCGTAGGAGATGATGTTGAGGTTGTGCTGGCGTGCGATGGCTGCGAGGGGGCTCATGTAGATGTTGAACAGCGTGGGGCTGAGCGACGATCCTTGTGGTACGCCGCAGATTACTTCGGTGGCCTCCGATCTGAACGGGGGGAGGCGGACTCTCTGTGTCCTTCCGGCGAGGAAGGAGATGATCCACTCCAGTGCCTTCTCCTGGATTCCGGCTTTGCTGAGGCGCTGTACTAGGGTACGGTGGCAGACAGTGTCGAAGGCTGCGGAGAGGTCCAGGAGGATGAGGGCCGCTGTTTCTCCGTTGTCGAGCAGGGCTCGGATGTCATCGGTAGCTGCGATCAGGGCGGTCTCGGTTATGTGGTTGGCCCGGAAGCCAGACTGCGAGAGGTCGAGGGAACCATTCGTCTCGAGGAAGGCGGCCAGTTGCTTGTTGATGGTCTTCTCGATGACTTTTGCCGGGAACGGGAGCAGCGAGATGGGGCGGTAGTTTTTGAGGTCGGTGGGGTCGGCTGATGGTTTCTTAAGTAGAGCGCTGAGTTCGGCGTGCTTCCAGCTCTCCGGGAAGGTGGCGATGTCGAAGGAGGTGTTGATGATGTCCCGCAGGTGGGGCGCGATGATGGCGTCGGCCTTGTTGAAGACGTGGTGAGGGCAGGGGTCTGTCAGAGATCCGGAGTGGATGGAGTTCATCGTGCGGATGGTGTCTTCGGTGCTGATCGGGGTCCAGGTTTCGGAGGGTGGTGGTGGGGGGCGGTGGTTCGGTCGTGGCGTGCGTCGGTTGGGTGCTGAAGCTGTTGTGTATGTCCGCGATCTTGTTGTGGAAGTAGGAGGCGAGGGAGTTGCAGAGGTCTTGCGAAGGGGTGGTGTCGTTGTTTCCGGCGTTGGGGTTGGAGAGCTCTTTCACGATGTTGAAGAGTTCCTTGCTGTTGTGTGCGTTGTTGTCCAGTCGTTCCTTGAATGCTGTTTTCTTGGTGGCGTGGATCAGTTGGTGGTGTTTTCGGGTGGCGAGCTTGAGGGCAGTCATGTTGTCCGGTGTTGGGTCTCTGCGTCAGGTTTTCTCGAGTGCTCTGCAGTTCTTTTTGGAGTTCTTGAGTTCGTCGTTAAACCAAGGGGCTTTCTTGCTGCCGGGTCTGCTCGGCGGGGTCATCAGAGGGGCGAGGTCGTCTGCGCAGTCGCTGATCCATTTCGTGAGGTTGGTGGCCGCTTGGCTGGGGTTCGTTGTGCTGGTGGGAGGGTTCTTGCTCAGGGAGGTAGCGAGCTGGTCTGCAGTGATCTTTTTCCAGCTTCTGCGGGGAATCTGTTGCTGGTGATGGCGGAGCGTGGTCCTTCTGAAGCTGAAGTGGACGCAGCTGTGGTCCGTCCAGTGGAGTCCCGTGGCGTGGCTGAAGGCGATGTCCTTGCTGGAGGAGAAGACCGGGTCGAGCGTGTGTCCGGCGTAATGGGTGGGGGTGTCTACCAGTTGCTTGAGTCCGAGGTTGGCGAGGTTGTCCAGCAGGGTGGTGGTGTTGCGGTCGTTGTTGTTCTCCAGGTGGAAGTTGAGGTCCCCGAGGAGGATGTAGTCGGCGGAGGGGAGGGCGTGTGGGCTGATGAAGTCAGCGATGTCTTCGCTGAATTGTGTGCGTGGTCCGGGGGGTCTGTAGATGAGGGTGCCTCTGAGGGTGGTCTTGGGGTTGACGTGGATCTGGAAGTGCAGGTGCTCGGCGGGTGCGAAGGTGTCGTTGGAGTCGGTCGTGATGCGGATGGTGTTCCTGTGGATGATGGCGATGCCTCCTCCTGTCTGGTTGATGCGGTCCCTCCGGATGATCTTGTAGCCGTCCGGGATGGCGATGGCGATGTCGGGCACTGAAGAGGCGTTCATCCAGGTTTCCGTGAGGAAGGCGATGTCTGGGGTTGTGGTGTCGATCAGGTTCCAGAGCTCGACGGCGTGTCTGTGGACGGAGCGGGTGTTGAGCAGGATGCACTTCAGGTGGGTGCTGCTGGTGCTCGGTTTGGTGGGTGCTGGTGCCGTGCAGGTCCGGATGCAGGTGAACTTGCAGGAGTGGCAGCTGAAGGGTCCGTGGGTGCGTCTCGGTGTGGCTCGGTAGCAGCCCGGGGTTCGGCCGGTGTTGAGTGCGTTGAGTTCGGTGGTGTTGTAAGTCCGTCGGGTCGGCTTCCGACGGTGGGGGCCAGGGGTCCTGGCACTGGGCGCGGTCCAGGCGCGGACGGACGCAGACGGGCTTACCTTTGGCGCACCTTCGGCGCTCAATCGGTGCTCCCGCTGCGCGCGTCCGCTGCGCGGTCGCTCTGTGGGCGTCATAAATCAGGAGCCGGGAGGGTGGGTCAGCTGGGTGGCGGGAGCGGGGCGGCCAATGGGGTGAAGGTGGGCGGGGACGCAGGGGGCAGCGGCGGGAAAAACGGCGGGAAAAACGGCGGGAAAAACGGCGGGAAAAACGGCACAGGCAGGCGGCTCAGCGGCGGCTGGGTCGCTCGGGGCAGCGGCAGCAGGAGGCGTCAGGAGGCGTCGGGAGCAGGAGGGGTGACCCGGCCTAATTAAAGGCACAGTGGTCACTCCAGAACACGTACTGCAGACCCCTTATATCAGGAGCCGGGAGGGCGGGTCAGCTGGGTGGCAGGAGCGGGGCGGCCAATGGGGTGAAGGTGGGCGGGGCCGCAGGGGGCAGCGGCGGGAAAAACGGCACAGGCGGGCGGCTCAGCGGCGGCTGGGTCGCTCGGGGCAGCGTTAGCAGGAGGCGTCAGGAGGCGTCGGGAGCAGGAGGGGTGACCCGGCCTAATTAAAGGCACAGTGGTCACTCCAGAACACGTACAGCAGACCCCTTATATCAGGAGCCCGGAGGGCGGGTCAGCGGGGTGGCTGGAGCGGGGCGGCCAATGGGGTGAAGGTGGGCGGGGCCGCAGGGGGCAGCGGCGGGAAAAACGGCGGGAAAAACGGCGGGAAAAACGGCACAGGCGGGCGGCTCAGCTGCGGCTGGGTCGCTCGGGGCAGCGGCAGCAGGAGGCGTCAGGAGGCGTCGGGAGCAGGAGGGGTGACCCGGCCTAATTAAAGGCACAGGCCATTGGCTGCCCATACAGGAACGTATCCTGTTCAAATCACTGTGCATTACACATCGTGTAGCCCAAGGGAAAGGGCCACGTTATCTTCAAAAGCTTCTAACGATCCATTGCCCAAGGCGCAATTTGAGATCATTAGGGAGCATGCTGTTTCAGGTTCCCCGCATTTTCAAATCACGAATGGGAGGTCGCTCGTTCAGATACCTAACCTGTAAGAGATGGAACGAACTCCCCATCGAACTTCGAATGGAACCGTCGGAAGCGAGATTCCGACTTAAACTGAAAACGTACCTATTCCCTCGAACCTAAGTCCGCATTATTCCTTTTCTCCCCTTGTGGTATTAGGTACAGTAGGTCTTGCTCGCGAGATGGTCTGCTTCCATAGCGCGGGGACACACTGTTATAGTGTAACCATGCGCTCTACAAATGGTTTTATTATTATTATTATTATTATTAAAATCAACTGTTCTGCAACCTTATGTATACCACTGAAAGAATCCACATCAGTTTTACTTATGCCAATGCAAAACTATGTGTTATCTGTGAAGGCGCCTGCTCCATATCTTGAAAGAGACACTATTACACTTCTATCTCTTCTGGAAATCTGAGAAGCATCAACACATTGAATCAGTTGACTCTATATATGAGGCTTTGCCTGTTATTGGGGTAGTAACAGGTATATCCTCCCACTATGGCAAAGATATTTGGATTTTTGCTGCAACATTATTGTTTCTTTCGTGGCTTATGATGTTGATTGTTATTTTGGTGATGGTGAATTGGCTCTATCTTCCAGAAAGTATGATGCCATCTCACGGGACATAGGAGTTGCAGCAACATTCTCCTGTCACATCTTAAACGGACTTTCATGCTGTCTACATTCCCACATATCCATTGTCTGATATAATTATTTGAAAGAGGGCGCCATATCAAATACTGGGCCCTTCTGAAATGGTTCCAATTCATGACATTTTGAGAATTTCATTCAATGACATTGTTACACCTGGCCTATTTCCCAGTTCTTGGGCCATCATCACTCTTACTATTATAACGAGAGAGCTGAAAACTTTGAGGCGGGTAAACTCAAGAAGTACAGCACCAATCACAACACCCAATACCGCATTGGAAAGGGGAGTTGCAGCAGATGGACATAGGCTATACAGGTAGCCACCATATACATTAGAAACGTCAAAGAGCCTTAGGGGTAAAGTAGTCCCTTGTGGGCGTGGGCGTTGGCATAGGTGTGCCAGGGGCTTGTTCGTGGGTGTGTCAAACTACACACATTTAACCTCGTGGCCGTAACCGTTGTCAGAGGGGCGTGGGCGTGTCAAACTACACACTAAGAGGGCCGTGGGCGTGTCGGGGGCGTGGTCGTAACCGTGTCAAAGTACACACATTATACTTTGTGAGAGGGGCGTACCACAACAGCGTTCTCAAAGGGGCGTGCCACAAATTTTATAACAAAAAATGGCCGCGTCATTCACACGCCTGTATAGAAGACACAAGGTGCGCCACATTCACGCACATTGCCATTCAGGCGGCATTAATAACATATGTTGTGAAGCAACCTTTGTGGGCATAAGCATTACAGATCTCAACCGGGGATAAAGGCAGGCGTCTCAGAATGCACACGCCCATACATCTCAGAATGCACACGCCCACACACAACATTGCTGAACAGCACGCACACCTCACGACGTGCACGAACGCTAATCTCACTGTGATGAGATTAGCGTTCGTGCAGGTCGTGAGGTGTGCGTGCCATTCAGCGTTGTTGTGTGTGGGCGTGTGCATTCTAAGATGCCTGCTGCATTGGAAAGCGATGGGGTAGGGTTCGGTAAAGATAGCCATCGTTCAGGTAAATCTTTTTTATACCCGGACAACGTCGGGACGGGCAGCTAGTTGTTGATAAACAGCTGATTGCTGGTTTGACTTTGTATGGTACATTGGATAATGACAATCCTTAACACACAAAAATATAAGGAGGTGTTCTGCTGGCATCACTATGGACAGCACTACATTCACGGATCAAGTATTCAAAAAGAAATCTAAAATTTTTTATATGGTGAACATTGTGAAACCCCAACACTTGACAGTCCCCAAACCTTTCTGTCAGACCTGTCAGCCTCAAGGTGGTCTTCCCCCAAACCTTTTGCCTTCGCCCTTCCTATTTTTGCTGAACTCATTTTTATTGGCCTTAAAACTCTGTGCACTTTACCACTGCCAACCAGTGCTAAAGTACTTGTGCTCCCTCCTTTAAACATGATAGAATTTGCTTATAACCAATTGACATATTTAATTTACCTGCAATTGCCTAGTAAAGTGGTACTTCATGTAACCGGGACCTGTAAATTAAATGCTGCTAGTGCACCTGCTGCACTGATTGTGCCACCCATTTATGTAGCCCATCTAACTATGTCTCAGGCCTACCATTGCAGCCTGTGTATGCAGTTTAAACTGCTATTTTGACCTGGCAAGATAAACCTCTTGCCAGCCCTAAACCTTCTTTATTAATACATATATGTCATCCTTAGGATATGCCTTAAACAGCCCAGAGTGCACAGGTGCCATGTATGTAAAAAGTTGGACATGTACTTTTAAGTTTTATGTGCCCTGGTAATCAAACATTCCTAAATTCATTTTTCACTAATGGAAGGCTTACCTCTCCCAGAGGATAACATTGGAGCTATCTTTTTGCATTTAATTAGTTGTAACTCATTATTGGGAGCAGGTAGGCAGGTCAAGTTGAGTGTCTAAAGAATTTTAATTAAAAGCCCTCTTTAACAGTGAAGTTTGGTTTTTATTCACAATTCTGAAAATTGCACTTTTAAAAAGATGGTATTTTCTTGTCCTAACAATTTGGTGTCTGCTGCCTGTACCCTGGGTCACATGGCTAAATGTAGTTGCCAGTTGGTCTTTGTGTATTGCTCTTGAACTGCTTGTATGAGACAAAGGGAAGCTAGGTGTTGACAGGATGGGCCATTCTGAAATAATGAGTGGTAGAAACTGTCACTTCCCACACTTAAACATCACAAAGGCCCTGCCTGAGCTCACTCAAAAAAGGTTTTTACATTAGGCTATTATGACCCCAGACAATCTGGGGCTGGGGCAGGGAGGCAGGACCTTTCCAAGTACCTCTGAGGGATGGAATCCTCCAGAAGCTTCTCCAGAAGCTTCTCCCACTTCAAAATGGGCACCAGGTAAAAATATTGGACCTGAGACACTAGCTTGGACATGTGGACTCTGCCAGGAAGCAGGTGTGCTTTGCTGCTGAAAGGCCTGCCACTCTGCAGGACTGCTGCTCTGAAGAACTGCTGCCCTGCTGTGGTGATGTACTACCCTGCTACGACCCCAGAGTGACTCCAAGGGCTAGTTGGCTGACCTTCTTATGAGAAGTCTCGGGGACATAACAGGATTTCCACAACCCTGAACCCAGCACCTCTACTTTGCCATCTGTGAGTCCTGCCAATGGGTGCACCAGAGTGCCTAAAGGTGTCTGCCAGCCCATCTGTAGGCCCGGTTGAACCACCAAAGCAGAACCGCCACATCGCCTTTGCATTGTGGATTTTCCCAGCGAAAGGACTTTGCATCGCCCTTGCAACCTGCATTCATAGTGCGACACATGCTTGACGTAGGACTTAACATTTCAAGATTCACATCCTTGACAATGATGCAGGACTCCACAGGATTCTGCATCACAGCCTCACAGCTCCTCAGAACTGAAACTGCATGACGCATCTCTGACCAGGACCTAGCCTCGGCTGCATGATCCACCCTCGAAGCCGGACTCCACTACTCTTCACCATCAGGATGTAAGGTACTCTTGTTCAGTGGGCCTAACTGGGTCCCTGAAGCCGGCTCAGTCCATTGTGGCTGGTCTGAACTTGTGACTTTGTGCCGGTCGAGTGCCACCAGATATCCACAGTTGGCGCTTTGTGCTTTCTAATGCTTTTTTCACTTAAATCTTTATATTTGCATATCTCCAGTTCTTCTGATTGGATTTTTGCCATTTTGGTCTTAATTTATTTATTAAAATGTACTCTATTCTTTTAAAGTGGCGTGAAATTTTCTTGTGTTGTGTTTTAGCTTTTTTTTACTGTTCGTGTACTGCATAAATACTTCACACATTGCCTCTAAGTTAAGCCTGACTGTTTTTTGTGCCAAGCTACCAGAGAGTTAAGCACACAGGGCCATATTATCAAGAACAGCGATACCATTATCCCCGCTTTAGCGGCAGAAAACTGCAGTTAAAGCAGCGATAAGGGACTTGATAATATGCCTTGTGAATTCCCATAGAAGTCCTCGTTCGGGTGTGCAGGACATCAAACCTGGGCTTCTATGGGAATTCACAAGGGCATATTATCAAGCCCCTTATCGCCGCTTTAGCGGCAGATTCCTACCGCTAAAGCGGCGATAATGTTATAGCCGTTCTTGATAATATGGCCCATAGTACTTTGTGGTTTGATTGTGACTTCACCCTGACAACGAATGTGGTTGTTGTTAGAGTAGAGCTTTACCACCCTCATTATTTACACTTTTGAAACACGTTTTTCTATTTTGATAATGACAACGGGTCAGATCAATCTAGCCTTTCTTATTTAACCCCTTGGCCGCGGTACTAATTCCGCTGCGGTGCTGGGTGGTGGGGGGTGAGCGCGGTACCGCCTTGCTCGTGACGGAACCACGCCACCATGAGTCACGGGCGAGCTGTGCTCATGATGGCGTGTTCCGTCACGACTCCGCCCACTCACACATTTGCCCGCCCAGGCGGGGAATCAATGCCGTGTGGGAGGAGCGGCCACAGCATGACGGAACAATGCCGTCATGAGCACACGCCGCTCATGGCTCATGACTGCATGGTTACATGAACCCAAAAAGTTAAACACAGTTTTGATTAATTGTCATGAAGGTGTATATTCACAAGAGTTTTTGAAGACGTTTCTTGAATACGGTCATACATATTGACAGACAATTGTTTAGGAGAGGAGTGTGTGTTGAACAAAGTTTTGGTGGCAATTTAGGGTTGTGATACTTTATTTCATGCATGTTGTAGCTAAGAGAATTAATTAGTTTAAATGAAACTGTCCAGCAGACAACCTGCCCAGGATTTGGCTCCTATTCAGAACTGAAAACATCATTCAAGGTACTCTAACATATTTTACAGAATGTGAATGGAAAGAGAATGTTACAATCGATGCTTCAAAAACTGTGATCTACAATGGTTCTTATAATCTATCACTGCTTGACACATAAAGGAAAGCCTTGTAGCCACTAGATAATAATATATGCATCTGTCTAAACTTATTAGCACATAGGCTAGATCCTGGGTATAACAGAGTCTCTAAGGCAATAACTACCCATAGTGTTTGTACGTTAAGCCATGGGTGGCTATCAAAGCGCATATGTCAAATATAATGGATTAATATATGTGAGTGAATTTATTTTAGGATCACATCCAGTGAAGAGTAAAAGGTTGATAGCTAGCATAATCCATGCAGCTATATATAAGAACCTGCACCCAGAGACTCTTCACTCGGGGTGGAGAACTCTGCACACGCAAGTATCGGGAGTGCATCGTCGTAAAACTCTGCACGTACTTTGTGAATGCCAAAAAGTAGCAAATGTACACAAAAGTATAAGCTTACCTTTGTGAATCAAGCCCTCATGATTTAACTACAACATATTTCAATAAACATTTTTAGAGTTTTATTTAGTATCATGTACAGATGTTTATAATATAATGTGCTGCTTTATTGTAGGTTATTAATATTTTATTAATAGTACGTTTAAGTAAATGTGCAACAGAATTTGCATGATTATTCTTGTCTTTTGCATCACTAATCCCTAGGTCTGGGTTTTCAGGACAACACAAACGTGTATTTGAATTCGCTGCAAAGTCAGGTTGGTGGAGAGTTACCTTCCACTGTCGCCGGGTGCGTCCAGCAGAGCACATTGTATGCTAGAGACATCTAGGGCTGAAGGCCAATCACTGACATCACAAGTCTTAGCTGTAGTTTCACAGTACTGAATGTCATAACATTGCCAAGCAGTTACATATCAAAAACACATTTATAATGCAGAGATATATTTGAGGGGCATTTGGGAAACATGTAAGGGGACTTTGTGCTGGGGTAGTGTAGTTAGAGGCTAGATAGAAAGGAGAGGTTCTTCACCACAGGCTGCTTGTAACAAACAATTCATTTAATTAATCTTATTTTTTGCCATTCAATTTAATGTACAATATTTACACATTCATTATTATAACTGGTATATTTATTTTACAGTAAGATCTATTCATGCAATATGCACTGGAATATGGTTTAATGATTTATTGATTATGCTTTATGGATTATGATTTTTTAAAATAAATATACATATACGTATACATATATGTGTATATTACCTACTGGCGATAGCCAGTAGGTATATATAGTTAGGATTTTTTTCCTATGGGATTTTTGAAAATTCTATGTCGAATAACTTTGGCGTTTGGGGACAGAATTGGCTGAAATTTTCAGGAAAATGGAACATTTTGTTTCTGAGCAGCCCCTTAAAATTTGGGGGGGTTTCGTCAAGGGGGGGCCGAGAAAAAAGGGGGGTCCCAAAACGTGTTTTTCCCATGCAATTTTCCATAGGGCGGTTGGCCTCACTTTTAGCCTGAACGGCTGAATGGATTTACACCAAACTTGGCAAAATTGTAGGGACTGGTAGCCCGATGTGCCTTTGCTATGTCTCAAGATATAGGCTCCAGTGGTTTTTACGAAAATTAACTTTGAAAAATATATATTGGGCTACATTGGGCTATATATATGTTGGAGCCCAAATGTAGCCCAATGTAGCCCAATGTAGCCCAAAGATGGCCACCAGAGACAAAAAAAACAAATGTAGCCCAAATATCAGCCAGATGTAGCCCAACTATAGCCCAATGACAGAATGTCCCAGAGTGTTCTAAAGAACACCTAGAGTGCTAACAGTCCTACTTATTACAAAGGTATGGCACACCTGAAGCCATCTTGATTGGAATAAAGTGGTAACTCTTAAAACATTTAATATAAAAAGGAACAAAATGAGGGGGTTCATTTTGCCATAGAAAGCATGATTAGCGAATATATGACGAAATCCCGCATACCATCAGTCCGCAAAAAAAATCCCGCATGTACTATTAGGCCGCAAATTAAAATAACGAAAACTTTTAGAACGAATATGCCTTTAGCATACACTAAACAACTAAACTACCCTAAACCCTAAAACACTACTCCCAGCATGACCCTACACTACACAAACAGTACAACACTACCCTAAACCCTAAAACACTACCCCCAGCATGACCCTACACTACGCAAACACTACAACACAACCCTAAACCCTAAAACACTACCCCCAGCATGACCCTACACTACGCAAACACTACAACACAACCCTAAACCCTAAAACACTACCCCCAGCATGACCCTACACTACGCAAACACTACAACACTACCCTAAACCCTAAAACACTACCCCCAGCATGACCCTACACTACGCAAACACTACAACACTACCCAAAACCCTAAAACACTACACCCCAGCATGACCCTACACTACGCAAACACTACAACACTACCCTAAACCCTAAAACACTACCCCCAGCATGACCCTACACTACGCAAACACTACAACACTACCCTAAACCCTAAAACACTACACCCCAGCATGACCCTACACTACGCAAACACTACAACACTACCCTAAACCCTAAAACACTACCCCCAGCATGACCCTACACTATGCAAACACTACAACACTACCCTAAACCCTAAAACACTACCCCCAGCATGACCCTACACTACGCAAACACTACAACACTACCCTAAACCCTAAAACACTACCCCCAGCATGACCCTACACTACGCAAACACTACAACCCTACCCTAAACCCTAAAACACTACCCCCAGCATGACCCTACACTACGCAAACACTACAACACTACCCAAAACCCTAAAACACTACCCCCAGCATGACCCTACACTACGTAAACACTACAACACTACCCAAAACCCTAAAACACTACCCCCCAGCATGACCCTACACTACGCAAACACTACAACACTACCCAAAACCCTAAAACACTACCCCAGCCTGACCCTACACTACACAAACACTACAACACTACCCAAAACCCTAAAACACTACCCCCAGCATGACCCTACACTACGCAAACACTACAACACTACCCAAAACCCTAAAACACTACACCCCAGCATGACTCTACACTACGCAAACACTACAACACTACCCAAAACCCTAAAACACTACACCCCAGCATGACCCTACACTACGCAAACACTACAACACTACCCAAAACCCTAAAACACTACCCCCAGCATGACCCTACACTACGCAAACACTACAACACGACCCAAAACCCTAAAACACTACCCCCAGCATGACCCTACACTACGCAAACACTACAACACTACCCTAAACCCTAAAATACTACACCCCAGCATGACCCTACACTACGCAAACACTACAACACTACCCAAAATCCTAAAACACTACCCCCAGCATGACGCTACACTACGCAAACACTACAACACTATCCTAAACCCTAAAACACTACGCCCAGCATGACACTACACTACGCAAACACTACAACACTATCCTAAACCCTAAAACACTAGCCCCAGCATGACCCTACACTACGCAAACACTACAACACAACCCTAAACCCTAAAACACTACCCCCAGCATGACCCTACACTACGCAAACACTACAACACTACCCTAAACCCTAAAACACTACCCCCAGCATGACCCTACACTACGCAACACTACAACACAACCCTAAACCCTAAAACACTACCCCCAGCATGACCCTACACTAAACAACCACCACAACTCTACACTACACTAACACAACACTACACTACACAACACTACACTACACTACACAATCACTAACCCACGAAAAAATTAACACAAACCCACTTACCTCTCTCGTCATCGTGGTTTTCACAACGCAAATGCATTTACCATACATGCCTTTAAAACGTAATTCTTTGTAAAGGCATGCGCGATAAATGCACATGCGTTTTGAAAAAATGCGGGATAATGGTATGCGAGGTCAATGACCTTGCGGGATTATGGTATGCGGACTGAAAATCTGCGGGATAAAAAATGCAGGAAAATGGCTGCAAACCATGATTAGCAGCAGACTTCCCTGGTGAGCACTAGCTTTACTACAGTGATCTAATGAGCAACTAGAGTGCTAACATTCAGAATTTATGGCAAATGTGTGACACATCTGAATGCCTTCTTGATAGAACCAAAGTAAACAAGCATTGAAAATGCAATAGATCTCGCCCTCGTTTAAGTTAAAGCCATTCTGTTTGTAATGAGGTGGCTTTTTAGCTTTGCTTTTATTAGTGTTTTTAAAACTTTCATGTAAATAACATGCATATGTATGCATATATGTATATGTATGCATGCATTTATATTTATATAGATATGCAGACTATATATGTTTATATATGTATTCACTGAAAAAACCATAGGTTATAGACCATATATAGTTAGGAATTTGCATTTACAAAACCTTGAAAATTCACTGAAAAAACCATAGGTTAGAGACCATATATAGTTAGCTGGACATTTTATTGACATAAAACCAATGAAATTCCATATATAGTTAGTTGCACTAACTATATATCGCGCACCCGCAATCCACTGCTGATGATGTCACATATTACATCATTCATGACATGGTCAGTGACATCACATATATTTATATATATATATATGTATTATTATTTTTTTCTGAAACAGGGATAGCAGGATTACATATATGAGCCCATATAGGGCGAAATTCGACAATGGAGTTTTAATGAAATCATTATATGAGAGCTCATAGCATTGCAAAACCTATATTTAGCAATTGGTATATATGTAAGCAATTGATACCATAATGTATATTCCCTGTTTCCTGTTTTTTAAACTTGCACGAGCACTTTTCTAAATCACCGTTTTTCCCATGTATATAATGTGTAAATATGTATATAGAACTTGCGAAGTTGCACACCACAAAATGGCCGCCAGGCGAGCAGTAGTCCACTCTTGATGTTGTGGGGAGTGGTTGGGAATATAACGGTGTAGCGCACTAGTAATGGCTGACACTGACGAAGTCGAAAAGGTGAAACGCGTTTGTCGAGGGGCAGGGGGGTCTGCCAAATAAACCATCTTGGTGAAAACGCTGACTTGGAGTGTCGCCTGTTTTATACATCCGAGTGATTTGGAAGTGTGTGCGAATATATATATATATATATATATATATATATATATATATATATATATATATATATATATATATATATATATATATATATATATATATATATATATTACCTACTGGCGGTCGCCAGTAGGTATATATAGTTAGGATTTTTTTCCTATGGGATTTTTGAAAATTCTATGTCAAATAACTTTGGCGTTTGTGGACGGAATTGGCTGAAATTTTCAGGAAAATGGCACATTTTGTTTCTGAGCAGCCCCTGAAAATTGGGGGGGGGGGGGTTCGTCCAGGGGGGGTTGAGAAAAAAGGGGGGTCCCAAAACGTGTTTTTAACATTGAGTTTTCCATAGGGCGGTTGGCCTCACTTTTAGCTCGAACGGCTGAATGGATTTGCACGAAACTTGGCAAAATTGTAGGGACTGGTAGCCCGATGTGCCTTTTGTAGGTCTCAATATATGTGCTACAGTGGATTTTGAGAAATTAACGTTTAAAAAAAGATATATATCTGTAGCAGCGGACCGGGCAGCGCTCCAGTACGCGTACTTTTCGCGCAACGGAGCTTTGTGAAGCGAAGCTGATTGGTTCTCCGGCGTCTGTAAACATTCCAAACAGTCCGTAGCGGCCGCCATCTTGTCTCTCGGTAGGATCGAGAGACAAGAGGAGGCCAAAGCGAAGGGGCAAATGACCATAAGGGGGCATAGTAGATCCTCACTGACCCCCTAGGTTTGATGTGGAGGTTTTAAAAGGGCCCCGCGGGGCAAAAAAAAAAATAATAATAATGATAATCGAACGGCTGAATGGATTTGCACGAAACTTGGTAAAATATTAGGGACTGGTAGCCCGATGTGCCTTTGCTAGGTCTCAATATATGTGCTCCAGTGGATTTTGAGAAATTAACGTTCAAAAAAAGATATATATCTGTAACAGTGCTCCGCTTCGCGTAACGGAGGTTTGCGAAGCTGATTGGTTCTCCGGCGTCTGTAAACATTGCAAACAGTCCGTAGCGGCCGCCATCTTGTCTCTCGGTAGGATCGAGAGACAAGAGGAGGCCAAAGCGAAGGGGCAAATGACCATAAGGGGGCATAGTAGATCCTCCTTGACCTCTTAGGTTTGATGTGGAGGTTTTAAAAGGGCCCCGCGGGGAAAAAAAAATAATAAAAATAATAATCGAACGGCTGAATGGATTTGCACGAAACTTGGCAAAATTGTAGGGACTGGTAGCTCGATGTGCCTTTGCTAGGTCTCAATATATGTGCTTCAGTGGATTTTGAGAAATGAACGTTCAAAAACAAGATATATATCTGTAACAGCGCTCCGCTTCGCGGAGATAAAATTATATCTGTATTACCTAGCTGTTGCTAACACCAGTTAGCGACGGCTAGTAGGAGATAGCGACCATCTTGGGCCCCACTTTGCATGTGAGTGATATTTATCACTAATGACATGCAAAGTGGGCATGCCAAGATGTTAGCGACTGGAAACAGTCGCTAACATCGCTATCTCCTATTATCAACTTTTGGAAATATTCGAGATAAGCGCGAATATCTCCAAAAGCTAGCACCTGCCCTGAGCAGTTCTTAGCCATGTTATCAAATGGGAGGTGGATAACATGGCTAAGAGCATTAGCTCGGTAATGCATGAATATCGCTGAGTTTTCAGCGATATTAATGCATTGCGGTCGTTTATTATTGTATTTGCGATAAACCTTGATAATAGCAAGGTTTATCTGCGATAATTTCTGACGATGCTTAGCGGTAAAAAAATCGTTGCTAAGCATCGTTAGGGATAAATATCGCTTAACTTTGGTAATATGCCCCAACGTCTGTTAACGTTCGATTCGAAGGAAATCAGGAAGTGTTGAAAAACATTGTCTGCGCCATCTTGTCTTTTTTCAAATGCCACACTTTTGTCGTGCACGGCAGCCATTTTAGATGCCTTGACCAGACCCACTCTCTGCACGCTGTCGATCCTTAGCATGGCTCCCCACCCTCGTAAGCATCTCCCCCAGGCAGTGGTCACCCTCGCTCTCTGTCTTATGCATGGGTAATAAACCTCCCCCCATCTGCGCTGCTCTTCCCTGAGAATCACACCCTGTGCCCGCCCGACACCTCCCTTTCGCCCTATTCACTACCGCACCCTCTGACACTCCTTTTCCTCTGTGTCCGATTGTCCAGGCTGGTCCTAGGGTATCAGGTAGCCCTGCAGATGTAGTTTATGGCCCCAGCTGTAAAGAATCACCCCTCTTCAAAGGAGTTATAGTAGATCAAGGCCCACACTCGATGAGATCCGTCACAGCAGACGCGTTCCTATTATCTGAAAACCATCCTGTATTGTGATTGGGGAGGGGACCGAGCCTGAAGCGGAAGATTCCAGGGATGACTCTTTGTACATCAAAGTTTTTACAATTATGTGTCACATTAAAAATATATAGCACTCCGACAAAGTAGTAAGATTATAAAACTTTAATAACTTATAAATATATACAAGAAAACAAAAATAGTAATAACATATAAACATTTTTAGGGAAAAACAACGAAGTAGCGGTCGGCTGTGCGAATAGTCCCAACGCAGCACAACGTCCAGATTTCCGGCGTGGGGCGTCGCGGGGGGTGGGTCATCAGTAGCAAACTGTTGTGCGAATAGTTCCAAGGCAGCAGAACGATGGCACCAAGGTGATGTCCAGTAAGTTGCCGCACTGGTTTTGGTATCCTACAATGCTGCTCCGAATAACGGCGTGGGGCGCCCCGGGGGAGGCGGCGTGAACGGGCCTCTCCAGGTGGAGTGTCATCTGTTGTAGTGGGGCGCCCCTTTACCGTTTCAGTTGCCATTCCGTCCGTTTTTGGTCCACAGTGTCAAAATCCGCCATTCAGCTGAGTTGCGCCCACTCTTGCGGTGCAGCGATAGGCGGCTGTCACAGGACTCTCAAAATGGCGGCAGGCTCTTTCCTTTTTGGGCCTGGTCCACTGAAATGGCCCTGGGACACCTTGGACATCGGACGCTTGTCTGCTAGGTCTTGGACCCCATTCTCGAAAGCGTCCCCTCCGCCTTGAGGATTCATCAAAAGTTTTGGGGGCCCCTGACTCCTGTAGGCTTCTGGTGGGGAGCGGTTGCCATGATTGCTCGCGGAATGACCACGACGGAGCTACGAGATGGTGGTGCTCTCATGCTGACGCCAGCTTCAGTCTGAAACATCCAGAAACAAGGTGGGGCTTTCATCGTTTGGGAAAAAAAAAAAGTTTTCATCCAATGAAAAGTGTTGTTTTTAGGTCATATGATCAAGCCTTCCATCATTAGGAAACCAAAAGTAAAATGAACCAATGAAAAGTTTTATAAACAAGTCACATGACCTGTTATGCGGCATAGGGTATAAAATGCGGAGAAAATACGTTGGCACGTGAGGCGGCGTCAGTAGCGGACCGATGTGCGAATAGGCCGAAGGCAATACAACGCGCCAAGATCCGGATGGCACCGAGGTGGTGTCCAGCAAGTTGCAGCACTGGTGTGGCCATCCTACAATGCTGAAAGTCGGCGTGGGGCGCCCCGTTGGCCTGTGAGTTTGCGTCAGTAGCGGACCGATGTGCAAATAGGCCGAAGGCAGCACAACGCGCCAAGATCCGGATGGCACCGAGGTGGTGTCTAGTAAGTTGCCGCACTGGTGTGGCCATCCTACAATGTTGAAAGTCGGCGTGGGGCGCCCCGTTGGCCTGCGAGATGGCGTCAGTAGCGGACCGATGTGCGAATGGGGCCAAAGGCAGCGCAACAATATTTTCTGACTAGAAGACACCACAAGGCGCTGAGATGCCAAGATCCGGATGGCACCGAGGTGGTGTCTAGTAAGTTGTGGCACTGGTGTGGCCATCCTACAATGGTAAAAGTCGGCGTGGGGTGCCCTGTTGGCCTGTGAGATGGTGTCAGTAGCGGACTGATGTGCGAATGGGGCCAAAGGCAGCGCAACAATATTTTCTGACTGACACCACAAGGCGCTGAGATGCCAAGATCCGGATGGCACCGAGGTGATGTCTAAGTTGCGGACCGATGTGCGAATGGGGCCAAAGGCAGCGCAACAATATTTTCTGTATGGAAGATACCACTAGGCGTTGAGATGCCAAGATCCGGATGGCACCGAGGTGATGTCTAGCAAGTTGCTGTACTGGTGTGGTCATCCTACAATGCTGAAACTCGGCGTGGGGCGCCCCATTAGTCTGTGAGATGGCGTCAGTAGCGGACCGATGTGCGAATAGGCCGAAGGCAGCACAACGCGCCAAGATCCGGATGTCACCGTGGTGGTTTCATAGTTGAGAGGCACTTCATCTGCAGTGGGGCGCCGAGATCCGGATGGCACCGAGGTGATGTCTAGCAAGTTGCTGTACTGGTGTGGTCATCCTACAATGCTGAAACTCGGCGTGGGGCGCCCCATTAGCCTGTGAGATGGCGTCAGTAGCGGACCGATGTGCGAATAGGCCGAAGGCAGCACAACGCGCCAAGATCCGGATGTCACCGTGGTGGTTTCATAGTTGAGAGGCACTTCATCTGCAGTGGGGCGCCGAGATCCGGATGGCACCGAGGTGATGTCTAGCAAGTTGCTGTACTGGTGTGGTCATCCTACAATGCTGAAAGTCGGCGTGGGGCGCCCCATTAGCCTGTGAGATGGCGTCAGTAGCGGACCGATGTGCGAATGGGGCCAAAGGCAGCGCAACAATATTTTCTGAAGAGAAGACACCAAAAGGCGCTGAGATTCCAAGATCCGGATGGCATCGAGGTGGTGTCTAGCAAGCTATGCAGTTGAGTTGTGTGCGCACTTGCGGCGAATAGGTCGAAGGCAGCATAACAATGTTTTCTGAATAGAAGACACCACAAGGCGTTGACATTCGGTTACCACCGAGGTGATGTCTAGCAAGTTGCCACACTGGTGTGGCCATCCTACAATACTGCTCCGAATAACGGCGTGGGGTGCCCGAAGGGGGGGGGGAGGCGGCGTGAACGGGCCTTCCTAGGTGGAGGCTCGTCTGCTGTAGTGGGGCGCCCCTTTACCGTTTCAGTTGCCATTCAGCTGAGTTTCGGCTGCTCTTGATGCTACAGCGACAGGCGGCTGCAACAGGACTCTCAAAATGGCGGCCTGTTCTTTGGATTTGGGCCTGGTCCACTAAAATGGCCCTGGGACACCTTAGAACTCGGACGCTCGATTTTTTTTTCCTTTCCTGTACATGCAAAAAAAGGTAAATGCCCGGTACGTTACACGCTTCATCTGCCACGATGAACTCTCCAGAGGAACCGAAAAAAAATATAGTTATGGTAACTATACCATGCATCGTCATATGGAGAGGTGGCACCAATTAATTATAGTGCTGCATAAAAGAGAGATTTGGAGGAGAACCCCTGACCTGCTAGTACATTCATCAAAGAAGTGGCACTGACAGCATCAGAGGCAAGGGAAACGGTCCCAAATATTTAGAAGAACTTTGGAAAGATTAAAATGACATGTTTAGATTGTGGCAAATTAATTTCATGTGGACAGATGAGTGTTACTCTAATAAATACAGCATATGAACATCATCATAGTCGATGGTTGGTAGAGACATTTTGACTATATCCTGGATCTGCCCGTCCTCGCCCAAAATGGCGCCGGAATAAATGGGACTCGTAACTCCTTGTTGTGTACTGGTTGCAGAACCTTGAAATCACGAGATACGTATGCAGTTTTGAAGCACATGGCGGGCGGGGACGAGAATTGATTGAATATTTCGACATCCCTATTGATATTAAGTTCTGATGTGTTATTGATTACTGTACTATTGAAAGTTCGAATTAACGTCACCCATGGTACTTGCCCGCAAATGTATATCTAGATAATTTTATTGTAACTGGCCCTGTCGTATTTTAATTATAAAATGTACGTCCACCGATTCCGTAACTGTTAGACACCTTAGTTCTTGCAACCTAATGGCCCGCCCGTTACGTTCCTCTACAGTGTAAATGTCTACTCATCATATACGATTACAGTTTGCTCCGTGGCCGGCCCACGTGGTTATAGGCTCGTATTTGTATAATGAAATTTTCACAATAAAGGTTTTTAAAAGAAAACATGGTAGTAGTATATACATTGGTAAAGTTTTTAATAATAGTCACTGTTTTAGAATCATTAAAAGGCAAGTGAAATAAAGCAGACCAATTACATGAAGGGTAAAAGGTATAATACGAAGGAACGCAGTAAAGATAAATGGTCAAGGGCTGTTGTGTTTTCTATTCCTGCAACATAAAGTGATCGATAAGAATCTCATATTCAGGCGTATCGGCGACTAAGACAGCAGGTCGACCCTCTTTTGCTCAACGGCTCCGTCATGGGACGAAGAAACGCTATTTTTTTCGAAAAAAGAATATATTTTACTTGCAGGACAGTTGTAAATTTTCCGGGAAAGTACATTAGCCTGGAACATTATAACATATATTTAAGAAAAAATAATGTTCGGAAGTAATAAAAAGCGTAATTTTTAGGTCATATGACCAAGCCTTTCATCATTAGAATAAGAAAAGTAAAATGAACCAATGAAAAGATTTATTAACAAGTCACATGACTTGTTATGCTTACGTTACGCGCTGCGCGCCCCGGATGACTTCCGGATGCGCTAACGCGGCGCGTCATATGACGCATTACGCGACAACGCAGGTCCAGAATATAGTCAATATGTCTCCACCAACCAGCGGTCGGAACACAACCCCTTTCAGCAGGCTAAATAGTTCTGTTAAATGACAACAGAAGGGACAGGCAACAAGAACCATCAGTCAAAGAGGGGAGGGCTAGTTCTTCTCTACCGGGTTACATTGGGGTGCTACCGGAACTGATCGAATTGGTAGTCTACAGTGTTTCTGGATGTTTCAGACTGAAGCTGGGGTTAGCATGAGAGCAGTACCATTTCGTAGCTCCGTCGTGGCCATTCCGCAACCAATCATGGCAGCCGCTCTTTATCGTTATTTTGGGCGGGGTGGGTAGCGGAGCCGAGCTGTTTTGCAGCCATCATTGTGTGGAGTTCAGTTCATCTCACTAGTTTTGTATTTGTCATGAGGGGTTGTTCCTAATGTTTCTATTTTAGCGAGGTCAAAAAGAGATCCCGTTAGTGGCCTACTGATTTTGCTCGATTCCTTTTCTTTTTTTTTTTTACACGATTTTTCGTTATCTGCAAAGACTAAACAGAGTATTGCGACTCTGTGTTTGTTTGTAAATAGAGATAGAACCAAAGAGAACCAATTCTAAAACAGTAAATACTTGGATAACAATCAATCTAATGGAGAGAGAAGCAGGCACGACGTATTACAACGGGGGCAAAGGCCTGCGTTAACTACCCTTCACTATGTGCAAAGAGAGAGTACTCCTAATAGAAATGAGGGGGGGGGGCACCATTCAAAGCAGATCAGTGTGCATAAACACGAAAATGTTTTCACTTACCACGTACTTGACATTCGACAGCTTATGATATTTGCTATTAAAAAAACATTGAAATTCACTGAAAAAACCATAGGTTATAGATCATATATAGTTAGGAATTAGCATTTACAAAGCCTTGAAAATTCACTGAAAAAACCATAGGTTATAGACCATATATAGTTAGGAATTAGCATTTTAAAAACCTTATTTTACTCACACAAAACCATTGAAATTCCATATATAGTTAGTTGCACTAACTATATATCGCGCACCCGCAATCCACTGCTGATGATGTCACATATTACATCATTCATGACATGGTCAGTGACATCACTGATGACATCACTGATGACATCTCAAGTTTTGTGTGAGTAAAATAAGGTTTTTTAAATGCTAATTCCTAACTATATATGGTCTATAACCTATGGTTTTTTCAGTGAATATATATATATATATATATATAAAAGTAGATATATAGATATATATAGATATATGTATACTCCCAGTCGCCAGTACGTAATTTTAGTTAGGACCCAAGTTTTCAAAAGGAAAATCATTTTTTGTTTAGGTAATAACTTTGCGCATCTTCACTAAATATTCAAAACAAGTTCACTACTCACTTCAGCTGCTGTTTGGAAAGTTTCAGGGTGATTCATCAAGCAGGGGCCATGAAAAAGTCGAAGTCACAAAACATGTTTTCCTCAAGCAATTTCCCAAATGTATTATAGACAAGACTACAGTCCAAACCGCTGGATTGAATTACACCAAATTTAGCAGAAATCTAGATCTTTTTTTGTAATTTGGTATAAATCAGTTCAGTAGTTTTGGAGTTATTTAAGAAAAAAGATTTATGTAAATCTCATCACATGGAGGGTCTCTGGATCCATAACCTGCGATGCTACTACCTCAACACAAGGTCCCTAATAAAGAACCAGGTCAACATCTTTCTTTTCCCTGCCGGACATTCTTGCATCACTTCCCTCAGACTATTATATTCTGACTGCCAACCGTGCACAAGGGAAGGCCGGAGGTGGGGTAGCAGCAATCATTTTGAAATCTTTTCATTTTCGGGAATTACCTTCTCTCACTCGCCCTAACACCGTAAACTTGGTAATCACATTAGACTCAGTGAGTGGGGCTCTTACTCTAATTCTGCTATACCGCCCTCCCCAATACATGGCCAATTATCCAGTACTCTTGGCAGAACAACTGGCCTCTCACGTAATAAAGTAATCTAAAACTGTCCTAGTGGGGGATTTAAATTATTGGTTCGACAGAACAGACACAGACATTCAAGCTGGAGAACTGAGGGATCTGCTTACAGATCTAAACTTGGTCCAACACATTCATTTACCCACTCACCAGAAGGGCCACAGCTTGTACCAAATTTGGACACATAATTTACCACCATTCTCTCCCATTATACGTCCTTGTATTTGATCAGACCATTATTTCATCCAGTTCCCGCTAGCAATTCAAGGGCAGCTTAAGGCCAAACCTTCTATGGGAAAAGAGTTCCGTAAATGGAAATCCATGGACCGCTCTGGGTTCATGGACATGTTGAACAACACCCTTCCCCTATCAGGCGAAGACCTGGAGGTTGACGAGAGGGCACTGTCCTCCTGGCTCCTCCACGCAGCAGATCTGTTCGCCCCCTCTGTATACTTGTCTAACATTAGAGGTAATGATGCCCACAAATGGTTCACCCAGGAACTTAGAGCACTTAAATTAGGGGTACGACAGAAAGAAAGACAGTGGAGAGCCACTTATTCCCCACAGGATAGGGAAATTTTCTGCGCCACTAGGAAAAAATATCAAAAAATTTTAAGTCAACACAAACTCAACTACTTTTCCACAAAAATGTTATCTTCATCTAATAAGTCCAAAGAAATGTTTAATATAGTCAATGAACTCTGTGACAACGACAGGACAGCCCCCTCAATAGCTCCCACGCAGAAGCTATGTGATTCCCTGAATAACTTTTTCAGAGAAAAGATTGTCATTATTAAGTCGAGCATTGCTAGCTCCCCAACGTCACTTCCTTTGGATGACGCCTTTTATAATCCCTCTGTACTAGATGCCTTCCCGGCCATCGATGGTAAAACTTTTTCTTCACTTTTGGCGAGGGTTAAGTCCGGATCCCCAAACGACATCTGCCCCCCCCACATCTTCTCTGAAATCGGTCAGACTATCCCTCAGGGTATCCTACCCCTACTAAACAAATCATTGGCCCAGGGCAGGGTACCTACTGGGTTCAAACATGCCCTATTAATCCCTCTGATAAAAAAAACAGGTCTGGACCTCCGGGACTCATCAAATTACCGTCCCATGTCCCTGTTGCTGTTTTTATCCAAGATATTGGAGGCTCACGTCTCCAATTGTCTTTCCAACTTTGTGGAAACCACTGGGTTTCTGGAGCCCAATCAAGCTGGGTTCCGTCCAGGCCATTCGACCGAGACGGTAACCCTGGCAGTCCAGAACACACTTCGGTGTAATGCAGACAGGAACGTCCACCAGGCACTGGTACTCCTTGACCTGTCTGCTGCATTCGACACGATCGACCACACCATTTTGGTCGGCCGTGTCGAGCAGGCAGGCCTCAGAGGTGCTGCCCTGAGCTGGGTGGAATCATTTTTGTCTGACCGGACTCAAGCAGTGAGACTGGGCACCTTCACAGCCCCTAGAATTAAGAACGACTGCGGTGTCCCTCAGGGCTCTTCCCTGTCCCCCCTTTTATTTAATTTATACCTGCGTCCCCTCTTGTACTCCTTGAAGAAATTCAAAGTGTGGATCTTTAACTACGCAGATGATCTGCAATTGATTTTCCCCCTAGGCTCGCCTGGCGCTGTTACTGAGTTTAGGGAGGTCATGGCTCACATCCAGAGGTGGATGGGCCTTAACCACCTAAAACTCAACCCAGGCAAGACTGAATTGATCTTGCCTGGGAAGAGTGAACTCAGCTGGGGACCTCAATTTTGGCCTCCGGAGATGGGGAATCCCCCTTCCAAATCCCGCACGGTCAAGAGCCTTGGAGTCACCTTTAGTGAAGACCTCTCCTTGAAAAGTCAGGTAGGGACAGTAGTCTCCGCATGCTTCTTTCAGCTGCGCAAGATTAGAAAGATTGCCCATCTCCTAACCCATTCTGCCCTGATACAGGTGACCATCGCCCTTGTGCTGTCTAGGCTGGACTACTCAAATAGTTTATATTTGGGTC
This sequence comes from Lissotriton helveticus, assembly GCF_964261635.1. Taxonomy (NCBI): domain Eukaryota; kingdom Metazoa; phylum Chordata; class Amphibia; order Caudata; family Salamandridae; genus Lissotriton; species Lissotriton helveticus. Next base: position 389,541,124 of record NC_136058.1, on the reverse strand, counting down.
TTCCAGCCGGGCAGCTCAAGAGGCTGCAGCTAGTTCAAAATCAGGCGGCCAGGCTGATCTGTGGGCTACCTAAATGGCAGTCCATCAGGCCAGGCCTGGCAGATCTGCATTGGCTGCCGATAGCCCAGAGGGTGGCTTTTAAAACCGGCTGCATTATCTTCAGGGCACTACACGGCAAGGGCCCTAAATTTATCATCAACTTGCTTGCCAGATATGTCCCCTCTCGCAACCTTCGTTCCAGTCACAAAAGCCTGCTCACGGTGCCTGTTGTTAGGAAACAACGTCAGGGCGGCAGCTCCTTTCACTTTCTTGCTGCCTCCCTCTGGAATTCCCTGCCAGCTTCTTTAAGGTCACACGAGGATATTCTGGCCTTTAGACAAGCCTTTAAGACCTTGCTCTTTAGGGAAGCCTATCCTTAGATGTTCCAGGCTGTCCTCCTGTTGGTGTGTTGTGTTTCTGAAAACTTCCTATAGCGCCATGAAGCCTACGGGCGTACGTGCGCTCTACAAGTCAAATTTAACATAACATAACATAACATCTGACAGATCTAATGATGAGATCTGATTGAAGTGGAGGCAGACATCTTGGGACTCGGATTCAGCTGAGTTCCAAGAAAACACATTTAAAAAACGGGGCATGGTAGGAATATCCTGAATATATCCTCCTCCCGCAGGGAGCAGCACTTTCAGCTGGTTCCTGCGGCGGGGGCAATGCTGGCTCCCTCTGGACATGGGTAGCCGGCTGGGTCTGCAGGGGTCTTGGGGCTCCCTATGCGGCCTTCATTAAAAATGCAGTGGGTGCCCTGGGTCAGCTTCACGCCACTCACCCTTTCTTGGCCAGGCCAAGGGGGATGGGCACTCCAGGCCCTAAATTGGCCCAGTAAGGAAACCCATGAGTCCCCCTCCACCCTGAGTAAAGGGCCAGGGATGTGGTCACGGTGACTAAATCCGTCAGGGGAGGGGGTAGTGGCTGTGCAGGATTTCCACCCTTCTAGTACTAGGCCATGCCCCAGTGGGTGTAGTACCGAGGCTAAATTAGCCTGGTGAGGTGGGTTGTGTGCCCCCCTCCACATTTAAAATGGTGGAGGGCCCCAGAGGATGTACTTGATGGACAGTTTTGTACTTGAGTACCCCACTCCCCAGAGCCCGGCAATATTTTTATGGAGAAGAGGGCATACGGCCCCCCTCTTCAGGCCGACTTCGGCCTTGGAGACTCCATCCCTAGGGCCACGTACAATAAAAGGCGGGTGCCCTGGTACCCAACCAGGGCACCTACCATAGTGTTGCTGGGGGTCAAGTCCCCAGCCAAATCACTGCATGCAGTGGGAGCTGGCATTGCTCCTGTTCATAGGGAGCAACTTCTAATGGATGCAGACAGGATCAATATTTAGACCTGTTGCCCTGCCTGCATGACTGTGGACAGGAAAACAGATCCAGAGTTCACTTCCAGGTGGGGGAAGCATTTTTTAAGCTTCCGCCTGCTTGGAACGCACTTGGTGTTTGCTTCCGCTTGGCATGAGATTTAAATATGTTCCCATCAAGCGGGATCAAACACAGGCTTCCCTGCACATGCTTCTGTGGGCAGGGAAACCAATAGGGCCCCCGGGACATAGCTTGCGAGCTGGCCCCAGGGGATAGGGTCCTTTGGCCTTTTTAGGCTCTGGAAGGAGCCCCCCTCTTCCCATTTTATTATATTTCGTCCCCAAGAGTGGGCTTCTCTGAGCCTTTGGAGGATCGGGGATGGGGACAGTACAGCCCCCCTTTCCCATTTTAGTACATTTTGGCTCCCTGGGCCTCTCCAGGACACGCAACCCACTCCCCATATATTTTGGCCTCAGGAATAGGCTCCCCAGGGCCAATGGAGGCGTGGGAGTAGAGGGCCACACATCACCCCATCCTGCATATGAAATAAGCCTTGAGAGTAAGCTTCCCAGGGTATTAGGGATTTAAATGCGGCCTGGATGCAATTTTTTGTTTCCGATTTCCCAAGACTCTTGTTGAATTGAGGCATTTTTTGTCATTTCTTTTTCGTTTTTTTTGCCGTCCGGGCAGTTCCCTCTGGGTTTGCCCATGGGGCCTAAGAAGTAAGGGTAACCCTACCATATATCTTTTTTCTTTTACAACTTCAGGTCAGGGGACTAAGTCCCCAAGTCCTGTAATGGCTGCCAGCAACATTTTTCTCATTTTGCTTGCAGCGAATCAGTGAGCTCGCTCTCACTGGAGCCTGACACCTGAGGGAGCGAGATGGCCCAAGGGAAGTAAAGCTCCCTGGGCCAATCAGAACCCTCTATATTTAAATTGCCACTTCAGCAAAAGTCTCTGAGACTCTTGCAAGCCCAACCATCCAAACGTCTATAACTTCTTGACCATTAGTGTCTCAAAATCTACTGAATGGTTTAAAACCAAATCACATAAAGCACAATCTATGGACTAAGGTCTAGTTTCCTGCCGAATTTGGTGTAATTTCCTTTAGGAGTTTTTGCTGTAGCCCGTTTTAAAGAAGTCTATTGTAAATGCATAGGAATTTTGTGCTTTGTGTCAGCCTTCTTCCTTGGACTCTGCTTGATGACTCACCCTGAAGCTTGCCATTCACAAACTAGTCAAAAGTAGCACCTTTTTAGAAGGTTTCTTGGAGAATCATCAAATGGTGCTAAAGTTATTAGCAAAACAAAAATACTTTCCTATGGAAAAACAATCCTGACTATAACTTCCTATATATAGATTATATATAAATATTTATATATATATGTATACATATATATATATATATATATATATATATATATATATATATATATATATATATATATATATATATATATATATATATGTATATATATTCCAACAGGTGCTATTTTGTAGTAAAAAAAAGCAAAGCTCAAGCCCAACTCCTTAAAGCATGTTATTTATTCATAACAAACAGCGTAAAAAATCACCCGACGCGTTTCGGTGCAGCTGCACCTTGGTCCCGTTTTTTTTTTACATATATGGGCCTCCTCAGCCACCCTCAGAAAACCTAGGGGGTCAGGATATGTCTCCCGTGCCCCCTTATACCCATTCCCAACGTTGTTTATCCTCCATCTTGTGACTAAATTCGTCCGAAACACAAGATGGCGGACTCCCGTTACACTACCGGTGAGCTACCCGGTTCGCGTACCGGGTAGCGCTTCCACCGCGAAAAATCGAAAAAAAATGTATTTTATTTTTTTGCCCCGCGGGGCCCTTTAATAGCCCCCACATCAATCCTAGGGGGTCAGAAGGGGTCTACCTTGCCCCCTTTCATTCATTTCCCCCTTCGTTTATTTCCACCTCTTGTCTCTCGATCCTACCGAGAGACAAGATGGCGGCCGCTCCGGACTGTTTAGAATGTTGACAGTCACCGGAGAGCCAATCCGCTTCTCCTCGCGAAGTTCCGTTACGCGTCTGGTACGCGAACCGGGGCGCTAACCGGGACGCTGTCACAGATATATATATTTTTTTGAACGTTAATTTCTCAAAATCCACTGGAGCACATATCTTGAGACCTAGCAAAGGCACATCGGGCAAACAGTCTTTACAATTTTGCCAAAATTCATAGAAATCCATTCAGCCGTTCGAGCTAAAAGTGAGTCCAACCGCCCTATGGAACACTCAATGTTAAAAACATGTTTTGGGACCCCCCTTTTTTCTTGGCCCCCGCTTAACGAAACCCCCCCAAGCTTTCAGGGGACGCTCAGAAACAAAATGTGCCATTGTCCTGAAAATTTCAGCCAATTCCGTCCATCAACGCTAAAGTTATTCAACATAGAATTTTCAGAAATCCCTATTCAAAAAAATCCTAACTATATATACCTACTGGCGACTGCCAGTAGGTAATATATCGCTCTCTCTATATATATATATCTCTCTATAGCTGTATAATCCATAAATATGGTCCAATAATGCTGTTGACGGGTTCTGGTGACATTATAAGCCACTGGGCTGAAGGCTGATTGGTTTGTAAATGTCACCAAAACCCAGAACCTGCATTTCAAAGGTGAATGCTGCATTTTAAAGTCATAGTCATAAAAGTGTTATACTATTTCTAGGTGGACATTTTGAATAACTGTGAAAAATATGAAAATGGGACAGTGATTTAACATGAAAATACATTTATATAATTCTCATTGATTTTTTTTTACTTCCGGTTAGAGAACACATCCCATCACATACAGTAACATGAGGAGCTTAACATGGATATCTTTGTAGTTGAAGTATCCCTGGAGGATTAGAGACAGTGGACCCGATTAACAAAAGTAAACATAGGCTAGAAGTCTAAAGTTAGACTTCAGATCTAAGCTTATACTTCCGACCTAAACTGAGGCCTAATTCACAAAGGTAAACATAGACCTTAGTGTAAGTTCACAATTGTTTGCTATTCACAAAGGGATTAATGAGTAGTATTTTTACCGGTGCGGAGTCTCTGCACATAAAAAGACCTATCTTTTTATGTGCGGACACTCCGCACTTGTAAAGATACTACTTATAAATCCCTTTGTGAATAACAAACAGTCAACTTACTCAAACTTACTCAAAAGTGTAACTTTACTTTTGTAAATCAAGCCCTTCGACTTCAGATCTAAACTTAGAAATCAGTCTAAAGATAGACTTCAGATCTAAATTTATCTTTGTGAATTCGCTCAATGAGATGAGCAGTTTGCCGTCTTTGAACACACGTTTTCACAGAAGTTTCGAATAATAAAATGGTCTGGTGAATTTGGTGTCTGTAAGAAAGATGAATCATTTTGGTTAAGCTGGTTGATCATTCAATAGTCAGATCAAATCAGGATTAGTTGGGGTAAGTTTCAGGTGGTGACGTGTTTAGCCATTATATACTCCCTATTGTTCCACTGAGGCCTACAGAGGATGATGTAGACTTTGGGGATGAAGATACAGCATAGTAATCCAGCGCTGGAAGTCAGGATGGCAAAGATCTCTACGGCCACCATGTACCTGCCCTTGGTGCTCAGGTACGCTGGTATGAAGGAGACCCAGACACTGCAGAACACCAGCATGCTGAAGGTGATCAACTTGGCTTCGTTGAAAGTATCTGGTAACTTCCTAGCCATGGAAGCAACAACAAAGCTCAAAAGAGCCAAAACTCCCATATAACCAACCACAGCATAAAATGCAAAGACAGAGCCCTCATTACACTGCAAGATCATCTTCCCAGTTTCTGATCTAGTATCGATGTCTGGGAATGGAGCAGAAAGAATGAGCCAGACTGCACAGATCAACACCTCCCCCAGTGAGCAGAGAAGCACCAAACAGCTTGGTATTCGGGGTCCAACCCACTTTCTCAGCTTACTTTCCGGCTTTGTGCCGTAAAAGGCGATAATAACTGTAATGGTTTTTGCTAGTACAGAAGACACAGCAGTTGTGAAAATTATCCCAAAGGCAGCTTGTTGAAAGAGGCAGGACATCTTTGAAGGACGTCCAATAAAGAGGAGACTGCAGAGGAAGGATAGCATGAGGGCGAGGAGGAGGGTGTAGCTGAGATTTTGGTTATTGGCTTTCACTAGTGGTGTGTTTCGGTACTTAATAAAGATTCCCAGCACTCCCACAGTGACAACGGAGAAGAAACTTGCAATGCAGCATAGGACCAAACCCAAAGCATCCTCAAAGGACAGGAACTCTACAGTCCGAGGAAGGCAGACATCTCTCTGATCATTGGACCACTGGTCTTCAGAGCACTTTATACAGTTTTCCATATCTGCAAAAAAAAAACATAATATAAAGTCAGATGATGATTGTGATGTGCAGCTGCTTATTGTCTCATTCAAACCTCCATATCCACTAACTCATCATCTTGGTATGTGTGGTTGAATCCATCAAGTCAGTTCAGGTTCTTACAAACTTCCTCTTACTACATCTAATATATTAATTTTAGGTGTACTTTAAATGCAAATATGAACAGGACTTGTACTCTGGTGATTGAATACCTGATTCTAATCAATTATTAATTGTGCACAACACTTACACATTTGAAATTTGTCTGACCCAATTTGAGTTGAAACTAGGAGAGTGCCAGTGCCCCCCTTTAGATGAGGCACCATCTCCACAATTCTGCCCTGTTTCTCACCTCCAGAGCGTGTGGAAGGTGCCAGTGCTTAATTTGTAAAACCAATAAGTGCCAGGGCCCTTGCCAGGAGGCCAGTGCAGCTTGCACCACCCATTGGCCCTGACAGTGCTGCCCATGACAGCACAAACACTACTAACCATCACACTCCTACAAGTGTGACACTTCAGACTATTTCAGGCCCTCAAAGCCATGAGAATGGCTTGGGTGGAACGTATTAGTTATTTTTAATGTATATTAAACTAATAAACAACTGCTATTATACTCATCTCTACATAAAACAAAGACCGCAACCATGTGACAGACTGTCATAAGGGCCGCTGTTAGCAACTAAGTGCCGGTTCCAAGCATCAGAAACCACTGGTTCAATTGAAGCACCAAGTGTCCCTCTGATTGAGTAAATGGGAGTGGGGGCATAGGCTTAATTGCCACCACCATCTGACCCGGTTACTCTTCTGTTCCTCCCCTAAAGAAGGTAATCATTTGGAATTCTTCACCTAGCTGACCATGATGGTTCAGTGTAAAAGAGAATTCCAGGCATTTACTGGCTGTAGGGAACAGACGCATGAGACCATCACAAGTGGTGGTTTATCTTTAGCTCTACTACTCAAGGGAGCACCAGATTTGCCGAGCCAAGGAATTACTGCCAGGCAGATCGGTGTGTCTGGGTGAGTTTGGTTGGCCCACTGTCTAAAGCAGATGACCTTCATCAGGCTCTCAGTTAGCCCTTGTGTTTGGCACATGTCAAAAGAGAACATGGGTGATATTCCGTTATTTAAATATAAGCTTACTGAGAGATCAATATCCAGAGAAACAATACACTTATACAAATAAAGTCCATAATAAAATATAGATTTTATTGTCAAATATGATGACATAAATAAATGTAATACACAATAAAGTGCACAATGAAAGGCTGATATGATTGTTCAGTGGCTCTCAGTTAGCCCTTGTGTTTGGCACATGTCAAAAGAAAACATGGGTGATATTCCGTTATTTAAATATAAGCTTACTGAGAGATCAATATCCAGAGAAACAATACACTTATAAAAATAAAGTCCATAATAAAATATAGATTTTATTGTCAAATATGATTACATAAATAAATGTAATACACAATAAAGTGTACAATGAAAGGCTGATATGATTGTTCAGTGACTTAGACGTTTACTTTTGATGAACACAAGTTGAAATATTTGCATGGTCAGATTTCTATTCATCCAATGTTTATAAAATGTATTTTGTAAAAACAACTTTTTTGACTTTTAATACAATACAGCAGATCAAAAGACATCAACCTTGTTGTGAAAAACACTATTAGATACCAGTAGCAAAATAGGTTGCACTGCAGGCAGACAGAGCCAACATTATTGGCAAATATTCAGTGTAGTTAATACATCAGATCTCCTCTGGTATCTCCTCCCCATTTGTTCCATATCTTTCTGTATTTAGGGGGCATCCCCTGGATTTGTATATCGGATTCTCATACTGGGCATATCGCCACTGAGCTATTGTGGGACTGTCGGAAGATTCCCAACAAGATTTTGTATCTCTTTTTGCTACCATGGTGGCCATGCCTAGCAGGACCTGGTTTCCCCTCATGCCCCAGCGCCCTCCAGCACTCCCAATATTATCAAGAGCAGGGAGAGGCCCACCACCAAACCCAATCCTGTTGAGAGTTCCGCAACCATGGCCTCCCAGTAACTTTGTATGATGGGACATGACCAGACCTTGTGATAAAAATCTGCAGGAGCGTAGGAGCTGAGGAAGCATTTGGAACATGTAAGTAGACCAGACTTGCACAGACAGTCTGGAGTAAGATATGTGCAAGGGAGATAGAATGTTTGTATTAATATAATTCGAGAGGATATCATAATGAGTCTGGGAGCCATCATTGCATCTCTCCATTCCTCATCTTCCAAGGGGCCTAGCCAGTCTTCCCATCGAGCTCTGAGGTGCGTCAATGTAAAAGGGGCATTAATGATATGTGTACAGTGGGAGACAACCTTTACAACGCAACTTTCACTACGCAGTGCCATTACGACGCAACTTTTACAACGCAAACCATTACAACGCATTGCGCTGGGGGGTGCTCTAGGATAGGGAATAGGTTTAATTTACTATCCAACACCTTCCCTACTATCCACGGGGACTGGAGTTGGAATAGTAAATTAAACTATTCACTATCCAGCGCCCCAAAGCACTATGCGTTGTAATGGTATGCGTTGTAAAAGTTGCGTCGTAATGGCATGCGTTGTGATGTCATACATCCGTGTACAGTAGATCTGGGAGACGCTGCCCTTCCCAAGTTCATCTATGATGAGCTTTGCTATAAAGGACTGAATTACAAGAGGGAGCTGCCTTGTGTGATGTGTGTATGTAGAGTGTGGCACAATTGTAGGTACTTATGGAATTGGATCGTGGACAGTGCATATGTGGGCTCGAGCTCTTGGAAGGAATACTTATGTGTACTGGACCAAACATCTCCTAGTCGTGTAAGACGACTTGCGTCCCAGCGTCTAAATCCCCCTAATTCAGCCCCTTTTCCCAACCAAATGTCCTGCCACAGCAGAGTGTGCTGGGTGAATGTGGCACTCCAGCCCGTATGATGCAGTGCCAACTGCCATTCAAGAAACACCAATCGGGTCACCACAGGTAGTGTAGTTCAGACAGGATCACCGTAGGGCGTCGCCATTCATCTGTGAAAGCTAATCGAGTTAAGTTCGACTCTGTAGGCCGGGTCAAACCATCCTCCGATGAGCCAACCATTTATCACTAGGAGCCGCAATTCCAGATAGCAAAGACATAAGTTGGCCATGCCAAGACCACCTTCATATGGGGCACATTGACACTTGGTGTAGGCCAAGCGTGGTCTTGAATTGTGCCACAAAAAGGTTGTGGCCAGGGAGTCCATCTTTCAAAACCAGTGACAGGATAGCATCTGTGGGAAGTTCTTAAAAAAGTAGAGGAACCTTAGCAGCACCTTCATTTTATAGAGGGGTATTCTGCCCATTACATTCAATGGGAGAGGCTGCTTAAGACCCGCTTTGACTTAGCGGACCAAACGAGTGATATTAAGTGACCATGTCAACACGCGGTGAAGCGCCACTTGGATACTCATATACTCAGGTGGAAGAAACGTAAGCAGCGTATTGGGATAGTGGTCTGCCATGAGACGCAAATCCGTGACGGCGAAAGTGGTACTAAGATTGGTTCACTGTAAAATATCGAAATCACAAATAACATGGGACATAAAAAGTGAGTCAAAAATCTCAAAAATGTTGTTATCCTATACTTCTGAAGTAAATAACAAAAAGACCTAAAAATTTTTGCTATATACTAATATCGAAAACAAAAATGCAGTTTTTCTATAAACATAGTTAAACATAGTAAATATTAAATATATTATCATTAAAAAGTAATATAATATAAATTAAATATATTTAAATAATTTAAAATTCTATTAATACATTTTAACCTTATTTTTTTTTTATTAAACCTCATATATATGTGTATGTTTATTTACATAATTGAAAACTATAATTAAATGAATAACGCAAATTTATGTTATAATTAAAAAAAGTTAACTTAAAAAAAAATATATATAGCCAATGTACATATAATATTGACATCCAAGAATGTTTGTATGGGATGTTTTATATTTATATATTTATGTTGACAACAAATTGTAAAAGGCGGTTAGATTGGAGGTACCCTAGAACAATAATGCTTCTATGCTGTAACATGCGGGTAGTTAACTAAAAACAGATTGAATATGGTAGGATTTTATACAGGCAAATGATGCTGATGATTAGGATACAACCTTTTAAATTCTTGCATTTGTCATTTTATTACAATAATCTGAATATAATTCATTGACATTTTTTAGCAAAGAATAATCAATGAAAGCTACAACTATTACCCTTGCATATCAATAGAAAATCATTCAATTGTGTTTATTGTACATATAATATAGACGTCCATGAATTTTTGTATGGGTTGTTTTATGTTTATATTAACAACAGATTGTATTAAGATGGTGAGTTTGAAGGTACCCTCAATTTTTTTTTTTCTGCTGTAAAATGAGGATAGTAAACCCAAAATAGACTGAATTTAATATGATTTTATACAAGCAAATGCTGCTTATGATTAGGACACCGCCTTTTAAATTCTTGTACTTGTCATTTTATTTACAATAACTTGAACTTACTTAAGGAGAGCTAGTTATTGGGGGTTCAGTGTGTAGTACATTTTCTAAGGATTAATATTAGGATGCTGCTAAATTTCCCTTTATCAGCACTTTTTGCACTTAGCTGAGCACACTGCACTTTAGACATGTGCAACTGTTAAGCTTTGAAGATTGAGACGTATTGACTATTTGTTTTGTATATAACATGTAAATACAAGTTGATAATGATACAGTCGTTTAATGTGAATTTCATACATTTTGGGAGAATGTTAGTTTCATACAAGATGAAGTACATGGTTGCAATGTCAGCATTTAATATTGAAGTATGTTGTCTATTTGTACTATTGAGGAGCACGCGTGATACAAGAGAGTAAAATAATGTTAGTATCTGTAGTGCGATCATGTGATCAAGACCTTATGGATACGGTTGAAATGCGTCATGGACAAGGCATTTAGCTTGTATTTATGGAATAATTAAATAAAAGCACTTTGAAGGAGTCTGTGCCTACTTCGTTGGAGTAGTGTTTGGAATTGAGGATTCAAGTTTTTATATATATATATTCACTGAAAAAACCATAGGTTATAGACCATATATAGTTAGGAATTAGCATTTACAAAACCTTATTTTACTCACACAAAACCATTGAAATTCGCATATATAGTTAGTTGCACTAACTATATATCACGCACCCGCAATCCACTGCTGATCATGTCACATATTACATCATTCATGACATGGTCAGTGACATCACTGATGACATCACTGATGACATCTCAAATGACATCACTGATGACATCACTGATGACATCTCAAATGACATCACTGATGACATCACTGATGACATCACTGATGACATCTCAAATTACATCACTGATGACATCACTGATGACATCACTGATGACATCTCAAATGACATCACTGATGACATCACTGATGACATCTCATTTGACATTACTGATCACATCACTGATGACATCATTCATGTGATAATACGATGAACCTCTTCAGACTCTAATATAACCTTAGATACACTCAGTGTAAACAGACACTCACAGACTGTCACTCATCCATGGAGTTACTCACACACCTAGTCAGTCATGCAAAGAATCAATCACACCTCCATTTCCTCAACTATACAGTTATACACACCTTACTTATTCAAACATATACTAACACATATTTACTCTCTTATACAATCCCTGATACAAGCTCACAATGGTCCATACAGCCACTCACACATTCACTGGCTCTTATGCACAGTTATTTATATGTGTCAACTCTCAAATGTACTGTGTTTTACATATGTACTTACTTTGACATGTAGCACTGAGATATCCATTTACTCACCAATACACTCATGCACACAGTCAACCGCCCAAACAGCTGTTTCCACATGCACTTTTGAACCCATACATCTAGTGAATCAACTGCTCACACATCTATGCACAGAGTCATACACCTCCCAGCCACCCACACACACACTCAGTCTCCCATACAAATACTTGGGCAACCAATCAATAACCCATATAGTTACTCATATAGCTACTGATCAACACATGCAGCAGTTTACAGAACAACAGACATAATGATGCACAAATTAAGACAGTTTAGTCACTAACCCATGCACTCAGTGAGACACATTTAATCACTCACTCATACAGTCAGTCATGCACCTACTAAATCCTTCATCCAGACACTTATACAGCCACTCATTCTTCAATATGTAAGACATATTTTAACTTTACAGAAACATACAGTCACTGGATGTTGTCATCAGTGATGTCATCAGTGATGTCATTTGAGATGTCATCAGTGATGTCATCAGTGATGTCACTGACCATGTCATGAATGATGTAATATGTGACATGATCAGCAGTGGATTGCGGGTGCGCGATATATAGTTAGTGCAACTAACTATATATGCGAATTTCAATGGTTTTGTGTGAGTAAAATAAGGTTTTGTAAATGCTAATTCCTAACTATATATGGTCTATAACCTATGGTTTTTTCAGTGAATTTTCAAGGTTTTGCAAATGCTAATTCCTAACTATATATGGTCTATAACCTATGTTTTTTTCAGTGAATTTCAATGTTTTTTTAATAGCAAATATCAAAAGCTGTAAAATGTATTCTTCTTTTAAAGGAAAAATATATTTTATATGTATTTAATATAATTTTTTTATGTATATAATTTTTTTGAGGGAACGAATTTATCAACTATCATGCTGAAGAAGAGTGTGGGGAAAAAAACAAAGAGGAGGACTAAGAGGAAAGAACAATCAGTTCAAAAATACAATTGCTTTAAAGCATGAAGTGCTTTTCCACACATTTACATTTAAATAACCCATATTAGAACATACAAAATATCTACAGAGGCGCCGAGATCATTAATCCTTAACACCTGCCCCAGTGGAAGTTGGCTTTCCCCAAGCCTTCTGGTGTTCGTAGTCTTAAAATGTTGCTCCAGTGAGCTGCTCGCAAACAGAGTCAAATGTTCAAAAATTAAAACCCCAGTGGGTGTGGAAGTTGGTGTTAAGGATTAATGATCTCGGCGCCTCGCACAGTGTTCAAGAGCCTCTGAAGAAATGCTCACCGAGCATGAAACGCGTCAGGCTTCTAATTGAATTGGACTTTGTGTCATCTGCAGTATGCTGTAACTTGCAAATTAAAAACGAGGAGTTTACCTACCTGGCTGGTGGCTTTTCCTTTTGGGGGTAACCTTTACGTTGGAATGTTTGGCGGCCGACCCCGGTCGCGGAAAAAACCTGCCACATGAAAGTGGTTTTAAGCTGCAGTCACCTGGCTAACAGCTTTGCAGGAAGGTCGTTTTTGCACAATTATTTCACAGCGCAGAGACAAGGAGACAACTTCCACACCCACTGGGGTTTTAATTTTTGAACATTTGACTCTGTTTGCGAGCAGCTCACTGGAGCAACATTTTAAGACTACGAACACCAAAAGGCTTGGGGAAAGCCAACACCCACTGGGGCAGGTGTTAAGGATTAATGATCTCGACACCTCGCACAGTGTTCAAGAGCCTCTGAAGAAATGCTCACCGAGCATGAAACGCGTCAGGCTTCTAATTGAATTGGACTTTGTTTCATCTGCAGTATGCTGTAACTTGCAAATTAAAAACTAGGAGTTTACCTACCTGGCTGGTGGCTTTTCCTTTTGGGGTAACCTTTACGTTGGAATGTTTGGCGGCCGACCCCGGTCGCGGAAAAGACCTGCCACATGAAAGTGGTTTTAAGCTGCAGTCACCTGGCTAACAGCTTTGCAGGAAGGTCGTTTTTGCACGATTATTTCACAGCGCAGAGACAAGGAGACAACTTCCACACCCACTGGGGTTTTAACTTTTGAACATTTGACTCTGTTTGCGAGCAGCTCACTGGAGCACCATTTTAAGACTACGAACACCAGAAGGCTTGGGGAAAGCCAACGCCCACTGGGGCAGGTGTTAAGGATTAATGATCTCGGCGCCTCGCACAGTGTTCAAGAGCCTCTGAAGAAATGCTCACCGAGCATGAAACGCGTCAGGCTTCTAATTGAATTGGACTTTGTTTCATCTGCAGTATGCTGTAACTTGCAAATTAAAAACGAGGAGTTTACCTACCTGGCTGGTGGCTTTTCCTTTTGGGGGTAACCTTTACGTTGAAATATATATATATATATATATATATATATATATATATATATATATATATATATATATATATATATATATATATATATATATATATATATATATATTTTGCAATAAGCTTCCTGCCAACCTCCTGGGTTCAGAAAGGGTTGGGACACTCCGAGATGCTTCAAAGTTAGTTTATTAGCAACTAATGGTTACAAAAGCCGACGCGTTTCGACGTAAGGCTTGGTCACGGTAAAGTTTTGCAACTGATACTTCCATTTTCATACACCCAGTGATTGAAATAAACATAGGACTGGTAAGGTTACACACCAGAAGAATCAACGCCATCTCGTAGTGGCTATTCTGTCTTAATAATTACAATTCATTATTTATAAACAGTTGTTCCCCAAATTGATGTGCAATAATATTTGCCCTAGTGGGCTGCAATCGCTTTTCATGTTAATAACCATAATCACTCCTCATATATATATAGTCTTGCCCTAGTGGGCATGAGTCACGTATTATTCTTGGTTACTCTATATAATATATATATTATATATGCTTTGCCCCAGGGACCCCCACCCTCCGGGGCAAAGCAATGCAGCCCCCTGGCGCATACTGGAGATTCCAAGGGGAATTGGTTCCCCCTCTGCAAACGCGCCCGGGGGCTGCGTTGCAGAGAGGTGTAAAAAGGGTCGTGGCCTCATTACACCTCACTGCAAGGCAGCCCCCTGGCACATACTGGAAATTCCTGGTGGGCTAGTTGGCCCCCAGGGACCCCCAGTATGCAAGGGGAATTACTTCCCGCTCTGCAAATGCACCAGGGGGCTGCGTGGCAGAGAGGTGTAAAAAGGGGTGTAGCCTCATTACACCTCTCTGCAATGCAGCCCCCTGGCATGTTTCCAGAGTGGGAACTGAGGGCCAGATGTAGGTAAATCATATTTACCGACTCTTAAATACCGAATTTTACCGATTCGGTATTTAAGAGTCGGTAAATATGAAGTACCGAGATGTAGGTAAATCCAGATGTGGATTTACCGAATCTTTAATATTCGGTATTTACCGATTCGGTAAATACCGACCGGTAATGCCCCATTCATTCCTATGGGCTTTGAAGCCCATAGGAATGAATGGGGCATTACCGGTCGGTATTTACCGAATCGGTAAATACCGAATTTGACAAGGGTGCAGGGGGTGTCACTTTGACACCCTCTAGCACCCCCAAAAATGGTTCGGGGGCCATGTGGCAGGCATACCTGCCCTAAGGGCAGGTCTGCCTGTCATATGGCACAGGTGTGCATGCACACATGTGCATGCACACCTGAATCGGTATTTTACCATCAAATTGAATTTGATGGTAAAATACCGATTTTGTAGGCCTTGTGGGACTCAGAAGAGTCCCACCTACATATCAATTTTACCGATTCTGTAAATATACCGGTCGGTAAGTTTACCGACCGGTATATTTACCGAATCGGTAAAATTACCGATTTGCCCTGTGTCCGACCCCCTACATCTCGGTAGCCAAATACCGGTCGGTAACGGCCGAATTCGGCCGTTACCGACCGGTATTTCGCTACCTACATCTGGCCCTAAATCCTCTTCAATACTGGGGGTCCCTGGGTGCCAACTAGCCCACCAGGAAACTCCAGTATGCGCCAGGGGGCTGCATTGCAGAGAGGTGTAAAAAGGGGTGTAGCCTCATTACACCTCTCTGCAACGCAGCCCCCTGGTGTGTTTCCAGAGGGGGAACTAAATGTTTATACTAAAAATGTAAGAAATTAGTATAAAAAAGAAATATAATAATTAATACATTTAATAATTATCATTTACAAAACCTTTGAAATTCACAGAAAAAACGTTATAGTTAGAAATTAGCATTTAAAAAACCTTGCAAATTCACTGAAAAAACCATAGGTTTCACACACGTTATAGTTAGGAATTAGCATTTAAAAAATCTTGCAAATTCATTGAAAAAAACATAGGTTTCACACGTTATAGTTAGCTGGACATTTCACTCATACAAAACCTTTGAAATTCCCCCATTATAGTTAGTTCAGCTAACTATAACTCGCGCGCCCGCAAGGCACTGCTGATGACGTCACATATTACATCACTCATGACATAGTCAGTGACATCACTGATGACATCACTGATGACATCACTGATGGCATCACTGATGACATCATCCTTGTGAAAGAGTGGTAGACCTCCTCTCAGCGTAATATAACCTTTGATACACACATTCAAAAATAGTAACTAAAATTTTCAAAAAAATGGAGATACCAATGCCAGTTACAACAACCTATTCAGTAATTCCACCATCTATATACACATCTACTCATTCACTAACAGTTCCATATAGTCACTCATACATGTACTCACTCATCATAGGTACTGATACACCTATATATCCTGTTACACACCGACAGTTATCCATAGAATTACTCACACACATACTCACACATGCAAATAAACTATCAAACATCCATTTATTTGCATATACAGCTATACACACACTACCACACTTACTTCTACGGAAACTTACACACACTTACTCTCTTAAACAATCACTTATAGAAACACATACCTATTTAAACAGGAACACTTCCAATCTCTCACTCTCACATATACTCACTTATATACATCAATACTCACATATACTAGATTAAAACATATGTAGTTACTCATAAAGATACTATTGAGACAGTCATTCACTCAGTAACACACCCATACACACACTCATCCACCCATACAGTCCTGCACACATGCTGTCTTCAAAACACATACAAACAGTGAGTCAGGCATTCATGCATCTATGCGCTAAGTAATACCCCCACCAAACCATACAGACACTCATACTGATACTCAAAAAAAAAACTAATAATCCATATACACACTCATGTAGCTACTCACCAACCCATGCAGCCACTCACCAACCCATGCAGCCACTCACCAACCCATGCAGCCACTTATACACAAAGTGAGACACTCTTACATATATTTAAATATTTATACATTACTCGCTAATGTATGTATTCACTAAGATACACTTAATAAGTCAGTTACCCAATCAATGTTACAAAAAAAACATCCATTTAGACACGTATTTACCAATTTATTCTTCCATCGACCTTTAGATATACATATATAAAAATATTTATTTTTCAGAAAGACACACATTCACTGGATGATGTCATCAGTGATGTCATTTGAGATGTCATCAGTGATGTCATGAGTCATGTCGCTGACTATGTCATGAGTGATGTAATATGTGACGTCATCAGCAGTGCATTGCGGGCGCGCGAGTTATAGTTAGCTGAACAAACTATAACGAGGGAATTTCAAAGGTTTTGTATGAGTGAAATGTCCAGCTAACTATAACATGTGTGAAACCTGTTTTTTTCAATTAAATTTATATATATATATATATATATATATATATATATATATATATATATATATATATATATATATATATATATATATATATATATATATATATATATATATATATATATTCAAGCTCCGTGGGGGGATGTCCAGCAATTAGGCAGAACACAAACACAGAAGAGCTTTCCCCAGTCGCTTTATTTTGGTACATCAGTCACGTTTTCCGGCAATTAACAGCAGCGGACCGCAGCCCTGACGCGTTTTGAGAGTTCCTCTTTCTCAAAGGGTAATTACAGGCCTAAGCGCAAGTACGGCAACACCTGCACATTTTTAAGCGATATCGTGAGTTCTGATTGGACGCCTCTATTAGATAATCACGTTGCTTTGTGGGAGGTGAAGTCAAAATTATTTCCTCAAATGGTTGCGCTTTAAATTTCCTGCAGAATAAAGGCTCCACATGAGCCCCAGAAAGCGTGACTGAATAAATCCACATTCTGTGTCCCACATTAAAAGCCCTTCATGCTTAGGAGCTAGGCCTGTTCAGGGGGTACCAGAGTGACCCCTAGTGCCAAAACAAATCATTTTTGTAAAAATTATTTTGTTGGGATTCGCGGTGGATCGACAAATCTGGCAGAAAATAAAAAACAAAATAAAGTGCAGGCTCCCACACTTTGTTTACTTTAGGCCCCTGCATGGGCCAAGTCCTGGTGGCAATAACAAATACAAAAGCATGGGCATCTGCAGCCCTGGGCACCACCACCTTCCCGTGGCTTTGTTGTTATTAAAATGAGTGAGGGGCCATCAGCTCCGCCGCAGCCCTGGGGACCACCACCTCACTGTGGTTATTCTGAAATAAGATGCGTGGGGGAGCTCTGCCCCCCACGCAGTCCTGGGGACTACTCTACAAAAATACCGGGGTTCAGCCGCCCCGTGGTGCCTCTGGGCCCAGGGATGCCGAGTTCTGATGGCAGGCCATGCCCCCTTTCGCCACCACTCCGCATACGTCCCTCCTGTCATGCTCTTGGTTAGGGGATGAAGTCCTTAGGGTCCAACTAGCCCTCCTGTTACCTCCAGTAAGTCCTACAAAGCAGGATTGCTGAGATATTGTCAGAGGCCACGCCCCCTTGGTCCACCACTCTGCAAACGTGACTGCTAGTTAAAAAATCTAAGAAATTCACTTAAAAAACAACCAAAGGTTATGAATTCTGTCATTTGAGATGTCATCAGTGACGTCACTGACTATGTCTTGAGTGATGTAATATGTGAGGTCATAAGCAGTGCATTACGGGGACACAAGTTATAGTTAACTCAGGTAACTATACCAGCTGATTTTCTCTGGTTAGGTCGAGCCTTCACAGTGCATGCGCTGTCTGGAAGACTTCTTGTTGTAGAAAAAACTGGAAAGGACTTATGGCCTGCCTGCTTCTTTCCTATTGGTTTAATGCATTGTCGCTCCTCTTTGCTGCCTCCTTAATGGTTAAACAGAGCGATACCTCACTTCCGTTTAAGGAAGAACAGCACTGACCATCATGGACCACCATGAGCATAACTTTAATGCACACAGGCGCTACGCTGCATGCTTTAGCACAGCGCCCATAGCCAGGCTACCGCTGGGTGCCACTCCTTTTCTATGCTTCCATGATCCGTTGTCTCAACTTCACAGCTGTATGTTACTACTAGTGCAACATTGTCAAAGTACGCACAGTATCGGGAGTGGACATTGCAAGAAAACAAAGGTTTTGATGAACAAATGAAACAAAAGGCTGAATCGTAATAATTGCAATGCTAAATAGTGAAGTTTCCATAAAGTGAAACTGATGTTTTTGGTTTGTATTGTAATTGCATTTATATAGCGCACACCTCCCCTGGCGAGGCGTTGAAGCGCTTAAACCAAAGTTCTTAGGTGAAAATAAAAGCATGCTGCCATGAACGTGAGCTCTTCTTTTGATCCGCGACTGTGTGGAGGGAGATGCTAAGATTTTAAGTATAACGAGGGCTACAGAAAACGAAAGCACGTGGCTGACGAATAAGGCTCATAGGCTGTTACTGCGTACAAATGAAGGGAAACGTTGGCGCTTAAAGTGTGCAGTTTCATTGTTAGTAGCGAGGTGCCTTTCACCGCATCTCACATTCAGCCCAAAGAGTCCATATTGAATGACAGCACATCTAGGAAAACTATGTTTGCTGCGAAGTAAAAAGATGGAATGGCACACCATTCATAAGAGAACCTCAGACTCACTTATTAAATTAAATTAAATGTTCTAGCACTTACAAGCACAAAAATATGTTTTCTCAAAATGCATTGTTCGTGAAAGTGGAGGACTAAACGGACAACGCTGGTTGCTTACAGCGCCACGAAACGTTAAGTATTCACTACAACCGATATATCTTAATTTCATTATTTACCTTGCTCTAACATCACTTGGTTAATTAAACAAAAGGCAGAATCATAATAAATGTAATGCTGAATAGTAAAGTTTCCATAAAGTGAAACTGATGTTTTTGGTTTGTATTGTAATTGTATTTATATAGCGCACACTTCCCTTGGCGAGGCGTTGAAGCGCTTAAACCAAGGTTCTTGTGTGAAAATAAAAGCATGCTGCCATGAACGTGAGCTCTTCTTTTGATTGACCACTGTGTGGAGGGAGGTACTAAGGGGCATATTATCAAGAACGGTGTTAAAATTATCGCCGGTTTAGCGGCAGAAAACTGCAGCTAAAGCCTCGATAATCGGCTTGATAATATGCCCTGGAGAATTCCAAATAAAAGCCCATGTTCACACCAGAACATGGACTTCTATTGGAATTCTCAAGGGCATATTATCAAGCCCATTATCGCTGTTTTAGCGGCAGTTTTCTGCCACTAAACCGGCAATAATTTTTAACGCCGTTCTTGATAATATTCCCCATAAGATTTTAAATGTAGTTAGGGCTACAGAAAAAGAAAACACGTGGCTGAAGAATAGGGCACATAGGCTGGTTCTGTGTACAAATAAAGCCCGAGTGGCAGCCCATGCCCGCCTGTCAGGAGAGCTCAATTAACCAGTGGAAGGCTGAACAAAGCAGAGCAGTGAGACATTGTAAATGTGGAAAGTTTCTGCAACTGCAGAAACTATCCAGGAAGCAGTTCGGTGATACCGTGTCCAGTTATGCAAACACCGACAGAACATCAGGCACAAGATAGAACCTGCAAAGCGATGCGAAGACGCGAGCAGCGGCATATAGCACACGCAGACAGAGGGAGTGGCGGGGGCTTAACCTTACCTTACTGTCTATTTCTTAAGTAGATTAACAACTCCAATTGCTCTAAATTTTGACAATGTGTGAATATTATAGTATTAGCTCTCAGCTGAGCACGAGAGCCTGCCCCTTGAGGAATGTTTTGATATTGGATACTATAATATTTACTGCACCCTAGAATTTTTTCCCATAATGCTTTGCAGGGCCTTTGGTTGGGAATATATTTTTTGCCTGTAACAGTGCTTGGGGTGGTCCTAGGAGGATAGGACCACCACCAATTGTTCAGCATGGTGTGCTCTTTGTGTTCAAGGCATCTGCTTGGTTCTCTCCCTAGGTTAGTTAGGACATCAAAATCATCACTTCTCTCACTGCTTGCTGTATTTTCATTTTCACTTTTGTTCGATGATTATATGCATTTTAGCACGCAATAATAGTTACTTGTCATTTTACCAAGGGTATGCGTTACAGAGCGGAATTCAGAGTTTTACGCAGATTGCCGTGTAGTGGTACTCCACCAACTACGCCCACCCTTACATGGTATGCTCATTATCGCAAGGTCCCTAATAAAACACAAAGTGGAATTTGCAGAGATGGTGGGTACATGTAAGCTTGACATGGTATTTGTCACCAGAACCTTAGCGGACGAAACGTCGACCCAGATTTGGTTATAGCTATTCCAGCAGGCTATTTGATTCTCAGAGCAGATCGAGCAGATAAGCGGGGTGGGGGTCTAGCAATCATCTTCAGGGACAACTTGTCAGTTTCTGGTACCGCAGCTGGAAGCAGCCTAGACTGCGAAGTTTTATTGTTCCGGATTACATCAAGCAAAAACTATACCGTTAAAGGTTTGTTGTTATATAGGCCACCAGGTCCAAGAAATTCCTTTGTGAATTCTATTAGTCTTTTTATTGAATCCAGTATCAACACAGCTGATTTTTCAGTGTTGTGGGATTTCAAGTATCATTTGGAAAAACTGTGATACAGCCTCGCTAGTCGATACTATGGCTAGTTTTTCCTTGAGATAGGTAGTCCAGCACTCTACCCACGCTGCAGGACATTTTTTTTTTGTTTAGATGGCATATTTACATCAAATCCATCTATGAAGGTCTCGGTAGTGCTGTCTATCCTATGATCCGACCATAAAGCCTTAATGTTTGAAGTGACTACTTCTCAGCTCTTCCAAGACATCTTAACTCCCGCATAGTATCTAAAGGTCATGGCTGGAGGAACATTGACACCCCTCGCACTACAAGTGCCCCTAACCAGTTCAAAGCCAAACCTGATTACAGATGCGAATACTGCAGCTCATAGGTTTTCTTCCTGGATTAAAGCTGCAGTTGATCCTCTAGTCCCTGAAAAGACATTTTCCACTAGGCGGAAAAATCCCTCAGAACCCTGGTTCTCCAATAAATTGAGAGTCCAGAAACACATCTGCAGAAGCAAGGAGAGGCAGTGGAGAGTAAAGTATGACCTAGCAGAAAAAACAAAACATGCACAATCACTCTCTGACTATAAGAACCTAATAATAGAAGAGAACATCAAGTATTTCTCTGCAAATATTCTGCAGGCAAAGAATTCTAGTAAAGACCTCTTCATGACAGTTAAATGCCTAGTCAAACTATCAGAGCCCCTCAGTATTGTCAGTAGTGCTGAAGTTTTTTAACTAACTAGCACAGTTTTTCAAGGACAAAATGGAGACAGTGTATAAGTCCTTTGGTGACAATAACCTAACTGTAGATGGAAATTTTCCGACAGCCACTACTCCTTCCCGATCGAATATGTTTGTTTCTTTTTCCCCACCCCTCACAGAACAGATCACTGAGGTGGTAAAGACATCTAAATCTGGGGCTCCATCTGATCCATGCCACCCATAAATACTGTACCTTGTGCCTGAAATTTTCAGTGAACAACTGTGGGTTGTATTTAAAGAGATCATTAGTTCAGGTATTTTCCCTGATGTTTGGAAAAAAGCCTCAATTCTCTCACTTTTGAAAAAAAATCCATTTAGATCAAGCTGATCCCAGCATCTATAGACCAATCTCTGGACTACCCTTCCTGGCAAAAGAATTGGAAAAAAGTGTTACATTTTGAACTCACGTCATTCATCTCTTCCAAGGAACTTTTAGATCCATATCAATATGGATTCTGGGAGGAGCATAGCACTGAAACGGCCTTGGTCATCGCTGCCCTAGATTTAAGATCGATTATGAATGCTGGTTGTAAGGCCGCCCTGATTCTGTTAGATCTATCGGCGACCTTCGACACAGTGAATCATCAAATTCTGGCCAACATGTTATCAGATTTAGGGATAAGAGGCACCGCCCTTAAACTGGTTAAATCATTTCTAGCTATAGGGTCCAACAGTAGAGACAGGAGCCTTTTCATCGGAGCAATTTATACTTCCTGTGGGGTGCCAGACGGCTCTTCTTTAAGCCCTACACTGTTCAATCTCTATGTTACCCCCCTGGCTAAAATTATTAGGGAGTTTGGTTTCTCTGTCCTCTCTTACGCTGAGGATACTCAGTTAGTGGTGTCGGACTCCAGTAACGTGGAAGAGACTGCAGATCGACTCAATAGATGTTTGTCCCAGGTAAACCAGTGGATGAGTTACAAATATTTGAAATTGAACGCTGGAAATACAGAGGTTCTCCTGTTGGGTACAGACATCTCATTTTGAACACCGAGATGGTGGCCTTCAAGCCTGGGAGACCTTCAAGTCCCAGGGACAAAGGTGAAAAACGTAAGAATAATTTTTGACAAAAATCAAATCAGTGCTCTCACCTATACAAACTTTTTCATGTTGAAGATAATCAGAAAAGTTTGTCCTTTCATACCTCCAGACACACTAAAAACACTAGTGACAGCATTAGCACTGTCCAGATTGGATTATAGTAATGCTCTTTATATGAGTATCCAAGCGCAGTACTTACAAAAGTTACAGTGTCTCCAAAATGCGGCAGCTAGACTGCTGCTGGATATCCCTAGATCTCAGCCAGTCTCCAACGATTTGAGAACTCTGCACCGGCTTCCAGTCGAAAGTAGGATTACATTTAAATCCCAAAGCTTAGCATTTAAGGCATTGCAAGGGGCCGGCCCTCAATATTTGAAGAATCATCTGATCTGGTACATGACCTCTAGAAACCTAAGGTCTTCACACAGCAAATTACTACAGACCCCTAGATTTTAGAAAGCTCACTGGGGTGGAAGAGGTTTTAGTGTCGGGACACTCTGTGGAGTAGCCGTGCGTTTATAAGTAGCTATTTTCATTTCATCTTGGGGACGGTTAAAATATAGAACTCGCTTCCGGCTGACATGAAGAACAGTCCAAAGCTGTTGTCCTTTAGACAATTTCTAAAAACCTGGCTCTTTGCCAATTAAAAATGTCATATTACATTTTTCACTGGCAACCTTCTCGGTCTTTCTGGCACCAGCGCCTAGATACCCTTAGGCATTCCTGCGCTATATAAATGTTCAAATCAAATCAAATCATTACATAAAATAAGTTAAATATTAAATACAATGTTTAATAAATATTTTAAATTAAAACAAATAATAATAATATAATTTAAAAAAACATTCTATATTTTCACAATTATAACAACACTCAAATATAATTGCAGTTACAATTAAAAACCATAAAACAACTAACACATAACATATTTGTTATCCAATACATAACTATTTTTACCTTCATTTTACTTAAATAACTTCCTACCCTATACATCTACAAAGGAAAGAACACACACACCTAAGATATATCTTACAATTAAAATATTTAAACTTTTTACAAAGTTAATTATCAATTAATTAAGTAATAATCACATAAATATATTTAACTTCCCACCCTTTATCCCTACAAATCCAACAACGTGCACCTGATATATTTAATAACATTCTTAATCACATAATTTGCATCATGAATTATCTATTTATCCATTAAAAACAATAACTACTAATAAAGTAATTATATTTCATTAACTTCCTTCCCTTTACCCCTACAAGAACATCAACCCGCACCTCATATATAACGTAAAACATTTCTTAATTACACAATTTACATACTTACTTATCATGTAAATAATGATTAATAATTACATTAATTGTTAACTATTATAATTATTTTTTACACCTGTCCCCTACAAAAACCTAAACCCACATAACAAATCTGAATTACAAAAATTATTAATTATACAATTTACATAATTAGTGATCAATTAAACAATTCATAATAATGAAAAATTAATTAATACATAATTATACTTAAATTACCTCCCACCCAATACACCTACAAACCCAACAACCTGCACCTAAAACTTAAAGACATTAAAAATGTAATTACACAATTAACATAATTAATTATCAACATCAGTTCTTCTTCCTGGCAGAATGGTCACAAGTCCAGAAGTGTACTGAAGGAATGGTGTCAGAGGCTCAGTATTTATACCCAGTTGTGCCTTTAAAGTGGGGGAGACTTCAAAGAAGGGTCTTTGATATGCACAGAGGTCCTCTCATTATGCTCTAGCTAGAGACACACTACAGGAAGGTATGCAGTCCTTTGTGTGGGTACAGAGCACATCCTATTCAGGTGTAAGTGTGAGGCTGTGCCCAGCTCCTCCGTCCCATCTCCAAGGATGGCCCATTAAATCAAACTAGAGGAAATACATAAAGCCCAGCGGTCATTCAGTGCAGACTGAGCAAAGACAGGCAGGAAGCACCAAATGGCTAAAGAGAGAAAATGCCAACTTTGTAAAAGTAGCACTTTTTGAATTTCAGTTTAAAATTCAATTCCTCCAGTAGTTTTGATTTTAAATTGTGATTCTAGGGACACCAGACCTGGAGGTCTTATCTCTTTCCAATTGGAAATTACATTTACAATGGGTAATAAATTAATCCCAATGCTGTCCCATGAGAGAGTTAGGCCTTAGAATAGTTAAAAATGACTTTAGGAATTTTTCACTACCAAGACATGTAAAATGTAAAAGTACATTTCCTGCCTTTTAAGGACATTGCACTCTGTCCTATGGGTTATACAGGGCCTATCTTATGGGTTACATATATGTATAACAAGAGAAGGTTTGCACCTGGCAAGAGGTTTATAGTGCCAGATCGACGTGGCAGTTTCAACTGCATACACAAACGCTGCAATGGCAGGCCTGAGACAAGGGTTAATGGGCTACTTAAGTGGGAGGTACAATTAGTGTTGCAGGCCCACTACTAGCATTTAATTTACAGACCCTGGGCACATGTAGTGCACTTTACTAGGGAATTATAAGTTCATTAAATATGCTAAATGAGTATGAGCCAATGTTACCATGTTTAGGGGAGAGAGACCATGCCCTTTGGCACTGGTTAGTAGTAGTAGAGTGCTCAGAGTACAAAAGCCATCAATAATGAGGTCAGAAAACGTGGAGGAGGAAAGCAAAAGGTTTGGGGTGACCATGCAGAGAGGGCCATTTTCCAACACACACTACATTGTTTGCCTTGTTTTACTGCCCCAGAAATAGGTACTGCTTGGATGGAAATGTCCCTTCATGGTGTCCAATAATTTCCCCCAACTCTGGAGTGCCTGATTGTCAGTATCCGGAATACAGTTTTTTGATTTTGATCCCAGCCTTATAGTAATCTAGTGTGTACACAAAAGCCTAGGCTTTCCCTCGACATGAGTGAGGTCCTGGATCTGCAGCGTCACACCAAGCTTCACCTCATTTGTTTGACTGTGCATGATCATCCTTGTTGTGGGTTTAGCATGGAGAGAGGTGATAGCAGAGTGCCCATGTTTTATCAATCAGTAGTTGTGACCAGACCTTTTTATCTTTTTTACTTGAGGGAAGGTCTAATAGTCCACATTAATCAAGTTCTGCTTCTGTGCGCTAACCTACTGGCAACATTTCAAGTGTATGTTATGATGTGTGTGTATGTATAAATGTGTATGTGTGTGTGTGTGTGTGTGTGTGTGTGCATGTAGCCTGTGTGGCATATGCATTATGTGTGAGTGGACCAGAGTTATGGAGGTCTGTCAATTCTCCTTAGCCACAAATATTTGACGAAGCAAAAGCAAACTGGAAATATCCCAGTGACATAGTGCCATCTGATATTTAGGGTGATCTTATGAAATGAAATGAAAGGGGTTTGGTAAAGCGCGACTGCTGCCCTTGGGCGTCCAAGCGCTATTGTAACGGAGAGTGCTATGAAGAGGGGAGCTGGGATAGGTTAGTTGCTGAAAAGGAGGGTTTTAAGATTCTTGCGAAAGGATGCTAGGTTGGGGTTTGATCTGAGGTTTAGGGGAAGGGAGTTCCACAGCCTAGCGGCGTTGAGCGTGAAGGACCTTCCTCCTGCTCTTGACCTCTTGATCCTGGGGGTTACTGCTAGGAATGTGTTAGTGGATCGGAGTTGTTTGCCGGGGCGGTAGGGGGAGAGCAGGGAGTGGTTGATTTTGGGGCCGGGTCTCCAGAATGCTTGGTGGGATATGCACATGGCTTTGAATTTTATTCTCTCCCTGACAGGGAGCCAGTGTAGGGTCCTCAATCCCGATGCCACTGATTCTCTGCGTGGAATCTGGAGCAGCGTGCGTGCAGCACAATTCTGGGTCCGTTGGAGTTTTTGCAGCACATATTCTGGTGCCCCTAGGTAAATCGCATTGTTGAAGTCCAATCGGGATTGAATTAGACCTTATTATTATGTATTATTATTATTATTATTATTATTATTATTATTAATGAGTTTTATATCGCGCCTGGTTACCCTTGGGCATCCCCGCGCTCATCCAGAGAGATACACCAAAGCAAGAGACACAGGAATTAGGCAGGGAACAAATGAGTTTTTAAAAGTTTACGAAACCGTAGGGTGCTCGTTTCCAAGCGCAAGTGCAGCGGGAGGGAATTCCACAATGTTGCCACATTTATGGAGAATCTTCTGCCACCGGTTCTTGCCTTCCTGACCCTCGCAACTTGCAACAGATGTAGATGATCTGAACGAAGGGCACGAGAGGCCTTATAAGATTGAACCATATCCCGTAGGATAGGTGGGCCTTTCCCTTGCAAAATTTTATGGGCCATACAAAGTGCCTTGAATTTCACCCTCTCTCTGACAGGGTGCCAATGTAGCGCCTTCTGCGCAGGGCGAGCTGACTGACGCCTGGGAAGGTCCGTCAGGAGCCTGGCGGCCGCATTTTGCACTTGCTGCAGTTTGTTTAAGGTAGATTCTGGGGCACCTTGTATGACGATTTGTCTGGCTTCAAAGGGGAGGAGTGGTAGGATTTTCTTTAGCATCCTGATAATCCCAAAACAGGTTGCCGATGTTTTTGTTGCTTGGGTGTTGAGGGTTAGAGATTTGTCTAGCCAGACCCCTAGACTTTTGATGCTGTCTTTTGGGATATGGGTGTGCCCAGACTGCTGGGCCATAGTCGGTCGATGTTGGACAAAGCTGGGGGGCCGAGCAGCATGAGCTCGGTTTTGTCATCATTGAGTTTGAGGGAGGATGCTGTCATCCAATTCCTGATCTCTTCCATACAGGTCGTTAGGTTGGCCTGCGCCGGTTCACTGTTCTTCTGTGCAAGAGAGACCACCAGCTGAGTGTCGTCGGCATATGTAACGATCTTAATGCCATATGGACGCACAATCTCAGCTAGCGGCCTCTTGTACACATTGAACAGTGTAGGGCTTAGTGATGAGCCCTACGGTACCCCACAGTCCAGTGGTTTGCTTGCGGAGATAGCGTCTCCGTCAAAGACTTGAAAGGTCCTTTCGCTCAGGAATGATTCCAGCCATGCTAGAGCATTCCCTGACACTCCTAGGTCGAAAAGTCGATGTAGTAGGGTTTTGTGGCATACCTTATCAAACGCGGCGCTTAGATTGAGGAGGATGACTGCCACTGATCCCCCTCGATCCAGGATCCGCCTGGTTTCTTCTGTTACGGCTAGCAATGCCGTTTCCGTGCCATGTCTGGGCCGGAACCCTGTCTGCGAGGTGTCGAGTAGGAGGTTGGACTCGAGGAACCTTGTGAGATGGAGATTGATGTGCTTCTCCAGGATCTTGCTCACCCACGGCAGAAGGGAGATGGGGCGGTAATTGTTGTAATCGTTGGGGTCCAGATTAGGTTTTTTAAGGAGAGCCCTCACCATTGCCTTTTAACAGGTTGGGGGCACGCTACCTTTTGTCAGGGAGTTGTTAAGCAGCTCCATGAGGGTCGGGAAAATGATGTGGCTGGCGGCGGTCATAGCGCTGGGTGGAACTGGGTCGTTTGGGGAGCCTGCCTTAACCTGTAGTGTTAGAGGTTTCAGTGACTCTAAGTCTACTAGGGGGAAGTGATCCAGGATTGTCTGTGTGTCGTACTCTGCTCTTGTAGGGAGCTGGAGTTCAATCATGGGGGGTTCCAAGGTTGAAGCTGTAAATGCTGCGTAGATTTTATTTACTTTCTGATAGAAGAATTCCGCTAGGCCATTACTGTGCTCGATGGGGTTATCATTTGGGGCTGTGGGGGGGGATAGTTTAGTGAGTGTTTTGTCTATTTGGAAGATCTCTCTTGGTTTAGATCTGGCCTTAGTGATTTTTTTGCCGAAGTAAGAGGCCTGTGCTGTTTTTATTTCTGTTTTGTATGCACTGATGGCTTCCCAGTACATGATTTTGTCATTAGTGGCATACCCCAGACGCCAATTTCTCTCAAATTCCCTACACGTTCGTTTTTTTTCTCTAAGTGCATCTGAATACCAGGGGGCTGTTTCCCGCGCTCTTTTTAAGGTAGTTTTGCGAGGAGGGAGAATGGAGTCGATAGATTAGATTCCCGAATCCAATTGTCAAATTCCCTGCTGTCTGACGAGGGATTCTGGGCGAATGTGGGTCTTGAGTCTGCTAAGGACCTGGCCCACAGTTCAAGTGGTAGCCTGGACCAGTTTCTCATTTTACGGGGGGGGGGAGTGCGGGATGGCAGATTTGGGATAGACCAGGTGAGATGAATTAGAGAGTGGTCGGACCATGGGAGAGGAGTGATGGGGCCTACCTTGAAGTTATGGCAGTTGCTGAATACAGGGTCCAGCAAGTGTCCTTTGTTGTGTGTGAGGGCTTGGACTAGTTGCTCCAGTTGTACTGCGGCCAGACTTGCCGTTAGATCATTTGCTGTATTGTCCGATTTATTATCAAAGTGGATGTTGAGGTCACCCAACAGGGTGAATTTGGAGGGGGACATAGCTAGGTCTACTACTTGGGAGGGTAGGGTTGTGTGGAATTGAAGCAGTGGGCCTGGGGGGTGATAGACGAGAGCTCCAGGGAAGCTGTCATTAGGGGAGAGTTTTAGGGAGAAGGACATGCTTTCGCAGTCTGGGATAGGATCCAGGGTGCAGTGGCACTGGTATAGGGATTTATAAATAATTGCAAGACCTCCACCTTTCCTCTGTGTGCGGTCCCTGCATGAGACTTGGTAGCCAGGGGGAAGTGCTTGTATCAGGTCCGGCTCAGACTCCGGGGTAAGCCAGGTTTCGGTTAAGAACACTACGTCTGGCGTTAGTTCGTTGATTGTTAGGAAGATTTACGTACTATGTTTTGGGAGGGATCTGCAATTTAAGAGAAGCATAGTATAGGTCTGTAAGTCGTTTTCCTGTTGAAAGGTGTTAAACCTGGTATTGCAGTTTAGGCAGCGGGAGGGAAGGTCTAGGGAATGGTAAAGGTGCCCGCAGCTAGTTTCATGAGGGGGTCTTAAGTTGTGGAGGAGCCCAGCGTTATACGTCTTCCTCGATGTTGGTGGGGGACCAGGGGGTGTAGCCCCTGTCCCCGGCCGTTCGCGAACGGGCGCAGACGGGCTTGCCTTTGGCGCACCCTCGGCGCGCAGGTGGCGTGCCCGCTGCGCGGCCGGGGGAAGCACATCGTTTAGGAAGTGTGGGTGGGGAGCGTGGCCGAGCGTCAGTGGGCGTGTCCAGGAGCGAGAGGCTTCCCTGGAATGGCGTCAATCACCACGGCAGCGCCTTAATCGGCCGCGCGGTTCAATGTCCCAAGAATGCCGAGGTTAGAGTTTTAAAAGCACAAGTTATCACACACAAGTTTTAAAACCAGTTAAAAATCACCCGCTCCCGGCTTTCCGCCTCAGGAGCACAATCTGTTACTCCTGAGGCGGGAAATAGAAACACATGCATAGTGTCCCTCATGAAGTTACAAATGTAGTTTCAATGAGAGACTTCATTCCAATCGCATGACAGAAGGAAGAAAGACTATGGGGCACATGCATCAAAGATTTTTGCGTGCGCAAATGGTGCGATTTGCAAAAATTGTCCATCGGCACCCACAAAAAGGCCATTTACGATGCATTAAAGTGTTAGGCACTCGCAATTTTAGAAATCACAATTCATTGTGATTTTTTAGATTGCAATTGCATTTAAGGAATCACAATTTGCGATTGCTTAAATACAATGCTAGAAGCACTTAGAAATAGCAAATTTGCTATTTGGGGCCACAAATTACAAAGAAATTACTCTGGTCTGTATTTTGCAAAAAAAATCCTGTTTCTGGTTACACACACACACATGCCCTTGGGGCATGTGTGTGCGCAACATGGGTGCACATCACAATTTCAGGGGTGCAACAGGCTGTCATTTTGACACCTTTGCACCGTTGAAATTGCATGCGTAATTTCCCATTCATGGGAAGCCATTCCTTAATTGCGACTCTCAATTTGCAAGTCGCAATTAAGGAATGTTTAGGAATTACTATTTTAATAGGCTTTTGAGAGTCCTTAATTGCGATTCCTTAATAATCGCAATTAAGGACTGGCAAAAGCTTTTCTTGATGCAAATGCCTGTTTGTGCCTGATATAGAGTTTGCGGGATGGTGTTAACTCCATTGGGATGGTGGAGGACAATATCTACCGCATCCCTAGGGACCTCCACCCACCAAATGTAGAGTTGTCCATCAGCCCTGTGGACAACTCTCTACATTGACAAGAAAAGGTTTGACAAAAGGTATCGTCTGACATGACGGCTAGCAGGCAAGCTTTTCAAAGGAAAAGTTTGCTATTGGAACACAAAAAAACTAATGGCAACACCTGCTGGGAATTTTCTCCAGGGTATGAGAGTGGGTCATTTGTTTTTTGTGTCCCTCTCATGCACGTTTTACCCTAAGTAGGGTGGGTGGTGTATAGTGAGGAAAAACGATGCAGCTTTTGTTTGCTAATAAGGACCCTGTAGGATTTCTATTGATAGCCTTTACTACATACTCTATCACTTCCGTTCTGCCATAGTGATGCAGGCAATGCACTTTCACTGTCTAGGGAAGCTGTATCTACTCTCCTTCTCAAGCCATGTAAACCAGGGGCTTTTCATATACATCCCACTGGTCTCAGCACTTTCATCATATGTGTAGTCCTATTACTACACACTTGCTACACATCTACCACATATACACGCACATGGAATGCCATTCAAAGGTCAGAGAGTCACACAGACTACTCTACCGGTTTTGTCAAAGGGGCTCTTTGCTGGTCTTCAAAAACACCTCTGCCAAATATTTGTTGCCACTTGCCATCATATAACCCTTACTGCCTTGCAGACCACTCATCTGGTGCTGAACCTATCACTGCTGCTCTCGAATTTCAGTTCTGTCACAGCGGGCAAGGATCCTTAGTTACTCAAAATCCTGCTGTGGCCCATCTGAGGCGATCTATCCGGAGCCCCCCCCTTTCTTCTGCCCATCAGAGCCTTCTTGTGATCTTGACTACCACAGCCCTTTCACCCTCTTTGTTAGCCATTAACTATGTTTGCCATCTTTTCCAGACCACACTCCTTTTCACCCATTCGCCTTTAGATCCCTCATCCCTGTTTCACTCCCTCTGCCCTCTTTTCCACCCTCAGTCTACTGTGCCAGCATCAGAGAGCATCTGCTGTTTGTTAGCAAATACTTATCATAAGAAGCATCAATAAGAGCTATTCACAAAAGGACAGTAATACAACATCACTCACCTACATCCAACTGGCCGGTGAGGGAAAAAGTAAAGCAGAACTTAGGAACAGGAAAGTAAGATGAGTGTGGAGAAGATAAGAGGGGGCCAAGGAGAGTAAGAGGAAAGGGTGTGACCTGGAGTACCAGTAATCCAGTGTGAATGAGGATGTGGAGCTAGAGTGACAGTTAGACCATGCCCAAGCCCAGCAATGCCAGACCCCTCCAGCCAAGCTATCCTCAGTGTGGTCTGCTGTTCCTGACCTCCTGTTATCCAGAGTATTTGTAAGTAATCGGAGCTCTCAAAATTCTCAAGCCAAAAACTGAATACAGGGCCCCACATTCTGTCAAATTGTAGTAGTTAATGGTCTAGGAAGGCGGTGAATTTTTCCATCCCAACAAGCCCCACAGTTTATGCAACCAATCTGCATGAGTTGGCGCAATATCAGGGCGGCATTTGGTTGTGATCACCTGTTTTAACGCACACTTGGCCATTGTGATGGCCTTCCCTTTGTGGTACTGCAATGGGTAAATTCAGGCATTTGGGAGCCCCAAGAGGTTATAACTGGGAAGGGTGAAATGTCAGTGTCGAAAATTTTGCTAATGTCTTTTAGAACTTCCCCCACTATAGTTTGAGCTTGGGACAGTGCCACAGTAGGTGGGTCAGAGTACCTGTGTGGCTGTTGCAATGCCGTCAGCCCTTCGAGGTGCTGTGTTCCATTGCACTAGTCTTGCTGGTGCGTAACATCTGTAGTGGGCATAGACTCTTTCCTGTGGCACTGAAGGGGGCTGTGCACACCCTGCAGAGGGTGTCTGACCATTCTTTTGTTGAGACTTGGCGATCAAGTTCTGCCTTCCACCTTTTCTGCATTGGGAATTTCTCAGCAGAGGTAGCTTTATTAAGAAAGCAATAAATGTCTGAGAGAAGGCCTTTGTCACCTTTCTTGGTGATAAACTACTTTTCAAAGGGAGTGAGCTTCCAGCTGGCATGCAAATCCACCTGCATCCATATAAAACCTTATAAATGAATAAATAAATACATTTAGCCACCATATCACTCTACGTTCAATTGGATGGGGCCTTTATTTCTGTTTCTTGCATATGTGCATAGATGGGGGAATTGTGCCTTTGTGCATGAATTTGGTCCGTGTGCATAACTGGGTGGTTACCTAAACAAGGGACACAAAGCTTGTTAGGAATCAGCCCCTGGTAACTTTCCTCGGAGGCCCTTTGTTGTCTAACATTTGCCTAGGTCAGGATGCTGAATACTCCCTCCTCCAGCTCGGCCCTCTCCCATCCTGCCTTAATTCACCTCTTTAAAGCTTAAAAAGACGCCCATGAAGTGATCATTTCCAAACTGAGTATCATTACATCAGACAGACAGTACTCTCCCTGGTAATGGACATGCACCCCTCCCCTGAGAGACCAACTGTACTGATGTCTGGATCCCTAATGCTGATTTCTGTTGTCCTAGGCAAACACAGATCATGCATGTGCGCCATGGCATCAGCCTGTCTCACGGATTGTGATCTTGCTGGACTGGAAGGGGCACCCAAAGCACTACCCTCATAGTGGTGGGATGCTACTGCCATCACCAGGAGTTAGATAGCACAAGCGCAGTGGTGGCAGTATACTGTGTAGCGAACAGTATGAGTGAACAGGTCCTTTTTGTACTTGTGCCACTGGAGTGATTCCCACAAACTCCCTCATTTTAAAGTTCTGATACTTGGATTCATGGTGTATTGCATGATTGGAATGAGTGTGTAGGTGGGATGGAGGCAAGGACCTTCAGGTCCTTAACTAGTTGATGGTGACAGAGCGACTCAAGGAGGAGTACTCTACCCTGCTTTGGTATAACCTGTCTCATTTGACAGAAAGGGATCCAGACAGACTTGCAGGGTTTGGACACCATGTGGTTAGCTAACAGGTTTCACAAAGGGCGAGCACAGCGTAGTTCTAAGCCAAAGTGGGAGAGGAACTCTCCACACACTGGTTCCAAACTGGCCATGGTGCAAGGGCGCCTGTATCAGTGGATGGCAGCCAATTGTGGACCAGCACAGGGGAGAGCACAGGGATCTGCCATATTATTGTAAATATGACATATCCCAGTGCTCTGAAAGTAACTCAGCACGATGCAGCAAAATGGCTAGCAGCACTGCACTGCGTTACTTTCTCATAAAGAAGGTGCTTTATATTTACCACTGGAGAGATTATATAGTGAATGTCATTACTATGGCACAGGAAGTAGAGGAAAACAGTGAAACTCTTACTGACTTAATGCATAATGACATGAAGGGTGGCTTTGTAGAAAGAGTTCAGTTAGTCCCTGCGTTAACACCTCCCCTGACTTAACACCTAAGCAGCAGAGAGAATGTAAAGAGGTGTTAGGACAGTTTGCCAACCTGACTCCAGGGTTAACACTTGACTGTGTGCAGGACGGGTGACAGTTTGCCAATGAAGGGTAGGATGGACAGAAATTCTGACTGGATTAAGGGATGCATTAAGGTGGAAGTTGGAAAAATGTTGGACCTGGGGATCATTGAGAGATCTCGTTGTCCTTGGTCTACTCCTGTGGTTCTAGCACCAAAGTAAGGGTCTACTAACTTGTGGTTCTGTGTGAACTTCGGAGCTCTCAATGAGATAACCAAAACCGATGCCCATCCAATCCTCAGAGAGGATGAGGTTGTGGATCGGTGAGGTGCTGCAAAGCACTTGAGCACCTTCTATCTGACAAGTGGACATTGGCGGATTGCGCTGGCTCAAATGTCAAGGAGAAGATTGGATTTTCCACACCAGAGAGGATGCATAAGTTCAAGGAAATGCCCTTTGGGTTAAAGAATGGTCCTGCCATTTTTCAGCACCTGGTGAACCACATTCTCGCAGGGCTGGAAGAGTGCTCTGTGGCCTACCTGGATGATGTTGTTGTCTTCAGCAATTCATGACAAGACCACCTGTGGCACCTAGGAGTAGTGTTGGCTAGGATACAGGAGGCAAAACTGACCATCAAGACAACCAAGTGTCAGGTGGGGCAATCCGCAGTACTCCACCATCAACATGAGTTGATAAACAAGAAGATTTCCCCCTTGGATGCCAAGATTCAGCCTGTGATGGAGAGGGAAGTGCCTACTATCCAGACTGGTGAGTGCCTTTTTAGGACTCACCGGGTATAACTGGAACCTTGTGACACATTATGGAAGTCTAGTTGCCCCATTGACTGCTTTGACCTCTAAGAAGCAGTCCACAAAAGGGATATGGACTGCAGAAAACATTTAAGGAACTGAAGAAGGCACTATGCATTGCACCTGTACTGAAAGCACCTGACTACAGTCTGCCTTTCGTTGTAGAAATGGATGTCTCAAAGCAGCTGCAACAGTGTTAGCTCAATTGGATGAGAAAGGTAGAGAGCGTCCCGTAGCATATATTAATAGGAGTTTAATGCCCACAGAACAGACGGGGGGCTATTGAGAAGGAGTGATTTTCCATAGCGTGGGCATTGCGCAAGTTTCCCCTTATTTATTTGGCACTATGTTTGTAGTGTATACCAATCATAGCCACTGAAATGGTCAATGATTATGAAGGGAGAGATTAACAAGTTGCTGTGATAGTCTATTTCTTTGCAATGGTTACACCTTGTGGTGGAGCACAGATAGGGCCGGACTGGGAATCGTAAGTGGCCCTGGCAAACATCTCGCCTGGCCCCCTGGGTGGGTGGCTGAGCTGTTTACAAGGGTCGGTTTTGGCCGAAGTTGTTACAGGGGGCTGATATTGGTTGCTTACGGTAACAGAAACGCCCCCACCGGGGCCCAAAGCCAGGCCCCAGCCTCGTGGCCCACCTAGAAAACGCCTGGTGCTCGTTACGGCCGGTCCGGCCATGAGCACAGAGCCTTATTGAGCCATGAGAATGCTGAGGGACTTTCCTGCCAGTTTTACTGACCATACCTCCTAACCTCTCCAGGTTAGGAGTTGTTTCTGGATGTTCTAATCTGGGAGGTGTGTCTGTTGGGATACAAAAGTCCTCTGCATGGTAATAGTGCCCAACTGTCCTGATGACTGGATCCCAAATGCTGATTTTTGTTGTCATAGGCAAACAAGAATTATGAGCATTTACCATGGCATAGTCCTGAAGTAACCAAAGAAGCTCCTGAATGAGTAATTAACAATTAATATTTTTAAGGTTTCTAAATCAGTTTATGTGGTCGGTATCAAATGTATCCACCCACTAACAATCTTGAAATAACTCCAGCAAATGAATCAGTTTAATGAGGCGTACTCTAAGTAGATTATAAAAATTACATTTATACAATATAGATATACGTCAACATTCATTGAATGATCGTGAAGGGTCGTAAAAGCATAACAGCAATGATTGTTGACGTGTTAATCCACCCAACCAATACATGTCTCTTAAACCATAATTCATTCAGAGATGAATGTCCATTAAAATGATGGTTGTTTAAATAATGGTAAGAGTGGTGGATGCGTCTCCAACGTTTCGGTCTCTTAAGGCTAAAGAGTCCCAAAGACCACCTTCAGGATAAAGTGTCAAAGTGTGCCAAGAGTGCTCTTGTGTTCCTGTGGCCCTCTGAAAGGGGTTCTTGCAACCTGTAAAGCAAGAGGCAGCCTCAGCAGTCATGAAACTTACAGCTTGTATATAACTGATCATTTATTCACAGGCCTAGTGGCAAAATACCCTGGGAGAACACAGGATTCATACAACTTTAGCCACTGTGAATTATACTGCTGTCTATCCAGAGGAGATTTTGGAGACAGATATTTGTTGGATAGGCTAACAAAGAAAAACTCTTTTCTAGACTTAGATATGTTTGAACTGAAAATCATAACATGTGTTCCATAACCAATAAAGGTGACAGTGCATATGCTTTAAGACCATGGATTATGATCTCGTAAATTTGTGGATAAATTCGCATTCAAAGAAGGTATAATGTAGCTCAAGGATGCACACATTCAGTGATTAATCATACATATGGATTTTTTTAGAACATGAGTTTGTTATCTGCAAAAGAGAAGATGAACTCTCTATATGCACTACAGAGTGCATGCAAAATTGCAGTCTGATGTGCTATTTTGAACAAAAGTGCCACTAGGAATGGTCTTTTGATAGTACGGCATGAGGACAGCTCTGGTGAAGAATGCAGCAATGACTGTAGAGGGAAAGCAAGCAGGCTGCAATCCCAGAGCACCATTTCTGAGGTCAGAACATTGCCTTATATTTTCTTCTTCTTGCCAAGACCAGTGTGACCTGTGGGACAGAGGAGAGCATTGGAACCTGTGAGATACTGTAGGGAACCATGCCAGGCACACTCCCTTTGCAAGGTGTGAGGAAGCGGCTGCTGCACTGATCGTGTGTCAATGTCACACTATCTTTTCCTGATTTCACTTGTGCTGCAACTTGCAACCCCTGTGGCATTTCTACTTTCCTACATCATTTAACAGATGCATCTTTTAGTGGCTTCAGCAACTTGTAGAGAAGATTTACAAACAAGTGTGTCATTGGTCACCATACATTCTACTACTAATATCTCCAACTCAATATCTCTAAACTTGTGTTTTCTCTTCCACCCGTCGTTCTCGCTCTTGAGATCCTATTTGAAAATGTAGGAACTCCCTGGATAAACCGCAGCAACTCAGCACAGACCTCTATTATGCTGCAGATGTGGTTCTTGTCCTGGTAATGATAGCATAACCATGAGATACTTTCTTTGTTTCAAATTTCAAAATAGGGAATCACAATTTGTGACTATTACCGGTTTGCAATTTTTGATTCGCTATTTAAAAATACCAAACAATGGGCCACATGCATCAAGCTTTTTTCTGGTCGCAAACGGGCCAATTTGCAGAATTGGCCCGTTTGCGACAGGAAAAAGCCCTTCTCTGATGCATGAATCCATTTCCTTTCGCAAATTAGATAATCTCAATTTTTTGTGATTACCTAAATTGCAAATGCATTCAGGGAATCGCAATTTTCTAAAGGCAAACTGTGCATTTAGGAAACGCTAATTACCATCAACTTCAATAGGATGGTAATTTGCGCATTCGTTGAAATATGCACAAAAGTGCCTTGTTCAAAGAATGCCTTTAGGGCATGTGGGTGCACCACATGTGCACACTTATCTTTTTGGGGGGTGCATCATGGGGGCCTTAGGCCACCTGGCACCCTTGGAATTGCATTCGCAATTTGCGAGTACCAATTTGGTAACATTACTTATAGCGATTTGCAGTTTGCAAATCGCTAATAGGTAATTTTAAGGAACCACAATTTATTTTGTGATTCTTAAATGCATAAGTATTTGCCATTCCACAATAGTGATGCCTTAAAAATCGCTATTTAGGAATCGCAAATGCAAATGTTAATGCATGTGGCAGAATCAGAAAACACAAAATTGTGATTTCTAAATTTTGGTACAAGTAGTACATACAATTGTACAATTCCCCATTTGTGAATCATTATTATTCGCAAATAGGGAATGGCAAAATCCTTTTTTCATACATCTGGCCTAAAATACTCCCTGTCATATGCTAAAATAATATTTCTAAGTCACCTTAGAATCCCCTGACCTTAAAATGGCAGTAGCTTTGTTCCTCTATATAGCCACAGAACAGATCTATATTGTGCACTACAGAGAATAGCATCTCATACAAAAAAAGCTTAGCAATGCCTCCTTGATTGTAGCACAGATTACCCCCGTGTCAGAGCTTTGATATTTAGACTTTGAAGAGAGAATTAACTCTTGTTTCTATGTCGATTTTCAGACTTGGTTGGAAACAAAGGTGGGGGATAAGAAATGGGAATGGAAATAACTGTATGACGGAAATCACACTTGTCAAAGCAGTTATAAACTAATTATATATAATATGTGCCTGGTACCATACAAGAGAACTTGAATATATTAAGATATTGAAAATAAACATGTTCCTGGGGCAAAGACCAAAATGAGACCAATGACTGAGAAGAATATAAAGTTCAGAAAACATCCGAGATCAGACTGGTGCAATTACTTTTCAGAACATACCATCTTTTCTTCATTTTTTAGCAAAATAACAGCTATCAAGCCTTACGAAGGTATATTTACCCATGATGTGCCCATTCTGAAGCATATATTGATTACCTACCACTTGAATTGGTGATTTCTCCCTCCGGGCAGCGGGCACAGTCATAGCAGCAAATAGGCTCCCCCTTCCGAGGAACCTTCCTGTATCCAGCAGGACAGCTCTCAGTGC
Organism: Lissotriton helveticus; assembly: GCF_964261635.1. NCBI lineage: Eukaryota > Metazoa > Chordata > Amphibia > Caudata > Salamandridae > Lissotriton > Lissotriton helveticus. The sequence continues at coordinate 389,501,424 of NC_136058.1, read as the reverse complement.
ACACAGAGCGAGGGATCTGAGAAGCGGGAGACAAAGAGTTAATGAAATAAAACCATCAGCGCACTCTGCTGCTGTACCTGAAAGGACTGCTTTGCTGCATGAAGCCTGCCTTGAACCCTCAGAGGCCCGTCAAAGAGTTAATGCAATAAAACCACCAGCGCACTCTGCTGCTGTACCTGAAAGGACTGCTTTGCTGCATGAAGCCTGCCTTGAACCCTCAGAGGCCCGTCAAAGAGTTAATGCAATAAAACCATCAGCGCACTCTGCTGCTGTACCTGAAAGGACTGCTTTGCTGCATGGAGCCTGCCCTGAACCCTCAGAGGCCAGACAAAGAGTTAATGCAATAAAACCATCAGCGCACTCTGCTGCTGTACCTGAAAGGACTGCTTTGCTGCATGGAGCCTGCCTTGAACCCTCAGAGGCCTGTCAAAGAGTTAATGCAATAAAACCATCAGCGCGCTCTGCTGCTGTACCTGGAAGGACTGCTTTGCTGCATGAAGCCTGCCTTGAACCCTTAGAGGGCTGTCATAGAGTTAATGCAATAAAACCATCAGCGCGCTCTGCTGCTGTACCTGGAAGGACTGCTTTGCTGCATGAAGCCTGCCTTGAACCCTCAGAGGCCAAACAAAGAGTTAATGCAATAAAACCACCAGCGCACTCTGCTGCTGTACGTGGAAGGACTGCTTTGCTGCACGGAGCCTGCCTTGAACCCTCAGAGGCCAGTCAAAGAGTTAATGCAATAAAACAATCAGCGCACTCTGCTGCTGGACCTGAAAGGACTGCTTTGATGCATGAAGCCTGCCTTGAACCCACAGAGGCCCGTCTAAGAGTTAATGCAATAAAACCATCAGCACACTCTGCTGCTGTACCTGGAAGGACTGCTTTGCTGCATGGAGCCTGCCTTGAACCCTCAGAGGCCAGTCAAAGAGTTAATGCACTGAAACCACCAGCACACTCTGCTGCTGTACCTGGAAGGACTGCTTTGCTGCACGGAGCATGCCTTGAACCCTCAGAGGCCAGTCAAAGCGTTAATGCAATAAAACCATCAGTGCACTCTGCTGCTGTACCTGAAAGGACTGCTTTGCTGCATGAAGCCTGCCTTGAACTCTCAAAGGCCAGTCAAAGAGTTAATGCAATAAAACCATCAGCGCACTCTGCTGCTGGACCTTGAAGGACTTCTTTGCTGCATGGAGCCTGTCTTGAACCCTCAGAGGACAGTCAAAGAGTTAATGCAATAAAACCATCAGCACACTCAGCTGCTGTACCTGAAAGGACTGCTTTGCTGCATGAAGCCTGCCTTGAACCCTCAGAGGCCAGTCAAAGAGTTAATGCAATAAAACCATCAGCGCACTCTGCTGCTGTACCTGAAAGGACTGCTTTGCTGCATGGAGCCTGCCTTGAACCTTCAGAGGACAGTCAAAGAGTTAATGCAATAAAACCATCAGCACACTCAGCTGCTGTACCTGAAAGGACTGCTTTGCTGCATGAAGCCTGCCTTGAACCCTCAGAGGCCAGTCAAAGAGTTAATGCAATAAAACCATCAGCGCACTCTGCTGCTGTACCTGAAAGGACTGCTTTGCTGCATGGAGCCTGCCTTGAACCCTCAGAGGACAGTCAAAGAGTTAATGCAATAAAACCATCAGCACTGTAGGAGAGTAGGGTCTGCTATCCTATGGTCACCCCAAATTTTTGCTTTTTGCTTCACTGGTTTTCGACTACTGAGGCTGTGGGCCTGCTGATCAGACCCCCAGCCTGCTGTTCTCTCACTAAATTAATGACACATGTGCTATAGGCACATACCAATTGGAACTGGACTCCTTGTCAGCCCCTGTAGAATGCACTATAGGTGCACAGGGCACAGGAGCCACTAAGGCCTACCAGGGGCTGCAGCATATCTTTTGCCACCCCTGGCTGGTTCTTAAATTGACACAACTGGCTGATCACTCAGCTGGGGTAAGGTGGTGTACACACCCCTTGCTTAGATATAGTATACCTATGTCTAAACCTATATCTGGACACATGTAAACCTGTGAGCCACTCCTATAGACAGGCCTCACCAATCCTGGAGGCTGGGTGCATGGTTTTTATGTGAGATGGAGCTCTAGCATGAGCTGAGCCTGTCTGCAGCCGTCGGGAACAAATCCCTAAGCTGTTTCAGGATAATGCCATACCATATACTATTAAGTGCCTTATAATCCTCGCGGTTATTTAGCAACTCTGGTTTGGCTTTATCAAAACATGTCGTGTAAGGTGTCATACGCTTTGGAATACCATCCCCTCGCCAGTTCTGGCGACGGGGATGGCATTCCACCCCTCTAGAGGGGTAAGACATGTTACTTCACTTTAATGCGGTTGATTTCTCCAAAGGCCTTAAGATCCCCAAAATGGATGCCTCTGCCACAGACAAATGTCTGGACCCCTGGAGCTGACCGAAACCCAGTCAAGGGGGTCCTGGACAAAGGGTTTCCTGTCACAGGAGGGTGTCACCGCCCTCCAGACAGGAGATAGTGTATTGTAGCAGGGAGGTTTGAAAGAAACCAGACACTGCCTGGGGCGCACAAGGCTGCCCCTTGCATAATCCGGCCAAACCGGTTCTGGGGCACTCCAGCCCTCGTGCCAGGGCGGCCTGGATCAAAGGAAGGGGGTGTATCCACCCACTTCCTGGGTCCCACCCATAGGAGGGGACCTAGCAGGTAATCACGCCCACCAGATTCGAATAAGAGTGGGAGCAGTGCCAATGCACATCAGATTTCCTGGAAGAAACATTTTGAAACGATATTCTGGACCCTTCGCCCTCCATCTCAACGTGGAAGCCCGAAGAATCTCCCTTGTGGTCAAGGAGTGACCACCCTGCAGCAGCAGGCACCATCCAGCCCTCGACGTCTACTTAGTTGCAGTTCCCGCCGGAACTCGAGCGACTGAGATCGACGAGATCAAGCCTGCCCAGCTTCTAACAGCCCGATCCACAGTCCCTGCAAAGCTGAGACCCGTGGAGGCGACCGGAAGCGTGGGGCACGCCATCTTGAAGTGACCACGAGACGCTGACCGTGCAGCCCACGAGTGACCCTCGAAGCTGTACACCGGGGTTTGAGAAGCCCCCACCCTGAGCTACTCCTGAGCCGAAGTTCAGCCCTCCACACTCGACGAGTGCTGCGTGGGGCCCTTTGGCACGATTTGGCTCAACGCGTTGGCCCGGTCACTTGCCAGCTGGCTTGTGGTCCCTGTGCCGACGAACTACAAAGAAAGACTCGTGATTCTGGTTGCTCCAGATCCACACCAGCTCCCCTGAAAGGGAGCCCCGACTCTGACCTTCCTGGTCCGAGTGAGACGCCATCTTCCAATCCCGCGTGGATTGCTCTTACCAAGGCTTGTTTGCTCCAAACCGGAAGCCGACTGCACCGACGGTGAGAGCCTGCGTGGGACAGATCGTGACCTGCTCCTGGACGTCGCAGATGCCCCAGAGCCCACGTGACAGCGAAGAGAAGCGCCTCGACGACCACCTGATTGCGCCCGACATTGCCTGGTTCCGTCCTGGTTCCACCCTGGTCACTGCTGAGTGACCCAGACTCTGTCCCCTCTGCTTTCAGGTACTCTACAACTTGAGTCCACCCTTGGACTCCACCGGACACTTCGTCTTCACCCTGCCTGCAGCCCTTTCAGCTTCAAGCACCAAGAGCCTGCGTGTCAAAACCCGACGCCACTTCGACCCTGTGCACCCACTTCCTGTGGGTGAGGTAACTTTGCTCCGCCGGTGTTCCCACACTGGTGCACACCTCTAGGGTCTGTGTGTTAAGTTTTGTTCCTCTAGGTTCAGCGGAAGTGTCCTTAAACTTTAACTATTTGACTTTTACGCACCATTGGTTAACATTGGTGCATGCGTGCGCTTTCCGCACATCTCCCGAATCCCGAGGGCCATTCCCGACTTCAGCATTGCTTGTCCTGACTGCTCCCAGCGATTCCCTAGGCCCTAGGCCTAACCACTGCTCGAGTGGCCTTTCTTATACCACTTGTTTAGTATATGGTTTGAGTGGCCCCCTGCCCTCATCCATAATTGTGCAACTTTGTATGTTTAAACAGTGCTTTTGATTTAACGCTTGTGCCCCTTTATTCATAAAGAATACTGGGGATTGTTTTTAGTAATAAACACATATATTTTTATAATATATACTTGTGTGGTGTCCTTTCATTTGGTATTACAGGATTGTATGTGGTAAAACAGCTCGCTTAACACGACCTCTTAAGTTAAGCCTTTAGGCTGCTTAGTCCATGCTACCACTAGGATAGCTTGTCTAATAAGGTTGACTTACAACCAGACACCATAAGGGGATTGTTTGGTCAGGTAGTAGGTGGTTCCAGAATTGGAAACATCCCCTACCAGGCCAACTTCTCACATTGGTGAGCAGCGGTGCGGATTTGAGCTTGCTGTTGTTTTACCATTGCAATCTTTATATCAAATTGAAAGATCACATCAAGTACCTCTAGGTACATATAAAATCAAAAGCTTAGCATATTAAGTTCTACTGAACTTAGTAGTTGTAGGTTGAAGGGAGTAGCACACCCCTGACTACAACTCACTAGCAAGGTCCAGTAGGAAAACACTTAGTGTAGGTAAGTGCACCACTTACACCTCACTAGTAACCATGTCCGACACAGGAAAGGCCTCAGGGTCTAGTCCTGTGACAGTTGACCCTACCCAGGCAACTTCTGGATATGACAAACTAACCCGCAGAGACTTGATTGTCTTGTGCAAAGCAAGAGGGTTAAAAAGGGGCAGAAGCCCCACCTGCCTAATTCTGGTAGAACTCCTAGAACAGGATGACTTAGAGAAGGCAAAAGCAGCTTCCCTAGATACAGGAACTGGAGGGAACCCCCCTGCAGTTGATCCCCCTGAAGAGGAGGATGATGATGACTTGGATGAGGACTCAGATGCTGGGGACTTAGAAGTACAGGATCAGGGTAGCCAGGTTCCAGTTGGTAGGCTTAGCCAGGCCAACTTGGACCTACTGGGAAATGGAGAGGGCCAGCACCTCCCCAGATCCCAACAAATGATTCTCCCAGGCAACAGAAGAGTGAGATCTCCCTCAGGGGACTCTCATCTTTCTAGTGCCTCCAGAGAATCAGAGAGAGGCATGAGTGCTTCTCAGAAAGCTGAGCATAGGGCTAGAATGAGGGCTGTCAGACTCCAGATAGAGAGAGAGGAGGTAGCCCTGAGTCAAGCTAAGCTTACCTTAGCTCAAGCTAAACTTGCCTTGGCAAGAGAGCAGAAATTAAGTGGCTTAGATGTCACTGGTGGCAGCAATTTTCCAAGAGAAAAAGACAGGGCCTATGATAATAGAAACCTGACCAAAATTGTGCCCCCCTTTAAAGAAGGGGATGACATCCACAAATGGATGACTGCTCTTGAGAGAGCCTGCATGGTACAGCAGGTTCCTGAGAATCAGTGGGCTGCAATTTTGTGGTACTCCTTTTCTGAGAAAGGGAGAGACAGGCTCCTCACAGTTAGACCTGAGGATGCCAAAAACTACTCTGTTTTGAAGAGTGCTCTCATTGAAGGGTATGGCCTAACCACTGAGCAATACAGGTTGTTGTTCAGAGACACCCAGAAAGCACAGACTCAAGACTGGACTGATTTTGTGGAGTGTGCCACTAAGGCTTTGGAGGGTTGGTTACAGGGAAGTAAAGTTTCAGACTATACAGGATTGTACAATCTTATGATGAGAGAACAGATCCTTAATAACTGTACAAACCAGCTGTTGCATCAATACCTTATTGACTCTGATCTGACCTCTCCCCAAGAATTGGGAAAGAAGGCAGACAAATGGGTCAGAACAAGGATTAAGCAGAAACCCCAGAACCAAGGTGGTGACCAGAAGAAAACAGACCAGAAGGGTGGTAATCAGAATCAGAAAGATAAAGAAAAGGACCAGAAGTCTTCAGGCCCCCAAACTAATAGTAAGGAGGGTGGTTCCCAAAATGGTAACAAGAAGAAGAAGAACAAAGGTCCAAAGACACCTTGGTGTAATACCTGCAAATCAGTTTCACACTGGGGCAGTGAGTGCACCAAGGCAAATCCAGTTCCCACCACTACAGCTCCTAAAGCAACTGCAACCCCAAGTACAGTAAGCAGTGGTGGAACACAGTCCAAGGGTGTAGCTGGGTTGACCCTGGGTATTGAAGTAGGATCTGGCCTAGTCAGAGTCCCTACACAGGCAGTTCTCCTGTATGATGTGGACATTGAGTTGCCCACTGCAGTAAGCCCCACTAACCTGGGCAAATACAGGCAGACTCCCTTAATAAATGAGAAACTGGCTCAAGCTTACAGGGACACATGTGCTAGTGTCACCATGGTGACCCCTGGCTTTGTGGACCCTGGACAGATTGTACTAGGAGAGAGCTACCTAGTAACCAATGCAAGCAACTCCACTACCTCCCATAGTGTGGCAGTTGTGAACTTCTCCTGGGGAGGGGTTGATGGCCTAAAGAAAGTTGTGGTGAGTGCAGACCTACCAGTAGACTGTCTGTTAGGCAATGACCTTGAAAGCTCAGCATGGTCAGAAGTGGAGTACAGGACTCATGCAGAAATGCTAGGGATTTCAGAGCATGTCCTTGCCATGACAAGGGCTCAGGCTAAGAAGTGCCTTCCTGAACCAGTGGTGGATCTTGAGACAATAGACCAGCCACAACCCAAGAGAAGGAGCAAGAGAGGAAAGGCCTCGCCTTCCACCTTGCCCCAGGTTGAGGATCAGGTTTCAGAGGAAACTGATTCTGCAGTCCAAGAGGAGACTGTCTCTGAGGAGCTTGAACCTGACCAGGTTGAGTTTCTGGGGACAGGGGGACCCTCAAGGGCAGACCTGAGGCAGGCTCAATTAGATTGCCCTTCCCTTGAACCCCTCAGACAGCAGGCTGCTGCTGAGGCTGCTGGGGATGCCCAAGGTACCCATACTGTGTATTGGGATGAGGGACTCCTTTACTCAGAGGCTAGAGCCCCCAAGCCTGGCATGACCAGGAGGTTGGTGATACCTCTGCAGTTTAGGGGATTCCTCCTTACCTTGGCCCATGATATTCCCCTTGCAGGACACTTAGGCCAGAACAAGACGTGGGACAGGCTTGTTCCACACTTTCACTGGCCTCACATGTCAGAGGATGTCAAGGAGTTTTGTCGCTCCTGTGTCACTTGCCAAGCCAGTGGTAAGTCAGGTGGCACAACAAAGGCCCCCCTAATACCACTACCTGTGGTGGGGGTCCCCTTTGAGAGAGTTGGAATTGATATTGTGGGTCCAATGGACCCCCAAACAGCATCTGGGAACAGATTCATACTGGTGGTAGTGGATCATGCCACCAGGTACCCAGAGGCTATTCCCCTAAGGACCACCACAGCACCTGTGGTGGCAAAAGCCCTCATTGCAGTTTTCTCAAGAGTGGGCTTTCCTAAGGAGGTACTATCAGATAGAGGGACAAATTTTATGTCCAGCTATCTAAAAGCAATGTGGAAGGAATGTGGAGTAAACTACAAGTTTACCACCCCATATCATCCACAATGCAATGGGCTTGTGGAGAGATTTAACAAGACCCTTAAAGGCATGATAAAAGGATTACCAGAGAAGCTCAGGCGGAAATGGGACATTCTTTTACCCTGCCTGCTCTTTGCTTACAGAGAGGTCCCACAGAAGGGGGTTGGCTACAGCCCTTTTGAACTTTTGTTTGGCCACCCTGTGAGAGGTCCATTGTGTTTGGTGAAGGAAGGATGGGAGTTACCTCTCAGAAAGCCCAAACTAGACATAGTGGACTATGTACTTGGTCTCCGCTCCAGGATGGCTGAGTACATGGAAAGAGCATCCAAAAACCTGGAGGCCAGCCAAGAATTGCAGAAAGCTTGGCATGACCAAAAGGCTGTGCTGGTAGAGTTCCAACCAGGACAGAAGGTATGGGTACTGGAGCCAGTGGCTCCAGCAGCACTCCAAGACAAATGGAGTGGACCCTATCCTATTATTGAGAAGAAAGGGGAAGTCACCTACTTGGTAGACTTTGGAACACCCAGGAGCCCCCACAGGGTAATCCATGTGAATCGCTTGAAAGCATTTGTAGACAGGGAGGACATGAGCTTGCTCATGGCCACAGATGGGGAACAGGAGGAAGAGAGTGACCCTCTCCCAGACCTGCTTTCCCAGAACCCTGATGATGGTTCAGTTGATGGAGTAGCCTTGGCAGGCAGCCTCACTGACCAGCAACAGAGGGACTGCAGACAAGTTTTGCAGGCTCACAGGCAAATGTTTTCACTCACACCCAGCCAAACTGACTGGTGTACCCATGTTGTGGACACTGGTGACAGTCTGCCTGTCAAGAATAAGATCTACAGGCAACCTGATCATGTCAGGGATTGCATCAAGGCTGAGGTGCAAAAGATGTTGGAGCTTGGAGTGATTGAGCCATCAGAGAGCCCATGGGCCAGCCCAGTAGTCCTGGTGCCAAAACCTCATACCCAAGATGGTAAGAGAGAAATGAGGTTTTGCGTGGATTACAGGGGTCTCAATGCTGTCACTAGGACAGATGCTCACCCCATTCCAAGAGCAGATGAGCTCATTGACAGATTGGCTTCTGCCAAGTTTCTGAGCACATTTGATCTGACAGCTGGCTACTGGCAAATCAGACTAGCTGAGGAGTCAAAAGCCAAAACAGCATTCTCTACCCCTAGTGGACATTATCAGTTTGTGGTAATGCCCTTTGGTTTGAAGAATGCACCTGCCACTTTTCAAAGGTTGGTGAACCAAGTCCTTACTGGGTTGGATGACTTTTGTGCAGCTTATCTGGATGATATTGCTGTCTTTAGCTCCACCTGGGAGGATCACCTGATCCACCTGAAGAAAGTTTTGGAGGCCCTGCAAAAGGCAGGCCTAACTATCAAGGCCACAAAGTGCCAGATAGGGCAGAGTAAGGTTGTATACCTGGGCCACCTAGTAGGTGGAGGCCAGGTTCAGCCACTGGAAAGCAAAATCCAGGCCATACAGGACTGGGCTCCTCCAGTTACCCAGACACAAGTCAGAGCCTTCTTGGGCCTGACTGGGTATTACAGAAAGTTTGTGAAAAACTATGGGTCTATAGTGACACCATTAAATGACTTGACATCCAAGAAGATGCCAAAAAAGGTTCAGTGGACAGTTAGCTGTCAGAAGGCATTTGAAGACCTGAAGAAGGCCATGTGCTCTGCACCTATCCTAAAGAGTCCTGACTACTCCAAACAGTTCATTGTTCAGACAGATGCTTCTGAGTTGGGGGTGGGAGCTGTACTCTCACAACTTAATCAAGATGGTCAAGACCAGCCAATTGCTTTCATTAGCAGGAGGCTAACCCCAAGAGAAAAACGTTGGTCAGCCATTGAGAGGGAGGCCTTTGCTGTGGTTTGGGCATTAAAGAAGTTGAGGTCCTACTTGTTTGGAACTCACTTCCTGGTGCAAACAGACCATAAGCCCCTCTTATGGCTTAATCAGATGAAGGGTGAAAATCCCAAACTGCTCAGGTGGTCCATTTCCCTACAGGGGATGGACTTTACAGTGGAGCACCGCCCAGGGACTGACCATGGTAATGCAGATGGTCTCTCCAGGTACTTCCACTTAGAACATGAAGACTTATCTGGTCAAGGTTAGTTTAATGTCCCTGCGTTTGGGGGGGGGTTGTGTAGGAGAGTAGGGTCTGCTATCCTATGGTCACCCCAAATTTTTGCTTTTTGCTTCACTGGTTTTCGACTACTGAGGCTGTGGGCCTGCTGATCAGACCCCCAGCCTGCTGTTCTCTCACTAAATTAATGACACATGTGCTATAGGCACATACCAATTGGAACTGGACTCCTTGTCAGCCCCTGTAGAATGCACTATAGGTGCACAGGGCACAGGAGCCACTAAGGCCTACCAGGGGCTGCAGCATATCTTTTGCCACCCCTGGCTGGTTCTTAAATTGACACAACTGGCTGATCACTCAGCTGGGGTAAGGTGGTGTACACACCCCTTGCTTAGATATAGTATACCTATGTCTAAACCTATATCTGGACACATGTAAACCTGTGAGCCACTCCTATAGACAGGCCTCACCAATCCTGGAGGCTGGGTGCATGGTTTTTATGTGAGATGGAGCTCTAGCATGAGCTGAGCCTGTCTGCAGCCGTCGGGAACAAATCCCTAAGCTGTTTCAGGATAATGCCATACCATATACTATTAAGTGCCTTATAATCCTCGCGGTTATTTAGCAACTCTGGTTTGGCTTTATCAAAACATGTCGTGTAAGGTGTCATACGCTTTGGAATACCATCCCCTCGCCAGTTCTGGCGACGGGGATGGCATTCCACCCCTCTAGAGGGGTAAGACATGTTACTTCACTTTAATGCGGTTGATTTCTCCAAAGGCCTTAAGATCCCCAAAATGGATGCCTCTGCCACAGACAAATGTCTGGACCCCTGGAGCTGACCGAAACCCAGTCAAGGGGGTCCTGGACAAAGGGTTTCCTGTCACAGGAGGGTGTCACCGCCCTCCAGACAGGAGATAGTGTATTGTAGCAGGGAGGTTTGAAAGAAACCAGACACTGCCTGGGGCGCACAAGGCTGCCCCTTGCATAATCCGGCCAAACCGGTTCTGGGGCACTCCAGCCCTCGTGCCAGGGCGGCCTGGATCAAAGGAAGGGGGTGTATCCACCCACTTCCTGGGTCCCACCCATAGGAGGGGACCTAGCAGGTAATCACGCCCACCAGATTCGAATAAGAGTGGGAGCAGTGCCAATGCACATCAGATTTCCTGGAAGAAACATTTTGAAACGATATTCTGGACCCTTCGCCCTCCATCTCAACGTGGAAGCCCGAAGAATCTCCCTTGTGGTCAAGGAGTGACCACCCTGCAGCAGCAGGCACCATCCAGCCCTCGACGTCTACTTAGTTGCAGTTCCCGCCGGAACTCGAGCGACTGAGATCGACGAGATCAAGCCTGCCCAGCTTCTAACAGCCCGATCCACAGTCCCTGCAAAGCTGAGACCCGTGGAGGCGACCGGAAGCGTGGGGCACGCCATCTTGAAGTGACCACGAGACGCTGACCGTGCAGCCCACGAGTGACCCTCGAAGCTGTACACCGGGGTTTGAGAAGCCCCCACCCTGAGCTACTCCTGAGCCGAAGTTCAGCCCTCCACACTCGACGAGTGCTGCGTGGGGCCCTTTGGCACGATTTGGCTCAACGCGTTGGCCCGGTCACTTGCCAGCTGGCTTGTGGTCCCTGTGCCGACGAACTACAAAGAAAGACTCGTGATTCTGGTTGCTCCAGATCCACACCAGCTCCCCTGAAAGGGAGCCCCGACTCTGACCTTCCTGGTCCGAGTGAGACGCCATCTTCCAATCCCGCGTGGATTGCTCTTACCAAGGCTTGTTTGCTCCAAACCGGAAGCCGACTGCACCGACGGTGAGAGCCTGCGTGGGACAGATCGTGACCTGCTCCTGGACGTCGCAGATGCCCCAGAGCCCACGTGACAGCGAAGAGAAGCGCCTCGACGACCACCTGATTGCGCCCGACATTGCCTGGTTCCGTCCTGGTTCCACCCTGGTCACTGCTGAGTGACCCAGACTCTGTCCCCTCTGCTTTCAGGTACTCTACAACTTGAGTCCACCCTTGGACTCCACCGGACACTTCGTCTTCACCCTGCCTGCAGCCCTTTCAGCTTCAAGCACCAAGAGCCTGCGTGTCAAAACCCGACGCCACTTCGACCCTGTGCACCCACTTCCTGTGGGTGAGGTAACTTTGCTCCGCCGGTGTTCCCACACTGGTGCACACCTCTAGGGTCTGTGTGTTAAGTTTTGTTCCTCTAGGTTCAGCGGAAGTGTCCTTAAACTTTAACTATTTGACTTTTACGCACCATTGGTTAACATTGGTGCATGCGTGCGCTTTCCGCACATCTCCCGAATCCCGAGGGCCATTCCCGACTTCAGCATTGCTTGTCCTGACTGCTCCCAGCGATTCCCTAGGCCCTAGGCCTAACCACTGCTCGAGTGGCCTTTCTTATACCACTTGTTTAGTATATGGTTTGAGTGGCCCCCTGCCCTCATCCATAATTGTGCAACTTTGTATGTTTAAACAGTGCTTTTGATTTAACGCTTGTGCCCCTTTATTCATAAAGAATACTGGGGATTGTTTTTAGTAATAAACACATATATTTTTATAATATATACTTGTGTGGTGTCCTTTCATTTGGTATTACAGGATTGTATGTGGTAAAACAGCTCGCTTAACACGACCTCTTAAGTTAAGCCTTTAGGCTGCTTAGTCCATGCTACCACTAGGATAGCTTGTCTAATAAGGTTGACTTACAACCAGACACCATAAGGGGATTGTTTGGTCAGGTAGTAGGTGGTTCCAGAATTGGAAACATCCCCTACCAGGCCAACTTCTCACAAGCACACTCTGCTGCTGTACCTGAAAGGACTGCTTTGCTGCATGAAGCCTGCCTTCAACCCTCAGAGGGCAGTCAAAGAGTTAATGCAATAAAACTACCAGCGCACTCTGCTGCTGTACCTGGAAGGACTGCTTTGCTGCATGTAGCCTGCCTTGAACCCTCAGAGGCCAGTCAAAGAGTTAATGCAATAAAACCATCAGCGCACTCTGCTGCTGTACCTGAAAGGACTGCTTTGCTGCATGAAGCCTGCCTTGAACCCTCAGAGGCCTGTCAAAGAGTTAATGCACTGAAACCACCAGCGCACTCTGCTGCTGTACCTGAAAGGACTGCTTTGCTGCATGGAGCCTGCCTTGAACCCTCAGAGACCCGTCAAAGAGTTAATGCAATAAACCGTCAGCGCACTCAGTGAGAAGTCTGGGAGTCTGGGTCTTGTCAGGCTCTGGGCTCGGGCTCCGGCGGGAGGCGGCGGCAAAGCAGATGTCGAGTTGCTGGTTGGTGCCTGTGTTCACAGGGTGGTCACTCCTTGGCCACAAGGGAGATTCTCTTCCATCTTCTGAGCAGCAGAATGTCGAAGTCCAGTCTTCTTCTTTATTTCAAGTTGATTCAGGATGATCTAAAGTCTCAGGACACAGCTCCCGCTCTTATTCGAATCTGGGGGGCCGGATCACCTACTAGGTCCCTCCTCTGGGTGGGACCAGGAAGGGGGGTGGTTACACCCCCTTTCCTTTGTCCAGTTTCGCGCCAGGACTAGGGCAGGAAAGCCCCAGCACTGGTTTGAACTGGCCTATGCACAGGGACACCTTGTGTGCCCCAGGCATGTCTGATTCTATTCAGCCCTGTCCTACCCAATACACAAAATCCTGTCTGGGGTGGTGCTAGCACCTCCCAAGGCAGGAAACCCTTTGTCCAAGCTGCCCTCGCTGGAAGGACTCCCAGCAGCAGGAGGTCAGACTTGTGTCTGTGGTGGCAGCATCCATTTTGTGATGCTGAGGCTTTGTTTAACTTTAACCGGGGTTCAGGCTAGGTACATGTCGTGTCCCTCTAGAAGGGTGGAATGCTACCCCCGTCGCCAGAACTGGCGAGGGGGTAGTATTCCAATTCGTATGACACCTTACTCGACATGTTTTGATAAAGCCAAACCTAAGATAGCATTTAACCGCGAGGATTATAATGCACTTAAGAGTATATGGTATGGCAGTATCATGATTTTTTATAAAATGTAGAGATGCACTCCCTTTTCCAAATAACCACTGCTTGATAGTTATTTTTTTCTTAATTGATCAACTTAATCTTGCGTGCTGCAGGAGTGACACGTCTGTCCTTAACCGTGTCTATAACTGAACCTCCCTACCTCGAAACCTTAGGTCTCGACCCCTACGCACAATATTGCTGGGGATATACCAAGAGTTTTTTTACAACTACAACTGTATAAAAGTATTCTATTTACATCAGTTTTTTAAAACATTTATTACCGACACCATAAATGTTTTTTTCAAATGACTGAATATTTGCAAATCATCAAACAAAATTATCCAACATATACACTTCTGAAATGGGTGTACATATATCAATTTTCAAATTAACATTTTATCTGTAGTTTCTTGAAGATGCTCTATGCATTTCGGGTCACCCCGGACCCTTCTTCAGGAGCAAGTGCCATATGAACTTTCCTGCTCACAACTATTATGTCTAAGGTTGACGAAGGACTTCTTACGTGGTGCTGGATACCACCTCCACCAACACAAAATCTACTCGCTCAGTTCTCGTCCCAACACGGAGCCTCATTTGGAAACCCGCGTCTTCCTCTTACTTCCTCCAACTCCGCCTCGGTAACCACCTCTGGTTTTATACAGTTGTAGTTGTAAAAAAACTCTTGGTATATCCCCAGCAATATTGTACGTAGGGGTCGAGACCTAAGGTTTCGAGGTAGGGAGATGGCAGTATCATGAAACAGCTAAAGGACATGGTTCCGAAAGCTGCAGACGGGCTCAGCTCATGCCAGAGCACCATCTCACATATTTCCAAGCACTCTGCCTCCAGGATTGATGAGGCCTTCCATAGGAGTGACTGATAGGAGCATATGTGTCCATTTTAGGTTGGGTATAGGCATACTACACCTAAGTAAGGGGTGGTTACACCGACTTACCCCAGCTGAGTGATCAGCCAGTTGTGTCAAATATGGAGGCCAGGCCAGGGGTGGCACAATACGTGCTGCAGCCCCTGGTAGGCCTTGGAAGCACCTATGCCCTGGGTACCTGGGTACACTGTTACAGGGGCCAATAAGGTGAACCAGTTCCAATTTCGTTATGCACCTAAAGTGCATGGGTTACAATTTAGAGAGAGAACAGCAGGCTGTGGGTCTGATTAGCAGGCCCACAGCCACATTAAGTCAGAAACCAGTGAAGCAAAAAGCAAAAATTTGGGGTGACCATAGGATAGCAGACCCTACTCTCCTACACAACCCCCCCCCAAACGCAGGGACATTAGACTAACCTTGACCAGTTGTGTCTTCATGTTCTAAGTGGAAGTACCTGGAGAGACCATCTGCGTTGCCATGGTCAGTCCCTGGGCGGTGCTCCACTGTAAAGTCTATCTCCTGTAGGGAAATGGACCACCTGAGTAGTTTGGGGTTTTCACCCTTCATCTGATTAAGCCATAAGAGGGGCTTATGGTCGGTCTGAATCTTGAAGTGAGTGCCAAACAAGTATGGTCTCAACTTCTTCAGGGCCCACACCACAGCAAAGGCCTCCCTCTCAATGGCTGACCAACGTTTCTCTCTGGGGGTCAGCCTTCTGCTAATGAAAGCAATGGGCTGGTCTTGACCATCTACATTAAGTTGTGAAAGCACAGCTCCCACTCCCAACTCAGAAGCATCTGTTTGGACAATAAACTCTCTTGAGTAGTCAGGACTCTTCAGGATAGGTGCAGAGCACATGGCCTTCTTCAGGTCATCAAATGCCTTTTGACAGTATTCTGTCCACTGAACCTTTTTGGGCATCTTCTTGGATGTCAGATCATTAAGAGGAGTCACAATGGACCCATAGTTCTTAACAAACTCCCTGTAGTACCCAGTCAGGCCCAAGAAAGCTCTGACCTGAGTCTGGGTAGTTGGAGGAGTCCAGTCCTTTATGGTCTGAATCTTACTCTCCAGAGGTTGAACTTGGCCTCCACCCACAAGGTGGCCCAAGTACACAACCTTACTCTGCCCTATCTGGCACTTGGTTGCCTTGATAGTGAGGCCTGCCTTTTGCAGAGCCTCTAGCACTTCCTTCAGGTGGACCAGGTGATCCTCCCAGGTGGAACTAAAGACAGCAATATCGTCCAGATATGCTGCACAAACGTTATCCAACCCAGTAAGGACTTGATTCACCAACCTTTGGAAGGTGGCAGGTGCATTTTTCAAACCAAAGGGCATCACCACAAACTGATAATGCCCACTGGGGGTAGAAAATGCTGTCTTGGCCTTAGACTCCTCAGCTAACCTGATTTGCCAGTAGCCAGCTGTCAAGTCAAATGTGCTCAAATACTTGGCAGAAGCCAATTTGTCTATGAGCTCATCCGCCCTTGGAATAGGGTGTGCATCTGTCCTAGTGACAGCATTGAGTCCTCTGTAATCCACACAGAACCTCATCTCTCTCTTCCCATCTTTGATGTGAGGTTTGGGGACCAGAACCACTGGGCTAGCCCAGGGGCTCTCTGAAGGCTCAATGACACCTAATTCCAGCATTTTTTGTACCTCAGCCTTGATACAGTCTCTGACATGGTCAGGCTGCCTGTAAATTTTGTTCTTCACAGGGAGACTATCACCAGTGTCCACCACATGGGTACACCAGTTAGTCTGGCTGGGGGTCAGGGAGAACATATGTCGGAATGACTGCAAAACCTGTCTACAGTCATGTTGCTGACGTTCAGTGAGGCTGCCTTCTAAGGCCACACCATCAACTGAGCCATCCTCAGGGTTCTGAGTCAGCAGGTCTGGGAGAGGGTCACTCTCTTCCTCCTGCCCCTCATCTGTAGCCATGAGCAAGCCCATGTCTGCCCTGTCAACATATGCTTTCAGCCTGTTAACATGGAGCACCCTGTGGGGGCTTCTGGGAGTTCCAAGGTCCACCAAGTAGGTAACCTCTCCCTTTTTCTCCATGATTGTATGGGGTCCAGACCATCTGTCTTGGAGTGCTGCTGGGGCCACTGGCTCCAGCACCCATACCTTCTGTCCAGGCTGGTACTCAGTCAGGACAGCCTTTTGGTCATGCCATGCTTTCTGTAAGGCCTGGCTAGCCTCAAGGTTTTTGGAGGCCTTCTCCATGTATTCAGCCATCCTGGAGCGGAGACCAAGTACATAGTCCACTATGTCTTGCTTGGGCTTTTTGAGAGGTAACTCCCATCCTTCCCTCACCAGACATAGGGGTCCTCTCACAGGGTGCCCAAACAACAATTCAAAGGGGCTGAAGCCAACCCCCTTTTGTGGGTCCTCTCTGTAAGCAAACAGAAGGCAGGGCAGAAGGATATCCCATCTTCGCCTGAGCTTTTCAGGTAATCCTTTGATTATGCCCTTTAGGGTCTTGTTAAATCTCTCAACAAGCCCATTGCACTGCGGATGGTAGGGAGTGGTGAACTTATAGTTGACACCACACTCCTTCCACATTGCTGTCAAGTATCCTGACATGAAGTTTGCACCTCGGTCAGATACTACCTCCTTAGGAAACCCCACTCTGGAGAAAACTCCAAGTAAGGCCCTGGCCACAACAGGAGCTGTTGTGGTCCTAAGTGGAATTGCCTCTGGGTACCTGGTGGCATGGTCCACAACCACCAGTATGAATCTGTGCCCAGATGCTGTGGGGGGATCCATTGGTCCAACAATGTCAATCCCTACCCTTTCAAAGGGCACCCCCACCACAGGTAGTGGTATCAGGGGGGCCTTTGTGGAACCACCTGCTTTGCCACTTGCTTGGCAGGTTACACAGGAGCGACAAAACTCCTTTGTATCTTCTGACATGTGAGGCCAGTGAAAGTGACAGACAAGTCTGTCCCATGTTTTGTTCTGGCCTAGGTGTCCTGCTAAGGGAATATCGTGTGCCAAGGTAAGAAGGAAGCCCCTAAATTGCAGAGGTATGACCAACCTCCTGGTGGCACCAGGCTTGGGGTCTCGACCCTCTGAATAAAGGAGCCCATCATCCCAATAGACCTTATGGGTACCTTGAGCATTCCCAGCAGCCTCAGCAGCAGCCTGCTGTCTGAGGGGTTAAAGAGAAGGACAGGATAACTGAGCCTGCCCCAAGTCTGCCCTAGAAGGTCCCCCTGTCCCCAGAAACTCAACCTGATCAGGTTCAAGCTCTATAGGGACAGTTCCTTCAGGGGTCTCAGAATCATCTTCCTGTGAAGGCTGATCCTCACTTGTAGGCATTTGGGAAGGCACAGCCGTTACCCTCCTGTTCCTTGTCTTGGGAGGTACTTGGTCCATTGTTCCAGGATCCAAGACCTGAGGTTCAGAGAGGCACTTTTTGGCCTGTGACCTGGTCACAGCAAGGACATGTGATGATATCCCTAACATCTCTGCGTGAGTCCTGTACTCAACTTCTGACCATAGAGAGTTCTCCAGGTCATTGCCCAACAAACATTCTACTGGGAGATCAGCACTAACCACAACTCTTTTTAGGCCAGTTACCCCTCCCCAGGAAAAGTTCACAATTGCCACACTATGTGTAGTAGTGACATTGCTGGCATTGGTCACCAGGTAATTGTCACCTGGTAGGTACTGTCCAGGGTCCACAAAGCTAGGCGTCACCATAGTGACACTGGCACATGTGTCCCTGTATGCTTGAGCCACTTTCTTGTTAATCAGAGGTGTCTGTCTGTACTTGCCCAGATTATTGGGACTTATAGTAGGGGAAAAATCAATCTCCCCATCACAAATCAGAACAGCCTGTGTGGGGATTCTGACTAGGTCAGAATCTCCCTCAGTTCCCAAGGTGATACCCACTACCCCCTTAGTCTGTGGACCAACACTGCTAACTGTACTAGTGGGTGCAGGTGCCTTAGGGGCTGTAGTGTTGGGGGCTCCACCCTTTTTATAATCACTTGTCCAGTGAGTGGTGTTTTTGCAAAAGCTACACCAGGGTTTTCTTTGACCTTCTTTCTTCTTCTTCTTGGAAGTTTGGGACCCACCCTCAGTATTAGTTTGGGGCCCTGTTGAAGACTTCTGGTCTTTAGCTTTCTGCTCCCCACCCTTCTGGTCTGTTTTCTTTTGGTCACCACCCTGGTTCTGGTTCTGGTTCTTTTGCTTAACTCTGGTTCTAACCCATTTGTCTGCCCTCTTTCCCAATTCTTGGGGAGAGGTTAGATCTGAGTCAACCAAATGTTGATGCAACTGCTGGTTCTGACAGTTATTTAAAATCTGTTCTCTCATAAGCAAATTGTACAATCCTTCATAGTCTGTAACCTTACTTCCCAGCAACCAGCCCTCCAGAGCCTTAGTGGCACATTCAACAAATTCAGACCAGTCCTGAGTCTGTGTCTTCTGGGTATCTCTGAACATTAACCTGTACTGTTCAGTGGTTAAGCCTAACCCATCAATCAGAGCACTCTTCAGGACTAGGTAGTTTCTAGAATCCCCATCACTAGCTGTGAGGAGTCTGTCTCGGCCTCTACCTTCAAAGGAGAGCCACAAGATTGCTGCCCACTGCTCCTGAGGAACCTGCTGTACTTTGCAAGCTCTCTCAAGTGCAGTCATCCACTTGTGGATATCATCCCCAACTTTGTAGGGGGGCACAATCTTACTCAGGTTTCTATTGTCATAGGACCTGTCTTTATCCTTAAGGATATTGCTGCCACCAGTGGGTTCTAACCCACTCTCTCTAGGCTGCCTTGCTCTAGCAAGTTTCTCTTTGGCCAGGGCAACTTCTAATTCTTGTCTCTGGATCCTAAGTTCAGCCTCTCTCATTTTGGCCTCATGTTCCCTTCTCTGATGGGCTAGTCAACTCCCTTCTGGAGTTACCATGAGAACCTCTAGAAACATGGGAAGTATTGGATTCACCTGAGTGATTCCTCCTCCTCCTATGCTCCTGGTTAAGTCCATTTGGGGGTCTGAATGGGTTGGACCCACCTTCAGTCCCAAATAAGCTTAAGTTAGCCTGGTTAAGCCTGCTGACTAACACCTGGCTATTTCTACCATCATCAGAATCACTGTCTTCCTCCTCCTCCTCCTCTTCTTCTTCCTCAGGCGGAGTATTCCCAGGGGTCTGGTCTTCCTCAACTATCTGGATGACAAGGGCAGGGGTATCAGAAGTATCATCTTCAGAGGGAGAAGCCTCCTTACCAGTCCCTGAGGGGCCTGGTTTGGGGTTCTTTAGAGCTTCAGACTGGTCTAATAGCTCTCTGAGGTGTCCTGCTGTAGGAGTAGGACCTGTTTTGATTCCTCTCATGGAACACAGTTGCCTCAGTTCCTTAAATGGAAAGATAGCAAATTTGGATGGTGCCCTTGGAGGGTCACTCTCAACAGAGATGGGTCCAGTGGATCCCTCTGCTCCAGACATTGCTCTAGTGTGGTGGATGTGTTGCAATCTACCTACACTTGTGTTTTCCTACAAAACCTATCTAGTAGTTGTAGTCAGGGTGTGCTACTCCCTATCCTCTACAACAACTAAGTTCAGTAGAACTTAAGTATATCTAGTCTTGTTTTAGTGTACCTATCAGGTACCTGTATGATCTTTCAAATGATATTTTCAAAGATTGTAATGGTAAAACAACAGCAAGCTCAAATCCCACCGCTGCCACCAATGTGAGAAGTTGGCCTGGTATATGATGCTCACTAGTTCTAGTGATCACTTTGTACCATGCCAAGCAACCCTTATGGTGCAGGTTGTAAAGTCAACCTTATAGACAAGCTATCCTAGGGGTAGCATGGACTAAGCAGTCTTAGGCTAAACTCTGTAAAGGCATGTGAAGCAAGCTGTTTTACCATACACAATCCCTTGAATACCAAATGAAAGGACACCACACAGATATATATTGAAAATATATATAGATTTATTTCTCAAAAGATACCCTATACTCTTTATGAGCACAGAAGCACAAGCGTTAAAACAAAACACAGTTTAAATACACAAAAGTTGCACGAATATGGATGAGCCCTAGGGGCCACCTAAACCATATACTAAAATAGTGGTATAAGAACCACTATGAGGAAAGTGAAGAGGCCTAGGGCCTGGGGAATCGCTGGAGCTGATCAGGACTAGCAGTGAAGAAGTTGGGAAAGGCCCGCGGGACTCGGGTGCAGTGCGGAAAGTGCACGCAATACCAATGCAATGTCAATGGTGCGTAAAAAGTACAAAGTTAGTTAAAAAGGAACCTTCCGAGTGACCTAGAAGGATGAAACTTAAGACACAGGCCCAAGAGGTGTGTACCAGTGTGGGAACACCAGCGGAGCTGAGTTACCTCACCCACAGGAAGCGGGTGCACAGGGTTGAAGTAGTGTCGGGTTTCGTCACGCTGGTCGATGGTGCTTGGAGCTGAAGATGCTGCAGGCGACTCGAGGTGAAGAGTTCCGGTGGATCCAAGGGTGGATCTGAAGTTGTGAAGACCTGAAAGCAGAGGGGACAATGTTCAAAGTCACTAGCCAGTGACTACCGTGGAACCAGAGTGGAACCAGGCGATGTCGGGTGCAAACAGGCGTCGAGGTGTAGCTTCTCTCTGCAGCCAAGTGGACACGAGGGGTCGAAGACATCCAGGAGTCGGTCACGAGCTGTCCCACGCAGGCTTCTCGCTGTTGGCGGTGTCGGCAACCGGATGGAAGCAAACAGGCCTTGGCTAATGCAAGCCACGCAGGAATCCAGAAATGCTTGTCACTCGGACCAGCAAGGTCAGAGCGGGTGCTCCTTTTCACAGGAGCAAGGGCAAGTCTGGAGCAACCAGACCTGCAGTGAAAGTTGTAGATTTCGTCGCCAAGATGGCCACTAGCCGCGTGGCAAGTGGACGGGATGGCGCGTCAAGTGGCACAGTGCAAAAGGGCCCCACGCAGATCGTGGAGATGCTGGGGAGATGATCTTCGGTGCAAGGGCTGCTCGAGGTTGGGGCTTCTCAAACCCCAAAGCACAGCGTCAAGGGTGCCTCTGATGCTGCGCAGTCAGCTTTTCGGGGGTCTTCCAAGATGTCCGGTCCCACGTCTCTCGGTGCCTCCACGGGTCCCTTCTTTGCAGGGACTGTGGATCGGGAGGTGAGAAGTCTAAGAGTCTGGGTCTTGTCAGGCTCTGGGCTCGGGCTCCGGCGGGAGGCGGCGGCAAAGCAGACATCGAGTTGCTGGTTGGTGCCTGTGTTCACAGGGTGGTCACTCCTTGGCCACAAGGGAGATTCTCTTCCGTCTTCTGAGCAGCAGAATGTCGAAGTCCAGTCTTCTTCTTTATTTCAAGTTGATTCAGGATGATCTGAAGTCTCAGGACACAGCTCCCACTCTTATTCGAATCTGGGGGGCCGGATCACCTACTAGGTCCCTCCTCTGGGTGGGACCAGGAAGGGGGGTGGTTACACCCCCTTTCCTTTGTCCAGTTTCGCGCCAGGACTGGGGCAGGAAAGCCCCAGCACCGGTTTGAACTGGCCTATGCACAGGGACACCTTGTGTGCCCCAGGCATGTCTGATTCTATTCAGCCCTGTCCTACCCATTACACAAAATCCTGTCTGGGGTGGTGCTAGCACCTCCCAAGCCAGGAAACCCTTTGACCAAGCTGCCCTCGCTGGAAGGACTCCCAGCAGCAGGAGGTCAGACTTGTGTCTGTGGTGGCAGCATCCATTTTGTGATGCTGAGGCTCTGTTTAACTTTAACCGGGGTTCAGGCTAGGTACATGTCGTGTCCCTCTAGAAGGGTGGAATGCTACCCCCGTCGCCAGAACTGGCGAGGGGGTAGTATTCCAATTCGTATGACACCTTACTCGACATGTTTTGATAAAGCCAAACCTAAGATAGCATTTAACCGCGAGGATTATAATGCACTTAAGAGTATATGGTATGGCAGTATCATGAAACAGCTAAAGGACATGGTTCCGAAAGCTGCAGACGGGCTCAGCTCATGCCAGAGCACCATCTCACATATTTCCAAGCACTCTGCCTCCAGGATTGATGAGGCCTTCCATAGGAGTGACTGATAGGAGCATATGTGTCCATTTTAGGTTAGGTATAGGCATACTACACCTAAGTAAGGGGTGGTTACACCGACTTACCCCAGCTGAGTGATCAGCCAGTTGTGTCAAATATGGAGGCCAGGCCAGGGGTGGCACAATACGTGCTGCAGCCCCTGGTAGGCCTTGGAAGCACCTATGCCCTGGGTACCTGGGTACACTGTTACAGGGGCCAATAAGGTGAACCAGTTCCAATTTCGTTATGCACCTAAAGTGCATGGGTTACAATTTAGAGAGAGAACAGCAGGCTGTGGGTCTGATTAGCAGGCCCACAGCCACATTAAGTCAGAAACCAGTGAAGCAAAAAGCAAAAATTTGGGGTGACCATAGGATAGCAGACCCTACTCTCCTACAGCCAGTCAAAGAGTTAATGCAATGAAACCACCAGCGCACTCTGCTGCTGTACCTGAAAGGACTGTTTTGTTGCATGAAGCCTGCCTTGAACCTTCAGAGGCCTGTCAAAGAGTTAATGTAATAAAACCATCAGCGCACTCTGCTGCTGTACCTGAAAGGACTGCTTTGCTGCATGGAGCCTGCCTTGAACCCTCAGAGGCCCGTCAAAGAGTTAATGCACTAAAACCATCAGCACACTCTGCTGCTGTACCTGAAAGGACTGCTTTGCTGCATGAAACCTGCCTTGAACCCTCAGAGGCCAGTCAAAGAGTTAATGCAATAAAACCATCAGCGCACTCTGCTGCTGTACCTGAAAGGACTGCTTTGCTGCACGGAGCCTGCCTTGAACCCTCAGAGGCCCGTCAAAGAGTTATTGCAATAAAACCATCAGCGCACTCTGCTGCTGTACCTGGAAGGACTGCTTTGCTGCATGAAGCCTGCCTTGAACCCTCAGAGGCCAGTCAAAGAGTTAATGCAATGAAACCACCAGCACACTCTGCTGCTGTACCTGAAAGGACTGCTTTGCTGTATGAAGCCTGCCTTGAACCCTCAGAGGCCAGTCAAAAAGTTAATGCAATAAAACCATCAACACACTCTGCTGCTGTACCTGAAAGGACTGCTTTGCTGCGCGGATCCTGCCTTGAACCCTCAGAGGCCAGTCAAAGAGTTAATGCAATAAATCCATCAGCACACTCTGCTGCTGTACCTGAAAGGACTGCTTTGCTGCATGAAGCCTGCCTTGAACCCTCAGAGGCCCGTCAAGGAGTTAATGCAATACAACCATCAGCGCACTCTGCTGCTGTACCTGGAAGGACTGCTTTGCTGCATGAAGCCTGCCTTGAACCCTCAGAGGCCCGTCAAAGAGTTAATGCAATAAAACCATCAGCGCACTCTGCTGCTGTACCTGGAAGGACTGCTTTGCTGCATGAAGCCTGCTTTGAACCCACAGAGGCCCGTCAAAGAGTTAATGCAATAAAACCATCAGCTCACTCTGCTGCTGTACCTGGAAGGACTGCTTTGCTGCATGAAGCCTGCCTTGAACCCTCAGAGGCCAGTCAATGAGTTAATGCAATAAAACCATCAGCGCACTCTGCTGCTGTACCTGGAAGGACTGCTTTGCTGCACGAAGCCTGCCTTGAACCCTCAGAGGCCAGTCAAAGAGTTAATGCAATAAAACCATCAGCGCACTCTGCTGCTGTACCTGGAAGGACTGCTTTGCTGCATGGAGCCTGCCTTGAACCCTCAGAGGCCAGTCAAAGAGTTAATGCAATAAAACCATCAGCGCACTCTGCTGCTGTACCTGGAAGGACTGCTTTGCTGCATGGAGCCTGCCTTGAACCCTAAGAGGCCCGTCAAAGAGTTAATGCAATAAAACCATCAGTGCACTCTGCTGTTGCACCTGAAAGGACTACTTTGCTGCATGAAGCCTGTCTTGAACCCTCAGAGGCCAGTCAAAGAGTTAATGCAATAAAACCACCAGCGCACTCTGCTGCTGTACCTGGAAGGACTGCTTTGCTGCGCGGAGACTGCCTTGAACCCTCAGAGGCCAGTCAAAGAGTTAATGCAATAAAACCACCAGCGCACTCTGCTGCTGTACCTGAAAGGACTGCTTTGCTGCATGAAACCTGCCTTAAACCCTCAGAGGCCCGTCAAAGAGTTAATGCAATAAAACCATCAGCGCACTCTGCTGCTGTACCTGGAAGGACTGCTTTGCTGCATGGAGCCTGCCTTGTACCCTCAGAGGCCCGTCAAAGAGTTAATGCAATAAAACCATCAGTGCACTCTGCTGCTGTACCTGGAAGGACTGCTTTGCTGCACGAAGCCTGCCTTGAACCCTCAGAGGCCAGTCAAAGAGTTAATGCAATAAAACCATCAGCGCACTCTGCTGCTGTACCTGAAAGGACTGCTTTGCTGCATGAAGCCTGCCTTGAACCCCCAGAGGCCAGTCAAAGAGTTAATGCAATAAAACCATCAGCGCACTCTGCTGCTGTACCTGAAAGGACTGCTTTGCTGCATGGAGCCTGCCTTGTACCCTCAGAGGCCAGTCAAAGAGTTAATGCAATAAAACCATGAGCGCGCTCTGCTGCTGTACCTGGAAGGACTGCTTTGCTGCAGGGAGCCTGCCTTGAACCCTCAGATGCCAGTCAAAGAGTTAATGCAATAAAACCATCAGCGCACTCTGCTGCTGTACCTGGAAGGACTGCTTTGCTGCATGGAGCCTGCCTTGAACCCTCAGAGGCCAGTCAAAGAGTTAATGCAATAAAACCATCAGCACACTCTGCTGCTGTACCTGGAAGGACTGCTTTGCTGCATGAAGCCTGCCTTGAACCCTCAGAGGCCAGTCAAAGAGTTAATGCAATAAAACCATCAGCGCACTCTGCTGCTGTACCTGGAAGGACTGCTTTGCTGCATGAAGCCTGCCTTGAACCCTCAGAGGCCCGTCAAAGAGTTAATGCAATAAAACCATCAGCACACTCAGCTGCTGTACCAGAAAGGACTGCTTTGCTGTATGGAGCCTGCCTTGAAACCTCAGAGGCCAGTCAAAGCATTATTGCAATAAAACCATCAGCGCACTCTGTTGCTGTACCTGAAAGGACTGCTTTGCTGCATGTAGCCTGCCTTGAACCCTAAGAGGCCAGTCAAAGAGTTAATGCAATAAAACCATCAGCGCACTCTGCCGCTGTACCTGAAAGGACTGCTTTGCTGTATGGAGCCTGCCTTGAACCCTCAGAGGCCAGTCAAAGCGTTAATGCAATAAAACAACCAGCGGACTCTGTTGCTGTACCTGAAAGGACTGCTTTGCTGCATGGAGCCTGCCTTGAACCTTCAGAGGCCCGTCAAAGAGTTAATGCAATAAAACCATCAGCGCACTCTGCTGCTGTACCTGTAAGGATGGCTTTGCTGCATGAAGCCTGCCTTGAACCCTCAGAGGCCCGTCAAAGAGTTAATGCAATAAAACCATCAGCGCACTCTGCTGGTGTACCTGAAAGGACTGCTTTGCTGCACGGAGCCTGCCTTGAACCCACAGAGGGCAGTCAAAGAGTTAATGCAATAAAACCATCAGCGCACTCTGCTGCTGTACCTGGAAGGACTGCTTTGCTGCACGGAGCCTGCCTTGAACTCTCAGAGGGCAGTCAAAGAGTTAATGCAATAAAACCATCAGCGCACTCTGCTGCTGTACCTGGAAGGACTGCTTTGCTGCATGGAGCCTGCCTTGAACCCTCAGAGGCCAGACAAAGAGTTAATGCAATAAATCCATCAGCGCACTCTGCTGCTGTACCTGAAAGGACTGCTGTGCTGCATGGAGCCTGCCTTGAACCCTCAGAGGCCAGTCAAAGAGTTAATGCAATAAAACCATCAGCGCACTCTGCTGCTGTACCTGAAAGGACTGCTTTGCTGCATGAAGCCTGCCTTGAACCCACAGAGGCCAGTCAAAGAGTTAATGCAATAAAACCACCAGCGCACTCTGCTGCTGTACCTGGAAGGACTGCTTTGCTGCATGAAGCCTGCCTTGAACCCTCAGAGGCCAGTCAAAGAGTTAATGCAATGAAACCGCCAGCGCACTCTGCTGCTGTACCTGAAAGGACTGCTTTGCTGCACGAAGCCTGCCTTGAACCCTCAGAGGCCAGTCAAAGAGTTAATGCAATAAAAC
Source organism: Lissotriton helveticus (assembly GCF_964261635.1). NCBI lineage: Eukaryota > Metazoa > Chordata > Amphibia > Caudata > Salamandridae > Lissotriton > Lissotriton helveticus. The sequence continues at coordinate 389,474,795 of NC_136058.1, read as the reverse complement.
CATCAGCGCACTCTGCCGCTGTACCTTGAAGGACTACTTTGCTGCATGGAGCCTGCCTTGAAACTTTAGAGGCCAGGCAAAGCATTATTGCTATAAAACCATCAGCGCACTCTGCTGCTGTACCTGAAAGGACTGCTTTGCTGCATGAAGCCTGCCTTGAACCCACAGAGGCCAGTCAAAGAGTTAATGCAATAAAACCACCAGCGCACTCTGCTGCTGTACCTGGAAGGACTGCTTTGCTGCATGAAGCCTGCCTTGAACCCACAGAGGCCAGTCAAAGAGTTAATGCAATAAAACCACCAGCGCACTCTGCTGCTGTACCTGGAAGGACTGCTTTGCTGCATGAAGCCTGCCTTGAACCCACAGAGGCCAGTCAAAGAGTTAATGCAATAAAACCACCAGCGCACTCTGCTGCTGTACCTGGAAGGACTGCTTTGCTGCATGAAGCCTGCCTTGAACCCACAGAGGCCAGTCAAAGAGTTAATGCAATAAAACCATCAGCGCACTCTGCTGCTGTACCTGAAAGGACTGCTTTGCTGCACGTAGCCTGCCTTGAACCCTAAGAGGCCCGTCAAAGAGTTAATGCAATAAAACCATCAGCGCACTCTGCTGCTGTCCCTGGAAGGACTGCTTTGCTGCATGGAGCCTGCCTTGAACCCTCAGAGGCCCGTCAAAGAGTTAATGCAATGAAACCACCAGCGCACTCTGCTGCTGTACCTGGAAGGACTGCTTTGCTGCATGAAGCCTGCCTTGAACCCTCAGAGGGCCGTCAATGAGTTAATGGAATAAAACCATCAGTGCACTCTGCTGCTGTACATGGAAGGACTGCTTTGCTGCATGAAGCCTGCCTTGAACCCACAGAGGCCAGTCAAAGAGTTAATGCAATAAAACCATCAGCGCACTCTGCTGCTGAACCTGTAAGGACGGCTTTGCTGCATGAAGCCTGCCTTGAACCCTCAGAGGCCCGTCAAAGAGTTAATGCAATAAAACCATCAGCGCACTCTGCTGCTGTACCTGGAAGGACTGCTTTGCTGCACGGAGCCTGCCTTGAACTCTCAGAGGGCAGTCAAAGAGTTAATGCAATAAAACCATCAGTGCACTCTGCTGCTGTACCTGGAAGGACTGCTTTGCTGCATGAAGCCTGCCTTGAACCCTCAGAGGCCAGTCAAAGAGTTAATGCAATAAAACCATCAGCTCACTCTGCTGCTGTACCTGAAAGGACTGCTTTGCTGCATGGAGCCTGCCTTGAACCCTCAGAGGCCAGTCAAAGAGTTAATGCAATAAAACCATCAGCGCACTATGCTGCTGTACCTGGAAGGACTGCTTTGCTGCATGGAGCCTGCCTTGAACCCTCAGAGGCCAGTCAAAGAGTTAATGCAATAAAACCATCAGCACACTCTGCTGCTGTACCTGGAAGGACTGCTTTGCTGCATGGAGCCTGCCTTGAACCCTCAGAGGCCAGTCAAAGAGTTAATGCAATAAAACCATCAGCGCACTCTGCTGCTGTACCTGAAAGGACTGCTTTGCTGCATGAAGCCTGCCTTGAACCCGCAGAGGCCAGTCAAAGAGTTAATGCAATAAAACCATCAGCGCACTCTGCTGCTGTACCTGAAAGGACTGCTTTGCTGCATGAAGCCTGCCTTGAACCCTCAGAGGCCAGTCAAAGAGTTAATGCAATGAAACTACCAGCGCACTCTGCTGCTGTACCTGAAAGGACTGCTTTGCTGCATGAAGCCTGCCTTGAACCCACAGAGGCCAGTCAAAGAGTTAATGCAATAAAACCATCAGCGCACTCTGCTGCTGTACCTGGAAGGACTGCTTTGCTGCATGAAGCCTGCCTTGAACCCTCAGAGGCCAGACAAAGAGTTAATGCAATAAAACCATCAGCGCACTCTGCTGCTGTACCTGGAATGACTGCTTTGCTGCATGAAGCCTGCCTTGAACCCTTAGAGGCCAGACAAAGAGTTAATGCAATAAAACCATCAGCACACTCAGCTGCTGTACCTGGAAGGACTGCTTTGCTGCATGGAGCCTGCCTTGAACCCTCAGAGGACAGTCAAAGAGTTAATGCAATAAAACCATCAGCGCACTCTGCTGCTGTACCTGAAAGGACTGCTTTGCTGCATGAAGCCTGCCTTGAACCCTCAGAGGCCCGTCAAAGAGTTAATGCAATAAAACCATCTGCGCACTCTGCTGCTGTACCTGGAAGGACTGCTTTGCTGCATGGAGCCTGCCCTGAACCCTCAGAGGCCAGACAAAGAGTTAATGCAATAAAACCATCAGCGCACTCTGCTGCTGTACCTGAAAGGACTGCTTTGCTGCATGAAGCCTGCCTTGAACCCTCAGAGGCCCGTCAAAGAGTTAATGCAATAAAACCATCTGCGCACTCTGCTGCTGTACCTGGAAGGACTGCTTTGCTGCATGGAGCCTGCCCTGAACCCTCAGAGGCCAGACAAAGAGTTAATGCAATAAAACCATCTGCGCACTCTGCTGCTGTACCTGGAAGGACTGCTTTGCTGCATGGAGCCTGCCCTGAACCCTCAGAGGCCAGACAAAGAGTTAATGCAATAAAACCATCCGCGCACTCTGCTGCTGGACCTGAAAGGACTGCTTTGATGCATGAAGCCTGCCTTGAACCCTCAGAGGCCAGTCAAAGAGTTAATGCAATAAAACCATCAGCGCACTCTGCTGCTGTACCTGAAAGGACTGCTTTGCTGCATGAAGCCTGCCATGAACCCTCAGAGGACAGTCAAAGAGTTAATGCAATGAAACCACCAGCGCACTCTGCTGCTGTACCTGAAAGGACTGCTTTGCTGCATGAAGCCTGCCTTGAACCCACAGAGGCCAGTCAAAGAGTTAATGCAATAAAACCATCAGCGCACTCTGCTGCTGTACCTGGAAGGACTGCTTTGCTGCATGAAGCCTGCCTTGAACCCTCAGAGGCCAGACAAAGAGTTAATGCAATAAAACCATCAGCGCACTCTGCTGCTGTACCTGGAATGACTGCTTTGCTGCATGAAGCCTGCCTTGAACCCTTAGAGGCCAGTCAAAGAGTTAATGCAATAAAACCATCAGCGCACTATGCTGCTGTACCTGGAAGGACTGCTTTGCTGCATGGAGCCTGCCTTGAACCCTCAGAGGCCAGTCAAAGAGTTAATGCAATAAAACCATCAGCACACTCTGCTGCTGTACCTGGAAGGACTGCTTTGCTGCATGGAGCCTGCCTTGAACCCTCAGAGGCCAGTCAAAGAGTTAATGCAATAAAACCATCAGCGCACTCTGCTGCTGTACCTGAAAGGACTGCTTTGCTGCATGAAGCCTGCCTTGAACCCGCAGAGGCCAGTCAAAGAGTTAATGCAATAAAACCATCAGCGCACTCTGCTGCTGTACCTGAAAGGACTGCTTTGCTGCATGAAGCCTGCCTTGAACCCTCAGAGGCCAGTCAAAGAGTTAATGCAATGAAACTACCAGCGCACTCTGCTGCTGTACCTGAAAGGACTGCTTTGCTGCATGAAGCCTGCCTTGAACCCACAGAGGCCAGTCAAAGAGTTAATGCAATAAAACCATCAGCGCACTCTGCTGCTGTACCTGGAAGGACTGCTTTGCTGCATGAAGCCTGCCTTGAACCCTCAGAGGCCAGACAAAGAGTTAATGCAATAAAACCATCAGCGCACTCTGCTGCTGTACCTGGAATGACTGCTTTGCTGCATGAAGCCTGCCTTGAACCCTTAGAGGCCAGACAAAGAGTTAATGCAATAAAACCATCAGCACACTCAGCTGCTGTACCTGGAAGGACTGCTTTGCTGCATGGAGCCTGCCTTGAACCCTCAGAGGACAGTCAAAGAGTTAATGCAATAAAACCATCAGCGCACTCTGCTGCTGTACCTGAAAGGACTGCTTTGCTGCATGAAGCCTGCCTTGAACCCTCAGAGGCCCGTCAAAGAGTTAATGCAATAAAACCATCTGCGCACTCTGCTGCTGTACCTGGAAGGACTGCTTTGCTGCATGGAGCCTGCCCTGAACCCTCAGAGGCCAGACAAAGAGTTAATGCAATAAAACCATCAGCGCACTCTGCTGCTGTACCTGAAAGGACTGCTTTGCTGCATGAAGCCTGCCTTGAACCCTCAGAGGCCCGTCAAAGAGTTAATGCAATAAAACCATCTGCGCACTCTGCTGCTGTACCTGGAAGGACTGCTTTGCTGCATGGAGCCTGCCCTGAACCCTCAGAGGCCAGACAAAGAGTTAATGCAATAAAACCATCTGCGCACTCTGCTGCTGTACCTGGAAGGACTGCTTTGCTGCATGGAGCCTGCCCTGAACCCTCAGAGGCCAGACAAAGAGTTAATGCAATAAAACCATCCGCGCACTCTGCTGCTGGACCTGAAAGGACTGCTTTGATGCATGAAGCCTGCCTTGAACCCTCAGAGGCCAGTCAAAGAGTTAATGCAATAAAACCATCAGCGCACTCTGCTGCTGTACCTGAAAGGACTGCTTTGCTGCATGAAGCCTGCCATGAACCCTCAGAGGACAGTCAAAGAGTTAATGCAATGAAACCACCAGCGCACTCTGCTGCTGTACCTGAAAGGACTGCTTTGCTGCATGAAGCCTGCCTTGAACCCTCAGAGGACAGTCACAGAGTTAATGCAATGAAACCATCAGTGCACTCTGCTGCTGTACCTGGAAGGACTGCTTTGCTGCATGAAGCCTGCCTTGAACCCTCAGAGGACAGTCAAAGAGTTAATGCAATAAAACCATCAGCGCGCTCTGCTGCTGTACCTGGAAGGACTGCTTTGCTGCATGGAGCCTGCCTTGTACCCCCAGAGGCCAGTCAAAGCGTTAATGCAATAAAACCATCAGCACACTCTGCTGCTGTACCTGAAAGGACTGCTTTGCTGCATGAAGCCTGCCTTGAACTCTCAAAGGCCAGTCAAAGAGTTATTGCAATAAAACCATCAGCACACTCTGCTGCTGTACCTGAAAGGACTGCTTTGCTGCATGAAGCCTGCCTTGAACCCTCAGAGGACAGTCAAAGAGTTAATGCAATAAAACCATCAGCGCGCTCTGCTGCTGTACCTGGAAGGACTGCTTTGCTGCATGGAGCCTGCCTTGTACCCCCAGAGGCCAGTCAAAGCGTTAATGCAATAAAACCATCAGCACACTCTGCTGCTGTACCTGAAAGGACTGCTTTGCTGCATGAAGCCTGCCTTGAACTCTCAAAGGCCAGTCAAAGAGTTAATGCAATAAAACCATCAGCGCACTCTGCTGCTGTACCTGGAAGGACTGCTTTGCTGCATGAAGCCTGCCTTGAACCCTTAGAGGGCAGTCAAAGAGTTAATGCAATAAAACCATCAGTGCACTCTGCTGCTGTACCTGGAAGGACTGCTTTGTTGCATGAAGCCTGCCTTGAACTCTCAAAGGCCAGTCAAAGAGTTAATGCAATAAAACCATCAGCGCGCTCTGCTGCTGTACCTGAAAGGACTGCTTTGCTGCATGAAGCCTGCCTTGAACTCTCAAAGGCCAGTCAAAGAGTTAATGCAATAAAACCATCAGCGCACTCTGCTGCTCTACCTGAAAGGACTGCTTTGCTGCATGAAGCCTGCCTTGAACTCTCAAAGGCCAGTCAAAGAGTTAATGCAATAAAACCATCAGCGCACTCTGCTGCTGTACCTGGAAGGACTGTTTTGCGGCATGAAGTCTGCCTTGAACCCTCAGAGGCCAGTCAAAGAGTTAATGTAATAAAACCATCAGCGCCCTCTGCTGCTGTACCTGGAAGGACTGCTTTGCTGCACGAAGCCTGCCTTGAACCCTCAGAGTCCAGTCAAAGAGTTAATACAATAAAACCACAAGTGCACTCTGCTGCTGTACCTGGAAGGACTGCTTTGCTGCATGAAGCCTGCCTTGAACCCTCAGAGGCCCGTTAAAGAGTTAATGTAATAAAACCACCAGTGCACTCTGCTGCTGTACCTGGAAGGACTGCTTTGCTGCATGAGGCCTGCCTTGAACCCTGAGGCCCGTCAAAGAGTTAATGCATTAAAACCACCAGTGCACTCTGCTGCTGTACCTGAAAGGACTGCTTTGCTGCATGAAGCCTGCCTTGAACCCTGAGGCCCGTCAAAGAGTTAATGCAATAAAACCACCAGCGCACTCTGCTGCTGTACCTGAAAGGACTGCTTTGCTGCATGAAGCCTGCCTTGAACCCTGAGGCCCGTCAAAGAGTTAATGCAATAAAACCACCAGCGCACTCTGCTGCTGTACCTGAAAGGACTGCTTTGCTGCATGAAGCCTGCCTTGAACCCTGAGGCCAGTCAAAGAGTTAATGCAATAAAACCATCAGTGCACTCTGCTGCTGTACCTGAAAGGACTGCTTTGCTGCATGAAGCATGCCTTGAACCCTCAGAGGCCCGTCTAAGAGTTAATGCAATAAATCCATCAGCGCACCCTGCTGCTGTACCTGGAAGGACTGCTTTGCTGCATGGAGCCTGCCTTGGACCCCCAGAGGCCAGTCAAAGAGTTAATGCAATAAAACCATCAGCGCACTCTGCTGCTGTACCTGGAAGGACTGTTTTGCGGCATGAAGTCTGCCTTGAACCCTCAGAGGCCAGTCAAAGAGTTAATGTAATAAAACCATCAGCGCCCTCTGCTGCTGTACCTGGAAGGACTGCTTTGCTGCACGAAGCCTGCCTTGAACCCTCAGAGTCCAGTCAAAGAGTTAATGCAATAAAACCATCAGCGCGCTCTGCTGCTGTACCTGGAAGGACTGCTTTGCTGCATGAAGCCTGCCTTGAACCCTCAGAGGCCCGTCAAAGAGTTAATGCAATAAAACCATCAGCGCACTCTGCTGCTGTACCTGAAAGGACTGCTTTGCTGCATGAAGCCTGCCTTGAACCCTCAGAGGCTAGACAAAGAGTTAATGCAATAAAACCATCAGCGCACTCTGCTGCTGTACCTGGAAGGACTGCGTGGCTGCATGAAGCCTGCCTTGAACCCTCAGAGGCCCGTCAAAGAGTTAATGCAATAAAATCATCAGCGCACTCTGCTGCTGTACCTGGAAGGACTGCTTTGCTGCATGAAGCCTGCCTTGAACCCTCAGAGGCCCGTCAAAGAGTTAATGCAATAAAACCATCAACGCACTCTGCTGCTGTACCTGAAAGGACTGCTTTGCTGCATGAAGCCTGCCTTGAACCCTCAGAGTCCATTCAAAGAGTTAATGCAATAAAACCATCAGCGCACTCTGCTGCTGTACCTGGAAGGACTGCTTTGCTGCATGAAGCCTGCCTTGAACCCTCAGAGGCCGGTCAAAGAGTTAATGCAATAAAACCATCAGCGCACTCTGCTGCTGTACCTGGAAGGACTGCTTTGCTGCATGAAGCCTGCCTTGAACCCTCAGAGGCCAGTCAAAGAGTTAATGCAATAAAACCCTCAGTGCACTCTGCTGCTGTACCTGAAAGGACTGCTTTGCTGCATGAAGCCTGCCTTGAACCCTCAGAGGCCCGTCAAAGAGTTAATGCAATAAAACCATCAGCGCGCTCTGCTGCTGTACCTGGAAGGACTGCTTTGCTGCATGAAGCCTGCCTTGAACTCTCAAAGGCCAGTCAAAGAGTTAATGCAATAAAACCATCAGCGCACTCTGCTGCTGTACCTGGAAGGACTGCTTTGCTGCATGAAGCCTGCCTTGAACCCTTAGAGGGCAGTCAAAGAGTTAATGCAATAAAACCATCAGTGCACTCTGCTGCTGTACCTGGAAGGACTGCTTTGTTGCATGAAGCCTGCCTTGAACTCTCAAAGGCCAGTCAAAGAGTTAATGCAATAAAACCATCAGCGCGCTCTGCTGCTGTACCTGAAAGGACTGCTTTGTTGCATGAAGCCTGCCTTGAACTCTCAAAGGCCAGTCAAAGAGTTAATGCAATAAAACCATCAGCGCACTCTGCTGCTCTACCTGAAAGGACTGCTTTGCTGCATGAAGCCTGCCTTGAACTCTCAAAGGCCAGTCAAAGAGTTAATGCAATAAAACCATCAGCGCACTCTGCTGCTGTACCTGGAAGGACTGTTTTGCGGCATGAAGTCTGCCTTGAACCCTCAGAGGCCAGTCAAAGAGTTAATGTAATAAAACCATCAGCGCCCTCTGCTGCTGTACCTGGAAGGACTGCTTTGCTGCACGAAGCCTGCCTTGAACCCTCAGAGTCCAGTCAAAGAGTTAATACAATAAAACCACAAGTGCACTCTGCTGCTGTACCTGGAAGGACTGCTTTGCTGCATGAAGCCTGCCTTGAACCCTCAGAGGCCCGTTAAAGAGTTAATGTAATAAAACCACCAGTGCACTCTGCTGCTGTACCTGGAAGGACTGCTTTGCTGCATGAGGCCTGCCTTGAACCCTGAGGCCCGTCAAAGAGTTAATGCAATAAAACCACCAGTGCACTCTGCTGCTGTACCTGAAATGACTGCTTTGCTGCATGAAGCCTGCCTTGAACCCTGAGGCCCGTCAAAGAGTTAATGCAATAAAACCACCAGCGCACTCTGCTGCTGTACCTGAAAGGACTGCTTTGCTGCATGAAGCCTGCCTTGAACCCTGAGGCCCGTCAAAGAGTTAATGCAATAAAACCACCAGCGCACTCTGCTGCTGTACCTGAAAGGACTGCTTTGCTGCATGAAGCCTGCCTTGAACCCTGAGGCCAGTCAAAGAGTTAATGCAATAAAACCATCAGTGCACTCTGCTGCTGTACCTGAAAGGACTGCTTTGCTGCATGGAGCCTGCCCTGAACCCTCAGAGGCCAGACAAAGAGTTAATGCAATAAAACCATCAGCGCACTCTGCTGCTGTACCTGGAAGGACTGCTTTGCTGCATGAAGCATGCCTTGAACCCTCAGAGGCCCGTCTAAGAGTTAATGCAATAAATCCATCAGCGCACCCTGCTGCTGTACCTGGAAGGACTGCTTTGCTGCATGGAGCCTGCCTTGGACCCCCAGAGGCCAGTCAAAGAGTTAATGCAATAAAACCATCAGCGCACTCTGCTGCTGTACCTGGAAGGACTGTTTTGCGGCATGAAGTCTGCCTTGAACCCTCAGAGGCCAGTCAAAGAGTTAATGTAATAAAACCATCAGCGCCCTCTGCTGCTGTACCTGGAAGGACTGCTTTGCTGCACGAAGCCTGCCTTGAACCCTCAGAGTCCAGTCAAAGAGTTAATGCAATAAAACCATCAGCGCGCTCTGCTGCTGTACCTGGAAGGACTGCTTTGCTGCACGAAGCCTGCCTTGAACCCTCAGAGGCCCGTCAAAGAGTTAATGCAATAAAACCATCAGCGCACTCTGCTGCTGTACCTGGAAGGACTGCTTTGCTGCATGAAGCCTGCCTTGAACCCTCAGAGGCCAGTCAAAGAGTTAATGCAATAAAACCATCTACGCACTCTGCTGCTGTACCTGGAAGGACTGCTTTGCTGCATGAAGCCTGCCTTGAACCCTCAGAGGCCCGTCAAAGAGTTAATGCAATAAAACCATCAGCGCACTCTGCTGCTGTACCTGGAAGGACTGCGTGGCTGCATGAAGCCTGCCTTGAACCCTCAGAGGCCCGTCAAAGAGTTAATGCAATAAAACCATCAGCGCACTCTGCTGCTGTACCTGAAAGGACTGCTTTGCTGCATGTAGCCTGCCTTGAACCCTCAGAGGCCAGTCAAAGAGTTAATGCAATAAAATCATCAGCGCACTCTGCTGCTGTACCTGAAAGGACTGCTTTGCTGCATGAAGCCTGCCTTGAACCCTCAGAGGCTAGACAAAGAGTTAATGCAATAAAACCATCAGCGCACTCTGCTGCTGTACCTGGAAGGACTGCGTGGCTGCATGAAGCCTGCCTTGAACCCTCAGAGGCCCGTCAAAGAGTTAATGCAATAAAATCATCAGCGCACTCTGCTGCTGTACCTGGAAGGACTGCTTTGCTGCATGGAGCCTGCCTTGGACCCCCAGAGGCCAGTCAAAGAGTTAATGCAATAAAACCATCAGCGCACTCTGCTGCTGGACCTGAAAGGACTGCTTTGCTGCATGAAGCCTGCCTTGAACCCTCAGAGGCCCGTTAAAGAGTTAATGCAATAAAACCATCAGTGCACTCTGCTGCTGTACCTGGAAGGACTGCTTTGCTGCATGGAGCCTGCCTTGAACCCTGAGGCCAGTCAAAGCGTTAATGCAATAAAACCATCAGCACACTCTGCTGCTGTACCTGGAAGGACTGCTTTGCTGCATGAAGCCTGCCTTGAACCCTCAGAGGCCCGTCAAAGAGTTAATGCAATAAAACCATCAACACACTCTGCTGCTGTACCTGAAAGGACTGCTTTGCTGCATGAAGCCTGCCTTGAACCCTCAGAGGCCCGTCAAAGAGTTAATGCAATAAAACCATCAACATACTCTGCTGCTGTACCTGAAAGGACTGCTTTGCTGCATGAAGCCTGCCTTGAACCCTCAGAGGCCCGTTAAAGAGTTAATGCAATAAAACCACCAGTGCACTCTGCTGCTGTACCTGGAAGGACTGCTTTGCTGCATGAAGCCTGCCTTGAACCCTGAGGCCCGTCAAAGAGTTAATGCAATAAAACCACCAGTGCACTCTGCTGCTGTATCTGAAAGGACTGCTTTGCTGCATGGAGCCTGCCTTGAACCCTGAGGCCCGTCAAAGAGTTAATGCAATAAAACCATCAGCACACTCTGCTGCTCTACCTGGAAGGACTGCTTTGCTGCATGAAGCCTGTCTTGAACCCTCAGAGGCCAGTCAAAGAGTTAATGCAATAAAACCCTCAGTGCACTCTGCTGCTGTACCTGGAAGGACTGCTTTGCTGCATGAAGCCTGCCTTGAACCCTCAGAGGCCAGTCAAAGAGTTAATGCAATAAAACCATCAGAGCACTCTGCTGCTGTACCTGGAAGGACTGCTTTGCTGCATGAAGCCTGCCTTGAACCCTCAGAGGCCAGTCAAAGAGTTAATGCAATAAAACCATCAGCGCACTCTGCTGCTGTACCTGGAAGGACTGCTTTGCTGCATGAAGCCTGCCTTGAACCCTCAGAGGCCGGTCAACGAGTTAATGCAATAAAACCATCAGCACACTCTGCTGCTGTACCTTGAAGGACTTCTTTGCTGCATGGAGCCTGTCTTGAACCCTCAGAGGCCAGTCAAAGAGTTAATGCAATAAAACCATCAGCGCACTCTGCTGCTGTACCTGGAAGGACTGCTTTGCTGCATGGAGCCTGCCTTGAACCCTCAGAGGCCAGTCAAAGAGTTAATGCAATAAAACCATCAGCGCACTCTGCTGCTGTACCTGAAAGGACTGCTTTGCTGCATGGAGCCTGCCTTGAACCCTCAGAGGCCAGTCAAAGAGTTAATGCAATAAAACCATCAGCGCACTCTGCTGCTGTACCTGAAAGGACTGCTTTGCTGCATGAAGCCTGCCTTGAACCCTCAGAGGCCAGTCAAAGAGTTAATGCAATAAAACCATCAGCGCACTCTGCTGCTGTACCTGAAAGGACTGCTTTGCTGCATGAAGCCTGCCTTGAACCCTCAGAGGCCAGTCAAAGAGTTAATGCAATAAATCCACCAGCGCACTCTGCTGCTGTACCTGGAAGGACTGCTTTGCTGCATGAAACCTGCCTTGAACCCTCAGAGGCCAGTCAAAGAGTTAATGCAATCAAACCATCAGTGCACTCTGCTGCTGTACCTGAAAGGATTGCTTTGCTGCATGAAGCCTGCCTTGAACCCTCAGAAGCCAGTCAAAGAGTTAATGCAATAAAACCATCAGCGCACTCTGCTGCTGTACCTGGAAGGACTGCTTTGCTGCATGAAGCCTGCCTTGAACCCTCAGAGGCCAGTCAAAGAGATAATGCAATAAAACCATCAGCGCACTCTGCTGCTGTACCTGAAAGGACTGCTTTGCTGCATGAAGCCTGCCTTGAACCCTCAGAAGCCAGTCAAAGAGTTAATGCAATAAAACCATCAGCGCACTCTGCTGCTGTACCTGGAAGGACTGCTTTGCTGCATGAAGCCTGCCTTGAATCCTCAGAGGCCAGTCAAAGAGTTAATGTAATAAAACAATCAGCCCACTCTGTTGCTGTACCGGAAAGGACTGCTTTGCTGCATGAAGCCTGCCTTGAACCCTCAGAGGCCAGTCAAAGAGTTAATGCAATAATACCATCAGCGCACTCTGCTGCTGTACCTGGAAGGACTGCGTGGCTGCATGAAGCCTGCCTTGAACTCTCAAAGGCCAGTCAAAGAGTTAATGCAATAAAACCATCAGCACACTCTGCTGCTGTACCTGAAAGGACTGCTTTGCTGCATGAAGCCTGCCTTGAACTCTCAAAGGCCAGTCAAAGAGTTAATGCAATAAAACCATCAGCGCACTCTGCTGCTGTACCTGAAAGGACTGCTTTGCTGCATGAAGCCTGCCTTGAACTCTCAAAGGCCAGTCAAAGAGTTAATGCAATAAAACCATCAGCGCACTCTGCTGCTGTACCTGAAAGGACTGCTTTGCTGCATGGAGCCTGCCTTGGACCCTCAGAGGCCCGTCAAAGAGGTAATGCAATAAAACCATCAGCGCACTCTGCTGCTGTACCTGAAAGGACTGCTTTGCTGCATGGAGCCTGCCTTGAACCCTCAGAGGCCAGTCAAAGAGTTAATGCAATAAAACCATCAGCGCACTCTGCTGCTGTACCTGAAAGGACTGCTTTGCTGCATGAAGCCTGCCTTGAACCCTCAGAGGCCAGTCAAAGAGTTAATGCAATAAAACCATCAGCGCACTCTGCTGCTGTACCTGAAAGGACTGCTTTGCTGCATGAAGCCTGCCTTGAACCCTCAGAGGCCCGTCAAAGAGTTAATGCAATAAAACCATCAGCGCACTCTGCTGCTGTACCTGAAAGGACTGCTTTGCTGCATGAAGCCTGCCTTGAACCCTCAGAGGCCCGTCAAAGAGTTAATGCAATAAAACCATCAGCGCACTCTGCTGCTGTACCTGAAAGGACTGCTTTGCTGCATGAAGCCTGCCTTGAACTCTCAAAGGCCAGTCAAAGAGTTAATGCAATAAAACCATCAGCGCACTCTGCTGCTGTACCTGGAAGGACTGCTTTGCTGCATGAAGCCTGCCTTGAACCATCAGAGGCCCGTCAAAGAGTTCATGCAATAAAACCATCAGTGCACTCTGCTGCGCTACCTGGAAGGACTGCTTTGCTGCATGAAGCCTGCCTTGGACCCTCAGAGGACAGTCAAAGAGTTAATGCAATAAAACAATCAGCACACTCTGCTGCTGTACCTGGAAGGACTGCTTTGCTGCATGAAGCCTGCCTTGAACCCTCAGAGGCCAGTCAAAGAGATAATGCAATAAAACCATCAGCGCACTCTGCTGCTGTACCTGAAAGGACTGCTTTGCTGCATGGAGCCTGCCTTGTACCCTCAGAGGCCAGTCAAAGAGTTAATGCAATAAAACCATCAGCGCGCTCTGCTACTGTACCTGGAAGGACTGCTTTGCTGCAGGGAGCCTGCCTTGAACCCTCAGATGCCAGTCAAAGAGTTAATGCAATAAAACCATCAGCGCACTCTGCTGCTGTACCTGGAAGGACTGCTTTGCTGCATGGAGCCTGCCTTGAACCCTCAGAGGCCCGTCAAAGAGTTAATGCAATAAAACCATCAGCGCACTCTGCTGCTGTACCTGGAAGGACTGCTTTGCTGCATGAAGCCTGCCTTGGACCCTCAGAGGCCAGCCAAAGAGTTAATGCAATAAAACCATCCGCGCACTCTGCTGCTGTACCTGGAAGGACTGCTTTGCTGCATGAAGCCTGCCTTGAACCCTCAGAGGCCAGTCAAAGAGTTAATGGAATAAAACCATCAGCGCGCTCTGCTGCTGTACCTGGAAGGACTGCTTTGCTGCATGAAGCCTGCCTTGAACCCTCAGAGGCCCGTCAAAGAGTTAATGCAATAAAACCATCAGCGCACTCTGCTGCTGTACCTGGAAGGACTGCTTTGCTGCATGGAGCCTGCCTTGGACCCCCAGAGGCCAGTCAAAGCGTTAATGCAATAAAACCATCAGCACACTCTGCTGCTGTACCTGGAAGGACTGCTTTGCTGCATGAAGCTTGCCTTGAACCCTCAGAGGCCCGTCAAAGAGTTAATGCAATAAAACCATCAGCGCACTCTGCTGCTGTACCTGGAAGGACTGCTTTGCTGCATGAAGCTTGCCTTGAACCCTCAGAGGCCCGTCAAAGAGTTAATGCAATAAAACCATCAGCGCACTCTGCTGCTGTACCTGGAAGGACTGCTTTGCTGCATGAAGCCTGCCTTGAACCCTCAGAGGCCAGTCAAAGAGTTAATGCAATAAAACCATCTGCGCACTCTGCTGCTGTACCTGGAAGGACTGCGTGGCTGCATGAAGCCTGCCTTGAACCCTCAGAGGCCTGTCAAAGAGTTAATGCAATAAAATCATCAGCGCACTCTGCTGCTGTACCTGAAAGGACTGCTTTGCTGCATGAAGCCTGCCTTGAACCCTCAGAGGCTAGACAAAGAGTAAATGCAATAAAACCATCAGCGCACTCTGCTGCTGTACCTGGAAGGACTGCGTGGCTGCATGAAGCCTGCCTTGAACCCTCAGAGGCCCGTCAAAGAGTTAATGCAATAAAACCATCAACGCACTCTGCTGCTGTACCTGGAAGGACTGCTTTTCTGCATGGAGCCTGCCTTGAACCCTCAGAGACCAGTCAAAGAGTTAATGCAATAAAACCCTCAGTGCACTCTGCTGCTGTACCTGAAAGGACTGCTTTGCTGCATGGAGCCTGCCTTGAACCCTCAGAGGACAGTCAAAGAGTTAATGCAATAAAACCATCAGCACACTCTGCTGCTGTACCTGGAAGGACTGCTTTGCTGCATGAAGCCTGCCTTGAACCCTCAGAGGCCGGTCAAAGAGTTAATGCAATAAAACCATTCGCGCACTCTGCTGCTGTACCTGGAAGGACTGCTTTGCTGCATGAAGCCTGCCTTGAACCCTCAGAGGCCAGTCAAAGAGTTAATGCAATAAAACCCTCAGTGCACTCTGCTGCTGTACCTGAAAGGACTGCTTTGCTGCATGAAGCCTGCCTTGAACCCTCAGAGGCCCGTCAAAGAGTTAATGCAATAAAACCATCAGCGCGCTCTGCTGCTGTACCTGGAAGGACTGCTTTGCTGCATGAAGCCTGCCTTGAACCCTCAGAGGGCAGTCAAAGAGTTAATGCAATAAAACCATCAGCGCACTTTGCTGCTGTACCTGAAAGGACTGCTTTGCTGCATGAAGCCTGCCTTGAACCCTTAGAGGCCAGACAAAGAGTTAATGCAATAAAACCATCAGCGCACTCTGCTGCTGTACCTGAAATGACTGCTTTGCTGCATGAAGCCTGCCTTGAACCCTCCGAGGGCCGTCATAGAGTTAATGCAATAAAACAATCAGCGCACTCTGCTGCTGTACCTGGAAGGACTGCTTTGCTGCATGAAGCCTGCCTTGAACCCTCAGAGGCCAGTCAAGGAGTTAATGCAATAAAACCACCAGCGCACTCTGCTGCTGTACCTGGAAGGACTGCTTTGCTGCATGAAACCTGCCTTGAACCCTCAGAGGCCAGTCAAAGAGTTAATGCAATCAAACCATCAGTGCACTCTGCTGCTGTACCTGAAAGGACTGCTTTGCTGCATGAAGCCTGCCTTGAACCCTCAGAGGCCAGTCAAAGAGTTAATGCAATAAAACCATCAGCGCACTCTGCTGCTGTACCTGGAAGGACTGCTTTGCTGCATGAAGCCTGCCTTGAACCCTCAGAGGCCAGTCAAAGAGATAATGCAATAAAACCATCAGCGCACTCTGCTGCTGTACCTGAAAGGACTGCTTTGCTGCATGAAGCCTGCCTTGAACCCTCAGAAGCCAGTCAAAGAGTTAATGCAATAAAACCATCAGCGCACTCTGCTGCTGTACCTGGAAGGACTGCTTTGCTGCATGAAGCCTGCCTTGAACCCTCAGAGGCCAGTCAAAGAGTTAATGTAATAAAACAATCAGCCCACTCTGTTGCTGTACCTGAAAGGACTGCTTTGCTGCATGAAGCCTGCCTTGAACCCTCAGAGGCCAGTTGAAGAGTTAATGCAATAAAACCATCAGTGCACTCTGCTTCTGTACCTGAAAGGACTGCTTTGCTGCATGAAGCCTGCCTTGAACCCTCAGAGGTCAGTCAAAGAGTTAATGCAATAAAACAACCAGCGCACTCTGCTGCTGTACCTGGAAGGACTGCTTTGCTGCATGGAGCCTGCCTTGAACCCTCAGAGGCCAGTCAAGAGTTAATGCAATAAAACCATCAGTGCACTCTGCTGCTGGACCTGGAAGGACTGCTTTGCTGCATGGAGCCTGCCTTGAACCCTCAGAGGCCAGACAAAGAGTTAATGCAATAAAATCATCAGTGCACTCTGCTGCTGGACCTGGAAGGACTGCTTTGCTGCATGAAGCCTGCCTTGTACCCTCAAAGGCCCGTCAAAGAGTGAATGCAATAAAACCATCAGCGCACTCTGCTGCTGTACCTGGAAGGACTGCTTTGTTGCATGAAGCCTGCCTTGAACCCTCAGAGGCCAGTCAAAGAGTTAATGAAATAAAACCATCAGCGCACTCTGCTGCTGTACACGGAAGGACTGCTTTGTTGCATGAAGCCTGCCTTGAACCCTCAGAGGCCAGTCAAAGAGTTAATGCAATAAAACCATCAGCGCACTCTGCTGCTGTACCCGGAAGGACTGCTTTGTTGCATAAAGCCTGCCTTGAACCCTCAGAGGCCAGTCAAAGAGTTAATGCAATAAAACCACCAGCGCACTCTGCTGCTGGACCTGGAAGGACTGCTTTGCTGCATGGAGCCTGCCTTGAACCCTCAGAGGCCAGACAAAGAGTTAATGCAATAAAACCATCAGCGCACTCTGCTGCTGTACCTGAAAGGACTGCTTTGCTGAATGGAGCCTGCCTTGAACCCTCAGAGGCCAGACAAAGAGTTAATGCAATAAAACCATCAGCGCACTCTGCTGCTGTACCTGAAAGGACTGCTTTGCTGCATGAAGCCTGCCTTGAACCCTCCGAGGGCCGTCATAGAGTTAATGCAATAAAACCATCAGCGCACTCTGCTGCTGTACCTGGAAGGACTGCTTTGCTGCATGAAGCCTGCCTTGAACCCTCAGAGGCCCGTCAAAGAGTTAATGCAATAAATCCATCAGCGCACTCTGCTGCTGTACCTGGAAGGACTGCTTTGCTGCATGGAGCCTGCCTTGGACCCCCAGAGGCCAGTCAAAGAGTTAATGCAATAAAACCATCAGCGCACTCTGCTGCTGGACCTGAAAGGACTGCTTTGCTGCATGAAGCCTGCCTTGAACCCTCAGAGGCCCGTTAAAGAGTTAATGCAATAAAACCATCAGTGCACTCTGCTGCTGTACCTGGAACGACTGCTTTGCTGCATGGAGCCTGCCTTGAACCCTGAGGCCAGTCAAAGCGTTAATGCAATAAAACCATCAGCACACTCTGCTGCTGTACCTGGAAGGACTGCTTTGCTGCATGAAGCCTGCCTTGAACCCTCAGAGGCCCGTCAAAGAGTTAATGCAATAAAACCATCAACACACTCTGCTGCTGTACCTGAAAGGACTGCTTTGCTGCATGAAGCCTGCCTTGAACCCTCAGAGGCCCGTCAAAGAGTTAATGCAATAAAACCATCAACATACTCTGCTGCTGTACCTGAAAGGACTGCTTTGCTGCATGAAGCCTGCCTTGAACCCTCAGAGGCCCGTTAAAGAGTTAATGCAATAAAACCACCAGTGCACTCTGCTGCTGTACCTGGAAGGACTGCTTTGCTGCATGAAGCCTGCCTTGAACCCTGAGGCCCGTCAAAGAGTTAATGCAATAAAACCACCAGTGCACTCTGCTGCTGTATCTGAAAGGACTGCTTTGCTGCATGGAGCCTGCCTTGAACCCTGAGGCCCGTCAAAGAGTTAATGCAATAAAACCATCAGCACACTCTGCTGCTCTACCTGGAAGGACTGCTTTGCTGCATGAAGCCTGTCTTGAACCCTCAGAGGCCAGTCAAAGAGTTAATGCAATAAAACCCTCAGTGCACTCTGCTGCTGTACCTGGAAGGACTGCTTTGCTGCATGAAGCCTGCCTTGAACCCTCAGAGGCCAGTCAAAGAGTTAATGCAATAAAACCATCAGAGCACTCTGCTGCTGTACCTGGAAGGACTGCTTTGCTGCATGAAGCCTGCCTTGAACCCTCAGAGGCCAGTCAAAGAGTTAATGCAATAAAACCATCAGCGCACTCTGCTGCTGTACCTGGAAGGACTGCTTTGCTGCATGAAGCCTGCCTTGAACCCTCAGAGGCCGGTCAACGAGTTAATGCAATAAAACCATCAGCACACTCTGCTGCTGTACCTTGAAGGACTTCTTTGCTGCATGGAGCCTGTCTTGAACCCTCAGAGGCCAGTCAAAGAGTTAATGCAATAAAACCATCAGCGCACTCTGCTGCTGTACCTGGAAGGACTGCTTTGCTGCATGGAGCCTGCCTTGAACCCTCAGAGGCCAGTCAAAGAGTTAATGCAATAAAACCATCAGCGCACTCTGCTGCTGTACCTGAAAGGACTGCTTTGCTGCATGGAGCCTGCCTTGAACCCTGAGAGGCTAGACAAACAGTTAATGCAATAAAACCACCAGTGCACTCTGCTGCTGTACCTGAAAGGACTGCTTTGCTGCATGAAGCCTGCCTTGAACCCTCAGAGGCCCGTCAAAGAGTTAATGCAATAAAACCATCAGGGCGCTCTGCTGCTGTACCTGGAAGGACTGCTTTGCTGCATGGAGCCTGCCTTGAACCCTCAGAGGCCAGTCAAAGAGTTAATGCAATAAAACCATCAGCGCACTCTGCTGCTGTACCTGAAAGGACTGCTTTGCTGCATGGAGCCTGCCTTGAACCCTGAGAGGCTATACAAACAGTTAATGCAATAAAACCACCAGTGCACTCTGCTGCTGTACCTGAAAGGACTGCTTTGCTGCATGGAGCCTGCCTTGGACCCCCAGAGGCCAGTCAAAGCGTTAATGCAATAAAACCATCAGCGCACTCTGCTGTTGTACCCGGAAGGACTGCTTTGTTGCATGAAAACTGCCTTGAACCCTCAGAGGCCAGTCAAAGCGTTAATGCAATAAAACCATCAGCGCACTCTGCTGCTGTACCTGAAAGGACTGCTTTGCTGCATGGAGCCTGCCTTGATCCCTCAGAGGCCAGTCAAAGAGTTAATGCACTGAAACCATCAGCGCACTCTGCTGCTGTACCTGAAAGGACTGCTTTGCTGCATGAAGCCTGCCTTGAACCCTCAGAGGCCAGTCAAAGAGTTAATGCAATAAAACCATCAGCGCACTCTGCTGCTGGACCTGGAAGGACTGCTTTGCTGCATGAAGCCTGCCTTGAACTCTCAGAGGCCAGTCAAAGAGTTAATGCAATAAAACCATCAGTGCACTCTGCTGCACTACCTGGAAGGACTGCTTTGCTGCACGGAGCCTGCCTTGAACCCTCAGAGGCCAGACAAAGAGTTAATGCAATAAAATCATCAGCGCACTCTGCTGCTGTACCTGAAAGGACTGCTTTGCTGCATGGAGCCTGCCTTGAACCCTCAGAGGCCAGATAAAGAGTTAATGCAATAAAACCATCAGCGCACTCTGCTGCTGTACCTGGAAGGACTGCTTTGCTGCATGAAGCCTGTCTTGAACCCTCAGAGGCCAGACAAAGAGTTAATGCAATAAAACCATCAGCGCACTCTGCTGCTGTACCTGAAAGGACTGCTTTGCTGCGGGCAGCCTGCCTTGAACCCTCAGAGGCCCGTCAAAGAGTTAATGCAATAAAACCATCAGCGCACTCTGCTGCTCTACCTGAAAGGACTGCTTTGCTGCATGAAGCCTGCCTTGAACCCTCAGAGGCCAGTCAAAGAGTTAATGCAATAAAACCATCAGCGCACTCTGCTGCTGTACCTGGAAGGACTGCTTTGCTGCATGAAGCCTGCCTTGAACCCTCAGAGGCCAGACAAAGAGTTAATGCAATAAAACCATCAGCGCACTCTGCTGCTGTACCTGGAAGGACTGCTTTGCTGCATGAAGCCTGCCTTGAACTCTCAGAGGCCAGTCAAAGAGTTAATGCAATAAAACTATCAGTGCACTCTGCTGCTGTACCTGGAAGGACTTCTTTGCTGCATGGAGCCTGCCTTGAACCCTCAGAGGCCCGTCAAAGAGTTAATGCAATAAAACCATCAACACACTCTGCTGCTGTACCTGAAAGGACTGCTTTGCTGCATGAAGCCTGCCTTGAACCCTCAGAGGCCAGTCAAAGCGTTAATGCAATAAAACCATCAGCGCACTCTGCTGCTGTACCTGGAAGGACTGCTTTGCTGCATGAAGCCTGCCTTGAACCCTCAGAGGCCAGTCAAAGCGTTAATGCAATAAAACCATCAGCGCACTCTGTTGCTGTACCTGGAAGGACTGCTTTGCTGCATGAAGCCTGCCTTGAACCCTCAGAGGCCAGTCAAGTTAAGGCAATAAAACCATCAGCACACTCTGCTGCTGTACCTGAAAGGACTGCTTTGCTGCATGAAGCTTGCCTTGAACCCTCAGAGGCCCGTTAAAGAGTTAATGCAATAAAACCACCAGTGCACTCTGCTGCTGTACCTGGAAGGACTGCTTTGCTGCATGAAGCCTGCCTTGAACCCTCAGAGGCCCGTCAAAGAGTTAATGCAATAAAACCATCAGCGCACTCTGCTGCTGTACCTGGAAGGACTGCTTTGCTGCATGAAGCCTGCCTTGAACCCGCAGAGGCCCGTTAAAGAGTTAATGCAATAAAACCACCAGTGCACTCTGCTGCTGTACCTGGAAGGACTGCTTTGCTGCATGAAGCCTGCCTTGAACCCTGAGGCCCGTCAAAGAGTTAATGCAATAAAACCACCAGCGCACTCTGCTGCTGTACCTGGAAGGACTGTTTTGCTGCATGGAGCCTGCCTTGGACCCCCAGAGGCCAGTCAAAGCGTTATTGCAATAAAACCATCAGCACACTCTGCTGCTGTACCTGAAAGGACTGCTTTGCTGCATGAAGCCTGCCTTGAACCCTCAGAAGACAGTCAAAGAGTTAATGCAATGAAACCACCAGCGCACTCTGCTGCATTGCTGCATGAAGCCTGCCTTGAACCCTCAGAGGACAGTCAAAGAGTTAATGCAATAAAACCATCAGCGCACTCTGCTGCTGTACCTGAAAGGACTGCTTTGCTGCATGAAGCTTCCTTGAACCCTCAGAGGCCAGACAAAGAGTTAATGCAATAAAACCATCAGGGCACTCTGCTGCTGTACCTGGAAGGACTGCTTTGCTGCATGAAGCCTGCCTTGAACCCTCAGAGGCCCGTCAAAGAGTTAATGCAATAAAACCATCAGCGCACTCTGCTGCTGTACCTGGAAGGACTGCTTTGCTGCATGAAGCCTGCCTTGAACCCTCAGAGGGCAGTCAAAGAGTTAATGCAATAAAACCATCAGCGCGCTCTGCTGCTGTACCTGGAAGGACTGCTTTGCTGCATGTAGCCTGCCTTGAACCCTCAGAGGACAGTCAAAGAGTTAATGCAATAAAACCATCAGCACACTCTGCTGCTGTACCTGAAAGGACTGCTTTGCTGCATGAAGCCTGCCATGAACCCTCAGAGGACAGTCAAAGAGTTAATGCAATGAAACCACCAGCGCACTCTGCTGCTGTACTTGAAAGGACTGCTTTGCTGCATGAAGCCTGCCTTGAACCCTCAGAGGACAGTCAAAGAGTTAATGCAATGAAACCATCAGTGCACTCTGCTGCTGTACCTGGAAGGACTGCTTTGCTGCATGAAGCCTGCCTTGAACCCTCAGAGGACAGTCAAAGAGTTAATGCAATAAAACCATCAGCGCGCTCTGCTGCTGTACCTGGAAGGACTGCTTTGCTGCATGGAGCCTGCCTTGTACCCCCAGAGGCCAGTCAAAGCGTTAATGCAATAAAACCATCAGCACACTCTGCTGCTGTACCTGAAAGGACTGCTTTGCTGCATGAAGCCTGCCTTGAACTCTCAAAGGCCAGTCAAAGAGTTATTGCAATAAAACCATCAGCACACTCTGCTGCTGTACCTGAAAGGACTGCTTTGCTGCATGAAGCCTGCCTTGAACCCTCAGAGGACAGTCAAAGAGTTAATGCAATAAAACCATCAGCGCGCTCTGCTGCTGTACCTGGAAGGACTGCTTGGCTGCATGGAGCCTGCCTTGTACCCCCAGAGGCCAGTCAAAGCGTTAATGCAATAAAACCATCAGCACACTCTGCTGCTGTACCTGAAAGGACTGCTTTGCTGCATGAAGCCTGCCTTGAACTCTCAAAGGCCAGTCAAAGAGTTAATGCAATAAAACCATCAGCGCACTCTGCTGCTGTACCTGGAAGGACTGCTTTGCTGCATGAAGCCTGCCTTGAACCCTTAGAGGGCAGTCAAAGAGTTAATGCAATAAAACCATCAGTGCACTCTGCTGCTGTACCTGGAAGGACTGCTTTGTTGCATGAAGCCTGCCTTGAACTCTCAAAGGCCAGTCAAAGAGTTAATGCAATAAAACCATCAGCGCGCTCTGCTGCTGTACCTGAAAGGACTGCTTTGCTGCATGAAGCCTGCCTTGAACTCTCAAAGGCCAGTCAAAGAGTTAATGCAATAAAACCATCAGCGCACTCTGCTGCTCTACCTGAAAGGACTGCTTTGCTGCATGAAGCCTGCCTTGAACTCTCAAAGGCCATTCAAAGAGTTAATGCAATAAAACCATCAGCGCACTCTGCTGCTGTACCTGGAAGGACTGTTTTGCGGCATGAAGTCTGCCTTGAACCCTCAGAGGCCAGTCAAAGAGTTAATGTAATAAAACCATCAGCGCCCTCTGCTGCTGTACCTGGAAGGACTGCTTTGCTGCACGAAGCCTGCCTTGAACCCTCAGAGTCCAGTCAAAGAGTTAATACAATAAAACCACAAGTGCACTCTGCTGCTGTACCTGGAAGGACTGCTTTGCTGCATGAAGCCTGCCTTGAACCCTCAGAGGCCCGTTAAAGAGTTAATGTAATAAAACCACCAGTGCACTCTGCTGCTGTACCTGGAAGGACTGCTTTGCTGCATGAGGCCTGCCTTGAACCCTGAGGCCCGTCAAAGAGTTAATGCAATAAAACCACCAGTGCACTCTGCTGCTGTACCTGAAAGGACTGCTTTGCTGCATGAAGCCTGCCTTGAACCCTGAGGCCCGTCAAAGAGTTAATGCAATAAAACCACCAGCGCACTCTGCTGCTGTACCTGAAAGGACTGCTTTGCTGCATGAAGCCTGCCTTGAACCCTGAGGCCCGTCAAAGAGTTAATGCAATAAAACAACCAGCGCACTCTGCTGCTGTACCTGAAAGGACTGCTTTGCTGCATGAAGCCTGCCTTGAACCCTGAGGCCAGTCAAAGAGTTAATGCAATAAAACCATCAGTGCACTCTGCTGCTGTACCTGAAAGGACTGCTTTGCTGCATGGAGCCTGCCCTGAACCCTCAGAGGCCAGACAAAGAGTTAATGCAATAAAACCATCAGCGCACTCTGCTGCTGTACCTGGAAGGACTGCTTTGCTGCATGAAGCATGCCTTGAACCCTCAGAGGCCCGTCTAAGAGTTAATGCAATAAATCCATCAGCGCACCCTGCTGCTGTACCTGGAAGGACTGCTTTGCTGCATGGAGCCTGCCTTGGACCCCCAGAGGCCAGTCAAAGAGTTAATGCAATAAAACCATCAGCACACTCTGCTGCTGTACCCGGAAGGACTGCGTGGCTGCATGAAGCCTGCCTTGAACCCTCAAAGGCCAGTCAAAGAGTTAATGCAATAAAACCATCAGCGCACTCTGCTGCTGTACCTGAAAGGACTGCTTTGCTGCATGAAGCCTGCCTTGAACTCTCAGAGGCCAGTCAAAGAGTTAATGCAATAAAACCATCAGCGCACTCTGCTGCTGTACCTGAAAGGACTGCTTTGCTGCATGAAGCCTGCCTTGAACTCTCAAAGGCCAGTCAAAGAGTTAATGCAATAAAACCATCAGCGCACTCTGCTGCTGTACCTGGAAGGACTGCTTTGCTGCACGAAGCCTGCCTTGAACCCTCAGAGGCCAGTCAAAGAGTTAATGCAATAAAACCATCTGCGCACTCTGCTGCTGTACCTGAAAGGACTGCTTTGCTGCATGAAGCCTGCCTGGAACCCTCAGAGGCCAGTCAAAGAGTTAATGCAATAAAACCATCAGCGCACTCTGCTGCTGTACCTGGAACGACTGCTTTGCTGCACGAAGCCTGCCTTGAACCCTCAGAGGCCAGCCAAAGAGTTAATGCAATAAAACCATCAGCGCACTCTGCTGCTGTACCTGGAAGGACTGCTTTGCTGCATGAAGCCTGCCTTGAACCCTCAGAGGCCCGTCAAAGAGTTCATGCAATAAAACCATCAATGCACTCTGCTGCGCTACCTGGAAGGACTGCTTTGCTGCATGGAGCCTGCCTTGAACCCTCAGAGGCCAGTCAAAGAGTTAATGCAATAAAACCATCAGCGCACTCTGCTGCTGTACCTGGAAGGACTGCTTTGCTGCATGAAGCTTGCCTTGAACCCTCAGAGGCCCGTCAAAGAGTTAATGCAATAAAACCATCAGCGCACTCTGCTGCTGTACCTGGAAGGACTGCTTTGCTGCATGAAGCCTGCCTTGAACCCTCAGAGGCCAGTCAAAGAGTTAATGCAATAAAACCATCAGTGCACTCTGCTGCTGTACCTGAAAGGACTGCTTTGCTGCATGAAGCCTGCCTTGAACCCTCAGAGGCCAGTCAAAGAGTTAATGCAATAAAACCATCTGCGCACTCTGCTGCTGTACCTGGAAGGACTGCTTTGCTGCATGAAGCCTGCCTTGAACCCTCAGAGGCCAGTCAAAGAGTTAATGCAATAAAACCATCTGCGCACTCTGCTGCTGTACCTGGAAGGACTGCGTGGCTGCATGAAGCCTGCCTTGAACCCTCAGAGGCCAGTCAAAGAGTTAATGCAATAAAATCATCAGCGCACTCTGCTGCTGTACCTGAAAGGACTGCTTTGCTGCATGAAGCCTGCCTTGAGCCCTCAGAGGCTAGACAAAGAGTTAATGCAATAAAACCATCAGTGCACTCTGCTGCTGTACCTGGAAGGACTGCTTTGCTGCATGAAGCCTGCCTTGAACCCTCAGAGGCCCGTCAAAGAGTTAATGCAATAAAACCATCAACGCACTCTGCTGCTGTACCTGAAAGGACTGCTTTGCTGCATGAAGCCTGCCTTGAACCCTCAGAGGCCCGTCAAAGAGTTAATGCAATAAAACCATCAACGCACTCTGCTGCTGTACCTGAAAGGACTGCTTTGCTGCATGGAGCCTGCCTTGAACCCTCAGAGGCCTGTCAAAGAGTTAATGCAATAAAACCATCAGCGCGCTCTGCTGCTGTACCTGGAAGGACTGCTTTGCTGCATGGAGCCTGCCTTGAACCCTCAGAGGCCAGTCGAAGAGTTAATGCAATAAAACCCTCAGTGCACTCTGCTGCTGTACCTGGAAGGACTGCTTTGCTGCATGAAGCCTGTCTTGAACCCTCAGAGGCCAGTCAAAGAGTTAATGCAATAAAACCCTCAGTGCACTCTGCTGCTGTACCTGGAAGGACTGCTTTGCTGCATGAAGCCTGCCTTGAACCCTCAGAGGCCAGTCAAAGAGTTAATGCAATAAAACCATCAGAGCACTCTGCTGCTGTACCTGGAAGGACTGCTTTGCTGCATGAAGCCTGCCTTGAACCCTCAGAGGCCAGTCAAAGAGTTAATGCAATAAAACCATCAGCGCACTCTGCTGCTGTACCTGGAAGGACTGCTTTGCTGCATGAAGCCTGCCTTGAACCCTCAGAGGCCGGTCAACGAGTTAATGCAATAAAACCATCAGCACGCTCTGCTGCTGTACCTGAAAGGACTGCTTTGCTGCATGAAGCCTGCCTTGAACCCTCAGAGGCCCGTCAAAGAGTTAATGCAATAAAACCATCAGCGCGCTCTGCTGCTGTACCTGGAAGGACTGCTTTGCTGCATGGAGCCTGCCTTGAACCCTCAGAGGCCAGTCAAAGAGTTAATGCAATAAAACCATCAGCGCACTCTGCTGCTGTACCTGAAAGGACTGCTTTGCTGCATGGAGCCTGCCTTGAACCCTGAGAGGCTAGACAAAGAGTTAATGCAATAAAACCACCAGTGCACTCTGCTGCTGTACCTGAAAGGACTGCTTTGCTGCATGGAGCCTGCCTTGAACCCTGAGAGGCTAGACAAAGAGTTAATGCAATAAAACCACCAGTGCACTCTGCTGCTGTACCTGGAAGGACTGCTTTGCTGCATGGAGCCTGCCTTGGACCCCCAGAGGCCAGTCAAAGCGTTAATGCAATAAAACCATCAGCGCACTCTGCTGCTGTACCTGAAAGGACTGCTTTGCTGCATGGAGCCTGCCTTGATCCCTCAGAGGCCAGTCAAAGAGTTAATGCACTGAAACCACCAGCGCACTCTGCTGCTGTACCTGGAAGGACTGCTTTGCTGCATGAAGCCTGCCTTGAACCCTCAGAGGCCAGTCAAAGAGTTAATGCAATAAAACCATCAGCGCACTCTGCTGCTGTACCTGAAAGGACTGCTTTGCTGCATGGAGCCTGCCTTGAACCCTGAGAGGCTAGACAAAGAGTTATTGCAATAAAACCATCAGCACACTCTGCTGCTGTACCTGAAAGGACTGCTTTGCTGCATGAAGCCTGCCTTGAACCCTCAGAGGACAGTCAAAGAGTTAATGCAATAAAACCATCAGCGCGCTCTGCTGCTGTACCTGGAAGGACTGCTTGGCTGCATGGAGCCTGCCTTGTACCCCCAGAGGCCAGTCAAAGCGTTAATGCAATAAAACCATCAGCACACTCTGCTGCTGTACCTGAAAGGACTGCTTTGCTGCATGAAGCCTGCCTTGAACTCTCAAAGGCCAGTCAAAGAGTGAATGCAATAAAACCATCAGCGCACTCTGCTGCTGTACCTGGAAGGACTGCTTTGCTGCATGAAGCCTGCCTTGAACCCTTAGAGGGCAGTCAAAGAGTTAATGCAATAAAACCATCAGTGCACTCTGCTGCTGTACCTGGAAGGACTGCTTTGTTGCATGAAGCCTGCCTTGAACTCTCAAAGGCCAGTCAAAGAGTTAATGCAATAAAACCATCAGCGCGCTCTGCTGCTGTACCTGAAAGGACTGCTTTGCTGCATGAAGCCTGCCTTGAACTCTCAAAGGCCAGTCAAAGAGTTAATGCAATAAAACCATCAGCGCACTCTGCTGCTCTACCTGAAAGGACTGCTTTGCTGCATGAAGCCTGCCTTGAACTCTCAAAGGCCAGTCAAAGAGTTAATGCAATAAAACCATCAGCGCACTCTGCTGCTGTACCTGGAAGGACTGTTTTGCGGCATGAAGTCTGCCTTGAACCCTCAGAGGCCAGTCAAAGAGTTAATGTAATAAAACCATCAGCGCCCTCTGCTGCTGTACCTGGAAGGACTGCTTTGCTGCACGAAGCCTGCCTTGAACCCTCAGAGTCCAGTCAAAGAGTTAATACAATAAAACCACAAGTGCACTCTGCTGCTGTACCTGGAAGGACTGCTTTGCTGCATGAAGCCTGCCTTGAACCCTCAGAGGCCCGTTAAAGAGTTAATGTAATAAAACCACCAGTGCACTCTGCTGCTGTACCTGGAAGGACTGCTTTGCTGCATGAGGCCTGCCTTGAACCCTGAGGCCCGTCAAAGAGTTAATGCAATAAAACCACCAGTGCACTCTGCTGCTGTACCTGAAAGGACTGCTTTGCTGCATGAAGCCTGCCTTGAACCCTGAGGCCCGTCAAAGAGTTAATGCAATAAAACCACCAGCGCACTCTGCTGCTGTACCTGAAAGGACTGCTTTGCTGCATGAAGCCTGCCTTGAACCCTGAGGCCCGTCAAAGAGTTAATGCAATAAAACCACCAGCGCACTCTGCTGCTGTACCTGAAAGGACTGCTTTGCTGCATGAAGCCTGCCTTGAACCCTGAGGCCAGTCAAAGAGTTAATGCAATAAAACCATCAGTGCACTCTGCTGCTGTACCTGAAAGGACTGCTTTGCTGCATGGAGCCTGCCCTGAACCCTCAGAGGCCAGACAAAGAGTTAATGCAATAAAACCATCAGCGCACTCTGCTGCTGTACCTGGAAGGACTGCTTTGCTGCATGAAGCATGCCTTGAACCCTCAGAGGCCCGTCTAAGAGTTAATGCAATAAATCCATCAGCGCACCCTGCTGCTGTACCTGGAAGGACTGCTTTGCTGCATGGAGCCTGCCTTGGACCCCCAGAGGCCAGTCAAAGAGTTAATGCAATAAAACCATCAGCACACTCTGCTGCTGTACCCGGAAGGACTGCGTGGCTGCATGAAGCCTGCCTTGAACCCTCAAAGGCCAGTCAAAGAGTTAATGCAATAAAACCATCAGCGCACTCTGCTGCTGTACCTGAAAGGACTGCTTTGCTGCATGAAGCCTGCCTTGAACTCTCAGAGGCCAGTCAAAGAGTTAATGCAATAAAACCATCAGCGCACTCTGCTGCTGTACCTGAAAGGACTGCTTTGCTGCATGAAGCCTGCCTTGAACTCTCAAAGGCCAGTCAAAGAGTTAATGCAATAAAACCATCAGCGCACTCTGCTGCTGTACCTGGAAGGACTGCTTTGCTGCACGAAGCCTGCCTTGAACCCTCAGAGGCCAGTCAAAGAGTTAATGCAATAAAACCATCTGCGCACTCTGCTGCTGTACCTGAAAGGACTGCTTTGCTGCATGAAGCCTGCCTGGAACCCTCAGAGGCCAGTCAAAGAGTTAATGCAATAAAACCATCAGCGCACTCTGCTGCTGTACCTGGAACGACTGCTTTGCTGCACGAAGCCTGCCTTGAACCCTCAGAGGCCAGCCAAAGAGTTAATGCAATAAAACCATCAGCGCACTCTGCTGCTGTACCTGGAAGGACTGCTTTGCTGCATGAAGCCTGCCTTGAACCCTCAGAGGCCCGTCAAAGAGTTCATGCAATAAAACCATCAATGCACTCTGCTGCGCTACCTGGAAGGACTGCTTTGCTGCATGGAGCCTGCCTTGAACCCTCAGAGGCCAGTCAAAGAGTTAATGCAATAAAACCATCAGCGCACTCTGCTGCTGTACCTGGAAGGACTGCTTTGCTGCATGAAGCTTGCCTTGAACCCTCAGAGGCCCGTCAAAGAGTTAATGCAATAAAACCATCAGCGCACTCTGCTGCTGTACCTGGAAGGACTGCTTTGCTGCATGAAGCCTGCCTTGAACCCTCAGAGGCCAGTCAAAGAGTTAATGCAATAAAACCATCAGTGCACTCTGCTGCTGTACCTGAAAGGACTGCTTTGCTGCATGAAGCCTGCCTTGAACCCTCAGAGGCCAGTCAAAGAGTTAATGCAATAAAACCATCTGCGCACTCTGCTGCTGTACCTGGAAGGACTGCTTTGCTGCATGAAGCCTGCCTTGAACCCTCAGAGGCCAGTCAAAGAGTTAATGCAATAAAACCATCTGCGCACTCTGCTGCTGTACCTGGAAGGACTGCGTGGCTGCATGAAGCCTGCCTTGAACCCTCAGAGGCCAGTCAAAGAGTTAATGCAATAAAATCATCAGCGCACTCTGCTGCTGTACCTGAAAGGACTGCTTTGCTGCATGAAGCCTGCCTTGAGCCCTCAGAGGCTAGACAAAGAGTTAATGCAATAAAACCATCAGTGCACTCTGCTGCTGTACCTGGAAGGACTGCGTGGCTGCATGAAGCCTGCCTTGAACCCTCAGAGGCCCGTCAAAGAGTTAATGCAATAAAACCATCAACGCACTCTGCTGCTGTACCTGAAAGGACTGCTTTGCTGCATGGAGCCTGCCTTGAACCCTCAGAGGCCTGTCAAAGAGTTAATGCAATAAAACCATCAGCGCGCTCTGCTGCTGTACCTGGAAGGACTGCTTTGCTGCATGGAGCCTGCCTTGAACCCTCAGAGGCCAGTCGAAGAGTTAATGCAATAAAACCCTCAGTGCACTCTGCTGCTGTACCTGGAAGGACTGCTTTGCTGCATGAAGCCTGTCTTGAACCCTCAGAGGCCAGTCAAAGAGTTAATGCAATAAAACCCTCAGTGCACTCTGCTGCTGTACCTGGAAGGACTGCTTTGCTGCATGAAGCCTGCCTTGAACCCTCAGAGGCCAGTCAAAGAGTTAATGCAATAAAACCATCAGAGCACTCTGCTGCTGTACCTGGAAGGACTGCTTTGCTGCATGAAGCCTGCCTTGAACCCTCAGAGGCCAGTCAAAGAGTTAATGCAATAAAACCATCAGCGCACTCTGCTGCTGTACCTGGAAGGACTGCTTTGCTGCATGGAGCCTGCCTTGAACCCTCAGAGGCCAGACAAAGAGTTAATGCAATAAAACCATCAGCGCAATCTGCTGCTGTACCTGAAAGGACTGCTTTGCTGCATGAAGCCTGCCTTAAACCCTCAGAGGCCCGTCAAAGAGTTAATGCAATAAAACCATCAGCACACTCTGCTGCTGTACCTGGAAGGACTGCTTTGCTGCATGAAGCCTGCCTTGAACCCTCAGAGGCCGGTCAACGAGTTAATGCAATAAAACCATCAGCACGCTCTGCTGCTGTACCTGAAAGGACTGCTTTGCTGCATGAAGCCTGCCTTGAACCCTCAGAGGCCCGTCAAAGAGTTAATGCAATAAAACCATCAGCGCGCTCTGCTGCTGTACCTGGAAGGACTGCTTTGCTGCATGGAGCCTGCCTTGAACCCTCAGAGGCCAGTCAAAGAGTTAATGCAATAAAACCATCAGCGCACTCTGCTGCTGTACCTGAAAGGACTGCTTTGCTGCATGGAGCCTGCCTTGAACCCTGAGAGGCTAGACAAAGAGTTAATGCAATAAAACCACCAGTGCACTCTGCTGCTGTACCTGAAAGGACTGCTTTGCTGCATGGAGCCTGCCTTGAACCCTGAGAGGCTAGACAAAGAGTTAATGCAATAAAACCACCAGTGCACTCTGCTGCTGTACCTGGAAGGACTGCTTTGCTGCATGGAGCCTGCCTTGGACCCCCAGAGGCCAGTCAAAGCGTTAATGCAATAAAACCATCAGTGCACTCTGCTGCACTACCTGGAAGGACTGCTTTGCTGCACGGAGCCTGCCTTGAACCCTCAGAGGCCAGACAAAGAGTTAATGCAATAAAACCATCAGCGCACTCTGCTGCTGTACCTGGAAGGACTGCTTTGCTGCATGAAGCCTGCCTTGAACCCTCAAGGCCAGACAAAGAGTTAATGCAATAAAACCATCAGCGCACTCTGCTGCTGTACCTGGAAGGACTGCTTTGCTGCATGAAGCCTGTCTTGAACCCTCAGAGGCCAGACAAAGAGTTAATGCAATAAAACCATCAGCGCACTCTGCTGCTGTACCTGAAAGGACTGCTTTGCTGCGCGCAGCCTGCCTTGAACCCTCAGAGGCCCGTCAAAGAGTTAATGCAATAAAACCATCAGCGCACTCTGCTGCTGTACCTGAAAGGACTGCTTTGCTGCATGAAGCCTGCCTTGAACCCTCAGAGGCCAGTCAAAGAGTTAATGCAATAAAACCATCAGCGCACTCTGCTGCTGTACCTGGAAGGACTGCTTTGCTGCATGAAGCCTGCCTTGAACCCTCAGAGGCCAGACAAAGAGTTAATGCAATAAAACCATCAGCGCACTCTGCTGCTGTACCTGGAAGGACTGCTTTGCTGCATGAAGCCTGCCTTGAACTCTCAGAGGCCAGTCAAAGAGTTAATGCAATAAAACCATCAGTGCACTCTGCTGCTGTACCTGGAAGGACTTCTTTGCTGCATGGAGCCTGCCTTGAACCCTCAGAGGCCCGTCAAAGAGTTAATGCAATAAAACCATCAGCGCGCTCTGCTGCTGTACCTGAAAGGACTGCTTTGCTGCATGGAGCCTGCCTTGAACCCTCAGAGGCCAGTCAAAGCGTTAATGCAATAAAACCATCAGCGCACTCTGCTGCTGTACCTGGAAGGACTGCTTTGCTGCATGAAGCCTGCCTTGAACCCTCAGAGGCCAGTCAAAGCGTTAATGCAATAAAACCATCAGCGCACTCTGCTGCTGTACCTGGAAGGACTGCTTTGCTGCATGAAGCCTGCCTTGAACCCTCAGAGGCCAGTCAAGTTAAGGCAATAAAACCATCAGCACACTCTGCTGCTGTACCTGAAAGGACTGCTTTGCTGCATGAAGCTTGCCTTGAACCCTCAGAGGCCCGTTAAAGAGTTAATGCAATAAAACCACCAGTGCACTCTGCTGCTGTACCTGGAAGGACTGCTTTGCTGCATGAAGCCTGCCTTGAACCCTCAGAGGCCCGTCAAAGAGTTAATGCAATAAAACCATCAGCGCACTCTGCTGCTGTACCTGGAAGGACTGCTTTGCTGCATGAAGCCTGCCTTGAACCCGCAGAGGCCCGTTAAAGAGTTAATGCAATAAAACCACCAGTGCACTCTGCTGCTGTACCTGGAAGGACTGCTTTGCTGCATGAAGCCTGCCTTGAACCCTGAGGCCCGTCAAAGAGTTAATGCAATAAAACCACCAGCGCACTCTGCTGCTGTACCTGGAAGGACTGCTTTGCTGCATGGAGCCTGCCTTGGACCCCCAGAGGCCAGTCAAAGCGTTATTGCAATAAAACCATCAGCACACTCTGCTGCTGTACCTGAAAGGACTGCTTTGCTGCATGAAGCCTGCCTTGAACCCTCAGAAGACAGTCAAAGAGTTAATGCAATGAAACCACCAGCGCACTCTGCTGCTGTACCTGAAAGGACTGCTTTGCTGCATGAAGCCTGCCTTGAACCCTCAGAGGACAGTCAAAGAGTTAATGCAATAAAACCATCAGCGCACTCTGCTGCTGTACCTGAAAGGACTGCTTTGCTGCATGAAGCTTCCTTGAACCCTCAGAGGCCAGACAAAGAGTTAATGCAATAAAACCATCAGGGCACTCTGCTGCTGTACCTGGAAGGACTGCTTTGCTGCATGAAGCCTGCCTTGAACCCTCAGAGGCCCGTCAAAGAGTTAATGCAATAAAACCATCAGCGCACTCTGCTGCTGTACCTGGAAGGACTGCTTTGCTGCATGAAGCCTGCCTTGAACCCTCAGAGGGCAGTCAAAGAGTTAATGCAATAAAACCATCAGCGCGCTCTGCTGCTGTACCTGGAAGGACTGCTTTGCTGCATGTAGCCTGCCTTGAACCCTCAGAGGACAGTCAAAGAGTTAATGCAATAAAACCATCAGCACACTCTGCTGCTGTACCTGAAAGGACTGCTTTGCTGCATGAAGCCTGCCATGAACCCTCAGAGGACAGTCAAAGAGTTAATGCAATGAAACCACCAGCGCACTCTGCTGCTGTACCTGAAAGGACTGCTTTGCTGCATGAAGCCTGCCTTGAACCCTCAGAGGACAGTCAAAGAGTTAATGCAATGAAACCATCAGTGCACTCTGCTGCTGTACCTGGAAGGACTGCTTTGCTGCATGAAGCCTGCCTTGAACCCTCAGAGGACAGTCAAAGAGTTAATGCAATAAAACCATCAGCGCGCTCTGCTGCTGTACCTGGAAGGACTGCTTTGCTGCATGGAGCCTGCCTTGTACCCCCAGAGGCCAGTCAAAGCGTTAATGCAATAAAACCATCAGCACACTCTGCTGCTGTACCTGAAAGGACTGCTTTGCTGCATGAAGCCTGCCTTGAACTCTCAAAGGCCAGTCAAAGAGTTATTGCAATAAAACCATCAGCACACTCTGCTGCTGTACCTGAAAGGACTGCTTTGCTGCATGAAGCCTGCCTTGAACCCTCAGAGGACAGTCAAAGAGTTAATGCAATAAAACCATCAGCGCGCTCTGCTGCTGTACCTGGAAGGACTGCTTGGCTGCATGGAGCCTGCCTTGTACCCCCAGAGGCCAGTCAAAGCGTTAATGCAATAAAACCATCAGCACACTCTGCTGCTGTACCTGAAAGGACTGCTTTGCTGCATGAAGCCTGCCTTGAACTCTCAAAGGCCAGTCAAAGAGTTAATGCAATAAAACCATCAGCGCACTCTGCTGCTGTACCTGGAAGGACTGCTTTGCTGCATGAAGCCTGCCTTGAACCCTTAGAGGGCAGTCAAAGAGTTAATGCAATAAAACCATCAGTGCACTCTGCTGCTGTACCTGGAAGGACTGCTTTGTTGCATGAAGCCTGCCTTGAACTCTCAAAGGCCAGTCAAAGAGTTAATGCAATAAAACCATCAGCGCGCTCTGCTGCTGTACCTGAAAGGACTGCTTTGCTGCATGAAGCCTGCCTTGAACTCTCAAAGGCCAGTCAAAGAGTTAATGCAATAAAACCATCAGCGCACTCTGCTGCTCTACCTGAAAGGACTGCTTTGCTGCATGAAGCCTGCCTTGAACTCTCAAAGGCCAGTCAAAGAGTTAATGCAATAAAACCATCAGCGCACTCTGCTGCTGTACCTGGAAGGACTGTTTTGCGGCATGAAGTCTGCCTTGAACCCTCAGAGGCCAGTCAAAGAGTTAATGTAATAAAACCATCAGCGCCCTCTGCTGCTGTACCTGGAAGGACTGCTTTGCTGCACGAAGCCTGCCTTGAACCCTCAGAGTCCAGTCAAAGAGTTAATACAATAAAACCACAAGTGCACTCTGCTGCTGTACCTGGAAGGACTGCTTTGCTGCATGAAGCCTGCCTTGAACCCTCAGAGGCCCGTTAAAGAGTTAATGTAATAAAACCACCAGTGCACTCTGCTGCTGTACCTGGAAGGACTGCTTTGCTGCATGAGGCCTGCCTTGAACCCTGAGGCCCGTCAAAGAGTTAATGCAATAAAACCACCAGTGCACTCTGCTGCTGTACCTGAAAGGACTGCTTTGCTGCATGAAGCCTGCCTTGAACCCTGAGGCCCGTCAAAGAGTTAATGCAATAAAACCACCAGCGCACTCTGCTGCTGTACCTGAAAGGACTGCTTTGCTGCATGAAGCCTGCCTTGAACCCTGAGGCCCGTCAAAGAGTTAATGCAATAAAACCACCAGCGCACTCTGCTGCTGTACCTGAAAGGACTGCTTTGCTGCATGAAGCCTGCCTTGAACCCTGAGGCCAGTCAAAGAGTTAATGCAATAAAACCATCAGTGCACTCTGCTGCTGTACCTGAAAGGACTGCTTTGCTGCATGGAGCCTGCCCTGAACCCTCAGAGGCCAGACAAAGAGTTAATGCAATAAAACCATCAGCGCACTCTGCTGCTGTACCTGGAAGGACTGCTTTGCTGCATGAAGCATGCCTTGAACCCTCAGAGGCCCGTCTAAGAGTTAATGCAATAAATCCATCAGCGCACCCTGCTGCTGTACCTGGAAGGACTGCTTTGCTGCATGGAGCCTGCCTTGGACCCCCAGAGGCCAGTCAAAGAGTTAATGCAATAAAACCATCAGCGCACTCTGCTGCTGTACCTGAAAGGACTGCTTTGCTGCATGGAGCCTGCCTTGAACCCTGAGAGGCCAGTCAAAGAGTTAATGCAATAAAACCATCAGCGCGCTCTGCTGCTGTACCTGGAAGGACTGCTTTGCTGCATGGAGCCTGCCTTGGACCCCCAGAGGCCAGTCAAAGAGTTAATGCAATAAAACCACCAGTGCACTCTGCTGCTGTACCTGAAAGGACTGCTTTGCTGCATGGAGCCTGCCTTGGACCCCCAGAGGCCAGTCAAAGCGTTAATGCAATAAAACCATCAGCGCACTCTGCTGCTGTACCTGAAAGGACTGCTTTGCTGCATGGAGCCTGCCTTGATCCCTCAGAGGCCAGTCAAAGAGTTAATGCACTGAAACCACCAGCGCACTCTGCTGCTGTACCTGAAAGGACTGCTTTGCTGCATGAAGCCTGCCTTGAACCCTCAGAGGCCAGTCAAAGAGTTAATGCAATAAAACCATCAGCGCACTCTGCTGCTGGACCTGGAAGGACTGCTTTGCTGCATGAAGCCTGCCTTGAACTCTCAGAGGCCAGTCAAAGAGTTAATGCAATAAAACCATCAGTGCACTCTGCTGCACTACCTGGAAGGACTGCTTTGCTGCACGGAGCCTGCCTTGAACCCTCAGAGGCCAGACAAAGAGTTAATGCAATAAAATCATCTGCGCACTCTGCTGCTGTACCTGAAAGGACTGCTTTGCTGCATGGAGCCTGCCTTGAACCCTCAAGGCCAGACAAAGAGTTAATGCAATAAAACCATCAGCGCACTCTGCTGCTGTACCTGGAAGGACTGCTTTGCTGCATGAAGCCTGTCTTGAACCCTCAGAGGCCAGACAAAGAGTTAATGCAATAAAACCATCAGCGCACTCTGCTGCTGTACCTGAAAGGACTGCTTTGCTGCGCGCAGCCTGCCTTGAACCCTCAGAGGCCCGTCAAAGAGTTAATGCAATAAAACCATCAGCGCACTCTGCTGCTGTACCTGAAAGGACTGCTTTGCTGCATGAAGCCTGCCTTGAACCCTCAGAGGCCAGTCAAAGAGTTAATGCAATAAAACCATCAGCGCACTCTGCTGCTGTACCTGGAAGGACTGCTTTGCTGCATGAAGCCTGCCTTGAACCCTCAGAGGCCAGACAAAGAGTTAATGCAATAAAACCATCAGCGCACTCTGCTGCTGTACCTGGAAGGACTGCTTTGCTGCATGAAGCCTGCCTTGAACTCTCAGAGGCCAGTCAAAGAGTTAATGCAATAAAACCATCAGTGCACTCTGCTGCTGTACCTGGAAGGACTTCTTTGCTGCATGGAGCCTGCCTTGAACCCTCAGAGGCCCGTCAAAGAGTTAATGCAATAAAACCATCAGCGCGCTCTGCTGCTGTACCTGAAAGGACTGCTTTGCTGCATGGAGCCTGCCTTGAACCCTCAGAGGCCAGTCAAAGCGTTAATGCAATAAAACCATCAGCGCACTCTGCTGCTGTACCTGGAAGGACTGCTTTGCTGCATGAAGCCTGCCTTGAACCCTCAGAGGCCAGTCAAAGCGTTAATGCAATAAAACCATCAGCGCACTCTGCTGCTGTACTTGGAAGGACTGCTTTGCTGCATGAAGCCTGCCTTGAACCCTCAGAGGCCAGTCAAGTTAAGGCAATAAAACCATCAGCACACTCTGCTGCTGTACCTGAAAGGACTGCTTTGCTGCATGAAGCTTGCCTTGAACCCTCAGAGGCCCGTTAAAGAGTTAATGCAATAAAACCACCAGTGCACTCTGCTGCTGTACCTGGAAGGACTGCTTTGCTGCATGAAGCCTGCCTTGAACCCTCAGAGGCCCGTCAAAGAGTTAATGCAATAAAACCATCAGCGCACTCTGCTGCTGTACCTGGAAGGACTGCTTTGCTGCATGAAGCCTGCCTTGAACCCGCAGAGGCCCGTTAAAGAGTTAATGCAATAAAACCACCAGTGCACTCTGCTGCTGTACCTGGAAGGACTGCTTTGCTGCATGAAGCCTGCCTTGAACCCTGAGGCCCGTCAAAGAGTTAATGCAATAAAACCACCAGCGCACTCTGCTGCTGTACCTGGAAGGACTGCTTTGCTGCATGGAGCCTGCCTTGGACCCCCAGAGGCCAGTCAAAGCGTTATTGCAATAAAACCATCAGCACACTCTGCTGCTGTACCTGAAAGGACTGCTTTGCTGCATGAAGCCTGCCTTGAACCCTCAGAAGACAGTCAAAGAGTTAATGCAATGAAACCACCAGCGCACTCTGCTGCTGTACCTGAAAGGACTGCTTTGCTGCATGAAGCCTGCCTTGAACCCTCAGAGGACAGTCAAAGAGTTAATGCAATAAAACCATCAGCGCACTCTGCTGCTGTACCTGAAAGGACTGCTTTGCTGCATGAAGCTTCCTTGAACCCTCAGAGGCCAGACAAAGAGTTAATGCAATAAAACCATCAGGGCACTCTGCTGCTGTACCTGGAAGGACTGCTTTGCTGCATGAAGCCTGCCTTGAACCCTCAGAGGCCCGTCAAAGAGTTAATGCAATAAAACCATCAGCGCACTCTGCTGCTGTACCTGGAAGGACTGCTTTGCTGCATGAAGCCTGCCTTGAACCCTCAGAGGGCAGTCAAAGAGTTAATGCAATAAAACCATCAGCGCGCTCTGCTGCTGTACCTGGAAGGACTGCTTTGCTGCATGTAGCCTGCCTTGAACCCTCAGAGGACAGTCAAAGAGTTAATGCAATAAAACCATCAGCACACTCTGCTGCTGTACCTGAAAGGACTGCTTTGCTGCATGAAGCCTGCCATGAACCCTCAGAGGACAGTCAAAGAGTTAATGCAATGAAACCACCAGCGCACTCTGCTGCTGTACCTGAAAGGACTGCTTTGCTGCATGAAGCCTGCCTTGAACCCTCAGAGGACAGTCAAAGAGTTAATGCAATGAAACCATCAGTGCACTCTGCTGCTGTACCTGGAAGGACTGCTTTGCTGCATGAAGCCTGCCTTGAACCCTCAGAGGACAGTCAAAGAGTTAATGCAATAAAACCATCAGCGCGCTCTGCTGCTGTACCTGGAAGGACTGCTTTGCTGCATGGAGCCTGCCTTGTACCCCCAGAGGCCAGTCAAAGCGTTAATGCAATAAAACCATCAGCACACTCTGCTGCTGTACCTGAAAGGACTGCTTTGCTGCATGAAGCCTGCCTTGAACTCTCAAAGGCCAGTCAAAGAGTTATTGCAATAAAACCATCAGCACACTCTGCTGCTGTACCTGAAAGGACTGCTTTGCTGCATGAAGCCTGCCTTGAACCCTCAGAGGACAGTCAAAGAGTTAATGCAATAAAACCATCAGCGCGCTCTGCTGCTGTACCTGGAAGGACTGCTTGGCTGCATGGAGCCTGCCTTGTACCCCCAGAGGCCAGTCAAAGCGTTAATGCAATAAAACCATCAGCACACTCTGCTGCTGTACCTGAAAGGACTGCTTTGCTGCATGAAGCCTGCCTTGAACTCTCAAAGGCCAGTCAAAGAGTTAATGCAATAAAACCATCAGCGCACTCTGCTGCTGTACCTGGAAGGACTGCTTTGCTGCATGAAGCCTGCCTTGAACCCTTAGAGGGCAGTCAAAGAGTTAATGCAATAAAACCATCAGTGCACTCTGCTGCTGTACCTGGAAGGACTGCTTTGTTGCATGAAGCCTGCCTTGAACTCTCAAAGGCCAGTCAAAGAGTTAATGCAATAAAACCATCAGCGCGCTCTGCTGCTGTACCTGAAAGGACTGCTTTGCTGCATGAAGCCTGCCTTGAACTCTCA
The DNA here is from genome assembly GCF_964261635.1 of Lissotriton helveticus. Classification (NCBI taxonomy): domain Eukaryota; kingdom Metazoa; phylum Chordata; class Amphibia; order Caudata; family Salamandridae; genus Lissotriton; species Lissotriton helveticus. The sequence continues at coordinate 389,435,416 of NC_136058.1, read as the reverse complement.
AAGGCCAGTCAAAGAGTTAATGCAATAAAACCATCAGCGCACTCTGCTGCTCTACCTGAAAGGACTGCTTTGCTGCATGAAGCCTGCCTTGAACTCTCAAAGGCCAGTCAAAGAGTTAATGCAATAAAACCATCAGCGCACTCTGCTGCTGTACCTGGAAGGACTGTTTTGCGGCATGAAGTCTGCCTTGAACCCTCAGAGGCCAGTCAAAGAGTTAATGTAATAAAACCATCAGCGCCCTCTGCTGCTGTACCTGGAAGGACTGCTTTGCTGCACGAAGCCTGCCTTGAACCCTCAGAGTCCAGTCAAAGAGTTAATACAATAAAACCACAAGTGCACTCTGCTGCTGTACCTGGAAGGACTGCTTTGCTGCATGAAGCCTGCCTTGAACCCTCAGAGGCCCGTTAAAGAGTTAATGTAATAAAACCACCAGTGCACTCTGCTGCTGTACCTGGAAGGACTGCTTTGCTGCATGAGGCCTGCCTTGAACCCTGAGGCCCGTCAAAGAGTTAATGCAATAAAACCACCAGTGCACTCTGCTGCTGTACCTGAAAGGACTGCTTTGCTGCATGAAGCCTGCCTTGAACCCTGAGGCCCGTCAAAGAGTTAATGCAATAAAACCACCAGCGCACTCTGCTGCTGTACCTGAAAGGACTGCTTTGCTGCATGAAGCCTGCCTTGAACCCTGAGGCCCGTCAAAGAGTTAATGCAATAAAACCACCAGCGCACTCTGCTGCTGTACCTGAAAGGACTGCTTTGCTGCATGAAGCCTGCCTTGAACCCTGAGGCCAGTCAAAGAGTTAATGCAATAAAACCATCAGTGCACTCTGCTGCTGTACCTGAAAGGACTGCTTTGCTGCATGGAGCCTGCCCTGAACCCTCAGAGGCCAGACAAAGAGTTAATGCAATAAAACCATCAGCGCACTCTGCTGCTGTACCTGGAAGGACTGCTTTGCTGCATGAAGCATGCCTTGAACCCTCAGAGGCCCGTCTAAGAGTTAATGCAATAAATCCATCAGCGCACCCTGCTGCTGTACCTGGAAGGACTGCTTTGCTGCATGGAGCCTGCCTTGGACCCCCAGAGGCCAGTCAAAGAGTTAATGCAATAAAACCATCAGCACACTCTGCTGCTGTACCCGGAAGGACTGCGTGGCTGCATGAAGCCTGCCTTGAACCCTCAAAGGCCAGTCAAAGAGTTAATGCAATAAAACCATCAGCGCACTCTGCTGCTGTACCTGAAAGGACTGCTTTGCTGCATGAAGCCTGCCTTGAACTCTCAGAGGCCAGTCAAAGAGTTAATGCAATAAAACCATCAGCGCACTCTGCTGCTGTACCTGAAAAGACTGCTTTGCTGCATGAAGCCTGCCTTGAACTCTCAAAGGCCAGTCAAAGAGTTAATGCAATAAAACCATCAGCGCACTCTGCTGCTGTACCTGGAAGGACTGCTTTGCTGCACGAAGCCTGCCTTAAACCCTCAGAGGCCAGTCAAAGAGTTAATGCAATAAAACCATCTGCACACTCTGCTGCTGTACCTGAAAGGACTGCTTTGCTGCATGAAGCCTGCCTGGAACCCTCAGAGGCCAGTCAAAGAGTTAATGCAATAAAACCATCAGCGCACTCTGCTGCTGTACCTGGAACGACTGCTTTGCTGCATGAAGCCTGCCTTGAACCCTCAGAGGCCAGCCAAAGAGTTAATGCAATAAAACCATCAGCGCACTCTGCTGCTGTACCTGGAAGGACTGCTTTGCTGCATGAAGCCTGCCTTGAACCCTCAGAGGCCCGTCAAAGAGTTCATGCAATAAAACCATCAGTGCACTCTGCTGCGCTACCTGGAAGGACTGCTTTGCTGCATGGAGCCTGCCTTGAACCCTCAGAGGCCAGTCAAAGAGTTAATGCAATAAAACCATCAGCGCACTCTGCTGCTGTACCTGGAAGGACTGCTTTGCTGCATGAAGCTTGCCTTGAACCCTCAGAGGCCCGTCAAAGAGTTAATGCAATAAAACCATCAGCGCACTCTGCTGCTGTACCTGGAAGGACTGCTTTGCTGCATGAAGCCTGCCTTGAACCCTCAGAGGCCAGTCAAAGAGTTAATGCAATAAAACCATCAGTGCACTCTGCTGCTGTACCTGAAAGGACTGCTTTGCTGCATGAAGCCTGCCTTGAACCCTCAGAGGCCAGTCAAAGAGTTAATGCAATAAAACCATCTGCGCACTCTGCTGCTGTACCTGGAAGGACTGCTTTGCTGCATGAAGCCTGCCTTGAACCCTCAGAGGCCCGTCAAAGAGTTAATGCAATAAAACCATCAGTGCACTCTGCTGCTGTACCTGGAAGGACTGCTTTGCTGCATGAAGCCTGCCTTGAACCCTCAGAGGCCAGTCAAAGAGTTAATGCAATAAAACCATCTGCGCACTCTGCTGCTGTACCTGGAAGGACTGCTTTGCTGCATGAAGCCTGCCTTGAACCCTCAGAGGCCAGTCAAAGAGTTAATGCAATAAAACCATCTGCGCACTCTGCTGCGCTACCTGGAAGGACTGCTTTGCTGCATGAAGCCTGCCTTGAACCCTCAGAGGCCAGTCAAAGAGTTAATGCAATAAAACCATCTGCGCACTCTGCTGCGCTACCTGGAAGGACTGCTTTGCTGCATGAAGCCTGCCTTGAGCCCTCAGAGGCTAGACAAAGAGTTAATGCAATAAAACCATCAGTGCACTCTGCTGCTGTACCTGAAAGGACTGCGTGGCTGCATGAAGCCTGCCTTGAACCCTCAGAGGCCAGACAAAGAGTTAATGCAATACAACCATCAGCTCACTCTGCTGCTGTACCTGGAAGGACTGCTTTGCTGCATGAAGCTTGCCTTGAACCCTCAGAGGCCCGTCAAAGAGTTAATGCAATAAAACCATCAGCGCACTCTGCTGCTGTACCTGGAAGGACTGCTTTGCTGCATGAAGCCTGCCTTGAACCCTCAGAGGCCAGTCAAAGAGTTAATGCAATAAAACCATCAGTGCACTCTGCTGCTGTACCTGAAAGGACTGCTTTGCTGCATGAAGCCTGCCTTGAACCCTCAGAGGCCCGTCAAAGAGTTAATGCAATAAAATCATCAGCGCACTCTGCTGCTGTACCTGAAAGGACTGCTTTGCTGCATGGAGCCTGCCTTGAACCCTCAGAGGCCTGTCAAAGAGTTAATGCAATAAAACCATCAGCGCGCTCTGCTGCTGTACCTGGAAGGACTGCTTTGCTGCATGGAGCCTGCCTTGAACCCTCAGAGGCCAGTCGAAGAGTTAATGCAATAAAACCCTCAGTGCACTCTGCTGCTGTACCTGGAAGGACTGCTTTGCTGCATGGAGCCTGCCTTGAACCCTCAGAGGCCTGTCAAAGAGTTAATGCAATAAAACCATCAGCGCGCTCTGCTGCTGTACCTGGAAGGACTGCTTTGCTGCATGGAGCCTGCCTTGAACCCTCAGAGGCCAGTCGAAGAGTTAATGCAATAAAACCCTCAGTGCACTCTGCTGCTGTACCTGGAAGGACTGCTTTGCTGCATGAAGCCTGTCTTGAACCCTCAGAGGCCAGTCAAAGAGTTAATGCAATAAAACCCTCAGTGCACTCTGCTGCTGTACCTGGAAGGACTGCTTTGCTGCATGAAGCCTGCCTTGAACCCTCAGAGGCCAGTCAAAGAGTTAATGCAATAAAACCATCAGAGCACTCTGCTGCTGTACCTGGAAGGACTGCTTTGCTGCATGAAGCCTGCCTTGAACCCTCAGAGGCCAGTCAAAGAGTTAATGCAATAAAACCATCAGCGCACTCTGCTGCTGTACCTGGAAGGACTGCTTTGCTGCATGAAGCCTGCCTTGAACCCTCAGAGGCCGGTCAACGAGTTAATGCAATAAAACCATCAGCACGCTCTGCTGCTGTACCTGAAAGGACTGCTTTGCTGCATGAAGCCTGCCTTGAACCCTCAGAGGCCCGTCAAAGAGTTAATGCAATAAAACCATCAGCGCGCTCTGCTGCTGTACCTGGAAGGACTGCTTTGCTGCATGGAGCCTGCCTTGAACCCTCAGAGGCCAGTCAAAGAGTTAATGCAATAAAACCATCAGCGCACTCTGCTGCTGTACCTGAAAGGACTGCTTTGCTGCATGGAGCCTGCCTTGAACCCTGAGAGGCTAGACAAAGAGTTAATGCAATAAAACCACCAGTGCACTCTGCTGCTGTACCTGAAAGGACTGCTTTGCTGCATGAAGCCTGCCTTGAACCCTCAGAGGCCAGTCAAAGAGTTAATGCAATAAAACCATCAGCGCACTCTGCTGCTGTACCCGGAAGGACTGCTTTGTTGCATGAAGCCTGCCTTGAACCCTCAGAGGCCAGTCAAAGCGTTAATGCAATAAAACCATCAGCGCACTCTGCTGCTGTACCTGAAAGGACTGCTTTGCTGCATGGAGCCTGCCTTGATCCCTCAGAGGCCAGTCAAAGAGTTAATGCACTGAAACCACCAGCGCACTCTGCTGCTGTACCTGAAAGGACTGCTTTGCTGCATGAAGCCTGCCTTGAACCCTCAGAGGCCAGTCAAAGAGTTAATGCAATAAAACCATCAGCGCACTCTGCTGCTGGACCTGGAAGGACTGCTTTGCTGCATGAAGCCTGCCTTGAACCCTCAGAGGCCCGTCAAAGAGTTAATGCAATAAAACCATCAGTGCACTCTGCTGCACTACCTGGAAGGACTGCTTTGCTGCACGGAGCCTGCCTTGAACCCTCAGAGGCCAGACAAAGAGTTAATGCAATAAAACCATCAGCGCACTCTGCTGCTGTACCTGAAAGGACTGCTTTGCTGCATGGAGCCTGCCTTGAACCCTCAAGGCCAGACAAAGAGTTAATGCAATAAAACCATCAGCACACTCTGCTGCTGTACCTGGAAGGACTGCTTTGCTGCATGAAGCCTGCCTTGAACCCTCAGAGGCCAGACAAAGAGTTAATGCAATAAAACCATCAGCGCACTCTGCTGCTGTACCTGGAAGGACTGCTTTGCTGCATGAAGCCTGTCTTGAACCCTCAGAGGCCAGACAAAGAGTTAATGCAATAAAACCATCAGCGCACTCTGCTGCTGTACCTGAAAGGACTGCTTTGCTGCGCGCAGCCTGCCTTGAACCCTTAGAGGCCCGTCAAAGAGTTAATGCAATAAAACCATCAGCGCACTCTGCTGCTGTACCTGGAAGGACTGCTTTGCTGCATGAAGCCTGCCTTGAACCCTCAGAGGCCAGACAAAGAGTTAATGCAATAAAACCATCAGCGCACTCTGCTGCTGTACCTGGAAGGCCTGCTTTGCTGCATGAAGCCTGCCTTGAACTCTCAGAGGCCAGTCAAAGAGTTAATGCAATAAAACCATCAGTGCACTCTGCTGCTGTACCTGGAAGGACTTCTTTGCTGCATGGAGCCTGCCTTGAACCCTCAGAGGCCCGTCAAAGAGTTAATGCAATAAAACCATCAGCGCGCTCTGCTGCTGTACCTGAAAGGACTGCTTTGCTGCATGGAGCCTGCCTTGAACCCTCAGAGGCCAGTCAAAGCGATAATGCAATAAAACCATCAGCGCACTCTGCTGCTGTACCTGGAAGGACTGCTTTGCTGCATGAAGCCTGCCTTGAACCCTCAGAGGCCAGTCAAAGCGTTAATGCAATAAAACCATCAGCGCACTCTGCTGCTGTACCTGGAAGGACTGCTTTGCTGCATGAAGCCTGCCTTGAACCCTCAGAGGCCAGTCAAGTTAAGGCAATAAAACCATCAGCACACTCTGCTGCTGTACCTGAAAGGACTGCTTTGCTGCATGAAGCTTGCCTTGAACCCTCAGAGGCCCGTTAAAGAGTTAATGCAATAAAACCACCAGTGCACTCTGCTGCTGTACCTGGAAGGACTGCTTTGCTGCATGAAGCCTGCCTTGAACCCTCAGAGGCCCGTCAAAGAGTTAATGCAATAAAACCATCAGCGCACTCTGCTGCTGTACCTGGAAGGACTGCTTTGCTGCATGAAGCCTGCCTTGAACCCGCAGAGGCCCGTTAAAGAGTTAATGCAATAAAACCACCAGTGCACTCTGCTGCTGTACCTGGAAGGACTGCTTTGCTGCATGAAGCCTGCCTTGAACCCTGAGGCCCGTCAAAGAGTTAATGCAATAAAACCACCAGCGCACTCTGCTGCTGTACCTGGAAGGACTGCTTTGCTGCATGGAGCCTGCCTTGGACCCCCAGAGGCCAGTCAAAGCGTTATTGCAATAAAACCATCAGCACACTCTGCTGCTGTACCTGAAAGGACTGCTTTGCTGCATGAAGCCTGCCTTGAACCCTCAGAGGACAGTCAAAGAGTTAATGCAATGAAACCACCAGCGCACTCTGCTGCTGTACCTGAAAGGACTGCTTTGCTGCATGAAGCCTGCCTTGAACCCTCAGAGGACAGTCAAAGAGTTAATGCAATAAAACCATCAGCGCACTCTGCTGCTGTACCTGAAAGGACTGCTTTGCTGCATGAAGCCTGCCTTGAACCCTCAGAGGACAGTCAAAGAGTTAATGCAATAAAACCATCAGCACACTCTGCTGCTGTACCTGAAAGGACTGCTTTGCTGCATGAAGCCTGCCTTGAACCCTCAGAGGACAGTCAAAGAGTTAATGCAATAAAACCATCAGCGCGCTCTGCTGCTGTACCTGGAAGGACTGCTTTGCTGCATGGAGCCTGCCTTGTACCCCCAGAGGCCAGTCAAAGCGTTAATGCAATAAAACCATCAGCACACTCTGCTGCTGTACCTGAAAGGACTGCTTTGCTGCATGAAGCCTGCCTTGAACTCTCAAAGGCCAGTCAAAGAGTTAATGCAATAAAACCATCAGCGCACTCTGCTGCTGTACCTGGAAGGACTGCTTTGCTGCATGAAGCCTGCCTTGAACCCTTAGAGGGCAGTCAAAGAGTTAATGCAATAAAACCATCAGTGCACTCTGCTGCTGTACCTGGAAGGACTGCTTTGTTGCATGAAGCCTGCCTTGAACTCTCAAAGGCCAGTCAAAGAGTTAATGCAATAAAACCATCAGCGCGCTCTGCTGCTGTACCTGAAAGGACTGCTTTGCTGCATGAAGCCTGCCTTGAACTCTCAAAGGGCAGTCAAAGAGTTAATGCAATAAAACCATCAGCGCACTCTGCTGCTGTACCTGAAAGGACTGCTTTGCTGCATGAAGCCTGCCTTGAACTCTCAAAGGCCAGTCAAAGAGTTAATGCAATAAAACCATCAGCGCACTCTGCTGCTGTACCTGGAAGGACTGTTTTGCGGCATGAAGTCTGCCTTGAACCCTCAGAGGCCAGTCAAAGAGTTAATGTAATAAAACCATCAGCGCCCTCTGCTGCTGTACCTGGAAGGACTGCTTTGCTGCACGAAGCCTGCCTTGAACCCTCAGAGTCCAGTCAAAGAGTTAATGCAATAAAACCATCAGCGCACTCTGCTGCTGTACCTGAAAGGACTGCTTTGCTGCATGAAGCCTGCCTTGAACCCTCCGAGGGCCGTCAAAGAGTTAATGCAATAAAACCACCAGTGCACTCTGCTGCTGTACCTGGAAGGACTGCTTTGCTGCATGAGGCCTGCCTTGAACCCTGAGGCCCGTCAAAGAGTTAATGCAATAAAACCACCAGTGCACTCTGCTGCTGTACCTGAAAGGACTGCTTTGCTGCATGAAGCCTGCCTTGAACCCTGAGGCCCGTCAAAGAGTTAATGCAATAAAACCACCAGTGCACTCTGCTGCTGTACCTGAAAGGACTGCTTTGCTGCATGGAGCCTGCCCTGAACCCTCAGAGGCCAGACAAAGAGTTAATGCAATAAAACCATCAGCGCACTCTGCTGCTGTACCTGGAAGGACTGCTTTGCTGCATGAAGCATGCCTTGAACCCTCAGAGGCCCGTCAAAGAGTTAATGCAATAAATCCATCAGCGCACCCTGCTGCTGTACCTGGAAGGACTGCTTTGCTGCATGGAGCCTGCCTTGGACCCCCAGAGGCCAGTCAAAGAGTTAATGCAATAAAACCATCAGCACACTCTGCTGCTGTACCCGGAAGGACTGCGTGGCTGCATGAAGCCTGCCTTGAACCCTCAAAGGCCAGTCAAAGAGTTAATGCAATAAAACCATCAGCGCACTCTGCTGCTGTACCTGAAAGGACTGCTTTGCTGCATGAAGCCTGCCTTGAACTCTCAAAGGCCAGTCAAAGAGTTAATGCAATAAAACCATCAGCGCACTCTGCTGCTGTACCTGGAAGGACTGCTTTGCTGCACGAAGCCTGCCTTGAACCCTCAGAGGCCAGTCAAAGAGTTAATGCAATAAAACCATCTGCGCACTCTGCTGCTGTACCTGAAAGGACTGCTTTGCTGCATGAAGCCTGCCTGGAACCCTCAGAGGCCAGTCAAAGAGTTAATGCATTAAAACCATCAGCGCACTCTGCTGCGGTACCTGGAAGGAATGCTTTGCTGCATGGAGCCTGACTTGAACCCTCAGAGGCCAGTCAAAGAGTTAATGCAATAAAACCATCAGCGCACTCTGCTGCTGTACCTGGAACGACTGCTTTGCTGCATGAAGCCTGCCTTGAACCCTCAGAGGCCAGCCAAAGAGTTAATGCAATAAAACCATCAGCGCACTCTGCTGCTGTACCTGGAAGGACTGCTTTGCTGCATGAAGCCTGCCTTGAACCCTCAGAGGCCCGTCAAAGAGTTCATGCAATAAAACCATCAGTGCACTCTGCTGCGCTACCTGGAAGGACTGCTTTGCTGCATGGAGCCTGCCTTGAACCCTCAGAGGCCAGTCAAAGAGTTAATGCAATAAAACCATCAGCGCACTCTGCTGCTGTACCTGGAAGGACTGCTTTGCTGCATGAAGCTTGCCTTGAACCCTCAGAGGCCCGTCAAAGAGTTAATGCAATAAAACCATCAGCGCACTCTGCTGCTGTACCTGGAAGGACTGCTTTGCTGCATGAAGCCTGCCTTGAACCCTCAGAGGCCAGTCAAAGAGTTAATGCAATAAAACCATCAGTGCACACTGCTGCTGTACCTGAAAGGACTGCTTTGCTGCATGAAGCCTGCCTTGAACCCTCAGAGGCCCGTCAAAGAGTTAATGCAATAAAACCATCTGCGCACTCTGCTGCTGTACCTGGAAGGACTGCTTTGCTGCATGAAGCCTGCCTTGAACCCTCAGAGGCCAGTCAAAGAGTTAATGCAATAAAACCATCTGCGCACTCTGCTGCTGTACCTGGAAGGACTGCGTGGCTGCATGAAGCCTGCCTTGAACCCTCAGAGGCCAGTCAAAGAGTTAATGCAATAAAATCATCAGCGCACTCTGCTGCTGTACCTGAAAGGACTGCTTTGCTGCATGAAGCCTGCCTTGAGCCCTCAGAGGCTAGACAAAGAGTTAATGCAATAAAACCATCAGTGCACTCTGCTGCTGTACCTGGAAGGACTGCGTGGCTGCATGAAGCCTGCCTTGAACCCTCAGAGGCCCATCAAAGAGTTAATGCAATAAAACCATCAACGCACTCTGCTGCTGTACCTGAAAGGACTGCTTTGCTGCATGGAGCCTGCCTTGAACCCTCAGAGGCCTGTCAAAGAGTTAATGCAATAAAACCATCAGCGCGCTCTGCTGCTGTACCTGGAAGGACTGCTTTGCTGCATGAAGCCTGCCTTGAACTCTCAAAGGCCAGTCAAAGAGTTAATGCAATAAAACCATCAGCGCACTCTGCTGCTGTACCTGAAAGGACTGCTTTGCTGCATGGAGCCTGCCTTGGACCCTCAGAGGCCCGTCAAAGAGGTAATGCAATAAAACCATCAGCGCACTCTGCTGCTGTACCTGAAAGGACTGCTTTGCTGCATGGAGCCTGCCTTGAACCCTCAGAGGCCAGTCAAAGAGTTAATGCAATAAAACCATCAGTGCACTCTGCTGCTGTACCTGAAAGGACTGCTTTGCTGCATGAAGCCTGCCTTGAACCCTCAGAGGCCAGTCAAAGAGTTAATGCAATAAAACCATCAGCGCACTCTGCTGCTGTACCTGAAAGGACTGCTTTGCTGCATGAAGCCTGCCTTGAACCCTCAGAGGCCCGTCAAAGAGTTAATGCAATAAAACCATCAGCGCACTCTGCTGCTGTACCTGAAAGGACTGCTTTGCTGCATGAAGCCTGCCTTGAACTCTCAAAGGCCAGTCAAAGAGTTAATGCAATAAAACCATCAGCGCACTCTGCTGCTGTACCTGGAAGGACTGCTTTGCTGCATGAAGCCTGCCTTAAACCCTCAGAGGCCCGTCAAAGAGTTCATGCAATAAAACCATCAGTGCACTCTGCTGCGCTACCTGGAAGGACTGCTTTGCTGCATGGAGCCTGCCTTGAACCCTCAGAGGCCAGTCAAAGAGTTAATGCAATAAAACCATCAGCGCACTCTGCTGCTGTACCTGGAAGGACTGCTTTGCTGCATGAAGCTTGCCTTGAACCCTCAGAGGCCCGTCAAAGAGTTAATGCAATAAAACCATCAGCGCACTCTGCTGCTGTACCTGGAAGGACTGCTTTGCTGCATGAAGCCTGCCTTGAACCCTCAGAGGCCAGTCAAAGAGTTAATGCAATAAAACCATCAGTGCACTCTGCTGCTGTACCTGAAAGGACTGCTTTGCTGCATGAAGCCTGCCTTGAACCCTCAGAGGCCAGTCAAAGAGTTAATGCAATAAAACCATCTGCGCACTCTGCTGCTGTACCTGGAAGGACTGCTTTGCTGCATGAAGCCTGCCTTGAACCCTCAGAGGCCAGTCAAAGAGTTAATGCAATAAAACCATCTGCGCACTCTGCTGCTGTACCTGGAAGGACTGCGTGGCTGCATGAAGCCTGCCTTGAACCCTCAGAGGCCAGTCAAAGAGTTAATGCAATAAAATCATCAGCGCACTCTGCTGCTGTACCTGAAAGGACTGCTTTGCTGCATGAAGCCTGCCTTGAGCCCTCAGAGGCTAGACAAAGAGTTAATGCAATAAAACCATCAGTGCACTCTGCTGCTGTACCTGGAAGGACTGCGTGGCTGCATGAAGCCTGCCTTGAACCCTCAGAGGCCCGTCAAAGAGTTAATGCAATAAAACCATCAACGCACTCTGCTGCTGTACCTGAAAGGACTGCTTTGCTGCATGGAGCCTGCCTTGAACCCTCAGAGGCCTGTCAAAGAGTTAATGCAATAAAACCATCAGCGCGCTCTGCTGCTGTACCTGGAAGGACTGCTTTGCTGCATGGAGCCTGCCTTGAACCCTCAGAGGCCAGTCGAAGAGTTAATGCAATAAAACCCTCAGTGCACTCTGCTGCTGTACCTGAAAGGACTGCTTTGCTGCATGGAGCCTGCCTTGAACCCTCAGAGGACAGTCAAAGAGTTAATGCAATAAAACCATCAGCACACTCTGCTGCTGTACCTGAAAGGACTGCTTTGCTGCATGAAGCCTGCCTTGAACCCTCAGAGGCCAGTCAAAGAGTTAATGCAATAAAACCATCAGCGCACTCTGCTGCTGTACCTGGAAGGACTGCTTTGCTGCATGAAGCCTGCCTTGAACCCTCAGAGGCCGGTCAAAGAGTTAATGCAATAAAACCATCAGCGCACTCTGCTGCTGTACCTGGAAGGACTGCTTTGCTGCATGAAACCTGCCTTGAACCCTCAGAGGCCAGTCAAAGAGTTAATGCAATAAAACCCTCAGTGCACTCTGCTGCTGTACCTGGAAGGACTGCGTGGCTGCATGAAGCCTGCCTTGAACCCTCAGAGGCCCGTCAAAGAGTTAATGCAATAAAATCATCAGCGCACTCTGCTGCTGTACCTGGAAGGACTGCTTTGCTGCATGAAGCCTGCCTTGAACCCTCAGAGACCCGTCAAAGAGTTAATGCAATAAAACCATCAACGCACTCTGCTGCTGTACCTGAAAGGACTGCTTTGCTGCAGGGAGCCTGCCTTGAACCCTCAGAGGCCAGTCAAAGAGTTAATGCAATAAAACCATCAGCGCGCTCTGCTGCTGTACCTGGAAGGACTGCTTTGCTGCAGGGAGCCTGCCTTGAACCCTCAGAGGCCAGTCAAAGAGTTAATGCAATAAAACCATCAGCGCGCTCTGCTGCTGTACCTAGAAGGACTGCTTTGCTGCAGGGAGCCTGCCTTGAACCCTCAGAGGCCAGTCAAAGAGTTAATGCAATAAAACCATCAGCGCGCTCTGCTGCTGTACCTGGAAGGACTGCTTTGCTGCATGGAGCCTGCCTTGAACCCTCAGAGGCCAGTCAAAGAGTTAATGCAATAAAACCATCAGCGCGCTCTGCTGCTGTACCTGGAAGGACTGCTTTGCTGCATGGAGCCTGCCTTGAACCCTCAGAGGCCTGTCAAAGAGTTAATGCAATAAAACCATCAGCGCGCTCTGCTGCTGTACCTGGAAGGACTGCTTTGCTGCATGGAGCCTGCCTTGAACCCTCAGAGGCCCGTTAAAGAGTTAATGTAATAAAACCACCTGTGCACTCTGCTGCTGTACCTGGAAGGACTGCTTTGCTGCATGAAGCATGCCTTGAACCCTGAGGCCCGTCAAAGAGTAAATGCAATAAAACCACCAGTGCACTATGCTGGTGTAGCTGAAAGGACAGCTTTGCTGCATGAAGCCTGCCTTGAACCCTGAGGCCCGTCAAAGAGTTAATGCAATAAAACCACCAGTGCACTCTGCTGCTGTACCTGAAAGGACTGCTTTGCTGCATGGAGCCTGCCTTGAACCCTCAGAGGCCAGACAAAGAGTTAATGCAATAAAACCATCAGCGCACTCTGCTGCTGTACCTGGAAGGACTGCTTTGCTGCATGAAGCCTGCCTTGAACCCTCAGAGGCCCGTCAAAGAGTTAATGCAATAAATCCATCAGCGCACTCTGCTGCTGTATCTGGAAGGACTGCTTTGCTGCATGGAGCCTGCCTTGGACCCCCAGAGGCCAGTCAAAGAGTTAATGCAATAAAACCATCAGCACACTCTGCGGCTGTACCCGGAAGGACTGCGTGGCTGCATGAAGCCTGCCTTGAACTCTCAAAGGCCAGTCAAAGAGTTAATGCAATAAAACCATCAGCGCACTCTGCTGCTGTACCTGAAAGGACTGCTTTGCTGCATGAAGCCTGCCTTGAACTCTCAAAGGCCAGTCAAAGAGTTAATGCAATAAAACCATCAGCGCACTCTGCTGCTGTACCTGGAAGGACTGCTTTGCTGCACGAAGCCTGCCTTGAACCCTCAGAGGCCCGTCAAAGAGTTAATGCAATAAAACCATCAGCGCGCTCTGCTGCTGTACCTGGAAGGACTGCTTTGCTGCATGGAGCCTGCCTTGAACCCTCAGAGGCCAGTCAAAGAGTTAATGCAATAAAACCATCAGCGCACTCTGCTGCTGTACCTGAAAGGACTGCTTTGCTGCATGGAGCCTGCCTTGAACCCTGAGAGGCTAGACAAAGAGTTAATGCAATAAAACCACCAGTGCACTCTGCTGCTGTACCTGAAAGGACTGCTTTGCTGCATGGAGCCTGCCTTGGACCCCCAGAGGCCAGTCAAAGCGTTAATGCAATAAAACCATCAGCGCACTCTGCTGCTGTACCCGGAAGGACTGCTTTGTTGCATGAAGCCTGCCTTGAACCCTCAGAGGCCAGTCAAAGCGTTAATGCAATAAAACCATCAGCGCACTCTGCTGCTGTACCTGAAAGGACTGCTTTGCTGCATGGAGCCTGCCTTGATCCCTCAGAGGCCAGTCAAAGAGTTAATGCACTGAAACCACCAGCGCACTCTGCTGCTGTACCTGAAAGGACTGCTTTGCTGCATGAAGCCTGCCTTGAACCCTCAGAGGCCAGTCAAAGAGTTAATGCAATAAAACCATCAGCGCACTCTGCTGCTGGACCTGGAAGGACTGCTTTGCTGCATGAAGCCTGCGTTGAACTCTCAGAGGCCAGTCAAAGAGTTAATGCAATAAAACCATCAGTGCACTCTGCTGCACTACCTGGAAGGACTGCTTTGCTGCACGGAGCCTGCCTTGAACCCTCAGAGGCCAGACAAAGAGTTAATGCAATAAAATCATCTGCGCACTCTGCTGCTGTACCTGAAAGGACTGCTTTGCTGCGCGCAGCCTGCCTTGAACCCTTAGAGGCCCGTCAAAGAGTTAATGCAATAAAACCATCAGCGCACTCTGCTGCTGTACCTGAAAGGACTGCTTTGCTGCATGAAGCCTGCCTTGAACCCTCAGAGGCCAGTCAAAGAGTTAATGCAATAAAACCATCAGCGCACTCTGCTGCTGTACCTGGAAGGACTGCTTTGCTGCATGAAGCCTGCCTTGAACCCTCAGAGGCCAGACAAAGAGTTAATGCAATAAAACCATCAGCGCACTCTGCTGCTGTACCTGGAAGGCCTGCTTTGCTGCATGAAGCCTGCCTTGAACTCTCAGAGGCCAGTCAAAGAGTTAATGCAATAAAACCATCAGTGCACTCTGCTGCTGTACCTGGAAGGACTTCTTTGCTGCATGGAGCCTGCCTTGAACCCTCAGAGGCCCGTCAAAGAGTTAATGCAATAAAACCATCAGCGCGCTCTGCTGCTGTACCTGAAAGGACTGCTTTGCTGCATGGAGCCTGCCTTGAACCCTCAGAGGCCAGTCAAAGCGATAATGCAATAAAACCATCAGCGCACTCTGCTGCTGTACCTGGAAGGACTGCTTTGCTGCATGAAGCCTGCCTTGAACCCTCAGAGGCCAGTCAAAGCGTTAATGCAATAAAACCATCAGCGCACTCTGCTGCTGTACCTGGAAGGACTGCTTTGCTGCATGAAGCCTGCCTTGAACCCTCAGAGGCCAGTCAAGTTAAGGCAATAAAACCATCAGCACACTCTGCTGCTGTACCTGAAAGGACTGCTTTGCTGCATGAAGCTTGCCTTGAACCCTCAGAGGCCCGTTAAAGAGTTAATGCAATAAAACCACCAGTGCACTCTGCTGCTGTACCTGGAAGGACTGCTTTGCTGCATGAAGCCTGCCTTGAACCCTCAGAGGCCCGTCAAAGAGTTAATGCAATAAAACCATCAGCGCACTCTGCTGCTGTACCTCTAAGGACTGCTTTGCTGCATGAAGCCTGCCTTGAACCCGCAGAGGCCCGTTAAAGAGTTAATGCAATAAAACCACCAGTGCACTCTGCTGCTGTACCTGGAAGGACTGCTTTGCTGCATGAAGCCTGCCTTGAACCCTGAGGCCCGTCAAAGAGTTAATGCAATAAAACCACCAGCGCACTCTGCTGCTGTACCTGGAAGGACTGCTTTGCTGCATGGAGCCTGCCTTGGACCCCCAGAGGCCAGTCAAAGCGTTATTGCAATAAAACCATCAGCACACTCTGCTGCTGTACCTGAAAGGACTGCTTTGCTGCATGAAGCCTGCCTTGAACCCTCAGAGGACAGTCAAAGAGTTAATGCAATGAAACCACCAGCGCACTCTGCTGCTGTACCTGAAAGGACTGCTTTGCTGCATGAAGCCTGCCTTGAACCCTCAGAGGACAGTCAAAGAGTTAATGCAATAAAACCATCAGCGCACTCTGCTGCTGTACCTGAAAGGACTGCTTTGCTGCATGAAGCCTGCCTTGAACCCTCAGAGGACAGTCAAAGAGTTAATGCAATAAAACCATCAGCACACTCTGCTGCTGTACCTGAAAGGACTGCTTTGCTGCATGAAGCCTGCCTTGAACCCTCAGAGGACAGTCAAAGAGTTAATGCAATAAAACCATCAGCGCGCTCTGCTGCTGTACCTGGAAGGACTGCTTTGCTGCATGGAGCCTGCCTTGTACCCCCAGAGGCCAGTCAAAGCGTTAATGCAATAAAACCATCAGCACACTCTGCTGCTGTACCTGAAAGGACTGCTTTGCTGCATGAAGCCTGCCTTGAACTCTCAAAGGCCAGTCAAAGAGTTAATGCAATAAAACCATCAGCGCACTCTGCTGCTGTACCTGGAAGGACTGCTTTGCTGCATGAAGCCTGCCTTGAACCCTTAGAGGGCAGTCAAAGAGTTAATGCAATAAAACCATCAGTGCACTCTGCTGCTGTACCTGGAAGGACTGCTTTGTTGCATGAAGCCTGCCTTGAACTCTCAAAGGCCAGTCAAAGAGTTAATGCAATAAAACCATCAGCGCGCTCTGCTGCTGTACCTGAAAGGACTGCTTTGCTGCATGAAGCCTGCCTTGAACTCTCAAAGGGCAGTCAAAGAGTTAATGCAATAAAACCATCAGCGCACTCTGCTGCTGTACCTGAAAGGACTGCTTTGCTGCATGAAGCCTGCCTTGAACTCTCAAAGGCCAGTCAAAGAGTTAATGCAATAAAACCATCAGCGCACTCTGCTGCTGTACCTGGAAGGACTGTTTTGCGGCATGAAGTCTGCCTTGAACCCTCAGAGGCCAGTCAAAGAGTTAATGTAATAAAACCATCAGCGCCCTCTGCTGCTGTACCTGGAAGGACTGCTTTGCTGCACGAAGCCTGCCTTGAACCCTCAGAGTCCAGTCAAAGAGTTAATGCAATAAAACCATCAGCGCACTCTGCTGCTGTACCTGAAAGGACTGCTTTGCTGCATGAAGCCTGCCTTGAACCCTCCGAGGGCCGTCAAAGAGTTAATGCAATAAAACCACCAGTGCACTCTGCTGCTGTACCTGGAAGGACTGCTTTGCTGCATGAGGCCTGCCTTGAACCCTGAGGCCCGTCAAAGAGTTAATGCAATAAAACCACCAGTGCACTCTGCTGCTGTACCTGAAAGGACTGCTTTGCTGCATGAAGCCTGCCTTGAACCCTGAGGCCCGTCAAAGAGTTAATGCAATAAAACCACCAGTGCACTCTGCTGCTGTACCTGAAAGGACTGCTTTGCTGCATGGAGCCTGCCCTGAACCCTCAGAGGCCAGACAAAGAGTTAATGCAATAAAACCATCAGCGCACTCTGCTGCTGTACCTGGAAGGACTGCTTTGCTGCATGAAGCATGCCTTGAACCCTCAGAGGCCCGTCAAAGAGTTAATGCAATAAATCCATCAGCGCACCCTGCTGCTGTACCTGGAAGGACTGCTTTGCTGCATGGAGCCTGCCTTGGACCCCCAGAGGCCAGTCAAAGAGTTAATGCAATAAAACCATCAGCACACTCTGCTGCTGTACCCGGAAGGACTGCGTGGCTGCATGAAGCCTGCCTTGAACCCTCAAAGGCCAGTCAAAGAGTTAATGCAATAAAACCATCAGCGCACTCTGCTGCTGTACCTGAAAGGACTGCTTTGCTGCATGAAGCCTGCCTTGAACTCTCAAAGGCCAGTCAAAGAGTTAATGCAATAAAACCATCAGCGCACTCTGCTGCTGTACCTGGAAGGACTGCTTTGCTGCACGAAGCCTGCCTTGAACCCTCAGAGGCCAGTCAAAGAGTTAATGCAATAAAACCATCTGCGCACTCTGCTGCTGTACCTGAAAGGACTGCTTTGCTGCATGAAGCCTGCCTGGAACCCTCAGAGGCCAGTCAAAGAGTTAATGCATTAAAACCATCAGCGCACTCTGCTGCGGTACCTGGAAGGAATGCTTTGCTGCATGGAGCCTGACTTGAACCCTCAGAGGCCAGTCAAAGAGTTAATGCAATAAAACCATCAGCGCACTCTGCTGCTGTACCTGGAACGACTGCTTTGCTGCATGAAGCCTGCCTTGAACCCTCAGAGGCCAGCCAAAGAGTTAATGCAATAAAACCATCAGCGCACTCTGCTGCTGTACCTGGAAGGACTGCTTTGCTGCATGAAGCCTGCCTTGAACCCTCAGAGGCCCGTCAAAGAGTTCATGCAATAAAACCATCAGTGCACTCTGCTGCGCTACCTGGAAGGACTGCTTTGCTGCATGGAGCCTGCCTTGAACCCTCAGAGGCCAGTCAAAGAGTTAATGCAATAAAACCATCAGCGCACTCTGCTGCTGTACCTGGAAGGACTGCTTTGCTGCATGAAGCTTGCCTTGAACCCTCAGAGGCCCGTCAAAGAGTTAATGCAATAAAACCATCAGCGCACTCTGCTGCTGTACCTGGAAGGACTGCTTTGCTGCATGAAGCCTGCCTTGAACCCTCAGAGGCCAGTCAAAGAGTTAATGCAATAAAACCATCAGTGCACACTGCTGCTGTACCTGAAAGGACTGCTTTGCTGCATGAAGCCTGCCTTGAACCCTCAGAGGCCCGTCAAAGAGTTAATGCAATAAAACCATCTGCGCACTCTGCTGCTGTACCTGGAAGGACTGCTTTGCTGCATGAAGCCTGCCTTGAACCCTCAGAGGCCAGTCAAAGAGTTAATGCAATAAAACCATCTGCGCACTCTGCTGCTGTACCTGGAAGGACTGCGTGGCTGCATGAAGCCTGCCTTGAACCCTCAGAGGCCAGTCAAAGAGTTAATGCAATAAAATCATCAGCGCACTCTGCTGCTGTACCTGAAAGGACTGCTTTGCTGCATGAAGCCTGCCTTGAGCCCTCAGAGGCTAGACAAAGAGTTAATGCAATAAAACCATCAGTGCACTCTGCTGCTGTACCTGGAAGGACTGCGTGGCTGCATGAAGCCTGCCTTGAACCCTCAGAGGCCCGTCAAAGAGTTAATGCAATAAAACCATCAACGCACTCTGCTGCTGTACCTGAAAGGACTGCTTTGCTGCATGGAGCCTGCCTTGAACCCTCAGAGGCCTGTCAAAGAGTTAATGCAATAAAACCATCAGCGCGCTCTGCTGCTGTACCTGGAAGGACTGCTTTGCTGCATGAAGCCTGCCTTGAACTCTCAAAGGCCAGTCAAAGAGTTAATGCAATAAAACCATCAGCGCACTCTGCTGCTGTACCTGAAAGGACTGCTTTGCTGCATGAAGCCTGCCTTGAACTCTCAAAGGCCAGTCAAAGAGTTAATGCAATAAAACCATCAGCGCACTCTGCTGCTGTACCTGAAAGGACTGCTTTGCTGCATGGAGCCTGCCTTGGACCCTCAGAGGCCCGTCAAAGAGGTAATGCAATAAAACCATCAGCGCACTCTGCTGCTGTACCTGAAAGGACTGCTTTGCTGCATGGAGCCTGCCTTGAACCCTCAGAGGCCAGTCAAAGAGTTAATGCAATAAAACCATCAGTGCACTCTGCTGCTGTACCTGAAAGGACTGCTTTGCTGCATGAAGCCTGCCTTGAACCCTCAGAGGCCAGTCAAAGAGTTAATGCAATAAAACCATCAGCGCACTCTGCTGCTGTACCTGAAAGGACTGCTTTGCTGCATGAAGCCTGCCTTGAACCCTCAGAGGCCCGTCAAAGAGTTAATGCAATAAAACCATCAGCGCACTCTGCTGCTGTACCTGAAAGGACTGCTTTGCTGCATGAAGCCTGCCTTGAACTCTCAAAGGCCAGTCAAAGAGTTAATGCAATAAAACCATCAGCGCACTCTGCTGCTGTACCTGGAAGGACTGCTTTGCTGCATGAAGCCTGCCTTAAACCCTCAGAGGCCCGTCAAAGAGTTCATGCAATAAAACCATCAGTGCACTCTGCTGCGCTACCTGGAAGGACTGCTTTGCTGCATGGAGCCTGCCTTGAACCCTCAGAGGCCAGTCAAAGAGTTAATGCAATAAAACCATCAGCGCACTCTGCTGCTGTACCTGGAAGGACTGCTTTGCTGCATGAAGCTTGCCTTGAACCCTCAGAGGCCCGTCAAAGAGTTAATGCAATAAAACCATCAGCGCACTCTGCTGCTGTACCTGAAAGGACTGCTTTGCTGCATGAAGCCTGCCTTGAACTCTCAAAGGCCAGTCAAAGAGTTAATGCAATAAAACCATCAGCGCACTCTGCTGCTGTACCTGGAAGGACTGTTTTGCGGCATGAAGTCTGCCTTGAACCCTCAGAGGCCAGTCAAAGAGTTAATGTAATAAAACCATCAGCGCCCTCTGCTGCTGTACCTGGAAGGACTGCTTTGCTGCACGAAGCCTGCCTTGAACCCTCAGAGTCCAGTCAAAGAGTTAATGCAATAAAACCATCAGCGCACTCTGCTGCTGTACCTGAAAGGACTGCTTTGCTGCATGAAGCCTGCCTTGAACCCTCCGAGGGCCGTCAAAGAGTTAATGCAATAAAACCACCAGTGCACTCTGCTGCTGTACCTGGAAGGACTGCTTTGCTGCATGAGGCCTGCCTTGAACCCTGAGGCCCGTCAAAGAGTTAATGCAATAAAACCACCAGTGCACTCTGCTGCTGTACCTGAAAGGACTGCTTTGCTGCATGAAGCCTGCCTTGAACCCTGAGGCCCGTCAAAGAGTTAATGCAATAAAACCACCAGTGCACTCTGCTGCTGTACCTGAAAGGACTGCTTTGCTGCATGGAGCCTGCCCTGAACCCTCAGAGGCCAGACAAAGAGTTAATGCAATAAAACCATCAGCGCACTCTGCTGCTGTACCTGGAAGGACTGCTTTGCTGCATGAAGCATGCCTTGAACCCTCAGAGGCCCGTCAAAGAGTTAATGCAATAAATCCATCAGCGCACCCTGCTGCTGTACCTGGAAGGACTGCTTTGCTGCATGGAGCCTGCCTTGGACCCCCAGAGGCCAGTCAAAGAGTTAATGCAATAAAACCATCAGCACACTCTGCTGCTGTACCCGGAAGGACTGCGTGGCTGCATGAAGCCTGCCTTGAACCCTCAAAGGCCAGTCAAAGAGTTAATGCAATAAAACCATCAGCGCACTCTGCTGCTGTACCTGAAAGGACTGCTTTGCTGCATGAAGCCTGCCTTGAACTCTCAAAGGCCAGTCAAAGAGTTAATGCAATAAAACCATCAGCGCACTCTGCTGCTGTACCTGGAAGGACTGCTTTGCTGCACGAAGCCTGCCTTGAACCCTCAGAGGCCAGTCAAAGAGTTAATGCAATAAAACCATCTGCGCACTCTGCTGCTGTACCTGAAAGGACTGCTTTGCTGCATGAAGCCTGCCTGGAACCCTCAGAGGCCAGTCAAAGAGTTAATGCATTAAAACCATCAGCGCACTCTGCTGCGGTACCTGGAAGGAATGCTTTGCTGCATGGAGCCTGACTTGAACCCTCAGAGGCCAGTCAAAGAGTTAATGCAATAAAACCATCAGCGCACTCTGCTGCTGTACCTGGAACGACTGCTTTGCTGCATGAAGCCTGCCTTGAACCCTCAGAGGCCAGCCAAAGAGTTAATGCAATAAAACCATCAGCGCACTCTGCTGCTGTACCTGGAAGGACTGCTTTGCTGCATGAAGCCTGCCTTGAACCCTCAGAGGCCCGTCAAAGAGTTCATGCAATAAAACCATCAGTGCACTCTGCTGCGCTACCTGGAAGGACTGCTTTGCTGCATGGAGCCTGCCTTGAACCCTCAGAGGCCAGTCAAAGAGTTAATGCAATAAAACCATCAGCGCACTCTGCTGCTGTACCTGGAAGGACTGCTTTGCTGCATGAAGCTTGCCTTGAACCCTCAGAGGCCCGTCAAAGAGTTAATGCAATAAAACCATCAGCGCACTCTGCTGCTGTACCTGGAAGGACTGCTTTGCTGCATGAAGCCTGCCTTGAACCCTCAGAGGCCAGTCAAAGAGTTAATGCAATAAAACCATCAGTGCACACTGCTGCTGTACCTGAAAGGACTGCTTTGCTGCATGAAGCCTGCCTTGAACCCTCAGAGGCCCGTCAAAGAGTTAATGCAATAAAACCATCTGCGCACTCTGCTGCTGTACCTGGAAGGACTGCTTTGCTGCATGAAGCCTGCCTTGAACCCTCAGAGGCCAGTCAAAGAGTTAATGCAATAAAACCATCTGCGCACTCTGCTGCTGTACCTGGAAGGACTGCGTGGCTGCATGAAGCCTGCCTTGAACCCTCAGAGGCCAGTCAAAGAGTTAATGCAATAAAATCATCAGCGCACTCTGCTGCTGTACCTGAAAGGACTGCTTTGCTGCATGAAGCCTGCCTTGAGCCCTCAGAGGCTAGACAAAGAGTTAATGCAATAAAACCATCAGTGCACTCTGCTGCTGTACCTGGAAGGACTGCGTGGCTGCATGAAGCCTGCCTTGAACCCTCAGAGGCCCGTCAAAGAGTTAATGCAATAAAACCATCAACGCACTCTGCTGCTGTACCTGAAAGGACTGCTTTGCTGCATGGAGCCTGCCTTGAACCCTCAGAGGCCTGTCAAAGAGTTAATGCAATAAAACCATCAGCGCGCTCTGCTGCTGTACCTGGAAGGACTGCTTTGCTGCATGAAGCCTGCCTTGAACTCTCAAAGGCCAGTCAAAGAGTTAATGCAATAAAACCATCAGCGCACTCTGCTGCTGTACCTGAAAGGACTGCTTTGCTGCATGAAGCCTGCCTTGAACTCTCAAAGGCCAGTCAAAGAGTTAATGCAATAAAACCATCAGCGCACTCTGCTGCTGTACCTGAAAGGACTGCTTTGCTGCATGGAGCCTGCCTTGGACCCTCAGAGGCCCGTCAAAGAGGTAATGCAATAAAACCATCAGCGCACTCTGCTGCTGTACCTGAAAGGACTGCTTTGCTGCATGGAGCCTGCCTTGAACCCTCAGAGGCCAGTCAAAGAGTTAATGCAATAAAACCATCAGTGCACTCTGCTGCTGTACCTGAAAGGACTGCTTTGCTGCATGAAGCCTGCCTTGAACCCTCAGAGGCCAGTCAAAGAGTTAATGCAATAAAACCATCAGCGCACTCTGCTGCTGTACCTGAAAGGACTGCTTTGCTGCATGAAGCCTGCCTTGAACCCTCAGAGGCCCGTCAAAGAGTTAATGCAATAAAACCATCAGCGCACTCTGCTGCTGTACCTGAAAGGACTGCTTTGCTGCATGAAGCCTGCCTTGAACTCTCAAAGGCCAGTCAAAGAGTTAATGCAATAAAACCATCAGCGCACTCTGCTGCTGTACCTGGAAGGACTGCTTTGCTGCATGAAGCCTGCCTTAAACCCTCAGAGGCCCGTCAAAGAGTTCATGCAATAAAACCATCAGTGCACTCTGCTGCGCTACCTGGAAGGACTGCTTTGCTGCATGGAGCCTGCCTTGAACCCTCAGAGGCCAGTCAAAGAGTTAATGCAATAAAACCATCAGCGCACTCTGCTGCTGTACCTGGAAGGACTGCTTTGCTGCATGAAGCTTGCCTTGAACCCTCAGAGGCCCGTCAAAGAGTTAATGCAATAAAACCATCAGCGCACTCTGCTGCTGTACCTGGAAGGACTGCTTTGCTGCATGAAGCCTGCCTTGAACCCTCAGAGGCCAGTCAAAGAGTTAATGCAATAAAACCATCAGTGCACTCTGCTGCTGTACCTGAAAGGACTGCTTTGCTGCATGAAGCCTGCCTTGAACCCTCAGAGGCCAGTCAAAGAGTTAATGCAATAAAACCATCTGCGCACTCTGCTGCTGTACCTGGAAGGACTGCTTTGCTGCATGAAGCCTGCCTTGAACCCTCAGAGGCCAGTCAAAGAGTTAATGCAATAAAACCATCTGCGCACTCTGCTGCTGTACCTGGAAGGACTGCGTGGCTGCATGAAGCCTGCCTTGAACCCTCAGAGGCCAGTCAAAGAGTTAATGCAATAAAATCATCAGCGCACTCTGCTGCTGTACCTGAAAGGACTGCTTTGCTGCATGAAGCCTGCCTTGAGCCCTCAGAGGCTAGACAAAGAGTTAATGCAATAAAACCATCAGTGCACTCTGCTGCTGTACCTGGAAGGACTGCGTGGCTGCATGAAGCCTGCCTTGAACCCTCAGAGGCCCGTCAAAGAGTTAATGCAAT
This sequence comes from Lissotriton helveticus, assembly GCF_964261635.1. Classification (NCBI taxonomy): domain Eukaryota; kingdom Metazoa; phylum Chordata; class Amphibia; order Caudata; family Salamandridae; genus Lissotriton; species Lissotriton helveticus. The sequence goes on along the minus strand of NC_136058.1, from coordinate 389,411,665 downwards.
AAAACCATCAACGCACTCTGCTGCTGTACCTGAAAGGACTGCTTTGCTGCATGGAGCCTGCCTTGAACCCTCAGAGGCCTGTCAAAGAGTTAATGCAATAAAACCATCAGCGCGCTCTGCTGCTGTACCTGGAAGGACTGCTTTGCTGCATGGAGCCTGCCTTGAACCCTCAGAGGCCAGTCGAAGAGTTAATGCAATAAAACCCTCAGTGCACTCTGCTGCTGTACCTGAAAGGACTGCTTTGCTGCATGGAGCCTGCCTTGAACCCTCAGAGGACAGTCAAAGAGTTAATGCAATAAAACCATCAGCACACTCTGCTGCTGTACCTGAAAGGACTGCTTTGCTGCATGAAGCCTGCCTTGAACCCTCAGAGGCCAGTCAAAGAGTTAATGCAATAAAACCATCAGCGCACTCTGCTGCTGTACCTGGAAGGACTGCTTTGCTGCATGAAGCCTGCCTTGAACCCTCAGAGGCCGGTCAAAGAGTTAATGCAATAAAACCATCAGCGCACTCTGCTGCTGTACCTGGAAGGACTGCTTTGCTGAATGAAGCATGCCTTGAACCCTCAGAGGCCAGTTAAAGAGTTAATGCAATAAAACCCTCAGTGCACTCTGCTGCTGTACCTGGAAGGACTGCGTGGCTGCATGAAGCCTGCCTTGAACCCTCAGAGGCCCGTCAAAGAGTTAATGCAATAAAACCCTCAGTGCACTCTGCTGCTGTACCTGGAAGGACTGCGTGGCTGCATGAAGCCTGCCTTGAACCCTCAGAGGCCCGTCAAAGAGTTAATGCAATAAAATCATCAGCGCACTCTGCTGCTGTACCTGGAAGGACTGCTTTGCTGCATGAAGCCTGCCTTGAACCCTCAGAGACCCGTCAAAGAGTTAATGCAATAAAACCATCAACGCACTCTGCTGCTGTACCTGAAAGGACTGCTTTGCTGCAGGGAGCCTGCCTTGAACCCTCAGAGGCCAGTCAAAGAGTTAATGCAATAAAACCATCAGCGCGCTCTGCTGCTGTACCTGGAAGGACTGCTTTGCTGCAGGGAGCCTGCCTTGAACCCTCAGAGGCCAGTCAAAGAGTTAATGCAATAAAACCATCAGCGCGCTCTGCTGCTGTACCTAGAAGGACTGCTTTGCTGCAGGGAGCCTGCCTTGAACCCTCAGAGGCCAGTCAAAGAGTTAATGCAATAAAACCATCAGCGCGCTCTGCTGCTGTACCTGGAAGGACTGCTTTGCTGCATGGAGCCTGCCTTGAACCCTCAGAGGCCAGTCAAAGAGTTAATGCAATAAAACCATCAGCGCGCTCTGCTGCTGTACCTGGAAGGACTGCTTTGCTGCATGGAGCCTGCCTTGAACCCTCAGAGGCCTGTCAAAGAGTTAATGCAATAAAACCATCAGCGCGCTCTGCTGCTGTACCTGGAAGGACTGCTTTGCTGCATGGAGCCTGCCTTGAACCCTCAGAGGCCCGTTAAAGAGTTAATGTAATAAAACCACCTGTGCACTCTGCTGCTGTACCTGGAAGGACTGCTTTGCTGCATGAAGCATGCCTTGAACCCTGAGGCCCGTCAAAGAGTAAATGCAATAAAACCACCAGTGCACTATGCTGGTGTAGCTGAAAGGACAGCTTTGCTGCATGAAGCCTGCCTTGAACCCTGAGGCCCGTCAAAGAGTTAATGCAATAAAACCACCAGTGCACTCTGCTGCTGTACCTGAAAGGACTGCTTTGCTGCATGGAGCCTGCCTTGAACCCTCAGAGGCCAGACAAAGAGTTAATGCAATAAAACCATCAGCGCACTCTGCTGCTGTACCTGGAAGGACTGCTTTGCTGCATGAAGCCTGCCTTGAACCCTCAGAGGCCCGTCAAAGAGTTAATGCAATAAATCCATCAGCGCACTCTGCTGCTGTATCTGGAAGGACTGCTTTGCTGCATGGAGCCTGCCTTGGACCCCCAGAGGCCAGTCAAAGAGTTAATGCAATAAAACCATCAGCACACTCTGCGGCTGTACCCGGAAGGACTGCGTGGCTGCATGAAGCCTGCCTTGAACTCTCAAAGGCCAGTCAAAGAGTTAATGCAATAAAACCATCAGCGCACTCTGCTGCTGTACCTGAAAGGACTGCTTTGCTGCATGAAGCCTGCCTTGAACTCTCAAAGGCCAGTCAAAGAGTTAATGCAATAAAACCATCAGCGCACTCTGCTGCTGTACCTGGAAGGACTGCTTTGCTGCACGAAGCCTGCCTTGAACCCTCAGAGGCCAGTCAAAGAGTTAATGCAATAAAACCATCTGCGCACTCTGCTGCTGTACCTGAAAGGACTGCTTTGCTGCATGAAGCCTGCCTGGAACCCTCAGAGGCCAGTCAAAGAGTTAATGCATTAAAACCATCAGCGCACTCTGCTGCGGTACCTGGAAGGAATGCTTTGCTGCATGGAGCCTGACTTGAACCCTCAGAGGCCAGTCAAAGAGTTAATGCAATAAAACCATCAGCGCACTCTGCTGCTGTACCTGGAAGGACTGCTTTACTGCATGAAGCCTGCCTTGAACCCTCAGAGGCCCGTCAAAGAGTTCATGCAATAAAACCATCAGTGCACTCTGCTGAGCTACCTGGAAGGACTGCTTTGCTGCATGGAGCCTGCCTTGAACCCTCAGAGGCCAGTCAAAGAGTTAATGCAATAAAACCATCAGCGCACTCTGCTGCTGTACCTGGACGGACTGCTTTGCTGCATGAAGCCTGCCTTGAACCCTCAGAGGCCAGCCAAAGAGTTAATGCAATAAAACCATCAGCGCACTCTGCTGCTGTACCTGGAAGGACTGCTTTGCTGCATGAAGCTTGCCTTGAACCCTCAGAGGCCCGTCAAAGAGTTAATGCAATAAAACCATCAGCGCACTCTGCTGCTGTACCTGGAAGGACTGCTTTGCTGCATGAAGCCTGCCTTGAACCCTCAGAGGCCAGTCAAAGAGTTAATGCAATAAAACCATCTGCGCACTCTGCTGCTGTACCTGGAAGGACTGCTTTGCTGCATGAAGCCTGCCTTGAACCCTCAGAGGCCAGTCAAAGAGTTAATGCAATAAAACCATCTGCGCACTCTGCTGCTGTACCTGGAAGAACTGCGTGGCTGCATGAAGCCTGCCTTGAACCCTCAGAGGCCTGTCAAAGAGTTAATGCAATAAAACCATCAGCACACTCTGCTGCTGTACCTGAAAGGACTGCTTTGCTGCATGAAGCCTGCCTTGAGCCCTCAGAGGCCAGTCAAAGAGTTAATGCAATAAAACCATCAGCGCACTCTGCTGCTGTACCTGGAAGGACTGCTTTGCTGCATGGAGCCTGTCTTGAACCCTCAGAGGCCAGTCAAAGAGTTAATGCAATAAAACCATCAGAGCACTCTGCTGCTGTACCTGGAAGGACTGCGTGGCTGCATGAAGCCTGCCTTGAACCCTCAGAGGCCCGTCAAAGAGTTAATGCAATAAAATCATCAGCGCACTCTGCTGCTGTACCTGGAAGGACTGCTTTGCTGCATGAAGCCTGCCTTGAACCCTCAGAGGCCCGTCAAAGAGTTAATGCAATAAAACCATCAACACACTCTGCTGCTGTACCTGAAAGGACTGCTTTGCTGCATGGAGCCTGCCTTGAACCCTCCGAGGCCTGTCAAAGAGTTAATGCAATAAAACCATCAGCGCGCTCTGCTGCTGTACCTGGAAGGACTGCTTTGCTGCATGGAGCCTGCCTTGAACCCTCAGAGGCCAGTCAAAGAGTTAATGCAATACAACCCTCAGTGCACTCTGCTGCTGTACCTGAAAGGACTGCTTTGCTGCATGAAACCTGCCTTGAACCTTTAGAGGCCAGTCAAAGAGTTAATGCAATAAAACCCTCAGTGCACTCTGCTGCTGTACCTGAAAGGACTGCTTTGCTGCATGAAGCCTGCCTTGAACCCTCAGAGGCCCGTCAAAGAGTTAATGCAATAAAACCATCAGCGCGCTCTGCTGCTGTACCTGGAAGGACTGCTTTGCTGCATGAAGCGTGCCTTGAAACCTCAGAGGGCAGTCAAAGAGTTAATGCAATAAAACCATCAGCGCACTCTGCTGCTGTACCTGAAAGGACTGCTTTGCTGCATGAAGCCTGCCTTGAACCCTCAGAGGCCAGACAAAGAGTTAATGCAATAAAACCATCAGTGCACTCTGCTTCTGTACCTGAGAGGACTGCTTTGCTGCATGAAGCTTGCCTTGAACCCTCAGAGGCCCGTCTAAGAGTTAATTCAATAAAACCATCAGCGCACTCTGCTGCTGTACCTGGAAGGACCGCTTTGCTGCGCGGAGCCTGCCTTGAACCCTCAGAGACCCGTCAATGAGTTAATACAATAAAACCATCAGCACACTCTGCTGCTGTACCTGAAAGGACTGCTTTGCTGCATGAAGCCTGCCTTGAACCCTCAGAGGCCAGTCAAAGAGTTAATGCAATAAAACCATCAGCGCACTCTGTTGCTGTACCTGAAAGGACTGCTTTGCTGCATGGAGCCTGCCTTGAACCCTCAGAGGCCCGTCAAAGAGTTAATGCAATAAAACCACCAGTGCACTCTGCTGCTGTACCTGGAAGGACTGCTTTGCTGCATGAAGCCTGCCTTGAACCCTCAGAGGCCAGTCAAAGAGTTAATGCAATAAAACCACCAGTGCACTCTGCTGCTGTACCTGGAAGGACCGCTTTGCTGCATGAAGCCTGCCTTGAACCCTCAGAGGCCAGTCAAAGAGTTAATGCAATAAAACCACCAGCGCACTCTGCTGCTGTACCTGGAAGGACTGCTTTGCTGCATGAAGCCTGCCTTGAACCCTTAGAGGGCTGTCATAGAGTTAATGCAATAAAACCATCAGCGCACTCTGCTGCTGTACCTGGAAGGACTGCTTTGCTGCATGGAGCCTGCCTTGAACCCTCAGAGGCCCGTCATAGAGTTAATGCAATAAAACCATCAGCGCACTCTGCTGCTGTACCTGGAAGGACCGCTTTGCTGCATGAAGCCTGCCTTGAACCCTCAGAGGCCAGTCAAAGAGTTAATGCAATAAAACCACCAGCGCACTCTGCTGCTGTACCTGGAAGGACTGCTTTGCTGCATGAAGCCTGCCTTGATCCCTCAGAGGGCCGTCATAGAGTTAATGCAATAAAACCACCAGCGCACTCTGCTGCTGTACCTGAAAGGACTGCTTTGCTGCATGAAGCCTGCCTTGAACCCTCAGAGGCCAGTCAAAGAGTTAATGCAATAAAACCACACGCGATCATTACAGGAAGACACAAAAGACGTATGGTGAAACCGATTGATATGAGGAGAAAGAGAGAAACAGGGGACAGGGGATCTGAGAAACAAGGGATCTGAGAAACAAGGGGCAAAAGACATGCCATGTGAGGAGAGGCAAAAGGCAATGGGGTACATTTGTATACTCTTCCTAGTAAGTAAGGTGCTTCATGTTTGGTAACCAAACTACCTCACAAAACTGTTTGTCCCTTACCTGCTGATAAAAGCCTTAGGTCTTCATAAAGATGTCTCTTGACTGCTCAACCTACTAGGTACTACAGAGCTGTTGTGGGTAGACATGCTCTGGGCCTCCTCTCTCTGTCCTTCAGATAATCCAACCTTCATCAAGTCAATCCTGGTCCTTATAGCCCTACCTGGTCATAAGCCTACGATCAGCATGCCTTCTCCAATGTTGGCTTTCAGGACTCTGCTTTTTAAGGCCTTTTGTGCCATATATAAAAATAATTTTTGAGGTCAGAAATGGCCTGTTTCGCAGAATCAAGCCATTTTCGAAAAACACAAAAATGATTTTACATATGTACAACTCACAAATTGCGATTTGATAATCTGTTACCGAATAGCAATCTGTCCTTAGCAACTCAGTATTGGAAGGGGCGTGTTTAAGGTGTCTCTTTCCCATACTATATTGCAGTGCTAAGTATGAATCTTCTGCAAACAAATTACGGTCACAAAACATATGTACAGGAGGAACATGGCGGCAGGCTGACGCCTGTTGCGAGAGCTCCATGTCCAGGAAGGTTTCTCTCGAGACTCAGGAGGAGATGATGGCACCAAACGGTGAGCAGAGAATGTGAAATCGCGCTCTCTATAGCGGCGCAGTGCTAATGCACACTTTCTTTTCCCTACCTTGTTTTTCTTTCTTTTGCGAGGAGGGGGGTTTCACCTATCGAGGCGGGTGTGCCTGTGCCTGCATCCTACTGCATCCTACTCGCACTAGGACCCTGCGATCTACACCGGCAATGGTTAGGATCTGCGAGCAAGCCGGCCTGTTTGGAAACACTGGTGCTGACGCTGTCCCTGTCTCCGTGGCTTCAACGCGGATCCACGCTGTGGATGGGCTGAAGGTCGAGCAGGGAGAGGAATACAGAGCCGGCTGCAATCGAGCGCAGCTGTCAGGAGTCGAAAGAGACCGAGGAGACCGGACCTGCATGTGGCAAAAGTCGAGGCGGTTTGTAGCCCGTGTCTGCCTCAGTGCTCCCTTATGTTGTGACTCCAGCAGCAACAGCAACAACAGTAAACTGTCAGTGAAGGGGGCATGGGGGCATAAGCTGGGGTCTGAGCTCTTAACTCAAGGAGGTGGCGCTTATCTAGTAAAAGTCAATCCCCCCTGGGTGGTGTCTGGGGTGTCTGGGTGTGCTGGTTGTGCCGATTAAGTGGGTAATGCAGATACTGCAGATACTGCCATAGCTACCTGGTACTCGGTGCAGTACGAGGGGATGGACCTGGGCGCAATTTCCTTCTCTACACAACACACTCCCCTTGCCCTCGCCCACAAGCAGATACAGCTGGCAATAAAGTGGGAGAGAAGTGTGACACCCGGCTATATACACTCCCTGTACTCCCTGCACCAGCAGCCCAGGTGGCACCTGTTAGGAACAGATACCAGCTCAGGTCCTATCTGGAGCAACAAAAGTCCGAGGGTGGGTACCAGAGTGCGTCTAAAGCAACAGCAACACCACTTACCCCAAAGAAAAAAGGGAGGAAAGATAAAGAGAAAAGGGACCGACCCGGGGGAACAGGCGAGTCCAAAAAAACAAAACTGCCTGGCATGTTTTTGTCAAAACCCGCACCCTCTCTAAAGGCATATTTCAAAATTATGGAGCAAGTTGTCGACCCTAAGGGGAAAAAACCCCCTCTCCCATCCTCTGCCTCCGTGCCCAACAATTTGGTTAGTACCTCAAACGTAAAACCCACTACTCAACTCAATGGGTCTCAGTCGGGCAGCAGGTACACTGTATTAGCTGACATGGAGGATTCAGTGGATATAGCGGACATAGAGGACCAGATGGAAAACGAACAAGAAACTCAAACAACTACGGCGGGGCCTGTCTCAGCTATCAGACAGGAAGAGATGCCTGTAGTAAGAATGGTGGAAGTGGTGAAAGCTCATGGTTCAGCAGAAGCAGAAGAGGTAACTGGGGTTAAGATTCCCGATGGAGGCCTCTCACAGCTTGAGGCACTCCTTTTCAACCTTAGAGGCGATCTATTGTCCAAATTTGATACCTCGGAAGCAAATCAAAAGAGCATACAAGATCAGTGCGCTAACTTGGAGACTAAATTGGATGATGTTTGTAAACGGACCACTGTGCTGGAAGAAGATGTCTCTTTGCTCACAGGGGCTTCCAAGAGGCATGAAAGGGACATCGAGACCCTTAGAACTCAGAATAGGGCACTCCAGATGGACGTAGAAAGGCTAGAAATCCACTCTAGGAGGAACAACCTGAAGTTCTTAAAGATTCCGGAAGGTGCAGAAAATGGGGACGTAAAGGGCTTGGTGTGTAAGCTCCTCAGGGAGGGAGTGCTCAAAGACGGTCCTGAGATAGACTTAGAATCAGAAATACAGAGGGCGCACAGAGACCCTTTTAGGCGCCACGCTGACAGGGCCGCCCCGAGGAAAATCTTAGTTAATTTCCACACATTTACCGTAAAGGAGCTGATTCTGAGCAAGGCACTGTCAGATAAAACCCTCCAAATAGGCTCAGCTCACTACCTCATCCACTCTGATGTGGGGAGGGTTACGGCCCAACGACAATGGGAACTGGGTAATCGGATGCCAGATTTAAGAAGTATGGGCGCTCAGGTGCAAATGAAATTTCCGGCCTTCTTGAGGGTGGTATGGAGAAACAAAACACACAACTTCACTTCCCCCGAAGAAGTGGACACCTTCTTAACTTTAATGCGAGATAGTTCCCATTAAGCTCACAAAGGTTATCCAAGGGCAGGCGGAAGCGAGCAACGATACAATGTGCCCTCACAATGTTAGAACATAAGTACAGGGAAATAATAGCGGGTGTGGATCAAATGTCACAAAGGATCTTAGGGCTCTAAGTATCAAGGCTAATTCCTATGGCTCTTGCCCCTATTATCCCTCCCGGAGTAGCATAAAAAAAAAAATAGAAAAAATATCACACATATTTAAAACCTCACATATATCGGGAGATGGGGAAATAACAAAGAAAAACAAAGGAGCAGGGGGGAAAAAAAGAAAAAAAAAATCTCTATAAATAAAGTAAATAAATAAATATATAATTGCACAAAAAAGGGTAAGCTCAGCTTATCCATATAGGTACATACATTTAAAGTAGAATCACATTTTGGTGCCTACCTTTCGTTTTATTGGAGGGAGTATCCGACTGGGTATGGAGAGCTCTCACATGGCGACATGATCGCCAAAACAGGTATGGGGGGGTTCCTCAGGGGAGGTGGGTGGGAGGCTGGGGGGTGGTAAGGTTAAAAAATGGAAAAAATAATCCTCATATATATAACAGATACACTATGCTTACTGGGTGCTGGTTACGCGCCTTTTTCTCTAGAAATCGGTTCTTATGGCCAATATGACACATAAGTTAAAAGTTTTTAGTTGGAATGTAAATGGATTGAGGGATAGGAGAAAGGTACACAGGGTAACAGATTATTTATACAATTCAGGAGCACACATTTGCTACTGGAGGAGACACACCTAGGGAAAGCAGAATGTAAGACGGCATTTAAAAAATGTAGGTGGATCCAGGATATTCTCTGTTCTGAACAAAGTGGTAACACAAGAGGGGTGGCCATATTAATCAGAGTTAATGCAGGGATTAGGGTATCGAAATGCGAAACGGACCATTCTGGGAGATGGTTGGTGGCCTCGTTAATAGCAGGACAAACTCCCCTCACTTGTGCAGTCTATTATGGGCCTAATCAGGACGCGCCAGGGGCCCTCACGAAACTAAAAAACAGCCTAGTAGAGACTGATGGATCGGTAATTATAGGGGGTGATTTTAATCTGATATTTGATAAAGATCTAGATCGTACCTCTAAAGTTAGATTCACTCCTCCCCAAAAGTCCAGATTGGAACTTAAGAACATTATGAGGGATTTTAACCTCATACATATCTGGAGGTTCAAAAACACAGGGAAAAGGGAATATTCTTTTTATAGCAGAAGGCATGGACACCACTCAAGGATAGATTTCTTTCTACTCGATAAAACCCTTTTCTCGGCAGTAGACACCATATCTTACGCCCCGGCTATCCTGTCCGATCATTCTGCTGTCGAGATAGTAATTCGACTTAAACAGCAGATCAAGCAGAGAAGGTGGACTCTAGACAGAACACTCCTTCTGGAAGAGGCTGTTAAGCAAGATCTGGCAACCCAGTCAGAAGAGTTTTTTAGGACTAATGTTGGGTCAGCAAGCAAACAGATAGTCTGGGAAACATATAAAGTCTTCATAGGAGGCTGGTTGAGCACCCTGACGATTAGGAGGAATAAGCTTTCAAGAGAGAAGAAGGAAGACCAACTCCTGAGACTTAAACTAAAGGAACAGGAACTCTAGAAGGCTTCCTTAGGCCAGCTAGAGACTAGACTCACTCTACAAAAAGAACTTGATATCCTACGGGCGGAATATCAAGCAGAGCTAGACAGAATCTTGAAGCACAGGTGGGATGCGAGTAAACTCCAATCCTTCTCATACGAGGTGAAATGTGGTGGCCTCCTGGCGTGGAAGGCCCGAGTGGGTAAAACTAGGAATCAGATCGACAGCTTATCCAAGGCTAGTACAGGGGAAACCACATACGATGATGATCTCATTAGAGAGGAAGTCAAAACCCATATGCAATCCCTGTATAGTACCACTCTGCCCCAGAGTGGACGGCAGGCTGGAAACTGGCTAAGTAAAGTCCAGCTCCCTGAATTATCAGAGGCAGATAGATCTTTCCTTAGCTCCAAGATAAGGGAAGGAGAGGTAAGGGCTCAGATCTTAAAAATGGTTAATGGCAAAGCGGCAGGTCCCAACGGGCTTCCGGTAGAGCTATATAGGACCGTTATAGACCAAATTGTTATAAGCTTAACGATATTATTCAATGAAATCCTGCTACGGGGAGAGCTGGCTCCTAAGTCATGGGCAGAGGCCACAGTCACTCTAATACTGAAACAGAATAAAGATCCTCGCAAGGTAGAGTCGTATAGACCTATCTCTCTACTAAATGTAGATTATAAGATCTTCGCGGGTGTATTAGCAACAAGACTGGCCAAGGCAATCAAATCTATTGTCCACGGTGACCAAAGGGGGTTTATCCCTGAGCGGCAACTCAATGAATTAACTTACAAGATGGAGGAGATATTGCTGTCTCCAGACAACATATGTGTATTGCTGGGGTCTCCTAGATGGGAGGGGGGATACCTAAAGCTCTGGTTTGGGAAGAGGAGACATGCTTTCTTTAGAAATGTCAGGGCTCTTCCTGTTATGTTATGTGCACACTCTTTTATAGCGAACGGCTACCCCGAGGGGTGTCCCGGCGCTTTGGCAAAGAGACCTGAGTCTAAAAGACACAAGACACAGCAACTCACAGTGGTCAAAGAATCATACAGAGAAAAGCCAGGTCTTCAACTCCTTTCTAAAAGAGAGGAGACTATTGGCTTTCCAAAGGGTGACAGGGAGCTCGTTCCAGCCGCGTGCCGCCAGATAACGAAAAGACCGCCCTCCCATCCGAGCAAGTCTGATGGGTGGGACATCAGCCTTGGCCAGTACAGCCGACCGCAGAGTCCTCCTAGGCGCATAAAATGCCATGCGCTTCCTGATGTAATTTGGGCCCACAGAGTGAAGGGCCTTAAAAGCCAGGGTCAAAATCTTAAATGTGATTCTTTTCGAGATGGGTAGCCAATGCAACCTCCCGAGCAATTCAGATGCTTTTGCTCTGCGTGGAAGGCCAAAAATGGCTCTCGCCGCCGAATTCTGCACAATTTGCAGGCGGGCCAACAAGTGTTTAGGCAATCCTACGTATAGGGCATTGGCGTAATCCAATCGCGATCCAATTAGCGCTTGAACAATGTTTTTTTTGTACTGCAAAGATAGCAGCGGGAGAAACTTCCGCAGCATCTTCAAAATGCCGAAGCATTTCCCCAACAGCCCCAAAATCTGGGGTCTAAATGAAAGACTGACGTCACACAGCACACCCAGGTTTTTAGCTTGTGTCGCAACCTTATCTGGAGGAAACATATCCTGAGGCCACCAGGTTTTCCAGCATGGATCAGGTGCACACCCAAAGAAAAGCAATTCCGACTTATCAGAGTTGCATTTCAGGCTATGCCGCTGAAACCACGCAAAGACCGCCCCCAGGCAGTCTTTGATCCTATCGCCATCAAAAGCCTCTCCCTTCCTGCAGGTAAACAGGAGCTGGGTGTCATCAGCGTAGGATATGATCTGGGCACCAAAAGCCTCCGCTACCGCCACCAGAGGAGCCATATAGATATTAAAAAGGGTGGGGCTCAAGATGGACCCTCGAGGAACCCCCACCTCTAGCGGCGGCATTTCAGCAGAGAACGGGGGTGCCCAGATCACCTGCCGACGACCGGACAAAAAAGATTTAAACCAGTCCAACACCGTCCCACGAAACCCGATCTCCCAGAGTCTTAAAAGGAGACCGTCTTGTGGGACGGTGTCAAAGGCCGCCGACAGATACAGCATGACTAAAATAGCCTTTCCCCCAAGATCGAGAGTTTCTCTGATAGCTTCGGTGACCTCAAGAAGGGCTGTCTCCATGCTATAATTTGCACGGAAGCCAGATTGAGAATCATGGAAGATGTTGTTGCTCTCGATAAAATTGGTAATCGAGAGCTGCACATGTTTCTCAATAACCTTCGCCAGAGCAGGGAGCAGGGAGATTGGCCTATAATTAGCATGCACCAGGGGATCTAAAGTGGGCTTTTTGAGTAGCGGCAGAATCAATGCGTGTTTCCATGCCAAAGGAACCGTGCCCGTACTCAAGGAAAGATTGAGCAGAGGATTAACCAGGATATTAACTGCCGACGCCACCTTACCCAGGCACTTCGCTGGACAAGGATCCAGTGGAGAGCCAGAGCGAAGCCCAGACAAAAGATCCAAAGAGGAGCCACAGGACAAAGGTGGAAAGACCGATAATACGTGACAATTCTCTTCAGCTAATGCCGATGGGGAGATCGGTATACTAACCGTCAGGTTGAAATCCATAATATGAAAAGAGTCCTGAATCGTCTTGATTTTAAGTACAAAGAAGTCTCCCAGTTGGCTGATCCAAGCTTCAGAGTGTGAATGAGAAGGCGCGCAGGCAGCTGGGGAAACAAACTCCTTAACCACTCTAAAGAGTTCCTTGCTAATATTTTCCGCCTTATCGATTCTGCGCTCAAGATAATCTTTTTTGCCTTCAGAAATGTGCTTATGATACATCTTAATTGCATCACGATATTTTAATTTATCCTCTGACTCGTATTTGCGCCGCCACACTCTTTCGGCCTTTTTACAGTCTTGGCGCATTTTCCTTAACAAAGGAGTAAAGGAGATTCACTGATTCACTGCCTCTGACTGCAGGCTTCGCCAAAGGACCATCTGCACTGAGCTACTTATTGTGGCAGTACAGCCCTTGGCCATTCAAGAGACAGGATGCCAATTCAGCTATTTTGAAAATGCAAAAGAAGACATGGAAGTTTTCAGTCCATGGCAAGCCTTGAACTGAGATTCATGGCTGGCCACAAGGACTCGCAGAAGGAATCCTATCTCTTAAATAGTGATAAAAAAGAATCTTCCTGAATCAATGTCATTAATCTATTTGAATTGTATAATATTGAGGCATACCTTGCACTGCAAAGAAATGACCGGGTTACATTGTAGTTCTATTTCTATGCCTAACATTGACTTACTTACTACTTCCTTAGTGAAACCGACAGTTGTGCATCTGACAAATTACTGGCCATCTTCCTTTGGATGGATAATGACATTAAAACAAGTGGTAGGTTAGTATAGTAAGATTCATGGAGCACTCCTCAGTGACATCAGTGAAGGGTCTTCCAGGGTGGGTCAGGCACTGCCTTACATCAGAACCTGGACTGGACTTTGCTCCAGAGCTCTGAGCTCAGTTACCAAGAGTAGCTTAGTTTGGCAACCTTCAGTGTTAGCCTGAATACACAAACATTTGGCCACTTACTGAAGTTGATGGGAGAACAATTCAGGTAAACTTGAAATGAGAGACCGACCATCCCCTAAGATAAGCAGCAGTGAGTGTTTGGAAAAGGAAGCAAGAACAACCCTTTTCAGGCCTGTCAGAGCGAGGGTTTCCCTAAAGAGAATAGAGCTTTAAAGAAGGGACATTTAGGTGGTTAGAGGGCATAAGAACACAGTTGAAATTTCAATATCTGACAGCAAGGCAGAAATTAAAATAAAATATATTTTGTACACAGTAGTAGTTGAGATAGTAAACTAGATACCCCCCATCCTTGCCAATGCATGGGATTGATCCACCACGTAGCTTCTTGGAAGGCTCTGCCTGATTTCTGTCAGATGTGTTGCATCTATGCCATGGATTGTAAATCTAGGATGAGCTTGTGCTCTTGGTTCTGTTTTGGGATGTGGAGTGTTCATGCTGCATTGTTTCAGATACAGGAGGAATGGACATGGTGCTGGCAGGACAATGGTTTCCTCTCTCTCCTTTCCATAATTGCAATTACTGTGAATAAACCTGTTTTTAAACATCGCACCTGCTTTAATGTGCCTTGCCTCCTGCCTACAGTTGCGACGAGTGAGGCATGGCCTGAACTTATGTAGTTAGCCTGCTCTGGTGGGAAGTGTTAATACTGACAGTGAGTGCACCTCACCAACTCATCTGCACTGATTTTATTTCTTGATTTCTAGAGAGAAGACTGTGGACTGTGGACATTGTGAACCTAAACTTCATACTGCTGTGTTCAATCAATGTCCTGCTCTTGAGATGGGCTGGAACAAATGTGATGTTAATTTCACAAGAGTGTGTAAGAAAAACAGTGCATATGGTGTCTCATGAGTCAGATCAAAAGTTAACAGGGTTCATTAAGATAATGGTCTCAAATCCAAAGATCCTATTCAATATTTCTCTATAGTGTTGGATTCTGCCCAGCCCGAGCACTGCAGGAACGTAGCATGCACCAGTCCCCTTCCCCTGCCCAGTGGCCACTCACAGGATCAAATGCAATGAGTACGCCAATGGACCTGAAAAGAGGGTGGTATGTTGAAGAGACACCAAGTCTTCCACCCATAGAGATCGATAGGACACAGCTCCTTCCATCACCCTCTGCACCTGTAGTAGACAGAAAGACAACAAGCTCTACTTATACTGCTGTATCCCAATTCCAATGACCATGCACCGCCCCAACACACACAACCCCTCTTACCCGTGATAGTGCAGGCTTTGCTTCGTGCAGGCACTAGTCAATCCAAGTTGACAAAATATATTTACTTGGATTGCCACTCAGGAGCAATTAATCTCAGTGTCCTTCGTTTTCCAACATAGGGGCATAAGGGGAAAAAAGATCAACTCCGGGTACTGTATAACGCTGTACCAGACAAAAAAAAACCCTTGATTAAACGTGTAGCCGGGAAAAGAACAGGGGAAAAGGGATCGGTCTGTTGCACTCGGTAACGCCGAGGCTTCGAAACGTACTGTTACACGGCCCTTCGCGGAGTGACCCGAAACGTCACATCCGCCAAACAACGATGTGAAAGGCGTCTCTGGGAATGGACGCGGGGCGCGATAAACGCTTCGTTTTAATAGCGTTTCTTCGTGTACACAAAAAACAAGGGCACAGTAACAAAAGCAAAGGGAAACACAGTGAACGGGAGCCCCCGCAAACTAATGGCATAAAAGGAAGCAGGTCGGGAAAACCAAAAAGGAGTGGAGAGGGAATCAGAAAATGGGAACAAGAACTAACTAACTATGGACAAGAAAAAGGGCAGCAAAAATAGGGGAAGAAGAAAAAAGTCTCTCACGAGCCCGTGAAAGTAATTCAGATCAAGGAATCCAGAACAACAGGAATCCTCAACAGCAATAACCAGCAACCAGGGAGCAGGATACCAGAATTCACACAAGGGCAATATCAAGCACTGAGACAAAGGTAGGACAAACCTTTATCCCTCTGCCCCCATGTCATGTGATATCAGTGCATGGTCATGGAAATGGGACTAGCCCCAAACCCTAACAGTACCCCCCCTACGATCCTCCCCACAGGGCGGGGCTTCAGGGGATGCTGCCTATGAAACATTCGAACCAATCGTGGTGCATGCACCCCCCCAGCTGGCTCCCACGTCCTATCTTCCTTTTTGTAACCCCTCCAATCCACCAAATAGAAAAGACGACCCCTGACCCGCTTGGAATCAAGGATAGCCTGCACCTCGAATTCTTCCTGGCCGTCTATTATCAAAGGAGGAGGAGGGGGCATCACCTGCGCTGAGGGTATATAAGGTTTCAGTAATGAAGTATGAAACACAGGATGCACCCCATAATCAGATGGTTACTGGAGCTTTAAAGCCACCGGATTAATAACCTGAGTCACCGGAAATGGACCCACAAACCGAGGCTGCAACTTGCGGGATCCCTGCAGTCTTAGATTACGGGACGCCAACCACACTAGATCGCCCACCTTATATGAGGGAGCCGGGGTCCGATGTTTATCTGCTTGTATTTTCATAGCAGCCTTGGCCTCTACCAAACTCTCCCTGGCCAATCCCCAAATGTGACTCAGTCGCCCACACACATCATCAATGGCCGGCACACGTCCCGTAGGCTGAATGGCCACCGCCCTAGGATGGTAACCAACGGAGCAATAGAAAGGGGTCATACCCAGAGCGGAATGGAGACTGTTATTATAGGCAAATTCCGCTATGGGTAGAGCCGTCACCCAGTCACATGACAATCATGCAACCAGACATCTCAAATATTGCTCCATTGTCTGATTGGTTCGCTCAGTCTGACCATCAGACTGAGGATGATATGCCGAAGACAAACGTATCTCCGTTTTGAGTACCAAACAGAGTTCCTTCCAAAAATGAGACACAAACTGCGCTCCCCGGTCCGAAATAATCACAGCCGGCAACCCATGTAATCTTACGACTGAGGACATAAAAACCATAGCCATCTCTTTTGCCGTAGGGATTTTGGAAAGCGGAATAAAATGCGCCATTTTGGTGAACAGTTCCACCACCACCATTATGGCAGTATAACCAGAGGCTACAGGCAAATCGGTCACAAAATCCATGCTCATGGTGTGCCAAGGAGCAGGGGGTACCTCCAGGGGATGTCAAAGCCCCGAGGGCTTAGTGTGCGAAGGTTTGCTGATGGCATATATAGGACAGGCATGCACATATCCTTGAATATCACTGGTCATGGAATCCCACCAAAACCACCTCTTACACAATTCCTCCGTTTTCCTTATCCCCGGATGCGCTCCCAAAGCGGAGGAATGACACCACTCCAGAACCATAGGCCACAACATAGGGGGAATAAACATTTTGCTCTCATGATATAGCAACCCCTCTTTTACTGTTATCAGGGGCAACGACAACCAAGGAGCCAAATCCAACTGATTCAGTCGTTCTTTCACTAATGCGGGGAATTCATCCATTACCGTGGCCCCTATAATCCTTTCTCCCTGTATCATGGCCCTATCCTCACTCATGGAGCCTTCTTCCTTGGGATCGCCATGGATTCGAGAAAGAGCATCTGATTTAATCTGCTGAGCCGCTGACCTATAGGTGATGATAAAATCATACTCGTTGAAAAACAAAACCCATCGCATCTGTCGAGGTGTTAACGCCCTAGCTGATCGAAAGAATTCCAAATTTTTGTGGTCAGTATAGATGGTAATAACATGCCTAGCGCCCCATAAATAGTGGCGCCACTCCTCAAAAGCCAATTTTACTGCCAACAGTTCCCGTTCAGCCACCGTATAGTTTCAATCCGCCGGCAGTAATGTCTTAGAAAAAAAAGCGATGGGATGCATATGACCAGTGGCCTCGTCACGTTGAGACAACACCCCACCCACGGCATACATAGAGGCGTCAGTTTCTACAAAAAACGTCAGGGCAGGATCAGGATGCACCAACACTGGTGCCGAGGTAAACTGCTCCAACAATGAACGGAAAGCCTCCCGAGTCTCACTGGTCCACTCAAAGGGGACGCCCTTCCTCAAAAGGCGGGTCATAGGCGCCACTATGTCTGAGAAATGCGAAATAAACTGCCGATAAAAATTGGCGAAGCCTAGGAGCACCTGGATCTGCTTCACTGAAGTCGGCACAGGCCAGGTCACAATGGCCTGTATCTTCCTTGGGTCCATCCGAATCCCTGCTGCCGAGATGATGAAACCCAAGAACTCCACCTCAGGGGTGCTAAACTGGCACTTATCCAACTTGGCGTAGAGTTGATGTTCTTGTAATGTCTGTAACACTTGCAACACGTGTTCTGTATGTTCTGCCCTGACTTCAGAAAAAACAAGGATATCATCCAAATAGACGATAACAGTGCGATCTAGGTATTTGCTGAGGACCTCATTGATAAAAAACTGAAATGCCGCTGGCGCATTACACAAGCCAAACGGCATAACAGTGTACTCAAACAGGCCGTATTTGGTTCTAAATGCCGTCTTCCACTCATCTCCGGGTCTCACCCGTATAAGATGGTAAGCACCCCGCAAATCTAATTTAGTGAATACCGTTGCCTTGCGGAGCTGGTCCAATAACACCGAGATGAGTGGAAGAGGGTACCTGTTTTTTACTGTAGCCGTGTTCAATATCCTATAATCCACACAAGCCCTCAGCGTCCCTTCCTTCTTAGGAATGAAGAATATAGCTGATGACACAGGGGAGGAGGAAGGACGGATAAACCCCAATCGCAACATCTCATTGATGTATTCTTTCAACTGAATCTCTTCAGGTTCCGAAAGAGCATACACTCGGCTACAAGGCAGTGAAACCCCTGGTATCAATTCAATCTTACAATCATAGGATCTGTTTGGTGGTAGGTCTTGAGCACAACCCTTATCAAACACATCCTTAAAGGCAGAATACTGTGGCGGGACAGATTCCACCTCCGCCACGGCACAGAACAAAGGGTTAACCTGCTCACGTGCCACAGTGTAACAATTCCCCAAACAGTACACCGAATCTAACGTCACCAATCTCTGTACCCAATCAATCTTGGGGTTATGCTTCTGCAACCACGGGACACCCAACACCAACCCAAAAGAGGGGGCATCGATCAAATCAAACACCACTGTTTCTGAGTGCCCATTTTCACATAACAAGCATAAAGGAGCGGTCTGGCGAGTGATGCAACCAGAGGTCAACTCAGTCCCATCAATGGCTCTCACCGGCTCAGGTTGTTCTTTCATCTTACAGGGAATCATTAATTTCTCAGCCATTGCAATATCTATAAAGTTTCCAGTAGCCCCAGAATCCAACAAAACTGATACAGGGACATGGTTATGTACTGAAAGCAGTAGCTGAGCATTTATAACAAAATGTCTTGGAGCTTGGTCTACAGCGCCCACAACCTCATACTGTTTATTTCGTTCCACATTCATCCCTCTTTCCACTTGGATACAGGCTACCTTTTTACCAAAACCTGCACCGGATGGCTTAACAGAACATTTCCGTGCGAAATGTCCTCCCTGACCACAGTACAAACACAGATTGTTCTCTCTTCTTCTTTTCTTTTCCTCCGGGGTCAAAGGTCCCCTCACCCCTCCTATTTCCATGGGTTCTGGCAACGTCTTACTCTCCCCTCCTACCTTCGTCTCAACTTTCACATAACTACTCCTGGATGCCTGGAAACGACTGCGTTCTCCTCGCCGTTCTGATACCCGATGATTCAATTTAACCACAAGGTCTATGAACGCCGCGCAGTCCTCCGGTGGATCTACCACCTGTGATACTATGTCCTTAAGCTCCTCGCACAGACCCTGATAGAATATAGACGTCCTCTTTTCAGTCGGCCAGTGAGTCTCAGATATCAACCGATTAAAGGAAGCTATGTATGACAACAAATCCTGCCTACACTGCCGTAATTTCATCAATTCTGCATCGCTCGCCTGCATGAACGCATGCTTGGCAAACAGACCCCGCATCAATTCTTTAAAAGCAGTGTAATTATACAACACCCGATCGTCACTGTCCACCAATGGAATAGCCCACTGGGCCGCATTGCCAGCCAAATAGGATATTGTGAAGGCGACCTTAGCAGAGTCGTCAGGGAAGGCGCTTGGTCTACACATAAAATGCAACTGACACTGGGTCATGAACATTCCGAATTTGGCGCTATCCCCAGTGAATCTCTCAGGGGGTGCTAAAGGAACCGCAACAGGGGATGACACTGTCACCGCTATGGGACTGCTGCCACCGACCGCACCTTGTCCCCCCCCTCCACTATATTGAAATGTAGCGGGCTGTATGACAGGAGCCGTTCCCCTATGTTGCGACTGCTCTCTAGCCCTAACAGCCCCCAGTTCCTGTTTAAGGCCTACATTCTCTTGCTGCAGCTCCGGTACCTGCGTCTGTAACACATGCAATGCCCCCATAATGTATTGCATTGAGGGACCTCCCGTATTCCCACTCAATAAGTTCCCATCCTCATCCATGCTAGTCCGGGCAGTGCTAATATACGTGGGCTTGATATTCTGTTGGATTCTGCCCAGCCCGAGCACTGCAGGAACGTAGCATGCACCAGTCCCCTTCCCCTGCCCAGTGGCCACTCACAGGATCAAATGCAATGAGTACGCCAATGGACCTGAAAAGAGGGTGGTATGTTGAAGAGACACCAAGTCTTCCACCCATTGAGATCGATAGGACACAGCTCCTTCCCTCACCCTCTGCACCTGTAGTAGACAGAAAGACAACAAGCTCTACTTATACTGCTGTATCCCAATTCCAATGACCATGCACCGCCCCAACACACACAACCCCTCTTACCCGTGATAGTGCAGGCTTTGCTTCGTGCAGGCACTGGTCAATCCAAGTTGACAAAATATATTTACTTGGATTGCCACTCAGGAGCAATTAATCTCAGTGTCCTTCGTTTTCCAACATAGGGGCATAAGGGGAAAAAAGATCAACTCCGGGTACTGTATAACGCTGTACCAGACAAAAAAAAACCCTTGATTAAACGTGTAGCCGGGAAAAGAACAGGGGAAAAGGGATCGGTCTGTTGCACTCGGTAACGCCGAGGCTTCGAAACGTACTGTTACACGGCCCTTCGCGGAGTGACCCGAAACGTCACATCCGCCAAACAACGATGTGAAAGGCGTCTCTGGGAATGGACGCGGGGCGCGATAAACGCTTCGTTTTAATAGCGTTTCTTCGTGTACACAAAAAACAAGGGCACGGTAACAAAAGCAAAGGGAAACACAGTGAACGGGAGCCCCCGCACACTAATGGCATAAAAGGAAGCAGGTCGGGAAAACCAAAAAGGAGGGGAGAGGGAATCAGAAAATGGGAACAAGAACTAACTAACTATGGACAAGAAAAAGGGCAGCAAAAATAGGGGAAGAAGAAAAAAGTCTCTCACGAGTCCGTGAAAGTAATTCAGATCAATGAATCCAGAACAACAGGAATCCTCAACAGCAATAACCAGCAACCAGGGAGCAGGATACCAGAATTCACACAAGGGCAATATCAAGCACTGAGACAAAGGTAGGACAAACCTTGATCCCTCTGCCCCCATGTCATGTGATATCAGTGCATGGTCATGGAAATGGGACTATCCCCAAACCCTAACATATAGGAGATTAATGTGTTGCTATATTAACTGACTCAGGATCCAAGATCACTATAATTTCAAAGAGCACCTTTATTAACAGGTTTGCTGTTAAAAGCTTGTTTTCTCCTGGCATATCTCCGTAAGGCAATATTGGGCCCAAAATAGGTTTGGAAGGTTTCTTTGATGCAATAATTAGTTTTTAAGGGTATGAAGGTACAGGGTAAAGTGTGTCTCACAGAAAGGTCCTAACATTCTTGGTTGGCATAACCAGGGATATTTAGGGATTGTCCTTAAGCTAGAATCTGATCAACAAGTTTACCCCCACATGCATCATTGTGACATTTTGCACTTCTTAATTTGCGAAAAATAAGGATTCGCAAATTAAGAAGTGCAAAATGCTATGCATCATTATTTTCGGTATTCATTTGTGATTCGGTAAAAATCGCAATTTTTACCGAATCCCAAATAAATACCGAATTCTTAAGTACATTTTCGCAATTCCCATTGATTCCTATGGGCCAAAAGGCCCATAGGAGTCAATGGGAAGGCAGTAGCAAATTGCGAGTGGCACTTTGAAAATTTCATGGGTGCAGGGGGGGGGTCCAAAGGACCCCCCCATGCACCCCTGAAATGTATTTTTTCGCATCATGTTTCACACACACATGTCCTAAGGACATGTGTGTGTGAAACATGAATGTTGAAAAAAAAACATTTTCAGCATTTAAAACACTTTTTCCAAATTTACCGAGTGGTTCAACCACTCGGTAAATTTGACACCCTAATTGCGATTTTGCACTTTTGAAATTAATGATGCATTGCTTTTAAGAAATCGCACATCTGCGACTTCTTAAAAGCAACCGCAATTTTAGAACTCGCAAAAATGCTACGAATTCTAAAATTGCTTCATGCATCCCAAAAAGCACTTTTGGAATCGCAAACGGCCGATTTTAAGGAATCGCACCGTTTGCGACTCCAAAAATGCTTGATGCATGTGGGGGTTAGTGTGTAATCAGTGGCAAGGTGAATTGTGATGTGGGAGGAATTCTGTCCAATGTTCATGTAAGTCAACAGAAGAGTAAAATGAGGTTTGATGTGGTGAAAGTGTAAAGTAAAGTAAAGTCCACATTTGTAAAGCGCACAATCACCCGTAAGGGTCTCTAGGCGCTGGGGGCCGTCGGGAAGATTAAGCGAGCTATTGCCCAGAGTCACATGGTGCTGGGCTAACCTGCCGCCGGAGCCGGGGATCAAACCGTGGTCCCCAGATTCCAGCGTCAGTCGCCCTGGCCGCGGCGCCACACCTCTCCCAGTGTCTAAGTGTCTAAGTCTCATCTTACTGTAAAGGGAGAGTAGGTCCGTGTCATGTTACCTATTTCCAAAGTAGTGAAAGGCACTGTTAAATACGGCATTCCTACCCACCAAGTTGAAGAAGTGAGGATGGTTGCGCTCTGAAATGAACTAATGGTTAATGGTGGAATGTTACACATGTGGGAAAAGTGCAGAGAGTTTCACAGGGTGATGAAGATATTGGTTTTCTCGAATATGATCAAGGACTTGAGCAATATATGATCATCAACAAAAGTGTTCAGGAAAATGACAAATTCAAGGCATATGCACAAAATCTATGGATAAAAGCTTATGAAGGAATCCAATAAATTTTGAGACATTTGTTTTGGAGCAATAGGGTGGGGTTTATTAGTTATAGTGAGCAGTGTAACTGGATTCATTCTTTACTTATATGCTTACAGATATTAAGGATGGTCTTTTCAATTGTGTTATTTTCTTTCTGTTTATTTTTATTGTTGGAAAAAAGGAGGTATGTTGTATCTGTTCCATGGATTGTATTTCTAAGTTGAGCTTGTGCTTTTTCATTCTGTGTTGGGATGTGGAGTGTTTGTGCTCTATTGTTTCAGAGTCAGGAAGAATGGTTGCAGTGCTTGGAGGAAGGTGGCCGCCTCCCTCTCCGTTCCAAGATTAGAGTATTTGAAATAAACTTGTGTTTAATCATCATACCTGCATCAGTGTGTCATGCCTCTTTACCACATGAAGTTCATTGTCTTTAGAGCGGTCTGATGTTGACTTCTTTTTGAGTCTTGACTTACTAATGTGGGAGGTCTTACCTGCTTAAAGTTAGGGTGCCACCAGATGGCGCTGTCATTGAGTATGAACCGTGCTTCCCCTGATGAGCTGGTACTGAAGCTTCCCACTTTGTTGGTGGTGACGTTTACATGAGAATAGTAAATCCAGTTCAAAATATCAAACCGCGCAGGAGGGTCCCCTTGATCATTGAAGTGGATCTCATCACCAGAGGTGGTTTTAAAATGAAGATTTCGCATATAGTGGTGTAGCTGCCAAGGAGAAATGTGGCACATCAATTGGATAAATCTAACAAAAGCAGCAGTCACTAACTGTCTCTAAGCTAGAATTAGCCCTGGTTAATGCAACTATGCTCCTATTCAGTGGATGTGTTATTGTGGGGTGGCAATTGCATCATGTAGTGACGGTCAGCTATAGAAGTTGAAATTGGTTCTATTTTAAGCTCAGATCGCACCCCTGTCCTTGTAGACATTGACCTTATCCCCTTTTCCCCTCACCCACGCTGTTGGCGCTTTAACAATTCCCTTCTCCTTGATCCAAATTTTTGTCAAAAGTTTAACTCCTTCGCCTCTGAGTTTCTTGCTATTAACAATACTCCTGGCTCCCTTTTTGTTATGGTTTGGGATTCTTTTAAGGCTGCTGCCAGAGGTTTTATCATTTTAAACAAAAGAAGAAATCCATAGAAGCCCAATCCACTCGTTTACTCAATAAAATAAAAAAATTGGAATATCCATATTATCACTCAAATGATGAATCCTCCCTGAAAAATCTTATTGATGCAAAACTTACCTTTAACAGACTCTCTACTGATGCTGCCTCTAATTTGCTATTGAAAAGCAGTTTCCATTATTATGGGGTCTGAATAAAATGGGGAAACTATTAGCAATTTATTTAAAAGTCAGAAAAGAAAGAACAAAAATAAAATCTTTACAAGGTCCTGCTGGTATTCCTATCTTCAAAGATAAGGATATTTTGAACAAATTTGTCTCCTTTTACAAGAATTTATACACTCCTGAAAAACCGCCAGATCAAACTGACCTTCTTTCTTACTTCCAATCCATTCCTTCCCCTCCATCCAGCCACATTGATTTTGAATCACTGGATGCTGATATTTCTTTAGCAGATATTCCCATGCTATATCGGTATTGCGACGAGGGAAAGCTCCTGGCCCAGATGGTTTCACCATTGAATTTTTTAATTATTTTGCAAGCATACTCTTGCCAAATGTTTTACTTTTATTTCAATCTTTCCTTGACAATAGTTCTTCTCAAAGTACTTTTTAAGAAGGGCTGATTTGCGTGATTGCTAAAGAGGATAAAGGTCATTCCCTTAGTAAAAATTACCGTCCGATTTCTTTGGTCAATACAGATTATAAAATCTTTGCAAATATTCTGGGCCTCCGTATGGATCCTATTCTTTCTGATCTTATTGGCCCGGAACAATCAGGGTTCGTGAAGGGATGACTTGCCTCTGACAACTCACAAGTTCTCTTCAATGTTTTAAATAAAGCCTCTTCTTTGGATCACCCTCTTGCCGCGATCTCCTTAGACGCTGAGAAGGCATTCAATAGAATTGGTTGGTATTTTATGTTCCACGATTTAAAAGGGGACGGGTTTTCTTCTAAATTAATTACTTTCATTTCTTTATCGTACTCTGGTCCCCAAGCCTAAATTTCCATCAACGGTATGACCTCTTAATATTTATCATTGCATAGAGGAGTACGACAAGGATGCCCCCATCCCCTCTACTATTCGTTATTGCTTTGGAACCCTTTTTAACTAAAATTAGACAGGATGACTATATTATTGGATTTCATTTTGATCTCCATCAAGTTAAAATGTCAGTTTATGCAGATGACATTCTTTTATATTGTTCTAATCCTGCATCTTCACCTCCTCCTTTCTTCAACAGATGTTATCTTTCCCTAGCATTTCATGTTATCGCCTTAATGTAGACAAATGTGAAGTTTTACCTTTAAATGCTCTATGCCAAAAACATATTTTTGATCATCAAGGGTTTTCTTGGAAACATCTCAAAATCAAATATCTCGGTTTATGGTTTGCTCCTTTATCATCTGAGACATTTAAATAAAGTTTTGATTATATTATTAAAACATTGAATAATTCCATCACGCGTTGGCACCCTCTTTGTCTATCCTGGTGGGGTTGTTTAGATTCAATTAAGATGATGCTAGCTCATCTTATCTTATATACCCTCTCCATGATCCCAATTCACATCCCGGAGTATTATCCTTCAAATTCTTTTTTTATATATTAGTGAAATTCTTGTGGAAAGGTAAGCGCTCTCGTATAGCTTTGTCCTTCTTGAAAAAAGACAGACTTAGTGGGGCTTAGGTTTCCCGACTTTAAACTGTATCACTCTGCTTTTTCATTAAAACAAACAGCTAGATGGTTATCTACAGATCTTCCTTTATATCCTCCCCTTTGGTTAAAAATAGAAAACTTTTTTATTGCTCCTTTCAATTTTCAAGAAATTTTGACTCTCACTTCCAACACTGCCTGTCTGCGTTCTCCTATCATTTCCCATTCCTGCAAACTTTTGATCCCTGTACTCTCCTCATCTTATCCCTCTTATAACTCCCTACATCAGCGACCTATTTGGCACATTAAATTATTACAGACTCACAATTGTTCTATATAGTAGATATCTTGGCATTCTAGAGGTATCCCAGTATCTGGATATCCCAGCTTTTATCTAATGATCAACCTCTTACTTTCGCTGATCTCCAAGTTCAATTTTCTCTACCTTCCTCCTCTAGATCACAATAAAACCTTCTTCATTCTTCACTCATCCAATATCCTAAAAATCTTCCTAAATCTCATGATGTTCCTAGTTTGTATAAAAACGTATTCCAAGTCTTAGACAATTCTCCCTCAGCATCCAATATATATAAATCAATGCAATCTCCTCCAGACAGATACAAAACAAAAGTTGAATTAGCTTGGGAACATTTTTTTTCACAAGAATAGGCAACTTTTACTTGGGATAAAATATGGTCTAAAATTCATCCAGAGCTGCAAACACCACACAAACCCTTTTTTTCATCTATCATCGAGCATTATTTTCCCTGTTGCTTTTGGCCTCTTTTTCATCAAACACACCCTCCACTTGTTGGCCCTGCCCTTGTCCTACTGCTGATTTAATACACATGCTGTTCGAATGTCCCCAATTCATCGATTTTGGGAACTTGTTTGGTCCCAAATTAATAAAATGTTTAGAGTTTTGCTCCCTTTTCCTTATACATACATCTTTTTAGGTACTCTATCCCCCAATGGCCTCAGTCGCCTCTGAGTTTTAAGCGTTTAGACTTATTGTTAGCTATCACTTTCCACTTAATAACCTCTAATTGGAAGCAAGCTGATAAAGTCAATTTCAAATCCTGGTGGAATGCAGTCTGTTTTCATCACCGGCTATGTATGCATGTATTTGTTTTTATTAAGCGCCTATCTCACCCGTAGGTCTCATAGCTCTAGCTGAAAAAGAGGGCCAGGTCAGAGCAGAATGTATTTTTTTTTTTTTTTTTACTAGATACTAACTATGTCTCCCCTATATCCCTTGCAATTAAAAGGGATCTTTTATAGCTCCCCTTAAAAACTTATTTATTCCTATCTGCCTTATTTAGCGCTGCTTCTAAAAATAGTTCAAACGATGTACAAAACCACCTTAATTTTCCCCTTTACCTCTTAATCTAGATGATTATTCCGTTACTCGGTTTGTTTTATAATCTCATTTATTGTTATGCTTACTTGGTTAAATATTTTTGTATAGTGTGTTTCTGACCTTCAATTGCATTCCTTTTTTACTGTATCTCCCCCCCCCTGTTTTCTTATTATTTTATACGATTCATTTCACCTTTGTATATCATGTGATGCAAATATTATTATGTACCCTTATTCTTACCTTTTTATCTTTATGTTAAATATCGCTTCATTATATGGTTATATTGTTATATCTCTTTTTCTTTGCTCCTCTTTAATAAACTCAAAGAAGTTCCAAGTCAGTGTGTTTGCCTTTAGCTATCGGTACTGGTGCTGTTTAAATTATATTGGTTGCATCAGTGGCTATTCTATAGGTTTTGCCTAAAGGAGACTTAAGTGCAAGTGTGTGTGTGTGTGTAAGCACTTGTATGTGCTCATTGACTTCCATGTGTCTGTGCATGTTTGCATGCCTATATGTGCTAGCGATTATCCTTGTTTGCACCCATTTCCCATGTGTTTTTGTGCATGCCTGTCTATGAAAACATGTATATTTGTGTTTACACGTGCCTGATAGAAATAGTGCATTAATTTGTCTTGCGCATGAGGTATCCACCGGTGTAATAAGAACAGTCAGACTGATCTGAACCTCTACCACGAATGAGCACGTGTAGCCAACAGGTAAACAATACTGCACAGCATGGCCCGGTGAGTGAGCATGGGGCGTTTCATGACAAAGGTGCAGCTATTGTGGAGGGTGCCTCATTTATTAACAAACAATTGAATGACTGCTTCATTGTGCATAATTCCACTACATTTGGCTGACTTATATTTTTTATTTAGGCAACAATAGATTTCCAACAGAGGCATTTCCACATGCAAATTCCTCCTGATAATATATCTGGAGGGATTACGTAGGCAAAACATTTTGGAAATGGGGAAAATTTGCATTTTTTAACAACAAAATGTTATTGTTTTTAATACATCAGTGCAATGACAATATCACAAATCCAAGTAAAAGAACAATACTATACATAGCATTTTATTATAATGTGATCAAGTTATGGTGGCTCCACCACAACCCCCAGATCTTGTGATAGATAGAAGAGCATTCTCTGGGTTCGAGAATGGACTCCAACACTTTTATGCACCTTGGCTGCCCACCATTTAGTGGTAGGAGGAGATATTAGGGAACTTCCAATATTGATCAATGATTTGTTGTTGGCTATCGCTGGCTCAATACTCACTGAGGTCAGGTCACCCCCCACATCTCCTGGAATACACAGGATTGCAATAAAGGGTGAATGGTCAACTGGGACTGTGTTATTTGTAATACGGTACACTTTTCCTCCTTTGCGCCATGGCGCACCTTTCAAAAGGTGTGCTTGGCGCAAGCAGGGACAGTGCACCAGGTGCAAGCAGGTACAGTGCGCTGTATTACAAAGAATGCTCTGCCCCCCAGTGTAGCCACAAACTAGTCATACGCTGGGTGCAAGTAAAGTATGGAGCTGCTGTTTCGAATCAGATCCATGATTGACAGTGCAGGCATCATGCTGCCTGCCCTTTCAAGAGGAGAGTGTGATCCCTGTGAGAAGATGGCCTGGTATATGCTGCCCACTAATTTAAGTGGGCACTGTGCACCAGTACAAACACCCCTTATTGATGATTAGGTCAAAGATAACCTTTATGAAAGCTATCCTAGTGGTAGCTATGGAGAGCAGCCTTCAGGCTAAGTCTCGAAGGAATGTTAAGCAGCTTGTTTTACCAGTCTACAACCTCCCGAATAACCAAATGAAAGGAGAACCACACAAGAGATATATAAAATAGCTGTATGTATTACTAAACACTCTCTACTAACCTCTATAAGATATTAGACTATATGGCACACGATTATTAACCCCTTGCACACTCGTGACGGAACCATTCCGTCACAAGCCACGGTGGGGCTGTGCTGGTGACGGAATGGTTCCGTCAAGGCCCGGCCGCCACGCCTGCGCGGCGCTGTCTCCATGCCTGCGCGGCGCTGATTCCGCGCCTGCGGTGAGCGTTCCATTGACCGGGCGGGCCCGTGACAGAACCATTCTGTCACAAGCACAGTGCCACCGCGGCTCGTGATGTAGTGGTTCCATCACGAGCATGGCGGCGCTGCGTGGCCCTCCTCCCCCCGTGGTCAAGGGGTAAATCAATAGAACAACAGTAAATAGCACAATACACAGCGGGCTCCAGGGGGGGACCAAACCATATACTAAGAAAGTGGTACTACAACCACAACTTAACTAGACACCGTGCCTGGAGCACGTAGAATCGCCGGGACCCCAAGGAACCACCCAAGGGAGTGACACAGGGGACCCACGGAGGATGGGTGCAGTGTGTGAACACAGGTGCGAGCTCGGTACAACTCTATGGGAAAGTCACAGTTAGAAATTTACAGTTTAAGGACACTTCGGAGAGGACTTCAAGCAAACCCTCTGGAACATAGAAGGTTCTAAGGCCAGAACGCTGGTGAGTACTGACGTACCCATGTTACCTATCCCAGGGGAGCTGGGTGCATAGGTGTCAAGTGATGTCGGAAACCTTCGTCGTTTTCAATGGCGTGACTTCAAGAAGTGTTGTTGCCGTGGAGATTAAAAGTGTCCAGTGGAATCCAAGCCTGGATTCGAGGTGAGAAAAACCTGAAAGCAGAGTCTGGGTCACTTCAGGGTGACAAGGGGCTCGGTAGACGAATGCCCGCCGATGTCGGGCGCTTCAGGGGAGATGATGGGGTAATTGACTCTGCAGCCACGGGGACCAGTAGACGTCAACAACAACCAAAGTCTGGAGATGAGCTGTCCCACAAAGGATGTTGAGTGCTGAGGGGTGAGTGACCGTATTGAACATCAACAAGCCTTGGCAAATGCAACACATGCGGGCAAAGGAAAGCAGGCACGCTGTGGACCAGCAAGGTCCTGGAGACTCTCCAAGCTATGGGGAGTCAGGGCACATTTGGAGGAACCAGGAAAGCCCAACAGAAGTGAAAGTTACCTTCACAGGGACCCACAGGCCAATGGACCAGGGATCACGAAGTGACCTCAAGCTGAATCACAAAATACCAGCCCACGGAACACTCGTGGAGTGTAGGCCGGAAATCTTCAGTGGAAACACTGCTCAGGTTTTAGGACTACAGGAGCCCAAAGCACAGCCTCAGGGATCGCCAAAAACCATATGCTGCTGCAAAAGTACACACTGCACAGGGGTTCGGGTTGCATGGTCCCCATGAGGGATACTAGTCTCAGAATTACTGAGTGGTCAGATTAACCTCAGGGATGCTCAGTAACCCACCTCCTGTGTTGCAGAAATCTTCGGAGTCCTCAGGATCTTGAGAGATGCAAACCGGTCAGATGTGTTAAAGGTGCCTGCCTTGCAGGGGAGTGACCGCTTTATTCCAAGGGAAATTCTTCAGTCATCCAGCGTAGTGTAGATCGTCAAAGTACTTGGTTTCTGCTTGCAGAGTTTAGTGTAGGTAAAATATAAAGTCCTGTTGTCAGGTTTCCTACTCTATACCCAAGGAAGGGGTTGGACAAACTCTGGGGACCCTCCTACGGGAGGGACAGGACAGAGGGGTGGTTACACTTATGTCCTTTGTCTAGTTTTGTGCCAGAGCAGGAGCCAATAGCTCCTGCAACAGGTTTGAACTGGACTATGCACAGGGACACCAAAAGTGCCCCAGAGCAGAGCTTCAAACACTTTCAGTGCAGCCACCTAGCCACAATACACTAAATCCTGTCTGGGAGGCGGTCACACTTCCCTGCAACAAGAACCCTATTGTGAAGCCTCCCCCTGCTCGAGCACCACTTAGCAGCAGTAGGGCAGACTCATGTCTGTGCTGGCAGAATCCATTTTGTGATGCCCAGGTCGAGAAAGCTGGTACCGGGTAGACCGGTGACCCACATTAGTGGTTCCACAAGGGAGGAATCATACCTCCCACACCAGTTACTTCTGAGGAGGTATAATTCCAAGGTGTTTGACACCAAACACAACATGTTTCTATGCAGTTGTTTTAAAGTTAGCATATACCGCGAGGTTATAATGCACTTAAGTATATATGGTATGGCTGCATCACAGACAACCCCAGATAATAGATTCTGAAGGCTGCAGAGGGGCTCTGCTCATGCATGGGCACCCTCTCACATAAAACCCAGCATCCTGGCTTCAAAATTGATAAGGTCTGCCATAGGGGTGACTGATAGGTTTATATGTGCAGTGATTGGAATAGATATAGGGAACCTATATCTAAGTAAGGGGTGCATACACCACTTTACACAGGCTGCAGTAGCAGACCTGTGGTGTCACTTTTAATGGTCTCTCAGGGGTGGCATGATACATGCTGCAGCCCCTGAGAGGCTACTGGGATACCTATGCCCTGAGCACAATGTGTACCATATACTAGAGACTGATAAGGGTACCCCAGTATCCAATCTGGAGTGTACCTCAAGTACATGCAATCAATTTAGAGGAGAAAGCAGCTAGGCTGGGGTCATGGATAGCAGGATCCCAGCCCGACTTAGTCGAAAACAGTGAGTCATCAGCAAAAGGTGGGTGTAAACATAAGAAGAAGATCCTACTCTCCTAAAATCCCCTTCCAGGCAGCTGCAGTGAGTGACAGCACCAGCCTGCAGGAAGATATCAGGGTGGGGAGGCTCTAGGTGAACCACTTTCTCTCCTCCAGAGGGCTGCCTTTAGTGGAATCCTTAGAGGCATGTTTGCCTCTGTGCCCATGGCGATAATTGGGTGCAGATGCCGAGGCAAAGAAATTCCCCCACTTGCATGGGGCCACGCCCCCATGCAAATGAGAAATACCCTTTCATGATCACGCTTGCACTACTAGTGTGCCAGCGCTATCAGTATTACAGAATGGGGATGAACAAGTGTCTGCGGCCCCTTCTGTAATACCAAAGTGGGTGCACACGCCAGTTACTGCCCTGGGGCACAATGTATAATACGGCCCCTGGTCATTCTATTGTTTTAGAGAGAGTGGAAAGTATTTCAGAATAGTATTTTACCATGATGGGGCAATTCTAAACCATATGGAAAAATTCACACTCACTAGCATTACATCAAAAGCATAAGGGTGAAGACATTTTACCTGCTCTCTATAGCGCCTTAGGGATGAAATATGTAGCGTGCAAGCAATTTAACAGAGTGAGGTAGAACTGTAAGGAAATAAGCAGTTCTGGGAGGGGCATTTTGGCATCTCTTGACGTTTATTCAGGGGTTCCACCCAACCCTTCCATCATTCCTTAAGCATCAAAATAAGTCTGGAGTATTTATAATTAGTGATTTATTGATATGTGATATACCTTCCTTCCATGGTGGGCCAAGGGAGACATTAGCCTCTCACAAGCTGTATTCTTGAGGCCCACTCAAAGCAGATTGTTGAGAGGCTGTGTGATGCTTCTGTAAGTCTTTATAAAATTGGGTTCTTTGGAGATTAAATTTGGCTTGGAGAATCTGGAACAGCTTCATTGGCTTAACAAATCTTAGGACTACACCGATCTTTATACCATCATTAAGGCCTTTACATTCCCATGAATGTGGCCACATGGGTCATAGTGGCTGAATGAACAGCTGTGCAAGTGTTGTGCATGCAGCCCGGGATCCCTCATGCAGGAGTTGCATCTTGTGAATTGGGACAAACCATAGCGATACTTGCCTCATGGCAGCCAGAAGATGATCCAGTTTTCAGTGACTTTTCCGGGGAGGATCAATGCACTCTGTCTGATAGGCATTAAATAGCAAGCTGTTTCTTCATGCCCTAATCCTAGCATCTTCAGCTAGTTCCTAGTTCCTCCAGCATTGATGCAGTAATGAGATGGGAAACAGTGAGTTGTAGATCGAAACTGCTTCTTCCAGTTCACTATCCACTATGTTACCTAAGTATTGCCGTAGTAGAGTGACAAGCAGACAGGGCTGTTTATCTGGGGCTGTTTATCCGGGCAATATGGCAGGCTGCATGCCCCAAAGCTTTTGCTCCATGATGTAGCATCTGCATTATGACAAGGCCCATGTTTAGAATGAACCAGCATAGCCATCAGGTCCAACCATTGAGTCATATTTCCTTGTAAAGTTCAAGAAACTTGATCATGATTCAAGAAGTGCCCTAGAGCATCCCCAGCAAGACTACAAAGCCCCCTGTGATGACACCGAACTGGTCACTCTGGCTCATGGAGATGAACATGCCCTACACCTCAAAGTGGTGCCCCGTTGACGAATAAATGATGCTACCCCGCATGTAATGGCATTGCAGAGTAATGGTAGTTGCATTGTGTTGGAATGCGGGGTAATGGTATTTATTGGTATTAATTGAAAAATATTCGTTGTAATGGTTGTTTACCCAGCTGACACTCGAAGTCAACCCGCAACACCCCATCTCCCGTCACAGTGTCAAGAGTGATAACACCACCATCAAAGATACCATCTGTGGCCACATCCTCAGTCATCAGCCAGGCTCAAAGACTTTGTCAGGGGTGACCATGCGCACAAGTGTTTTTGGTAACTGAGACAGGTGTCAATATAGAAAGTCAAATACTTGCGGCCAGATGTACGACCAAAGAATTTGCGACTCGCAAATTGTGTCGCAATAGAAATTGGTACGTACAACACTGTCTGCGACAGTGACTGCGATTCCCAATGGGGTTGGAAATTGCATGCCTCATGCATATTCATAAGGCACCAGCAATTTCAACCCCATTGGGAATGGCTGGCCCGCCCAGGTATAGTGGCCTGCTGGGCTCAGCAGACCTCCATGTCTGGGACTGCTTTTCAATAAAGCTGTTTTTTTAATGCAACCCGTTTTCCTTTAAGGAAAACGGGATGCATTAAAAAAATAAAAATGAAACAATTGTGTTTCATTTTGTAAGTGCAGGTAGTGGTCCCTGGGACCACTGCCTGCCCTTAGAAAATATTTTTAGAGCCCTGGGGACCCCTTTCCATTTGTGAGTGGTTTACCGCCCTTCTGTGAAGAGTGGTAAACTGTGACTATTTTGCTGGCCGACGGGGCGAGGTGCCCAGCCCAGCTGCCTCGCTGGGACACTCTCTGGCTCCTGGAAAGCAATTGGAGCACCCCTACAGGCTTAGAAGGGGGGCTAGGAGCAGTATCAGCCTGGACCAGACCAGAGGGTGAGGCCTTAACTGACTGGGGGCTGCCCCGGGGGACCTCTGGATTGGCCTATGTGCTGCCCGTGTCCCTTCTCCATGCAGAGGACTTACAATGACAGCCTTTGCCCCCTCTCCACACCAGGGTGTGTCTTTATGTCCTGAGCCATGGGTGACCTCTGCTGTGGGGTTGGGGGGGCGGATCGATCCGTTGGCCACCTCCCCACGAACAAGATCCCAGCTGTGACAGATGTTGGCATCCAGATATCATGGCGAAGGCAAGGCTTATGTCCCAAACCACCAAGACCCGACACAATTTATAATCACGATCCACTGTAATACCTATTGTCATGTTACTTTTCTTTTTTTTATCAAAATATATAAGAGACTCTTGTCTTGCCTCACCCGCTCCTTCTTCTCTTCCCCTTCTCCCCGCTTTTGGGTAGTGATCTCCTTGGTCTTGCTGGCGCATCGCTGGCTCTCAGATTCGTGGTGCACTACCACGTGATCAGTGATGCAAAGGAGGTAATTGGCTGAGACTATTTAGAGGCTGCCTTCTCTGACTTCAGGGCTTGGTTTCTTTGTTTCCGGTGCCTGATCTTGGAAGGACTCCAGCC
Organism: Lissotriton helveticus; assembly: GCF_964261635.1. Taxonomy (NCBI): domain Eukaryota; kingdom Metazoa; phylum Chordata; class Amphibia; order Caudata; family Salamandridae; genus Lissotriton; species Lissotriton helveticus. The sequence continues at coordinate 389,377,081 of NC_136058.1, read as the reverse complement.
ACCAGCAGTCTCACTGGTTTCTTCAATTCCTGCTTCTTTGTCTCGTCTTGATGGTTCGTCTTTTCCTGATGTCCCTGCTACAAGCTCTGGTTGGGTAGAGCCCACCATTGAATCCTGCACTCCTGTCTGCAGTTGCTTTAATTTCGGTATCTCCTTCAATATAGGGATAACATTTCTCTTTTTTCATCTGAACGCCAAGGTAGTAAGACTGAACAGCTTTGTTAATTTTTTCTCCATTCCACAAAAAACTTCTGAAGAGTGATTCAAAGTCAATTTTTCCCTTTCCTGTTTTTGGGTTAGTGCACTGCTTCCCCTACACTTATGCAAGTTGTTTTGTTTTTGGACATTCTTCCTTTGGTTCTAAGAACAACCTTCTTCCTGAGAAAGTTATCTAAATGATTATATTTTTGTATATTAGAGGAACATATCAGATGATTGTTTCAACTGGATGTTTTGTTTTGGATTCATATGACTCTTGCTTACTGATGCATTGACTGCCTTCACAGAGAGAGTACTGCAATAGCATTGGTGAGCACTTGGCAGGTCTAACAGTTGTATGGGCTAGAATCATTTTTCTGAATGAATTTATGTTTCCTGGTTTTGTCTCTTTTTTATCCTAATTTCTTTTCATCTTTCATTTTAAGACCTTCGATCCTGATTATAGTCCTCCTTGGTGCTATAGAGATCTTTCACTGAGATATCATCTATCCACAACACCTTCCTTGAAGGAGCTGCATATGGACATCCAGAATCCTTCCCTTGTTTACCTCCTTTTCCCCAGTTTTTTTCTGCTCACAGCTGTTATACAGCCAGCTTGGAGGGTATAATACCCGGGGAGAGGTTGGGCATTCACCATTTCCCTAGTACCTGGTTTTCAGGTGAGTGAGATCAGAACAGCAATGGGTATGAACCCCAGAGGCAGTCCATCGTAGACCTCCCTTATCCCAAGGGACCATAGAGTGTACAAACAGCAATGGGGACGGGCATCAATGATGAGGCTGATCCCCCAGGCGCCCACCAGGATGCAAGACAGACCCATGTTGCAGCTTGAAATTCTTCCCACACCAATTCCATTATACTGCCCGGACTGCAACAAAGGGAGTAGCAATCTTAATCAGTGGTTCCACACCCTTTCAATTTCAATCTGTGTAAAAGGATTGGGATAGCCCAATCCTTTTACACCTTGTAACTTTGGGTAAGAAGAGTATTTCAATAGCCTCTATTTATGGCCCTAACAAAAATAAAGCCCCGTTCTACCCCTGGATATTCCTCTTTATAGCCCACCACTCATGATAACCTGAAAGTTGGAGGTACTTTAATGTGGCCATCGACCCCACAATTAATAGATCACACCAGTAGGGGCACTCGTTGAACCCGCTTTACTTATGTGTCTAGACGCCTTACAACTAACAGACATTTGGCACACACATCACAGAGGGAGAGGGACTATACGTATTATTCCAGTGTCCAAACATCTCATTCATGAGTAGATTACATATTTGTCTCCCATCTATTCTGGCCTTTAATTGAGGCCATAGAGATAGCCGCCAGAATGCTTTCAGGCCATACTCGAGAGACAATGGCGATCGAGATTACCCTACCATAACCACCCCATGCAGAATCAGGAAGATGAATGAGATTGCATTCTGGGACTTGGCCCTTAGAGACACTCTCTGAGAAATGGCTTTGCATTATTTTAACGAGAACGATGTGGGTGGATGTCATAAGCGACGGTATGGGATGCTGCTAAGCCAGTGATCATGGGGGAACTCATCCACCGTACCTCCACCTTCCTTTGGCTGGCTAGGAACAGAGGTTTAGACCTTGAAGCAGAGATTTTTAAGTTGGAACAACAGTTAAAAGCTTTGTCTTAACATAAAACACAGGGAGGATTACTCCGTTCCAGGGGGAACTAGAGATGGTACTGACTAAAGATGCAGCCCATATACACCTTGAAATTAAGCAGCTCTTTCATGAGAGGGGAGACAAGGTCTACTGCCTGCTCGCCTACAAGATCAGACAGCACAGAGCTAGGAATTATATTCACTCTATTACAGATGAGGAAGGACATACATTTACCTCAGACCAGGAGGTTATAGAAAATGTTGTGCATTTCGTTACAGCTCTCCATTGGTAGACCATTGGAAACTGGAGCTATACGATGTCTATTTAGCAGGAGCTATATGATGTCTACTTCCCAGATATTGACACGGACACTAGAGTTGACCTGGACTAACGGTGGAAGAGGTTCAACTGGCTATCACGGAACTTTCCAATAATAAAGACCCGGGTCCCGATAGGTTCTACAATTCATTTTGCAATAATTTTAGCCTTTTTCTGACAAAGGTCTATAACTCTTTTTTAGATACTACACGTGTTATGGAATCCCTCCTAATTCTGGCATTGAAGCCTAGCAAAGACCCCCTGCAGTGTGAGCCCTACCACCCTCTAGCGATGTGAAGATTTATACTAAAATCATTACAGTTCATTTGAATGAGGTTTGGCCAACTCTGATATCCCCTTACCAGTCTGGTTTCATCGGAAATAGGCATACAAGCAATAATATCTGCCTGGCTCCTAGTGTAGTAGACAAAGCCATGGTGGCTAGCATGCAGCTTCTGCTGGTATCTCTGGATGTGGAAAAAAGATTTTAACAGGAGAGACTGGAGGATCCTCAATAAAACGGTAGAATAGGTGACACTGGGTCCCCATATGAAGACTTTCATCCTTACTATCTATAAGGGTTCATTGGCAAGGGTTTGAATCCACTCCGTATCTCTGACCACGTACTGCGAGCCCGGGTCACATGTCGGGGCTGTCCCCTCTCCCCATAGATATTTTCTCCGAAGATGGAACCATTGTTCCAAAATGAGATGGCCAGTCCCAATATTAAAGTCTTATAGATGGCTGGGGTTCAAGACAAAATGGCCCTGTTCACAGATTATGTTTCTCACTAATCCCTCAGTCTCTGCCCTGGCACTGATGTTGAAGCGGGACTGTTTCAGGGCGGTAGCGGGATTCAAGATCATCTCCAAAAAATGACAGGTAATGGTTGTGAGAGTTAAAGTGGAAGGCAGCTGACATGTTGCAGTCAACTACAGATTTTTTCTAGCCTCTGGAGAAGTAAACTATCTTGAAGTGGTTTCCCCTGGCTCAACACAGAAGTATTTACTTGCAATGTGTCCCCACTTTTCACAACTCTTTTCAAAGACCTATACAGATGGGGTTGCCTTGAGTTCTCATGGGTGTGTAGGATTAATTGTCTCCAAATTACCTTCCTGCCGAGCCTGTTCTACCTGTCCCGCTCTTTGCCAATGCAGATCCCTCTAGACACATTGACATCCGTAACATGAAGCCTGTATATATTGATACGGAATGATAAACCCCAGCGGATTGCCAGATTCCTCCTGGTCAGGAGCTCTGGGGGAGGGCATGCCTTACATTGAATGCTACGTTTTAGCGGCCCATTTAACCTCAGTCGTAGCATGGTTTTTCCCTGATGTGAGCAAACAGGAGTCCAGCAGGATGCCACTTGACCAGCTGTAATGGCTGTGTCCTAGGGCGTGGCACGCAGGGGCCCACTTTGTTGGATTACTGAGATAACCCTACATCATTGGAATGTTGTAGTCCGGACATGGGGGTGACAAGAAACTCTTCCCCTCTCACCCCAGAGATTGGGAACCCAGATTTCCAACCTGTCTTGATGGACGGAGGATATCCGGGTGTAGTGATTCTCTGACTGGGACTGCCGTACGATAATGGTGTCTCAATATCTAGGGATCAATGTGCCAATTACTTTTTGCTTCATCCAAGAGACTTGTGCAAGTGACACAGCTTCTACAATGGGCTAGTAGACCAGATGTTGGGGCATCTGGATGAGGGAAACCACAAAGCCTGAAGATGTGTGCACTGATACAACTAAGATGCTATCAAGACTCTGAAAGAAACTCAACCAGCCCACCCCTCCCTCAGAGGCTGCGTACACCAAAAACTGGTCTGAAGACCTAGGGCTCAACCTGACTGAGTCGGATTGCACCCTAAGGTGGAGGGGAGATACCTTTATGGTCATGCTTAGGTGGTAAATGACCCCGGTTTGTCTCAAGGCTATTACCACCAGCACAGACGATTGTTCGAGGTAATGAAGGGGGAAATGGCACTTACATGCACATGTGGTGCGATTGCCCCGGGATTCTTCCATTCTGGTCACAGGTACCAGAGGCGATTAAGGACATAACTAATGCCACAATAGCAAAGACAACCCAGGCAGTTCTCTTGGGTTTGATGCGTTGGTGTTGCCTCTCTTCCCCCTCTAGCAGACTACTGACTCATTAACTCTTGGTGACCTGACTAGTGATTGTGCAACAATGGAGGGGCCCGTACCCTCCAACCATTGAACGATGGTGGGATAAGGTGTAAACAATCCAAGCAATGGAGAAACTTACTGTCACACTTAGGGAAATACTCCTGTCCTGTGCCAGGGCAAGGACCCCTTTACATGTATGTTGAGAGGGACACATATGCTCCTCATATTCCAACTGTGATGCACACATCAGAGATATTCGACTAACCACTTTTGGGCACCTCCTGTCTCCAGGTGGCTAGAGATGATCCTATCCCAGTGGTAGCACCGATGAAGACTGTGTAGACCCAGAGTGAAATTGTAGTGTAGTTCCTATCTTCCCAATAGGCTCTGCGCATTGGAATAATACCTACAGCAGTAAAGGCCTAGGCCAGACGTTAACTAGGTCTACTACTGTCGATTCTAGACTTAAGTTTTGGGTTTGCCAGCGTAGCTCAGAGTTCGCTAGAAACTTTCTCGAATGTTCAGGAAAGAATTAACTCCCCTGATTAGACAAGAAGGGATTTAGTTTCTGACAACCATAGAACATGACAACTTTGCTCTCCCCTAATCAAGAGTGTATCTCCAGAGTCGTGTGAGCACAAGGCAATTATTTTACTCAGTCAGTACGTGCATTCTTAGTCTCATCAGAATGTAGAGAAAAGGAAGAGACGGGCGTGTTCAATAAAAAGGTGTTATTTATTGATCAGTCTCTTTTCTCATACAAGAGAAATGGATCGATATTATTGCAATACTTATAGTTAAGTAAAGTGCATACATTAAAAGCAATAGTATAAAATAATACTGTAAAAACATTGATATGGTTTCTGAGCCATATGATGTTTAAAATGATTAAAATATATTTACATACACATATACATTTGACTAAACGTACTCAACTGGTGTTTCTAAATACGCCTACACCGTGTACCTGACCTAAGTCTAATGCGTGGGCCGGAATAGAAAGTTACAGTTTAAGTTAAGTTTGTTTTTGCCAAGTGAATAACTAAAGAATTCTCTGTGAGGGGTTATTCAGTTCTGTACCTGGAAGTTAGGATGAAATGAGGAATGGTCTCTCTTTCTCTGGTCTAGATATTCCAGGCTGCCTGCGAGGGCTGCCCGGAAGCGCCGGTGCTGGGTCTCTCGGCAGGAGATAGCAGCGCGTCTCTCAGCGCGTCAGGAAGGCGGGGCTGCTGCCAGCGGGGTCTGCTCTGCTCTCAGCTTCGGCAAGTGTGGCTGCTCCGTCTCGTCACCACGCGTGTGTTTGCATAGGGCAAGATCGGCAATATTTATACCTTAAAGGTGCCGAGATTGACGTAAGGATGGACATAGATACGTCAATAAAGATGTCATACGACTTGCTCGTTAGCACATTCTTTTACTGAAGTTCTCTGTGAAATCAAAACAATGGCCGCACGGATTTTCCAGGTTGTCATAGGTTTGATTTGTTATGAGAACGTCGTATGCCTTATCAGGGGCTGGAGGAATGTCGCTTGTCTAATGAGATCTCAAGCGTTATGACCTAATCAGATAACACGTTCCTGTGCCGTAGTGTGACTGCGTCAGATAACGGTATCTGCATCATGGGGGCTTTTCTTGCCTCATGGGCTGACTGTTAGTTAACTTGATAGTTAGTTTAACCAGAATAGGGTCAGGAATAGGGGGATCAATTCAGAACCTATAGGAATACATGACACCCACTCCACGCTAACTATGGTCATATTTACTAATCTATGCATAGTATAACATAGTACAACATACTATAGAGTATAGTGTATACCTTACCACCCCAAAATACATAAATGCATTTTGAAATTTTCAAATATACTGAAAAATTGCAGTCATATATTTTGTATGCACTCAAGCTATGAATTAAATGCCAAAGTAAACACGCATTTGTATACATTATTGCTTATTCGGTATATGAGAAATACACATGAAATGGCTCTTAATATGGCTATACAGAAAGAAAGTTCGAGACCATTTCATCACATAATAAAATGTTTGTGAACATACCAGCGGGCAACTAAAGTTTATAAAGTATCTAAAAATAGAAATCTTAGTTCTCTAGGAATAGTTTCTTACTTTAAGCAGAAGATAAGTGTCCCGAAAATTTTGTAAAAAATAATTTGGGGATGCTAAAAAATTGCTGTCCGTGAACTGGTGGGAAAAATTGATCATGTGACTTTATTTTTAAAGTTGAAGGCCGAATTCAGGGAACGCCGTGTGCGAGCTTGCTCAAAAGTCTCTATTTCTGTTCTGGAGAGAACATCACATCATTAAGGCTTTCGAAAAAACTGTCAACAGCTTCATGGGAAAGTTCCACTAAGTCGGAAATAGGTGTAACCATGCATTCGTGCGCATGATTGTCTCCATTGACATTCTGATTCGCATTGCTGACAGAAGGTCGTACCTGTTCGATCCTGCTTTCATCTTGAACTTCACTACTCTTCAATCGTAGTGGTGAAGATTCCACGAATGCCGTCATCAGGATTGGCAGCCTTTGAGGGCAGCACAAAGCGTGAACCTTGGTAGGAACCAACAATGTATCTGCATCCACTGGCGCATCCGATTGTAGCGTCAGACAGGTGTCTAACACGCATTCTTCTCCGCATAGCAGACACCTCAATACAGGTAAAACACACCTTTGCCACATTGGTCGAAATGATAGAAACCAAGTCATGTTCAGGTCTCTAAGCCGGGAGAGTCCCAGGATTTTTGATATCCGGTCCCGGTATCCAATGGCTAGGATTGTATCTTCCATTGTCGCGAGAGTTTGATCTGTGACATGGGTTGCCATAACGAAAAATAAGGACTAAGAATAGGATTCCTGCAATTAGTCCCAGGATCAGGGGAAGTCCGCCAAAAATCGAATGGACGAAATCTGGAAAAATACCCAGTATGGCTTTGAATGGTGTTAATGCCATCGAAAATACTGTCTTAAATACCTTTGAGACCCCAGTGGTATCAGAAATATTTAAGATTTCGCTCAGGATTTCCGCGAAATGTACGGGGGAATTAGTTGATAATAATGTATGTATCTCTGCAGTCGTCCTTGCGACTTGTAGATCATACGTTTCTTTTGATGACGTGAGCCTTGTAGGCGTCTGAAGAAGCACTGTTTTCATTCTGCTTAAAGTATCTATTCGAATAGAAGTAATTTTCAAATTGGGCCATGCCCTTGCCTCCCTGTCTTTGCCTTTCCCAATTTCTCGTACATGCCAGCCTGTATATATTTTTGGCAGTATTGAAACCTGAAGGTTGAGATTGGAATATTTATGATTCCGTGTATTATCCATTCACTGACAGGTCGTTCTGACATTGTCATTGGTAATCTTTCTAGTTTTTCAATGCTCAAGATTGTATAATCAGCACCCTTTTGTGCCATACCGATTTGTCTATCAGTAAGGTTAAAAATTTGGAATAGTGACGTTGTGTTGATTAAACGCCAAGGCACATAGCCTGAACGCAGATTTTGTAACGTCCAGCCAAGCTGTACAATAGAACGCAATTGTGACTGACCATGTTGTAATAACAGTAAGTCTTGCGATAATATATCGATTGCTGAAGACACAATGCTGTTCAATGAAAAAATTCTGGAGGACAGAGTCATTAACCCATTGTCCACTACAGAAAGTGATTTTTCCAAATTAATACGGTCAATTTCCCGTATTCTCTCTGCTGTTTCAATTTGATTAACCTTCCAAGCCTCATTGTATGCTGCATATACAGAGGCTGCTATGAAACGCTTTTGACGCTGTTTGCGTGGTCCCAAAGTGAAATCACGCAAGTCAGCACCATCAGTAAGTAAAGTTAGGTGTTGCTTAATTTCAGGCAGTGTGGAAGTTTGTAGCCATTGAAGGCATAATTTCCCCACACTGTAGGTTGTTATTATCCCTGGGTGATGTCTTTGGGGATATCTAGGGTCTGGCCTGGTCATTTTGAACCCCTGTGTTTTATTCAGGAATCTGTCTTGACAGTTATTTGTATCTGTGGGCCAGATCAACCATTGTTTCCAATCAGGATGTGTTCTGTTTTGGTTTAATATATGGTTTACGTCTATCTCTTCATCTGTATCAGAGCTATTGCTAAACATTGTTGGCTTTGGAATAGACGGTTTATTTAAATCTTTGATTTTGGCTAAGCCAAGACAGGTGGTTTGTTGAACAGTGTCATTTAAAAATATCATTTGTTCTGGGATCATGCAGGCTCTAAACAAAGCTTCTATACCCTGTACTTGCCATTCTTTTGTACCCCAAACACTTTTCAAATCAACATTTTTGTCCCTATAATCAAATCCAAAAGTATTCATTTTTTCAAAGAATGAGTCTGAATATAACAATTTTGTGTTGGTTATCATGGTTTTGGTTCCTGTCTTGTTTGACAATTTAAAATAAAATGTTTCAGCATTACTTGTGTTAAAACCTGAAAAATATGAATATTTGTCATAAACGGTTCTGGAGCTCCCTTTTGGAGGTGTTGCACAATGTTCCCATTGATTATAATTTAAAACATTTCTAGGTTGTGCAGATCTATGTAAAAAGTGATTACCATAGTGGTTATAGCAATACATACTGTCATAATTTGTAGAACCTTGCAAATAATCATGTTTGGTAAATTTAGCAGACATTACTAAATCAGACATCATGTTATTAATGCTTTCGAAGTCCCAATCATCAGCAAATGAGTTTGGTTTTACAAAGTCACTCAATGAGATCTTAATTTGGTGTGGATATTTCAGGATCTCGACCGGACCATAAATTTCATAGTCAGTGTTGTCCCAGGCTACCCCACCAGGTATCGGATTGGCTGTGAAGTTGGCTGAAGAAAGTTCTCTTTTCTCGACGTGTGAAGATGTGTGTGGTTTGAGGATCAAGTTGATGTTCTGACTTGCTGTGTCCATTTTAGCATATTTTCCCTCAATGAAGCGTCCCAAAGTTAATACCATGATGAGCCAAAGTATGAGGATAAATGCACCAAAACCCACCCAAAATTCAATCCATGGAGAAATCAGATATGTTTCTTTCAGTTGGTTCAAAAGTTCATTAGCTTTTTCTTTAAAGGTTTTTGATGATGGCTGTGTCTTTGATTCACTGAGGCTTTCAGAGGAATCATTGAAGTTTATGAAGTAGCCGGATGCAGTTCTGTCAATTGTTCCAATTGCTTCAGGATTTTTGTTTCTTGCATTTTCACTTGGTACTTCATTGTAGATTGGTGTGTCTCTGCTAAATGTTTTTATTTGGGTTTTCAGAGGTCTTAGTTCTATTGCATTGTTGCATAGTCCTTGTTGTTCTTCTGTAGGCGTTTCGAATGTGATGAGCCTCTTCGTTAGGACCTCTGTATTGGTAGCAAACCTTGGTGTTCTGCTACTTATTGGGAGTCCACTTGGCCTACTGTTTGTTATCGGCCACATGTTGTGGTTTTACCAGGTCGATGGATACAACTCGGTTCTCCTTTTTTCCAGCAAGTGGCAGTAGTACAACTGATCTTGTCCCGTTGACAGACAAGACAGGAACTGCTTTTCTGTAAGAATGCCCAAATTCCTTCTTTACCGCGATCTTCTCCCTGACTAGATCCCCGACTTTTGGAATCCAGACAGGTCTTGCTGGGACAGGTGGTGATTCTTCAGTGGTTGTTGGCTGTTGTTTCAACTGTATGTTGCTCAGGTCTTTTCTTGTTTTGTTTAAGTCCTGCAAAATAGCCAAACGGTCTTTGACATCAAAGCTTTTTTCTTTAACCACTGAAGTCTGACTGTCGAGGTCAGAGATAATCATTCTAGTTCCAAATAATAATTCGTACGGACTGAATCCCTTCAGAGAATTTCTTGGCAAGTTATTTAGACTACGTTGGACACTTATTAGATGCTTGACCCACCCAGCTCCCGAACCTAATACCTTTGCCGTTATAGATTGCTTTATGTCACGGTTTTTTCTTTCAACAATTCCGTTCCCCTCAGGGTGAAATGGACAAGAGTACCGCAATTGCACGCCCATGCTGACCATGGCCTCCTTATAAGCCCGAGAGCTAAAAGCAGGACCATTGTCCGAATGCAGCATGCCAATTGCGTATGTGCCGATAAAGACTCGCAAATCTTTTATAACAGTTCTGGCGTCAGCCGTTCGCTGGGGCCACATCCATATAAATCTCGTGCATGAGTCCACTGCAACCAAGATATATTTATAGTTACCATCCCTTTGTAAGGGACCGCAGTGGTCTAGATAAACACAGGCTAATGGTTTATCCGAGATTAGAAGGGGCGTCTGCGCTGGACGTCTCACCGTTGATACTTTCATTTTTTGACATATTTCACATGCTAGAACATAGTTCCTTGTTTGTCTTCTCATTTGTGGCCACCCGTATCTCTGTTTTAATAATGATACTGTGGCTGAGACGCCAGCATGGATAGAAGCAAGCCCTTCGTGTGCCGCTATTATTAGTCCTAACCTATGTTCCATGTTTGGAATTGCCCTATCCCCCACTCCAGGGATTTGAGCAAAAGGAACATTGTTTGCATCAGTTATGTATGAGTATTTTACTGGAAAGCCTTTAGGGAGTGGTTCTATCGAATCCTTTTCTGAAGCGCTGACAGCTTGTAATATTTCGCTGTCTATTTTTGTTTTTGACCGGGTGACGGCAGCTACGGAAGCCGTTTGCACAGCTGCCTTCGCGGCCTCATCAGCCAATGAATTCCCTGCAACGTGAACGCCATCACGTTGATGACTCAGTGTATGTATCACGTGAGTCTTTGGTAGTTCTTTTTGTAAAAGAGCTACTTGTTCCCAGAGCATTTTATGCTTGATTGTGCCACCTTTCGCATCCTTGAAACCGTTCTGAAGCCAGATCTGCAAGTATTCATTATAAGATTGAACGCAATAATACGAATCGCACACTATGAGTGTGGGGAATTCTCGATCGGTATTTTCAAGCGCCATCTTGAATGCTAGTAGTTCAGCTCGCTGAGCTGTACAATCTCCTAGGGATTGTGTTTTAGTGAGGGTTGGTTTAAATTTCCCTTCGTGCCAACGACCTTTAACAATCGCGCACGCAGCACTGTAAGCTTGTTTACCCCCTACTGCGGGTTGTGCTGATCCGTCTGTATATATTATACAGCCGTAGTGATCTAGAGGCAGAATTTCGGTTGGCGGAGGACATTCAAATTCATATTGGAGAAATTCTTGTGTTTTTAAGTAAGGATCAAATTCGTACACCACGTCTGTTGCAGCAAGAGAGTTAGCCCATTGTATCCATCTCGGATGGAGTGCTTTAGCATTTGGAATGCTTGCCTTTGTTACCGCCTCTAAGGCTGGTATTGGTGTCACGATTACTATTCGTTTACCTTGTGCTAGGGCTCGTTCTTTTGCTATAGCTGTCTGTGTTGCTGTAAGAATTTTTTCCGTTGGGCTAAATTTCATTTCAGCCTTAGTGTACAAGTGTGATTTTAATGCAATTGGTACCTTTTCTCCCTCATTAGAGGTTAGGTATGTGAATCCGCATCTCCCTGGGATGACTCGAATCACAAGATTGCGTGTGTTATCACGTGTTTCTAATTTTGTTTTAATTAGCATGTCTGTTTGTAAGGATCTCAAAATTTCTGTGTGTGTTTGAGTCCAACTGGATCTTTTAAAGTCTGGTTTAATTAGATCATAAAGGGGTTTGACCCTTTCTGCGTAATTTGCAATGTATGTTCTTCCGAAATTTAGGAAGCCTAGAATCGACTGTAAGTTTTTTAGTGTTCTAGGTGCTTGGAGTACGGCACATTTCTCTAGGAAATTGTCAGCCAGGCTTTTGCCTTCACTTGATAACTCATATCCTAAGAATAGGACCGTCAGATGGGCAATTCTGGACTTTTTAAAGTTGAATTTGTAACCCTCTGCAGCGAACCCAAGTATTATGGTGTTCACTCTTTTCAAGTGAGTCTCCAAGTCATCATCTGTTAAGTAAATGTCATCGACATAAGATAATGCTTCATCATCATATAGTTGTAGTAATTCTGTTACTCTCGCTGAGAATACCCCCGGGCTGTTCTTGTACCCCTGGGCTAACCGACAGAATTTTTTTGAGTGCCATTTACTGAGAATGCAGTTGAATATCTGCTCTCTGGTGCTATATTTTGACAAAAGAATCCATTGGAGATGTCCAAGGTAGTTTTGTATTTTTTGCGCACTATGTTATTCATTAGTGCAGCACTGTGTGACTTTTGCACTGCAAAAGTTTTGCAACATGTGTTAAGGTGTCGGTAATCCAAAACTAGACGATATGAGTTGTCTGGTTTGGAGACTGGAAACAAAGGATTGTTCATTTGTGAGGTGCAAGTTTCAATCACCCCCTGGTATTCTAGCTGATCTAGTATTTCATTTACCTGTTTTTTAGCTTCTTGCTTAATTGGGTACTGCCTTTGTGCAGTTGGTTGTGATTTTAACTGGATTTTGTGAGGAGGAGAATCCTCATCCCATCCTACATGATTTTTATATAAAGCAGGTGCTAGAGCCACTGCCCACTTTCTGGCAAGTGTATATTTTTTATGAATCGGGATTTGATTCGAGAAGGCAGGCATAATTATTTCTTCGCCATGAGGGCACTCCCTAACAAACTCTGGTGGCCAGTCTTTTTCAGCTAGAAGGATATCATAGCCCTTGGAGAGATTATCCCAAAATAGTCCCCTTATTTTCCTAGTCTTATCTCCCTCTATACGTAATGTTATCTCGTATATCTTGTGGGGTTTGCTAACTCTGGTGTCTGCAGTTTCCACTTGAAGATATTCATTCGTGTCCACTGTCTCCAGATGATTCATAAGGACTTTGCGAGCTATGCTCACTTCTGCTGCACTGTCTAGCATTGTCTGAGCCCACTCTCCGTTTTTCAGTTGTGTCCTCAGTATTCTCGGCATTGTTAACTACCTTGATACTGGCTACCTTCTTTTTTGGAAATTGTAATTTCTTTTTTAGCTGAGCAGGTTCCTTGTCTTTTGACTTGGCGTGCTCTTCTCTTTGTTCTGATCGTCCTCTTCTTTCCGATTTCTGCGAGGAATTCTGAAAAGATTGAGAGGGACGTGTATCAATGTCTTGATATCTATCAGGTTTTTTAATAGTATCCCTATTTCTAAGGTTATATCTATTCCCAGAGGGGTCACTCTGCGGTGACCTCTGTCTTCGGTTTGGAGATTTTTCTCTTCGCCTTGGAGACCTTCCTCTGGACTGGAATTTCTTTTCTTTAGGATTGGATTGTTTGTTTCCATCCCAGTTCTTTTTCGGTGAATTGTTATTAAAAAATATTTTTTCTGGACTTTCAGTCAGTTGCGGTTTTACTGGTATTCCACCTAAACTATCTCTACCTAGTTCCTCATAGGATTTTTCTATGATTCTGGCAATTTCAGCTGGTTGTTCTGCTATATCTGTCTCTTTTAACCTCTGGCGGATCGCCACGTTTGCTGCTTCACCTTTTATGTTGGCTAATAATATAGCCGAGACCTGCTTGAAGTCTTTCAGTAATTTCATACCAAGAGTTAAAGCTGGTTCTGGACCGTATTCGTCTTGAATTTGTTTTAGCACATCTGGTATCACCGAAAGGGATGGAACACCGTGCGTTTTTGTGTAGATGGAAGCAAAGACTGTACCCCAAGTGTCACAGTCCTCAATGTGTGGTGCGATTCCCATTGGAAGACAGATAGTCAGAATCCTGTGTTTTTCCAGCGGGGTGGTGTCAGGAAACACCGCCTCTATTTGGGTAATTTTCTGTGCCAACCAGAATGGTATTTGTTCCCGTTTAGCCGGTACTTTACCTAGGCAAGACTGGATGTTCTGTGGTGTAATCTTATTTGTGTTCCCCTGGTGAGGGGTCAGCTGTGGAAGTTTAATCGCTGGCTGAATTGTTGAAGTCCGCATTACATACTGTACTAATTGTCTATGAATTTTTAGTAATTGTTTTAGCTGTATTAACAGCTCTCCTGTAGACATTCCTTCGATGTCTGGGTGTGGTGTGTATCCGGCTAAGACCGGCCACGTTGCTCCTGGTCTACCTAAAGGACCGAGCCTTGTAATGTGATTGTTATGTATTAGGGCGCCATCAAATAAGAGCAAATGCTCTTGGAATTTGAGTGGTACTTCCACCTCCTCGAAAGGAGTGTAAATGTCAGGTGGTACCTCTATTTTGTAATAGTGGAAGTACTTTGTTACAGCATTTGCTGCTGGAAAATGTATCCATGAATAGTATACCTCTGTCTGCCGATATTCGTGTGCCTCAATTACGAATATGACTGTACCACCTCTAGGTGTCAGTCCATTTTCTATAAGTTTTAAGGTTATAGATTTCCTTTTGGCGACCGGGATGAGTATTATATCCCCGTCCGCATCTAGTGCTGCAGTATCAGCTGCTGCTATTTCAGCTGCTAATCTAACTGCCTCTCTTTCTTCATCATTGTCTGACATTTTACTGTCAGGATGTTTTTTTTGGTTGTTTGCAGATCAGGTTTCTTATGGAAACAGAGATTAGATGCACAATATTTTGGAACTGTTTATCCTTCAACGTTGACTATACCAAGAACCATACATAGGAGTTCCCTCCTGCGAGGTTTTGGAGGATATAACCTTTCACCCACTCCAGACGTCTTTGGAGTATGTGGGAAAAGGGGTCTGAGTGAGAAAGCACGACTGAGTTACTCTAAATGTCTTACGTTAGTTTTATCGCCCTTTCCAAACGCGTTGGGCGCCATGTAGTGTAGTTCCTATCTTCCCAATAGGCTCTGCGCATTGGAATAATACCTACGGCAGTAAAGGCCTAGGCCAGACGTTAACTAGGTCTACTACTGTCGATACTAGACTTAAGTTTTGGGTTTGCCAGTGTAGCTCAGAGTTCGCTAGAAACTTTCTCGAATGTTCAGGAAAGAATTAACTCCCCTGATTAGACAAGAAGGGATTTAGTTTCTGACAACCATAGAACATGACAACTTTGCTCTCCCCTAATCAAGAGTGTATCTCCAGAGTCGTGTGAGCACAAGGCAATTATTTTACTCAGTCAGTACGTGCATTCTTAGTCTCATCAGAATGTAGAGAAAAGGAAGAGACGGGCGTGTTCAATAAAAAGGTGTTATTTATTGATCAGTCTCTTTTCTCATACAAGAGAAATGGATCGATATTATTGCAATACTTATAGTTAAGTAAAGTGCATACATTAAAAGCAATAGTATAAAATAATACTGTAAAAACATTGATATGGTTTCTGAGCCATATGATGTTTAAAATGATTAAAATATATTTACATACACATATACATTTGACTAAATGTACTCAACTGGTGTTTCTAAATACGCCTACCCCGTGTACCTGACCTAAGTCTAATGCGTGGGCAGGAATAGAAAGTTACAGTTTAAGTTAAGTTTGTTTTTGCCAAGTGAATAACTAAAGAATTCTCTGTGAGGGGTTATTCAGTTCTGTACCTGGAAGTTAGGATGAAATGAGGAATGGTATCTCTTTCTCTGGTCTCGATATTCCAGGCTGCCTGCGAGGGCTGCCCGGAAGCGCCGGTGCTGGGTCTCTCGGCAGGAGATAGCAGCGCGTCTCTCAGCGCGTCAGGAAGGCGGGGCTGCTGCCAGCGGGGTCTGCTCTGCTCTCGGCTTCGGCAAGTGTGGCTGCTCCGTCTCGTCACCACGCGTGTGTTTGCATAGGGCAAGATCGGCAATATTTATACCTTAAAGGTGCCGAGATTGATGTAAGGATGGACATAGATACGTCAATAAAGATGTCATACGACTTGCTCGTTAGCACATTCTTTTACTGAAGTTCTCTGTGAAATCAAAACAATGGCCGCACGGATTTTCCAGGTTGTCATAGGTTTGATTTGTTATGAGAACGTCGTATGCCTTATCAGGGGCTGGAGGAATGTCGCTTGTCTAATTAGATCTCAAGCGTTATGACCTAATCAGATAACACGTTCCTGTGCCGTAGTGTGACTGCGTCAGATAACGGTATCTGCATCATGGGGGCTTTTCTTGCCTCATGGGCTGACTGTTAGTTAACTTGATAGTTAGTTTAACCAGAATAGGGTCAGGAATAGGGGGATCAATTCAGAACCTATAGGAATACATGACAAAATTGGACAATGTGTCTATTACATCCCAGCGGATATGGAGCCTAGAATTCATATGTGAAAATGATCTATATATCTATGTTGTATTATGCTGCTGCACCCACAACCAAATATATTTGTTCGAGATTTTTAAAGAAAAATTACCTAATTGCTCCATAAGGACCTCACACACAAAATGGCAATCAAAAGGATGCTCACCAACCAAAATGCCACACGATCAGTCCCTTAGGAGGAAGACAACTCAAGACCATCGACTAAAACATGACAATCACAAATAAAGACAATTTCCAGCAGACTCTTGCCCAGCACAAATATTCAAAAACATGTTATTCACCTTTGTGTCAGCCACCACCTCAAGAAACAGCCTCAAAATCTCCCTAAGGACAGGATCCTTTACCTTGTAAAACAAGACCTCACAGAACGCTCATCGAAGAACAAAAACAACATATCAATCTTCAATAGCCCATTCCTTGGAAAACCAATTGAAAGAGCTATGTTCTCACAGATGCCTGACTCCACAGAAGGGAACAACCTACCTTATGACCACTGAACAGGGTTCGGCACAGAGAGTGGCACTGTTTCTAGGTGACTGCTCCATGCTACCTGGATGTCTTCCCAAATACTCCTTTAATGACCATGAGCTATTTTAAAGGATATGTTTCCAGCTTGGGAGTGTGAAAGCATGGAGGGTGTTCTGCTGTCTCTTGCAGGCCATTATCCCTGTGTTTGTAGCCAATTGAAGGGAATTGTAACTAGCAACCTGTCTGATTTATAATCATTAGGCAGTTTGTTCCCCGACCACATGCCTATACACATGTCATATCCCCAAATTACAAGCAGGCTGCGTTAAGTTCATACACAATTTGCTAGTATATCTCATCTGAAATTCACTGCTGGTGAAGTTGATAAGAACAGGATGCAAAAGTCAATATTATGACATACAAAAATAGTAATTCCCGAGTTTGCCTGAAATATTATTAGAAATAAAAGTGGCTCTCCCACCTGCCATGGCTGGAAGTCCTTCCTCAGACTCTCGCCCCTTGAGGAGCGGTCAGACTGGGTTTGGGATGAGATCATGTTGTGTAAAGCATGAGCCGCTGCGTAGACTGCTGTGTGGACACTGTATGTGGAGTAGAAGTTGTTAAGATCATATACTGTTGAAGGAAGCTGGTCCAGGGATTGAGCCTCTCTGCAATAAGGAAAATCGGATCCATAGGGGAAATCATCATGCGGGCGTGCAAAGTGACAGTTGGATTTAAATGCCCAGCGAAACATGTCTTCTTTACCAAATGTGCTATTGAAAGGGTTTGCTCTGTACAGGAAACCTTTGAGTCCTGGAACTTCTCCCTTTGGAATGGAAAATGCCAGGGTGCCATTGAAAATACCTGGGTCTAGAAAATAAACAGCTTCTTTGAAAAATGCAGAAGTGGCTGTGCTTATCCAAACCAGGGTACGCCATGTGTACATGTCCCAGTATATAAGTCTAAATATGAGCTGTGCCAGGTGATCTTTTGAGCAGTGTACTATCACCACACTGGCAGAGGATGCATGGATCACATGAACCAGTTTCTTAATATATAGAGCATCAGTCTGCAGGGAATCCCTATTGATTCTTTCTAAGAAGGCCACACAGCCCCCGAGCATGCTGATCTCTCTCTCCAGCTGCTCTCCAGCTCTTCGACCGCTGTCATCATCTGTCGTCAGGATCCCCACCCAGGTCCAGCCAAAGTGCTTGAGCAGAAGGGCGATGCAGCGGGGCTCATGGATCTCATTTGGGACAGTCCGGTAAAAGGAAGGGTAAAGAAGCCTGTCACTGAAGAGTGGATCCATGGCACCATAGCTGATCTGAGAAGGAAACACATGTGAACCATTACAAACTTTACAACACTGCACTAAGCAGGCAAGCCATAGTGCTCCACTAACCACTCCTCAAGCTCAGTCTTCCTCCATATGCATTGTAAGTGACTCAAGAGAATGATCATGCTGCTGGTGTTATCTAACATCAACATGCAGATGCTGGGGCACCGTATGTGATATCACCAATAAGTAGAAATCACAAGACTCCCTGTCACATGCTTCTCTTACCGATCTGTCTATCCGACTTTGGCATTTATCTTTATTATCTCTTTCCATAGTCATTGCATTGTATCCCACTGCGTGCTCAGGTAAATGTGTGATTTGATGACAAATGGATCCCCAAAACCTCAGGAAATTGAACCAAGGCAGGTCAGGATTTTAATTGATGCTGCAAGAATCTTTTAAAACTTTTAATCTGTTTATTTTGTTTTATTTTGGGCTCACTTGTGCTCTTCATGCCCCCCTGGTCCGCCGCAGCTTGTGCTTTTTGTGTGGAGCGGTTAAGCACTAGCAAATTTCCCACTCACTTCCTTCCGACGCCACTCACTCTCCCCTGATGCCGGTTAGCGCTTGAGACAAGCTGTCGCGATCCCGCCCACTTCCTGGCATATAAGGAAGTGCGCCGAGCGGACACGCAGTGGATCCCCAAAACATTAGGAAATTGAATCAAGGCAGGTCAGGATTCTAATTGACTCTGCAAGAATCTTTTAAAACTTGTAATCTGTTTATTTTGCTTTATTTTGTGCTCACCTATGCTCTTTGTGCACCCCTGGTCCGCTGCGGCTTGTGCTGCTAGTGTGGAGGGTTAAGCACCAGCAATCTTCACACTCACTTCCTCCTGATGCCACTCACTCTCCCCTGACGCGGGTCAGCGCTTCAGACATGCTGTCATGGTCCCACCCACTTCCTGGCATAAAAGGAAGTGCGAAGGAGCAGACGCGCTGCAGCTTGCCGGCGGCGCGCAAAAGGCATGCCAAAGGAAAGCCTGTCTGCGCCCGTCCATGCGTGACCGTCACCAGACACCAGACACCCCGCCCTTTTTTCACCAGCAAAACACCCTCTACTAGTACAGGATGGCCATCCTTAAATACACTAGCCAGGAACTTCACCTTTTTAATAAAGTACCCCCCTCCACCCTGCCAATGATGACGGGTCACATAACGCACGAGTACCCTCTGCTCAGTAGGCAACCCGAAATAGCCTACACCAGCAACAAATGCCCCCTAACCAATTCCACAACATTAAAGCCCAAGCACCTGACCAGTCTATACTGCAATGCGCGCTCCCTCCCAAAACACGCACTAGAATTCTGGTCCTTCTTGGACTCTGAAAAACTTGATCTATTGTTCATTGCAGAAACCTGGCTCCAAGATCCATCTTTACTTGACCAAGCTATAGCACTTCCCCTTGACTATCAGCTGATAAGACTAGACAGGAAAGACAAGAGAGGCGGCGGAATAGCAATTGCCTTCAGGGAAAACATTAACATAAATACTGTAGAATCCCATCTGGCAGAATGGGGTGAAATATCTTCAAAACAGAGCATGCCAACAAGGAATACTGGAAAGGCACCCTCCTCTGCAGACCACCTGGTAACAAGGCCCACTTTACTAATAATCTAACAGAAATGATCGTGCCACCCGTTCTGGCTACAGATAATTTCCACCTACTAGGGGATTTTAACTGCCACGCTGAACTCCCATCGGATCCCTACACATACAAAAGCGGAACGTAAATGTGGACACACTAAAAATGAAAAAGACAGACAGCATTTTAAAACAGTGCATCTGCTCTATATGGACCATATAGCCATGGCCAACAAAATATACTTAGGAAATAGAATAAATCAGGCCTCCAATTCCCATAAAGAACTGTACAAAATAGTAAAAGAATTTACCAATCCCTCCTCGTGCCTTCAACCGATCATTGCTTCCCAAGAGTGGGTCGACTCCCTTTCATCTTTTTTTGTAGATAAAATAAACAACATCTACAAACAATTTCCAGCCGACACACCATCCAAACAGGCATGAAATAAAGTTCCTCCCTCACCCACTATCTCCCTCAAAGAATTTTGCATTGTTACAGAGGAAGAAGTAGGCCTCACGCTAAACAAAATCAAATCAGGATCTCCAGCCAACCCCGCATCCTCCCAGATCTTATCCAAAGTCGCACCAGCTCCCATCCCAAACCTAACTAGAATTTTCGACCTCTCACGATCACAATCTATCATACTCACACATAGGAAGGGGGCCATAATCAGACCATTCCTAAAAAAACAACAGTCAACCCAAAACAGCTTGCCAATTACTGACCAATCTCCCTTCTGCCCCTATTTGGCACAGTCATGGAATCACTGGTCAACGGTCAGCTATATTAACATCTGGAAAGCAAAAATCTGCTGGACTTATCTCAGTCGGGGTGTCGGGCATTTCACAGCAGCAAAACTGCCCTACTCGAGATAGTCAACAACATCAGGCTCTCTCTCGATGCAAGACAATCTGCCATCTTGATCTTACTTGATCTGTCAGGGGCCTTCGACACCATCTCACATTGCGTCCTCCTGGAACACCTAATGGAGTTTGATGTCGAGGGCCCAGCATTAAGCTGGATCAAGAGCTACCTGACTGACAGGTCCTCTAAGGTTCGAATAGGTGTTTTCTCCTTTAAAAATCAGATCCCACTGACACCAAATCCAGATTTAAACAGTGCATGTTGTCCATTAACGACTGGATGGTGAGCAACCACCTATTACTCAATGCAAGCAAAACTGAAATCAAGCTCTTTTGCGATGCTCAGAAAATGTGGACAGATGACTGGTGGCGGCTGTCTCTGGGACCCTGCCCTCCACCCAAATCTATAGCTCAAAAAATGGGCAAGATAATAGATGATAAACTCTCCATGGCTGACCACATTGTGGAAATTTGGCAGAGATCGCTGTTAGCATTTAGCTGAAGCCATCTTGTTTTCGGCAGCTATCTTGTCTAGCCATGTGCTCTTTCCTTCTTTGCTGTCGCTTGCCCTTGTGCTTTGCTCAAGAACTGGCTAGACTTAGCCCTTGCTACTTTGCACATGCTCAGAAAAGTCCGTAGCTGCCTATGCACGTGTTTACGTTTGCTACTGTCAGGATGTCTTTACTAAAGTCAGCAACTGTTGGCTCTTCCTTATTTGTTGACTTTGCATTCTCTATATGACCATATATGTATGTAACTCTTCCTATGTGTGCTTGAACCGCCTTCTTTTGAGCTCCTGTGTGGGTATAAAAGACGCATGGTTCTTCTACTCCTTGTGCTACTTCATACCCTGCCGAAGGGTGTAGTGTGAATGTAGTTCCACCTCATGAGGTTTAATAAATTGTTTTCTTGACATTTCAGTTTCCATGCCAACATCTATTTGCTGGTCTGAGGACTTGTGTGCAGAGAAGGGCGAACCCTTAGCACTGGTAGGCCTTGCTGAGGTCTACTTCTACAACATAAACAATGTGGTATGTACCAGCTACGGTCTAATGCGAACCCTCAGAAAAATCATTAAGTGGATTCCCCTATTCTCCCACATGCCCCTAGTACAGGGACTAATCATTAGCCATCTAGATTACGGAAATGCGCTGCTGGCCTCCATTAATGAAGAGCAGTTGTCAAAACTTCAGGTCCTACAGAACACTGCGGCCAGATTGGTCTTAAACCTCTCTCCCCGCACCCCTTCTACGCCCAGTCTGAAGACCCTCCACTGGCTCCCCATAAAAAAGAGGATCAACTTCAAACTATGCTGCTTGATCCACAAGACCCTGAACGGCAAGGGGGCAAAATATCTAGCCAACTAACGAATAAAATACCAACCAACTAGAATCCTGCGCTCCACCAGTAAACAATTCCTAGCAGTACCAAAAGTACATACAGTAAGGAACGGAGGCAGAGCTTTCTCCAAAATTTAACCTGAAACTTAGAATGCCCTACCTCTTTTTCTCCGACTGGAACATGATCTTAAGAGGTTCCGCAAAACTTTTAAAACCTGGCTTTTCCAGCTCTGATTAGACATCTCCCCTGGTTCTTTGAGCATCTGCTGGCGCTGCTAGATCTACGGGAGATACACGCACCTAACAAATACCAAATACATATAAACACTGAACATCTCTTCTTTAAGCCTATAGCAGAGGCATCCACAACCATGCATTATGCTGTATTATTTTGTCTAGGGTCATTAAAACAATTACCAATTATATATTTAATAACCCAGCCAAATGATTGGAATTTCATGAAAGGGTTGAAGGTCATTACATTGCAGATAACTTCCTCCGTAGCCATTACAACATCAATCAATCAATCAATCAAAGCATTTGTATAGCGCGCTACTCACCCGGAGGGTCTCAAGGCGCTTGGGGAGGGGGGTTCCGCTACTGCTCGAACAGCCAGGTCTTGAGCTGCTTCCTGAAGGCGAGGTGGTCCTGGGTCCGGCGGAGATGGGTCGGGAGGGAGTTCCAGGTCTTGGCAGCGAGGTAGGAGAAGGACCTTCCCCCTGTGGTGGCTCTTCGGATGCGGGGGACGGCGGCGAGGGCGTGGCCGGTCGATCGAAGCTGGCGTTTGGGAGCGTAGAAATTGAGGCGGCTGTTGAGGTATCCTGGGCCTTGGTTGTGCAGGGCTTTGTGTGCGTGGGTGAGGAGACGGAAGGTGATTCTCTTGTTGACCGGGAGCCAGTGCAGGTCTCTCAGGTGTCCGGAGATGTGGTTGCGACGGGGGATGTCCAGGATGAGTCTTGCTGAGGCGTTCTGGATCCGCTGGAGTCTCTTCTGGAGTTTGGCGGTGGTTCCGGCGTAGAGGGAGTTGCCGTAGTCCAGTCGGCTGGTGACGAGGGCCTGGGTGACTGTCTTCGTGGTCTCGGTGGGGATCCACCGGAAGATCTTGCGTAGCATGCGTAGGATGTTGAAGCACGACGAGGAGACGGCGTTGACTTGTCTGGTCATGGAGAGGGCGGAGTCCAGGATGAAGCCCAGGTTGCGTGCGTGTTCTGTTGGTTTGGGTGCGCTGCCTAGGGCGGGGGGCCACCAGGAGTCGTCCCAGGCGGAGGGTGAGGATCCCAGGATGAGGACTTCCGTCTTGTCCAAGTTCAGTTTCAGGCGGCTGTTCTTCATCCATTCGGCTACCTCTTTCATCCCTTCGTGTAGGTTTGCTCTGGCAGTGGCGGGGTCGTTGGTGAGGGAGAGGATCAGCTGGGTGTCGTCGGCGTAGGAGATGATGTTGAGGTTGTGCTGGCGTGCGATGGCTGCGAGGGGACTCATGTAGACGTTGAAGAGGGTTGGGCTGAGCGACATAGACACTGCACCAGAGTTCACTACACAGCTTTTCAGCTAAATGGATACATGTATAATAAAATTGCAAACATTACTTTAAAATAATGTTTTGACAATGTAAATTGTATTTAATGAATGCTCTAAGAAAATGGCAGCCAGTGGTTGCCGACTCACAAACGTTTTTAAGTGGGTGAATGGTCTAGTCTATTTTTTTTTAGACTACACAAGGGATCAATTGCACTTGTCACTTTAAGTAGACTGTCTAGACGGTGGGACTCTATGGTCCAGTTGAAGGCATCAGCCAAAACACGTCGACAGTCCTTTTGTATTGCACATGGTGTAAGAGAAGAAAAATAAAAAGTTACCTTGAAGGAAAATTGCCGTGCTGTGGACACTCTCTGTGCTGTGGATACTCTGTGGGGTTCTGCTGAGTTGTTCTGCTAATATTGGTGCAGTGGCTGATCTGCACACCACGTGCACTCCACTATCGAGGTGAAGGGATTCCATGCCGTTGATTCAGCCCCACTCTTGAGCAACGGAGCTTTGTTGGGACGACGCCTGTGCATCCCCTACGAGTCTCGAGCAAACGGAGCTGAGAAGGCAGGACTCTGCGAGAGCCGAGAGGGATTTCAGCGGCTCCAGCAGGCGAAAACTGCTCGGTGAGTACACGGGACCGTGGGAGGCATTGCGGGGGTCCTAACTACGCTGCGGAGGTGGCGGGTAGGGGTTACCGCTTTGTCAACCCGGTCTGTGGTGAAAAGCCGCGGCAGCGAGTAACCGCATTGGGTAAATACACGAGCAGCACTGCCTTCGCTGGAAAGTGAAACCGCGATCTGTGTAGTGTCTCGCGCTCTGCTGAAAATAGCAAACACAGAAGAAATACTGTTTTGAGGCATTCAGAGTATCGGTACACGCTCACTGATTATGAGGTGTATCATGAAGAGAGGGCACGCACGACAATCCTGAAAATCAAGAAATCTCTCATTAATACCACACCTGGTGCAATACTTTTTCTGTAACTAAGCCCACGAGAACAAAGAAAGATAAAAGAAATACGGAATAATATATAAAAAAATATTACATAAAAAACCAAGCAAAAACAAACTAAAAAAATACATCAGATAAGGTACACGGAAAAATAAGAGCATTCATTATTGAATACAGAGACATGGCGGAAAGAAATTCAAGCCGGGCTCAGAGAGCTAATGAACTCCTGGATGACAACATGACCCCAAATGATCCTTCCAGTGCAGGTAGCACTGGCAGCGCACATTTAGAAGGAAGGAGAAAAACTGTCCAAAACTTGGTCAGAGACCTACAACAGGCTAAAATAGTGGAAATAAACAAGTGGTGGGAGAAAACGACCTTGGAGAAGTACACCGAGTTTAAAAGAGTGCCAAGAGGTCTGCGCATCCTCATCATGCCCACACTCAATGACCTTGGTATGGACCTTATAAAACAATGTTCAGATGGACACAAATGAATGCTCCCTGAGATTAATGAAGACACATATCCTACACGCTGAAAGGAAATTAGAAGGGATCCTGGAAAAAATTAAGAACCTGGAGGAGGAACTTGACAAATTGCCCAATAATAATGAAAAAAAGGACTAGTGGAGGCCATGGAGAAAAAACTAACCGAACATGAGATGGATGTGGAAAAAAGGAAAGCCAGTAAATTCAATCGCGACCGCATGGATTATGCAAATGGTCGCATTTACACGTTTGCCAGAAAATATAACTCCCTTAGAAATAGAGCAGCCATGGATAAATGCGTCAGTCATGACACCCAGGGAATGTATGACAGCTCTGATTTGAGCTCGGCGGATGAAGATACAGAAATCTACAAATTGGATTTTTGCGGGGAAATGAGATTGGCCCAGAATGAGACGCAACAGCGAGGCCGAGCAAGAGGAACAGCATCTGGGAGGGGAAGGGGACAAAATCCCCCTCAACCAGACACAGCAAAAGAAGGAGCAAGGCCCAAAAGAGGCGAAGACAAGAAATAACAAAAATAAAAAAGATGTCATTGAATAAGGATCTGGTCATCAACATCTCAAGCATGACTCTTAACATCGATCATATTAGCCTCTTGAATAAAGGACTAACCTTTTGTCCAAACGCAAATCTAGATATTCCCAACTTCCGCATTGATCCATATAAATTCTGCCGTAAAGCCAAACTCAAAAAATACTTTGAGGAAAAACCAGTGACTACAGGGGATAAACTTGGTCCAAAAACCATAGAGATATCCTCATTAAACCGAAACGACTTGCCTGCTCTTAAAACAATGTCTAATCTAGGGAATAATTCTCAAGACAACAGTGAAAGTCATACTTTTAATACTGCAGACGATGCAACATTTTGTCGTAGAGA
The DNA here is from genome assembly GCF_964261635.1 of Lissotriton helveticus. NCBI lineage: Eukaryota > Metazoa > Chordata > Amphibia > Caudata > Salamandridae > Lissotriton > Lissotriton helveticus. The sequence goes on along the minus strand of NC_136058.1, from coordinate 389,351,148 downwards.
AAGCCTACAGACCAATCATGGTGGTGGGAGTGGACTAAAAACCCAGTCAAAGTTCTGACCGCAACTACCTCCCGGGAACAAGGTTGACCTGTTTCACGAGATTGTAGTTGAGGAGCTCAACCAACTGGCCATGAGGAAGAAAAATCACAAACAAACTTGGAATATAACTCAAAGAGAACAAAAGGCACTAAAAGAACTAAGGGATAATCGGCAAATCATCATCAAGGCCGCCGATAAAGGCGGAAATATTGTTCTCCAGGATCGAGAACAATATATCGCCGAGGCCTACAGGCAGCTGAGAAATGAGGAGCACTACCAAAAATTGGAAAATAACCCAATGGAACAATGGACAGGAGAATACCATCTACAACTATTGGCTTGGAAGGAAAGGGGACTAATTAATTTCGAGGTATACTTGTACCTTAAGGTGGAAAATCCTGTAACATCAACAATATATTATCTGCCTAAAGTACATAAGTCAATAACGGACCCCCCGGGCAGGCCAATTGTTAGCTCCATGGGCTCTCTCCTGGAACGGACATCACATTATATTGATGTTTTCCTGATGGAATATGTCATGAAGCTCCCGTCATATCTAAGGGACAATATAGCCTTCTTGAACAAATAAAAAATTATGACATGGAATGGCTATCAAATTATGGTCACAATTGATCCATCCTTCATAAAGATGGCCTAGCTGCAGTGAACAAATTCCTGAAGACACGATCCCTCAGCTATCTGGAACACTCAGAAATGATCATGGTTATGCTGAACTACTGTTTATGACACAATGTGTTTCTCTTTAATGGGGAGACATTCCTACAAAGGCAAGGAACTGCAATGGGGACATAATTTGCCCCAACATATGCAAATCTGTTTATGGCAGTCTGGGAAAGTGTAGCAACAGAAGGAGAAACCAATATCAACAGGGCACCTCCCACAATAGTACCCACGACATCCAGTGTACCAATCGTTGTGGAAAGCGAAGGAGCAGTCTCCGCCAAAACGTCTTTTTCCGCCCAGGACGCGGAGATCACCCAACCACCAGGAAAAACCAAAGGAAAACCCGGAGAGGCAAAGGAGGTAACAAAACCCAACTTGAGGAGCACACGTCCAACCTAGTGATAATATTTCTAAACAAGATCTCACAGTACAACAGACCAAGGTTCTTAATAAAGGACTGAACTTCGTACCTACTTACCAAACTAATTCACTGGAGATTGAAATTGACTTTTTCAAATTCATGAGGATCTTGCGTTTAAGGTACTTTTTTTCCAACATTCCACAGCAAGAAATTGATGTAGATCCTCCAGAGTTCTTGCAGTTTAAACCAAAATCAACTTTTCAATCACCGACATCTCACAAGATTTTGGATGCCTTTGAGAACCTTGTACTAAAGGATTTGAAAAACATTAAAACCCACAAAAAACGGCATCAGAACTTATCGAAATACGAGAGAGACATTCTGAAAGATCTTTCACAAAATCCTAAGATATTTATTCAACAAGCAGACAAAGGTGGCGCCATAGTGGTGATGGACCGGTCATTTTATGAAACCAAAGTTATGGAGCACATTTCTGATGTCCACACTTATTTGAGACTAGATAGAGATCCGACTAAGGAACTGCAAGAAACCTTAGAAAAAATCTTGGACACAGCCGAGGCAATGAAATGGATCACCATTAAAACCAGACAGTTTCTAACAGTATCCTTTCCAAAGCAACCGGGTCTTTATATGCTGCCTAAGGTCCATAAAAATCTTCTCAATCCACCATTTCGTCCCATTGTAACTGGGTGCGGCACCATTTTCGAGCCTCTGGGGCAGTTCATTGATCGCTTTTTGCAGTCTTTTGTCCAGGAGTGGTATTCATACACGAAAGATACAACGCATTTCTTACAAAAGCTATCCAATGTGGTCATCAAACCAGGAATGTGTTTATGTACTCTAGACGTTAAAGCCCTCTATACCTCGATTCCACACACCGAGGGAATTGAGGCAGTTGAATGGGCGTTGTTGAAGCAAGAGAACCTTCCAGTGAGTAAAGTTTTTCTATTGGAACTCCTTCACTTCAGTCTCCATCATAGTTACTTTCAATGGAACAATACATTCTATCTACAGAACAAAGGTACCTCCATGGGTTTTTCGGGGGCACCGGCTTATGCAAATACGTACATGGCAAGATTTGAGGACCAATTTTTAGTGAACGACAGAGACTGGACTGACAACACAGTCCTGTACTGTCGTTACATAGACGATATATTCTTGATTTGGCAGAACTCTACAGCTTTGTTGGAACAGAAAATCTTAGAGTTGAATTCACATGATGAGAATATCCAATTTACCCACCATATCGACAAAGAGGTTATCCCATACTTGGATGTACTAGTGAAATTGTGTTCTGACAATCTGGAAACTGAAGTATACCATAAGGCAACAGACAAAAACACCGCTTTAGCATACAACAGCTTCCACTCTAAGAATCTCATCGATAACCTGCCATTTTCACTAATGTTAAGAGCCAAAAGAATTTGTTCTCAAGAGGAGTCCCTGCAGATGAACTTAAACTCCATTCACGACAAATACATGTCTAAAAAGTACCCAATCACTGTACTACAGACAGCTAAAGACAAGGTTGACAAACTATCAAGGGAGCAACTTTTGCTTAAAAGAACCAGAGATCAATCACACCGCCAGGTTTTTGTTTCCAAGTTTTCTACAAGCTCGCAAGAAATCAAAAAGAGTATCAATTCTCATTGGGAACTGCTAAGTAATGAAACGGATTTCAAAGGGTTGTTTTCTGACAGACCCATCTTTGCTTATAAAAGGTCTCGCAATATCAGAGAATTATTGAAGACCAGAACTGTGAAAAAGGTAGAAAACTTGAAAGGTATGAAAAAATGTCAGAACTGCATTCATTGCAATAATGTGATTGTAACGGATTCGGTCAAACATCCGCATACTGGTGAAAACATTCCCATTAGGATTAATGCGGACTGTAATTCGTCCAACGTCATTTATGCAATCAAATGTCCCTGCGGTCTATTATATGTGGGGAAGACTGAGAGAAAAGTAAAGATACGAATCTCAGAACACAAAAGCACTATTCGCAATAAGAATGCAAACAGTAGCCTGGCAGTACATTGGGACAAAAACAGACACACCATTGCCCAACTAAAATTCCAGATCCTTGAAACGGTTATCCCAGCACCTGGAAAAAGTCTCACCAAAACTCTATTGCAGCGTGAGATTTTTTGGATTAGAAAGCTACAGACCCAAGATCCCAAAGGGATCAATGACAGAGCAGACTTTATTTGTTTTCTATGATATTCGCCAGAATGAGAACGCGTGAGGCAATCCTTACATTTGTTTTGTTGAAATGTCCAATTTTTTATACACTGTTTAATACTGTGGTAATAGTTCAACTAAATAACTCCTGTAATGTCATGTTTACATTCAGCACCACACCAACATGGCGTCCGTATAAACGCTTGCAGTTATGACACTCAGCTCCGTTTTAGTCCGTTGTCACTTTTGAATATCGTTGCGCATTTCAACCACGTCACTAGCGCGCCGAACAGTATTAGAGGCGGCGTTTGTAAGATGGTTGTTCACAGAGTGCCGGGAATTACAAGGAAGAGGAGAGGTCCGACCCGGGGTATCCAGCGTGTGAGGCAGATGCATACAGGTAGATGCTGTTGGAACTGAGATAATTTAGACGCTGCATTAATAGAAGTCGTCGAGCACTGCTTAAGCTTCGATTGTGGTTTTTTTGCAGTTTCTTCGTTTCTGGTTTTGAGAGAGTCACGCCGCAAAACCGCAGATTATTGATGCACGCAGCTGCAATTTTTGAGGTGTGTTCAGTTGTGTTCTGTTAAAATCTGTCGATAGACGCGGGTTAACCCCCGGGTAGGCAACATAGAGAGTCACGTTTCGGTATTGTCTTAGACAAACGGCATACATTGAACTTATAACATGAGACCACTTCTTTCTTGTTTTGCAGATAGATTTTCCGTCGCTATTGTCAGAGTCACACACGCAGATACACCCGTGTTTTTCGTTTCAGCGCAAACAGAATAAGTGTTCCAGTAAGAATCCGCATCCCCACACGATGTGCTTACTTTGCGAGTAAGTAGTGAGGCACACTGCTGCGTCTGTTTGTTTCAAGCAATTGTCGTGTCCGAGTTATAACATAGGTACATTATTTTGTTCCACAGAGCGGCTGAGATAATCCTCTACATTGGCATTTCCTGAACACGTTTATTCACATAAAGTTTCAGTTGGCTTTGAAGTGAGTATGATGTAATAGACTAGGGAGTTGAACCACATTTATTTTTGCTAGAAATTAGCCATAGTATTTATTTTGTATACAGTGACTTGCTAGAGTACTAGCATTTTGATGAACCTCACTCAGTTTAGTGATAAGATTTATGTTTTTTGCTTTTTAGGCACCGCCCCCGACGAAGGGCCGGAGGGCCCGAAATGCATTGGGCAAGGGCAAGAAAAATGACCAATTCGTTGTCACAACTCAAACACTTATGATGAAATATTGTTGTTTGGATGAATCTGATCAATGCACTATGTATTTTCATACATGAATTGTGTGTTATGCAATGATGATACTTGATGATTTCCAAGTAAAATATGCAAATGTAAACTAAGGAATAAGTTGTATTGCATTTTTTGATATAATTTGATAAATGTGGTGAAGAAGTTTCCATAGTGGATTCGCAACAGTGCACAAAGGGCAAGCGGTTTCGCTTGGTTTCAATGCAAGTCTGGGAAGAGGACATCTTGTCAAGCAGGTATAGCCCGAATATTAAATCGTGGATGAGGTACATCGACAATTTATTTATAATTTGGGAAGGAGACTTGCAGACCCTAGAAGATTTCATCCAAAGTTTGAATCGAAATAATTACAATCTCTCCTCCCCATCCAACTGGAGTAGGACGCAAGTAACCTTTTTGGATGTGGAAGTGTTTATACAAAAAAAGATGCTCTGCACCAGAATCCACAGAAAACCGACTGCCACCAACAGTATCCTCCATGCAAATTGCAGACACCCACAACATCTGAAATGGAGTGTCCTGTACGGAGAAATGCTCCGTATTAAGAGGAACTGTTCAGAAGATGATGACATAGATACAAATCTTGATGATAGAGGAATCAGATTTCTAGCAAGAGACTATCCCTTGAACGTGATTGAAGTAGCCAAAAATTAAGTAATTGAGAAACCAAGATCAGAATTACTGAATGAGATAACTGATGTGGAAGATGAAACTACTTGAATCATTTTGGACTTCAATGTGGAAAGTAAAAGTCTACGACACATATTGAAAAAGCACTGGAACATACTATTGCTTGATGAGTCATTAAAGAGGAAATTACCACCAACTCCTAAGATAACGTACAGGAAGACTGCATCGCTAGGCAACATATTAACACAGAGCCACCTAGAAACATCAGTAAATGAAAAGGTAACTTGGTTGACAACTCCAGGTTTTTGGAAATGTTCAAAATGCAAGACCTGTGAACATGGAATGAATACACAATCATATGTACTGTCCAATGGTAAAAAGTAATGGATCACTGCACACATCACGTGTGAATCAAAGCACGTGGTATATGTTTTAGAATGTCCTTGTAAACAGCTTTATGTTGGAAGTACCATCAACAAATTAAAACTACGGATCTTACAGCATCTTAGAGCGATTAAAAACAAAGACGTGGCATATCCGATGGCAAAACATTTTTCCGAAAAACATCAAGGAAATGCTCAAGGGTTGAGATAGTATGGAGCCAAGATGATTAAACTAAACGAAAGAGGGGGGATAAAACCCTGGAACTCAGAAGAGCAGAGTCAAAGCTCATATTGGCAATAGGGACAGAAATACCCTTTGGACATAATCTGGATGCAGAATTACATGTCTATCTCTGAGTACCGACCCGTCTATAACCCTTGAGACACGTATGAAATAAACTGATGCTGGTAAGAAAATGAACATCATCCCGTTCATGGTACACTATTGAACTATCACAATTCAGTAAAATTGGCTAATAAATTAATAATGGACTTATAATGGTATAGTTGGGGATACATGGAATAATAATTACCATCACGGTGTAGTATCGGCGGAGAGACTATCCAGGCTTTGATACGATCAGGGAAAGCAATGGAAGCAATGTCCCAAAGGAATACTAAAAATAATCTTCATGATGGAAGAAATATGGAGTACTGCTAAACGCCTCATTACCAAGCGCTGGAAGATTGTTGCACCCCCCCAGGCGATACACTGGCGTAACTCGTTTGACAATTGGGCGAGGGCAGAAAGTGTAGCATTGCATCGAGAGGAGACGGCGGGGCTCCGTATGTATCCCATAGTGCAAGACTGGGATGGTGCCTTGGCTAATTACCACCAGGTGTGCCTGCAAAGAGGCATTATTTAGTCACTCATGCCATGTTCCGCATACTACCGGCCTCCTCCCCCCCTCCACCCGCCCCCCTATCCCCTCCTATTCCCCCCCCCTCCCGCTGCATGTCTGGCCTGGTGGCGCTGTCTCGCCCCCACTTGAAGTACTGGGTTTTTCGGAACCCAGCGGTGTCAGGGTACACCCTAAGACTTCGGGTACTTCCTGATTCAGACACAGAAACTCAGAGTCTTCTAGGTGAAGTCAAAGATCGAATTTATTGGCTGCATCCAAGTAACAGGCGTCCTAGAAGTACAACACGGTGTATATTCTTAGGAGACTGCTCAATCTTACAAAACCAGCCTTCTCTTTTTATACAAAATATTATGCTTTAGGCAAACATTCTTCGCATTTCAGTTGACCATTCACATGTTTTCACTACAAAAGAAAAAGCAGAGTCATGATGACAAGCCCATATTTCAGTTTGTTCAGCCCACAATAAATTATCCGGCAAAGCCCAGTTTTCTCATCAGATATCGACGGACCCCCAATAAAAACGGGCACCTCCTCCTCGTAAAGCAAGTCGTAGAGAAAGAAACAGGGACAGGTGTGTACGAGATTAGGCAGGGTGTGTGTGCGATGAAAGGTTTATGGCATGTTGTGCCTTGATACTATCTCGTTCGGCCACTGGGAGAGGAACTGACCGAACAGGTTTGGCCTTGGGCAGTGGAGTCAGCTTGCCCAGGTCCCAGAGAAGTCAGCAAAGGTGTACGTGCCCTTTAGAATTGTGTTTGGCCATAGTAATCTGCCTATGTGAAGGCAACTCACAAAATGGCTGCCGTACACAAAATGGAACCCAAGGGTTCAGGGCGAAAATGATGATTTCAGGGTGAAATCGTCACTCGAACATGACGAAAATGCTTGTGCATAGTGTACTAGCCATTCTCGGTCTTCTGATATCAAAATCGTCGTGCTACGACAAAGTTTATAACACGAGTCCAGAATTTTAAGTACTAAAGACCCTCCTTTTGCCCTTACATAGGCAATAACCTATACTCATGCTAATCTGAGTCCAGGTCTATATTCCTAAAGTCATTGAGGTGTTGCTGTAGCATCATCCTATTACTTAGCTTGTCTCTTGATACAGGTTTCCTTACACATGATGTAGCAAAGAGGCCACATATTGCAGGAGCACACTGTACACACAGACAGAACAGGAAAAGAATGGCTAAGATCACCCCAATCACCATCAGAATCTTCCATCCCCAGGCGGATATCAGTTCCCAGAACCATCCCATCAACGACCAATCTCCTTTATCCACATGAATAGATTCGGAAATCTTATGTAGTTTGGAGATGGCCTGGTACACTGTTGGAGCGTTATCTGGAATGAAAACACAGCAACTCGATTGAATCAATTTACATACCCCACCTCGGTCTGCAAGGATGACTTCTAACGCGACCCTGTTCTGAAGGGTCATAAGACGATCCGACTGGAGCTCAGCAGTCAAGTTACTAAGGGCACCGGCAGTTTCAACTACGGTGGACTCAACCACCCTTGTCAATTGCCTAATGTTCCTGCTGTTAACCATGGGTCCCCAGAACGGCAGAAAACCCTTTGCGAAGTCCCCAAATTCTTGTCCTGCAGTGTCTTCTTTACTGAAGACACCTCTAACTATTCTTGTCTTATGGTAATCTACCGCAGCTGTGTAGGTGGGAGGCAACAGGAACGAAACAAAGCATGTGCCCGAAAAGTCAGGGGGCAACCATGTACAGGCTCTATCATGGCAGATGAAATAGGTACCCTTAGCTGCTAAGAATGAAGGGGAAGTCTGAGACGCAAATACATATGTTTCAGTACAGATACTCTTCCCTAACTGAGCTCTGGGATTCTTGCCAGTACCTTGCAGACATAAGTGACCCTGATGGGATACAATCCAAATCGGGGAAGATCTCTTAGCTTGCTGTTTCTCACTCAGAGTAGCTCCATATCCAGTTACGTTCCATCCTATATAAACTAGCGTCTCATCTCTCGGGATAGTTTCGTAGGAAATATCTTCTTTAATCATGTCTACTATACCCTTAACTAGAGCGCTATTCTTAGGATTATCTGTTACAGAACGTAGGGGGTAGACTTCATGTGCGTAGATGAACATGGTTCTGTATGCCCACACAGAACCATTGTGGCTGAATGGCAGGACCAGATAAGGGATACCTTTATCCGTTGTGTGAGGCATAAGATCCCACATCCAACAGTTAGTCGTGTTCATTACTAGTTGGTGTTGGTGCAAAAGCTGAACGAAGGAATTATTAATAAACTCTAATCTCCTAGCGGATTCATGTTCAGGAAGAGGTTGAAAAGAATGTGAGGAAATAGTAGGAGGAGGTATGGGCGATGTAGTGGGTGTAAATGTCACTCGAAAAGAGAATAAAACATATCCTATTAAAAACATCATTACACTGAACAACATAAAAATACATATTATCAAAAATCGTTTCTTGGTCATCATTGTACATATTCTTGCTTTAAAGTTCGTTTTGGCAGGCCTCTCCATCTCGAAAAACTCCATCCTTTCTAAAATGCTGCTCGCGATGGTAGGGTGTTCTATGCTAAGGAATGCTTCTGTCGATCCAGGGCAACTCCCTTAGACCAACCAGAACTGTCGACCTAACGTCTTCAGCTGCACCCCAAAGACTTTGGGCAACCGCGACCCTACAGCGGAAAACGGATGGTGGTTCGAAAAACAAAAATAAAAAAGTTTCTCAGATGGGAGGGCTGCACTTTCAAAAATAGCAAAGAAAAGGAATATCTTTTTATTAGTTCATAGTTCTCGGCCTCAGATTATATCTTCTTTTTCCAGGTATTGTCTGGTCTTGGAAAAGGAGTTCAGGCACTGTAGTGTCCAATCGAATTGATGGTGGTACAGTCTGTTGCAAAATATTGCCACTCTCTTTTTCAGTAAGTGTTCCTTTTATACGTGCATCGCTGAAAGGCAGAAAACGAGACACAGTTTCAGTCTCTGAGTCAGCGACGCCCTCCTGGACCCACTGGTCGTAAGGTAGAGGCAAAGGTACCCTCTTGCAGTGTACACCATGGATCCAGTGCTTCTTTCCTTCCACTCGAACAGCTGATCTCGTTGACAGAAGGACGAGGTGAGGGCCCGTCCACCGGGGCTGGTCGTTCTTTGCTCGCTGAAAGTTTTTCACCAGCACCCAGGATCCAGGAACGATTGGATGTCCTGGAGCTTCAGAGACCTGAGGCAGAGTATCGTGAACCTGTTGGTGTAAAACACGCAATTTAGCCGTCAATTCGTACAAATAGTCAAGCAAAACAGTGTGTTCGATCTCACTGAATTTTGTGGGCCTTGGCACTCCCCATATGTTGGCCGGGCGGCCAAAAACTATCTCATATGGACTAAGTCCCACTCGCGAATGTACAGTCATTCTTGTTGACAGGAGTGCTAGAGGCAGAGCGTCAGGCCATTTAAGACCAGAGCTTGCTTGAATTTTGGCCAGTTTAAGTTTTAACGTGCCATTGTAGCATTCTACTAGTCCAGCTGATTGGGGGTGATTTGCAGCGTAAAACTTCTGGTGGATGCCTAGCCCTTCGCATACTTTCTTCATCACTCTACCCACAAATTCACTCCCATTGTCACTCCAGACCATTCTCGGCATTCCAAATCTGGGGAAGAAAGCTTTCCCAAGGGCTTTAGCTGTGGACAAGGCAGTGTTGTCCTTTAGGGGGTATGCTTTTATCCATCTTGAAAAGGCACAAACAACAACGAGTACGTATTTTAAATTGTTGCACCTTTCCATGTGGATGAAATCTAGCTGCAAAACCTCGAACGGATACGTAGGAGGTGCAAAATGACCAGCTGGAGTTGGGGTTCCCCTACCAGGATTGTATTTCAGACACACCATACAATTCTTGACAACATTCTCTGCTCACTTGGGAATTCCAGCATTTTGCCATACTGGAGCTAACAAATTACAAATCCCTTTCACACTGATATGAGCCATTCCATGGGCCATTGTAACCACTGCAAGCACATACGCATCGGGTAACAACCATCTCTGGTGCTCTGACAATTCAACCCAACAACCATTGGCATCCATTTTACCCGTACTTTCTCTCCACACACTCAATACTTTCTCTGTAGCTTCAGCTTGAATAGACTTCACACTCTCTATCGTGTCTTCACACATTCCAACGTCACCAACCCATCTTGCTGGGCCTGCAACATACATTCGACTCATCACATCCCTTGCGACTTCGTCAGCAAATGAATTTCCACGACCAACATCATCAGTCACCTTCTTGTGTGCGCTACACTTCACAATCACAACTTGCAACGGTAAGGTCAGTGACTCAAGAAGCTCATTCACCAACTGACCATGCTGTATCTTAGCTCCATGCGAGGTCAGAAATCCACGTTCTTTCCACAATCGTCCAAAACTGTGAGCCACTCCAAATGCATATTGGCTGTTGGTATATATGGTCACTTTCATTCGTTTTGACAACACACATGCTCTCGTAAGTGCAATCAACTTAGCTGCTTGAGCTGAATTATGTGGGATACGTGCAGCTTCAACAATCGTATGCAAAGTCGTGACAGCATATGCTGCAGTCGTGTCACCATTCGGAAGCTTGAAGCATGAACCATCCACCCATAATGTACCATCACACTTCACAAGAGGAGTATCTTGGAGGTCTATTCTCCGTTTCTTTTCTTCTTCTGTTCTGAGAAAACAATCATGCTGTTCTGAAGCAACTAACTCTGCTACAATCGGCAGCAACGTAGCTGGATTAAGCGTGTTGCACCTTTTTATGTGCACATGACTCGCTAACAATGTCAACTCATAACCTGACAACTGAGCACTAGTTAAGTGCTGTGTCTTGGTTCTGTTTAACAACGTGGCCACTGCATGTGGAACCATCACAATCAATGTATTATTCATCACTAAACCAGCAGACTGTCGAATAGAAACAGCTGCTGCCGCTGTTGCTCTTAAACAACTCAACAATGCTTTAGCTACCGGATCCAAAGTCGACGAAAAATACGCACATGGACGCTGCTTGTTTCCGAACAACTGTGTCAACACTGACAATGCACAACCTTCTTTCTCAAAATAATGCATCACGCAATTCAGAAAAACTTTTCTGACAATCTTCAGACCATGGGATGGGATTTGGTGTATCTTTACAGGTTAATGCCACCAAAGGTTTGGCCATTAACGAAAAATTTGGTATCCATTGTCTGCAATATGATGTAATGCCCAAGAAAGCACACACTTCTCTCTGTGTCCTTGGCACACTCAATTTCGCTATTGCCTGAATTCTTTCTGGGGTCAGTTTCCTTCACTCCTTCGATAAGAGATGACCTAAGTAGGTCACTTCTTGTCGACAATATTGCAATTTTGAGAGAGACACTTTGTGATGCAAATCACACAAATGACGCAACAAAGACAACGTAGCTTCTTTACAGATTTCCTCATTATCTGCAGCGACAAGTAAATCGTCGACGTACTGAACAAGGGTAGCACCATCAGGTAAAACAATCGTATCAAGCTGTGTTTTTAGAGCTTGACTATATATTGATGGACTTTCACAGTAGCCCCGGGGAGCGCGTTTAAAGTGGAAGCTTCGACCTCCTAAACTGAAGCCGAAAATATCCCTACTTTCCTCGGCAATCGAGATGCTGAAGAAGGCATTCTTCAAGTCAATCACCGAGAACCAGGTCGTGGAAGCTGGAATCATAGTCAATAGGGCAGTGATATCAGGAACAACTGGAAACTGTGGCACAACGATCTTATTGACTTCTCTAAGATCAATCACAAACCTGTAAACAGGTGGCTGAGAAGGATCAGTCCGTTTTAAAACAGGCAGAACAGGACTATTGCAAACGTTACCTCTTGTCTCTTCAATTACATCTTTTTCAATCAAATCGTAAATGATCGCTAGCAAAGCTTTTTCACCTTCACTAGAAATCTTGTATTGGGGAATTCGTGGCGTTTTCACATTGGCTTTCAATGTCACAACATATGGCGGTATTTCCAAAAGACCCACATCATTAGGACCAGTAGCCCAAAGAATATCGGGAAGAAATGACAACTCAGTCGGAATTTTGTCCTTCGACAAATACATTGAGGAAACCACTTTCTTACCTAGTGTAAGTTGTACTCCTGAAGGAGAACAATACAACGTCGCATACAATCTTTTCAACAGGTCTAATCCCAACAAGTTTTCACCACAACCTGTCGTCAGAATAAGGGGTGCTTCCAATTCACAAGGACCAACAGAAAGGGACATAGGACTAGAAATTGGGTTCCTAACCGGGGCGCCAGAAAAACCTACTGAAACATTTGTTTCGCCAGACAAAGGTGCGCCAGGGAGTTTAAAATGCATTATGGAACTCTTTGCAGCACCAGTATCCAACAGAAAAGGCTCTGACACACCTGATGTAATCACCTCAACATAAGGCCCACTCTGATCTACTGGAACTGAAACAACTCCCTCTCTTTGTCTATGGCTGTCCTAGCAATCATTACCTTCCATATGTTCATCTTCTGCGTAGTAGTCATCAGCATAGTACTGAGCTGTCCTACCAGACGCATTATTCTGCTGATCAAACCTATTCATTGAATTTTGAGGCGGAAGAGAATGCGCTTTCTGGGGGAAATTTCCACGTCCTCTACCTCTAGGCGCTTGTTGAATACCTCGACCTCGTGTACCAGAAGCACCATTCATACGCTGTAACAAAATAGGACAACTATACTTGAAATGACCCTCTTCCTTACAATATGAACACTGATTGGGACCTACAGGGACACGTGGTTGAGTATACTCGACTCTTTGCGAGTTTCTCTGATACTGTTGAGGTTGCTGATAGTTATTCTGACCACCACGTGGCGGATACGCTTGCTGTAAAAGAACCTTCGTTTTTAACTCTTTAGTCTTCTTCTCTGCTCTTTCCTTCTCATCTTTATCTCTATTTTCATAATACTGTGCAGTAGCCAATATCTGTGCTGAAGAGGAAACGGCCCAAGAACTTTCTGAATCTTTTAATTTCTTACACAACTCGGGTAACAAATTATGTACGAACTTGTCAACGAACAACAGTTGACCACCTTCTGTACTCATATCTTGACCACTGTGGTCGACAAACGTCTCTTCAAACCTGGTGAAGAAATCCGACACCGTTTCATCTTTCTTTTGCTTGCACGCAGACAATTTATCCCAATTCACACGTATAGCAGGCATTAAAGTTTTCATGTAATTAATGATCCTACCAGGGAGATCTGCTACTAAAGGCTCTGGTTTAGCACCACCAACTTGTCGGCCATCTGCAGCAGTAATATTAGCCCATGAGTCACCTAACTCTTGATCATGATCTGCATGGCGAATTTTTCCCCATAAAGGCTGTGGAACAACATTTCCAAACAACATGTCTATATCGGCTAAATTCATCATGCAAGAGCCTGCAGTCTGTGACAATTCCTTGTAATACCCTGCAGGATTTTTACGGGGATCAGGCAATGTATGTTTAAGGGCCAAAACTTCAGCTCGCTTCCATGGAACATGTACCCAGACACGCTGAAAATGTGGTGGAATGATCGGATTAGCATTCGGGTCCCCATCTCTCCATCTGGGGGAACTTCTCTCATGGGATACTGTCTCGCCTTCTTCTTAACTGAGGAATCAGACTCAAACAACGACCTAGAAACACCCTCACTCCTCAATGATAGTAATGTTGCAATCGCTTTCTCAACATCTGAACCCACAATTGTTCCTTTCCCAAACTCGAACCGTACACGGCACAACTCAGGCGGATTAGGCTCCAAATCATTTTCCTCCAAATCCTCAGAAAGGTAGGTACACATTTTCTCAAAAACGTATCTCTGTTTAGGTGCTTCCCACTGATGGAAAACATCCATAACTGACTTTAGCTCATATTTCGTCGGGTCAGTCACCCATCTATGTGCCAAATAATTCAACGTTTCCTTCTCCCTAGAATCAGGCAGTTGGCTACGCAACTGTTTACGCTCTGAGACAGGCGTCGTACTTATCGCCCCAAAGAAAGGATATAGAAGACTAGTAACAGTACTTGCCACTCTCTGTCGAACAGAGGGAGAAGTCGATGAAAGGACAGGCGGAAAAACAGAGTGAGGCAAGGCAGACGCAGAGGCAGTGTCAGGAGGAATACCAGGAGTGGTAGTCGATATAGTAGTCAAAGTTGTAGGAAGTAAAGGCAGAGCAGATGTCAAAGTCGGTGGCCCTTGAGGAGGCAGCACCGGAGGAATAGGAGCCAACTGGAGAACAGCTGGTGGTTGTGGAGGAGCAGGAGGCAAAACAACCAAATGTTGCGCAGCTAAAGGTTGATGAGGTGCCGTAGCATTCTGTGCATAAGGGGGTGGTGAACTTAACAAATGCGACATTAGGGGGTCTTTTTCAAAATCTTTTGCTGCATCTTGCTGAAGAGGCGGCAAAACTGGATAGCATTTATCGATTACCATTTTACGTTGCCTGTGCAACTGCTCACTCATCTGTTCTTCTTCGTTATCTTTGTACTGCATAGCAGCTTGCATTATCGAGATACCCCTTTCTCTCTTATTTTTCTTCGCTAATTTAATTTCCTTCTGTTTGGCTTCCTTACGCCATAGGCGGAAAGAGTCAAACATTGCCGGCCGGGCTTTCTTCTTAAAAAGTTTGACCTCGAGGTTATCTAAAATTTCCGTGCCAGAGCTACCATATTGGGGCCATTTTAAAACACCATCTTTTCTGGTGTATCGGATCCATACTTCATTGTATGTGATGGGGCCTACTCCATGTTTCACATACAGTTCATAAGTTGGAGTTCCAATCGGAGAAACCGGACACGAGTCCTCCAATCGGGAATCCCTATTACAACCAAGACAAAACAAATTTCCAAGTCTGCTAAGACCAGGCATCTTCGCTCTCTAGTCTAGCTTCAAACTTCAAAGGATTATCGAATACGATATTCTCGTGAATACACGAGTCCTTCGGCTTTGGTACTTGCAAGTTCCAAATCAAAGATCCCAAAGGAATACCCAAACTAAGAACCACACTAAGGACTGGGAGACGCTCCAATTATACTTAACTGAGGTATCGATGACGTCACCAGAAGACTCGTCTATCGTTTCGCTCTACCAATCGTCAAGGGTCCAAATCAGGGCGATAGCCAGGGCAGCAGTCCTTCGTAGCCGTCGGGAAGCGGAGAACCTCACAGCAAAGACTTTCGGACCACGTCGACATGCAGGGGTCGATGAAGTGGCGGCCTTCCTCCAAAATTTTCACACAAAGCTCCTCACGAACCTCTGGCTTGGACCGGTACTGCTGGTATCGCCCCACGTTGGGCGCCAACTGAAGTACTGGGTTTTTCGGAACCCAGCGGTGTCAGGGTACACCCTAAGACTTCGGGTACTTCCTGATTCAGACACAGAAACTCAGAGTCTTCTAGGTGAAGTCAAAGATCGAATTTATTGGCTGCAACCAAGTAACAGGCATCCTAGAAGTACAACACGGTGTATATTCTCAGGAGACTGCTCAATCTTACAAAACCAGCCTTCTCTTTTTATACAAAATATTATGCTTTAGGCAAACATTCTTCGCATTTCAGTTGACCATTCACATGTTTTCACTACAAAAGAAAAAGCAGAGTCATGATGACAAGCCCATATTTCATTTTTTTTCAGCCCACAATAAATTATCCGGCAAAGCCCAGTTTTCTCATCAGATATCGACGGACCCCCAATAAAAACGGGCATCTCCTCCTCGTAAAGCAAGTCGTAGAGAAAGAAACAGGGACAGGTGTGTACGAGATTAGGCAGGGTGTGTGTGCGATGAAAGGTTTATGGCATGTTGTGCCTTGATACTATCTCGTTCGGCTACTGGGAGAGGAACTGACCGAACAGGTTTGGCCTTGGGCAGTGGAGTCAGCTTGCCCAGGTCACAGAGAAGTCAGCAAAGGTGTACGTGCCCTTTAGAATTGTGTTTGGCCATAGTCATCTGCCTATGTGAGGGCAACTCACAAAATGGCTGCCGTACACAAAATGGAACCCAAGGGTTCAGGACGAAAATTACGATTTCAGGGTGAAATCGTCACTCGAACATGACGAAAATGCTTGTGCATAGTGTACTAGCCATTCTCGGTCTTCTGATATCAAAATCGTCGTGCTACGACAAAGTTTATAACACGAGTCCAGAATTTTAAGTACTACACACTACTCACCTAGCACTGTACATGGCTTCCCCCTACCTGCCCCATGAGCACCACATGTACACACACATTCATCGTTTATCACCACCCAGTCTCTCGTTCCTGAATTCTCAGGTTGTTCTTTACATTATTTTTCGTTTTGTATTAAAGATCTGGATATATATTGCATTACTGATGTACTCAATTTCCTTCGATCTGTTACCATAGCATAACCCGTGCTGCAAACTGAACAATTCACTGGTGTGTTGCGAGGAAACAGTTGTTGTTTTTTCTTTTATTCTGCGGACTGCCACTGTTGCTCTATATTCTCTCATTGACATGACTGTTACCGACGGTGGTGACATGCTGTTCTAAATACTTTGCTTTTTTTTCGCTTCTAATAATTGAGTTCATTCATGTGTATGTAAAATTGAAGCGCCATGTAACACACTTTCTGTACTAATGGCATGGTTAATTATCCACATGTGCACTGCTGCAAAATGACAAAAAATGCAATAAACATATTCAAACAAATAGAACAAAAAAAAATGGAAGAAATATAGAGTATTTGGAGAAAGAAAAATCCTTAGTTAAAAATTGCAAATTTGCACAAGATGGCACAATGCACGTGTCACTTTACAGATTGTATCCTAAAAGACACTGACATTGATAAATTACTTGAACACAGGCTCTAAAAAATGGAATTGCATAATGTACTTTACAACTGCTATTTTATCTATTATTTAGTCGGCCTGAGTGTTTAGGACTTATCATGTAAAATTGGTGGACTATCTTACTTAGGACCCATGAATGCACACTTTGCACTTAAGCACATGACACTTTATCTTTCTCCAATAACCAATGAGGGTTGTGATTGTGGTAATAATTTGGGAACATCCTCACATAATACAGGCCTTGGAATTGAACTTAACTTTTATATATATATATGGAATTTTGACAAATATATTTTTTTATCTTGTCCTAAGGAAGACACATTGGGAAATAGGGTTTTTCATATAGTACTTTACATAGATAGTCAAGATTTCTGATATCCTATTTGACCCACACAATAGTGTATTTATGAGAGTTTTTATGAATATTTTATAAATATTTTATAAATATTGGATGAATATTTTATAGATGTTTTGTGGATATTTTATATATGCACTACTGACCATATATCATAAAAGTAATTATAAAAGTATTTAAATACTCCAACTCCTAACTACTACATGTAGAAACCCAAGAACTTTACCTTCTCACCACGTGTGGGTTTCCATCATCCCCCCTTTTTAAATACATCACCAATATATGCAAGCACATATTCATACAAGTTGATTAGAAAACACAGGCCTGACTTAACAAACATCACCACTCCATCCAGGGATAATGAGAGTACTTTACTGTGAAAATTGCAAACATTACTTTAAAATAATGTTTTGACAATGTAAATTGTATTTAATGAATGCTCTAAGAAAATGGCAGCCACTGGTTGCCAACTCACAAACTTTTTTAAGTGGGTGAATGGTATAGTCTATTTTGTTTTAGAAATAAACAAGGGATCAATTGCACTTGTCACTTTAAGTAGACTGTCTAGACGGTGGGGCTGTATGCCAGTTGAAGGCATCAGCCGAAACGCGTCAACCGTCCTTTTGTATTGCACATGGTGTAAGAGAAGAAAAATAAAAAGTCATCTTGAAGGAAAATTGCCGTGCTGTGGACACTCTCTGTGCTGTGGATACTCTGTGGGGTTCTGCTAATATATATATATATATATATATATATTGAAGCTCTGTAGTCCCCTCGATTGTCCAAAAGTAAGACTCAAGCACTCCGGGTAAGGCGACAAGATTTTATTTAGCGCCTACAGCAAACGAAAAGTGACAGACGTGTTTCAAACAAAGTCCTTCCTCAGTGTCAGCAGTGTGCTGCTCACGGCTCATTTTTGTAAACACCCTCATTGAAAGTGAGAGCGGACTTGATTTGCATACAAAGATGTTTGTTTAAGAATGCTTGGTGGAACGTGGCGGCCATAGTGCATGTAGTCAAACATAAATAACGTATTTCATAGACCGTATATTTTTCATGATCATACAATCAATATGGACTGACAGCCACTGCCAGATGCAAATTAAATGCAAGCAAATTGGTACAATTTCGCCGTGGATCGGCATGGTTCTGGCTAAATCCCCAACTGAAAATAACAAACACCATGAATTCATTGCCTTTCGCCGCATGTCTCAAAACAGAGGTAAACTTCAATCTGGCCGTGTATCGGCAAAGCTCCGGCAACACCGTATATACTGTGTCCCGGAGAAGATTACACATCCGACTAATTCATACCGATTAGTAAGCAATGGGGTAGGAAAGAAATATGAGTTATTTACATATAGCAATTTATCAACAGACATTATACCATTATCAAAATATACTATAAGTGGACAGCCAATAACTATAGAAAATGGAAATTCTACTAGGATATTGAAATGGCTATATATATCTAAACTATACAAGCAATATGAATATGTGAGGATAGGTCATATGTACAATTGATTCTATACAAATAGCATTGGAATTTCGAACATTGTGAGAATTACATTTTAAAGGTTCATTCTTTCATTCAACAGAGAAGGATCATCAGTGGAGATGATGTATTCCAAAGATCTTTTGGAGAAAATGATTCATGTTAGTATTTGATTTTATGAGTTACTGCTATTCAGTTTCATATACTTATATCTATCTGTTCCTCCATGTGCTTACCTGGGATTTACTACACGTTTTTCATGAGGAAATATTTACAAAGTGTTAATTGACATGTTTTAGGAGGTGGAGGATCATCGACCTAAATGTACTGTGAGTTCTTCCCCAATATTAAGCCCTAAGGGACTTTTAGTCTGCAGATCTATAATGAATCTAGACTCCAGTCTACGAAGACTCAATAGTCTATCTCCTCCTCTGGGGTGCATAGGTACATAATCAATGCCATAGGAACGTAGCAGTTCCCTATTGCTACTGTGTACTTTGGCAAAATGTCGAGCAACAGGGTAGGTCACATCCTTATTTGTGATTGCTCTTTGATGTTCCAATATACGGAGTTTTACGTTGTTAATCGTGCTCCCAATATATTGGAGTCCGCACGGGCAAACCAGACAGTACACTACATACGGTGTCGTACATGTGATAAATGTATTAATCATTCTTGGTTTGCTCAGACCTGGAACACTATACTTTAGTGTCCGTCTGCTGTTATCACATGCTCAACATTTCCCGCATGGATAGAACCCCCTCATGTCTCTCAAAGTGCCACTGGTCTTTGGTTGAGTTGGCATGAGATGGCTCTGTACCAGATTATCCCTTAATGATTTTGATTTCCTGAATGTAAGTAGGGGTTTATCTGGAACATCGCTCCCAATGATGGGATCTGTACGTAAGATATGCCAGCTCCTTGTGAGCATTTGTCTTAGTTTGTTAGCTTCAGCAGAGTAAGTTGTGATCATATGAAATTTGCTGTTCACCTCTGGGTGCTCCCTGATCTTAGAGGTTTGTGCAAGGAGATGCTTCCTAGGTATTCTCAAAACCTTGTTGAAGGTGGCATTTAACAGCGTTTGGTCATACCCCCTGTTCAGGAATCTGGCAATACAACCCTGGTGGAGAAGCGTGGCTCAGTGGTTAGAGGTGGCAGACCCGGAAGCTGAGATCGGCCGTGGACCAGGGTTCGATTCCCCGCCTCGGCGGGTCTCGGGCTCAAAATTCCACGGACTCGACAATTCTCACTCCGGTGCCTACTCGACTCACGGGGTCACACTCTGCGACTCTGGGCAATAGCTTGCTTAATCTCCACTACGGCCCCTCGCGGCGGGATGCCTGGCTTTCACCTTGTGGATACCCTGCCGGGGTATCTCACAGGGCAATACCAGGACGGGTTCCCTAAGCAAGCGCCTTGATACCTTCGGGTGATACGTGCGCTATATAAGTCTCAATACATTTACATACAACCCTTAGCTGCGGAGACAAAATCTGTTTCTAGAGAGCAGTTGCGTCTCAGTCTCAGAAGTTCTCCGTAAGGGATGCTACGGATCAGACTGGGGGGGTGGCTGCTTCCAGCATGCAATATACTGTTGCCGGCAGTCGGCTTTCTATATAGAGCAGTTTCCAGCCTACCTTTGTTGACAAACACCCTTAGGTCAAGGTAATGTACCTCCGTCTCACTTATATCATATGTGAACTTCAGATGTAACTGATTCTGATTAAGGTCCCCAATGAATTCCTCAGCCTGTGTGGAGGAGTGTAGCGGTTCTCCGGGGTGTGGGAGCCGGTAGTGTACACTCTGTGAAGTTCAGACAATGTAGTACCTGCAACTCGCCACTGGAGGGAGCCTGGCGGTTGCGGAACTACAATCCCCAGAAGCCCCGTAGCCGAGGAGGCGGAAGTATGGCAACAAAAGCCTTCCGCGGTCAACGGCTCGGGGCTTGTCAATCAGGACTGTGAGAGTGATCGGACGTAGCATCGTTTGTTTCCTTGCATACGGATTTGGTACTTAGTCTCCCCCAAGCAGCGGGAGCTGCTTCTTTGAAGTTTTGTTTCTGGAAACGCGAGTCCCCGCAGGTTGTAAGACGGGTGGCCTCGCGTTGTGTTTGAGTGGCGTTTGTGAGACCCGCGCAGGAGCGCGTTGCCGTCTCCGTCACTGTGTACTTTTCCTTGGGACCTTTTGTGCTCCTGGCGTGCCGGTACCGGTACGCACACATCCAGACTTCTTGCTGATTTTGCCTTTTCTTGTTTACCTTCCTTGCCGATTTTGCCTACCTTTGGAGACTCCTGTTGGTTTCTTTTGTATTCACCGATTATCTGGATACAGCCGAGGAGGCTGGTAACTTTGTCCAGGATTCTGATGTTCGTGGGTTGCTGCACTTGAAGGGATACAGACACGCATGTCCAACACCACAGTCAGTACTCGCTTTTTGTGTTCATATGTATGACTTTTCTGACTGTAAAGGGCTGGGCGTCTAATTGTTCGTTCTTGTTCTTCCCTCACCTGCAGTATCCCATCGCGGGCTCTACCAGACCAGCGAGGGCGTGGGTGGACGGCATTCTACATCCTTTCGGAAGCCCCACTGAACAACCTTTTGTTATTTTATCCACTTCCCTTTTCCCCGGGGGGCACAACGTACATAGCTGTGTTTTTCTTCACGCTGTGTGTGGTGCGTCCTGGAGAGGAGGGGGGATATTCGTCTCTCCATCGTTCCTGCTGACATCTCTCAGAGGTTAGTGGTTTCTTGCCATTGACGTCGTGACAAGGAGCCCCTCCACACCAGGAAGAGGTCGTCGATGTATCGACGCCATACGACGATGTGCTTGGCCCATTGCTGGTTTTCACCCGCTAGGGCAACCTGCTCCTCCCACCAGCCTACGAAGAGATTCGCATAGCTGGGGGCGAAGCAGGTTCCCATCGCAGTCCCACTGGTTTGCATACATAGGTCATTCTGAAAAAGGAAGATGTTATTTCTGAGACAGAAATTCAGACATTCTATTAGCATCTTCCCATGTTCCATATATTTAGCCGGTCTTTTGTCAAGGAAATACCCAATAGCCTCTATACCTTGTTCGTGTTGTATACTAGTATAGAGGCTAGCAATATCCAGGGTGATTAGTATATAGGATGGATCCCAGACAATTTGATCAATCTGTCCAATGAAGTCCTTAGTGTCTTTCACATATGATTTTGATATATATATATATAAAACAAATATTTTATATATTATTATGTATGTCTATATTTGTTTGAAGTTAAGAATCTTTATGTATTTTTACGTATGTCTATATTTGTTTGAAGTTAAGAATGATTTATGTATTTAGATTTATGTCGATGTTTGTTTGAAGTTAAGACAATGTCTGATTACATAATTCTTTTTCTAATATGTTTCATTGAACTTTACATTATGTTACTTATATTCTACTTCAACATGTGTTTTATTCAGTGTATTAAGCCCTTTATATTTTTTACTTGTAGAGTATTTTTTATTATCTATCTATCTATCTATCTATCTTTCTATCTGTCTATCTATCTGTCTATCTATCTGTCTATCTATCTATCTATCTATCTATCTATCTATCTATCTATCTATCTATCTATCTATCTATCTATCTCTCTCTCTCTGTCTGTCTGTCTGTCTGTCTGTCTGTTTGTCTATCTATCTAAAGTTAACATACATCACTCTTTTTTGCCACATTTATTTATTTAACAATGTAACCAGAATGACAACTATCAAAGCGCATGTGGTAGGATTAGGTAAGGTAAACAAGTTTAGTGTTGATTAATTTAAATCTTACAATATAAAAACCATAAAAGACACCATCTTATTAGACAATGAAATATACAGTTAAGTAAAAATTCTAAAATCACTGTAATGTTTTAAAAAAGTTGATTAAATATATACAATTATTGAAACACCAAGAAAAGTAATTGTCCTGTATATGCATATAGCTGAGCAATGGCTGGATGTTCACATTTTCAGAATCACCACTAACAGTTAATGCCATAAACCAGCAACTGTACATGATTATTCCTCAAAAACTAGCTCATAATTCTCTGCTGTTTGAAAGATTAGTCACTAGCTACAGTTCAGACAGTGATAACATCACCTGGGTCCAGTTTATTTCCCACGGTCCTCAGCTCAGGAATTTTATAAGCATGTACAAAATCAATGATGTGACTGGTGTTTTAAAGCATGCTATCACAGCTTGTCTGAATGGACACATTCCCAGCTGGTTATATGATATCCTTATTAGCCTCCATCTTCCAATAAGGCGGGTCAAAGGCAGGTTAAATTAATAATGTTCTCTTCTCCAGCTTTACACTGTCTAAAACATATGTTTTTTGTTTGTCACAACCAGGGCATTGTATTCACAAGCCCTGGGAGTTTGCCAAATCATGCTCTCATAAAACCTATTTGTATTGCTGCAACCATCCAGTCTCTGAGTAGGGCAGTGATTTAAGAGTTTTGGATTATCACAGGCATATTAGGACCATGCGCCATGACTTCTATGCCGGCAAAATCGAGATGGCTCTGAACTCCTCCGCCGAACTCTTTTCAATAGTCAAATCGCTTTCCTCCCTTGACCGTGTGGCAGCATTGACTCCCCATCAGAGGAGCGCTGTAATTTCATGGTTCAGTATTTCCCTGTCAAGGTTGTTTCCATCTACTGTACCTTCCCCAAGGCTGTCAGAAATGCTCCTGGTCTCAAGGTCTGGGGTGAGCCTCCAGGAGGCAGTGCAGGACTTTCTAGTTTTTAATGTATTACCACCGAGGAACTATCCCCTCTACTAGAAACTGTTCAATCAGGTGCCCCTATGGACCTTGCCTCCACGTCCATCCTTGAGCAGGGGATGAATACGATAACACCTGTGCTGTGCGTTCATCTTAACAATTCCTTCAAGTCTGGCCAGATTCCCCAGTCGTGGAAACACATTACCATAGTGCTGTTCCTTACAAAACTGCTACTTGACCTCACAAAACCAGAACATTTCAGACCGATCTTGTTGCTTTCCCTTTGCTGCCAAGGTGGCCAACAAAAATTTAAACCAACAACTCTCAGTCTTTATGAGGCATGAAAACCTCTCCACAAGTTGCAATTGGGCTTTTGCACCCAGTACAGTACTGAATAGGCACGTCTGCTCACCTCTGAGTCCATTCAGCAGGCCATGAATAGAGGAGACACTACAGCACTGTTGCTGCTGGATCTCAGCTCAGCCTTTGACACGGTGTCCCACAACCTTCTACTCGAACGGCTGTGGAACAATGGAATCGGTGACAAGGCTCTGCTGTAGTTTGCCTCCTTTCTTCAGAACAGCACTTTCAGGTAATGTAATTTTATTTTGTAAAGTGAGCAATTACCCGAAGGTGTCTTAGCGCTTGCATTCATCCCCAATAGGCCATCTAAGACTAAGCAGGTCCATGAGATTAACTGTGTGACTCAACAAAAAGGGGCATATTATCAAGAACGGCGTTAAAATTATTGCCGCTTTAGTGGCAGAAAACTACTGTTAAAGCGGCAAAAATGGGCTTCATAATATGCCCTGGAGAATTCCAAAAGAAGCCCATGTTCACACCAGTACATGGACTTCTATTGGAATTCTCCAGGGCATATTATCTTATATTATGCATATTTCATATTTTTTACGCTGTTCTTGATAATATGCCCCCAGCTTTTTAGCAGTTTCCGAAATTGAAGCAGATTAGTTTGAGAGCGCAAAGTTAGAGGCAGAGAGTTCCAAAGTTTACTAGTGCAGAAGGAGAAACTCACACCACCCCTTCTTGCTTTGTTTATCCTGGGACAATCACCATTCAGGCTGAACTGAACCCAGCTGGGAGAATGCCAGGAGAAGGTTTTTTTTTTTTTTTAAATATTATGGTTAACTCCAGTGAAGAGCCTTATGGACCAGACATAATACTTTAAAATTGATCCTAATCCCTCCTAGAAGCAATTGTAGACCCTGCAAAGACTGAGAAATTGTAGCAAACCTAGGAATTTTCAAAAGCAGTCTGGCGGCTGCATTTTGCAGAGATTGAAGTTTGTTCACCAGATGCATATGGGTGCCCAGATACAAAACATTGCAGTAATCAATCTTTGTGATAAAAAGCATCACAATAACTGTCTTTTGCAGTTCTAAAGGGATGAACGGAAAGATCTTCTTTAAAATCCTGAGCAGGAAAAAGCAAGAGGAGGTGATTTGGTTTATTGACTGTGAAAAGCACCGTGGACAGCAAAGTTTAGTGTCAAAAATGAGTCCCATAATTTCTGGCTTTTTGAACAGGAGAAGGAAGAGAGCCAAGATCGGATGACCACCAAGAATGTGGGATGATTCCCAAAAAGCAATACCTCAATATTATCTAAGTTTAGCTTTTTATTACCATTAATTAAGAGGCTTCGTACTACAGATTTACAGAGAAGCTTATGAGACCTTGCATCAACTAAATAATGAGGTGAGGGTCTGACAATCGATGAGTGCTTTTTAAGTGCTCAGTCCCCAGTGGTTTAACCCCTTTGCATCGGAGGTAATTCCCTCACAGCGCAGGGGGAAGGAGGGGGGCTGCGACTCCGCGGTGCTCGTGACGAGCCCAGCTCGTCATGAGTCACAGTAGAGCTGTGCTCTTGACGAGCTGGGCTCGTCACAACCCCGCCCACTGATTAATTTGACCGCAGAGGCGGGGAATCAATCGCAGGTGGGCACGCCTCGGCAGTTATGACGAGCCTAGCTCGTCATGAGCACATCTCCAGTGTGCCTCATGATGTGCTGGGCTCGTCATAAGCATGAAAGGGTTTAACATTTTTGTGATTGCATTGATTTTATTATCCTAGTTTGGATGTGCTCTAGGGCACAAATGTGTTTTCATGCCGTACCTCTGCACAGGTGTGCTAGAAAATGAGGCACCCTAGGTTTGGAGCATAAAGAATCCAATAATCACAGATTTAGCATCCTGATTGGTTGCTACCAGTGAGGTAAGACTGTAGGTTAGGTAGCAAGCAACTGTCATTTCTTTTCTGAATTGTGATTGGAAAAGAGAGACTGCTAATTGTGACGTTTAACCCCTTCCGTGCTCATGACATACCCCGGCCGTCATGAGTCACGGTGGGCGTGTGTGCACAACGGCCGTCCGAACCATGCCCAAAAATGGAATGTCCAGCACCGCGGCGGAATTCGCGCCGCAGCCAAGGTGTTAAAGTCATTAGCAGAAGATGGAGACTGACAATCTTTCCATGAAGCTTTGTACTGGAGACAAGCATCTGACCTTGCCCTCATGGGGCTGACTAGGACGCTGGTATGGAGCTGTGGGAGAGGGGTCACCGTTGGTTGAGTACACACAATTCACTGTAGCTTATAAGTACTCCTCTGTTTAATTAGAATTAGAACATTAACTTTTCTTTAGATGCACACTTCAGACCTCTGAGGCGGAAGCCGGAGGTGTTCTTACTCGTTTTTTAAAATTGTGTGATTTGTGTTTAAACATTATTTTAAACTTTGTGCACCTTACCCAGAGCTATTCTCTGCTACCCCCGCCAAGCAGGCACCCCACCAACAGCGGATCTTAGCGCTGTTCAGCGGGAAACAACCCACAGCCGCCATCGCTGCTGAAACGCGAGGCCACGCCCACCCGTTAGGCCACGCCCACCCCAAAGCCTATGTAAGCGCTGACTGAGAGCGCGTCACTTGGAAACTTCAGACCTCTGAGGCGGAAGCCGGAGGTGTTCTTACTCGTTTTTTTAAATTGTGTGATTTGTGTTTAAACATTATTTTAAACTTTGTGCACCTTACCCAGAGCTATTCTCTGCTACCCCCGCCAAGCAGGCACCCCACCAACAGCGGATCTTAGCGCTGTTCAGCGGGAAACAACCCACGGCCGCCATCGCTGCTGAAACACGAGGCCACGCCCACCCGTTAGGCCATGCCCACCCCCTCTCTCTATAAATGTGCTTCCCACGCAAGCACAGCGGACGAGCGCAGCGGGAGCGCCATCTGCGCGCCGAAGGCGCGCCTAAGGCAAGCCCGTCTGCGCCCGTCCGCGCCTGGCCCGTGCCTAGGCCAATCCCCCTGGCTGTTGGGCTGTTTCTGGTCGTACTTGCTGGACCAGATCCTCCTTCTAAAACCCACAACTTGCCTGTCCACTACACGTTGTAGTCCCTGTCACCTGGAGGATGCCCCTTTCCACTGCCTTCAATGTAATTTTACCCTCCCGCCTTGGAGCCTTCGCCCCTCTTCCTGCCTCAGCCTGCCGAAACGCCTGTCCCACCCTCTGACGCTGAAAGCAGGTCTAATTAACTGCCGTTCCTTGCCCCGCCATTCCAACCAAATCTGGACGTCTATAGTTTCGGACACCTGGGATATCCTGTTTCTCACCAAGTCCTGGCTTAGAGATACCTCTACCCCCGATATCCACCTTGCTACCCCTCCGGGCTATCTCTTAAAGGCCATCAATCGCAAAGGGGGCAAATTAGGAGGGGGTCTTGCCATTATCCTAAAATCCCACCTCAATCTGTCTATCACCAAACTGACGAATATCGGGATGATTGAAGCTATGTACTTCACTATCTCGGATACCGCGGCAGTAGTATTGGCGGGTACTTTAGTCTATAACCCTCCTACTGCCTCGTCTCTCTCTCTAACGGCATTTACCCACCTGATGGCTGACCTCTCCCTCAAGCACCAACATTTTCTGGTGCTTGGAGATTTCAACCTCCACGTGGACAACTCTCTCTGCTCGAAAGCTAACAACTTGCTAGAAACGATGCAGAGCCTGAATTTGCCTCAGTTAGTCAAGGGCCCTACACACACTGCTGGGCATACACTTGACCTTATTTTTGCTAATTTCTCGAATATCACAGTCTTTCCTTCCCTTCCTCTCACCTGGTCTGATCACCATCTTGTCCCTTTTGACCTAGAGCTAAGTTCGAGACCCACCCCTACTGTCCTCAGGAAAGAGCTGGGAAGAAAGTGGCATAAAGTTACCTGTGCAACCTTAGACCCCTTATTCAACTATCAGCCGGACCCTCTGTCTAGTGACATTGATGAAAATGTGTCCAGACTCAATTCCGCACTGCTCCTTGCCATCGATTCCATCGCCCCTCTCAAACCCATCACTTCTGCTAGAACACGCCCCTCTGCCCCTTGGTTCTCTCCAACCCTCCGTGAGGAAAAAAGCCGCTGCAAATTACTTGAACGCAAGTGGCGGCAGAACTATGACCCTGAATCCAAAGCAATTTACAAAACCGCTCTGAAAAAATTTCTTAAACTAAAAAAAGCTAGCATGAGAGACTTCTTCTCATTACAAATCTCCAACGCTAAGAACTCCTCTAAAACCCTTTTTAATATTGTCAAAGAATTTGTAAATCCCCCCGCCAGGGCCGCGCAGAACCCCTCTAGCCAGGCACTATGCGATGGACTGTCTGACTATTTCCTTGAAAAAATTGATAAAATTAGAACTTCGTTTCCTACTAAGGAATCTCCCCTGGTCCCCCCTGTGATGGCCCCGGAATCTGCCTCCTTACAGTCTTATAACGAGCTGACTCTTGAGACCGCACTCAGGCTATTCACCCAGTGCAGATCTGGTTCTCCTTCCGCCTCAATTCCTGCCAAGACCATGGGTGACCTGGCCCCCTCACTGGCTAGCCCTTTTCTTTCTATCTGGAATGCCTCCCTCCATCATGGCATCTTTCCTACTACGTGGAAGGAAGCTCTGCTGGTCCCCATTCTGAAAAAGCCTGATGCCGATCCTACAAAATTTTCCAACTATCGCCCCATCTCCCTCCTCCCCAAACCCGCAAAAATTCTGGAAAAGGCCGTGCAGCTGCAACTAGCAGAATATCTGGAAAATAACTCTTTACTACACGACTCCCAATCCGGCTTCAGAGCAGGTTTCAGCACTGAGACTGCTCTCTTGGAAGTGGCTGAGACTATCCGTGAGTGTGTGGATAGGGGCGAGGAGGCCATGCTGGTCCTCCTCGACCTATCCGCCGCTTTTGATACGGTTTCACATAAAATCCTATTAAACCGCCTAAAGCAGGTCGGAATCGGTGGCTCCGCTCTCGCCTGGATTGAGTCCTTCCTCACTGGCAGAACTCAGAAGGTGGCGCTCAAGCCTTTCAAATCAGAGGGTAAACCCCTGCTGTGTGGTGTCCCGCAGGGCTCTGCCCTGAGCCCTCTGTTTTTTAACGTTTATCTCGCACCCTTGGCCGCAGTGGTGGAGTCTTGTGGAGTCAGAGTGGTCTCCTACGCTGATGATACTCAGCTGATATTCTCTTTTAGAGACCACTCAGACTCCACCTTTGCCAACTTCCGCCAATGTCTGGACAACATCTGTGCCTGGATGACCAACAACCACCTTAGACTTAATGCTGACAAGACAGAAGTCCTGTTTTTTAACCAGAAAACTCCAATATCCCCCTGCCTGTGGTGGCCCACAGTACTTAACCCTGCGCCCACCCCTGTTCAATCAGCACGTAACCTGGGCTTTCAATTCGATGACTCACTCTCTTGCAAAGCGCAAATCAACAAGGTCACCTCTGCCTGCTTCGCGAAGCTTCACATGATTAAAAAGATCTTTCCTTACCTTCCCTTGGACGCCCGCAGAACGATCACTCAGGCCCTCATCACATCTCATATAGACTACGGCAACAGCTTATATGCCGGTGCCCCTCAATATCTGATCGATCGTCTTCAGATCGTTCAGAATGCGGCAGCCAAACTGATCGGAAATATCCCCTACCGTCAGTCGGTTGCCACCTACTGCAAAAAGCTCCACTGGCTCCCCATTGCAAGCCGCATTCAATTTAAGATCCTCACCCTCGCCTTTCGAGCTATCAATGGCCTTGGGCCTGGATACCTGAAAAAGCGAGTTGCAATATCTCAATCTGTCAGATCACTGAGATCTAACAACTTACGCCTTTTGATTGCTCCTCGCTTTCGACGTTCCAGAATGGGCGGCAGAGGGTTCAGTGTCATTACTGCTAAACTATGGAACTGCCTCCCACTCGACCTCAGGTTCTGCCCGTCTGAATCCATCTTCCGTAGTAAATTAAAAACATGGCTGTTCTCCAGATTATGACTCCAGTCTTGCAATCAGCTTGATTCTCTCCTTCTTTCCTGAGTTTCTGTTTTAGCGCTGGGACACCCCTCTGGGGGTAGCTGCGCGCTGTATAAGCTATTTAAATAAATAAATAATAAATAAATAAACTTAGGAAATAATGTGAAACTACTGAAAAGAGTGGAAAAAACACTTCCAGTGAGTGGAAATATATCAAAAGCTACGAAAAGACAGCAAAGTCAACTGAAAACATAGTCATGTGGCCTATCCAAGCATAACTCACTTTGTGAGCTTTATGTGATGTTATACTGTGTCAGCCTCACAAGACACACAATGAAAAAAATAAAAAAAAGTAAAAAAATAATAAATAATAATAAAAAAAATAATAACCAAAATGATAAAACTTAGTGGCAATTAAAGGCACAACCAATCTTGAATAATTTGAATTATCCACACATGGCCTCTCTGCTGGGGCTCGGCCAGAGTTAGGGGCACCACAACCGGATTTGTTCCGGTTAGCTAGAACAAGGGTTTCTCATGGGAGGGGGGGGTGGCAGGTTGGGGCACTGGGGTGTAGGGGGTTGGGAAAAAAAGCATGAACATTTCCTCATTTTCAGATTGGTTTCTGATATTTTTTTATCTTACAGCAAGGTTAGTACCTTTATTTTTGGCAAGAGTTCTAGCCAGTACCTCTTTCTTATTTACTCTCAGCTGATGGGGCACATTGAATGAGTAACTTAAAGATTCTCTCCTGGAATGTTAATGGCCTGCGCACCAAGCCAAGAGCAAACAGGATTATACAATATCTGAAAGACTCGGATGCGCAGGTCATTATACTCCAGGAGACACATTTAGTCGAGGCAGAGATTCTTGACCTAGTTAAAAAGAACAGATGGATAGATGTTTCAGTGTCCTCTTCACAAGTACTTAATGTAAGGGGTGTGACTATCTTATTAAAAAAAAAACATTAGTACAAGAGTGATTGCGCAGAAGGTAGATCCCGAAGGTAGGTGGGCTATTACCACAGTAGTTATAGGGGATGCACGTTTGACATTAGTGGGCTACTATGGACCCAATCGGTATGACCCCACAGCTTTGGAGTCACTATTTTCCCAGTTGCTACACTTTTTGGAGCCAACTATTATAGCAGGAGATTTTAATATAGTGCTGGACCCCCTTCTAGATAAGACCCCGAGTAGCAGACAGCAAATACTATCCAAGTCCAGAGGTTTTCTTCTTAATTCTATGAAACTGTATGGTTATGTAGATGTGTGGAGAGCTAGAGCTGGACAACAGCATGGGTTCTCATTTCGTAATTACACGTATCGCCATCAATCTAGAATTGATTACTTTTTAATAAGTCACAATTTGGTTGATGCTGTCAAGTGGGTGGCCTATTCACCTTCCCATCTGTCAGATCACTCCTCAGTATCTTTGGTTCTTGAAGGAGTCGTCAAACCTTCTTCTAGATCTTGGTCCTTCGACCGATCCCTTCTCTCTTCATCGGAGGATATTATGTTCATTAAATCTGAGACCTTGAAGTTTATGCAGGAAAACATTGGCTCTGCTGAGACTAGCATAGTTTGGGACGCCTTTAAATGTTGTTTGCGTGGTATAATCCAAAATAAGGTGGTATATCGAAGGAGGCAATATGCACAAGAAGTCACCTCTATTGAAGCTAAGATAATTACAACCCAAGCTGACATAGAAGCTAGTAGCAATGGTTCCAACCCGAACGTATCACTCCTGAATGAGGAATTGCTTACCCTTAAAGGGGAGCTGACCTCCGTCTTAAACCAACGCATCCAACAGAAATGGGAAGCGAGCAAATTAGCTCTCTTTGAATATGGAGAGGGGTCCGGTAAACTATTGGCCTGGAAATCAAAGACCGACCAGGCACGTAATATTATTGACTCAGTAACAACTAACGCGGGGACCTTTTCTTCCGACATTGACATCAGAACTGCCTTTAAAGAATTCTTCCAGGATATATATCAGGAGGATAAGGATATTTCCCCAGAAAGTGTAGATAACTGGCTGAATGACACCTCTCTACCTGCATTATCCTTGGAACAAAGTGCTTCTTTGGACGATGTGATCACAGTGGAGGAAGTTGTTGACGCTATTCAGGGCAGTAAGGGAGGCAAGGCCGCTGGTCCTGATGGCCTGCCGGCCGAGGTTTATAAAAATTTGACAGAAGAAATATCCCCCTCTCTTGCGGTTCTATTTAATCAAATCTTACAGGAGGGGGTACCTCCACCTATGTCTTGGAATAATGCTTCCATAACACTCATACTGAAACCGGGTAAGCCAGCCACCAACTGTGGCTCATACCGCCCTATATCAATCCTGAATACGGATTACAAAATATTTGCTTCCATCTTAGCTAAGAGGTTGAGCCTGGTCGCCCCTGATATTTTACATACTAGTCAGAAGGGTTTAGTTAGGGGACGTCAACTTTTTGAGCTGACTTATGATCTCATCGGAGCCATAGACATGGCGACCTTAGACTCCATCCCTTTGGCTGTTTTCACTTTGGATGCCACCAAGGCCTTCGACAGAGTAAATTGGTTGTACCTGTCGGGGGCCTTGGCCAAATTCAACGTGGGTAAGAACTTTTGTAGAGCAGTAAAACTGTTGTATCGGAGTCCTACGGCCAGTGTATTGATAAACGGGGGTTTATCCGAACCCTTCGCAGTTACAAGAGGTACACGACAGGGCTGCCCTCTATCCCCTTTATTATTCGATCTCTATATCGAGCCCTTTGCTCATAAATTAAGAGAGGATAATATCATCAAACCTTTTATCTATAGAGACTGGGTAAGAAAGGTAGCCCTTTACGCAGATGATGTAATTATTATGACATCAGACATTACTACTGCGTTCCCGGCGGCCATTAAGCTTGCGAGGGAATTTGGGGATGTCTCAGGATATGAGGTTAATGCCTCAAAGACTGAGATAATGGTGTGGAATGAAGATTCGGCTGGCTTCAAGGAGCAACTCAGTACTAGCTTGCGATATCTGGGGTTAAACATTGTTAAGGATATTAACTCGATCGCTCACCTTAACTTTGTTGAAGTTGCGAAAGAATGTCGTAAGCTTATGGGAGCTTGGATGCATCTTCCCCTGTCATTATTAAGCCGAGTAAACTTGGTGAAAATGACTATTCTCCCCAAGGTCTCTTTTTTATTTAACACAATTCCACTTTACTTTGATCCGGCTTGGTTGGCTAAGCTACAGGGTGATATTACTTCTTTTATCTGGTATAAGAAAAATCCTAGGATAGCATGGAAGAAAATCAGGCGCCGCAGGGAAAAGGGGGGGCTCGCAGGACCGGATTTGCAGATCTATGCGTGGGCATTCCAACTTGCACACACACGAATGCTACTGAAAACACCGACAGGCGAGGGATTGGGGAGCATGTTTTCGGCCTTACTGAAGGGTGAAGGGGCAGGCCAGTCGGGTTTCCTTTTCAAATTTGGCGACTCGAAATTCTTTAAAAAGGTAAAATTGAAGGTGCTGCAGGGTCAGGCAAAAATGTGGGCTAAGCTAAGGTCCTCAATAAAACTAGGCTACTATTCCTGTAGATCTCCTATTTGGGATCTTCCCGCAGCTCCAGGTTGGGTTGGTGACATTTTAGCTCTCCCTCTTAGAGAAGCCGGAATAGCATCTTGGGGAGATCTGTTTGTTCGGGGTGCCCTGCTTCCGTGGGATTGTCTAGTAAATAAGGTGGGACCCAATCTTTCAAGATTTAAATATTTGCAAATATCGAGCTGGGCCCAAGCATTTACCACCCAAATCCCACACAGCAACCACCCACCATTAGGGGAAGGGTGTCATCTTGAATCTCTGCTGCTGGACAAACCACCTGTAAAGAAAGAGACATCCTTATGGTACAACCTAATTTTGGAAGAACTTGACAGTGAATTCCACCTTCCTGATCGTTGTGGGGGCCTTTGATGCCAGGCTTGAATGTGAAAGATCTGTGGCTAGCGTCCTGCAAGGTTCTGTGGGACCTAGTTAAACCAGCCTGGCTTCGTAGAAATCATATTTTTACACTACTTAGGACATACTATTCGCCAAAAAAGACTATCTAAGTTTTCCCCGGGTGTTTCAGTGGCATCTGCACGGTGTGGTCTAAAAGAGGCCTCTGACGCGCACATGTTCTTTGACTGCCCTCATTTGGCATTATACTGGGACTCTATAGGCAGCAGGCTCACATCCTCCCTGGGTTACAGTGTTATAATTGACCTTCGCCTTGTAATCTTTGGTGTCGTGGACCACACTAGATGTTCAGCCGCGACCCTTATCTTTTATTCCATCCTGGCTGCCCGAAGAGATATTTGTAAGCGATGGAAAGATCCCTCTCCTCCTTCCTTTCATGACTGGCGTACATCAATTCTTCAAATTTCAAAATTAGATCTCGCCAGGGCTGGAAGACAGGATAGAAGAGCTTTTTGGTATCTTCTTGTTTGATGGCTCTTACGGCACAGTTTTTTTTTTTTTCCCCAGGTCCGATGATTACGCGGCCATGGCTACAATCTTCCTGTTGCGCTTCCCTGTCCCTCCCTTTCCCCTTCCGTGGACTTTCCGGCTGGCAACAGTAATTGGTAGTAACTGGCCCTGTGGTTGGCAGCTGCAAGCTTGGCAAAGAGGCTCTTCGATTATTATGGGCATGGAGTATGTCGTGGCTGTGGGATATGGCCTTCCCTCGTTACCCTGCATCCCACCCAGTTCTTAACTGAGACAGCGCGACCCCTCTCCTTTATGCCTTCCTCCCTTGCTGGGTGTTGCAGAGGCTAGAAACCATGGCGGAAAATGAGGACAAAAAACAAAACAAAAAAAACCAATGAATTCATGCTTATAGTAGTGTGGTACTCGCCCCCTGTAGTTATGCATAGCTTAGCAGTTGAGGAGGATTTGACTCTCTGGAAAGGGTGCATTAGGTAAGGATATATAAGTTGTTGTGATCTATTGAATGGATGAATATTTTAAACTGCAGTGATGTTTAAAAGTTTAGCATCTGGTGGTCTGCGAGATGATTGGAGACCAAGCAAAAGCCAACCTCAAAGTAAAGTAATTTGTACATTTCAGTGATTTGTTCTTCAA
The DNA here is from genome assembly GCF_964261635.1 of Lissotriton helveticus. NCBI lineage: Eukaryota > Metazoa > Chordata > Amphibia > Caudata > Salamandridae > Lissotriton > Lissotriton helveticus. Next base: position 389,315,838 of record NC_136058.1, on the reverse strand, counting down.
ACTCTTGCTTTTTCCACCAATTGTCGGGCACTCTAATGGGGCCCATAAATAAAAACCTCCACAAAGTCCAACTTAACAGAGGCATGTAGAACTCAGTAATATGCTTTATTTTTCAATAAAATGGTGAAAATACCAAGAGAGTAGTTAATATACAGGGAATGAAGGAGTAATGGAAATGGCCTAAATATGGAGCGTTCCTGTCTCCTTAATATCTTGTGAGCTATAAGTAGGGTGATGAAAGGGCTTCTGTCGGCTTGTTTAGCTGGTTGGCCTCTGACTGTCTTTTCAAAATGAGAGTCACACTAATCTCGATTTGGCTCTCTGTACAGTTTAATAAAATGAAGTACACTATGTAGAGAGTCGAGGGAATCCCCAAAGGCTATACAGAGATATAAGTAGATAATACTAATTCTCTTTTTGTGGTAGTGTACGCGAGAAGTTAGGTTTATCAAAGGGTAGTGCTAAGCATTTGTTGTACTCACAGAAGCAATAAATTAGACACACACTCAAGAATAAATCCAAGACCAATTTGTAAAAATATATTATCGATTTTTCTATAATTTGTAGGACCAAGAACAAAGTTCTAAGGTAAGTACTTTGGGAGATATGATTTTGCAAAGTTCAATAAATATATCACTTCTATAAATCATCTTTGTATTTATGTTTTAAAAATGAAAACAAAAATAAAAGGCATTGTCATTTACAATATCAATAGCTCAAACTCATGTAAATGCGAGACCTATTTCATTGCAAATGCTCTTACTAGTTTCCTACTACCCTGTGTGTTTATTTTAATTTATTTCCCCGCTTAATGTGTTTTTGTGTATTGTACCCATCCCATCCACCCCGTCCTAACTATGGCTGAGGCAGGCACTGCCGGCGCATCACGCACCGCCTGTGGTTGACGGGGGCGCATTGAGGTGATGCCCCGCCATATTGTTATCAAGGTGAGGTGGTGGCACTGGTTTTTTAGATGTAGCGCTTCATCCCCACATGCTGGTTGGAAGTTGCAGGCTCGGCCAGGACTAAGAACTAGTAGAGCATCGGCTGAGGTGGGGAGAGGGTCTGCGCTGCTTGTCTTACTGGGGTCTCCCGCACCGAGCAGCAGGGGACAAACAACTGTGCCGACATCATCCAGCATGAGCCAGATGTTCTGGACAAGCTATGAGTAGAAGTGGTGGGCTAGGCAAGTCATATTTTCTTATAATTTAATAAATATATATATTTATTACTTTTCAGATAGCATTACACCACAGGTAAGTTTATATATAATGAATGTGCAGAGCGCAAATTATACATCCCAACTTATAGTTACTTAAGATAACTATAACTATAAGTGGTAAATTTCTGTGGATTCTAGAGTTTGAAACATTACATTGTTAATGAACATGTCACCTAACTATAAAGTTACTTTAACCATTGTTTTTTCATTGAATATCTAGGGCTTTTTTAACAAAAAGTAATATTTTATTACCATACGTAAAGCCAACCCCACTGCAGTGCACCGCCTTTGGTCAATCCATGACAGGCAGCCAACCACAAGCTGTGCTCCGCCTTTCATCATGCAAGGCAGCCAGCCAGGCCCTGCGTCCATATTCCCACTGGCAGCCAACACCAGGCCGTGCATGGACTTTGGTCATGTGTGGCACTGGGTTGGCCACAGGCAGCCAACATCATGATACGCATGGCCTTGGTCATGCATGGTGCGGGGCTGGCTGGAGGTCCTGGCTTGCAGCAAGGCCCTGTAGCCAGGTCCTGCGTCAAGTCCCCAGAGGCTTCCGCTTGGAGGCAGCTAACCTCACGCTGCACACAGCCTTGGTCGTACGTGGTGTGTGGTTGGCCAAAGGGCCTGATTTACAGCTTTGCCCTTCAGCTGACCACCAGTAGGCAGCCCACCCCACACCACCTTTCAATTTGTGAGGCGTGGGGTTGGCTGCAGGGCCTGGCTTTTCAAGGCCCAGTAGACTGCGGGGCAACTTTTGAGTGTCAGGTCCTGGACTCCTTGTGTCCTCTGGCCACTAACCAAGTAAGAAAAAAGATCTGCATGATTGCACATTATGCCCTATTTCACACACGCTGGCCCACTAGAACTATCAAAAATGCACTAGTACACATTGATTGTATATGACTGATTATTCTTCTCCAGATTTTATGTATTTATATGAGACTAAAGCTCTGCATGGTTGCATGTTATGCACTATTTCGCACATGCTGGCACACTAGAACTATCCAAAATGGACTTGTACACATTGAATGAATATGACTGATTATTCTTCTCCAGATTTTATGTATTTATATGCCTAGATTTGTATTTTTTATGAAGCTTATGGTTTTTACTAAGTAATAAATGATTACTTACTACAACTACTACAAGTACGAATACTGGCTATATGAAATCAGTGCTTCACTATTTGTTAAAAAACTATACGGTAGGGGGCATGTGCTGAACATAGAATTGCCAATTTTCCTCACTATCAGTTCAGCATAAAATTACATCTGACTTATAAATATAAATACCTTTACCTTAAATATGCCTTTTTCTTTCCTATCATCTCTATATCCTTCTATTCCTTTTCTTTTTCTTCCTTTTTTCTTTTTTCTCTCCTTTTTGCCTTTTTCTTTTACTCTCTCTTGTTATCTCATTTCTCTCCTTTTTTCTTTTTTACATAAAAAAATTAAATATATTTAAATTATGTAGCTACATATTTATTATTAAATTCCTTAAATTAGAAGTAATTCTATAATTCTATAATTTTAATTATTATTAATATGTTTCTAATATTTACCATTATTGTAGTTTTATTTTCTTTTGAATCTTCAATAAAAATGGCTTAACAAAAGAAAAATCACTATGACTTATTTTCTGTTGAGTCCAATGACAAAGATGCTTCTGTATAACGTGATGAGACTAAGACCTATAGACTGTAGAGTCCTGTGGCCTAAGAGACAGAAGCGTCTGAATCACGTGATTAGACTATGACGTGTCACTGTGAAGGCCTATCGCGTAAGACGCGTCTAAATCATATGATGACACCATGACATATACACTGTTGAGTACTACGGCAATTTCAAGGAAGTCTCTGAGTTCTGTGACATGGAACATGACGTACACACTAATGAGTCATATGGGGATAATGGGCACAATTCGAACCCCCGTGGAGTCAATATATACACTAAGTCATAAGGTGATGCTGATGATGCCTTTGACTTCTGTGAGTTATCTATGATTAGGGCTCCCGGTTTTATGGTATTTAGTTTTTTAACATTTCCGTCTGTATTTATCCATATTTATTTTTACTCATCTTATTGGTATTTATCCATATTTCTTTTGTGTTTTGCAAATATATGGAGTCATAAAATGGTACATATCCAAATGTATTTAACTGATAACAATACACTCATACTTTGCTGCTTGTCGGTTTTTAGCAAATTAAGCAGCCAAATATAACAAAACACTACACCTTTAGGTAAATTTGAGCATTATAATACAAATACAAATATATGTTACGGTAAGCCTGCATTTAGGGAAATCTCAACCTATTTTTAACTTCCCATGCTCCCTATCTGCTCAGCTGTTGACATAGAAATCACCAAAAACAGCATGGAGAATCACACACAATTAGCACACTTTTCTGCATTTTACCACGTTATAAAATAAATACAGACAGTAATGTTTGCTGTCTGTAATTATCTGTAAAAATCCATAAGAACTGAAAACCGGGAACCTTATCTATGATGTATGTTTATGTTGAATCATATGACGTTGCCAATGATGCATCTAAATTGTGTGGTGACTATGACATCCATGCTATTGAATGCCATGAGGAGCACGAAGACACATTTCAGTCTTGTGACATGACTACCACATTCTCACTGTACCATATTTTGGACGGGGTGGTAAGTAACAAGCAACAGGTAAAAATATTGCATCATGGTGTCCTGAAATGAGAATATAGAATCAATATTTCGATTAACTGATGTGGTCCGGAATCACATTGAAGTATCTATAGTTTTTGAGGCGGTTGTGTATCCTTAGGTTGCCAATGGGACTGTGACACAACTGATTAGGAACCAGTGTGGTTTACCCTTGCTGAAGAGATAGTGTCACCTTACCCTAAATACATAAATACTCACTAAGAGTTTCTGGCCAATCACCATGAACTATTTGTTGGTCATTGGATCTTCATCACATAATTGGGGTTTTCTGATGTATGGGGGATGACAATGTTTTTCTCATTTAGTTCACTGATCACCCTGTGGGGCTAAGATGATTCTCATATTGTCAGTTGCATGTGATATGATGTATCTTCATAGTAAGTCCTTGCAATCCTTACACTATATGCCATGAATTGAAGAGTATGACTGTGTTACACCCTGAAGAAGGTGCTACAAATGTTGGCTGATCCACTCAAACATAGTTTAGCTTGAGTTAAAAGGATGTGGGCCTAGTAATACGCAGGACGATGTGTCTCAGACCACTTAGTGACTAGAATCCTGAACGGAACATGAATTTGCTTTCATAGGCATGAGAAGATATCAGTGGCAGAAGAAGGCTTCTGATGCTTTTATACAGAGTTGAATTTTTTTACATAATTGACAATAAAACTTTAGCTAGCACATTTGTTTGAATGTTTGAATTTATAAAATGGAATACACAATCTTGGGAGGTTCGTTACTCAGAACATTTCTGGATTGACTATTTCTTTGCTATGATTCTGTAGACACCTCCACACCTTTCCCTTTACTTTAATTGAAAAGTTGTGAGTACACTTATTTGACAAGCCAATGCCTGTTCATTTTGGGCCTCTTTCAAATACGATGACTACATTTTACAAATGTTGACAACTCTTCAAATATTAAATTATCTCAGAACATGATTCGGCGACATCATGAATTTTTTTATTAGAATACTTCTCTTACCTGCAGGTACCTGTAGAGCCCAGTTAGAGTTGCGATAGCCATAGAAGAAACTGGTGACAAATCGCCAATAACAGCAGCCAGAACATTTTTGGATTCACATCTGTAATTAGGAACTAGTGCATTGTTCCCTGTTAATAAAACCCATGTGTTCTTTATCGATTCTCCCTCTAAGGCTATCGATCGAGAGACCCTGTTGCCCAGCGTAATGTTGGGTAAAAGTTTAGGGTTTTTGTTGATCTCCTCAATGGCATACATGAAGGCAAAATAATGTCGAAAATAATGGACAGAGTATCTGCAACAAAAAGGAAATAAGTGTGAGGTGTGTCATCATGCCATAAAATAGCCTCTAGGAGCTACTTGCTCCATTGAGATTTTACAGGTATAAGTTACAACAACAAAGAGTTCATAAATAGTGATCCAACTGACCCCTGTCAGTGCTGCCACGTGTATAGATAGGGAAGACTACTAATAGACTTCCATCAAGTGAGCGCACCTGGGTATCCAACCATGGAAGAAGGTCCTGGGGAATGAGAGGAAAGAAGGGTGATCTCTAATTTGCATCCTCCTTGGCTAGACAGCAAAAACTATGAATGAAAATTGACCAAATTACAAAGAGACTCACACCATGGAAATACCATGGTATGAAGTCCCTCAATGTTTCATGGTATGTCTCCCAGAATAAGGAATTATTCAAAAATTGATAGATGTGGCCTCACACACACACCCTAGATCTCATTCTTCATCAACACCCCCTCCCCCCTCCCGGGTGTCATGCTTCATTATTGGCCACGCCTCATTCTGTACCTTTTCTAGAATGAGTGTCTCTCAGCATGCATCATCTGAACAAATCAGAGAGGCAACCATTGATGACTCTGAGACATATGGAATCTTCATGACTTAATCAATATTGCTACTATAGCCTTCAGGAAGCATTCATAAACAGAAATATACATCTTCAATGCCAAGAACAAAATAGAGCTGGGTGGGGTTCACAGCATGAATTTGAGAAACTCCAGAGCCTTGGAAGAACTGCCTGAAAAGGTAAGAGGAGTAATTAATAACAATATTAATTCTGGATATTTTTGTTTTGACTGATAAAAAATTGTGGCCTAAGAATAAAAAAAGATACACCTACAACCTTTCACGTCATATAGTATAAAGGATAGAGCATATCTCTCAAATTGTCCCGAAACAGAGGGAGTCACCTTCCTTGGACTCATTCTCTCTTTCAAAACAAGGTACATGTCATTCAGAGACTTAATTATTCAATATTCCTTGGAAAATATACAATCCCTATCTCCAAAATCTTTTCCCACCCAATGTATTTCAGTAGGTACATGCACACCAAAGTCACCCTTGGTGAGGTATCAGCAGGGGTGTGGAAGCACTTCCAGGGACAAGAACATATTTAAGTCATAATCACATTACGCTTCAACACCGCAGACATTACAGCAGGGTGCAAAATATATGTAGCTGCAAATTCATTGCTACAGCATCAGTAGGAGCATGGCATCTCTTTGAGTCCAGTGGGCCTCTATTGCAGTGGATGGTCAGCCCAAGTTTGCGCAGGTCCATGCTCGCCTAGCTGCTCCATCACAGATTTTCTGTTGCATTCTGGACTTGTACTCTCATCTGTTCCATTAAAAAAGCAGTACAAGCCCCGGAATGTAAAGAGAAACATGCATTGGAGCAGTTAGTCAGGCATGGATAGGGCAAACCTGGCAGCTCACAAACTGCAATGTGAAGCAATATGAGGCCGGTGGACTAAAAGCCACTACTAGCCACTACTAGCCAATAGTCAGACTAAAATGCAACACCTTTCTTTTGTTCTACTAAATACTTCTTTGGCCTGATGCAAACCCAAGTGACCCTTTCTTCAAGCGATGACTAAAACAAATCTACTGCTAACGGGTGCTTTGCCACAAGACCCTCTCTGTATGTTTATGGTGTTAATGGTATGAGTTCTGTGAGTAGCCAGACCTGGGAAAAGCAGTGAACAGTGAGCTGCAAAGCTGAGGCAAATTAAGGGGGATGAGGCAATGGAAATGTGCTGGGAGGGAAAGAAGGTGATTGAAACAGATTTAAAATTGTTCTACCTTGGAATACAGCTGGAAGTCTTACATTCAAAGTATACCAAATGTGTAAACTGTCAGAAATCCGGTGTTAGTTTAGAGGGGTGACAGCCACACTCAATAGTAAACACAATCCTTGTCAGGGTGAGCCACAAAAATCACAAAATAAATCTGAGCTAAAGCCTATGGTGGCTTGGCACAAAATGAGTCAGGCTTACCTTAAAGGCAAGTACGTATTCAGCACTCAAACAGCAATAAAGCGAAAACACACCACAAGAAAAATCCCAAACCAATATAGAACTCTTAATAAATAAAATGACATAAAAAGGAGAAAAATCCAATACATAGAACCATAGTTAGACAATTTTTTAAGGTTTAAGTAAAAATAGCACAAAGAAGCACAAAGCACCAATAGCTTTTACTTGGTCACACGACCAGTTCAATGTCAAAAGTTCAGGCGACCACAATGGTGCACATTTCGGATACAGGGACACAGTTAGGAAATCACTATTCCTAATGTATGAAACTCATTTGAGTTTCATTAGTGATTTGCAGTGGGTCGCAAATAGACCTATGTCATGAATATAAAAATTATAGGTCGCAATTTCTGACCCACTACCTTTTTGATGCCATCACAGAGATGACCACCATGTCTGTGATTGATTTTGATAAAGCGTTTTTTTAACACAGCCCTTTATCCTTTATGGAAAACAGGTTGTAATTACAAAAAAAAAAGTTTGATGTTTCATTTTTTTAGTCCATGGGACCATTGCCTTCGCTTAAAAAAATTTTTCAAACCATCTTCAAAGGGGAAGAGGCCATTTTGGGACCCCTACCCATTTGCGAATCGGTTACTACCAACGTTAAATTGATGGTAAATTGCGAATGTTTTGTGACTGCATTTGGTCACAAAACATTCTTGCTTACCATTGAAATTTGTTATAAGGAAGGAATGCCATCAACACGCCACTTCCAAATACCAAATTGCAAAATCCAAATTGTGATTCGGTAACAATTGACCGAACAGCAACTAGGGCTTTGTACATCCCAAAAAGCATTTTGGAGCCTAGTTTCGCCCTAGAGCAGCTGTGGAGCCTAGTTTGGTACTGAAGCAGATGTGTAACTTAGTTAAGTCAGGGAGGGGCAGATGTGGAGCCTAGCATTGTAACAGAGCAGATGTGGAGCCTAGTATGGTCCTTGAGCAGATGTGGAGCCTAGCATGGTGCTGGAGCAGATGTGGAACTGAAGGGTCTATTACGATGGCGGGTGGACTTTCGCAAGGGAGTCAGGGAACGACTGCCGAAGTTGCGGCTCTCCCGCCAGTGGCATTAGGATGCACCCGCCACACTGGCGGGAGCATCCAGCATTTTTTACATTGCGAGGGGCGGTGCTGCAAGCAGAACCAGCCGCAATGTAAAAAATGCATGTTGTGCATTTACATGCACAACGTGACAGGCACCAAGCGTTGCCTGCCACCTTGTGCATGCAAATATAGGGGGGGTACCATGAGTACTCTCAAGTGTACCCTCGACCCCCCAAACACCCCGGGGGCCTACAACAGGCCCCCAAGACAAAAGACTGCATGCCTTTCCATGGCGGCGAAGCCAATTGCCACCTGCATCATAATATGGATGGTGGTGTCTTGCAGACACCGCCACCTCATTATGCCCCTTTTCTGCCCGGTCAACGAGTCGGCCAGCGGAAAAGCGGCGGACGGTGTTTCCATCCGCCATGGACCCCCCAGCCATACTAACATGGTGGGGGTCTTTCAGGTATGGTTGGCGGGCGGTCTGCATGCCATCCTATTGGGCCCCTAAGTTTGGTGAGTGAACCACAGATATGGTACCTAGCATGGTACTGGAGCAGATGCAGATCCTAGTATGTATTGGGGCAGCTGTGGAGCCTTGTAATATACCGGAGTAGATGTGGAGCCTAGTATGATACTAGAGCAGATGTAGAGCCTAGTATGGTACCGGAGCAGATGCGGAGCCTACCATGCTACCAGAGAAGGTGTGGGGCCTAGTATGGTACCAGAGCAGAGGTGGCACTTAGTATGGTACTGGAGAAGATGTGGAGCCTAGTATTGTACCTTCCAAAAAACTACAGCCTGATTGAACTCCTTGATATTGAGGCCAAATACATTGCCGGCCTCCTATTGACTCAGTTGCGAGAATGGGCTGCAAACCAAAGCTTAATACCATCTAGCTAAACGGGTTTTTGCAAAGACATGGGAACAACAACCAACCTGGTGGCCATCTCATTACTTATCGACAAGGCTAGGGTGACCAAACAGGCTCTCCACCTCTGCTTTGTGGACTTCAAGACGGCCTTTGACAATGTCAACCGGGAAATTCTCTGGCGAAAACTGGCCTCCTGGGGGATCCCCTCGCCTTTATTAAGCCTCTTGATTGAATTGCACACAAACACGTGGGTTCAGGTAAAGCTTGGGAACGGCTCGCATCTCTCTAGGCGTATTCCAACCACAAAGGGCCTAAAACAGGGGTGTGTGCTAGCTCCAACTCTTTTCAATCTATTCACAGCTGACCTGCCACCCGCCCTAGAGGTTTGTAACTCCCACGCCCCCCAGTTAGAGGGCAAAGGGTTGCCCAGCATCTCCTACGCAGACGACGTGGTCCTGGTCAGCCACACGAAAGTTGGTCTTCAAAACCTTATTAACACGCTTTATGGTTATGCCGTTGAAAACCTACTAGAAGTGAACATCAGTAAGACAAAAGTTCTGTCCATAACAGGGAACAAAAAGTCACACACCTGGGCGCTTGGCACAAAAGAAATTTCAAATTGCTCTGAATACAAATACCTGGGAATCCTAGTTGACAAAGGTGGCCGCTATCTAAACCAACTAGCGGCCATCAAGAGGAAAGGCATGTTAATAGCCACAACACTGAAACAGCTAAAGCCCAACTTGAGATGCGAAACTCTACTGCCACTACTTCGAGTAGCTAAAATCAAAATAGAGTCTTCAATTACGTATGGCAGTGAGGCTTTAAGAGGAACTGACGCAAAACTTCTGGATACAACCATTTCAAAGGCCTATAGACTTCTCTTTAACCTGCCATCGTACACTTCGCAAGCCCAGATTTGGTTGGAATTTGGGCTGATGAGCCAAACTCTTGCACGAAGAGGGTCATACATCAAGTGCTTGCACAAATTAAAGAACTCTCCTGAAAATACCCTTAATCGACAGCTCTGGCAAGACATAAATAGCTCATTCAGAATGCCAGCAAAAAAATACTTAGAGGAGTCCCTGACGGTTACAGGACTGAAAGAGCTATGGGAGTCTCCTCTATCACATGCGCAATTCAAGCTCACAGTGAACAAGAGCTTAAAGAGACACTCGCATGTGGAGGACAAAGCCACGTTTTCTCACAGACGCCATGCCTGGATGACACTGTGTACTTATAAAACATCGGGGCTCCAAGCATATTTTGGTCTGGAGTATGGCTGGAAAACTAAGGAAGCCCTTTTAAAACACAGGCTAGGGATCCTACCCGCCATTCCTCACCTACCACCGTGGCTGAGACTAACCCTGGGCGGGCAACTTTGCTACGCCCACGAAGTGGGCGTAGTGTTGCCTACTTCGCCCTTTGCAAAGTAGGCGAAGCAGGCAACACTACGCCTACTTCGTGGGCATAGCGAAGTTGCCCGCCACCAGCCTCCCTCCCGCCCTCCCTAAATTCCTAAATAACATTATAAATGAATTATAAAACCACTTACCTTGTCCGTCGCGTCCCCGGGGCTCCCTCTCGTCATCGCGCCGCCGTCTTAGATACTAATGCGCATGAAATGCGCATACGCGGGCGGCCGCGCATGCGCATTAGTATCCAAGACACGCGTGTCGGCGGCGCGATGACTAGAGGGAGCCCCGGGGATGCGGTGGACAAGGTAAGTGGTTTTATAATTCATTTATAATGTCATTTAAGCATTTAGGGAGGGCGGGAGGGAGGCGGGTGGCGCTTAGTGGGGCTACGCGAAGTGCGTGGGTGGGCGTAGTTTTTTGCCCACTTCGCGTAGCTTCGCGAAGCCCCACTACGCCCACTACGCCCACGGTTAGCTGAGACAGAACTTTGCGGAACGGGGATTGAAGACTTAGAACATCTACTATGCACATGCTCGAGGCTGAACGAGGAAAGTACAGCCCTGTTGAAAACAGCCTTTAATGAACTAGGAGTCCGCTCACGCAGACAAGCCGTCCTCGCCTGCTTCGATCCTGGTCTCCCGCCACTAAATGGGAAGCTGGTGAAATTTCTGAAACTAGCAGAACGGAAACAAACAACCCAGGCACTTGGCTAAGAGGAAATCTTGGGCCAGGATCATGCTGCCAAGGACAATATATCCCATCCGCACTTTTTACTGTCTTTTATCTTTGCCTTTTATTCAAAACTCTTGTTTTTAAAGGTCTCTTTTAATTTCTCTCGTGAGACTTGTTTTTTAATGTATTTTTCTTTTTGTAATGGTTTTTATTAACCTAAAAACAATAAATAAATTACTTACTTACTAGTATTGTACCGGAGGAGACGTGGAGGCTAGTATTGTACTGGAGAAGATGTGGAGCCTGGTATGGTAGGAGAGCAGAGGTGGAGCTTAGTACGGTACTAGAGCAGATGTGGAACCTAGTATTTTACCGGAGAAAACTTGGAGTCTATTATGGCATCGGAGAAGGTGTGGAGACTAGTATGGTACTGTAGCAGATGCGGAGCCTAGAATGGTACCGGAGGAAATGTGGAGCTTAGTGGGGTGAGGGAGGTGCAGATGTGGAGCCCAGTATTGTCCGGGAGCAAATGTGGAGCCTAATATGGTACCAGAGCAGATGTGGCGCCTAGTATGGTACCAGAGCAGATCTCTAAGCCATACCATGACCTCTGTGACCACCAGAGCCTGACCGCCAGGCTGCGTCTGCTCTCGACTGCAGCACTGCATCTAAAGAAGATGCCACTGCTGGGCCCAAGGCTGTATTTGCTCCAGCACAACAACCCTGACACAAGGCATCAAACTTGTATGCTCACTGCAAACCCCATGAGAAACGTGGCTTGGCCAGCTTGGATGTAAGGGAGTGAGTGAGGACACTAATCTTGTCATCCTTCCTTAGAAGGGCTTAGGACCGAAGAAAGACAATGCATGAATGAGGCAAATAAAATCAGCCCCATAGCTAGATGCACGCTAACTCCTGACTTGTGCGTGGTGGGCCCAGAGTTTTGAGCGATAGTATCAGAGGGAGCAGGGTGGGTGTAGTTCCTTCAGGCAAGTGCCTAAGAAATACCGTGTAGCATGATCATTACATTTATGTAGTCTTAAAACGGAAGCACTGGGATTTACATTGAAGTTATTGTATCTGTTGGTTGGTTGGTTGATTTTTGATTGTTGTGCACTGTGCTCAAGCAACTCCCCTACTTACGAGTCTGTGATTGCTCGTCCTCGCTATTCTGAGAGCTACTTGCTCTGCTGGAGCGTCACTTTTTGTGACGCTCCGGTGCCGCAAACCATGAATTCATATCTATGAGGGTGCAGAGACTAAATATCGTTGAAAAAATATCATGGCTCAAGAATATCAACAGACACAATATCATGGTGAAGAATATCGACTTTGGGTAAGTAATAGCAATGTGAAAAATATCAAAGTGTTTAATATCATTTGCAAAAATATAGATGTTAAAAATTTCGATTTTGTATTAATGTTATGTATGTTAGTATGTATTTTTATATGGGTGTGATGCATTTATTTTTTGTATAAGATTTGTTTATATTTTTATTATATGTGTAAAAGGTTTAGTAGTTATTAAAAACATTGTTAGAATTTTGCGTTTTTAGTTCTGTAGTGGGTTGTGGGTTTATAGAGGAATAGGGTGGGAAGTAATACAATTATATAAAATGAATTACATGTTTTGAGAAGTTATTATTATTTTTTTTATTTGAGTTTTGTGTTTTTAGTACTGTAGCGGGTTGCAGGTTTATAGGGTAATAGGTTGGAAAGTAATTTAATTATATAACATTTATAGAATAATTTTTATGTATTAATAATTGTTGAATTGCGATGTTATAGTGTCAAATGTGTGAATAATTTTTTTATCAATTATGTAATAATTAGTTGTTAATTAATTTTTAATAATGAATTGGCAATTAATTATGTTATTTTTGTAAACATTCTAGGTGTGTTATGGTGTTTATAGGTTAAAATGGTGTGAAGTAATTTATTAATAAATGTTAGTAAATTAATTAAAAATAATTAATTTGTAATTAATTATGGTATTTGTGTACTTCATTTTTAGGTGTGTGTTGTGAATATTGTAGTCTTAAAGAATAAATAATAAATCAATATTTAACAATTCTTTTTTATTTATCATAATTTGTCAAATGATTAATAATTATCTGTCTATCTATCTGGCCTTTATGGATTTGCCCTCTGCTTTTGACCTTGTTAATAGTTCAAAGCTCTGGTTTATCCTTTTGGCCCCTGGTGCACTTCTTGGCACATCTTCATAAAGAAGACCTTAAAGCTCGGGTCAGGATTGGCTGATGGGCCGAGGTCACTGAAGCCATTAAGGTAGGCAGGGGGGTCAGACAGGGCTGTGTTCTGTCCCCCCTCCTTTTTATTATCTACATTAATGGACTGAATAGAACATTAAAACCATTGACCCAAGATGTCCCAACAATTAACGGAAAAACACTCCCCGTACTACTCTATGCGAATGATGCGGTCCTTATTGACCGCACTCTGAACTCCTAACGCACTTTCATGCAGGGCTTTGTTAACTATATGGACAGTTTGGACTCATGTACCAATTTTAAAAAGTCTTTTATAATGTCTTGTGGTCCTAGGAAACGCAAACTCAGTTTTATATATGTGGGTAATCAGAAGCTGACGAGCACTAGCTCCTTTCCTTATCTTAGAGTGGTCTTTGCTGCGAACGGCTCCTGGACTGAGCACATGGCTCACTCCAGGAACAAGCTTTCAAATGCCACCAACTTGATTCTTAGTCTTCCATGTCCAAAGAGAACAGGTGCCATTTTAGCTATTTTAATTTTTTTAAAATCTCAATGTGTGCCAATAGCGACCTATGGCGCTGAGGTTTGGGTTATTGCTAAGAGTCCCTGCATTTAACAGGAAGAGAACAGACTCTGCAGGAAGCTACTATGCGTCCCAATCACACACCTTAATATACTTGCCATAGGGAACTCTACCTAAATTTTATTGAAGATTTTATTAGGGCCCGCCCTCTTCAGGCTATCCATTTGGAAAAACCCGGCTGCTTCCCTTACGAGAGAGCTCATCAGTGAGAAAGGGAAGGATATCCCTTGGTTGTCAGGGGTGTATCACAGCCTGCGCAGTGTTAACAAGAGAAGCATCTTCACAAATTCTAGTACAGCAGTGACAATCAATAAAAACGATCTTCGGAGTGCGCTCTATTTGCTATATAAAGCCAAAAGGATTGAAAAGGAATACAAAAAATCCCTTGTCTATAGCTATATGGCTATTGAACACCCTGTACACCCACTGTCTAACTACCTCACTCTGCTTATGAGTCATTGGGAGAAGAGCCTTTTAATCTGCTTAAGGGAAGGTACTATTAAATTTGCATTAAGTTTTCCCCTGGGTCCCCACTCTGACCTTGATCAACTACCCTGACCGTGTGATGGTCAGAGTGGCCAATCTATATTGGACTTTTTGTAAATACTATTTAACTTACATTAAGTGGCTTTTAACCCTGTATTTTAAAAAGTTCACGCCCATCAGTTTGGAAAATGCTTATTTGAGGTTGCTTATGTGGGATGATGAAGAGCTGCTTTTTCACATAGGCACTTTTTTGAGAATTGCTGTTTGAGCACGTCGTCTAATCTTTGAGCTTTTACGTTAATTATTTATGAATTTTTGCATGAATTTGAAAGATTACTGTATATCGTATGTTGCTAACGGATTTTATTATGACTCTTTTATCTGTATATTTTTAACTTGTTTGTTGTTGTGCTTTTATGGATATGACGTTATCCGAATAAAGGGGCCCATTTTGATAACGGGCGGATCGCCACCGCCTTTATGTCGCTGGCCATCAGCACGCTGAAAACCACCATCCGCTCCCTAATTCCCCCCACCAGATTACCATGGCAGGGGGGACCCCGGCGAACATAAAGACCGTCGCCGGTTTTCCGCCCGGTCGCAGAGTCAACCGGGCGGAAAAGCAGCTAACATGGTGGCGGTGTCTCCCAGATACTGCCATCCATATTAGCATGTGTGCGGGGATGTGCGTTGCCACCACGGAAAGGCAGGCGGTTTCTGCCATTGGGGGCCTGTTGCGGGCCCCCAGGGACTCGGGGGTGAGGGTGCATGGGGGTACCTATGGTACCCCCCAGCAGTTCCAGGCACAACACGGCAGGCACCGCGCGATGCCTGGCATGTTGTGCATGGAAGTGCACAACATGCATTCCTGGCATTGTGGCGGGCGGTGCAGAGTGCACCGCCCGCCACAATGTTAGGAATGCTCTATGCGCCCACCACTGTGGCAGGCGCATCCTAATGTCCCCCACTGGACCCCAGTCCCTTTTTGCGTCTTCATGGCGGCAGGACAAAGTCCGCCCGCCATCCTAATGTGCCCCAATGTGTCTTTGAACCTTGAACCTAATCATTATGTTAATTATGGAAATTAATTATAATTAACATGTTGACTTTTTTACTGGTGTGGTGTTATAGACTGGGGAAAAAAGAAATGTTGGTTAATATTTGCTTATTTTAAATAAATATTGTTTATAAATGTATTTATTTTAGAGAATAGTTCTACCTATTTGATATTTGTAATTAATATATTATGTTAATGTTTAATATATTTAGGGCCAGATGTAGGTAACTATCATTTAACGATTATAAAATACCGAATTTTACCGATCCGGTATTTTAGAATGATATGTAGATGATGATTCAGTAAATTTTACCGAATCGGTAAAATTCGGTAAATACTGATTCGGTATTTACCGAATCGATATTCCCCATTCATTCCTATGGGCCTTGAGGCCCATAGGAATAAATGAGATTTACCGATTCGGTAAATACCGAATCGGTAATAGGAGGTAGACCTACAAGGGTGGCAGGGTGACACATTGACACCCTGTTGCACCCCTGTATAGAGCATGGGTGCACATGTGGCACACACACATGCCCTAAGGGCATGTATGTCTGCCACATGGCACTGTTAAAAAAAGCCCAAAATTGCTTTTTTAACGGTTTTCGTTATTTACCACAATCTAGTAGTTGGTGGTAAATAACAAATCCTTACAAGTGAAAAGCACTCACTTGAGTGCTTCCTAAATTAAGGATTCGGTAATTTACCGAATCAGTATTTAAGAATTCAGTAATTTACTGATTCCTTAAAATACCGATTCGGTAAATTACCGAATCCTTAAATTAGGCCCCTATATCCCAAAATCCTAATACCGGTCGGTAACGGCCGAAATTCGGTAATTTTGTCCGTTACCGGGATTAGGCTTCCTACATCTGCCCATTAATCTGCTATTTTTAAAATATTATTTATTCTTTTTTTATACTGTTTCATTTTTTTTAAAATATTTAAATGTTCTTACAAATTTTTGTTTCTCTGCTATCCAACACTTTCCTTACTGTTGCACTCACTGGAGTGGGAAAAGTAATTTTTACCCCTCCGCCATCCTGCACTTTCCCTACTGTTGCACTCAATGGAGTGGGAATAGTAATTTTTACTCAATCGCTATCCAGCTCTTTCCCTACTGTTGCACTCATTGGAGTGGAAATATTTACTCCTCCACTATCGAGCACTTTCCCTACTGTTGAACTTACTGTGGTGGGAATAGTCATTTTTATCCCCCCACCATCCAGCACTTTCTCTACTGTTGTACTCACTGGAGTGGGAATAGTTATTTTCACTCCTTTGCCATCCAGCACTTTCCCTACTGTTGCACTCACTGGAGTGGGAACAGTAATTTTTAACCCTCTGCTATTCAGCTCTTTCCCTACTGTTGCGTTCACTGGAGTGGGAATAGCAATTGTTCTTCTTCTGCTATCCAGCACTTTCCCTACTGTTGCAGTCACTGGAGTGGGAATAGTAATTTTTACCCCTCCGTCGTCCAGCACTTTCCCTACTGTTGCACTCACTGGAGTGGGAATAGTAATTTCTACTCGTCCTCTATCCAGCTCTTTCCCTACTGTTGTACTCACTGAGGTTGCAATAATAATATTTACTCATCCGCTATCCTGCACTTTCCCTTCTGTTGTATTTATTGTATTGCAAAATGTATGTTTTCCTTTTTTTTATAGTTAAATGTTTGAATTCATTATAAAATAATTATTTTTTTATTTTAAATTATTGATATATGTATATATTACATATGTATATATTTAAAAGTTTAATAATTAAAGATTATAGTTAATAAATTATATGTAAGTAAATCTATGTATATGTATATATTTTTATGTTTGTGTGTTTATATTTTTTAATTAAGTTTATTTGTTATATTTAGTTAAAATGTATATCAAATGTTATTTATTTTGGTAAAAATATTAATAATATTTGATATATTTATTTTATGTTGTATATATTTCTAAGTCAATATTTTGTACATCTATATTTTTTGCTTCAATATTTTTTATTCAATATTCTTGTGCTTACCTGTTTAAATATAGGGAGTCGATATTTTTGTAGTCTATCTTTTTGCATCAATAGTTTTGTATATCAATATTTTGTACATTGATATTTAATCAGTGAACCGAGTGCAAAGCCATTTTGCGTGGCTTTCAATGGTCTCATAATTATGGAGTAAGGCAAGGCAGTGCCAATCGCTATGTTGCGTTACTCTGCGCTAGGGCATCGTTCCATGGGTGTTGCGGTGGGTATTCGCACGCAACAGACATAGATTTTGATGCATCCCCAGATTTACAAAGCTATGTAAGCCTGGGGATGCGCCAAATGTTTACGCCTCCCGAGGTGAGGCGTAACGAGGAGAAATAACTTTATTTCTCCTCGTTATTCCAATTTCCATGTGTGCAGCATTCTGCAGCCCACATCAAAAGAAGAAAATGCCTCTCATGAATGTGTTTGTGCCATAAGATGCCCCTTCCTGCAAAAAAATAATCCTGCCCACAACGCAGGCACATTGGTGCAAGGATGACTGCTCTGGCATTAGGCTGCCGAAATTGCACCAGTGCTGGGGGATAGGACAGGAGTGACCTATGTGAAAACCCCAAAAATGAGGCCCCAAGTGCAGAAAGGTTTGTACCTGGCCACGTTTCCTGGACCTTAGCAGGATGAACCGCAGAACATTAGTGGCAAACAACCCCAAACCTTGAGTTGAGGCCTAGTCACTCTTGTGCATCCTGTAGCCTTTGGTACGGGTTATGAAATGTCGGGGTGCTGAGGAAATGCATGTGAGGAAGGTAATGGCCGTCTAACTATTTTGATGTGCATTCATTCAGAATTGGTGCAGCAACAGAAGTATATGGCTTACTGTCTGGAGACGATGGACTGGTGAGTTTGGGAAGCTCGAGGGCAGCCACTGTATGGAAGAATGTAAGGCCCAGGATGTCACCTGGGTCATCTGATTTTGTTTCTTTGCAGGAAATGGAAGTGATGTAAATTGGAAAAGGGTGATGTGAATGTGTGGCCACCCCATAGTGAAAGCTGGGGACCAAGAGGTATAGACAAATAAAAGGCTTTGGTGGTGTGTCTTGTATGTAGTGGAATACAGTGGGGGCGAAGTTACGCGCCCTCAGAGTCCTCAGCAAGTTGAAGCCCAGACTACAAATTATATTGGTCTATCATTGGTGCTGCTGATGGGTTAGGAACTACTGAAGATGATTAATACAGATTTCGAGACATTACAGGGCAAGTGAGTAAAAAGATTTTGAACTCAGTTGCTCGAAAGAGGGTCTGCTGTGAAGACCTCAAATTGGCAGCCACAAACAGGGTATGTAATAAGGTCAACAGTGAGATATCTGGATTTTGCAAAGCCAGGAATATTGGGAGTGATTTGTTATGTGGACATAGGGTACAAGTATCCAAAGTTGTTTCCGCAGGATGGGGTGCATTTGGGGAACAGGAAATGTTGTGTGAAGTTGATAGATGTCCTTGAAGACTGGTAGGAAAGGAAGGCCTTAAGGAAGTAGGACAGAAGGAACACCTCAGGGGACAGTGTTTCTGGTGGTGGAAAAAGAGAGCTAAGGCTCAAGCAAAGGAAGAGCAGCAGAGGTCAAGAAGCTAGAAGTAGGGGGAAACAACGTAGCCATGGAGAAAAGCCATGATGAAATGGGTCTTGTGCAGGCACCTGGTATAAAAGTCAATGGAGATTTATTCTTGAGGATCAGCAATTTATTTTGGAAACCCGAAAGAAGGAAAGTCTTGAGACTTATACAAGGAGGGGCAAGGAATTGGTTTAGAGTTCAATTGTTAACACTGTCTTAGAAACCTAAGGATGATGTATTGTAAGTTCTGCCTGCTTCTGAATAAAGCAGCATTTCCACAACATAGCCAGAGAGCTGTTCTTCCCCAAAGCAGAACTTGGCATGCATGTCCACCTCAATCCAGCTGCATGCCAGCCCTGGGCCCTCTCTTGTTCCAACACTAGGCCAAGATCTTGAACTTCACCTGTGTCATTAGAACACCAGCACAGCCTGCTCTTTCCTTCTCCCTCACTGTCTATAGCTGTGTTTTTATTCAAAGATCTTACTCACTTTATCATATCAGACTCCATGAATGAGACGAGGAGCGAGGAATCAAGGCAACCTTTAGCAGCAAACATTGGGCTTCCCTCATTATTAAAATACTCTTTACAGGTGGATGAGGTCAGTGCTACTGGATATAAAATCAACATATAAGGCAGGAGAACATTCTAAAACAGGCAGATGAAGTGTGGGATTTTCCTGTTTTCTTTTTGGAGAAGGGGTGTCAGAGTGAGAAACATCTACACTGTGATATTTAGGGAACCAGCTTTCAACACGAGGGCCAAACCATGCGCTGCTGTTACAACACGGCCATTTGACGCAGTTGATCACAACACTTTCATCGACCGTGTCTCAGCACTAGGTATCAAAAATAAGGCCAAAACCCATCTTACCTCCTTACTCTCTAACCGGTCCCAATCAGTAGCTCTGGACGACTTTAAATCCCCATCCTTTACCCTTCCTTGCGGCGTTCCTCAAGGATCCTCGCTAAGTCCGACCTTGTTCCAAAATATACGTGTTTGACTTGGCGAGGGTCATTAAGTCGCATGGAATGCTACTCACTACATACGCCGATGACACCCAGCTAGTGCTAGAAACCCACAATGACGGCCTAAAAGCTGCAGCTAACTTCAAAACTGTAATGCTTGCAGTAAGCACATGGATGGCAAATAACTGCCTCAAACTTAACTCCGAGAAAACGGAGGTAATGATCTTTGGCAACTTCTCCCCTAGCTGGTCCACACTATGGTGGCCTGCAGACTTGGGTTCACCCCCTACCCCCGTCACAAAAGTCAGAAACCTAGGGATCATTTTTGATAACAAACTCTCATTTCTACAACACACGAACAATGTGGTATCCTCCGACTTCCAAACTATTAAAATAATAAAGAAACTCCTACCCTATCTCCCATCAAGTGCCAGGAGAACACACTAGTTAGGTCGAAGGTAGACTTTTTCTTAACACCCAGGAAAAAGTTCTAAATAAACTACAAATGGTACAAAACACGCCAGCAAGAATCCTGACCAACACCCCAAGTTCAAACCCACCTCCAATCTAATATGTAAACTCCACTGGCTGCCTATCAGAAGCCGTACCAAGTTTAAAGCCCTATGTATTGCTTACAAAGCAATAAATAATTCAGGACCCGAATTTCTAGAAAAAACACTAAGCCTCTACATACCTACCAGAGCCCTTCGCTCTTCAGCAGCCAACCTCATAAACATCCCCAGAACAAAAAAATCATCCTGGGGCGACAGAAGATTCACAGTTGCCACAGCCCAACTCTGGAAAACACTCCCCCTCCACATTAAGACGGCCCTACTCTCCTTGCATTCCGCAGACAACTCAAAACATGGTTGTTTAACCAATAACAGTCTAGCTTATCCTGCCTCTTTATCAACCGTCCGTAGCGCCGAGACACCTATGGGTATTTGCGCGCTTAACAAATTGCACAAATAAATAAAATAAATGACAATGAATGCGTCTTTACCACGCATTTCTTTACCAGGCATGTCATTACAACCACACACCTTAGGGAAAGCGGCATTGGACTTTAAAGTCCAATGCTTTCCCTACTGTTGCATGACCTGGAGGTGGAATAGTAAATTATGCTGCTCCACAGTCAAGACACATCTATTGTAAAGACTGTGGAATAACAGCATGTTTGGTAAAGTCATGCGTTGTTCTGACATAAAACCTGATATTTACTGTCTAAATGGAAAATATACTCCCTCATTGATGTCTCTCATAGCTTCACATGTTTTGGGTAAACCTGCATTAACACTGGGATTATCGTCCCTGTAATTTTTAATATGTTACCTGGAATGACCATATATGATCTTGCAATATGGGCCTGAAAAAACATTTTGTTTTTTGTGCGGGGGGGTGGGGGGGAAGGAATGGTTTGCAAATGTCTCAAGAGCGTGAAGGCAGACTAAAAAAACAGAAAGGCATATTATGGACTCCAGTGCTATCAAACACAGGACCCCATTTCGTCCGTCCGCCACCCTAGTAGTGCTGGGACCGTCCACCAGCAATGGGTCAGTTCCGCACCACTGATTAGGATGTGCCCTCCACCCTGGCGGTCGCATTCCACATCTTTTACATTGCACTGCAATGCCAAAGAGGCATGTTGTGCATTGCCATGCACAATGTGGCAGGCACCGCTTGTACATGGCAATGGAGGGGGGTACCCATGGCACCCCACCAGTGCACAGCCCCCACCTCGCACCAGGGGGCTCGCAAAAAGCAGGCGGAGAGGCCCATGGTTTATTTTATTTTTATTTTATTTTATTATAGAGTTTTGTATAGCGCGAACAAGACCCGTGGGTATCAGAGCGCTTAACATCGAGGTAGGTTACACATTAACAGTCCAATATCAGATTCTAAAAACAAACAGATATAAGGTAAAAGGCGCAGTGGCTATAAGGGGTGCCTAAATAAACCTTTTACAAACATATGAGCAATTAGTAATAAAAGGTGAGAGAGGCCTGGTTCATAACATGGCCATATCAGTAGATAAGGTGGGCCTTGCGAGACCCCGATTGTATGAGGACAAGGGGTTGAGATTGCTTAGTAACTTGGACTCGTTGAGTTCTATTGCAGCGGAATGGCTTAAACCATCTCCGCACATTACATCACATTACATCGAGGTAGGTTACGCATTGACAGTCATATATCCATTCTAACAACCAACAGATATGAGGTAGAAGAGGTTGTGGCTATAACAGATGCCTAAATAAATAAGTATATATCAAATACATGTGCAATTAGTAATAAAGGTGAGAGAGGCTTAGCTTATAGCACCGTCCATATCAGTAGCTAAGGTGAGGTAGAGGTTATATAGTTTGGCTCAGAGACCAGCAATTGGTTCACACAGGACTGTGGTATTGATAGGGGTACAGCCGAGGCTAGTGAGTGGAGTCAGTTTCTTGATAAAGATAGTAATCATGAAGAGGGATCACTCTTCAGCTGATGTAGTAGTTCATACTGGCGATCCGTCGGCTTCCCTATGCCAAGTATTTACTCATCATATGGCTTTTCAATTCCCGTTTGAATGTTGCGATATTTTGGATCTTCCTAATGCTAGGAGGGAGTGAGTTCCAAACTCTGGGGGCAGCTGCAGTGAATGCTCGATCATATGTCTATTTCTTTCGAAAAAAGGCCGGCCTCAACAGCAGCTCCTTGGCGCTTCTCATTGGTCTGTTTCCTCCCGATAGCTTTATTTTCTTGCTTAGGTATCCTGGCGTGTTATAGTGCACCGCTTTGTGAGTGATACATGCTGTCTTCATTTGAATTCTGGCCTCATAAGGTAGCCAGTTTAGTGCTTTCAGGTGAGGAGATATATGATCAAATTTCCTCGATCCAGTGATAAGTCTTGCCGCAGCATTGAGACAGGCTTTTAGTGGTGCTGTAGATGTTTTAGGTAGACCAGTTAATGTAGAGCAACCATATTCGATCCTGGATATGACTAGGGACTGTATAGCCAATTTTAAGTCTGCTTTTGAGATGAATGGTTTTAATTTTCTTAGGTAGCTCAGATGGAAGCGGGCACTTTTGGCCATTGAATTGATGTGGGCTTTCATGTCGAGGTTCTCATCTAATATGATTCCCAATGATTTAGCTGAGTTGACGAGGGTTGGTGTGCAGTTAAGCGCAGTCACCAATTTGGTCCATTCCTTAACTTCCGGGTGGCTCCTTGGAGGTGCAACTAGCATGAATTCTGTTTTCTGGGCATTTAATTTCAGATGTTTCGTCGTTAACCATTGCATAGCCATCTTTAGTGTCTTATTCATTAGATCTATGTCATCAAGGGAGGCGATCTTTAAGTATATTTGCGTGTCGTCAGCATACATGTGGTAGGATATCGTTGATTTCCGAAGAATGTCTGTAAGAGGTTCGACATACAAGTTGAATAGATCTGGGGATAGAGTTGAGCCTTGCGGGACCCCAATTGCATCAGGACACGGGGTTGAGATTGCTTGGTTAACCCGGAATCGTTGGGTTCTGTTGCTTAAGAACGATTTGAACCATCTCAGTACATTGCCGGCCAATCCCATCCTGTCCTGTAGCCTGGAGAGTAGTGTTTCGTGGTTTACCGTGTCAAAAGCAGATGATAGGTCTAGGAGAATCAATAGGCATGCTTGATTTTGGTCTAGTGCTTGAAGCGCGTCATCAACGATATGCAGGATCGCTGTTTCTGTGCTGTGCCCTGCTCTGAACCCTGATTGGCATTCGTCTAGTAGGGAGAACTTGGTGATGTGTTGCTTCAATTGGCTCTGCACGCATTTCTCAATTAGTTTGGCCGGTAAAGGGATGTTGGTTACTGGTCGATAGTTATTCGGATCTGATGCGTCCGCTGTCGGTTTTTTGATTATTGGCACTACTTGTCCTGTTTTTAGGCAGTCAGGGAGGATCCCTTGAGTAAGTGAAGCGTTTATGATTTCGGTCCATATTGGAACCACAATGTGGCTGATTTCTCTTACACATTTTGCAGGTAAAGGGTCTTGATAGTGGTTGTTTGGTCTGATTTCTGACAATGTTTTGGCGATCTTGACCTGGTCGTATAATTCAAATGTGTCCCAGATTGCTTCATTCTTTGTTTTAATACTCTCTGTTGACACACCGGCCTCGCTCCTCGGCAGGGTTTGGGTCGGGAGGATAACCGCAGCGTTAGAGAGCTCTACCTCTAGTGATTTTGTTTTCTCGCAGAAGAATGTAGAGAATTCCTCACAGATTAAAGGAGTTTTTGAGTTTTCTTGGGTTGATTTGGCTAGTTTATCTGATTGCTGTTTTAGTATCTCGAAGAGTTTTCGTGGTCTATTTTTGGCATTGTCTAGTTCTGCTCTTATGAATTCTTTTTTGGAGTTAATTACCTTTTTGTTATAATCGTTTCTGATTTTTCTGAGGGCTTTCAGCTCAGGTGAGGAAGGGTGTTGTCTCCATTTTCTTTCAGCTGTTCTCAGTTTGCGCCTGTCCTCATTCAGTGATCCGCTAAACCACGGATTCTTTGGCTTGTCGGTAACTTTTTTCATTCTTAGAGGCATGGTGTCATTGACTATATTTCCTATTGAGGTTATGTAGTGCTCGGTCAGCTCGTTTGCATCCTGCATGCTGTTAGGTGGCTTTAAGTCTCTCTCGCAGCTCTCAACCAATCGCTCAATGTTCGCCTCTTTTATTTCTCTGACCAATTTTGTGGACTTGGAGGGTTGTACGGTTCTACCTTTTTCACTGTGGGAATCATAAATGTTATGGCGTGATGGTCAGACCAGTCGCATGGATCTATGGCGCAGATCAATGTCTCTTTGTTTCTGGAGATGATCCAATCTAAGGTCGCTCCTTGCACGTGGGTAGGTTGGGTACATGCTTGTATGAGGTTTATTTCGGCGAGGAACTCTTTTACCGAATTAACCAGTTTGTCATTGTCGTCGTCCCAGTGTAGATTAAAGTCCCCCAGGAATATGTTGTTGGTATCCGGATTGGAGTTGGCAGTTATGAACTCTATTAGTTGCTCTGATAACTTTGTGTTATCTCCTGGTGGATGGTAGAATGCATGTAAATTGCATTTTTGTTTATTTGAATATCTTATATTCAGACCGAGGTATTCACAAGATTCTATGGGATCGGCTTGAATCATGTTGACCTCTATCTCTGATCGATGAATAAATGCTATACCTCCTCCTGTTTTCCTTGGCCTATCTAATCTCATAATGTTATAATGAGGTGGTACCAAGAGATCAATGGCAGGGGAGGATGATTCCTTTAGCCACGTTTCCGTAAGGATTGCCAGGTCGATTTCGTTATTGATGATGAGTGCTGCTATGTCTGATGCATGTTTGGATGCCGAACGACAATTGAGAAGAAGGCATTTTAAGGGATTATCAGGGTTAAGGATGTTCCCTTTTTCGGATTCATATGCTGATAACTGAATATGTTGTAGGTTGAGGTGACTTGCTTTCCTGTCATTCTTTCTGGAAGTTCTATTGGAATCAATTGGTACTGTTCTGATTCTCTCCACCCTCTCTTGGGCCGGTTGTTCATAGGTTCGGAGTAAGGCCTGAGTTTCTTCGTTTGACAAAGGGTTTATCCTGTCTGGTCTATTAGGCCTATTTCTTAGGGACAGGGCCATCTCGTCATTCCTTTTTTGTGCGGCGAGTACTAGATTCTGGATATCAGAGACCTTGGAGTGTGTGCTTGCCGTCAACTCCCACATTTTTTCGAATGCCTGCGAAATTATCATCGAGCCTTGTGCTAGGTTGCCTACTATTTTCTGGAGCTTCTTAATTTCTTTCTGGCTTCGCGGTGTTTTCTTAGGGAGGATTGCCCTGCCACTTCGGGTTGTGCATTTTGCTCTACTCCGTAGTTGTTCTGTTCTCATTTTCAAAGTTCTATCCTTTGTTTCCTTGGGTGGGTTGTCGCTTCCAAATCTGTTTGGGATGTCGAGTGTGTTATTTGTGTTGTGTAGTGCAGGTATTGAGTTTGTGGGTGGTGATCTTTCCCACTCTGGTATGCGATTCGGGAGAGGTATCGAGTCATTTGGTGACTCGCTAGGGGCTGAGGTATTCTCTTCAAGTAGATTCGCACTGACTTGTGGCGGCATCAGCTGTATCCTTTGGGCCCGGACCTGCTCTTCATTTGTCAGATTGGAAGATCTCTCTGTTCTTTCCGGCTCTTTCTCAGGGGTTGCCATCTCCCTTTCTGGCTCGTACTCTGGGGTTGCCATCTCCCTTTCAGTTGTGTCTCCCGAGCTGGAAGTTTGGCTGTTATGGTCATTGGTTCGGTTGGAATCACTGGTTGTAGTATCAGTGTTGACGAGAGTGACTACATGTGAGGTCATGGGTAGTTGGTGTCTTGGTCTCTCCAGAGTTTCTTTTATTGTTAGGAAAGACTTTTCAAACTCTTCCAGGTCCCTATTAGGTGCTTGTATCAGCACTATTCCTGTTTTATATAGCGTGATGCATAATTCTGCATTGCATCTTATTGTCGGGGAGGACATTATTTTTGTGCCATGAGGGATGTTTCTCATACTTTTTATGAGTAACCTATCTGTGAGGGCATTGCGCCATTTCGCTGTTTTATTTGTGTAGAAAATCAAGTCATTCATTATGGTGCCTTTGACTCCATCAAAGAATGGGTCTGCGAACAGTATGTCTGGGTTCTTTCTCAGTGTGTTATGTTTAAACTTTTTGGCAGCATTTTTAGATAGCGAAGGAGGATATTTTATACTCTCTGCTTTGAAGCTGGCCATCGTCCGGTATCTATTATCCATATTCCTTTCCCGTTGTAAATCTTCCGGTGATTAGTTCTGAATTGATCGTTTGCAATTGTGCAGTGGTAGTCGGTGGATTAGAAATAGTTCTGGTACCAATATTTTGTGGTAAGTATATTTCCTCTGCTGTCCTCTAATTATATCCTTATGGCTGGGTTACCAAGCAGTAAGAATTAGTTTAGCTGTCCCTTATTAAGTTGAGTTAATTTACGATAAGTTAAGAGAGGACTCGATTTGAGCTAGCCATTGCAAGATGTCCCCGGTTCTTTCCCTGTTGTTCTGGGGAGATTGCACTTCCTTACTTTCCACTCCTGTAGTTGGTCCTTTTTTTCCTTTGGTCCTTTTTTCCTTTTCACTTACAAGATGTCCGCCGTTTCTTTCCCTGTTGTACTGTTGTACTGGGGGGGAGTGCACTTCCTTCCTTTCCTCTCCTGTAGTTGGTCCCTTTTTTCTTTCGTTTATCTGTTTCCTCAGCAGGCTCTCTTCACTGGTTTAGTATGTCGGCAGTCCCTTCTCTGTGTCTATGCCCCTGAGTTGATGTTCACTGCAGGCACCGTGAACCGGTCCTAACCTCTCTCCCCTTCTTTATTCGTGGTCAGGGTATGCTCTCACATTGCCCATGGTCATATCAGGATAGACAGACCTCTTGCCGATCTCCACATGTGGCGCCTAGGGGATCGTGCTCATATACTGTGAAATGTCTCGAGCGGCCGCCATTTTAAGGTCAGGCGGGCCGCTTTTCCCTTTCCTCTCCGTTCCTCTCCTTTCAATTTCAATTCGCCTCCCCGTCCCCCGTGTACAATCAACAGGGCGGGGGGGCAGTGCCGCGAGGCAGGGCGCTCGCACCTCGACTGTCGCCCGCCGAGGCTCCCCCTCAGAATGCAATGATCGGACTTGCCTGCCGTCACCGGAGGTGCAGTCTCCGAAGCCCCGACACCGAAGAAGAAGAAGGTGCAGTCGGGGAAATCTCCTCTCTCTCAGCCCCTGTCCCGGGCAGCCAAGGGTGATATCAGGTGTCAGATGGCTCGTCGCGGGTCCTCCCCAGCTCCGAGCGTCCACCCAGCGAGGCCAGCACTCCGAGGTCCGTCCGTCCGTCGTCCGTGGAGTCCGATGAGCTGGGTCAGCCTCGTCGATCCCCGACCCGGTATGTTGTATTCTGTTCTTTTTAGCTTTGTTCCTTCTGATTTTTCGCTCCTCTGAGTCTTCGGCGATATCTACAGTGAATTCTAGGTCGCGCCTAGGGTTATTCAGGGATTTATTCCATATTTGGATATCCCCTAACCCCAGAGCTCTTCCCTAGAGCTCATGTCCGGTGGCCATCTTCTACTAACCTATCTAAACCTATCTAAACTAACCATGGTAATTACTACGGCAGTGCCTGCACGGCACCACCGCAATGATTGCCTGGTTCTGGGTTTCGCAAGGGGGGCGGAAAACGACCGCCTTGTGGAACCGTGGCGATCGGTCTTTCAGACCACCGCGGAACAATAGTGATTCCCACCGCCATCCTAATATGGCGGTGGGTAAATCACCTCTTGATGGCGATCTGCACGCCATCATAATCACCCCCATAGTCAGGCCTTTCCACCCCTCACCTCTTGCTTTTCTGTGCTAATGAAATCTGGTGAGATGGACCGGCAGCTTGTGTACCTTCCAGCAGAACAACTCCCGGCTCCAGCAGCTGGAGGCGTCCAGCTGTGGCCATCTGCAGACAAGCACAGCAGGCGCAATGTCAATAAATAATATGTCTATATTTAGGTTTGGCTTCAGCTGTCTGTTGTCAAAGACCTATTATCTTCAATGCAACGTAAATAGAGACGGCTTTGGGACAGCTCCTTGCTAGTAAGTGGATGGCTTTATTGTCTGTTGGCGAAGACCTATTGTCTACAATACAATATACATAGAGTCGGCTTTGGGACAGCTCCTTGCTAGTAAGTGGATGGCTTTATTGTCTGTTGGCGAAGACCTATTGTCTACAATACAATATACATAGATCCGGCTTTGGGACAGCTCCTTGCTAGTAAGTGGATGGCTTTATTGTCTGTTGTCGAAGACCTATTGTCTACAATACAATATACATAGAGCCGGCTTTGGGACAGCTCCTTGCTAGTAAGTGGATGGCTTTATTGTCTGTTGGCGAAGACCTATTGTCTACAATACAATATACATAGAGCCGGCTTTGGGACAGCTCCTTGCTAGTAAGTGGATGGCTTTATTGTCTGTTGTCGAAGACCTATTGTCTACAATACAATATACATAGAGCCGGCTTTGGGACAGCTCCTTGCTAGTAAGTGGATGGCTTTATTGTCTGTTGGCGAAGACCTATTGTCTACAATACAATATACATAGAGCCGGCTTTGGGACAGCTCCTTGCTAGTAAGTGGATGGCTTTATTGTCTGTTGTCGAAGACCTATTGTCTACAATACAATATACATAGAGCTGACTTAGGGACAGCCCCTTGCAAGTAAGTGGATGGCTTTATTGTCTGTTGTCGAAGACTTATCGTCTACAATACAATATACATAGAGCTGACTTAGGGACAGCCCCTTGACAGTAAGTGGAAGGCGTTATTGCCTGTTGTGGTTCCACACTCCTGAATCAATATCTTTACTAGGGCTGGGCGTAACTCATATCATTTTCTGTAGAGTGTAGTGTAGTTATTCAAGGAGCGTAGCCCTGCATTTAGCAGAATTTTCTTAATGCAAAATGCACCCTTGCATCCAAAATTGATCCGTGGATGCATTTTCCAATGAGAAAATAGATCCAAGTGCATTAGAACAGCAAGAACAGCAATAGCTGTGTGCTTTCTGTTCCTGTGCTGTCGTGTAGGAATTTGTGGCCAAACTAATTTCATGAACGCAAAAGTAACTGGAAATATGGACATTGCTCCAATTACTCCAGGATAATTAACATTTTGCTCCACCAGTTATAGGGCTCAATCCACATTCTAGTACCTGTGCATATCTATTTAATTATAGGCACAGGTGCAATGCACTAGGTCTCCACTCACTTGGAGCTGTTCACAGTTCCGTTCAAGAGTTTTTACCCTAATTCAAATAGATCTCCACTTGCCCTTCCCAGCTAGTATTCTCTGCTAAGAGTTTCCTTTTCGGTTATTTGTGTGACAGAGAAAATATTTTAGCTTTAAAACTGTAGATCCAAGTCAACCATATTGGTTTTTGCCATTGCTTGTGTTTATAAACCAAGTTGGGCTAAACAGGAAAATACATAGACATAATTTTTTTGTAGGTTGAGGTACTCCAGAATAACCTTATGCCTCAGGCTGGCAGAATAACCCAGCTGTAAGGCGCAAGGATGAAGAAACTTTAGGTAGGTTCTGTGAGATTAGGTCTCGCAGCACCAGGGAATGCTTTTTTGGGGGTAATCGTACACTATATAAATTCAGATCAAATCATACCAAGAAAGCTTTATCTAATCACCTGAAGACTGTTTGATCACCAGCCAAAGTTTACTAAGCCTATCAGCCTTCCTTGGTAGATAAAATGAGAGCCACTTTCATTGGGAAATTACTACTGAGCCTAAGTTAATCCCTTAGACAATACTGCTTAGATTTAGTAAGCCACTGCATTGCCCTTGCAATGCGCAAAGTGACGCATGGCAGTGCAAAGAATTATTTGGAATTTACAAAGCCACGCAAGTTCTTGTGTAGTTTTGCAAAGCAATGTAATGCAACGCAGCTGCTTGTGGTGCATTGGGTTACACTTCAACTTGCGGGCGCTCCGGGGATGGAGCATGGCAATTCCCATGCATTCAATCATGGATTTTAGCACATTACTAAAGCTAGTAAATGCGTCAAAATGGTGCGTCTCCCAAACCCAGGCATAGCAATGAGAATTATCTTTATTTCTCCTTGTTACTTCACTTTCCTATGGGTGATGCATTCCACCCCACACAAGGAAAAAGGAAAACACCTTTAAAAATTGTTTTTGTGCAGTTAGGTATCCCTCGTAAAGCAGGCACCCGTGCAGCTCTGTAATTAAAAGTCAGTAAAGCTTGTGCCACTACAGAGGACTAGCAACAGTGTCAGAGCAGGAAAAGGGTGAATGCATGGTCTGCAGGAGCAGGTGTTTAGCTTGAGCCGGTGGGGCCCCAGCTACTCCTTTTTGAGCTCCGCTTACAGAGAACAGCAAGGGAAAAACACCCAAAGCAGAAAGAGGGAAGAAGAGAAAGATGGAAAAACCACCATAAAAGGAGAAAGCAGGCAGCTGCCAGAGTGAGATAAATGGCGGGGATTGTCAGGTAGAGAATTGAAAGACATGAAGTGGATTCAAGACTACGCAGACTTGGTATTGGTCGCACTGCCAGTTGGCTTTCGAAAAGAGTTTTGGGCACCGGAATCCATTCTTTTACAAGGTAAGCAAGGGCAGGAGGATACAGTGATTATCCTCTGAGAAGTGTTGTGCATAGAAGGAAGTTCCAAGACTCTAATGTGGGGCAGATGTTAGGTGTGGTGTATACCAGTCTCCTCATCGCTGGTACTGCACCCCTCCCCTTTCCTCACGGTAACAACAGTGGTGTCTTTTTATAAACCTCTGCTTCCCAAACATTACTGCTTCATAGCCCTGTAACCATTAACCCTGGGCAGAGAAGGCATAGTGCCTCTAAGCAAAGTTCCACGGAGTTGGAAAGCAACTCCGTGGAACTTCGCTACGCTACGCTACGTTCCGCACCGCACGCTCCACCCTACCCCCTCCTAAAATAATTAAAATTAATTAAAAGACACTTACCTGCCCCGTGGCTGCCTCCTCATTTACATCGGAAATCCAAAGGGGATGATGGATGGAGTATTGAACAATGCAAGCACTCACCACCAGTCAACTGATCTGGGTTTAATCCATCATCATTCTTTAGCTCACTCCGCCACCCCAGTTTAGACATGGCCAAATACAAATCAGTCTGACCCTGTGCCTCATGGGAACAGTCCAGCCCAAACTGCCAAGCTATGTCTTCCCTGCACCGGAAACAAGCATCCTGGGACCAGTTTCTGGCTAATCAGCCGTCATCAGCCAGGCTAGCTTGAATCCAGTAGCAAAGTGAGCAAGGAACCCACATCTGGGCATACCCTGCCAACTTAGGATGAACAAAGCAAAACCAAAGGGGATGATGGACGGAGTGTTGAACAATGCAAGCACTCACCCCCAGTCGACTGATGGGTATGCTCAGACGTGAGTCCCGTGCTCTCCATGCCACTGTAGTCAAGCTATCCTGGCTGATGAGGGCTGAAAGCCCCAAAACGGTCCGAGGATGCTTGTCTCCAATCAAGGGAGGACCTGGCCTGGCAGTTCAGGCTGGACTGTTCCCATTGGGCGCATAGTCAAGACTAATTTGCATATGGCTGGGTCCAAACTGGAATGGCATGGTGAGCAGAAAAATCGATGGATTTAGGCCCAGATCTCTGTACTGGGGTCAATGTATGACATTGTTCTGCATTCTGTACATCAATTGTTCTTTTTTCATCCTCCTTTACATCCCCGCTTTCCTGCCTCCTCCTCACCGTCATGCTTCACTAATAACCCCTACGTTGTATGTCTTGTGCATTCGCATTCGCACTCAAAAAATGTTCAACGTAAGGCTCATCCATGAAGCAGGATGGTGAGGAGGAGACAGGAGAGCAGCGATGTAAAGGAGGAGGCATCCACGAAGCAGGTAAGTGCCTTTTAATTTGTTTTAATTCATTTGGGAGGATGGTGGGGCTGGATAACTATGCTCCACCACAGAGTCGTATTTTTGCCTGAACTCAGCGTTTGCAACGGAACGCGGAGTAGGCAAAACAACATAAACTCCGCTGGCGGAACGTAGTTACCCGCCCGGGGTTAATAACTATCAGGGATTACCATGACACAACTTAACGAGTCAGCATCAAACTTGCACCAGAGATGGGCTGACACGGTACGCGAAGAGGAGACAGTACCATGATACACAGGTTTTATGACAACCTGTAAAATAGGCTCAAAACCCACTAAGCTATCCTCTCATCACATGTTTCAGGGTATTTCAGACTGTCTTTCAGCAACATTGTATTTGCTCCAGGCTGGGTTGTCAAGTGCAAGGAGTGCGCCCTCTGGGGGTGAAAAAGCAGAAAGAGTGAGCCCTCTGGGGATGAACCAGCAGAAGGAGTGAGCTGTCTGAGGGTGAACCAGCAGGAGGAGTGAGCCCTCTTGAATGAGCCAGCAGAAGTAGTGAACCCTCTGGGGTAAACCAGCAGAAGGAGTGAGCCCTTAGGGGTGAACCAGCAGAAAGAGGGAGCCCTCTGGGGGTGAATGAGCAGAAGGAGTGAGCCCTCTGGGGTAAAAAAGCAGAAGGAGTCCGACCTCTGGGGGTGAACCAGCAGAAGGATGAGCCCTCTGGGGGTAAAAAAGCAGAAGGAGTGCGCCCTCTGGGGGTGAGCCAGCAGAAAGAGAGAGCCCTCTGTGGGTGAACCACGGAAGGAGTGAGCTCTCTGTGGGTGAACTGGCAGAAGAAGTGAGCCCTCAGGGGTGAACCAGCAGAAGGAGTGAGCCCTCTGGGGTGAACCAACAGAAGGAGTGGGCCCTCTGGGGGTAAACCAGCATTAGGAGTGAGCCCTCTGAGGTGAACCAGAAGAAGGAGTAAGCCCTCTAGGGGTGAACCAGCAGGAGGAGTGGGTGCTCTGGGGTGAACCAGCAGAAGGAGTGAGTCCTCTGGGGGTAAATCTGCAGAAGGAGTGAGCCCTCTGTGGGTCAATCAGCAGAAGGAATGAGCCCTTTGTGGGTGAACCAGCGGAAGGAGTGAGCCCACTGGGGTGAACCAGCAGAAGGAGCGAGCCCTCGGTGGTGAACCAGCATAAGGAGTGAGCCATCTGGGTGTGACCCAGCAGAAGGAGTGAGTCCTCTGGGGTAAACCAGCAGAAGGAGTGAGCCCTCTGGTGGTGAACCAGCAGAAGGAGTGAGCCCTTTGGGGGTGAACCAGCAGAAGGAGTGATACCTTTGGGGGTGAACCAGCAGAAGGAGTAAGCCATCTGGGGTGAACCAGCAGAAGGAGTGAGCCCTCTGAGGGTTAACCAGCAAACCAACAAACCACCAGAAAATTTGAGAAAGCCTGGAGAACGTCACATCTAGAAGCGGACAAATCTAGATATCAGATAGCACTGAGCAGTTACCATAAAGCCATCAAAGTTGCTCGTAAGAATTACATTACTTCGCAACTCAAAGAGGCAGGCAATGCTCCTAAAGCACTATACCAGATTTTTAACACCTTTCTGAAACCTGTGGCATGTGAAAGTATAGATGTATCGTCACAACAATTGTGTGACGACATCTC
Source organism: Lissotriton helveticus (assembly GCF_964261635.1). Classification (NCBI taxonomy): domain Eukaryota; kingdom Metazoa; phylum Chordata; class Amphibia; order Caudata; family Salamandridae; genus Lissotriton; species Lissotriton helveticus. The sequence goes on along the minus strand of NC_136058.1, from coordinate 389,281,584 downwards.
AGCCTTTTTTACTGAGAAGATTGACAATATTTATGGGAAAATCTTGGCGTCCAATCCATCAATAGACCCATGTACAGTCTCTTCACGGGTGAATGGAGGTGCTGATCAGCTCACTCTCCCCACATTCCCCAAGAAAACTTTGACGGAAGTGGAGGGGTTGATTGACCACATAAAAAGCGGAAACCCGTCCGATCAGATCCCTGCTCAAATCATGGGTGTAGTAGGCAGAGTGCTGGGTCCTGAAATCCAGAGCCTTGTCAATCTCTCGCTTGACACGGGTTGTGTTCCTCTGGAGTGGAAAAAGGCCTTGGTTAGACCCATTAGGAAGAACACCTCTGTCCCATGGACTAATCTGTCCAATCTTAGACCCATCTCCCTGCTCCCTTTTTTGGGTAAGCTCATCGAAAAGCACGTAAACAAACATCTCTCCAACTTCCTGGAACAATCTGGAAGTTTGGATCCCTCTCAGTCTGGTTTTAGGCCGAATTATAGTACTGAATCGGCCCTGCTGTCGATAACAGACATTCTCCGCATGTACCAGGACAGGAGATTCGCAGCTGTCCTGGTGCTGCTGGATTTATCGGCAGCATTCGACACTGTATCTCATACCATCTTGATCAAACGACTAGCTGAGAGTGGACTGGAGGACGTGGCACTGGAATGGCTGAAGAACTTTCTCTCTGAACGCTCCCAGTGCGTTAGCATGGGTGGGTTCCAGTCATCTGAGGTTATGATCTCCAAGAGGGTGCCACAGGGCTCTTGTTTGAGCCCCACTCTTTTTAACATCTACGTGGCCCCTCTAGCAAAGACCATGAGAGCCTTCGGTTTCAGTCCAGTATCATACGCTGACGACACCCAGCTGCTTTTTCCATTTACATCTATGACCGCGGAGGTCAAACGTTCCTTCTCTGAAGGTATGAAAGCAGTTTCTAAATAGATGTCCTCAAATTTTCTCCAGTGTAATGTCAACAAAACTGAAGTCATGCTTTTCGGTGAGGCTAAGATTTTATGGGCCCCGGACTGGTGGCCCATAGACCTGGGCCCAGTACCTGAACCGAAACTAGTAATCAAGAACCTTGGGGTTCGTCTGGAGCAGGAGTTATCGTTAAAACAACAGGGAAATAATATTGTGGGGTCCTGCTTCCACATGATAGGCCTTCTTCGTAAGGTATTTCCGCTTCTCCCTGATTCTACGAGAAAGACTTTGGTACAGGCGCTAGTATTGAGTCGGATCGACTATTGTAATGGCATACTAGCATCTGCCAAGGAAGAAGTACTAGACAGATTCCAAGTGGTGCAGAACACCGCTGCTAGATTGGTCCTGAACGTTCCGCCCAGGACCCCTTCCAAGCCACTGTTGGTAAAACTTCATTGGTTGTCTGTTCGCCAAAGAATCAAGTTTATGGTGTGCTGTATAGTCCATAACGGACTACATGGCCTAGGACCTTCCTATTTAGCAGATACATTTGTCCCGTATGTCCCCAGGCGCTCCCTACGATCTAGCAACCAGTTCCTTTGAAGGTGCCCAGGATTAAAAAGGCTAGACAGGGAGGTAAAGCTCTGTCCGTGGTCGGTCCCACACTCTGAAACGGACTTCCACTTCTGCTTAGACAATGCGTGGACCACTCTAGTTTTAGGAATAAATTGAAAACCTTCCTGTTTCAATCCTAATTGGATCTGTTAAAACTCTATTCTGATTTTGTGTTTTACTAAGAATTATGTGATCTTGTCCTTTCTTGGATCTTTCTGCTCTTCTTTCTTTTTTTTCTACCATTGGTGCTTCTGCAGCGCGGAGATACTCCCCTGGGAGTTGATTCAAGCGCTTTACAAACCCGCTAATAATAATAATAATAAAGAAGGAGTGAGCCCTTTAGGGGTGAACCAGCAGAAGGAGTTAGCTCTCTGGGTGTGAACCAGCAGGAAGAGTGAGCCCTTTGTGGGTGAACCAGCAGAAGGAGTGAGCCCTCTGTGGTGGACCAGCAGAAGGAGGGAGCCCTCTGGGGTGAACCAGCAGGAGTGAGCCGTCTTGGGTGAACTAGCAGAAGGAGGGAGACCTCTGGGGTGAACCAGTAGAAGGAGTGAGCCCTCTGTGGTGGACCAGCAGAAGGAGGGAGCCCTCTGGGGTGAACCAGCAGGAGTGAGCCGTCTTGGGTGAACTAGCAGAAGGAGGGAGACCTCTGGGGTGAACCAGTAGAAGGAGTGAGCCCTCTGTATATGAACCAGCAGAAGGAGTGAGCCCTCAGGGGTGAACCAGCATAAGGAGTGAGCCATCTGGGTGTGACCCAGCAGAAGGAGTGAACCCTTTGGGGGTGAACCAGCAGATGGAGTGAGCCCTCTGTAGGTGAACCAGCAGAAGGAGTGAACCCTTTGGGGGTGAACCAGCATGAGTGAGCCCTCAGGGATGAACCAGCAGAAGGAGTGAGCCCTCTGGGGTGAACCAGCATAAGGAGTGAGCCCTACAGGGTGAACCAGCAAAAGGAGTGAGCCCTCTGGGGTGAACCAGCATAAGGAGTGAGCCATCTGGAGTGAACCAGCAGAAGGAATGAGCCCTCTGTGGATGAATCAGCAGAGGGAGGGAACCCACTGTGGTTGAACCCGCAGAAGGAGTGAGCCCTCTGTTGGTGAACCAGCAGAAGCTGTGAGCCCTCTTGGATGAACCAGCAGAAGAAGTGAGCCCTTAGGGGTGAACCAGCAGAAGTAGTGAGCCCTCTGGGGTGAACCAGCGGAAGGAGCGATCCCTCTGTGGGTGAACTAGCAGAAGGAGTGAGCACTTTGGGGGTCACCCAGCAGAAGGAGTGAGCCCTCTGGGGGTGAACCAGCAGAAGGAGTGAGCTCTCTGTGGGTGACCCAGCTAAAAGAGTGAGCCTCTGGGGGTGGACCAGCAGAAGGTCTGTGCCTTCTGGGGGTGAACCAGCAGAAGGAGTGAGCCCTCTGTGGGTGAACCAGCAGAAGGAGTGAGCCCTCAGGTGTAAACCAGGAGAAGGAGTGAGCCTCTGGGGGTGGACCACCAGAAGGGGTGAGCCCTCTGGGGGTAAACCAGCAGAAGGAGTGAGCTCTCTGTGGGTGAATCAGCAGAAGGAGTGAACCCTCAAGGGTGAACCAGCAGAAGGAGTGAGTCCTCTAGGGGTGAACCAGCAGAAGGAGTGGGCCCTCTGGGGGTGAACCAGCAGAAGGAGAGAGCCCTCTGTGTGTGAACCACAGAAGGAGTGAGCCCTCTGGGGGTAAAAGAGCAGGAGGAGTGAACCCTCAGGGGTGAACCAACAGAAGGAGTGAGTCCTCTCGGGTGAACCAACAGAAGGAGTGGGCCCTCTGGTGGTAAACCAGCAGAAGGAGTGAGCCCTCTGGGGGTGAACCAGCAGGAGGAGTGAGGCCTCTGTGGGTGAACCAGCAGAAGGAGTAAGACCTCTGAGGGTGAATCAGCAGAAGGAATGAACCCTTTTGGGGTGTACCAGCAAAAGGAGTGGTCCCTTTGGGGGTCAACCAGCAGAAGGAGTGAGCCATCTGGTTGTGACCCAGCAGAAGGAGTGAGTACCCTGGGGTAAACCCGCAGAAGGAGTGAGCCCTCTGGGGGTGAAACAGCAGAAGGAGTGATCCCTTTGGGTGTGAACCAGCATAAGGAGTGAGCCATCTGGCTGTGACCCAGCAGAAGGAGTGAGTACCCTGGGGTAAACCAGCAGAAGGAGTGAGCCCTCTGGGGGTGAACCAACAGAAGGAGTGAATCCTTTCGGGGTGAACCAGCAGAAGGATTGAGCCCTCTGGGGTGAACCAGCAGAATGAGTGAGCTCTCTGTGGGTAAACAGGCAGAAGGAGTGAGCCCTCTGTGGGTGAACCAGCAGAAGGAGTGAGCCCTCTTGGGTGAGCCAGCAGAAGGAGTGAGCCCTCTGTGGGTGAATCAACAGAAGGAGTGAGCCCTCTGGGGTGAATCAGCATAAGGAGTGAGCCCTCTGGTATGAACCAGCAGAATGAGTGAGCCTTCTGGGGGTTAACCAGCAGGAGTGAGCCCTATGGGATGAACCAGCAGAAGTAGTGAGCCCTCTGGGTGTGAACCAGCAGAAGGAGTGAACCCTCTGTCGGTGAACCAGCAGAAGTAGTGAGCCCTCTGGGTGTGAACCAGCAGAAGGAGTGAACCCTCTGTCGGTGAACCAGCAGAAGGAGTGAGCCCTCGGGGAGTGAACCAGCAGAAGGCGAGAGCCCTCTGTGGGTGAACCAGCAGAAGGAGTGAGTCCTCTTGGGTGAACCAGCAGAAAAAGTGAGCCCTTAGGGGTGAACCAGCAGGAGGAGTGAGCCCTCTTGGGTGAGCCAGCAGAAGGAGTGAGCCCTCTATGGTGAATTAGCAGAAGAAGTGAGTCCTCAGGGGTGAACCAGCAGAAGGAGGGAGCCCTCTGGGGCGAACAAGCAGAAGGAGTGAGCCATATGGATGTGACCCAGCAGAAGGAGTGAGTCCTCTGGGGTAAACCAGCAGAAGGAGTGAGCCCTCTGGGGGTGAACAAGCAGAAGGAGTGAACCCTTTGGGGGTGAACCAGCAGAATGAGTGAGCCCTCTGTGGGTGAATCAGCAGAAGGAGTGAGCCCTCTGAGGGTCAAACAGCAGAAGGTGTGAACCCTTTGGGGGTGAACCAGCAGACAGAGAGAGCACTCTGTAGGTGAACCAGCATAGGGAGTGGGGCTTACGGGGTGAACCAGCAGAAGGAGTGAGCCCTCTGGGGGTGAACCAGCAGACGGAGTGAACTCTTTGGGGGTGAACCAGCAGACGGAGAGAGCGCTCTGTAGGTGAACCAGCAGAAAGAGTGAACCCTTTGGGTGTGAACCAGCAGGAGTGAGCCCTCAGGGGTGAACCAGCAGAAGGAGTGAGCCCTCTGTGGGTGAACCAGCAGAAGGAGTGAGCCATCTTGGTGTGAACCAGCAGAAGGAGTGAACCCTCTGTCGGTGAACCAGCAGAAGGAGTGAGCCCTCTGGGGTGAACCAGCAGAAGGAGTGAGCCATCTTGGTGTGAACCAGCAGAAGGAGTTAACCCTTTGGGGGTGAACCAGCAGAAGGAGTGACCCGTTTGGTGGTGTACCAGTGGAAGGAGTGAGCCCTCTGGTATGAACCAGCCGAATGAGTGAGCCTTCTGGGGGTGAACCAGCAGACGTGAGCCCTCTGGGGTGTACCAGCATAAGGAGTGAGCCCTACGGGGTGAACCAGCATAAGGAGTGAGCCCTCTAGGTGTGAACCAGCAGAAGGAGTGAGCCCTCCGTGGGTGAACCAGCAGAAGGAGTGAGCCCTCCGTGGGTGAACCAGCAGAAGGAGTGAGCCCTCCGTGGGTGAACCAGCAGAAGGAGGGAGCCCTACGGGGTGAACCAGCGTAAGGAGTGAGCCCTTAAGGGTGAACCAGCACAAGGAGTGAGCCCTCTGGGGATGAACCAGCAGAAGGAGTGATCCCTCTGTGGGTGACCCAGCGAAAAGAGTGACCCTCTTGGGGTGGACCAGCAGAAGGGGTGAGCCCTCTATGGTGAACCAGCAGAAGAAGTGAGTACTCAGGGGTGAACCAGCTGAAGGAGTGAGCCCTCTGGGGTGAACCAGCATAAGGAGTGAGCCCTCTGGGGTGAACCAGCATAAGGAGTGAGCCCTCTGGGGGTGAACCAGCATAAGGAGTGAGCCCTCTGGGGGTGAACCAGCAGAAGGAGTGATCCCTCTGTGGGTAAACCAGCAGAAGGGGTGAGCCCTCTGGGGTGTACCAGCAGGAGTGAGCCCTCTTGGGTGAATCGGCACATGGAGAGAGCCCTTAGGGGTGAACCAGCAGAAGGAGTGAGCCCTCTTGGGTGAGCCAGCAGAAGGAGTGAGCCCTCTATGGTGAACCAGCAGAAGAAGTGACCCCTCTTGGGTGAATTGGCAGAAGAAGTGAGTCCTCAGGGGTGAACCAGCAGAAGGAGTGAGCCCTCTGGGGTGAACCAGCAGAAGGAGTGAACCCTTTGGGGGTGAACCAGCAAATGGAGTGAGCCCTCTTGGGTTAACCAGTAGAAAGAGTGAGCCCTCTGTGGATGAACCTGCAGAAGGAGGGAGCCCTATGGGGTGAACAAGCAGAAAGAGTGAGCCCTCTGTGGGTGAACCTGCAGAAGGAGTGAGCCCTCTTGGGTTAACCAGTAGAAAGAGTGAACCCTCTGTGGGCGAACCAGCAAAAGGAGGGAGCCCTATGGGGTGAACAAGCAGAAGGAGTGAGCCCTCTGTGGGTGAACCAGCCGAATGAGGGAGTCCTCTGTGAGGAACCAGGATAAGTAGTGAGCCCTCTGGGGTGAACCAGCAGAGGGAGTGAGCCTTCTGGGGTGAACCAGCAGAAGGAGTGATCCCTCTGTGGGTGAACCAGCAGAAGGGGTGAGCCCTCTGGGGTGTACCAGCAGGAGTGAGCCATCTTGGGTGAACGAGCAGAAGGAGTGAGCCCTCTTGGGTGAACGAGCAGAAGGAAGGAGCCTTCTGGTGTGAACCAGCAGAAGGAGTGAGCCCTCTGTGGGTGAACCAGCAGAAGGAGTGAGCCCTCAGGGGTAAACCAGCATAAGGAGTGAGCCATCTGGGTGTGACCCAGCAGAAGGAGTGAGTCCTCTGAGGTAAACCAGGAGAAGGAGTGAGCCCTCTGGGGGTGAACCAGCAGAAGGAGTGAGCCCTCTGTGGTGAACTAGCATAAGGAGTGAACCATCTGGGTGTGAACCAGCAGAAGGAGTGAGCCCTCTGGGGTGAACCAGCATAAGGAGTGAGCCCTCTGGGGGTGAACCAGCAGAAGGAGGGAACCCTTTGGGGGTGAACCAGCAGAGGGAGGGAGCCCTCTTGGGTGAACCAGCAGAAAGAGGGAGCCTTCTGGGGTGAACCAGCAGAAGGAGTGAGCCCTCTGTGGGTGAAACAGCAGAAGGAGTGAGCCCTCAGGGGTAAACCAGGAGAAGGGGTGAGCCTCTGGGGATGGACCAGCAGAAGGGGTGAGCACTCTGGGGGTAAACCAGCAGAAGGAGTGAGCTCTCTGTGGGTGAATCAGCAGAAGGAGTGAGTCCTCTGTGGGTGAACCAGCAGAAGGAGTGAGCCCTCTTGCGTGAACCAGCAGAAGGAGTGATTCCTCTGTGGGTGAACCAGCAGAAGGAGTGAACCCTCCCGGCATGAACCAGCAGGAGGAGTGAGCCCTCTGGGGTGATCCAGCACCGGGCACTGTTTTTGCTCCAGAGTGAGCTTCGGTTCCTTGAAGAGGCTCTGGTGTGAACTCACACACACCGACAGCTGCACCGTGCATCACCTCAGGCAGTGGGTGGGTGGCGCATAGTTGGGGAAGGTGCATCAATGGAAGTGGGAGTAGCACATGAAAAGGGAGCTGCAGGTGTGTCAAACATTGGTTTGCAGCACTTGATGCAGACTAGGGGGCCGATTTACTACTTCTGCCGCATATCTGCTAAACAGCAGGGATGCGCCAGAAGAGTTGCAACGCATCTGCCCACCCGTGCGCCACCACTGATGCGCCGCATTTACAATGCGGCGCACCGTGGCGCACGGATGGGCAGATGCGCGTCGCATCCCTGGCAAAAAGGCGACGCATTGCTGGAGTTGCGTCGCAAGCGCGACGCAGCTCCAGCAAGGCCCTGGGTGCCCCTATCCATAACATGCTGTGTCAATCCTTATGCCTGCTTCAAGGAGGCCCAGGGTTTTGACGCAGCATGGCCTTAAAAGTGACTGAGTGAAATCTTGTAGATTTCACTCAGCCACTTTTAGGAGGCGGTCCTGCACCGGAACGCCCACCCTCTGCGCAGAAACGCTCACATGTGGCGCAGGGCTTTACAACGTGACGCATCTCCCAGATATGTTACTTTGTAAATAGCCCACAGCATGGCGCTGGCTTTGCGCCGCCACTGCATCACAAAAGTGACACAACGGCGGCGCAAATGTGGCGTAAGGGGCTTGTAAATTTGCCCCTCTATGTTTTGGATAACCATGGGATGTGTAAACGTTTCCTATCCAGGTTCAGAGAACGTAAATATATATTATGTGGATCCCTTGGTAATCAGGCGGGGATCTGGCTGTCCTGGACCGACTTGAAATGCGCAGTAGTTATTCAGTGAAATAAAGAAGTGTGCTCGGAGTTACGCAGGTTGGTAAGTTGCCTATGATACGTGGCTGATCAACCTGTGAACTCTACAGAGCAGCGAGGGGGTTCTGCGTTGGCAGGGGGTGGGAGGCCAAATGAATGTATGGCCAAGAGAGCTGGGATAGAAGGGGACAGATTCAAGGGAGTGGATGGTATCCTGGGGGCAAGAGAGAGGGGGCCAGAAGGGGGCAGATTCATGGGAGTGGAGGGTATCCTGGGGGCGAGAGAGCAGGGCCAGAAGAGGGCAGATTCAAGGAAGTGGAAGGTATCCTGGGGCCGAGAGAGGGAGTTAGAAGGGGGCAGATTCAGGGGAGTGGAGGGTATCCGGGTGGGCAAGAGAGAGGGGGCCAGAAGGGGGCAGATTCAGGGGAGTGGAGGGTATCCTGGTGGCCAAAAGAGAGGGGGCCAGAAGGTGGCAGATTCAGGGAGGTGGAGGGTATCCTGGATGGGAAAGAGAAAGGGGCCAGAAGAGGGCAAATTTAGGGGAGTAGAGGGTATCCTGGTGGCCAAGAGACAGGGGGTCAGAAGGGGCAGATTCAGGGGAGTGGAGGGTATCCTGGTGGGCAAGATCAAGGGGGCCAGTAGGGGGCAGACTCACAGGAGTAGAGGGTATCCTGGTGGGCAAGAGAGGGGGAACCAGAAGGGGCAGATTCAGGGGAGTGGAGGGTATTCTGGGGGAGAGAGAACAGGGCCAGATGAGGGCAGATTCAGGGGAGTGGAGGGTATCCTGGGGGGCAAGAGAGAGGGGGCCATAAGGGGGCAGATTCATGGGAGTTGAAGGTATCCTGGTGGGCAAGATCAAGGGGGCCAGTAGGGGGCAGCCTCACAGGAGTAGAGGGTATCCTGGTGGGCAAGAGAGGGAGAACCAGAAGGGGCAGATTCAGGGGAGTGGAGGGTATTCTGGGGGCGAGAGAGCCGGGCAAGAAGAGGGCAGATTCTAGGGAGTGGAGGGTATCCTGGGAGTGAGAGAGGGGGCTAGAAGGGGTCAGATTCAGGGGAGTGGAGGGTATCCTGGTGGGCAAGAGAGAGGGGGCCAGAAGGGGGCAGATTCAGGGGAGTGGAGGGTATCCTGGTGGGCAAGAGAGAGGGGGCCAGACGGGGGCAGATTCAGGGGAGTGGAGGGTATCCTGGTGGCCAAGAGACAGGGTGCCAGAAGGAGGCAGATTCAGGGGAGTGGAGGGTATCCTGGGGGGCAAGAGAGAGGGGGCCAGAAGGGGGCAGATTCAGGGAGGTGGAGGGTATCCTGGTGGGCAATGGAGGAGGAGCTGGGAAGGGCCATCTCAGTTGAGTGCAAGGTGGATGGGATGATAAAAGTAGGGTGTGGAAGGGGCAACAGCAGGTTATTGCTATGTATTGGGGGGAATGAGACCGCAAAGGGTGCTGGGGGGGACAATGTGTCAGATGGGAATCATGAACATAGGCAGGCTTGGTGGCAGTTTCAACAAAGGGATGAAAGAGAATGCTGGTGGCGTTGGGAGGGTGGGGACCAACACTTTCAGGTTGAGGGCCCTACAATGATGCAAAAAGGAGCAGAATTTAGTTTGAGAGCAGCTCCTTGACATGGAGCACTTTGCAACATGACCAACACTGCTCATCTCAAGTGCCTGTCTTGCTAGCACAGTTTTTAAGCATAGGGTTAGGGTGGTGCCATCCATACAGACTTACAAAAGTTACTATGTCTCCAGCACATGTCCTCCATTTAGCGATAACCCAGACCCTATCAGGACGGCTTCAGCGCAGCGGGTACAAAGCAACCCCATAACATACACCCGCAAACACTCCTCCTGACAAGAAGCACGCCAACTCCAAGATCAAAGGCTCCTAGGTTTACTGACAATTACAAGGATAAGGGCCCTGCTGGCATGTCCTTGCACTGTTCCGTTACCTATGACCTCTGTGTAGAAATACAGGCACTGCCAGTTGAGAAGTATAGCAGCCGTGCAGTGAAGTGAACATGGTGCCCTAGTAAAAGCTTCTGTAGGTCCCCACTAAATCACTAGTGGAATCTGGTGACCCTCACTCAATCATTCCTGGAATATAGGGTCCCCCCATCCATTCAATCAGTGCTGGAATCCGGGGACCCACACTGAATCAGTAATGGAATCTGGGAGCCCCTACTTAATCAGTACCGGAATCTGTGAACCACCCACTGAATCAGTACTGGAAACTGGGGACCCCAATTAAATCAGTATTGTAATCTGGCGACCCCCCACTGAATTGGTACTGGATACCGGGGACCGCCAATGAATCAGTACTGGAATCCGAGGACACTTGCAAAATCAGTACTGGAATCTAAGAACCCCCACCGAATTACTACTGGTATCGAAGGACCCTCACTGAATCAGTACTGGGATCTGCTGATCACCTACTGAATCAATACTGGAAACCGGGGATTCCCATTGAATAAATACTGGACTCTAAGAACCCCCACTGAATCAGTACTGGTATTGAAGGACTCCCACTGAATCAGTACTGGAATCAAGGGACCCCCCACTGAATCATTACTGGAAACCGGGGATCCCCATAGAATCAGTTCTGGGATCTGGGGACCGCCCCTACTGAATCAATTCTGCAATCAAAGAACCTCCACTGAATCACTACTGGTATCGAAGGATCCCCACTGAATCAGTACTGGAAACTCATGATCCCCATTGAATCAGTACTGGAAACTGGGGACTCCCACTGAATCAGTACTAGAAACTGGGGACTCCACACTGAATCAGTACTGGAAACTGAGGATCCCCATTGAATCAGTACTGGAATCTAAGAACCCCCACTGAATCACTACTGGTATCGAAGGACCCCCACTGAATCAGTACTGGAAACTCGTGATCCCCATTGAATCAGTACTGGAAACTGGGGACTCCCCACTGAATCAGTACTAGAAACTGGGGACTCCCCACTGAATCAGTACTAGAAACTGGGGGCTCCCCACTGAATCAGTACTGTAATCTGGTGACCCCCCACTGAATCAGTACTGTAAACCGGGGACCCTCGATTGAATCAGTAGTGTAAACCGGGAACCCCCATTGAATTAGTATTAGTATTGTAATCTGGCGACCCCCCACTGAATTGGTACTGGATACCCGGTACCGCCTTTGAATCAGTACTGGAATCTGGGGACCCTTGGCAAAGCAGTACTGGAATCTAAGAACCCCCACTGAATCACTACTAGTATCGAAAGGACCCCCACTGAATCAGTACTGGAATCTGGGGACCCCCCACTGAATCAGTACTGGAAACCGGGGGCCCCCAACTGAATCAGTAGTGGAAACCAGGGATACCCATAGAACCAGTACTGGGGTCTGGGCACCCGACCCACTGAATCAGTACTGGTATCTAAGAACCCGCATTGAATCACTACTGGTATCGAAGGATCCCCACTGAATCAGTACTGGAAACTCGTGATCCCCATTGAATCAGTACTGGAAACAGGGGACTCCACACTGAATCAGTACTGGAAACTGGGGATCCCCATTGAATCCGTAGTAGAATCTAAGAACCCCCACTTCATCACTACTGGTATCGAAGGACCCCCACTAATTCAGTACTGGAATCTGGGGACCCCCCACTGAATCAGTACTGGAAACCGGGGACCCCAACTGAATCAGTAGTGTAAACCGGCAACCCTCATTGAATTAGTGTTAGCATTGTAATATAGTGACCCCCACTGAATTGGTACTGGATACCCGGTACCACCATTGAATCAGTACTGGAATCTGAGAACCCTTGGCAAAGCAGTACTGGAATTTAAGAACCCCCACTGAATCACTACTAGTATCGAAAGGACCCCCACTGAATCAGTACTGGAATCTGGGGACCCCCCACTGAATCAGTACTGGAAACCGGGGACCCCCAACTGAATCAGTAGTGGAAACCAGGGATACCCATAGACTCAGTACTGGGGTCTGGGGACCTGACCCACTGAATCAGTGCTGGTATCTAAAAACACCCATTGAATGACTACTGGTATCGAAGGATCCCCTCTGAATCAGTACTGGAAACTCGTGATCCCCATTGAATCAGTACTGGAAACTGGGGACTCCCCACTGAATCAGTACTGGAAACTGGGGACTCCACACTGAATCAGTACTGGAAACTGGGGATCCCCATTGAATCCGTAGTAGAATCTAAGAACCCCCACTGAATCACTACTGGTATCGAAGGACCCCCACTGAATCAGTACTGGAATCTGGGGACTCCCCTACTGAATCAGTACTGGAAACCGGGGACCCCCGACTGAATCAGTAGTGTAAACCGGCAACCCCGATTGAATTAGTATTAGTATTGTAATCTGGCGATCCCCCACTGTATTGGTACTGGATACCCGGTACCGCCTTTGAATCAGTACTGGAATCTGGGGACCCTTGGCAAAGCAGTACTGGAATCTAAGAACCCCCACTGAATCACTACTAGTATCGAAAGGACCCCCACTGAATCAGTACTGGAATCTGGGGACCCCCCACTGAATCAGTACTGGAAACCGGGGGCCCCCAACTGAATCAGTAGTGGAAACCAGGGATACCCATAGAATCAGTACTGGGGTCTGGGGACCCGACCCACTGAATCAGTACTGGTATCTAAGAACCCCCATTGAATCACTACTGGTATCGAAGGATCCCCACTGAATCAGTACTGGAAACTCGTGATCCCCATTGAATCAGTACTGGAAACTGGGGACTCCCCACTGAATCAGTACTGGAAACTGGGGACTCCACACTGAATCAGTACTGGAAACTGGGGATCCCCATTGAATCCGTAGTTGAATCTAAGAACCCCCACTTCATCACTACTGGTATCGAAGGACCCCCACTAATTCAGTACTGGAATCTGGGGACCCCCCACTGAATCAGTACTGGAAACCGGGGACCCCCACCTGAATCAGTAGTGTAAACCGGCAACCCCCATTGAATTAGTATTAGTATTGTAATCTGGCGATCCTCCACTGAATTGGTACTGGATACCCGGTACCGCCTTTGAATCAGTACTGGAATCTGGGGACCCTTGGCAAAGCAGTACTGGAATCTAAGAACCCCCACTGAATCACTACTAGTATCGAAAGGACCCCCACTGAATCAGTACTGTAATCTGGGGACCCCCCACTGAATCAGTACTGGAAACCGGGGGCCCCCAACTGAATCAGTAGTGGAAACCAGGGATACCCATAGAATCAGTACTGGGGTCTGGGGACCCGACCCACTGAATCAGTACTGGTATCTAAGAACCCCCATTGAATCACTACTGGTATTGAAGGATCCCGACTGAATCAGTACTGGAAACTCGTGATCCCCATTGAATCAGTACTGGAAACTGGGGACTCCCCACTGAATCAGTACTGGAAACTGGGGACTCCACACTGAGTCAGTACTGGAAACTGGGGATCCCCATTGAATCCGTAGTAGAATCTAAGAACCCCCACTGAATCACTACTGGTATCGAAGGACCCCCACTGAATCAGTACTGGAATCTGGGGACCCCCCCGCTGAATCAGTACTGGAAACCGGGAACCCCCAACTGAATCAGTAGTGTAAACCGGCAACCCTCATTGAATTAGTGTTAGCATTGTAATCTAGTGACCCCCACTGAATTGGTACTGGATACCCGGTACCACCATTGAATCAGTACTGGAATCTGGGGACCCTTGGCAAAGCAGTACTGGAATTTAAGAACCCCCACTGAATCACTACCAGTATCGAAAGGAACCCCACTGAATCAGTACTGGAATCTGGGGACCCCCCACTGAATCAGTACTGGAAACCGGGGGCCCCCAACTGAATCAGTAGTGGAAACCAGGGATACTCATAGAATCAGTACTGGGGTCTGGGGACCCGACCCACTGAATCAGTACTGGTATCTAAGAACCCCCATTGAATCACTACTGGTATTGAAGGATCCCCACTGAATCAGTACTGGAAACTCGTGATCCCCATTGAATCAGTACTGGAAACTGGGGACTCCCCACTGAATCAGTACTGGAAACTGGGGACTCCACACTGAGTCAGTACTGGAAACTGGGGATCCCCATTGAATCCGTAGTAGAATCTAAGAACCCCCACTGAATCACTACTGGTATCGAAGAACCCCCACTGAATCAGTACTGGAATCTGGGGACCCCCCACTGAATCAGTACTGGAAACCGGGAACCCCCAACTGAATCAGTAGTGTAAACCGGCAACCCTCATTGAATTAGTGTTAGCATTGTAATCTAGTGACCCCCACTGAATTGGTACTGGATACCCGGTACCACCATTGAATCAGTACTGGAATCTGGGGACCCTTGGCAAAGCAGTACTGGAATTTAAGAACCCCCACTGAATAACTACTAGTATCGAAAGGAACCCCACTGAATCAGTACTGGAATCTGGGGACCCCCCACTGAATCAGTACTGGAAACCGGGGACCCCCAACTGAATCAGTAGTGGAAACCAGGGATACCCATAGAATCAGTACTGGGGTCTGGGGACCTGACCCACTGAATCAGTGCTGGTATCTAAAAACACCCATTGAATCACTACTGGTATCGAAGGATCCCCTCTGAATCAGTACTGGAAACTCGTGATCCCCATTGAATCAGTACTGGAAACTGGGGACTCCCCACTGAATCAGTACTGGAAACTGGGGATCCCCATTGAATTCGTACTGGAATCTAAGAACCCCCACTGAATCACTACTGGTATCGAAGGACCCCCACTGAATCAGTACTGGAATCTGGGGACCCCCCCCCACTGAATCAGTACTGGAAACCGGGGACCCCCGACTGAATCAGTAGTGTAAACCGGCAACCCCCATTGAATTAGTATTAGCATTGTAATCTGGTGACACCTCACTGAATTGGTACTGGATACCTGGTACCGCCATTGAATCAGTACTGGAATCTGGGGACCCTTGGCAAAGCAGTACTGGAATCTAAGAACCCCCACTGAATCACTACTAGTATCGAAAGGACCCCCACTGAATCAGTACTTGAATCTGGGGACCCCCCACTGAATCAGTACTGGAAACCGGGGACCCCAAGTAAATCAGTAGTGGAAACCAGGGATACCCATAGAATCAGTACTGGGGTCTGGTGACCCGACCCACTGAATCAGTACTGGTATCTAAGAACCCCCATTGAATCACTACTGGTATCGAAGGATCCCCACTGAATCAGTACTGGAAACTCGTGATACCCATTGAATCGGTACTGGAAACTGGGGACTCCCCACTGAATCAGTACTGGAAACTGGGGATCCCCATTGAATCCGTAGTGGAATCTAAGAATCCCCACTGAATCACTACTGGTATCGAAGGACCCCCACTGAATCAGTACTGGAATCTGGGGACCCCCCCCCACTGAATCAGTACTGGAAACCGGGGACCCCCGATTGAATCAGTAGAGTAAACCGGCAACCCCCATTGAATTAGTATTAGCATTGTAATCTGATGACATCCCACTGAATTGGTACTGGATACCCAGTACCGCCATTGAATCAGTACTGGAATCCGGGGACCCTTGGCAAAGCAGTACTGGATTCTAAGAACCCCACTGAATCACTACTGGCATCGAAGGACCCCCACTGAATCACTACTGGCATCGAAGGACCCCCACTGAATCACTACTGGAATTTGGGGACCCCCCACTGAATCAATACTGGAAACCGGGGACCCCCACTGAAAAAGTACTGGAATCTAAGATCCCCCATTGAGTCACTAATGGAATTCAGGGACATTGGCCTAACCAGTTTCTACGATTTGAAACTCAAAAGAATACATACAATTATTGAAACAAGTATACGACATAGAAAGTAACAAATTATGAAATATTCATAAACAAATAAAGAATAATCAATATTTTAATTCCAAAAGATGAAGTACAATGCTGGACTCTAGCATGCCACTTTGCCCTTGTTGTTGCTAGTGCAGGCTCTGTTTTTGTCCTTGCTTCGTTTGAGGCCACGCCTTGTCCAGGCGAGAGCCCGTTTGCGGTCCCATGGCTCCTCCCACGAACCCAGCCAAGGACATTAACTTCGTTGATATCTCCAGTAAAAAAGTCCTTCACATTTACACAACTATTTAAAATTGCCAATGTTACATTTTGCCTCTTTATGTACACGTTATTAATTTGCTATCTTTATTTCGTTTTATAAACAGTCATGGATGCCCTGAGTGGGCATCGCAGACCCCCAGGGGGTCCACGGATCACAGCTTATGAACCACGGACCCACGTTATATGAATGCCAACGCTCAGAACTCAAGGTACACAATTTGACAAAATTGACTCCAAACACATTTTATACTTACATTAGCAGGCATAAAAATGATGGCTCTCCCGGCTCGTTGATCCTTTTAACCCGTTTGCTGCTTCTGTCGGACAACGGCCGTCACGAGCGCTACCTCGGTAGTGTGCGCACGTCCGTTGGCCAACGCAGCTCCGCCCGCTTAATAGAGCGCTCCGCACTGGCTCGAAACGTTCGAAGCAGCAAACGGTTCAAGAAATGGCCAAACACCCCCCAACATTTAGGGACATATTCATCTGAAGGTAACACCGGGCAGGAAGGCATCTTACTGTGCGGTGTTACTGGGAAAGGGCAGGAATGCATCGTAGTTAACACAACATGGCGCTTTCCAGCCTTTTGTCAGTGCTGGCGCACAATGACTGCCAAGCGCCAACGCAGACACCCTTTCACCATGGTGCAAGGGTGGCTGACTTGCAGGCAGGATTGATTCTGTGCAATAAGAGGCACCTTCCTGCACAGAAGCAACCCCCTGAGGCATTTCCCTATTGTGCAGTCCACATAGAAAGAGGAAGAAACAAAGAGAAATAACCATGATTTTTCAAGCCACCCAGGGCCAGACAAACCGTCCTTGCGTGGCCCGATAGATCACCTTTTGGGCTTGCGCTGTGCATGTACCACCTTGCGTCGTGCAAAAGCGACACAACCCCCTAGATAAATAGGGCCACTAATCCAAAGTTGGTTCAAACCAAAGCAATTTTAGAACATTTGTTTCTTGTTTGGTGAAATGTTTTTTTTTGGGAGGGGGGGAATGTGTTTGTATTTTGATGAAATATCTTCACATGCGCCTATTTTTAACATTTCCATGCCTGCACAAACTTAAAGCCTGCACAGTTTTTCCTGTAAAACCAAGCGTGACTTTTACTATTTATATGTGTATTTTCCAATATAATCCCACCTTTGTATATTTAATACGAGCTAAATTGTTTTTTTAGCAGCACACGTGGCAAAATGCGCCTTTAATGTAAGCTTAATTGTTTTTCAGTCACAACGCACGTCTACATTGATAATTTGTTGCATATTTCAATCAAACCAATGTTTTAGGCGTAGCCTGGCATATGTTGCTTTAGCACAAATAGTTCAGTTGACTGACACCTGCCAGTCTAGTCTTCAAGCACTGAAACTGTAGGGTAAGATCTGTTCTGGCAAAGCCCTCCTGCCTTTAACACTCTTCCTCTCAGTATTGCTTACCACCCTGTTCTGCTCCATAAATGTTTCTACATCTGTGCTAAATACTCTCAGTGCTGCAGTGTATGTAAAGGACACTTTGTAGTCAACATTTGTTAACATTTAGTAAATTCCTTCCCCTCTCATTTGCATTAAATTTATGTGCAATTATATAAAAAATACACAAACATTAAGGATGTATATGCTAACATATAAATAAACAGTATTCAATATCCCCCCCACACAACAATTTTTTTTTCGGCATGATTTTGTAAAACGTCAACCTTCCACCGGTATTTTGACTCTCACCTATAAAACTGTGCATTATGTAACTGGAAGACATTCAGCTCGCTGAGGTACCTTGCTTTCTTTTGTTACCGAGATGGCAAAGTGTATGCCCGGTTCACTTACCCTACGAGTGTCACCTTACCCTCTACAGCTAAAATATTAGATACATAGGATTTTGAGATAGGTTTTCTTCAGGCGCGAACCAGAGTATACAAGACAACGAAAACAACAATTTAGAAAAAACGTAAACACGTGCAGCGGTATGCACGAGTGGACGGATGTGCACTGGGGTCACGTTTATAAGCTGCTTTTGCGGAGAAGTGGCTTTTAATAATAATAATAATAGTAATAAAGTGAAGACCTCGCTCTTTTACGAGCTATTCACTAAGATGACCTCAGGCACTTTTAGGAAACCTGTAACATCTCTTCACAGGAAAGAACTGCAGACATTGTAACATTTATAACAGATGCTTCAGTGTCTTTTCTAGGGGGGAAAAAGAGAAACACTAGTGATAGAAGTATTTTATATATCTATATATGCCCAAAAGTATATATGTTCATTTCAAGGGGAGCACATGTTTTCTGATACGCTAAAACCATTTATTATTAAAGCACTTTAGTTCTTGCATGTTTTTACTTTGACACCGCACTTTGTATGTGACAACTATTCAGCTCACTGAGCCACCTTTCTTGTGAGCGGCAAGCATTCAGCTCACTGAGCCACCTTTCCTGTAAGTGGTAAGTATTCAGCTTACTGAGCCACCTTTCCTGTAAGTGGTAAGCATTCAGTTCGAAGGTACTCAAAACTACCATTAGTGCCCATCCGACATGTTCTATGGCATTGAGATTGCGTTTATTTAGAGCTTACTCAAAAAAATGCACCATATTTACAAAGTGACACATCTAGGTAGATATTATACCTGCGTCAGGCATCATGTATGCAGGGGGAGCTTTCCGATGCAAGAAAGGGTCGTAGAAGTGACGCAGTGAAATCTATGAGATTTCACTGCGCCACTTCTAGGACGCAAATGCGTCAATATCTTACGCCTGCCTCATGGCAGGTGAAAGACTGATGCAGGCACATGTGCAATGGGACTTGCCCATGTGTAATGACCCATTGCTCGAGTTGCGTCACTTTGTAAACCTCTTCGCCATATTGTACCTGCGTCAGGTATAATGTATGCAGGGGGCGTTCCGACACAAGAAAGGGTCGTAGGAGTGACACAATGAAACCTACTAGATTTTACTGCACCACTTCTAGGAAGCAAATGCGTCAATATCGTACACCTGCCTCATGGCAGGCGTAAGACTGACGCAGGCACATTTAACATAGGACTTTAGTGACACACTCCAGCAATTCGGCATTTTTGCGCCTACAGATATGTCAGAAATACTGACATATCTGTAACTCCTTGCGACAAAATGAGCCATACTGTAAATATGACTCATCATCGGTGTCGCAAGGAGGGCGCAATGAAATGTGACTCAGCGCTGTTTTTTCGCAGTGATGCGTCACTTTTCATAAATGAGGGCATTCATTTACTGCACTGTTCCAATTTTACACTACACTTCATAAGTGGCAAACATGCCACTCACTGACCCACCATTCCTTCCTGAAATAATAGTGTACACACCATCCTCCTATTCTAAACTATTCTCCGATATACACAAAATAACACCCTTTAAAAATCTATCATATCCTCTCCCCTTTTCCCTCTGTTTCTCACACACTATTTGTAATCCCCTTTCTTTATATATATATATATATATATATATATATATATATATATATATATATATATATATATATATATATATATATATATATATATATATATATATATATATATATATATAGTGGAGAAGTGTGGCTCACTGGTTAGAGGAGGCAGACCTGGAAGCAGAGGTCAGCCCGGAACCAGGGTGCAATTCCCGGCTCGGCGGGGTCTTGAGTCCTAAAATGTCCATGGACTCGACAATTCTCGCTCCGGTGCCTACTCGATTCACGGGTTCACACTCTGCGACTCTGGGCAATAGCTTGCTTAATCTCCACAATGGCCCCTCGTGGCGGGATGCCTGGCTTTCACCTTGCGGATACCCTGCCGGGGTTATCTCACAGGGGAATACCAGGACGGGTTCCCTAAGCAAGCGCCTAGAAACCGCTTGGTGATTTGCTCTATATAAATTCATGTACATTTACATTTACATTTATATCAACAACAACGTCATCAAAAAATGTACTATCGCTCGCATACTTCCTTTCTATTAAAACTCTACAACTATCACCAGTATCTCTTCACAGAACACATAGTTTAACTACACAAATACAATAAACACTCAATTCAACAAAACACACATAAACAAATACCAATTTCAATACTACACACATACATACATTACACACCACATACACATACTACACTACAAAACGAAAGACACAGATACACAACATTAGAAGTTACGACACAAATAGCTCCACTCTCACAAATACGAGACCTATTGCATTGCAAATGCTTGTTAATGTTGATTTCCTAAATACGACCACAAATCTTGCCTGCAGCAAACACAGATGCATGCAGCCCCCAAACCTTACAAATACCCACACAGTGCCTCTCTACAAGTACAAACCTCCACTGATTTGCAAACTTAGGCTCCTGATTTTGTTCCAGGGCCCTGTTTTTGTCGCAGTCCCACCCCCAGTACAGACAGGTAACGGGAACAGACTCACCTGCGGAAAACCACAAGTTCGGGCTTCCTTTTAAAGTCAGGAATGACCCTGATATACAGATTTCCAAACTGCAGAATTCCTCCCAGGATCAGGTCCCCCTCTCGTTCATTCGCCCACGACATTTCGATCTTTAAAGCACAGCTGGGGCCCGGGCCCCCCGGGGCCGCAGATGCAGCCGTAGAAAGGAGGAGCAGGGCGGCCATGCCCAAGAGCACACGTGCGCCCGGGGTCACACGGAGCGTCAGCAGGCACCGGGCAGGCGCTGGCTGCACCCTTGCCATCCTGCTCACCCGCACAGAGCGCCCACCAGAGACTGAGCCACAGGGCAGCACTCACTCACCCGGGCAATGCACCACCTGAGACAGAGCTCCAGTACAGCCCCACTCACTCCTGCAGAGCCCCAAACAGACCCACACTATGGGGCATCCACTCACCCCCTGTGGAGCACCCACTCACCCCTGCAGAGCACCCAGCTGGCAGACACTATAGAGTGCACATTCACCTACACAAAGCAGTAACCAGAGACAGAACCACAGTATATTCACCTCTACAGAGCGCCCATCACTGGCAGAGCCACAGGTGGAGTGCCAAAGTACAGCTCCCACTCACCCACACAAAGTGCCCACCTGAGATAGAGCCACAATATAGAGCCACAGTGCAGCACCCACTCACACACGCAGAGCACCCATGAGAGGCATACCACAGTACAGCGCCCACCTGAGATAGAGCCACAATATAGAGCCACAGTGCAGCACCCACTCACACACGCAGAGCACCCATGAGAGGCATACCACAGTACAGCGCCCATTCACCCCTGCAGAGCACCTATCAACGGAAGAGCCGCAGTACAGTGCCAGAGTACAGCTTCCACTGACCCACACAAAGTGCCCATCAGGGGTAGAGCCACAGTGCAGCACCCACTCACACACGCAGAGCACCCGTGAGAGACAGAGCCACAGTACAACGCCCATTCACCCCTGCAGAGTGTCCGTGACTGGAAGAGACACAGTACAGCGCCCACTCACCCTCCCAGAAAAAGACCATCAGGGGCAGTTTAACAGTGCAGCATCCACTCACCCATCAAGAGAATGACCATCAGGTGAATGTTACCAATACAACACTCTCTCACCCACACACAGCACCTATCACAGACAGAGCAGTAGTACAGCAGTCACTCACCCCACCAGAGTGCCCATTAGACAAGCAAAAGTGCCCCTGTCAGCCACCCACGTAGAGAACGACCATCAGGCGCATGCTAACAGTGTAGTGACCAGTCACCCACACCCAGCACCCATCAGAGACAGAGCAATAGTACAGCAATCACTCACCCCTGCAGAGTGTCCATCAGAGACCGAGCCAAGTGCTGCTCTCAGCCACCCACGTAGAGAACAACCATCAGGCGCATGCTAACAGTGTAGTGACCAGTCACCCACACCCAGCACCCATCAGAGACAGAGCAATAGTACAGCAATCACTCACCCCTGCAGAGTGCCCATCAGAGACCGAGCCAAAGTGCTGCTCTCAGCCACCCACATTGAGAACAACCATCAGGCGCATGCTAACAGTGTAGTGACCAGTCACCCACACCCAGCACCCATCAGAGACAGAGCAATAGTACAGCAATCACTCACCCCTGCAGAGTGTCCATCAGAGACCGAGCCAAGTGCTGCTCTCAGCCACCCACGTAGAGAACAACCATCAGGCGCATGCTAACAGTGTAGTGACCAGTCACCCACACCCAGCACCCATCAGAGACAGAGCAATAGTACAGCAATCACTCACCCCTGCAGAGTGCCCATCAGAGACCGAGCCAAGTGCTGCTCTCAGCCACCCACATTGAGAACAACCATCAGGTGCATGCTAACAGTGTAGTGACTAGTCACCCACACACAGCACCCATCAGAGACAGAGCAATAGTACAGCAATCACTCACCCCTGCAGAGTGCCCATCAGAGACAGAGCCAAGTGCTGCTCTCCGCCACCCACGTAGAGAACAACCATCAGGCGCATGTTTACAGTGTAGCGACCAGTCACCCACACCCAGCACCCATCAGAGACAGGGCAATAGTACAGCAATCACTCACCCCTGCAGAACGCCCATCAGAGACAGAGCCAAGTGCTGCTCTCCGCCACCCACGTAGAGAACAACCATCAGGTGCATGCTAACAGTGTAGCGACCAGTCACCCACACCCAGCACCCATCAGAGACAGAGCAATAGTACAGCAATCACTCACCCCTGCAGAGTGTCCATCAGAGACAGAGCCAAGTGCTGCTCTCAGCCACCCACATTGAGAACAACCATCAGGTGCATGCTAACAGTGTAGTGACTAGTCACCCACACACAGCACCCATCAGAGACAGAGCAATAGTACAGCAATCACTCACCCCTGCAGAGTGCCCATCAGAGACCGAGCCAAAGTGCTATTCTCAGCCACCCACATAGAGAACAATCAACAGGTGCATGTTTACAGTGTAGCGACCAGTCTCCCACAAATAGTGCGCACTAGAGACAAATCCACAGCGCAGCTCCGGTGGAACAGCGCAGCTCCGGTGGAACAGAAGGCACGTCTACCCCTGCTTTATAGCCCTCTGCCTGAACACATCTGGGTGCCTGTCTTCATTCTAACAATAGGATAACAACATATTTTGCTCTGCTGCTCAATCTTTGGAGAATCATGCCCAGGTGAGTATGTGATCATTTCCAAGATTAATTTTACATTTGTTTATTGAGAGTCATGCCACCTGACCACCCTCAGCCACCTCTTCTCCAGAGGGGCAGATGGTGTGTCCTGCCATGAATTACAGCTGCATCTCCCTAGATGGATGGCGTTGAACCAGTCATGGCTAAACATGGAAGCCTCAGATGAGCCACTTTCAAAACAATTTTCAGTGCTGTAGCCCATACCCTGGGCAAAACTCAAATATACAATGACAGCACCTGAGCCTCCCACTCTTAAAGCAACAAACAACTGGAGTCTGCAAGGAACTCTCCGCGAACTAAAGACATCACTAAAACGGAGGAGATGGGTGAACAAAAGAGCAAAGGAAAACGAATTATGGGCAAAACTTCTCCATGATGCAAACCAGAAAAACAGTGCCAAATTCTGGCAATCAGTTAACAAACTGTAGCGGCCTAATCACCCTAGCATAGACTCTAATATCACTGAAGCTACCTGGGTTGACTAACTCTTCAAACAGCTTAACGATCAAGAACCAGAAACAGTCACTCCCCTTGTCAATTCGGGAAACGTCTGCATCAACAATTTAATAAGGGCAGGAACAAATCAACTCCGCCCAAGCAATGTCGACAGTGGACAACTCAAGCCGACGCAGCTGGACACGGCACTGCCATCATGCCCACACTGCCCACCAAGTGCAGTAGACGAGCAAAATGGTCTCTTGGCTATAGCAATAAGGAAACACATAGCCAGAGGTAGATGGGCGGGAGCACCTGGCCCAAATGGCATACCACCAATGTACAAACAGGATCTCAAATTTTGGTGCTACGCACTAGCTCCTGTGTTTGGACATGCTCTAAGAACCACAGCATTTCCAGAGTCATGGAGAGGCTCAATTATTAGCCCTATATATAAGCAAGGAGCAATGTCTGCTCCAAACAAATACCGCCTGATAGCCCTTATAGATACTGAGGCTGAATAATATGCAGAGATTATATTAAATGATTCGGTTAGCTGATCTTCCACGAACCACATTATGCCTATAACTCAAAACAGCTTTCCGTCAAGGGCATGGTACTATAACTAATATTAAGGCCTTAACTATGCTTATGGATGCTGCAAAGCAGGCCAAATGCCCCCTATACCTTTGCTTCACCATCTATTCAGCAGCCTTCGATCACGTTGACCGTGCCAGGCTCTGGCACAATTTGGACAGATGGGGTATACCACCACCGCTCTTAGACCAACTTATACAACTGCATACTAATTCATGGATCAGAATTAAACTAGGCGCTGGTAAGTAGCTTTCCAGCAGAATCACCACTACAACAGGGTTAAAGCAAGGATGCGTTCTAGCCCACTTTTTATTTAGCCTTTTTCTGGCGGACGTACCGGGAGAACTGGACAGTTGCTCTTCCCACGCTCCGAAGCTTGGCGGCATGATAATGACAAATTTGCTATATGCTGACGACTTAGGGCCAGATGTAGGTAGGCTTTTACCGGTCGGTAACGGCAGAAATCGGCCATTACCGACCGGTAATAGCCTTTTCTTATGTAGGTGGTATATTTACTGATTCGGTAAATAACGAATCGGTATTTACCGATTCGGTATTTACCGAATCATCATTTACCGATTCGGTATTTACCGAATCGGTAAATGAGATTTAGGAAGCACTTTAAAGAGTGCTTTTGTGCTTTAGGGATTCGTTATTTACCACCAACTATTGGTTGGTGGTAAATAAGGAAATCCTGTGTAAATGCAAATGTGTGCATTTACACCTGTGCCATGTGACAGACATACATGCCCTTAGGGCATGTATGTATGCCACATGTGCACACCAGCACTATTCAGGGGTGCAACAGGGTGTCAAAGTGACACCCTGCCACCCTTGACTATTTCCCTATTTTACTGAATCAGGCCCATAGGAATGAATGGCAATAACCGAATCGGTAAATACCGATTCGTTAATTACCGAATCTTAACGATTCTGTAATTTTTATCGAATAATTACCTACATTGGATTTACCGATTCTAAAATACCGAATCGGTAAAGTTCGGTATTTTAGAATCTGTAAATCCTATTTACCTACATCTAGCCCTTAGTTCTGATCAGTCAAACTCCTATCAGACTTCAGCACCTCCTAGATGCAACTTACAAATTCTCGCAACGGAATGCTCTAAATATGAAGGGGGGAGATGTAGGTATTTACAGAATTTGAAATACCGATTCGTAAATATTCGGTATTTACCGATTCGGTAAATACCGAATCGGTATTTCCTATTGATTCCTATGGGCTGTGAAGCCCATAGGAATCAATGGGAAATACCGATTCGGTAATTACCGAATCGGTAAATACCGATTCCTGCAAGGGTGCAGGGGGTGTCACTTTGACACCCTCTAGCAACCCAAATACAGGCATGTGTGCCATGTGGCACACAGACATGCCCTAAGGGCATGTCTGTCTGTCACATGGCATAGGTGTGCATGCACACATGTGCATGCACACCTGGTTTCGGTATTTTACCACCCAATTGAATTGGGTGGTAAAATACCGAATCTGTAAGGCCTTTGGGACTCAGATGAGTCCCACCTACATTTGGATTTACCGAATCGGTAAAATTACAGATTCGGTATTTTACAGAATAGGTAATTTTACCGAATCGGTAAATTTACCGATTCTGTAAAATGAAGGCCCCTACCTGCCAATTACTAAATACCGGTCGGTAACGGCCGAAATCGGCCGTTACCAACCGGTATTTCGGCTCCTACATCTGGCCCTAGGTCTGACAGACGTCTGGAACACCTCAATGAGCTACTCGGTTTTAAAAGAATTAGTAACAAACTCAACAAGACTCATTTCAGCCATAGAGGACAAGAAAGCATTATCCAAACGAGCTCATGGCTGGGTTGTGCTCAATAATTACGATGTCCTTAAACCTTAACCCTATTTCAAGGCAGGAATCAAGATTGTGACTAAGGAAAAATTCTTAAGACTCCATTTGGGAGTCGGTTCAATCAGTCCGTTTTTACCCCCTTGTGAAAAAAGAGGAGGAGACCAGCCTTGCCGTCTGTGCGCTTGCGGTACGGAGAATCTCATTCACATTATATATGTCTGTAACAAGCTAAAGGACATACAGAAAAATTTGTTGAAACCATTCTTTAACCAGCATAGAGTAAGGTCCTGTAGGCAGGCGGTGATGCTGTGCTTTAATCCAACTTTAGTACAGCTGAACTGCCTCCTTACAATTTTTTTGACTTAACAGCATTGAGACTGAAAAAACCTATTCTCAGCAGTTAAAATCTGGCCCCGTACAATGGTTTTGGGCACTTTTTGATCCAGCCCTGTAATGCTACACAATGGCTTCGTATAATGGCAACAGGACATCACAATCAGGGGCAACAGGGTGCTGTTATTTGTTGGACAAGCACATCTCGTCAGCTTAACCTGTTGCGTGCTAATGACGAGCTCATGAGGCACATTTGAGCTGCATTCATGATGAGCTGAGCTTGTCACGGCCGTTGGAACGTTCGCACGCGGGGATAATTTCCCCGCTGTGCTGAACGTTCTAAAACGGGTGTGGCCGTGACGAGCTCAGCTCGTCATGAGTGCAGCTCCACCGGGCCTCATGACAAGCTGAGCTCGTCATGAGCATGGCGGCGCCGCCCACGGCCGCTCCCCCCCCTGCACAGCAGGAAAAAACTCCCCGCTGGGAAGGGGTTCAACAGATAGCTCTTATTAAACTGATTTTTAACACACTGTGAATTAATTGTGTCTGGGATGCAAGCACCTCTGAGTTCAATTTTAAGTTTTTACATATAACACAAAGCAGTTTCTTTAAACTTTGTAATTCTTGTATTAGTGCAAAGTTCTTTGAATTTATTGTTAATGTACTATATGCAATGGTTTTAATTAATCAATCAGAATAAAAATGTACTTACTTACTTACTCATGTACTGGGACAAGTACCTTGACATGTATTTTGGCATGTCCTTTGGCATATAATAGGACATGTGCTTAACATACAACAGGACATGTACTTTCATATATACCAGGACATCTGCGTAACATGTACTAGCACATACTTACTTCCAGATACAGGACAAAACGCATTCATAGAAAGGACCCCCCCATGTTTGGGAACATGGATGGAGTTAAAATCTGGGTAAACACATGAAACGTGCGATGACTAACCATAATGAACCATTTTATGGTCCCATCCAAGATAATGGTCAATATGTTTCAGACTACGTACGCCAACTAGGGTTAGTGGCTTTCTTCAGGACCGTGAGGTCAGTTATGGATCCCTTTTGCAAACCAGATGGACACTGTCCACTGGTTATACCTTTGATCTCTCAACGGGGAACTTGGACAATATCATGGCTTCTCCTAAGGATAAACAGGCAATAAAAATGCATATACCCTCGAGGTTTCATAGAAAAGCTATGTTAGGCACCTTGGTGACATTAACAGTCTGATCCAACTTTTTGTGAATGCAAAATAATTTTCTATGTGCAGGAGTACATCAACTTAGTGCAAACTAACTATGAGGGTGAGTAAAAATAGATAGACCCTGTGGGACAAAGGGAAGGAAAATGTGGAGACGACTTATTTAAGATTTACATTTTACAACCTGTCATATTTCCTGCGTCAATGGAAATCCTAAATATGTCCTCCTCTCTGCCTAGGAGGCAGCACATTAGAAATATATAGCAGAAAATCTAGAACGTACAAATCAAGGGGTTCAAAAACATATGGACTCTTTTTTTTTTACTGGTATACCAATTTTCATTTTCGATAAACCGATACATGACAGTCTTCTATCTCGCCCCAACTGGCACATGCAAATGAAAGGCTCTAACCCCTAATTGTTACCAACATGCTCATTGACACCTGTGTGTAGTAAAAATTAATATCCACTTCTTTAATCCCCTATAGAAGATGGTCATGTGACAGTTGTCTGTCTGTACGGGCTCCTTCCACCCACTTATTAAAGAAACTGCATTGGCTGCCCATCAGGAAATACAGTGTATACAAGCTGTGCTGTCTGATGCTCAAAGCCTTCTATAAATACTCTCCTGCTCTCCTCTGCTCCTGGCTCAGTCACTATCAGCCTTCTAAACACTTAGGGGCAGATTTATGTTAACTGGCGCATCCCCAGGGATGCGCCGGTTAATGTGTGCCACAGTGTGCCACAGCTCCGCCACCCATGGTGCGCCGCATTGTAAATGCGGCGCACCATGGGGGAAAAACGGCACAGATGCGTGACGCATCTGTGCCGTAAAGGTGGCGCATTGCTGGAGTTGCGTCGCAAGCGCGACGCAGCTCCAGCAAGGCTTGGGGGTGCCCCATCTTCACAATGCTGCATCAAGACCTACGCCTGCTTCAAGCAGGCACAGGGTTTTGACGCAGCATTGGCCTCATAAATCTGCCCCTCAGGAGCTCATTACGATGTCGGGCGGAAAGCCTCCTCCCGACAGTCAGACAGGGCCGGATTGAGAACCAAAACTGGCCCTGGCAAAGTGCTCGGCCTCATCCCCCCACCCACGGGGGGTTGGGGGTACTGCGGAGCTCTTTGCCACGGCCGGTTTTCGGCTGATTTTGGTACAGGGCCGATTTTGCAACTATGCTGCAAAAACTGTAACAAAAACCGCCCCCTGGGACCCAAAACCGGCCCACACCCGTGTGGCGCACCGGGGGATTGCCCGGTGTCCGCTACGGCCAGTCCGGGCCTGCAGTCAGATTTTCCTCAATGTGTTGGAGCCCTTCCGACTGATTCGGTTGGTTTACATCCACCCGACTGATTTCGATGTTTGCAGCCAGAAGGTGAACCTTGTGGCTTTCTGAATAGGTTCCAACCGGCTCTCGGAGTATTCGTGTTGGTCGGAACCGCATTGTACACAACTATTGACAGCATTTCGTCCTCAGGATTACAATGATGATTTCCAGCAGCCTTCTTGTGCCGGCCTGTCTTGCATAATAAGGCTGTCGGAAAGTGACTTTGGGGGGCCCTAGCAGGGCACTCTTCAAACTGCGTCCTCTGGTTGGTGCCCGAGGAGGTACCTAAGGGACCACCATGTAAAACCCTGCACTGTGTGGCAGGGACCGTGGGGTGCCTGTGACAGAGGGCAGGGTTTTACACACACACACACACAATTTCCTCATTGGAGCCTGTGTTACGGCCGGCTGTCAGGTAGAACACAAGCTCCCAAAGAATTCAATGGGAATCCGACCAAACAGTGTTCGGTTGCATTGTAATCGGGTGGGTGGAACAGCTAACCACGAGTCGGTTGGTCCCGATTTCACGTCAGTGTTGGGCAAAAAGTTTCGACACTACATCGTAATGAACCCCTTAATGTCCACTAATAAAGCCCCTTTGCAGACCCCTTGCATTCGCTTTGCCAGATGTAGTGGTAGGTCTTTCTTTATCCTAGCCCCTGACATAGGAATAAGCTGCTCATCCATATCTGCACCTTCCCCGACTTTCAGAACTTCGAGAAGTTGCTAAGAAAATGGCTGTTGTTAATTTCACTCTGCTTTGGCCCACAGTGCAAGCTCTTCGATGCTATGTCAGGAGTAAGTCATGCACTATACCAATGCCATAGATAAAATAAATCACACAGGGTTGTTTCCTAATTCTATCCAGTTAGATTGGAGGAGGAAGCCTCACCCACTGGTTGTGG
Source organism: Lissotriton helveticus (assembly GCF_964261635.1). Taxonomy (NCBI): domain Eukaryota; kingdom Metazoa; phylum Chordata; class Amphibia; order Caudata; family Salamandridae; genus Lissotriton; species Lissotriton helveticus. The sequence goes on along the minus strand of NC_136058.1, from coordinate 389,251,672 downwards.
CATGCTTCATCACAGGCAACCTCATCCCACTCTGGCAAGATGGTACTACCAGGGCGGGCTCAACCAAGTACAGAGGGAATCATTGTTAAAAATCAACTGGACACAACGGGGTTCAGCCAGACTAAAAGTACCTGGAGTTAAGCCCAGGGTACCTTTAATAATGGGTACCTTAGGTACAGCTAAAACCTACATAGTGAATGCTACACGGGTACAAGGACCCATCCATCCATGTATTGCCAACATGTTTCTGCCCATATACATGCCAATACTAGTCTAGGACATTCGTCAGGGCTGAAAGGCGATCTCTATCTCCACTTCCTACACTAAATGAGTGTTAAGTGCAGAGTTATCAGAATCTGAATCCTACCTTGGCAACCGAGGTAATGGACCCTGTAATAAAAATAAATACAAAAAAACACATTTTATGAAAACTCATAAAACAGTACATTTATGGCACTCAGGTGATAGGTCACACGCATGGTAATCAAACACTTTAAGCACATGTGTAATGTATAGTGGTGACACTGCACTGCAAATGAAAGACAACACTCATGTTTTAGTTGAACACATGCTCAAACTAGATTGCCTGCTTACCCTAACTCTAAGGAACTAGAGCTGCTTGGTCTGTAAGGAGGAGGTATCTTTTTTAGTCACACACTGTGATTGTGTTCACTGGTACAATGCATTTGTGAGATTATCACATTTATTTAAAAGCAAGCACCCAGGGGTGGATATGTTGTTTATATGCTCAAAATATTTTAATCAAGTATTAGCCCCCATGATTAGGAATAATGCATTACTTGAGACTATTGAGGGTTATTGATCAAATCCACAACCCTCACATGGTGATCTCATTAAAATTAAGATGGGACCAATGGATTACCTTTATGAATATATCGGGAGTTGAGCGATATCTTGACATGTCACCAGTAATGTTCAATTTACTGCGTGACTGCAAACATTATATCAAAAAGCTTTCCCAATAGCATTGGTGGCAGTGCGGGCGCCCGCTATCGAGAGCCAGTATCATTAAATGAGAAAATGGCGTGTGACGGCATCGCCACAAAGTGCTCAGGCGTACGTCTGCATCTAAAGGGCTCATTGGAAATGTTGTATCCAGGACGAGCGATTCCCACCAGAGAACGAGAATGGCCCCCCATGACTTTTGGGGTCTGCATGAGGAAATAAAGGAACAGACCCCTAAAGAGAGAAGAAAGAATGAAGACTAACCTTTAACCAAAAACTGTAAAAAACACTTTTCAGCAGAGTATGAGGCATAACTCGACTAACGCAGTACTAAACCCTTCAACCATTAGTGAGACAAGGTACATAACACACACATAACCCACCATCCCAGACAAAACTTCTATATTAGAACATCTTTCACACTTTATATGTACCAAAATATAAGGAAAGATATTTGGAGGACAAAGGCATCATGCATAAAATACTCCTGCTGAAGGTTCAATCAAGCCCACCACATTAAGCCTTTGCTATCATAAAAAATCTGATTGGGGTCAAGAGTTCAAGCTATACATTCAAGGTCTCATAGCATAGACTATCTAGACAGAAACCTCTGATTTTCAAGTCATCCAAGATTTTCTCTTAAAAAAGTATATTTCCTGTTGCTATTCAGAGACAACTAAGAAATGTCATCATTGAGTCCTTGGAAATCTATTCAAACAGCATCAATGATTCTGTCATGATTTTATGAAATAGATTTAGCATTTCGATGACATGCCAAACCAGATCCTGATTGGTATGTCCCACATCAATAAAGTGTTTGGTCAATTTAGTGGCTTCACACTTACATCTTATGCTGCTACAATGTTCAGCGATTTTGGTACATACATTCCTCGTGGTCATCCCTACATGCATCAGATCACAAGGACACTTAATAATATGCACCACGTGCTTAGAATTGCAATTGGTAATTTGTTTTAATTTCCAAGGTGTCTGTAACCCTAGGTCTATCTCAGTTACCCTAAGTGTCAGGCAGAACACATTACAGTTGCCTCAATCAAAGTTTCCCATGGGGGGCCGGTAAGTTCCACAGGGTAGATTATCCATTCTTGCTCTCCGGCCTCTTGGGGCATGTCCGCATTAAAATATCTCTCAGGCTTCTACCTCTTCTAAAAGAAAACATTGGCTTCTACAAATTCAGATTGCCTGGCATCAAAATGCACCAATTCTTATTTAAAATTGTCTTGATTGCTTTGGAGCTAGAACCATAGGTGGTAACACAAATATGGCTGTCCTTCTTGGTTTTCATCTAACTCATTTGGAGTTGATCTCTCCCGTTATTCAGAGCCTTCTTATTTGCTTTGTCAGTCAGATGGAGAGGATCATTTTTCCCTAAAAGTTTGCAAGACAGATTTTTTCACATTAGCCTTCTAATCCTGTACTTTGGTGTAATTATGTCTATGGTGTAAGAACTGCACCACAGGGAGATTCTTTCAAAAGAAGAAGGTTGTTTCTATGAGTGGGTATGTAAAATACATCTGTTTTAAAACTCCCATTCTCTGCGTAAATCATGAAGTTAAGAAAGGACAATTTCTCTTCATCTGTTGTAATAGAAAGTTTAAAAAAAGGTTCAAGTGAATTCAGTCAATTGGAAAAGATTGCCGCCTCTTGTTCATTGCCTTGAATTACCAGAAGGATGTCATCTATGAGGAATCCTAAAGTAGAAAGGCGTGACGCACAGCGTGTATGAGACGCAAAATTAACTAATTGACTTTCTTGATTAGCTTTCCATGTGTTTTTTTCAGTTGATTTTTTGGGTGCTCCAATAGGTAGTGTAACCGACCTTTTACACCAAATTGAATAACATCATGTGCGAACATTAGCATCTGGACGCATCCCTATATGTGGGCACTCACTTCAGGTTCAGTCAAAAAATGACAGACTCCTCTTTGAATTTTATCATTCAGTTCTTAGTTACTTTTTAATGTTCATTTCACATTATTATTTTCAGTTCCATTTGGTTAAATCATTTTCAATTCATGAATTCATTATATTGCTCAATTGCCCCGATGCATTTCGGGCCAATGTGCCCTTTTTCCAGGAGCTCTGAAAAGGATTAAACACGAATAAACATATGTAATCATGAAACCATAATATTCATCAAGTCAAAATCTATGCATCATGCTCTTCAAACCATTATCGTGTGCTTAACCCAGTGTGTGTAGTAATTACATTATCGCTTGTGGGTGGGAGTTGGTGGAACCGTGATCGTGAACCAGTGTAAAGAGGGTGTTAAAAAAGTTGTTAGCAGAACGGATAAAAATGGGAAAGCTTACGTGTCCAGTTCAGGAAAAAAGTCGCTCGAGTCTAAGAACGAAAAAACATACGTGTTGTTTAGGTCTCTAAAAGCATTGAGCTCGAACAAGCTCAGTGCAGGAGCCATGGCGAGAATAATTCTCGACTTACTTGTAGTGGTTTGGCCGTTGTTGGTAACGGGAGCCCGATGGAACCGAGGTTCTGGAAGCTGGTGAACAGTAGTTCGCATGGCTGGGTTGGTGAATCATTTTTAACATCGTGAAAACCACCAAAGGGAGCGGACGTGACGGGGAACCTAAAGATGTATGTGAGATACATCGACGACTTATTTTTTATCTGGAAAGGTACTAAAGAGAACCTAATCACAGCGTTAGAGGAACTAAACGAAAAAGACCATAGAATACAACTTACATGGCAACTGAGTGAGAACACAATAACCTTTCTGGATGTTTCAATTAAACGCACTAACACAGGACTAGAGACTGATCTATTTAGGAAGGAAACTGATTGTAACAACACCCTTCACCATTCAAGTTTCCACCAGAACTCCTTGAAACGCCATTTGCCCTACAGTCAGATGTTGCGGGTTAGACGCATCACCTCAAACCCAGAAACATGCGCTCAACGCATGCATGAGATGAGTATAAGGTTCCTAGAGAGAGGATACCCACAAGACATGGTCAAGGAAGCAGCTAACAGAGCATCAGATACCACAAGGGAGAAAGCACTCAGCAGAGCAGAGAAAACAGAAGACACACGCATGGTAATAGTGTCTAAGTATTCAACCCTTAGTGGAAGATACAAGAAAATTATTTTAATCCATTGGAGAATCCTATCATCAGAACCTGATTTCAAGGATCTATTTAAACAACCACCAATATTCGCTTTTACACAAGCTGACAACCTAAAAGAGATCGTATCCAAGGAACCATCTCCACAAATTCTATATAAAGGCACTCAAGCATGCTTGAATTGTAACAGCTGCAACAACGTAATAAAAGGCAACACAATAAGTCACCCGATGAAGGGCAATAACATCAAATTACATGTTAATGCAACTTGTGACTCTAGCAACTTAATCTATCTTCTCAAATGCCCTTGTGGGAAGATTTATATTGGAAAAACAGAAAGGAAAATAAAGGTTCGCCTAAACGAACACAAATCCAATATACGGACAAAAAATGCCAAATCAAGCATAGCGACACATTTTACTGAACATCAACACAACGTGGCGCAACTGAAATTCATGGTATTTGAAATCATTTAAAAGAAAGATGGAAGGGACAACAACAAAACCCTCCTACAACGTGAACTGACATGGATTTATCGTTTACAGTCACAAAAACCATTAGGGCTTAATGACCGTATCGAATTAAGTTGTTTTTTGTAATTACAATTCGTGGCATTTATGACACTATGCACCCTTGCGGCATATGAATGTTCTTGTACACTATGGTTTATTTCATGCTCCACACCTTCTTTTCACATCCAACATGGCTGACACACTAGTCGATTTCTTTTTTCGAGCCGGTTTTTGAGTCCTTCCTCTATCTTTTGTGAGAGTGCCGGTTCCCCGTCACGTCCGTTCCCTTTGGCGGTTTTCACGATGTTAAAAATGATTCGCCAACCCAGCCGTGCGAACTACTGTTCACCAGCTTCCAGAACCTCGGTTCCATCGGGCTCCCGTTACCAACGACGGCCAAACCACTACAAGTAAGTCGAGAATTATTCTCGCCATGGCTCCTGCACTGAGCTTGTTCGAGCTCAATGCTTTTAGAGACCTAAACAACACGTATGTTTTTTCGTTCTTAGACTCGAGCGACTTTTTTCCTAGACTGGACACGTAAGCTTTCCCATTTTTATCCGTTCTGCTAACAAATTTTTTAACACCCTCTTTACACTGGTTCACGATCACGGTTCCACCATCTCCCACCCACAAGCGATAATGTAATTACTACACACACTGGGTTAACCCCTTCCATGCTCATGACGGAACGGTTCCGTCATCAGCGTCGGTGCTCCGGTGCTGATGACGGAACATTTCCGTCATGAGTCAATGTGATTTATGACCCTTCAGCACTGCAGCGAAATTCGCGCAGCACTGAAGGGGTTAAGCACACGATAATGGTTTGAAGAGCATGATGCATAGATTTTGACTTGATGAATATTATGGTTTCATGATTACATATGTTTATTCGTGTTTAATCCTTTTCAGAGCTCCTGGAAAAAGGGCACATTGGCCCGAAATGCATCGGAGCAATTGAGCAATATAATGAATTCATGAATTGAAAATGATTTAACCAAATGGAACTGAAAATAATAATGTGAAATGAACATTAAAAAGTAACTAAGAACTGAATGATAAAATTAAAAGAGGAGTCTGTCATTTTTTGACTGAACCTGAAGTGAGTGCCCACATCTATGAGGAATCGCCATCGTCTACAGGAATACCCTCAGAGTTTCGACCTGGACGGCAGACACCTCCAGCACTGCCAAACACCTACACTTCCAGATCCACACCAACCCCAACACCATCCTCAGAGGAACACTCATCTACAGACCCCCCGGTCATCGACGCCATCTCCGACATCGTCAGCAGGCACGCTCTTGCGCCCACAGACTACATCCTCCTCAGAGACCTGAATGTCCACCTCGAGAACGCCTACGACAGCAACTCCGTCACTTTGCTCGATAACCTTGCCAACCTCGGACTCAAACAGCTGGTCACAACCCCCACGACACCGCCGAACACATGCTCGACCCCATCCTCTCAGCCAGCAACCCCGTCGCCTTCAGCCACACCATTGAACTCCACTCGACCGAGCACTGCTCCTTCCACTTCACCTTCAAGAAACCCACCACACACCACCTTTGTCACGTATCCCTTACCGGGGTTGGAACAAGGTCACAAAAGACCAACTCATCACCGCCCTCGCCCGAGACCCACCGACAAACACCACTGACACCAACACAGCCTCCAGCAACTTCAGGCAATGGATCGATGACTGCGCCAACACTATCGCCCGATCAAAAAACCCTCAAACAGACGCACCAACAGAAAGGCCAGCTGGTTCACCACCAACCTCCAGGAATCCAAGCGGTCTTGCCGAAGACTCAAGAAAAAGTGGTGCCATGAATAGACACGGGACAACCACGCAGTCCTAAAGAACGCCAGCCGCAAGCACCACCAACTCATCCGAGACACCAACAGGACCTCCTTAAAGTAACGCATCAACAACAATGCACACAAAAGCAAAGAGCTCTTCAATGTCGTGAAGGAGCTCTCCAACCCCAAATCCAGCTCCAACGTTATCCTGCCATCATAAGACCTATGCAACTCCCTAGCCACCTTCTTTCACCGCAAGATCGCAGACATCCACGACAGCTTCAACACCCAGACCCTCCCTACATCTGCCAACACTGCAGACTCACTGCCCCCCAGCCTCACCAACCACCTGCTCTCTTGGAACCACGTCAACGATGATGAAACCATCAAGACCATGAACACCATCCACTCCGGCTCACCATCCGACCCCTGCCCTCACCACATCTTCAACAAAGCAAACCGCATCATCGCACCCCAACTTCGGAAGATCTTCAACAGCTCCTTCGAGGCTGCCACCTTCACGGAGAGCTGGAAGCACGCCGAGATCAACGTCCTACTCAAGATACCCACAGCGGACCCAAAGGACCTCAAGAACTTCTGGCCCATCTACCTTCTGCCTATCCCGGTGAAAGTCATCGAAAAGATTGTTAACAGGCAACTGACCACTTCTTCAAGGAGAACAACATCCTGGACCTGTCCCAATCTGGATTCTGAAGCAACCACAGCACCGAAACCATTCTCATCACTGCCACAGATGACATCAGGATACTACTGGACAACAGCGAAACAGCGGCCCTCATCCTCCTGGACTCCTCGGCTGCCTTCGACACCGTCTGCCACCACATCCAATGCACACCCCTACACAACACAGGCATACGCGACAAAGCCCTGGACTGGATCCCCTCCTTCCTCACCGACAGAACCCAGAGGGTCCGCCTCCCCCTTTCCGTTCCAAAGCCACCAAGATCATCTGCAGCGTGCCCCAAGGATCATTCCTGAGCCATACCCTCTTCAACGTCTACATGGCACCGCTCGCCAACATCATCCGCTAGCACAACCTCAACATCGTCTCCTAAGCCGACGACACTCAACTGATCCTCTCACTCACCAAAAACCCCGCCATAGCCAAAACCAACCTCCACGAAGGAATGAAGGCCCTCGCCAGCTGGATGCAGACCAACCGCCTGAAACTTAACTCAGACAAGACAGAGGTCCTTATCCTTGGATCCACCCCCTCCGCCTGGGAAGGCGCCTGGTGGTCAGCTGCACCCACGCGCTGGTTGGCCTGTTCTCGGCTTCTTCTGTGCCCTCCTTGATGTGGGGTTTCATGGAGTTGGCGTCGGCGGCTCGTGGTAGCTGGGTGTCGCCGCCTTGGGCCCTCTGTTTGCCTTACCTGGGATGGGGCGTCCTGCCTTTCCTGCGTGCCTCGCACTGGGGCCTCTCCGTTCTCCCCGCTGTGGGTGTCTCCTCTGGCTTTCAGGTGATCGCGGTTTTGGCCGTTTGTTCGCCCTGGCTTGCTGCCTCCTTTTCTGAGTGCCGTGCCCTGTTGGGTTCCTGTCACTGCTGTCTGGCCGATTCCCTGTCGGTGGGTGGTCATCTTTGGCATTTCCTTCTCTGTGGCTGCGGGACGTTTCTGTTGGCGGGGTCCTGTGTGCGGTGGTTCATGGGTGCTGGGTCGGCTTGGTGCCGGTTCCTCCGATTCGAGGTGGGTTCCTCTGCCGGTGCCCGTCTCCGGTTCCTACGGGGTGGCTCTCCTGGACTGGGTGTCCTGGGTGTCCATCTGCTGGGTTCCTGTCGGTGGGGCTCGGGTTTGGGGCCCGCTCTGTTTTGTTGCTGGGGCTGGGGTGTCCGGCGGCTTTGTGCCTGTTCCGGTTCTCCTGGAGGTCTGCTCCTGGCTTCGGCCGGTTACCTTCCGTGTGTTGGCCTTTGGGGCTGCTTTTCCGCAGGCTCTACCTGGGGTTTTTTGACATGCCCCGGGGTTTTGGGGGGTGCTTCTCACCGCTTCCCTGACGCTGCTTCTTTTCTGGGTTGCGTCCTTCCCCTTCAGCCTCCGGCCTTCGCCCTGGGTCTTCCGGCATGTCCGGTGGCTCTCGTGGCTCTTCTTCATGCGGCTGGGGTGTTCCCTCTTCCTTCTCTGGTCGGCCTCTTGCGGCATGCGGCTGGAGTATCGTTTTGCTCGGTCTGTTCAGGTGGTCCTTTGTGGTTCTTCTGGTGATCGGGTTTTTGGTGGCCCGGGGTGTGTCTTCCCTGGTCTCCTCTCTGGGCCTGGGGTTTGTCGGGGCATGTCTTCGTGCTGTGCTCAGCCCCGTTCCCTTGTCCTGGAGCCTGGTCTCTCTTCCTTCGTGGGTTTGGGCCTTTTTGTCCCGGGGCTCCTCGGGCGGTCCTGTGGCTGCGGGTGCTGGGGCACCTGGCTTCTGTGGTGTTTCTGGGTCCCTGGGCTCGTTTTCATCTTCTCCGCCTGTCCGTCTGGCTCCTGTTGGGTTGGTCTCCGGTCTGTTGTCCCTGCTGCCCTTGTCGGTCCGTCCCCGGGGTGCTCTCCTGGTGGCTCGGCCACTGTTGCCTTCTGGCTGGGTGTTCGCTGGCTCTTCCGGCTCCGCTTGTGGTGGCTTCGGTCGCCGGCCTGTTCTGGGGTCGGTTCGGATTCCGGTTCTGGTTCCTGCTGCTCTCCCGGGGGTCCTCTTGCTTGGGGCCTGCCCTGGTGCCCTTTCGGGGGTCTCTGCGGTTCTGAGGGTGTTGGCTCCTTGGTCGTTCCAGTGGCTTGGTCCTCTGCCTCGGCCGGATGGGTCCTGTTTCTGGTCCTTGTCCTTGGTTGCCTGGGTCCTGTTTCTGTGGGCTTGGATCTGGGTGCTGGGTCTGTCAGCTCTCTGCCTTGGTGGGTGACCTGTGTGCTGGCGGTTCTGCTTTGCTGGTTTCTTACTTCATCCTGGGTTTTCTCTCGACTTCCCCTTCCCGGCTTTTCCACTGCTCTGGCCTTTCCTGAGCGGGCTCTGTGGGTCCGTGCTCGGGGATTGCTGCTGCTCCCCGTTGGCCTTGGACTCTTTGTTTTCCTCTCGTGTCCGGGCTGTGTTGCGCTCGGTGGAGGTTCCTTCCGGTGGCTCCGTGCCATTTGGGGTTTCGGGCTCTTCCCCTGGGTTCTGTGCGGGGTTTGTGCCTGCTGCCTGCCGGTTGTGCGCCTGGATTCGGCTGTGTTGGGGGTTCCTGTCTGGTTGGCGGTGGCTTGCGGGCTTCCCGTCGGTCCTCCTCTTGGCTGTCCTGTGCTTGGTGTTTGTGGGCCTTTTGGGCCTGGTGTTCTGCTCTGGGTGTTGTTCCCGTGGTGCTGGCCTCCTTTTGGTGTGGCAGTTCCCTCCAGCTGGTGCTCTTCTGGGGTTGTCAGTGGCCCCTCTGCGAGTGCGGTGGGCGTTTTCCGGCTTCTTGGTGCACCTGGCTTCCTTGCAGGTTTCCTGGGGTCTGTTGCCTGGTTGTTCTTCTGGGTCTGCTGTGTTTGCTTCCTCGCCATGTCCGGTCCTTCCCTTCGGGGTCTTTGCTGATGGGGTTGGTTGCCCTGTCCGGTCCTCCCTCTGGGCCCCTTGCGGGTCTTGGGTTTTGGCTCTTGCCTTTTGGGTTTGCCCCCCGCGTGAGCCTGGTCGGGTGGCTGCCTGACCTGCTGCGTGCACTCTGGCAGCCTGTGTTCCGGTTCTTGGTTACAGGTTCATGTCCTCAAGTGTCCTCTTGGCCTTTCATCCTTGGGGAGTCGGCGTGGTCGGCTGCTCTGCTTTGGGCTGTCGTCGCCCCTGTGGGGCGCTTGGGGGTTTTGTGGGCCCTGTCTTGGGCGTTTTCCTTCTGTATGGACTGTTTGGATCTGTTTGTTTTGGGTCCGGTTTCGTCCTTTGTCCCTCTGGTGTCTCGGCGTTTTGGCTCTGTCACGGGTTGGTTTTGCCTGTGTTCGGACCTGCTCCTTCCTTGACTGTGGCTCCTTTGGTCGGTTTGACTGTCCGGTGCCTTTTTGCTGTGGTGCCTGTTGGTTGCTGGGTCCTTCCGGGTGATGGTCTCTTTGTTTGTTCGCTTAGTCCGACTGAGATGTTGTTTGTCTTCCTGGTGGTTGGTTTCGTTTCGCAGTATTGGTGGCTCTTGCTCTTGTGGGGGTGGTTCATCCGGTGGATGTTCGGGCCGCGGAGTCTTGTCCTCTTTCGGAGGCCTGGGATGTTGATCTGCTGTGTTTGGGGCACTGTTTTGCGTTCTTTGTCACTCAGTTGTCTGTCTCTGTTATCCTCTGCTTGCTATGTCCTCAATAGTACCGAAGGAAGGCGAGGGAGGGACGGGAGGTAATGCGTCCATTTCTAACGATAATGGCATTGCTCCTAGTCCTACTCCCTCGCCTTCCTTCGAGGACCCTCCCTCCCTCCCGGTGCGGTTCAACTGAGTGCTAGCTCGGCTTGTTTATGTACAGGTGGAGGTGGGGGCGGGCAGAGTTTTTATGCTGGGGGTGGGTCTGGGTGGGAGGCGGGGCCCCCCTACCCAACTCCCCCAAATCCCCCCCCCCCCTTTCCCCCCAACCCCCAACCGGGTCCAGTGCCCCAAACCGTCCCATCCCGCCCCCTCCTCTCCCCCCCCCCGCCGGCCAGTTCCGTCCAAATGCCCTTCAGGGATCCAATGCAGCAGGTGATGTCAATCTCAAGAGGCGAAGATACCTCGGGCAAGTAAGTTCCCTAAATTCAGTGACCAGCAGAGAGTGAAACGGTTGCCAGAGGGGATTGAACTGCTCCACATCCCCCGCTACTGTAAGCGACTGCTTCTCCATGCCCAACACATGCCACAATCTATGCAACCAACCTGTGAGGGAGGGGAGTGTGGTGGTGCGCCAGTGTATGAGGATGTTCTGGACCGCAGAGCCCAGCGCAATAGCAATTTGTCGGCCTCTACGAGATTTCAGGGGACACATCAGCCGATTAGGGAGGCCTAGCAGTACATACGCGGGGAAGCGTGGCAGCTCTATTTCAAAGTGTGTATCAATCTCATCTAACACCTCCTTCCAATAGGCCTGCAGCAGCGGACAATCCCAAAGGACATGCGTAAGTGTGCCCACCTGCCCACAAACCCTCCAACAGTTCCCATCAATATTACGGTTCATCTCGTGCAGTCTTTCGGGAGTGTAATACCAGTAGGTTGTCACTTTAGTAAATGTTCCGGTGAGTCCCGTGTGGTATGCAGAGTGTCGCGCTCGGTATGAGATCTGGTCCCACTCCTTGTGGCTCAGCGTCCTCCCCAGCTCCCATTCCCACCGCTCCCTGCCCGGGTTGTAGAAGTGAGAGGAAGGGGGTTGCAAAGACTTGTAGAGGTCGGAGATCAGCTTCGCGTCAGAGGCACGAGATAAAAGCCATCTCTCGTAGGGAAGAATACTTCTATCTGCCGTCTTCCGCACTTGAGGGTGCAACGCCCAGTGGCGTGCCTGTAGGTATCTCAGTCTCCCTGTCTCAGGAAACTTGTATTCCTGTCTGAAATTCGGAAAGGGCATAACGCCTTCCGAGTCATACAAGTGAAACAGGGTCCTGCACCCCGCGGCCCTCCAGTGCGTGAAAGCCCCCGGTTCCATTCCTGGGGTGAAGTCCGGGTTCTCAACCAAGGGTGTAAGCAGCGAGGGGAACGTGGTAAGTCCGTGGGCGACACTCGTGGTGTCCCACACCCGTAACGGGACCCGCGTCACAAAGGACGCGTACAAATTGGGGGGGTGGTGGGCCCTGCGTAAGAAGGGCACCTCCTGCAGCGCTGACCCACCACTGCCTGGTCCTGGAAGAGCCAGTGCTTATCAGACTCCCATCTGCTCCACTCCACAAGGTATCACAATTGTGCCGCCTGGAAGTATTTGCGTAGGTCTGGTATCCCCAATCCCCCCTCTTCCGGGGCCAATGTGGAAAGCGCCCTCTTCAGTCTAGGTTTGTGGCCTTGCCAGATGAAACGCGCAAGGTCCGCCTGCGTTTGCTGAAGCCACCCCGAGGGGGGCTGAAGTGGAAGAGCCCGGAACAAGTAAAGGATTTGTGGCAGGACCGCCATCTTACCCGCGGCTATCCTGCCGAGCCAGGACAACGTGCCTTTATTCCAACGTCCCAGTTCCTCTTTGATTTTCTTGCCCAAAACAGTGTTGTTGGCAGTCACCATAGCAGGCAGGGTGGGTGCCAGTAATATGCCTAAATAAGGCACGAGCTTCGACGACCACTGCATGGGGAAGAGGCCCTGCAGCTCAGTTCTTGTGGCCGCAGACAGTGACACATCTAAGGCCACCGATTTCCCCAAGTTCATTTTGAATCCCACGACCGCCGCAAAGGCGTCCAGCTCCGCAATGCATGCCGGGAGCGCCCTTTTCGGGTCGTCCAAGGTCAGAATAACGTCGTCCGCATACAGACTGAGAGTGTGGGTGTATCCCCCCATTTTCACCCCAGTCGCACACGGGTTCTGGCGTATCCTTTGGGCAAATGGCTCCATATACAGAGCGAAGAGCAACGGGGACAGTGGACATCCCTGCCTGGTGCCCCTCTCTATTGTAAAATTCTGTGAACTGCAGCCATTCACCCGCACCGTCGCAGAAGGAAACTTATAGCAGTTAAATACAAGGGAGCGAAACTTCTCCCCAACACCTACCTTCGCTAGGACCCGTTCTAAATAAGGCCAGTGTACCCGGTTGAACGCCTTCTCCGCATCCACCGCCAGCATCATTCTCTCTCCGGGAACCCGAGAGGCCTTCTCTAGGAGATGTACCACCCTTTTAGTATTGTCCACCGTCTGCCTCCCGGGGACGAATCCCGCCTGATCAGAGTCCACCAAACCCGGTAAGTGGAGTGCCAACCGGGCCGCGAGGATCCCAGTATACAGCTTGAGATCAACATTGAGGAGGGAGATCGGTCTATATGAGCCGCAGCGAGTCCGGTCCTTCCCCGGCTTGGGGATGACAGTCACGGTGGCCCGCAAGAGGTCAGGCGGGATGGCGCCCGGTTCAGAGAACGAGTTGAAAAAACGGGTAAGGATAGGCGCCAGCGTCGCACAGAACGTCTTATAAAAAACCGACGTGTAGCCATCTGGTCCCGGGGCCTTGCCGTGCTTCAGTTTAGAAATAGCGGTGACCACTTCCTCAATGCGAATATCCCTCTCCAGGTATTCCGCCTGAACCGGGGCCAAGGAGGGGAGGGTGACCGAGTCCAGGTACTCCTCCATCTCGGGCTCTGACGGGGGGTCTCCCGCGTACAAACCCGCATAGAACTGACGGAAGGCCTCAGCAATCTGGGCGTCCTCCGTGACCGCCACCTCGTCGGTGGTCATGATCTCCTTCACCTGATGTTGTTGGTGCGCCACTCTGAGCTTGTTCGCCAGAAGCCGACCTCATCTGTCCCCCCCTGTGTAGTACGCATGTCTTAGACGCAATGCCGCATACTCCGCCCGGTCCATATCCAGGGCCGACAGGAGTTTCCTCGCTGCCTTAAGTTGCCGCCTGACTCTGGGAGCCGCCGTACGGTGATGCACCTGCTCGAGTTCATGGACCCGTTGTGTGAGTTCGTCCCGTTTGTGCTGCCGTTCCCTGTTCTCCGCCGAGGAAATAGCTATAAATTCCCCCCTGAGGACCGCCTTCAAGGCCGCCCACTGTGGCGCTAAAGAGGTGTCGGTGTTATCGTTGTGATCCAAATAGTCACGGATGGTATCCGTAATATGCTTCACAACCGTCTGTCTGTGCAGCAAGGTGTCCCTGAGGCGCCAAACACCACGCGTTGAGGGCATTGGGGGTAAGCTAAAAGTGCCCGCGACCGGAGCATGATCCGACAGGGAGAGGACCCCTATCTCGGAAGCCGTGGCCAGCGCACAGACCGGACCCGTAACCAGGAGGTGGTCCAGTCTCGCATATGTTTTATGCGCATGTGAATAAAAGGAATAATCCCTATCAGTGGGATGGAGGCGGCGCCAAAGGTCGTGGAGATCCAGGTCCGCCAATTGGGACTTGCAAGCGGCTGAGAGTTCCCCAGTCTGCGGGAACCGCTGCGCCGATCTATCCAGAGGCCAGTCGAAGACCATATTAAGGTCCCCTCCTATGATGATATGTCTGTCTGGAGTCGCAGAGATGTCCACCAGGGCCGTGCTGAGGAACCGCTCCTGGTGCTCGTTGGGGCTGTACACAGACCCGACGGTAAACACGATGCCCCCAGCTTGAACCGGTACGCCAGTAGCCTCCCCTTCTGTTCCGTAAGTTTGTGCAGGACCTCCCCTTTGAATCTCCTCGCTACCAGTATCGCCACCCCTGCTGTCTTGGTAGTGTGAGAAGAGAAAAATTGTGTCTGGAATTTATGGGAGAGCAGCCTATGGCAATCGCGGGCCAGCAAGTGGGTCTCCTGCAATAGACAGATATCTGCCTGTGTGTTTTCTAATAGGGATAGGATCGCTCTCCTTTTAACCGGATTGTTCAACCCCTTAACATTAAGGCTCACAACCTTAAGGGTCGTCAAAGGCATCGGAACAAATGTGGGTGCAAGCAATGGACCTCCGACCACCTGGGGCGGAGCAGTGATAAGCAGCACACGGGAGCCCAAGGGCATGGGAGCAGGCGTGTGTACAGTCAATAGATCCCCGCCGAAACGGGATGGTACAGAAGCATGTATTGTGTGTGAGCCCAGCTACTACGATAAGACTCGGAAAGAGCACCGGACCAACCCCCCTACCCCCCCAAACCGACCCCCCTCCCCCGCCGCCACCCTTCCTGTGCCCACCCAACCCCTCCCTTCCCTGGTCCCCCAACAAGCCCTCTACAACTAGTACAACAAACCCTGCCCCGCTCGACCCCTCCACTGCACCCACCCCCCAACACCCAAGAAGGAAAAAGTGAAAAAACAGCCACCTCAACGCTGCAATAGTTCCCCCAATTCGCCCCACCCCCTGCAACAACCCCGCAAACCTCATAGTCCCAGGCCGGTTCCAAGTGGAACGAGTCTGTGGTGAGTCACTGTAGTGGACGTCCCGCCACCACGTCTTCCCCGCCGCCCCCCCACCCCCCATTCCCCGGTGCAGCAATAGAAACAATGCAAAACAGATGATCTCCCCCCAGAATCAACTTTAGGCTGCATATCAGGCGGTGAGGGCCACTACTCGTACAGCCTCTTCCATTCCTGCTCCACTGTAGGGGTGTCTGGTCTGGAGCCCCGCCTCGAGCCCCACCACCGCGGGGCCAGCTGCCAACCATCTTAGGTCATTCTCCGCCCTTGAGGTGACTGCTCCCTCTCCTCCGCCACATCAATGCCCAGTACAGCACACGTGTCTCTGAGAGAGCGAAGGTGATGCAGCGTTCCATTCCAAGGAAAAATTATGGGGAAAGGGTGTCCCCATGAGTACGGCGTTTCCTTGTCCCGTAAGAAATCTGTGGCCACCTTGAACGCTCGCCGTTTCGTGAGCGTAATCGCAGAGAGGTCCTGGAATAGGGCCACTGGATAATCCCTTAGCTGCAAAGGTTCGCGCTTCCTCGCTTCCCGGAGGATACGTTCTTTAAGTGCGTAGTCAGGTAGGTAAGCAAGAATGTCTGGTGGCGGGGCTGGAGGATTCCGTGCCTGGCCCACCCTGTGGGCCCTGTCGATCCGAATCGGAAAGTCCACGTTTTCCCCCAGGATCTCTCTGAACAACACCTGGAGAAAACCCGCCACATCCGCCCCTTCTTCCTTGGATGGCACTCCCCGAACCCGTATGTTGTTTCGCCGGGATCTGTTCTCGAGGTCCTCATTGTGTGCCTGAAGGTCCAGTTATTGGTCCTGCAGCCGCAGGACCTCCTGCTGCAGGTGAGCAATTTCTTCATCCCTAGAATGTCCGGCAGTCTCCATGGTAGCCACCCGTTCACCAAGACTGTCCACTTCGCGCCTCACCTCTCGAACCTCTCCCGCCACCTCCTGTTTCAATGTGTGGAAGTCCTCACGCAGGGAGTTGAAGAGGGTCTCTAAGAAAGACCTGGTGATGGGAACCTCTCCTTCCCCAGCACCCTGCGCGGCTCTAGATGTGCCCGGGGAGGTGGACCCCTCCTCTCCTCTCTGTTGTCCCCTGCCCAGCATCTCCGACAGGGTTCGATCTCCTTTCTTCCCACGCTGCCCTGCCATATCGCTGCACCTCACTGCCGCAGCACCGCACCCTGTCGCACTGCGGAGGTCGCCCACCTTCTCCACGGCCGGCACCCGGCCACCAGCCCGTCGGTATCCGCGACTGTGGTCACCATCACGGGGGGTCACTCCTCGCCCCCGGACGGTGCGGTACAGTCCGCCGGGCTCTTAATATCCTACGCCACTCCACCCCTCGGCCCGGCCTCCTCACTCAGGGCCTATTCACAAGGCGGGATCTGCGGGGAGTCAAAGTGGTTCTGCGGCCCCGGTGTCGAACCCTGATGTGCTCCTATCTTGGGGCCCGGTACACGTCCGGGCCCTCAGCGCCACCCACAGGCTACCGTCCACATCTCCTCACCTGCGGGGGCCCAGTCTGGGGGCACGCCAACTGCACCGAGGTCCCAGATCTGCAGTAGCTCCCCACCGAGGAGAAGTCCGCAAAAATATTGCCAATGCCGGTGGGGGGGTTGGGCAAGTCCGATTGCCACCCAAATCTCAGCAGCCACACCACTCCCTCGCCAGGTTGCAGCCCCACAGTGGAGCCCCTCGGGCTGCGATGTCCAGGACCGAGTCAGGAGCCCGGGCAGCCTCTCGACCCCGGGCGTCTCCCTTAGTCCTCCTCAATCCCCTGCGCCCCAAGGCCCTGGGGGGTTCACTGCCACCACCGGGGCACACCTCCGCTGAATCCGGGTCCGTCGCGGGGCCCACTCGGCTCGGAGCACTGACCTCCGTCTCACCGCAGCCACAGGCTGCAGCACCGGCCTAGATTAGGCGTCCCACCGGGTCGGCCACAGCTCCACTCCAGCCCTCCGGGGAACAGGCTGCTCCACCACAGCCGCGCCCGGGGGGGCGCACCGCCAGGCACACCAAACGTCCGCCAGGTGGGGGCCGATGCTCCGTCTCTGTCCCCCCGGCACCACGGGGTCGCCTGACAGCGCTGCCCTGGCACCAGGCCCGCACACGAGGCCTATGCAGATACAGCCGCGGCGCTCGCGGCCCCTGGAAAGTCGGCTCCGGCGGGGGGGTCCAAGCAGTCTCCCTGTAGTCCGGCTAGGGGAAGGCCGCAGTCCCCGTCCTCGCCTCCGCTCCTGGGCCGTCGGGACTCCACCCTGTTCCGGCCAGCTCCAGGCCCCGTCACGCCTCCGGGGCAATCAGCAACTGTCCAGGCCCCTCCGGCAGGCGAATCAGCCGTTTTTCGTACCACCAACAGCACCGCGGCGGTCCAGCATCTCCAGCCCCCACTAGAAGCGCGGGGGGAAGAACACGGCGAATGGAAGCACTGGGCCGGCCGGGGTCAGAGGAGCTCTCGGGGAACACGTCCTCTCACTCCACCATCTTGGCCACGCCCCCTATATGTTATTTTAAAGTGTTTGAAGTATAATGAATATACTTGGTCTCAAATGCATGTATGTATAAATATGCCAAACTAGGGGCAAAGTACTTCTCAGAGAAATTCTGTGTACCTGGAGAAAAAACTCTCCTTCATATTCAAAATAATTCTGTGTTAAGGCAATGTGTGCACAGTCCAGTACATAATCTAGTGTTGTCATATGATCCATCTCTATTAGAAGCTTATCTATTACATGCAATGCAGATTCCTGCTAGTATACAAGAACACTCAACATCTAAACTGATCAAGAACTACTTTTCAGTGTCAAAAGTCATGTCTTTAAGTAAGTTAAGAATATCTTTGGTGTCCTTCAAAAATGAAGGCATCCGTCTGGCAGCCGGTCTCAAGAACCAATCAAAAAATTGTGATAAAGGTTCAAGGAGGGAACCCACATTCAAAACTTTGGGGCAACCAGGAGGGAACATATTTTTGTGACTTTTGGTCAGTATTTGAAAGTATGGAACACGGGTTTTCTTTTGAAGGAGAAAAACAGTCTCATGTTTGGTTATCCCTTTGTTGTCAGTACCTTTCCCGAACAAAAAGCAATTTCATCACATATTTCCGAAGTGGGGTCCTTCGAGGGAAGTTTATAGTTACGTGCATCCTACAGAAGCTGGAGGCATTTATTGGTGTATGTAGTTTTAGGTAGTATGACACTTGCACCATCTTTATTGGTAGGTTTCATCACAATTATGTCACCTTTCGTTAGATCTGTTAAAGCAATTCTGTCTTCCTTATAGATATTATTCAATGTTGGCTGTCACTCTTGCGCACGGAATCGGCCTCCTGTTTTACAGCCTTTTCAAAAGGCTACCACAACTGGCGGCATTTCAAAAGAAGGCGGAATAAAGGTTGACTTAGATCTAAGTCCAGTATTTGTGTCATTAGGTTTACTCATACGCTCCCTTCGAAAAAAGACACTTTCAATCTGATCTTATGTAGGAATTCTGCTATCTATATTTTAGGTCGGAAGTATTTTTCTTGGGTGTGGGTACAAACCTGGGACCTTTATTAAGCCCTTAAGTTCAGGTGTCTGACATTGGGTGACACCCTCACTACCTCACTAGTGTGTCTGTTGGCCATTGCCCGACACTGAAGAGGTATATATAAGCTACTCTAGTGCTCTGCACCAGAGGGAGTCCTTTATATTATTTTTAGCGTGGCTGCTTATTGTTTAGTGTATATTGGTTCCAACGCACTATTTGTATTTTCATATGCTTGTTTACCCAGATGCAGTTGGATTCATTGGTTTAACCCCTTTGGTATACTCTTCAAACGTGATGAGACTTTCTGTTTGAACCTCTTGGAATGGATTGTAGCGAGAGGAGGCCGGCTGCTGCTGTGGAGACCACGAGGCCTCCTGCTTGTTTTTAGGCCACATAGTGTGGTTTGATTAAGTCTATTGAGACAAATCTTTTCTCCCTTTTCCCTGCAAGAGGAGGCAAAACTACAGTTCTTGTTCCTTGTACTACCGCTTTTAAGGGGCCGCAGTGGTCCAAGTCACATATGCAAGAGGTTTGTCTGATTTTAATAATGGCGTCTGCACGGGTCTTGCTACCATGCAGCCTTTCATCTGCTGGCAGTTGTCGCAGTTCAAGACAGTTTGCTTAGTTAACCCTGGCCACCAAAAGTGCGGTTTCAGTAAAGAAATAGTGGCTGTAACCCTTGTGTGCGCAGCGCCCAAACCCTTGTGTGCAGCTAGTATTAAACCTAACCTACGATCCATATTTGGTATCACTCTATCCCCCATTTCAGGAATCTGAGCATATGGAATGTTGCTTGCATCTAACTTGGAGTATTTGAGTGGACATTTTTTTGTTACTGCTGTGCTGCCTTTGTGTGAAGTAATGACAGCTCCCATAATCTCACCGTCTATTCTCGTTTCGGAACGAATGAGTGTAGCTACGGATGCCATGCGAACAGCCCCTTTTGGCTTCATAAGCTAATGAATTCCATTCAACGTGAACGCCATCACGTTGATGACTCATGTATGGATCACGTGAGACCTTGGTAGCTCATTTTTAGGTTGAGCCTAGCACAGCACGCATGCGTTGCTCTAGGAGATGACTTTTTGGAACTGTCTACACTTTTCAGAAACTTGTGCATGCCACGTCATCCACCTTGCGGGAGCGAGTAGTGGTGCGAAGGGGCTATCTGTTTGTGATTAGCGTAGCCGTGCTTGTTTACATTTGCCTTGCCTGTCTCGCTCGTTGTGCTTTCACTTTCATGCCGTGCTTCTTCCACCCTCTGACCACACTCTGACAGACGTATGCGGAATGTGCTTAACGGCTTTGCATCGTGCAGGCTTTCACGCACAGCCGTTGTTTTGATATCAGTTTGATTAGCATGTTTATAATCATTCCTGTATTGTTTTTATTTTTATTTCCACAAGGTGATCGCTTTTCCATATTCCTGCAAAGGTCTCTTAGGTGAAATGGCACAGCAGCAGTAGCACGCTCTTGTATTGCCTCTCTTGATTTGGTGACACTTTGTAAATATTTTAAGGCTGAGGATTGAGTAGTTCGCATCTGCATCTTGCTGGCATAATTATGTCGATGCTTTATTTGTACCACCTCACTGCGTCTGAAATGAGCTAAAGTTTGGTATTTAGTGATTTCGTAGTAAAAGCTTCAACTTGAGTGATGCTCTCGCCTTGGCACATGCATGCTCGCGAGCTTTACATGCCCGGGGTTGTTCAGCCCCATGCAGGGCAGCCGCCGGCTCCGAGGGTCGATCACGTCTCGGCGGGCAGTCTATTATTGTTTATTTGGTAGTTCTGCCTCCCGGGCTCGATGTGAGAGGTAGCACGCCTTTTTCTGCAGCCTTTCTGCGCTGTCTCTGATGCATTTCTTTAAACCAGGCTTTTAGGTGCCCTTCACGCATATTCCTCTGTTCATGCCTTTACCTGAAAGTTGAAACCCTCCAGGCTTTAGCATTGTAGCGTCATAATAATGCCGTAGCCTTCAGAATTTCGACATGTGTTTGGGGAAAGATTCAAAGATTTACAGCTGTAGTTTTGTATGTATCACATTGGAGCATTTCTTTAAGTATGCGTGTGTGTAGTACACATATTATCACTCTACCTATATAGGTGTATATGATATGTCGCTGTTGCAATATTGAACTCAGGGTGCCGAGCATATAGATGAATAGTTCTCTAGAAATGATATATGCACACAACACATGCATACATCTATAGTTATAGATATAGTACATATACAGATGCACAAAACATAATGTACTATTTAATACATTTATGGGATATGGGGTAGGATTCATGACTCAAGAGGGTATGCCTAGAGATGGTTGTGATGCCCTTTCCTCAACAATGATACTAAGTAGGATCTGAACTGGGGTGGCTTGGTGAGCAAAATAACAATGTATTAAACCCAGATCTGTGACTGGGGGTGAATGTATTGCCATTGTGCAACATTCCGTCCATCATCTTGAGTGTTTTGCTGTTCACCCTATGTGGGAAGGGTATGCCCAGACGTAGATCCCGTGCTCACTAAGCCACTGGAGTCAAGCTATCCTGGCTGAAGACGGCTGATAGCCAGAAACCGGTCCTAGGATGCTTTATTCCGGTCCATGGAAGACATGGCTTGGCAGTTCTTTCTGGACTGTTCCTATGAGGCACAGGGTCAAGACTGATTTGCATATTGCCATGTCTGAACTGGGGTGGCATGGTGAGCAAAATAACGATGGATTAAACCCAGATCTGTGACTCGGAGTGAATGTTTTGCCATTGTGCAACATTCCGTCCATCATCTTGTGTGTTTTGCCGTTCACCCTATGTGGGAAGGGTATGCCCAGATGTGGGTCCCGTGCTCACTAAGCCAATGGAGTCAAGCTATCCTGGCTGAAGACGGCTGATTGCCAGAAACCGGTCCAAGGATGCTTGATTCCGGTCCAGGGAAGACATGGCTTGGCAGTTCGGTCTGGACTGTTCCCATGAGGCACAAGGCCAAGACTGATTTCCATAATGCCATGTCTGAACTGGGGTTGCTTGGTGAGCAAAATAACAATGGATTAAACCCAGATCTGTGACTGGGGGTGAATGTTTTGCCATTGTGCAACATTCCGTCCATCATCTTGTGTGTTTTGCAGTATAAATAATATATTCATACTGATCGAGTGGCAAGATTTCATTTGGTAGAGGATATTCTTGTTCATATTGCAGGAATGCCTGTGTTTTTAAACTTGGATCAAATCTGTATTCAACGTCTGTTGCAGTAAGAGAATTAGCCCGTTGTATCCATCTTGAATGTAAGGCTTTCACATTTGGAATGCTAGCATTTGTAACAGCTTCTAAAGCTGGTACTGGGGTTTCGACAATAATGCGATTCCCCTGAGCCAGTGCTCTTTCTCTTGCTACAGCAGTCTGAACAGCTGTCAGGATTTTTTCTGTTGAAGTGAAACACAGCATTTGTATACAGGTGTGATTTGTATGCAATTGGTACTGTTTCTCCTTCATTTAAGGTTAAGTAAGTGTACCTGTAAACAATGGGATTCTATCAATGTGAGTGGTGACTAATTTTATATGATTTTGTATTTTCTCTAAACTTGTGAATACACTGCAATGTGAAAATTAGGCCTTTCTGCGGGTGGCAGAATGAGGGCACTGTGTGTTTTTAAAATACCCCTCACACACTATGAATCCCATAGTGTCATTCTCCCATCATTGGGGTCTTCCCGTCCCTCTACGGGGCGGGGCATGCTTCAACCTACGAGTGACACGGGAGCACTTATATTTTTTGACAATAGGCTATGTGATGTGATGAGGATAGTGGTATGTGTTAGGGAGTGTAGGGACCGATTTACGATTTTATGGTAGTGTAAAAAAAGTAAAAATTCCCTGGCTAGTCGAAAAAATTAATTTTAATGGCTTCGCAAGCTGGGAACATTAAAAGGGGGTTAGTAAGTAGAATTACAAGTGTGGTCTACTTTGTCGACATGACATGTTTCATAGGCAGACCCCTCCTGCCTATTCATCAGGACCTCTGTTGATCCCTACAAAAATACTCAAATCTAAACTAAATGTTAAATGCCTGTGGTCCTAAAACTTAACAGCAAAAATCGGCTGCTAGGTTTAGCCTCTGGGCTTGAGTTGACCCTTGGTGAGGCATTATCATGAAAAATGACCTAATATGGTCTCTGTGGAAAGAAAAAAGGGAGAAAAAGGGTACATGATTGTAGAATTACAATATGTCAAGCACAATTCATACATGGCTCATTTTTGCGTGAGTCACAATGTGGCTTAGTATCCCAAAATATTCTCAACATTAATTATGTATATGACCTGATGAACTGCCATTCGCCATCGTGGCCAAAGGGTATGAACCCTTGGAAAACTTCAACACAAAGCGTGATACACACTTCGAACACAAACACATATTCACAATCCAAAACGACCCTTCTTTGTCAGGCAACATACTTTACATTGACCACATGGATGGTGGCCTTTCACAAAGTTAGTGTCCCGTCCTTGGTTATTGTTGTTGGTCTTTGGTCTAGTGTGTACAAGGATGTCCCGTATGCTCCTCCCCCTCCTGTGGGAGAACATAGGTTTAGGTAACTGGAGTCCCCCACTGTTTAGAATACTCCAATGTTTGTTGATGACTTTCGAAACCCTGTCTGAGCAGGTATTGAATGTGGTAATGCATATGGGTCTCTGTTCCTCTTCTTTGGGTGTCTTTTCTTCCAGGAGGTTCTCCCTGCAATTATTCCGTGCCCTCTTACATGCCTGATTTATTATCCTTTCTGGATATTGGCGGACTGCTAGTTTCTTCTTCAGATCCTTTGATTGGACCTTGAAACTCTCAATTTCCGTGCAATTCCGTCTTAGACAGAGGAATTGTCAGTAGGGCAGATTATCTCGGAGATGTTTGGGGTGGAAACTCTGGTACAAGAGGAGGCAGTTCCTGGCTGTACTTTTGAAATGTGTTGTCATCATTAGCCTTCCATCTCTTGGGAAGATGTTCAGGTCAAGGAACACCAGACTGGTTCTGGAGACCGTGCTGGTGAACTTGAGAAATTCGTCTTGAAAGTTCAACCATGTCAGGAATTGTTTTGATGTATCCTCATCCCCATCCCAAATTATCAGAATATCGTCGATGTATCTCTTCCAGACTTTTATCCTTTGTCTGAATGGGTTATTGGGGTGGAGGATTCTCCTGGTTTCCAAATTGTGTACGTGAAGACCAGCTATGCTGGGAGCAAATGTGCTCCCCATGCTGGTCCCATGTTTTTTTAAGTACAGAGTCCCGTCATATTCGAAGAAATTCTCCTTCAAGGCGAGGGAGCAGCACTCCATCACGATATTCCTTGGTGTTTGGTATTCCCAGTCGTCATCAAATAGGACGTCTTCAATGATACTGAGCGTCTCATTGTGGGGGAGACTCGTATAGAGACTCTCCACATCACAACTGATCATTAGTTGGCAATTTGGATCAAAGGGGAGGTCTTCCAGCAAATTCAGTACATCCTTAGTATCCCTGAGGTATGTACTAGTGCGTTGCACCATCGGGCGTAAGAAAGCATCCGCAAATTTTGAGATCGGTTCCATCACTGAACCTATGCCAGACACAATCGGTCGTCCTGGAGGGTTATCCAGTCGTTTGTGTATCTTGGGTAACGTATATAGGTATGGTGTCCTTGGGTTTTTTTGACACAGGAAATCACTTTCCTTCTTTGTTATCCAGCTGTGGGCCAGTGCTTCTTCCACCATGGTGTTGATTTTTACTTGGATTCTCTCGGTTGGATCAGTCCTGAGTATATCATAATTTCTTTGGTCCTGAAGCAACCTCACGCATTCATTATTGTATTGTAATTTGCTCTGTATGACCGTCGCTCCCCCTTTGTCCGCTGGTTTTATTATCAAGTCGGGTTGTTGCTCAGTTCATGTAAGGCTTCTCGTTCATCCTTGGTGATGTTTTGGAAAACCTTCTTTTCCTTTGGGTCCATATCCTTGATGTCTTTCATAACCGCCTTCTCAAAGTAAGGAGTTCCACAGGTAGGGTGCTGTCCAAAGGTGTGAAATTAGACTTGGGTCGGAGACCTGTGTCTCCCAAATCCGTTATTTTTTCTTTGTCCCTGAAGAAAACCTGTATCTTCAAACGTCGTATGAACTCTTGGATTTCCTTGCAGAGAAGGAATTTGTCCATGTTGGCTGTAGGGACATACCCCAGGCCTTTTTCCAAAACTCTCATCTGAGATTATGTCAGGGTTGAATCGGTCAGGTTTACAACGAGGCTTACTTCCTGTTCTTGGATGCCCCTGTCATGCTCCTTGTAGCCACTCACGGAGGATCTTCTTCTCCTTCGGTCCAGTGTACCGTCGTTCCCCTCCGGTTGCGCCCCCGGTTGCCTCCCTGGCGCACCTCTAAAAAAGGATTCTGATTGTAATAGCCATAGTCTTGTTGTTGGTAAGACCATGGTTGGTATGGTCCTTGTGGGTGTTGGAATGGTGGGGGCCCGTATTGCTGGTGTGGGTACATCATTGGCGGCGGATGGTTGTTCCAACCTCTTACCCCCTGGTAGTGTGATCGTCGATAGTTCTGGCGAGTGCCTTGGTATCCTCGTCCTCTTCCTCTGCTTGAGTTTGAGCCGGTGGAACCGCTGTCTGAGGAGTCAACATCAGTGGTGTTGGTTCTAGTGGAACGGTAATCATCCTTGATGTAGGAATAGACCTTCTCTTGTGTCCATCTAGATGTATCCTTCTTGAATTTCTCGTACTTGTTCAGTTTCAAGGATGTTTCGAAATCATTGAGTGTTTTATTCAATTCATCCAGGTGTTTTTTGAGTGCGGCAGGGGACTCGTAGTTCTTCAGTCGAACTTCAATGGCTTGAATTTCAATTTTTAAATCAGATGCTAGTCTGCTGGCTGTTTTTATAATTCATACAATCCAGTCCCGGGTGCATCGCCACGAGATCTGGGACCAGTCGATTTTGAAAGTTTTATCCTCAAGGAAAATGAACGGTTCGTTATGGACCACCAAGCCTGGTGGTGATGTATTTACTCTTAGATACTCAGACATGAGTAGGCCATGGAGCGCAGTCTTGATCTGGGTTCTCCTCAGTTCCTCCAGTTCATCCCAGTCGCTGTTACTCGTACTAGGCACCGCCGTGTTAAGCCCCTCAAAAGTGCCTAGTGATGACATGAGGTTTGAAATGTCTTCCTCCGTAAAGGCAAGTCCTAGTGTTTCAACTCGTATTTCACTTGTCGTATGGAACTTCCGTGGTAGTGGAATGTGTAAAGGTAAGTGGAGGTATTATATCTCTCTGTGGAGAAGTTGGTAGTTTAACTTCCGCAGCTGCACGCTGACTGTAATTCCAAAAAATCAATTAGGGAAGTGTAGAGGAGATGATAGAATCACCCTCCTGAACTAGACTTGTAAACAATGGGATTCTATCAATGTGAGTGGTGACTTATTTTATATGATTTTGTATTTTCTCTAAACTCGTGAATACACTGCAATGTGAAAATTAGGCCTCTCTGCGGGTGGCAGAATGAGGGCACTGTGTGTTTTAAAATACCCCTCACACACTATGAATCCCATAGTGTCATTCTCCCATCATTGGGGTCTTCCCGTCCCCCTACGAGGCGGGGCGTGCTTCAACCTACGAGTGACGCGGGAGCACTTATATTCTTTGACAATAGGCTATGTGATGTGATGAGGATAGTGGTATGTGTTAGGGAGTGTAGGGACCTATTTACGTGAATGGTAGTGTAAAAAAAGGTAAAAATTCCCTGGCTAGTCGAAAAAATTAATTTTAATGGCTTCGCAAGCTGGGAACATTAAAAGGGGGTTAGTAAGTAGAATTACAAGTGTGGTCTACTATGTCGACATGACATGTTTCATAGGCAGACCCCTCCTGCCTATTCATCAGGACCTCTGTTGATCCCTACAAAAATACTCAATTTTAAACTAAATGGTAAATGCCTATGGTCCTAAAACTTAACAGCAAAAATCGGCTGCTAGGTTTAGCCTCTGGGCTTGAGTTGGCCCTTGGTGAGGCATTATGATGAAAAATGACCTAATATGGTCTCTGTGGAAAGAAAAAAGGGAGAAAAAGGGTACATGATTGTAGAATTACAATATGTCAAGCACAATTCATACATGGCTCATTTTTGCGTGAGTCACAATGTGGCTTAGTATCCCAAAATATTCTCAACATAAATTATGTATGTGACCTGATGAACTGCCATTCGCCATCGTGGCCAAAGAGTATGAACCCTTGGATAACTTCAACACAAAGCGTGATATACACTTCAAACACAAACACATATTCACAATCCAAAACGACCCATCTGGTGGTGGGTTTTTAAACAAGCAAGGGTGTGGGCCTTGCAGTTCCAGGACAAGTGTCTAGTCAAGAAAAACGTCTCACTAGCGGCGTGACAACAAAACATCCACTTATCATACTGATAAATGGGTCATTTATCACACATGCCGGTTGATATATTATTCGTGAATAAAACGGCAAATGATGGCTTAATGCCTCCCAGACATCAGCCTAATAAGCTCCCAAATGCGCCGTAGTCAAACATGCTGGTTGAAATAATGATCGTAAAAACGAGCGACAACAAATGATGGCAAATGCCTCCAAATGTGCAAGCATGCTATAATTGATACATACATTTGAAGCATGGTGATAGGACCTCATGAGCCTGCGTCTTAGGGTGACTAGTTGACTGGTTACTATGGATGAAAGTTTAAACATAGTCACTCACGCTGTTTTTGGGCGGCAGAATCTCACTGTCAGAGACGCACCCCTCCGCTATCACAAGACCAAGTTTTTAAAGACCCATGGTCAGGGTCTCACTTACGTGACCGCATGCCTAATCTGGCTTTATTCCATACCCTTCAGCAGCTCCGTGGATGTGACCGGAGTCCTGCCTCGGCTTGTGTTCTTATACCGGAAGAAAAGCCTAGTCATGATTGCCTCTGAAAAAAGACTAGAGAGCTGACCCAAAATGGCGGCGCTCATTGGGACACTGCTGGTCTATAATCTGTCGTCTAATTTTTTCTTCTCTTGATCGTGTTTTTTGGAAAATTTGCGCAGTACTTTCTAAATACATCTTATTCATGCCGCAACATATTAAGTTAATTTGAAAGTGATTTTTATTTTATTTTTTATTTTAATTAGCCTGCCAGGAGGCTCCCTGAATGTGATAGGCGGGCTCGAACTTTCTTAAAAGTGAGAGGTGTTATATTGAATGCATGATCCATATTCCCAGCGTGGTCAGAGTCTATGCACTGTCTTTGAGAAATGAGGAGCTATTCATGGGTCCTTCCGCAAGACATGTTGCACTATGTTCGTCAATATTATGCTGAGTCTCACATTAGCCCATGTTCTTATTGTTTTTTTCTATCTGCTGAAACTATAATACGGATAGCCTAATAGTTTAAGATCTCAAGGTATCATCGTTCTCGTGTCATCATGCTTACTGTTGACATGGGGTGGGTGTATGGCGCAATCATTAATGTGGTGGATGGCCGTGCCCAACGTCAGAGTTGGCCCCATGGAATATCATCATTAAGGCCGCAGTTGTTAGTGTCCAAGCGGAACACCCACCTTTGTTCTTTCTCCAAGAGCATATGAAGGACACCTTAATGACGAGGTATGGTCTGACCCCAGAAATGTATAGACAAACATTTAGGGATTGCAAGAAAATCCCTGGCACGACTTGGGTAGAATACGTGAACTACTACAGCAGAGCCTTAGAGGGCTGGGTCAAGGGCAGCAAGGTCACCACTTTCGAGGAGCTATTTGATTTAATCGCATGGGAGCACTTCTATGTAAATTGTTTTCAGAGTTGCGCCAGCACCTGGTCGACCGCAGACTTACTAACCCTAGGAAGCTTGCGGTGGAGGCAGATCACTTTGTGAGCACCCGGGTCCAGAAAGGTCCCGTGGGAGACCATGCCACGAGTGGGCTGGGTCCACGAAAGCGAGGAGGGGGGAACCAGGGTAAACAGCGGGAGAGTCCCCCAGGGCCCAACATAACACCCACGGGAACCAACAGCGAGGTTCCCAGCCTCCCCTTAGGACCACCACTGAGGCCCCCACCGGTAGGACGGTACCAAGGGCCCCCATCCTTTGTTATAAATGCCAACAACAGGGGCACTACGCCAATGATCTAAAGTTCCCCCTGTACAAACAGCCAGCACATTCTGGTACCCCCATCCGCCTGGTAGCCAGTTTAGCACTGGGGGAGGAGTTAGACGCCCCGGAGGAATGGGGACCCATAGCCATGTCCCTGATCTCCTTAGGAGACGGAGAAATGGTCCCCCGAACCCAACTGCCTGCCAACACTAAAAAATATAGGCAGTGGGTGACCATCAATGGGCAGAGGGTGGGAGCCCTCCGAGACACGGGGCACGTGTCACTGCGGTCAGCTGTCACCTGGTCTCTGAGGACCAAATTGTACCTCACACTTTTTGCCCCGTGGTGGCTGCAGAAAACTCTGAGAGTGTCTGCCCTATTGGCCAAATTCCCTTTGAGTGGTGGGGTCACAGGCACCCTGCAAGTAGCTGTCCGACCTGCCATGCCTGTGGAGTGTTTACTAGGCAATGATTTAGAGAGCTCCCCGTGGGCCCGGGTGGAGCGGAAGGCTCACCTAGAAATGCTGGGATTGCCCGAATGGGTGTGGGTCACCACGTGGTCCATGGCCATGAAAATAGATGCTCAACAGGGTCTGGAGCCTGGAACAATGGCCCAGGGGCCTGCCTCCGAGGGAGAGGAGGAGGAGTTTGGGAGCCAGGACCCCTCGGTTCTTTCAGACCAGGAAGGAGCAAAGCCTGAGGGGGATGCCCTGGGGCCCACCGGGGAACAGGTAGCCGAACTGGGGGATATACCTGAGCTGAACCAATGGCAGCAGGAAGGTGGGCCCTCCAGGGAGGAATTCTGCCAGGAGCAGAACTCCTGCCCCTCTCTCGTGGCCGAACGGCAGAAGGCCGTCGCCCAGGCAGCAGGTGATCAGTCCAGTTCACACTGGGTCTACTGGGAGAATAGACTGCTATATAGTGAGCCTAAGTCCGCTGAGCTGGGGTCCGCCCGGGTGCTGGTGGTACCCCTTCACTACCAGGACTTCCTACTGGGCCTGGCTCACGATGTACCTATCACAGGCTTGTCACGCATTTCTATTGGCCCCGGATGCGCCAAAACGTTGAGACCAACTGCAGGTCCTGCCAGACTAGCCAGGCAAGTGGAAAAAGTGGGGGAAAGCGCAAGGCTCCCCTGCAAACCTTCCCTGTGGTCAGTACCCCTTTTGAGCGAGTGGGGATTGACATTGTGGCACCTCTGGACCCCAAGACCGCTATGGGTAACAGGTTTATACTGCACTTGGTGGACCATGCCACCCGGTACCCTGAACCAGTATCACTCCAAACAGTGACGGCCCCCGTGGTGCATTTTAATGAACAGTGGTCCTTAGTTTTTAGAATCAAACAACAATAGACATACACCAAATATCATGAATGTCCTTTGTCCAAAATTTATTATTTTCCCAATTTTTTTCTAAAAAGGAATAGCTCAAGACATCAGTGTAAATACCAGGTGGGCACAGCCCATGACCCACAATTTAAAGACAAAACAGAAGAAAAATTATTTACAAAAAATGTACAAGGCGGTCTGTACTAGTACTAAATTATACAGACTTGATTCACATTAAACACACCATTGTAAAGTTTTGTTAAAGCAGTATTTGGTACATATGGTGTTTACAGGTCGACGACGTTTCGATGCCACACTTAAATATAGGGCATCATCATCAGGACAAAAATGTAAATCATGTTTTGTCTAAACATACTTTCACATATTTGATTAAATGTCAGAACCTTAATACACATATCAAAAGTTACATAAAAAGAAGAAAAGGGAAAAAAATAAAAAGAAAAAGAAATGAGGATTAAAATGCTAGGCATGTTATGAAACCACTGTTTGAAAAACAATCCTCAATGGTGAGAAAAGATATCTATGGACTGTGTGGTTTTTGGGTCTCGCTGGCAATGCATCCGCAAGGATGCATTTGTCCAGCTGGAGACGTATAGTTATCTGTTACGGGGGAAGGAGGACAAGAGGGTGCACGAGCTTTTCTTGCTGGATTCGTGTGCGCGAACGCGCACGTCGCGTCCCGCGCCATACACATGCGCGCACCGACAGACACTCGCTCACACACACACACACACCCCCCCCACAGTCACACACATGCACTCCAAGACACATACACACACACACGCACGCACACACACACACATATACAGCCCGCCCGCCCCCCCCCCGCGCGCGCGCACACACATGCTCCCCCCCCCTCAGCAACCCACTCACCGGCTTCCTTCGTGCGGCGGCTCTCCTCAGCTGCAGGGCCCGGCAGCAGGGCTCTTCTTCCCTCCTTCGGCACCGGGGCGCAGGGTAGGCTCCTGCCTGCTCCGGTGCTCCAAACACGGCTCCAATCGCGGCTCTTCCGTGGGAGGCGGGGTAGGCTCCCGCCCTCCTACTTCCTGTTTCCGGTTGTCGCGCCGGCCTGCCTGACTTCCTGGTCGCAGGCCGGCAGAGTCACGAGGATGTTTGATTTGCGGTATTTATTTATTTAGTTATTTATGCATTTTTATATAGCGCGGACTTTACCCGAAGGCGGTATTTATTTATTCATGTATTTATGCATTTTTATATAGCGCGGACTTTACCCGAAGGCGGTATTTATTTATTCATGTATTTATGCATTTTTATATAGCGCGGACTTTACCCGAAGGCGTCGGAGGCTTCACAACAGGAACAGAAATGAAAGATAATGAGAAACATTACAAAAGAACAGGTTGCAAAAACATACGTTACTTACATAAGGTAATAGTGACAATTGTGAGCAAACAAAATACATGAGGTAGTAAAAACTATGAGCAACCAAAAATACATGAGGTAGTAAAGGTAATAGTGACAATCGTGAGCAAACAAAATACTTGAGTAAAAATTGTGAGCAACCAAAATACATGAGGTAGTCAAAAGTGCACAAGAGGAAATGAAAGTGACAAGTGTGCAGTTATAAGAGAAAACAGAGTATGATTAGAGGTATAGTCCTGCAATAAGTGCTAGACACTCAGGCTCAGGAACAAGCGTTACATAGGCAAGGTGGCACTTGTGCAAGTATCAAAGGTAAAGACATGTGAGAGGTAGCAGCCGTGTGTTGCAAGGGCAGAGTGGTGTGTGCATGTTACAAAAGGGCACCGAACACCAGTACATGGAAAATACTGCAAAAAAGCAGACCCTCCAATCACAGGCATACACTGGGAAGGCACTTCCATGGTCATGGAAAGTAGAAATTATCAGTAGTGGGGAGTCTTCCTCACAATAGCAAGAGGACGTGAATTACTTTTGGAGGTGTCTCTGGAGGAGGAAAACTTTGAGGTCCCTTTTGAAGGCCTGGGAGGAGGCGGTTGTCCGGAGCTTTTTTTTGCCCTCTCGCGGTTTGTAAATACAAAACATATTGCATTACAAATGCTATAGGTATCACATTTGCGAAAGTTATAACTATTGGCATTGTAAATGACAAAGCTATTAATTTAGCTATTTAAAAAAAAGAAACATAAATAAAAACTTTGCCATTTACAATACCAATAGCTCAAACTTTCCTAATGCGAGACCTATTGCATTGCAAATGCTTGTTGTTTATAGGGTCAAGCTTCAGTTTATCGGTAAGAAACTCGAGTCATTTTATAGTGAGGTGACCTCCAAAGGGTCGGGAGTGTTTTATTACAAGTGAAGAAAATACAAAAAACGGCGCAGACACATTACATGCAGCATGCGCTATGTTGCAGTGATAATATTGGGGCCAGTGACTAAGGAAAGCTAATGCATAATTAGCGAGGTACCTGTTGATCGAGTGATACGATCTTAACAGGGTTGGAGCCAAGGGGCCAATATTGGGTAGCTGGAATTTTTTTTTATTTTTAAGCCATTTGCATATTAGTCGGCTTCACTCTTTGTCTGCATTAGTTTATAAACCGGTTGCGAGGAATGATTGTCATCTGCAAACGGGAAGAAAAACTGGTATTTAAAATGTGACCTCGAATATTACCGGGAAGTGCCTCAATAGTATGTCAGTAGTACAAATGGTTACTTACTGAACAATATCCCCACGTATGAATAAAACGAGCAGAGTGTTTGGCAATTATGAGGTCCTCCACTTGTATTTTAGCGTGCAGGTTGGCTTTTCGGAATTAACAAGCATATTTAAAATTGATGCGGAGATATCTATGCCGGGACAGAGGGTGAGAAAGAAAAATTGTGAGAGTTGAGTATTTACCGCATTAAATATAATGTGACTTTACTGGCCGCATTTACTTAAAAATGTTTGCCTCGTGCGGGGCTGAGTATTAGCAAATGCAATGATCTGCAAAAGAATGGTAACGTCAGTACCTGGGCAGAATGGAGCATTTGGGTGGGGGAATCTTAAAACGAGTGGCTTACTTACTTATCAAGCAACAGCTCGATGGCTGGCAAGACGGGGGTCTGGCGAGGTGGAGGTCTGGCGAGGTTCCCTGTCTCGGTATGTCGCAAGCACTGTTTTTATGATTGAAGCAGGTGTGGAAAGCGAAAGGGGACTGCCGAAGCTAATATACTGGCCTTACATGGCTGCTATCAAGGGGCGAACTAGAGCGGCCATATTAGAACGGAGTAAGTTAATCGGTGTTAGTAACTTATAGCGCATGAAAAGCATTAATTTGTCAATAACAATTTCTTTTAGACAGGCTAAATTGGTGAACCCCTTGTTAAAGTGTAACATTCAAAGAATTTTTTTTACACATTATCAAAAGCAGGACCCTTTTGTACAAAATTTACATTTCCAGTAAAGAAACTAGGAGACTTTCTTTAAAATATTTACAATAAAGAGGTTCAATCCTCTAATCGATTTAAGCCAATACGTATACTGTCAGTCTTCAAAATCCAGTGCAGTTCTTCCTTGTTGAGGAGTAAAGAGATATCTGCTCTCCTTGGTGGGACTTTTATCTGCGTAATTACTGACCATATGAAATCAGTTTCCTTGTGGCCTTTGTCCATGAAGTGCTCAACGAAGGGCGCGTTAGCTGTCTGGCATCGAATCCGGCTTCGGTGTTGTCCCATCCGGAGCTTGATTTTCTGGCTTGTCTGGCCTATATATATTAGCATGCAAGGGCAGAAGATTGCATAGACTACATTTGATGAATTGCAGTTAGTAAAATATTGTCTTTCATACTGAATAGTACCAAATTTAAAGGTTTTACCTTCAATAGTTGATTCACAGGAAATGCAATTACCACGTGTTGCATGGCCTGTTAGGGCTGGTAAGCTCGACAAATCATTGAGGGTATTTTTCTCTACAGGTTGTGGTAGTAAAGCGCGCACAAGATGGTCTTTAATGTTTTTCGCTCGTTTAAAAGCAAACAGTGGACGTTCTATAGATAGCACTCCTGCATTCAAAATTGGCCAGTGTTTCAAAATACTTTTCTTTATGGCATTCCTGTTTTTTTTTTATTTTTGGTTCTAATAAAGTCTCTTGCGGACAGTACCACGCTCTTTTGAGCGAGCGACGTACTAATTTCCGTGGGTAGCTTCTCTGTCTTAATTTGTTACTCAAGATCTTTGCTTCTGTAAAGTAATCTTCTTTGAAGTAACAGTTTCTTCGAATCCGAAGAAACTGGGAATATGGTAAAGAGTTTCGTAAGGCACGGGGGTGGTGGCTACTGTAATTCAATAAAGTATTACGCTCAGTTGGCTTTCGATGGAGACTGGTTGTCAAATGACCTTCAGTATGTTTAATTTCTATGTCTAGGAAGGGTATTGACTCTTTACTTGTTGTCATTGTATATATTGAGTCCTCCACTGTTATTATTTAACCAATGTAAGAATTGGTTGAGTGACTCTTGTGTGTCATTCCATAGCATAAAAATATCATCGATATACCGTTTCCACAGGGCAATGCCACTGTGGAAAGGGTTTGATGTCTCCAGGATACGGGAAGTTTCTAAGTTATCCATATAGAGAATAGCCAAATTTGGGGCGAAAATAGCTCCCATAGAGGTGCCACGGACCTGGCCATAAAATTGTCCTTCAAAAAGGAAGAAATTCTTAGTGAGGCATATTTCCAGCAATTGGAGAATAAAATTAGAAGGTACATTATGTGGGCGAGGGCGGGTTTTCAAAATCTTCTCAATGACACGTAAAGATTCAAACTGTGGTATATTGGTGTAGAGTGACTCCACATCCAGCGTACACTTGACGCTGGATGTGGGGTCAAAAGGATATTCTCCAATGAAATTAATCATTGACATGGTGTCTTTTATATAACATACAGTGTCAGGGACAAATGGTCTTATAAAGTAATCAATATAGTGTCCAAGGGGCTCTAAAATAGAGCCGCACCCTGAAACTATTGGCCGCCCTGGTGGGTGATCTGCATTTTTATGAATCTTGGGTAGACAGTATATAACAGGAGTTCTGGGAGCTTTTGTGTTCAAAAACTCATATTCCTTTTTGGATAAAAAACCTGTTTCTAGGGCATTGGTGGTGACCTTGTGGATTAATTTCTGTATCTCATCAGTGGGATTGCGGGGTAATTTAGAGTAGTGTTCATGATTACTCAATTGACGTAATATTTCATTTTTGTATTGGTCAATTTCTTGGATAACAATACCCCCACCTTTATCGGCTGGTTTTATCACCAGGATTTGGTTATTTTTAAGGGTGGATATTGCATTCTTTTCTTGAATTGTAATATTGTAAGGAACAAAAGATCTTTTATTTTCCATATCTGCTAGGTCTTTAAGGACCAGTTTTTCAAATGTTGGAATTTCTGGAGGAATCATTCCGCCCGTAGGAAAAGAATTTTGAGGGCGGTTTAAAAGGCAATTTACGTCAGTTACGTCAGTTTACCATTAGTCTGGGAAGGGTCCAAAACAACTTGGTCATTTCAGAGGAGTCTATTACTTGATGAGGAATGTATACAATTTATGACCAAAGTTATACAGGAATTTTTTGACATCAATAATGATAGTGCATCTATCCCAGTTGTGTGGGACACATTCAAATCTATAGTATCTATTGTAGCCAACTTATTGAATCAGCCACCCAGTTAGCAATAAGATATAAAAACCTTATTATCTTAGGCGATCTGAATTTTCATTTCGAAGACACTAACTCTAAAGAAGCACAACTTTTAGCGACCGCTCTTAACTCGGTAGATATAAAACTTCTTTCCACTAGTCCCACTCATCAACAAGGACATCTCCTAGACCCGATTTTTGCTAATTGGGAGGGAATTAAGACCTTTCCCCCGATCCCTTTAATTTGGTCTGACCCCAACATGGTACCTTTTGAAATAACAAGAGAACCCACAAAAACCGCATTTACAAAACTCCCTTTTCATAAGCGCCGAAACTGGAAAAAATTCACCCCGGAACTCTTCAAAAGCAAGCTAGATGAGCAACCCCCTACTACAGGTCATTCCTTGCAGGAAGTATGGGACAACTATGAACTATGGATAAGAAAAGCACTAGATAAAATCGCCCCATGGACCACCAAACCTCCAGCTAGACAATCTAAAACCGCTCCATGGTTTTCAAAGAAACTCAAAATAGCAAAAGCCCAATGCAAATCAATAGAGCGAAAATGGAGGAAAAATTATGCACCTGAACTTAAGGAGAGCTACAGAACTGAGCTAAAAAAATATTAAAAAATGGTTAGAATAGAGAAAAGTCAACATTTTAAAAACAGAATTGAGGAGGCAGACAATTCTACGAAGGAGTTGTTTTGCGTCTATAAAGAACTCATAACCCCCACTCGATTAGATACTCAAGATACGTATTCTACCGAAATATGTCAACAAATCGCTGACTTTTTCGTAGAAAATGTGGAAAAAATTCATGCCACTTTTAAAAACTCCACAATTCCCGCAAACAGCAATGTAGACAATAAAGCCTTCCCAACGCAAAAATCTTTACTCACCACGTTCACTACGCCAGATAAACAGGATCTACTGAACATTATTAATGGAATCCCCTAGCGATGTGTGCCCACAGGATAAAAGTAAGGAAGTTATGGAAAACACACTAATTGATCAAATCAGTTATATGATCACTTTATCCTTCCAGGAATGTTACGTTCCAGAAGCTTGGAAAACTGCTCAAGTAATGCCTTTAAAAAAAAAAACTAACATTCCCATCTCCCAACCCCAAAACTTAAGACCAATTTCACTTCTTCCATTCTGTGCCAAAATCATAAGAAGGGTAGCAAACAAACAAATAATGGAGTTTCTGGAGAAAGAAGCCCTCCTTCACCCCTCCCAATCGGGATTTAGACCAGGACATTCTACCGAATCAGCAGTCCTATATTCCACGGAATGTATCCGGAGGATGGTGGACGAAGGCGAGACAGCAGCGTTGGTCCTATTGGACCTCAGTGCAGCATTCGACACCGTGCTGCACTCAACGCTGTTGTCTCGTCTCTCAGACATGGGAGTAAAGGGTCCAGCACTTGCCTGGCTTCAATCCTTCCTAACCAACAGATCGTTCCAGCTACACTGCCCACCCTTCAGATCATCGCCCCGCAGAGTGAGCCATGGATGATGATTTGAGTGTCATTGAGAACGAGTGGCCAAGGAAATTTGGAATCACAAATGTTGATATAGCAAGATCAATATGAACTATCAACTAGAGTGTTGTTTAATGGCTCTTTGCAAAGCCAATACTTCATGGCCATCTTTGTTCACCGGCGAGGCTGGCAAAATGGAAAAGGAGCAATGGCGATAAATGTAAAAGATGTGATGAAATAGCTGCTGACTCTAGTCATATTTTCTTTAAATGTCCTAAACGTTCTCAGTTTATCGCGGATGTTGAATTTTTTTTAATAACAGTTTGGGGATTACTCTGAAACTAAATATGGAAATGGTTATTATTGGTCTGGAAACTAATCAAATAGGAATTAGGACAATTGCTGAAGAAGCCTTTTTATTTATCTGTATGGTAGCTTTTCGCTTTTGTATTACCTATCGCTGGCTTGACTCTAAATCTCCTGTTTTTAGTCAGTGGCAAGCTAAAATGTTATCCATATATCAACTTCAAATGGCCATTTATAGATCTAAGAGTGTTACAAGGAAAAGATTCGGGCTAAAAATGTGGGCTCCAATTCAGAAATGGATTTAATTTATTAGGTTGTAGAAGCTACTTGTTGGCAAATGAACTCATCTATTGTATATCGTTATTATTATCTTTTCTCTTTTTAATTATGTACAAATATAAGTATGTCGTGATTCGTGTACAATGTCTGACTGTTTGCTAAATTAAAACTAATTTAAAAAAAAAGTGTATTAGCATGTCTCTCTGGGGTAGGATTTAAAGTAAAGAAACTATGCAATCTGACCTTTCTGAAAAAGCGCAAAAGCTCTGTTTGTGCGTCCAAAAAGTTTGGGCGTATGGTTGGTACGAATGATAATCCTTTATTTAGCAAGGACAATTCACTGCTGGATAAAATGTGTTTAGTCAAATTAAAAATTTGAAGAACAGTAGTGCTTAGATCTGTATCTGTGTTGTTGGTCTGGATATTGGTGTCTCCTACCAACGGTAATGCTGGTGACGGGTAACCCGTTCACCTGGGGAGTTCGGGGGGTTCGGCCATCTCTGTGGTTGCTTCCCTTTGCCGGCCCCTTGGGGCTCTGTTTGCCCACGGCCTCGTCCTAAAAAATTCCTATGTGAGGGGCCTGGGCTATTGTCTTGATCAGAGTTGTCGGATGATTCAGCCGAACTATCTGAAAAGCCTACAAAATTGCGGCGTTTATTAAATCTACCCCACGGTCTTTGATTTTGAGGGCCGCTATATGAGCGATTGGTGTGATAATCTTTTGCAAGATATGGGTAGGCTCTTTCCTGGTGGGCCGGGCCCTGATGGGGCTCTTTTCCCATGTGGGGTTCCCCAGTGTGGTAGTGGGTGACAGGGGGACCAACTTCATCTCGAAATATATGAAGTCCCTGTGGCAAGAGTGTGGCATTACTTACAAGTTCACCACTCCTTACCACCCCAAAGGAAATGGGCTAGTGGAACGTTTCAACCGGACCCTTAAAGGCATGATTATGGGCCTTGAAAAGCCCCTGAGGCGTAAGTGGGACATCCTCTTACCATGCCTACTGTTCGCATATCGTGAGGTACCAGAGAAGTCCCTAGGGTTCAGCCCCTTTGAATTCCTCTATGGCCATCCAGTCCGAGGACCCCTGAGTCTGGTTAAAGAAGGCTGGGAGACGGCCCCCAGGAACCCACCCCAGGACGTGTTTAGATACATGTTGGCCTTAAGGAATCACACCCGGAAATTCAAGGAACTCTCCGAGGCGAACCGGGAAGCCAGCCAGGAGGAAATAAAACGCTGGTATGACCAGAATGCCACGTTGGTCGAGTCTCAGCCTGGGCAGCAAAAGTGGGTGATGGCCCCAGTGGAGCCCTGTGTTCTCCAGGACAAGTGGACCGGTCCCTTCAAGATAGTGGAGCGCAAAAGCCAAGTCACTTATCTAGTGGACTTGCAGTCCCCCCAAAACCCCCTACGGGTCCTCCATGTAAGCCCCACTTCGAGAGGTCTAAAGTGGGCATGCTCCTAGCCACCGATGATGGAGTGGAAGAGGAGACAGAACCTCTACCCGACCTCCTGTGTGCTCGGGAACAAGATGGGTCAGAAGACGGTGTTTGCCTTTCCACCTCCCTGACCCCGGAGCAACACCGAGACTGTCGCCAGTTATTGAGCCAGTTCTCAGACCTCTTCTCCATGGTCCCCAGTGTCACCAGTTGGTGTGTCCACGATGTAGACACCGGGGACAGCATGCCTGTGAGGCACAAGGCTTATAGGGTCACCGAGAGGGTCAGGTCCTACATCAAGTAGGAAGTCTCCAAAATGTTCGCCCTCGGAGTAATTGAGTCCTCTGACAGTCCGTGGGCCAGCCCCGTGGTCCTGGTCCCCATGGCTGCCGCGCCCGGTGCCACCCCTGAACTAAGGTTCTGTGTGGACTACCTTGGACTCAATGCCGTTACTCGAACGGATGCTGTACCTATCCCCCGAGGCGACGAGCTCATTGACCGCCTGGGTTCTGCCCAGCACCTCAGTACCTTTGACCTCACCTCTGGGTACTGGCAGATTGCCCTCACTGAAGGAGCAAAAGAGCGGTCAGCCTTCTCCACCCCTGATGGGCACTACTAATTTCGGGTAATGCCCTTTGGAATGAAAAATGCCACCTTCCAGAGACTGGTCAACCGGGTATTGGCGGGGCTGGAGCAGTTCAGCGCCTCCTACTTGGATGACATTGCAGTGTTCAGTACCACCTGGGATGAACACCTGCAACACCTCTGGGAAGTGTTGTTGGCCCTGTGCTGAGCGGGCCTCACCATCAAGGCTAGTAAGTGTCAGATTGGCCAAGGGTCAGTAGTGTATTTGGGACACCAGGTAGGGAGCGGCCAAGTGGCGCCCCTCCAGCCCAAGATTGCCACAATCTTGGCCTGGGAACCTCCCACGACCCAAACAGAGGTGAGGGCCTTCCTAGAACTTACTGGCTACTATAGAAGGTTCGTCAAGGGATAGGGCAGCATTGTAGGAGCCTTGATGGAACTCACCTCCAAGAAACAGCCCAAGAAAGTACTTTGGACCCCCACATGTCAGAAAGCGTTTGACGCCTTGAAGGCGGCCAGGTGCACAGCACCAGTACTTTGAGCCCCTGACTTCTCAAAGAATTTGTCGTCCAGACGGACGCCTCAGAGCATGGCATAGGAGCGGTTCTCTCACAGCGGAATGAGGAAGGCCTAGACCACCCGGTAGCCTTCATTAATAGGAGGTTACTACCCCGGGAACGGAGATGGAGTACCATTGAGCGGGAGGCTTTTGAGGCGGTCTGGGCACTCAAGAAGTTAAGGCCATACCTATTTGGGGCTCACTGCAGGGTACAAACGGACCACCGCCCCCTCAGGTGGGTAATGCAGATGAGAGGGGAAAATCCAAAACTGCTGAGATGGTCCATTTCCTGACACTAACATTGAGCGCCAGATGGCTCAAAAGCACCCTGCACCCAGCCGCCTAAGTGCCTCTGGCAGTGCAACCTTTGCCCTATCCTACTTCCCCGTTTGCCCTGAGCAAGTAACAAGGAGCCCAGCTCCCACAGCTGCGTGGCCTACTAGCCAGCAGCCACCAACCAAAGACCCCCTGCCCCTCATTGGTTGATATTGGGCCTAACTACCTCTGCACCCGGCTGCCCCTGTGCTGCTGAGGGTGAACCAACTGTACCTACCTGACCCTGGGGGACCCCTGAGTCCATGCCCAGAACCTTAACTTCGCCAGTCGAGTACACTCCCGGAAACTGGTAACTGACTTACCTGCCATTGAATAACATTGACTGGTTTGACTCGAAATATTTTTTAAGTGTGAAGTTTTGGAAACTTAAAATATTCCTATAAAAGCAGACTAATCCCGAATTCCGAAGTAATCACCTGTGATCAGGAGAGAAGCTAGTGCTGTACCTTGTA
This sequence comes from Lissotriton helveticus, assembly GCF_964261635.1. Lineage (NCBI taxonomy): Eukaryota > Metazoa > Chordata > Amphibia > Caudata > Salamandridae > Lissotriton > Lissotriton helveticus. Next base: position 389,210,288 of record NC_136058.1, on the reverse strand, counting down.
GCCCAGTACTAAACCGCAAAAGTAATCCGAACCGGGTTTACTTGTAACCTGAATTTTCTCCATAGGAATCCATTGTCTGCTTTTCTATGAAATTTCTTCTAAGTCTCTACTTTTGAAAACTTGAAATATTCTTTAAAAATCATACTAACTACTGAAACGTAATTACTTACCTGTATTAAGTAGAGATCCCAGTGCTGGACCTAGGCGCTCAGTACTGGATTACAATAGTAACGAGAACATACTTTACCTGTAACTTGAATTTTCTCCCATTGGATATCATTGCCAAATTTTCACTGAAAAGTTTCTAAGTGTAAACTTTTGAAATACCTTTTTATTTCTTAAAAATCATTGCAATAACCAAAATGTTTTTACTAAACTGTTTCCAGCTTAGACTTACAAAAGTAATCTACAAAGTAATCAACTGTAATTGTGTAGAAAAAAACCCATTGAGCTCAATGCTAAATTGTGTGTAGAATTGTGTTGCCTATTGCAACCCCTGTACTTATTATGTTTACAAAGTCATTGCCTTTCTGCAAAGCAATAACCTGAGATTACTCATCACTGAGAAAAGTATATTTTTATACCTGTTGGTTCTAGAAATAAAACATCTGTATCTTTTGATATAAAAACCATTGGCCTGGAGTTCAGTCCTTGAGTGTGTGAAACCTTTTGCTGACTAAGTGTGCACTACAAATGCTTTACACTGTCCTCTAGTACTGCCTTACTGCTCAACCAAGTTACCACTTTTGAGAGTAAGGTTAGTCCTGACTTTACCCTCTGTTATACCTCTGGGGTTGTTGCTCTCTATACACACTGTACCTTTGGTTGGTCAAGTATATATAGAGCCACTTTCTCACAGGCCGCACCTCCAGATCTAGGCTGATGGAGTCAGCTCGGTGCGGTGGGAGACCCTCAGCAGTCGTCGGGCGCCCTCAGCTTGGCTCTGTCTCCAGGGGCTCTAATCAGATGAAGCAGGCACACGGGAGAATCCACACTTCGACCACAGGCCCAGCAATGTGCGCCGGTGCCCCACCTTTTCAGTGGCTCCGAGGCACAACCGGAACACAGAACCAGCTTCCACCTGACTAGGAGAGGCGTCGGGCTTCGTACCTCTGGGGCCCACTGCCCTGCGGGTGCTCCGACGTGCGCGGATCACGATTCAGGCCTCATGGCTCAAGCAGGCCACAATCTTCCGCCGTAGGCCACAGCTCCTCCGCTCCCACCGTGATACACTGCTGCAAAGGGCAATTCCGAGGTGCAGATGAGCCGCAGATGAGCCCGGGCTTGGGCTAGAGTATATGCCGGGCCCCACTGCCTGCGTTGTTGCTGGATGAGCATATCTCAAATGGTGCAGTCTTTTTTGGACTTAGTAGAGGCCACACTGTTGAGGTCCACAATGGCATTCCCAAGAAGTTAGGCTCAATATGCTGGACGCTAATGCAGCAGGCACCACAAGGCAAGTGTCCCTCAGAGTTTCACATCTGCAGCAAATATCCCTGCACCAGACTCTGCTGCACCCACAAACATCGCCCAATGTAATGTCCTGGGAGTCACAGTTGTCCGATGCCCAGGGAGAGCCAAGCACAGGCCCGCAGGAGTACCAAAGAGCCACAGACACTAGCCCCAGAAATAAGGGCAGTTCAAGTGCCCCCACCAGTCAGCCAATGCCACCCGGAATCCCCCTGTGGCGGTGAGCTCTCTGTGTTAGGCACAAGGGCCTAGATCCGCTAATCACTGCACTTAGTCCCCAGGCTCTGTTGGGCCACTCACGTTCACGGACCCAAGGATGAAGTCCAGATGGTCAGATGATCGTCATTATCCCACCACTCCCTTGGTAGGAGCGCCGTGCTAGCAGGCAACCGCCATCCGGTAGACCCTTGTTGTGCCGCTGGAGGGTCGAGTAGCCTCACTATGTCCTGTGATTCACCGCTCCACAGGGCGGTGTGGCAGACCATGGTCTCCCTCTAACAAGGACCTGGGCAGAGCGGCACCCCAATCAGGCCCATGGGCCTCTTCAGCAGCAGGACCGGCTCCTGCAGAGAGAGTCTCTGCCCCATAAAAGCCACTGGGCTAGCTAACCAAAGCCACTCCCACCAGGCCTCATGGGAAGACCGGGCTCATCACCTTCTCACCTGAGGCCCGTCTAGTGTCCCGCCCCCAAGCCCAGTCCATACCCTCCTGCCAGTAGGGTGACCAAGTGGCAAGGGTGCAGATTCAGGACGGTGAGTGTAAAAATTCAGGACGAAGGGTCAAAATTCAGGACAAAAATTCAGGACAGAAGGTCAAAATTCAGGACAAAATTTGGCAACAAAAGGTACGTTTTATAGACACCGAGGAGGTCAAAAGAAGTTTATATTAGGTTGAGTGGAGTGGTGTGGCTCACTGGTTAGAGGCGGCGGACCTGTAAGCAGAGAACGGCCTGGGACCAGGGTTCAATTCCCGGCGCGGCAGGGTCGTGGACCAGGGTCAAAACGGACTCGATAATTCTTGCCTTGGTGCCTACTCCAACCAGGGAACACACTCGGTAACTCTGGGCATTAAGCTTGCCTCATCTCTACAACGGCCCCCCACAGACGCCGGGGATGCCTGGTTTCACCTTGGAGATACCTAGAAAGGGACCATCTCACAGGGCAAACCAGGACGGGTTCCCCAGCGGTCTTAAGCGTCAGGATACTCCATGGAGTCGCAGTGCACTTTACAAGTACACCCACATTTACATTTACATTTACCGGGCACTTCACGTTTTAGGTCTTGCCTGAGCCAGCGCATAGGCTGCTCTGCGAGACATTTAGTAAGTGGGCTTTTAAAAGTCCTACCACAGTTTTTTGGCTGGCATAGAGCATGCGGTTACGCGCACTAGGCGCCATCTGGCTTTCCTCTCTCGTCATGGTGCGCGCACGTCGCACACCACTCGCCAGCCTGCTTATACTTTTGCCATCGCGCGGGCACCACTTCTGGTGCTTTTTTTTTCTTTCTTTTAGCCTGCGCACAGAACTCCCGGGCTTGTTTCCCTGATACTCTGCTCTGCTGTGCCCTTTTCAAGAGGTAAATTAGAAGCATGATTTATGTGTCCCGAGATTTGTTAATTGTTTACAGAGTGAAAGCTCTTTCTCTCCTTATCTTGTCTCTCCCTAGCTTCGCAACCCCTCCACTTATTTGCCCCCCTTTTTCTCCTTCCCTCCCTCCCTATCCTTCCTCACTATCATTCTATCTCTTACGCCATATCTTATTATCTTACCCTTCTCCTGCCTTTCTTCTTTCTCCTGCTCCGTTTTCTCCCTCTGCTCTCCGTTTCCCTAGTTGACATGGCTCCAACCAGTGTTGTGAAAGCTTTACAGACTCTCAGCTATGAAAACAGTTTAGTATCATGAGTTTTATCTCCTGTCTATGTTTTCTGTTCCCTTTCCTCCTTTGTGTGCCTCACTTGTTCCAGTCTTTTCTCTCCCACTCTCTTCACGCTCCCACACTCTTACCCACCATCAGTCGTCCCCTCTCACCCACTTTCTCTCCCCTCACCTCACCCCCCCGAGACGCCACCTCATCCCTGTGGGTTGCTGTGCGGTTACCATTCATCCTCCGCCAGGTTGGCATTAATTGCCAGCGTGTGCCAAATATCTTTGTAATTGGGAGCCTGCGTGCGACAGTGGCCTTGCTGCCGGCCCTCCTGCCCCCACCCCGCAGGACTCCTCTTCTGCCCTGCGTTGAATAAGGCAGCTCGCTGGACCCGATCCAAAGTGCCTCCCCTCCCCTGGCACCAGGCGCTATAATGAAGGCTTGTATGGAAGCGCTTAAGCTTGGACAAGGAGCCCAGCTCTGCAGACAAGTCTGCGGTGTGGGACAGAGAGCTACCCAGCCCGGTGACCGGCCATCAGGAAATTACTGGTGGGGCCTAGTCAAGGGAGTAGCCAAAATATTAAGATCCCCCCACTTTGAACCAATAATCTTACGGCACCATGCAAACTAAACAAGTCATTACGACAATCCTCAGAAGAGCTCTCTTGTCTATTTCATCCATGCATCTACCCATTCATCCTTCCCTCCACCTGCTGATATCCACAATGTCGCCTTTATATTCTGTCGTGCATTTAATCTTTCATCCATCATTCAGTCTTTCACCATTCTGTCCATCCACCCATCTATATCCAAACCTATGCATCCATCTCCAAGCCCATCCATCCATCACTCCTTTCACTCATCCATCCTTCCATACGTATACCCTTTCACTACATTCAACCTTGCACTCTAGCCATCTTCCCTTTCACTCATCCAGCAACCCTTTCACTCAACAATCCAATCATCCATCCTTTCTCTCATTCGTCCACCCAACCACTCATCCATCAATTTACCCTTTAATTCACCCATCCACTCACTCATCCGTGCTGTCACTCATCCATCCACTCTTTCTTCCACTCATCCATCCATTCTTTTAATCATCCATCCACCCTTTAATTCTTCCATTCATCCTCCCTTTCACTCATTTATTTACCCTTTAATTCATACATCCTTTTGCTCATCCATCCACCCTTTCACTCATCCCATCCATCGACCCTCTTTTACTCAGCATCCATCCTTTCACTCAGCCATCCACCCTTTCACTCATCTATTTCCACCCACCCTCCCTTTCACTCATCCATTCCCACCCACCCCCACTTTCATTCATCCATTCTGACCCACCCTCCCTTTCACTCATCCATCCTTGCATCCATTTGTTTACTTACCCATCCACCCGTTCATCCATCCATTCATCCACAGATTCACCCTTTCATCCACCTACCTTCCCTTTCATTCATCCATTCTTTCACTTATCCGTCCATCCACAATTGTATCCATCATTCTTCTAATCCCCCTTTCCCTCACACACCTACACTTCAGTCATTTCACTCACTCAACCAACCACCCACCCTTTCACATTGAGTAGAGCCCAAATCACGAACTCCACCCATGCCCCTGGCCTAGTGCTGAAATTGAAACAATGAAATCAGGGGCCCAAAGTTTTTTGAATGCTGGAGTGAAGGATACCAAAGCTGCCTGGTCTTGATTTCACCTCCTGCATACATGCCAATTGACCCGCTTTAGGTGGTAGACTCCTGATTCTTAAAGCAAAATGTGATTTTATTTTAGCGGTCTCCTGCCTGAAATTGCCTCTGCTTCAATAGAAGTCAATGGGGAAAATGCGTTCCCCCGATTTGCTTTTCTAAATCTCCACTTTCCTTTACTTCAGTAGTGGCAAATACGCTCATACCTCACTATATCGCCCCCTTACACTTCTGCCTCTGTATCTGACACTTACAAATTATTTTTCATCCCCCTTTTCTTCCTTGTCATTGTATTCCAGCCGTTAGGGCGGGGCCATCCTGCTGAGCGTCACTGTCAGGGAGGAGTATTTATAAATGTTTCACCATGCAACAGTTGGTGTTGTTGCACCAAGGATATTCTGCTGCATAACTAATTACTTATAAGGTCCCAAAAGCGAGACCTATTGGCTCTGCCAATGCTTGTTCAGTATGCGTGCAGCTTTGAGCAACTGTGCAGGTCTGTTTGTTGTATTTCATAGGATTTAAGAATGCTGAAGCTCTAGGTAATGGCAAAGCGAGCACATATTTAGGCAATGGCGGATATCAAAATAAAACAATTGATAAAAGTATCCTCCTTAATATTTTGCAATGAAACTTTTACAAACATCTTCTTACAACCGACCTTGCACTCTTTCCCCAAGGAATTCCACTTACAGTACTCCAGTAAATCAAGACCTTTTGTTGGCTCTCTTTCATCCTAATTGTGGAGATAACCGCACTCCTATACTACCATGATCTTGAAGCTATTTTCGCCAGTGGGAATTGCGAAACTTTTCAGTGATAGGACAACTTGGCAAAGATTAATGCAAGAAGCGAATGTTGGCAGTAGTTTTACATGCAATTGTGAAATGGTAGGCAAACTATAAAATGGATATGCAGCTCATGGGGCAGATAAATATATTGGATCCACAGGTAGAGAAATGGCACTTGATAGTGAAACTTTTTTTGCATTACCTTTTAGATGCAGAACTAAATATGTAAAGAAAGCAGCACTTCTGTAAACCTATCGCATCTCAGGTGTTCCAAAATTGTGTATATGTCCTAATCTGTTAAGCTTGTGACTTGCTTTCAAAACAATGGAGATTTTTTGTTGCTTCCCTTAGTATAAAACATCTGTGAGATAGCACTCCTTCTTACATTCACAACATATCACTTCATTGTCTCATTTAAAATAGGACATCCAAACCGAGAAACTCAAGATAGCCACAAGAAGAAAGTCAGAGAGATCAATGAAGGGGGGGCATGGGCAGTGAGCCAATATAATATAGCAAACATTTCGAGAAAAGCCTCTCCATGTGCAGTTACAGCAGAAATAAGAAATCTTTCACTTCAGGCAGCGTAACATGAACTCAGCAATTAACACCCATTTCGCATTCAAGCAGCTTTTACATGTGCAGATTAACTACTTGCCGCATTTCCATTTCTTTTTAGCAGCCCGGCCCCCCTGGCTTCCTCTCCCGCTGAATAACTTCCCAGGAGGCCCCCTCCCTTCTGCTGGGCCGTCTCAACTTCTGAAAATGCTTGTCCTTTAGCACCAAGGCTAAAATTATGGAGAAATGCAGTCTGTGGAAACTTCCTTCACGGACAACGGACATTATGGTAAATTCACGGACAGTCCGTGAAATTTACGGACGGTTGGTCACCCTGCATGTAATCTTCTTTCTTTATTCTCTTTATTTCGGCTGGCTTTGCCATAAAAGATACAAACAACATCATAAAAACAAGAATCTACGCAATAGCAAGATAATAAAAATTCCCATTAAACAGTAACACATTCGAAATTATTAGTTTTTACAATTCATCATAAAAAATCTGATATAGTAGTTTTAAAAATTTGATACAATAAAGCATGTACAAAAGCTTAAAAATGAATCATTGGTTATAAAATTCCTGCACTTGATCCAAAATGCTGCCAAAAATGTAGCTACAGCAAACACTATAATAGCGGATAAGTCTGTTTTTAGAATTCTGTATGCCTGCATACAATGGTTAAAACCCAAATTTCTGCACAACGGCACAAGCCAATATCTTCTTGCTTTTTTGTAAGTCGGACAGAAAAACATAATATGCAAGTCATTTTCCAATTCATAATTACAGCCCGGACAATATTTTACAGTGGAGGTACTCCATTTGCTAGTAAAAGCTCTAATTGGCAGAGTTCCATACCTCCACTGTAAGTACAGCTTTCTGGTTAAAATAGGAAAAATATCATCCAGCACTGACTCAAATGCGTCAAAATCTTTTTCTTTTAAAAATGAATCAGTTAGGGTTCCACTTTGCACGCTCTGTATTGAAGACCTTAATTTACTATCATAATAGAGTTTAACTAGGTGCTTTCGTGAGACCCTAGTACAGGCTGTCTCCGGGTCAGTCCACAATTGTAAAATTCCCAACTTTCCCAACATTCCCATCTTTCCCAACTCATTTTTTATATAGTTCAACCAAGGAATTTTGCCCGCTTTTGCTAGCCTTAAAATTTCTAGTAGATCCTGCCTATATTTGAGGAGCCCAGGTGTACTCCAGCGCCTTCTCCAGAATGTTACGGGTTTGAGTCCCAGGACTTCATCTATTGGTCTAAGGGCCATATCAAGCCTCAGTGGCAACAAAGGAGTGCTAGAAGGCAAGGCTAGAAGTTGCCTCAGAAATGTGTTTTCTGTAACAATAATCTCGGGTCTGCACTCATGTCCCCAAAGTTCACCACCATATACAACTGACCCCCTGGCCTGTATTTTATAAATCTCAATGGGTGGGCGGACAGGTTTAATTGTTGAAGTATTGGGGGCTTAAAAATGCCCCCTGATAATTGGGCCAGTTTGAGTCGAGATTTAATTTGATGGGGGGCCCAGGTCATGTTTTCATTTAAGGTCACCCCCAAGTATTCAAAAATCTGAACCCTTACCAACCTGTTATCACCTATACTCGGATTAGGACAAGAAGTTGCTGGGGCATTAAAAATCATGAATTTCGTTTTAAGGGCATTAATTTCTAGCCCCCGGTCCTTGCAAAATGCCTCAAAGCCGTCCAGCACCAGTTGAATCCCCATTGGGGATTTCGACAGCAGCAGGGTGTCGTCTGCAAACATGATTGCAGGCACTCTGCTGCCGGCAAGCTTAGGGGCATCAATGTTGGTTATCCCATTTAAATGGTCAATTACCCCGTTGACGTAGAGGCAAAACAGGGTAGGTGCTAAAACGCACCCCTGTCTAACTCCCCTGCCAACGGAGAACTTGTCAGACAACAATCCATTCCTCCCACACCTTACTCGTGCGAAGTTCTCCTGGTGAAGCGGTATTAGAATGTTCAAGAGATGGGAAGGAATCCCCATCTCCGCGAGCACAGACCATAGCTTGCCCCTTGGCACCAAGTCGAAGGCCGCACGCAAGTCCACAAAAACCGTATATAGACTCCCCCCTTCGATTGTGACAGTTTTCCAAAACAGCAGGGACAGGCGAAAGATTTGATCAACTGTAGATATGTTCTTTCTGAACCCCGCCTGGTAATCACTCAATATGGAATTCTCCTCCATCCACTCTAGGAGGCGATCAAGGATCAGCCTCCCAAAGATCTTTTGGGGCACGTCAAGCAGGCTAATAGGCCTGTAGTTGGCTGGGAGCAGAGGTGAACCCTTCTTAAAAATAGGCACAATCTCTGCGCCCAGCCAAGTACCTGGTACCGACATGCCCCTCTGGATCGCATTATAAATAACCAACAAATACGCAGCCCATATTGTGGGTTCATGCTTGAAGAGGTCGCCCGGGAGTTTGTCCAGCCCTGGTGCTTTCCCTGCTGCCAGTTTGTGAATTGCAGCAGAGACCTCCTTTATGGTAAAATCGTCGCCATTAATTTGCGGGATGGAATTCAGCAACAACTCTCTGCCCAGTTCCCCTTCCGAATCGGCGTTATCACCAGCATTAAAAATGTCCGGAAGTGGTCCTACCAGACATTAGCTGATATATTAGCCTCAACGGCCGTCAGCGGCTCATCAGACCCAGTTTTTACAATAGACCAAAATCTACGTGAGTCTCTAACTACAAGAGCATCAGTTAAGTGTGTCCAGTTATCGCGATCCCACTCCTCCTTCGCGAGTTGGACTTGGCTCTTGTAGTCAGTTCTCATGGCCTGTATCACCGCTCTATCTTTGTTCTTTTATAGGGCGGACACTAGATCGGCCTTCGCCTTTCAACAAGCGGCATTATACCATGAAGCTCTTTTTCCCTTGGACAGTTTCTTCATGGTCCTGGGATTGAACACATCTTCCAACTCATTAGTTAGTTGACCATATAGAATTCCAAGCATGTTATGCATGTCAGGAGAATGTGAATCAAATGTTAATTCACTAACTTCTTCAAAAGTGGGGATATTTCGGGCATAAAGCTTGCGAACCATCTTCGGATGTGACAGTAAATAAGCCCACTTGACTCTACGTCTGTCCTTGGATAAAACCAATCTCGAGTCCGGCAGGTCGTTACCACTAATCTTCTCTATAACAGTACCGGGATAAGATATGTCCAACATTAATGCGTTGCGGTCACTATCGCTTCTTTCTATGACCTTAAAATCAATCACCTTTGGCCAGGACCGAGTTTCAACCAGTATATAGTCCAGGCGTGACTCCTGCCCTTTCTTATTAAATGTACATTTTGGGGGTATATCTGAATGAACTCGTCCGTTACAGGCTCTAATTGAGTGTTTAAGAGTTAGAGCCGTAATTTGGATGGCCAATGGCATCCATGCGCTGGGAGGAGGGGCTGCCGTTGCTGGTATTGCCCATTGATCGTCTTCATCCGTGGCTACCCCCTGGGTCAAACCGGTAGAGGCTCGTAGTGACAATTTAAATCACCTCCGACCACAAAAGGGGTACCACTAGTTAATGAACTCAAAAATAAAGACAATTCCTCAATGGTTCTTGATTCACCAGTAATGTTCACTGGTCTAGAATACACATTAACCAGTGCAAGCCTGAATACATTGGGCCACTCCAGAAGAACACACTGGACATCCTCTGATAATGTGTTCAGGTGTTTGGCCTTGCAGCCCAGACTACAAGGCCCCCTGAGGGGCGTCCCTTGCCCCCTCAGCGTGCCGTAACAAAAAAGAAGCATAACCAGCACGTATTTTCTCCTTTATAGCCCATGTTTCCTGGAAAAAACAAACATCGTTTCTATCAATAAACGATCCCCACTCTGGACAGTACAACTTGTTGACCAACCCGGTCAGGTTCCAAGATAGTATAAGTAGGGAGCCAGTATTTATGTCATTATCGGCTCCCCCCTAAATACTATGGAACCCGTAGTGGTAGACTTCAACAGATCCTGCGTACCCAGCCCAAAAGATGTACAGTTTGTGTCATCACCCATACTAAGCTGGTCATTAGAGACAGGGGATGGCCATGCCGGTTGCCCCGAATTATTGCTCACTACCAGGCCGCTACCTAGTGATTTTTCCGCTTAAACGCGGACCAACCCCCCGCTAGACTTAGGGAGCATGCCACTGTTACTCTCTATTTCCACACATTCACCAGCCCCCGCGTGCTTAGAATGTAGTCAATCCACCCCATCAAGGCAGCTATAGCGGTTGTAATTGCAAAAGTTGTCGGGCACATGCGTAAAGCCCGACCCAGCCAAGTTCCCCCTGCTCCCCCTCTAGGTTCCACTCTTAGCCAATCCTCATCCATCCCCCAGCTTTCACCCAGTTGGGCTGGTGGATAAAAAAGGACAATGGGAGGGACTGCATGGTAGTATCTGATTCACGGTTCCGCCATGCAAAAATATGCGAAACAGTTCTAGGATCCCAAAATTCACTAACACGCAATCGCCCTTCACCGTTTTGGTAGTGTTGCCTACCCAAGGGACCCTTCTTACCATCAGAATCTCGCTCGAAATTTGGTGGGGGAGTGGCCTATTCTTATTCAACCAACTAACAACCTTATTTTTGAGTGATATGAAAGGTTCTCTATCCCCCGCCTCTAGTACAGGAACTCCCGCTAGAACAATTACAAGGGGGCTAGCTTCAGGGGGCAAATCAGGTCTTAATTTATTCCCATTGATATTACCCTCTTGCTCTTTATGTTCTACTAATAAAGCAGACTTCTTAGCTTCCAGTGGTGGATGAACTTGTGGCAAGGAACAGGGAATGCTATCAGGAAGGCACGGTTGTACCTGCGGTGAACTAACTATGGGGTTGGTGCTGACTAACTGCACCGCCCCCTGGCTTGTCTCCTTTCCTTCCCCTTCCCGCCTCTTTTTGACCGTGGCCAGGCTATCAGCAGCCCCGGCTGTCGCCTTCTCAATGCTAGATAATCTTGCTTCGATCTTAAGGAGTCTACCTTCTAGGGGTTTGAAAAGGATCTTAAATAAAGCACTCAGGTTTTCAATTGTCAGATCTGTGCCCGGCAGTGCCAAGTTATTAATGTTACGGTCCCCTTGGATGGAAGAGGGTGGCCCCACCACTAAGGAAGCGGTGGACTCACCTGTATCCACAGCGACCCTACCTTCGGGAATCTGGCAACTCGATTGCCTAACTAATTTTGCCTTTCTCCCATCAGGTTTTTGAGCGGCCCGTTTTCGTTTTGGTACCGCCCCCTCCCAGTTCCCTTGTGATTGTAAGTTATTTACACTTTCAAGACAATCATTTGGTCGGTTGACAGGAACATTAAGTAACAAGTTACTCACCGGCAGATCCGATGGAGCAATATCATTACACAATATAACATTATCCCCTGTAGAAGTCTCATTTAGTATTAGGCTATCGCCAGACCCCGGAACTTCATTTATGGTTGTATCCACACGCCTCTCGGGTGTTTTAGCATTTGCTATACCACCCAGTGATGACCTCTCAGCAGTTGTTAATCCCTGAGATAGACGCCGTTCCAGTATAGTAATTTCATGAGATAAAAGGGAATTGGCTCTAACAATACATTTTTCCATTGTGCCTACTGTTGAGTCAGCCATCAAAGTTGATTTACTCCTTGTTTCCCGACCCACAATGCTTCTGAGAATAAACCCAGGGGAAATGTTAACGTTTAGGTACCTGTAAATGTCCGTATATCAATGCAGCACATGAAGGAGGGGTGGCCCGGTCGAACTGGCTAAAACGGGCTAAAACAGGACTGCCCTTGGCCCGGGCTTCACCCGGGCACGTCCCGCTCACGTCCCGCGCACGTTCCACACACGTCCCGTTTTGCGTAGGAGGTGCATGTTTATATTGAGCCGGCAGACGGGTTAATTACGAGAAGAGGCACCAGCTGTCAGCAAACTAGGAATGCTGGTCCTCGCAGTCCCGTAATCCCGCAACAGAGTACAAATTTACCCAGTTGTTCCACAGCTCAGTCCCAGCACGAGCGCCAAGTAGCAGAGTCCTACGAAGATCCAAAATGCAAAATGCGGCAGGCATTGAGTGGCTCCCGCGAAGTGGGGGCCGTGATGCGTTTAACGCTGCAGGCAGGCGGGCTAATTACGGGAAGAGGCACCAGCTGTCAGCAAACTAGGAGTGCTGGTCCTCGCAGTCCCGTAATCCCGCAACAGAGTACAAACTTGCCCAGTTGTTCCACAGCTCAGTCCCAGCATGAGGCCAAGTAACAGAGTCCCTCGAAGATCCAAAGTGCAAAATGCGGCAGGCAGCGAGTAACTCCAGCGAAGCGGGGGCCGCGAGGCGTTTAACGCTGCAGGAAGGCGGGCTAATTATGGGAAGACTGTGAAACAGTAAAGGTATCGGATCCTACATCTGACCAACCCGGATCTCAACAATAGGAAAAACAGAACAAGGTGGCTGGACAGGATTATTCGTGAAACAATTCCCCAGACACACAGTCAATCTGTACCGTGTGACCACTGGATTTAATTTTCCAAACAAGTTTCTTTTTCTTTTTTACATTTATCAGCAATTTTTGGAACACAAGCACAAACAAAACCACTGTCAATTCAAAAGGTTCATATATACAGTATCTACAAATGCACACATTTACAAATTTACAACAAAGAATCAAACAAAAAATTGGTTAGACACACCAAAAGACAATCACATATGTATAATAATTCAAATAAATTGCAATTATATACAGTGCAGAGATTAGTCCATAAGCAAACAAACGGGCACCAGTCCTAGAGATTGGAAAAACCAAGTGACAGGCGGGGTTGAGATCGAAAACAAGCCTGCCTGTCAACGAAAGCCTGTGGTGTAATGTTAAATAGGGTTGCGAGGCTAGGATACAGAGTGGTGGTATGATTTACATCCTAGCGGCACCCTTTGTTGTAGCCACAGGGTGGTATTGTCGACGCGTTTCGAACCTAAGTATTCAAGGTTCTCTTCAGGACAGGGACTGGGAAACAGATTCTGCAAAAAAGTACAGAATTTGGTGTCAGACGTACATTAACGTACTGTAGAATGCCTACTCAGACTCCGTGAGAAGTAGAAAATATTTACCTGCACGCGGGCACAAAGATTGCCGTGGCGTAGGTATATCGTGTTCACACCTAGAAGACATATGGAAAGGTGCTCAGTGCACGGGGATTAAAAGGGTCGCACTAGGAAAGGCAAACGGTCTGTCCTAAGTATGAATCATACCTGCAATAGGCGCAGAGCAGGACTTAAGGCGTGGTGTCAGGCTTCAGAAGCTTGCGGGTATCAGGGCGGCTCACATTATTTTGCGCGTGTAGGTCTAAATGGATGATACAAAATCATGTATGGAATATGTATCTCTCTAGGCATGGGTGCACAGCACAACACCCCCCCAAATCGCCAAAATCGAATTGCGCGAGGTTCCTACCTTTCGATGCAGACCACGGGGAGGGAAGCGGCCGGTCACTGGCCTCAGTTCAGGCCGGCAGTTAAAATTGGCCCGCTGAAAAAAGAGAAACCCTTTGTGAGCGCCAGGGTCAAAAGGCAGCAGCGGAGCTGGTTACAAACCGCTGCGCATAGCAATGCTTACTTTTCTGAATGAAGTAATCAAGCCACAGTAAGGTCCGTGTTCCTCACTCTCTCCCAGGGACAAGCTGTCTGTAGGTGGAGCGCCGGGACACCAGTAGGTATTTTGAATCAAGTTCACAGTAACAGGGGGTGTGGTCAAAAAACGGAGTGAAGCCCCTAAGGAATGCTGGGATCTGTAGTTTTGAGAACACTGAAGACTAGCATGTCGGCTGATATTGTACATGGAAGCCTGCCAAAAGCCTCGCAATTTCATAACTCTACAGGCGTGCAGTTTGTAGATGGGGCGCCTGGACACCAGTAGGTATTTTGGATCCGGTTCACAGTAACAGTGAAGCCCCTGAGGAATGCTGGGATCTGTAGTTTTGAGGAAACTGAAGACTAGCATTTCGGCTGATATTATGCTTGGAGGCCTGCCAGAAGCATCGCCATTTCGTAATTCAACTGCTTGCTCAACTGATTTACATGACATTCCTCCCCGCACGTGGGCATATTTACAAGGTCAATACAATGAGCCACATTTACACAATAGCACTCTATTTCATCATATCCCTTGTTTTCCCCAACGTGATGCATGTACATATACTCATCCAAACGCGACATTCCTCCCCGCGCATGGGCATATTTACAAGGCCACTCTAAAAAAGACATTTTCATCAGTCTAAATGAGCAATATTTACACAATATCACTACACGTCCTCATACACGTTGTTTTCACTACAGTAGTACATGCCAATATACCCATCTAGCACATAAAAATTCTGAATTCATTGTACAGTTCAGAGTTCTGAACAGCAATAATTGCATTGCAACCATAGACACCGCCATGACTCAAAATACAAGGTGACTCAATACTAGACCTTATGCGACTCAATGGATATTGTTAAAAAAGTGAGTAAGAAGTAGAAAATAAGTACACAGCGAAAGTTATGGTAGTGCAGCACAGCCAAACTGGACAACATCAGAGGCGGATTCATAAATTGACAGTTTCAGACATCTCGTTCAATCCAGAATTGGATGTATCGAACTTCAGGATGAGATACGCCTCTTTTTGGGAAAGGCGAAGGTCAGGATCTCCACTGCCACCCCTGATCACCGCCAGGACAGTCCATCTTATATCCTGGCTGGAATGTTTCTGTTGCAAGAAATGAGAGACAAGAGGAGCAGTCAAGATCTTGTTATTGATCCGTGAGCGGTGTTGAATAATTCTTTGGCGGACCTCCTGCGTGGTTTTACCAATGTACAGTTTTTTACACGGACACTGGATGGCATACACAGTGTATTTTGTCTTACAGTTCGTGTGTTCATTGTGTCGCCAGAACTTTTTGCCATCTGTAAACAGGGAACCTTCTATTGTTAGGTTACAGACCGAGCATGTCCCGCACTTCCGATGGCCCAAAACTGGATTGGCTCCAAAAATCGTACCTTGTGAATCCTTTTTTGGAGGACGGCGGGTCGATGTAATCATTTGGCCAATACTCCTGTTCTTTTTTAAGGCAAAGAGTGGTGTGCCTATATCAGGCATTATTTCCTGCACCAAATGCCAGCTTTTTCTGATTATTTTTTGGAGCTGATTGGTATGGGGACCAAAAGTAGACACACAGACCATCCTTTCCGTCGTCGGTCTCAGTCTCTTCTCAAGAAGATGTTCCCTTGGTGTCCATCTCGCTCTCTTCATAGAGTGTTTTAGGAGCTTGCGAGGGTATCCACGTTCCTGTAATTTCGCAGTCAGTCCTTGTCCATGTAACTCGAACTGTTGAATGGTGGAGCAGTTCCGTCTCACCCGGAGATACTGTCCATAGGGGAGATTGTCTCTTAAACTCCGCGGGTGGTAGCTCTTATAATGCAAGGCATTATTCTTGTCAGTTTTCTTCTGGTAAAGTGAGCATGTGAGCACATCATTTCTCACAGATATCTCTGCTTCTGAGAATAAACCCAGGGGAAATGTTAACGTTTAGGTACCTGTAAATGTCCGTATATCAATGCAGCACATGAAGGAGGGGTGGCCCGTTCGAACTGGCTAAAACGGGCTAAAACAGGACTGCCCTTGGCCCGGGCTTCACCCGGGCACGTCCCGCTCACGTCCCGCGCACGTTCCACACACGTCCCGTTTTGCGTAGGAGGTGCATGTTTATATTGAGCCGGCAGGCGGGTTAATTACGAGAAGAGGCACCAGCTGTCAGCAAACTAGGAATGCTGGTCCTCGCAGTCCCGTAATCCCGCAACAGAGTACAAATTTACCCAGTTGTTCCACAGCTCAGTCCCAGCACGAGCGCCAAGTAGCAGAGTCCCACGAAGATCCAAAGTGCAAAATGCGGCAGGCAGCGAGTGGCTCCCGCGAAGCAGGGGCCGCGAGGCCTTTAAGGCTGCAGGCAGGCGGGCTAATTACGGGAAGAGGCACCAGCTGTCAGCAAACTAGGAATGCTGGTCCTCGCAGTCCCATAATCCCGCAACAGAGTACAAACTTGCCCAGTTGTTCCACAGCTCAGTCCCAGCACGAGCGCCAAGTAGCAGAGTCCCACAAGATCCAAAGTGCAAAATGCAGCAGGCAGTGAGTGGCACGTAATCCTAAATCCTTATGTATCGCAACTGGTTCTTATGTAAAGCGCTCTGACACCTTTGGGTAATGTTCGCGCTATATAAAATCACATTGAATAAATAAAAAAAATAAAAAAGACATGCACTGCTTATGACCACACATAATATATGACATGTTCAATAACATAAATTGATGACATCATTGATGAAATCAGTCAATGTCTGTGTCAATTTTTTATGCGATCTGGCACTGAAAGGTGTCTAGGGGCATATTATGAAGTCCTGGCGATAGCCAGTGTCAGTATGAGGGAGGGTTTTTTTTATCGCCTTCTTTCCCCGATAATTATCGCCTTGTTATCGGCGTATTATCAACACCACGATAACAGGTGATAGTTATGGTAGAGCGCGTGACATATTTCTGCCCTGAGGTGTCCGCTGCAACTTCTAACCCGTGGCGTGGCAGGGATTGCTTCCGGGGCACTGCCCGTGACGTATTTCCGCCCTGAGACTCGGTGCAGGACAAAAGGGAGGAGCTATGGCGTATTTAGCCCCTTGAGCCACATGCATGGCCCTGTTTTCCTGCGCCGGGTCCCAGGAGTGTGACTCGTGGCCTGGCAGGGGTCGCAGCGGCGCAGTGGATCGGATCTGGCTGCAGACTCGTGGAGCAGATCGCGGTTTCGTGGTGCTAGTCTCTGGTGGGTTTCCCTCACTGACGGAGGTAGTGTGTTGGGGGCTTGGGCAGGTCTCGTGCATCCTTCGTTGTTCATTCATCATTAGGAGCACTGGGGGCGCTCGGGGGCTGCCCGGGAGTTGCCCTGAAGGTCTCGCCCCGCTTTGTCTGTCGGTGAGGGGGCTGTCGGGGAGGACATAGGGGGCGCGCGCCCACCAGACTAGCAGCAACGGCTCCCGCCGTGACTGACTCTCGACCGGCAGCCGCTCGCGGGCGAATTTGAAAGTTCCCGCGCTTTTGGTTACCTGTACCTCGGCCCAGCATAGCGGGAGCGGGTCAATGACAATATTCAGTGTGTGTCCAGGAGGGTTTTAGATCTTTTGGTGGCACATTACTGTCAGATTGCAGTGCACTGGGTTTTGTGACGCAGTCACTTGCATGGTCGCGGGTGAATTTAAAAGTTCCTGTGCTTTTAGTTACCTGTATTTCGGCCCAGCATAGGGCACGTGTGGCCAGGAGTGTTTTACATATTACTGGCAGATTGCAGCAGCACAGTTGGCCTACACAGGGATTACAAGTTACTGCTCTTCCTACGGTGCACTACAGAAGCAGCAGTCCTGCGGTTAATAATATCAGGCGATTAATTGTTGGTTCCCTGGCCCAGTATAGCGCGCATAGCGGGTAGCAAGAGGAATTGAGTTGGCTATAGTTAACCGGTGGGAGAATGCCTGCCAAGGGTTATACCAAATAGCGCAAGGGCGCGGACCCGGACCTCAAACAGCTCTTGAAGCTAATGTTGGCAAAACTGGGACAAGATGAGAGTAGTAGCGAGGAAGATCAGGGGGAAAGAGAAGGGGAACTTATGCCAGATGGGGGCCGAGATCCAGAGCCAGGCCCAGACACGGAGAGAGTAGATCGCCCACCCAGATCCAAGGTACCTGCCAGAGCAGCGTTTCCCCCTTAGAAAAAAGGCCCAGAACACAGCCAGGGAAGGGTAAAGGGAAGAAACCCAAAGTTCCCAAGCATACAAAGGCCAATAGGAAGGAACAAGGGAGCACTGAACCAGAGCGAACAGAGACTCCCGTAGCACCCACACCGCTAGAGCCGGTGCAACCAGTTCAATATTAGGGCAGGGTTGATAGAGCAGCAAGGTCACCCAACCAACAATTTTATCATATACGTATTGGGCCCATAAATTCAATTCACTTATTTATTAATGGGGTGACCTTACACTCTACTACCAGCAACCATTGTTCCTTCCTATTGATTTATTCTGTACCCGACTTATCAATCCACCGTTATGGGTACCTATGATCACAATGGATCAGGGAGCTAGCTGTAAAAGAAAGGCAGACACAAAAAACCAACTATCATATATTTTCTGAGCACTCATGTAATGACCACAGACTCAAGAAGTTTTAAAAACCTTTATCTAAATTTCATCAAGTTCTGAAAGCATTAGGTTCACAGCAATTAAACTGTCAATAACTAAAATTACAAAGAGCACATATCCATATAGGAAATAAATCAGGCCAACCATTTATGAGTCTAAAGGAGGGTAAGAACAGGGAACATGCTAGATAGCAGTTTCAAGAATTTTAGACTAGACATAAAGTGACTAAAGGACGGGGAAAGATAAGAAACACACTGGAATATCACAGTTGAATTACCCCTTAAATATGGGTACAGGACAGACCTTTAGTTTATATTACGAGAGAATTCTGGAATACCATGTAGCTATGGGGAAGGGAAAATTGGAACACTCTAATATTCAAAGTAATTACGGTAATTCCCTAAAGGATGGGTAAGGAAAAAGGAACATCTATATTTCATAAACTGTATGTAGGAACGCTGCTTAAAGGACAGGGAAAAATTGGAACATGCTAGTATAATAACGCTAATATATGATCTTTTCATTTAGTAGTGCGAAAAGCATGGAAAATCAAATATGCAAGAGCATGACTTTATTAAAGCAAAAGATAGAAAAGTAGAAAGATGCAGAATAGATTTCTCAGCACTATATTTACCTAGTATGGTGTGAAGACCAACCCTGGCCACGGGTCAGTTAAGGACAGGAGAAACCCCACGGATGGACAGTCGCCAGTAGGCCAGCGGGTGCAGACTGAACACCCCAGGACAGGACAGGAAAAACAGATTATGATCAGGACAGGACCACCAAGGTAAAACCAGCACCCGCAGTTCGGAAACAACGCCTGCGCTCCTCCCTCTCTGCAGCTATCAGTCAGAACCCCGATTGGGTTATCGAATTCCCCAGCAAAGTGCTCCGCCAGCACTTAAGGTTTCAGAACAAACCCCTTGGATCTATGGAAATCACGGACAGAGTGCTCCGCAGCTCTCTGTATCAGTCACCTATTGAGTGCGTTGGGTCAGTGACAGGTCTGCTATTCGGACAAGCCGGACAAATTCTCTAGCTAAACCTAGGCTAGTTATACTGTTTTCGGGTCAGTGTACCACCCCCCAAATGTTGCAAGTGTCAGAATCCCCAATTTCGATTGGTCCACAAGTAGGATAGGTCAACACACCAACCACATTTCACTTCTACAAGACCTAATTTGCATGGTCTGGGACCGCCTATTGAATTTGGGGTTCCCATGACATAAATTTCAACATTACAATAGCGCATCTATGAATTATGATACATTTAGAACAGTTCAGCTTCTTCTGCTAGGCGAAGGTGCATCTTCCCAGGCACATCTTGGCTGGGACCTCGGGTTGGCAGGTGTTCAATGTCATAGAGCTCGTCCACCGGCAGATGACTGTCATGCGCAGAAAGGCGATTGAAAATGGAGTATTCCCATCCCTCATGGTCACAAAGTTTGATACATGAAAACTAAGCGAAAACAATTTAGAACATAGGAAATAAATGATCACACTGTATACCAGGAATCCCTATATGACTCCCCTTACTTTATTTTAACTATAGCATTATTATTAGTGCAAGACAAACAGAAAGACAGAAAGTGGCAGGACAAGCTTCAGCATGTGAGAACACATAGCAGCCATTTTGAGTCAAGTGCGCAAGTGCGAAGAAATCCCACCAGAACTGCGATTACGTCACGTCACGTGAGTGTGACCAACGCATGCGCAGAAGAAAACCCCGCCAAGCAGTGGCCATTTTAATGACAAGCGTTGTTAAGGTCAATAAACACATAGGCAAGCGTCTCTGGGACACCCAAAATGTCAGAATAAAAGGGAATTTAGTAAGACAAACATGTTGAATTAGTCCATTACAGTTATTCCAGGTTCATGAGTACAAGCAAGACGTTATACGTGCGAATTCTTGCTCCATCAATCCCCTCTTTGATGATATTTTATATCATCACAAACAATAGAACCAGATGCCAACTTAAATTTTTCCCAACTCAATCTCTTCCAACATTCGATTCAATTTCTCTTTGGTTTCTTTGTTAGGGTGAGAATTTTTCACCCTTTTATAAATCTGATTATTCAGTTCTTCTAATTCAAGTTCATCCACATTCCGTTTCACTCCTCTCTTGTTCACAGTATATTTCTTTTGGTGTTTGCGACATTTGCAGCAGACAAATATTAGGAATATTACCAAACCTATTCCCGCAATCGGCATCAATACTTTCATCAAAAAACTTTGACCTAAATTAGAAAACCAATGACCTACAGCAGAGAGACCATCAGTCAGTCTCTTCCAGGCACTGTCAACCTCCAGTGGTTTGAGTTCTTTTTCCAAATTCGTAATGTCCCTACATACCTTTTGATTTCTACACTTTTGTCAGGTATGTAAGTGCAACAATGTTGCGCCTTCAACATTCTACAGACTCCGTCCTCTTTTGCTAATAGGGTGTCAAGTGCAAGTCTGTTCTGTAAAACCATTGATCTGACCGCAACCATTTCGGTATTGATCATCAGAAACCCACCAGCAGTGTCAGTAGATAACCGATCCACTACTGTTGACAATTGGCAAATTTTGTGTGTGTTCAGAACCACTCCCACTGCAGGTATCAATGCACTAAATATATCACCCATTATTTCTCCTACACTTTCTCTATTACTACGCACTAAAGCATTAGTGTTTTCATTGCTTCCAGCAACTTCATTCACGTGGTATATTTTCGGGAAGACAATTCCAAAATAGCAGCTTCCATACCAGTGCTCCGGCAACTTGAAATAAGCCTTGTTCCCACATATGTAATATATTCCGGGAAACACAGGTTCTGACCCATTTTTGAAACTCCATCCTCCAATTACCTTATAATTGTGTTCGCATTGACTGGAACCAATGAAAATGTTATTATAATAACTAGTCTTTTCTCGGTGAAGACAAAGTTTCCCTTTCTTTTCGAAATCCAGAAGTAGTGCAGCATTAGCTCCACCATTTTGGGTGCTCCCTATGCGTTCAGCCCATTTAGGGATTTTCTGCTTTTTGTCATTTGCCTTCTTTTGGAAACTCTCTCTTCTCCTTTCTGCCATATTAAGAAACATTTTTTCTTGTTCGTGTAATGAACAGGTCAAGTTATTTCTGTGAGCTTCTCCTAAATCTATTGTACCTATAGTTAGAAAATATGTGTTCAATATTCTTTTGTTTTCTTTTAGTTGTGGCACATTGGGGTCTTGTTCGTCTTCAGCAGTGTTCCCTAACTGACTAGGTCCAGGTCTTTCATCTGTTTCTTCTGCCTGGGCCCTAAACTGGCCTTGTTCAGGTGTATGCTGAGTTTGGCTTTGATCTATTTCGATCTCTTCTTCCTGAACACAATTGTCTAGTTCTACCTGTTCGTGTTCACGCTCTTCGAACTCTTGATTTTCTTCCGCATGAACTTCCGCCCTAATTTCTATCTGTCCTTCTTCTGGTGCAGGTGTTCTTGCTGGAGTGTCAACTACCTGCTCTTCCCCTATCTGGTCCTCCTCAGAATCAGATTTTACATGGATTTCGATGATCTGAGTAGCTTCTTCTTCACCTGTCTCGTCCTCACTATCCCACTGTCTGTCTAGCTGGGCTTGACTTCTGGTTCGGATAGGGTCGATTGTCATATCGATGAGTGGAACCGAATCTTCTTGGCTGGAGCTCGGTTGTTCCTCTTCAGCTACTTCAGGATTGATATCTTGAGATCCTTCAGCTGGGCAAACTTCAGCTTCAGTTAGGTCTGGTTCTGTCACTCTCTTCGTGTGGCTGGCATGGATCCAGCGCGGTACTCCTGCACACTTTACAGCTGTGGTGGTTACCAGGATCACCTGTCGTGGCTTTCCCCACCTGGGCTCAAGGCAGCTCTTCCAAGTGTGCTTCTTTATTGCGACCCAATCACCAGGATTCAGGTTATGTGTTGGAGTCGTTGGCCTGGCGACGTCTTCTCCCCCAACCTGGCGAGAGATAGAACGTAGTTGGTCAGCCAGCTCTTTGCAATACTCCAGCACCAAATCATCAGATATGCTTATTATTTTGTATCCTGGCACCCATGCCTGCCGCATTCCTCTTCCCATCAAGATCTCATGTGTACTCAATCCTGTGTTCCGATCTGGAATACTTCTAAGTCCCATTAGTACAAGAGGCAGAGCATCTGGCCATTGCAGTTGAGTGTATTCACACATCTTTCCCAATCTTGACTTGATTGTGCCATTTATTTGTTCTACCACCCCAGAAGCCTCTGGACGATATGCACAGTGCAGATGTTGCTTGATTTTGAATGCTTCACAGATTTGTTTTATTATTTCATTCTGGAAATGACTTCCTCTATCAGATTCAATTAAGACTGGGAAACCGTAACGTGGTATAAGCTCCCTAAGCAATACTTTGGCTACCGTGATGCTATCATTTCTACGTGCAGGGAAAGCTTCCACCCATTTTGAAAACAGGCAGACAATGACAAGTAAGTATCTCATTCCTCGACAAGGAGGCAATTGAATGAATTCAAGTTGTAGTCTAATGAAGGGGCCTTCTGCCTTTCCAATTTTTCCTGGCAACACTATGGTTTTCTTTCCAGGGTTAAATTGCTGGCAGGTCAAACACCTCTGGCAGAGTGCCTCTGCTACTCTTCTGAAATTCGAATTGAACCATGTTCGGCGGAACATGCGAATCATCGCATCTCTACCCACATGTGTGTCTCCATGTATCAACCTAGCCATAGGAGCAAGCATACAGTCTGGCAACACAGGCAACCCATCAAGGTATACAATGACACCATCTTCATCTCTCCTACGGCACCCAAAGTTCCTCCATCTTTGTTTCACTTGTGGCTCTGCTGCTTCCTGTAAGTCTCTCACTTCCTCCCATGTATTCACTCCCTCTAACATCAAAAGTTGGCAGCTGCTTCCAGTTCCCCCAACCCTTATATTGATTGAGATTTGGTATTTCGCACAGTGTTTGGCTAACTGGTCAGCATAACAATTACCGTCTGTCACATCGTCATTGCCAGATTTGTGAGCGGCACACTTGACCACAGCCAATTATTTTGGTAACTGGATTGATTCCAGTAAATCTTGCACGTATTTTCCATTTCGGATAGGGGTACCTGAAGAAGTTAGGAACTCCCTCTGTAGCCACAATTGGCCAAAGTCATGTACAACCCCATAACCATACTGGCTGTCAGTATATATGGTTATTCTCAAATTTCTCCCAAATTTACAAGCTTTTGTCAATGCAATTAATTCGGCTATTTGTGCAGACTTGACTCCATACAAATAGGATGCTTCCACCGGACGATCCAGTGTGCACACAGAGTAGGCAGCACTTAGGCCACCGTCCTCATGTCTCATACATGAGCCGTCTACAAACAGCTCATTATCTCCATGGTACAAAGGGTGCTCTTTGATGTCTGGGCGTGGTTTTTTACTGAATTCAGTCAAGTCAATGCAGTCATGTGCAAACTCTTCCCTCACTTCGTCTGCAAATGAGCTAGGCAGCAAGGTAGCAGGATTCAAAATATTACATCTTTCGATAGTTACATTTCCTGCACCTACAAGGATTCTCTCATACTTTGTCAGCCGACTAGGTGTGAGACACTGGGTCTTTGTCCTTGTCAGTAAAATCACAACAGAATGTGGAACATATACAGTTACTGGATGTCCCATCACAATGGACTCACTCTGTTCAAGACTCATGCAAGTTGCAGCTACAGCTTTCAAACACCCAGGTAATCCAGCTGCTACTGGGTCCAATGTGGAAGAAAAGTATGCCACTGGACGTCGAGTCATACCATGAATTTGGGTCAGGACTGGAAGTGCACAATTGTCTTGTGTGTCACAGAACAGTGCAAAATCTTTGGAATAATCCGGCATGCCTAATGCAGGAGCAGTACAGAGACAGTCCCGCAATTAGATAAAAGCTGACATGCTTTCGTCATCCCACTCCACTGGATCACTTGCTCCTTTCCCGGTCATTTTTATCAATGGTTTTGCTAGGACTGCAAATCCCACAATCCATTGCCTGCAGTAACCTACAACTCCAAGGAACATTCTGATTTCCTTCTGAGTGTTTGGCAATTCCATGTTTCGAATTATCCTAATTCTCTCTGAGGTGACTTTCCTGATACTTCTTTCTATCTGGTGCCCCAGATATTTCACTGATTTGGTGCAGAATTGCAGCTTCTCGGGTGATACCTTATGCCCTCCCTCACCTAAATGATTTAGCAAGGCAATGGTGTCAGTCACACAGTCTTTTCGACTTTTAGACGCCAGCAAGAGGTCGTCTATGTACTGTACCAGAACTGATTTTCCGGGTAAAATTAGGGTCTCGAGACACTTTTTCAGAATCTGATTAAAGATTGAGGGGCTTTCTGTATAACCCTGAGGAACAGAATTCCAGACGAACACGTGACTGTCAAATTCAAATGAGAATTGAAATTTGCTGTCTGGATGCAATGGGATGGAAAAGAATGCATGACATAGGTCAATGACGGTAAACCATCCAGCATTCCATGGAATTTGGTATAGAATCACGGCAGGGTTTGGCACGACAGGACAGCAGGGAACCACAATTTTGTTAACCTTGCGCAGGTCCTGTACTATCCTGTACTTACCACTAGGTTTCTTGATTCCAATTATGGGCGAATTACATGGGCTGCTCATCACCACCTGTATGATTTTGGCCTCTAACAGTCTTTTTATTTCAATGGTAACTCCTGCTTTTACTTCTGCACTAATTTTATACTGTTTAATGTTTGGATATACTGCATTCTCTTTTATGGTTATTTTAATCGGGTCAACGTTTTCCATTAGTCCTACATCTTTTCTGGTAAAATCCCAAACTTCTGGTTTCACTGTTTCCTGGAGTTCTTCAGGTAAATCTGCTATGGTCAGCTTTTTAAATTCCGAATCGGGTCTTGCTAACATTAATTTGTAAATTCCGTCTTCGTCTGGGGTCTGTATTTCAACGCCATTTGGTGTGCAAAAGATGGTGCAATTCATTTTGCACAGCAAATCCCTTCCTAATAGGTTTACAGGACCGGTGTCGCAAACGACAAATCTGTGCATCTCTTTAAAATTTCCAATTTTAACCTCCATAGGCTTTGTAACTGGGGTACTAATTAACTGATTAGAAACACCAACTACCTGGATTGCTTCCCCCAAAAGGGGTAGGTTTGGAACGTCTGCTGTTCTCACAGTAGAACGAGTGGCACCAGTGTCCAACAGAAAGGTGATGTCATTTCCTTCAACCTTTCCTTCAATGTATGGTCCTGACTGGTCCACCGGCAAGGAGGCGCCAAGTACGCACTCCCCGTCCTCCCCTCTCAGGCACCGTCAGTAGGTGTCATCACAGAGAAATGTGTCATTTAACAGGAATTGTGAAACGGCTGCGTCTCTATCCTCCCTTCCTTCCCACACTTCAGTGTCTTCACTCTGCTGCACTTTGCTTTTATAATTCTGCCTAGGTGCACGAGGCAACTGATTCTGCTTTACCTGTTGCTGGGTCTTTCGTGGTTTTTCATTCTGCGTCTGTGGATTTAAATAATTAATTTGAACATTACTATTCTGTACATGTGGACACTCGTCTCTCCAATGACCTATCTGGCCGCATCCGTGACAGGGGAACTTCTTTTTGGCCTCTTCTCTACTCATCTTCACTCTGGGCTTTCCCCCACCCCCAGAGCCTTGACCCTGATTACTGGACATTTTCTTTAACTGCTGTTCCTGTTCGGCTAATTTCACTTGTGCCCACATAACTTTCTCTTTCAATGCTTTTCGTTTCTCTGCCATTTCATCCTCACAGTACTTGGCATACTTCAGAACCTCATCAATTGGTTTAGACTGCCAACAGATTTTATTGTCTTTTATCCATTGTGAAATTTCAGGTCTTAATCCTAATACAAACCTGTAAATAAATGTGTCATGTCCTTCATTTCAATGTTAGATTAAAGACGTTTTTTCAGAATAACGAGGAAAGCAATAATGAACAACAAAATAAAATGAGCTCACACTACCGTCAACATTCTGTCCTGGGTTAGAACAACTAGGCCCCGAAGTTGCAGGAGTCGAACTAGTAGTCTTACAAAAACTAGAAAAAACGCTTCAATTCATCCCCAAACCTATCTACAATTTGAGTAGAGAAGAGTCAACAGCCCTTAAAAGACTATCTGATAATAAGGATTTAGTAATTAAAGGATGCGACAAAGGTGGTGGAATCGTTGTTCTAGATTCAAATTCCTATGAATGCAAAATGATTGAGATGTTGAATGATGATTCTACCTACCGCAAGATTAATTCTAATCCCTTGCATTCAATCTCCAAGAAAATTCAACATTTAACAAATGAGGCTTTACTGAATGGAGCTATTAGTACTAAAGAACACGAATTTTTAAATTCCCATAAGAATAAAACGGCATGTATTTATGGTCTTCCAAAAATACATAAAAATGATAAAAATCCTCCGTATAGACCCATTGTATCAACGATAGGAACTTTAACTGAACCTCTATCTAAATTTGTCGATCACTTCTTAAGACCGCATATACCAAAAATCAAATCATACATCAGAGATAGTGGCCACATCATTGATAAGGTAGAAAATCTGACCTTTATGGCTAATAGAGACATCCTTGTGACCATGGATATTGAGTCTCTTTATAGTAACATTCCTTTGAATGAGGCCATTATAGCAACGGATTGGTTTATCGACAAGTTTAACATAAATTGTCCAAAGAGTTTTCTGATTGACTGTCTATTCATTGTATTGACTGAAAATATATTTTCATTTGGAGATCTAATATACCAACAAATAAGGGGAGTAAGCATGGGTGCATCTGTTGCACCTTCCATAGCAAACATTTATATGTCTGCCTTTGAGGAAAAGTTTATTGAAAATGAGGTTGCCCCCTTTTTTGAATCTATCTCCCATTGGTCTAGATACATTGATGATATCTTTTTTGTCTGGACCAATGGGATAGATTCTCTGATGGAATTCCTAGAATGGATTAATCTTGTGGATGTGAACTTAAAATTCACTGCTCATCATAGCATGGAACAAGTGGAATTCCTCGATCTTCTAATAAAAAATCAAAATGATGGCCTATAAGTCGATTTATATGTAAAGCCTACGGCACGCAACACGCTTTTACATTTTCAAAGTTTTCATCCGAAAAGCCAGCGTGAAAGTATCCCGTTCTCTCAATTTTTGAGGGTCCGTAGGAACTGTACTAATCTTGCTGATTATGATAGACAAGCGTCAACTATGAGACAGAAGTTCCTAGATCGTGGTTACCCACATAGGCTTGTGAGAAACTCTTATAAAAGTGCGCGATTCTATGATCGCGATGCCCTGCTTAGAGCAAAAGAGCCAGTTAAAAAAGATCAACTTGTCTGCGTTACGAGACATTCCACCTTAGATGAGCGCGTTAGACAGCTCATCAATGCCAATTGGCATATTTTGAACTGTAATCCAACATCTAAAGAAAATTTAGCTAAGCCCTTGTTCGCACATAAAAGAAATAAAAACATCAAGGATTATATTGTCCACTCCAAGTTTGGTAAAAAATCTACCATGCTTGGATCTAATCAGCGATCCTTAACCGACAATCTCCTAGTGCGTGGCACTGTTAAATGCTCGGCATGTAAGTCATGTGCCAACATACTTACAGGCGAACATTTTTCACATAATGGCTTTGAAACCAAAGCGTGTGAAATATGGAACTGCAAAACAGCCAATGTTGTTTATTTTTTAAAATGCCCTTGTGGGTTGGGCTACGTGGGAGAAACCTGTAGACCAATCCAGGTAAGACTCACAGAGCACCGATCTGCAATTAAAACAAAAAAATGTGCAGCACCATTAGTAAAACACTTTTTGGAGAGTAATCATAAAGCAGAGGACTTCCATTGGCGCATCCTTGAAAGAATTAGGACACCAGATAGTAAGGGTGGATGCGCAATTCGAAAAAAGAAAGAAGTCTATTGGATTTTTGTTCTGAACACCTTCAAACAGGGACTGAACGGTGAGATTCCCTGGGAAAATGCAATATTTTAACTATGGTATCTTATTGTGTTATGTTGGCAATATGACTTAATGATGCCAAATTTGCTAAAATTCTGAATTGTTGGAGACATTTATATCTAAATAGTTTGATGTCTGAGTAGAATCATTGAAATATCAATGAATCACAATACGATGTCAGAAATGTAAAATATATTTTTTATAAACAATAGGGCGCATAATCAGAAAATATTATAACTAGAATAATTTTTGTATTATTGTAAAACATGGGTATTGAACCCCTGCCGGATACTGAATGATTTGAGCATGGTTGCTCTGTGCCGGTTCCCCCAGACTGACACAGAGCGGCCTTGTAATTGCTGGAATTTGAACGTTATCACATATTATAACTCAGCTCACAATTAGATCTTGTGATAGGAAAACGCAGCCGAATACAATTAATTGACTGAAGGCTCTAATTCCATTCTGCCTCTTTAAAATTCAAAATATAGCGGAGCATGTGATCACCGAAAGGGATACGTCTATAGTGAGTGAGCTTGCTGAGAGTTTTGTGTCTGAATAGAATCTTTGTTGCATCAATAAATAACAATAAGATGTCAGAAATGCAAAATAGAATTTCTATAAAGAATAGGACACATAACGACAAAATACTATCATAATAATTTTTACAGCAAGTAAAACATGGTTAGAACCATGGTGGTATCGAACCCCTGCCGGACACCAATTGATTTAAGCATGGTTGTTCAGTGCCGGTTCCCCCAGACTAAGACAGAGCGGCTTTGTAATCACTGAAATGTAAACGCTATTAAATCATATAATCCGGCCCATTTAAATAATTAGACCCCGTGATAGGAAAACACAGCTGAATATATTTAATTGGCTGAAAGCCCAAACTCCACTCTGTTTCTTTAAAATTTAAAGTGTAGCGGAACATGTGATCACTGAAAGGGATATATTTATAGGGAGTGAGCTTGAGGCGGTTGTGGTCATCTTCAACCGCCAAGAAGACGCTGCCGGTTACCCGTTGGTCAGACTCGCAGAAAGCCTTATCTCGGTAAGTGAGATGCCAGAATGAGAAGTTCCGACTTTAAGGGAGGAAAGGGTGCAAACATACCATGGAAAGACATATTTGATTTTCCGTTTATTTTTCTTTGTAGACTTGACTGCTTAGAACTTGCCTATTAGTAAGACGGCTTCGAGAGAAAATCGTCCTAATTTGTTTCACGTCCCTATCAATGGTACGTTTGAGGCGCTTGTATTTTTAAGGTGAGGAAATGCCGCTTATGGCTAGTAACTACGGTTGGTTACTATACATCAGGTCCGTTTGACAGATTGAAAAAACAACCCTTTTTAAACGTATGTTATTATTTTTAGGTGCCTGATTTGAAGGATACCACTACTTCGCAGAATAGAATATTAACTGGACGTCTCTCTTGTGGACATAAGAATTACCACCTTAGTATTATATACATTAATGGTAAGGTAAAATTGAATAAATATCCCTCCGAGACCTACGCTGACTACTGACTACGTAGGATATAATTAATAAAAACATTTGTAATCTGTCTGTCCCTCAGATAAAACATGAAGAGGAGGTACTAATACAAGGAAGAATTAATCCACTTCTGAAGCAGTTATCTACCACAAACTGGTGTGTAAATAGGCGATAAAGTTTTTAATCAGTGAGTGCTAGATAACAGACCACTTTTTAGAATCCTTCTGTAAAAAATTAAAACAGACTAAAACAGATAAGAATTTCACTGTTTCAAAATATAATAATCATAAACTTTGCCTACTTCGTTCATTAGGTGCAAGGGTGCAATAGTTGTATCAAGACATTGTGACTGCACTCTATATCGTTAACCAGGCTACATATCTTTGACTGGTCAGGAAAGGCAACATCTGTCAATTTTTAAAGTAAGTACTCCTTAGAGTTAAGAACTAGGAATCTCCTCTGAAAAATCAACTCCCGTAAGATATTGGGCAGTGATATTTTGTAGTTGCCCTATTGTTGTTATAATTTGAATATATGCAATTATTATTTGCTTATACATTAGCACCAAGATTATGGAATTAAGACTAATAGTACAAATGCAAATGCTCATTAAACTGGTTGTTATCTTGTCCTAAGTATATATTGTAAAGAGTATAAAGGATGACTGTCCGATTAAAAAGGGAAAAGGGAAACACTATAACAAGAGAAGAACAAACGTTTAATTAATAAAGCAAATGTCTAAATTGTGTAATTAACTGTGTGTATTGTTGTATAATTAGTAAATTAATAGTCATAAATGTTATGTTTTTTCACAGAAATAATCGTGGCTCCTGAAGAAGGCGTTTTTGTTTGGCGCCGAAACGCGCATAGAGACCCATTAATGCCACTATTTGATTTTAGATCTTATGTTTAGCTTAAAATTGTTTTCGAGTTTTTATATGATCTGTTATGTATTTATGATTTCGATTATATATGTATGATATGCATTGTTTCTTCTTTTATATATATGTATAAATTAAAAATAACTTAATTTTTAATGAATTTTTGTGCCTTGTTTGTTCTCCCTTATGGTGATCCCAATTTTTCCTTCTGGTCATTATTGAATGCCTAGGGTTATATACATAACTTCATTTCAATGTTTCCAGACCAATGTACATTTCGAACACCTGTAACAATCGTTCATAATAGGAATGCACAGTCTCATCCCTATTCTGGGTAGTTCTGTCTATTCGAGTCCAATCAGTTTCCTTTGCAGGCACCTTTCCCTTCAGATGTAACATCACCTGATTGTACTTTCTCATCACATCAGCTGAGGGTGCCCCTGTATTTGGATCGCTCGGGTACTCCTCACTAGGCCAATCCACTGCAATTTTACACTCTGTCCACAGATCTACAGGCACCACAATGTCAAAAAACCCATCTAAATCTTTCCAGAGGCATTTCTGGACCTTCACAAATCTCTCAACCTGCCTGTACCAATCTACCGGTTTCTCTCGCAGTTTAGGGAAATCATTAGTAAAGGGCACAATATCCTGTCGGGACCATGGAACGTGCACATACTTTCCACCTGGCACTTCTCGCATAGGATACCATTTTTCTGCCTTGTCAGCTTCTTTTAAGACATACCCGGAAGCCATCTGTTTTGATCTAACCTCCTCCTTTTTCTTTGCCCATCTAGCTTTCCATTTTTCTAATTCTCCCCATTTTTGCAATAGGTTCAATAATTCTCTGATTTGTACCTTTTTCCCTGACACTTTCATGTTTTCTAAATCTTCGTCTGAGAATTCTGCTCTGTAGGACTTTTGCAACACTTTAGATTTACCAATATCTATTCCCATACTAGCCGCGGTGTCCGTTAATTTTTCATGGAACACTCTGGTATTACGAGTGATACTCTTACAAATAAACAGCAACTCCTCCTCAGAGAAGGTATTCAGTCGGTCCAACCCCACATTTCCAGCCATCAGTTCTTCCAATTCTATTCTCAATTTGTAAATATCTAATGGTTTTGATTGGGGATTTTGTTTCTCCAATTCTCGACTCCATCTCTCAATCTCTTCAGGAGTTACTACTGTGACATTTTTAGTACCTGAAGTTGATTCCATTTGAATTTCTCCTGAAGAGAAAGGAACGTGTCTTCTCTGTGAATCCCTTCCCGGTTCCCTGATTGGTAAATCCATTAAAGAAACCTCAGATTCACATTCACTCGCCTGATCATCTACAATTAAGGGCTCTTTTCTCGGTTGCACTACAGCTGGGGTAATGATCGGAGTCTTTGGGGTCCCTTGTTTATCCCCGTACAAAGGGACAACTGGTCCAATAGTTACTGGGATCGTCAGGGCTTCAGGACTTGTATTTAGTTGGGAGATTTTCTGGATTAACTCTGTTCTCTGTTTGGCTAGGGCCTCTCGCTCTCTTTCCTGCAATATCCTTTCCAGGGAGTTCTCATGCAATACCTGCAGGGTCAAAGATGGGGCATAAGTTGGGGCAGTCGGATGTGTCATACTCGGTCCTTCACCATAATTAGGTTTCGAGAACGGATTTCCTGTGCTTAAGGGTCTTGTCTCATCCTCGTAAGGAGGTCTTGGACAGAAGTCTCTCTCACCTGAGTATCTTGACTCTTCACTATAAGGGGGTCTCAGACAGGTATCTCTGGCACCTATGGGTCTTGAACCCTCATTATAAGGAGGTGGGTTTTTCATTAATAGTTCCTCCAAATAATCATCATCTGAATCCCCACTGGTCACTAAATGTCTTGTTTTCTCCGTCCTTTTCTCTCCCATGGGGGCTTCTAGGGTAATTACGGGGTACAATCCTTCCGTTATCATGTTCTGTATCCACTGCTTCATCTTTTTCTCTTTAGCTTCTCTATGCATTTTCGGGTACCATTTACTTATTCCCTTGTCAATTCTAGGTCTGTCTCGTTCAAAGACCTCTATCTCCCATTCCTCTAAAGCTTCATATTGCGTTAGTCTGGGTCTGGGATGTAAATCATTCATCCGGGTTCTCAAATTGAACAGAATCCGGCTATTAAAAGTACCATCTAGCGGAAATGCCAAAATTCCGTCATTTTTAGTATATTCCACCCAATTTTCCAACCATAGACACGTGTGATACCCTTTATCAAACATCAGTGGTGTGGTGTGGTGTGGCTCACTGGTTAGAGGTGGTAGACCCGAGAGCAGAAGTCGGCCCGGGACCAGGGTTCTATTCCCGACGCGGCAAGGTCGTGAACCTTGGTCAGTGGACTCGATAATTCTCGCTTTGGTGCTTACTCTAATCAGGGATTCCACTCGGAAACTCTGGGCATTAGCTTGCCTAATCTCCACAACGGCCCCACCAATTCCGGGGATGCCTGGCTCCACCTTGGGGACTCCCAGCAAGGGATCATCCCACAGGGAAAGCCAGGACGGGTTCCCCAGAGTTATACAGCGCCAGGAGACCTATGGACGGGTAGCAGTGCGCTTTACAAGCTCAAAAACATTTACATTTTACATTTACATCATGAAAGATGCGGGAGTATTAGGAGGTGGAATGACAACTCCTTCTCTAGTTTTAATAAGCTTGTCCTTTTTAAAATAATTCTTTACTTTTACTAATGTCATTTTTCTCTTGATTCCGTACATATTGTAAGGTCTGCCTTTTAGCATCTGTTCTTTAGCAAATCCTAAGTATTTCGGATCAGGTAAAAATTCTGGATACCACATATACTTTTCCGCAATTTGTCTTTGTTTACAAAATCACTTCCAATACAAAAGCGTCTTTCGACTCATCCACGGCGGGATATATACTAAGCCAAAAGTTTCACTAGTGAACTCCGTTGCTATCAATCAAGCTTAGATGAACCTGCTACTCCTTCCGTGTGACCCTTACTAGGTTATATCACAATAGAAATTTTGCCAGTGAACTCTTTGCTACCATTTATTCAAACATGCATTCAGAAAACCCTAATTAGTGCTTCCAGTTTTGCCTAACCTGCACCAATTTTCCTCTAGTAAGTGACCTCACTACGGTGTGGATTCTCCTCACCACCCGCTATTCAATTCCCCGGGGATTCCAGACAAACATATAACAATCACTAACGATGGTTTGTTAGAACCTATATCAATATATCAGCAAGAAAAAGAATTTAAAACATTTCATAATTTTCAAAACAATAAAACAGCAATGTTGATCAACTAGCAGCCACATTTTTCACAATTAGCAGCAAATACTCTACCTACTTATTTTAACTGATCCTACCTAACTTTGACTAGTCCCTAACCATCACCTCTGCTACCAGAACATTACTGATAGAGCGCGCAGGTCACCAAACCAACAATTTTATCATATACGTATTGGGCCCATAAATTCAATTCACTTATTTATTAATGGGGTGACCTTATACTCTACTACCAGCAACCCTTGTTCCTTCCTATTGATTTCTTCTGTACCCGACTTATCAATCCACCGTTACGGGTACCTATGATCACAATGGATCAGGGAGCTAACTATAAAAGAAAGGCAGACACAAAATACCAACTATCATATATTTTCTTTGCACTCATGTAATGACCACAGACTCAAGAAGTTTTAAAAACCTTTATCTAAATTTCATCAAGTTCTGAAAGCATTAGGTTCACAGCAATTAAACTGTCAATAACTAAAATTACAAAGAGCACATATCCATATAGGAAATAAATCAGGCCAACCATTTATGAGTCTAAAGGAAGGTAAGAACAGGGAACATGCTAGATAGTAGTTTCAAGAATTTTTGACTAGACATAAAGTGACTAAAGGACGGGGAAAGATAAGGAACACACTGGAATATCACAGTTGAATTACCCCTTAAATATAGGTACGGACAGACCTTTAGTTTATATTACGAGAGAATTCTGGAATACCATGTAGCTATGGGGAAGGGAAAATTGGAACACTCTAATATTCAAAGTAATTACGGTAATTCCCTAAAGGATGGTTAATGAAAAAGGAACATCTATATTTCAAACTGTATGTAGGAATGCTGCTTAAAGGACAGGGAAAAATTGGAACATGCTAGTATAATTACGATAATATATGATCTTTTCATTTAGTAGTAAGAAAAGCATGGAAAATCAAATATGCAAGAGCATGACTTTGCTAAAGCAAAAGATAGAAAAGTAGAAAGATGCAGAATAGATTTCTCAGCACTATATTTACCTAGTATGGTGTGAAGACCAACCCTGGCCACGGGTCAGTTAAGGACAGGAGAAACCCCACGGACGGACAGTCACCAGTGGGCCAGCGGGTGCAGACTGGACACCCCAGGACAGGACAGGAAAACCAGATTATGATCAGGACAGGACCACCAAGGTAAGACCAGCACCCGCAGTTCGGAAACAACACCTGCGCTCCTCCCTCTCTGCAGCTATCAGTCAGAACCCCGATTGGGTTATTGTATTCCCCAGCAAAGTGCTCCGCCAGCACTTAAGGTTTCAGAACAAACCCCTTGGATCTATGGAAATCACGGACAGAGTGCTCCGCAGATTTCTGTATCAGTCACCTATTGAGTGCGTTGGGTCAGTGACAGGTCAGCTATTCGGACAAGTCGGACAAATTCTCTAGCTAAACCTAGGCTAGTTATACTGTTTTTGGGTCAGTGTACCACCCCCCAAATGTTGCAAGTGTCAGAATCCCCAATTTCGATTGTAGGATAGGTCAACACACCAACCACATTTCACTTCTACAAGACCTAATTTGCATGGTCTGGGACCGCCTATTGAATTTGGCGTTCCCATGACATAAATTTCAACATTACAATAGCGCATCTATGAATTATGATACATTTAGAACAGTTCAGCTTCTTCTGCTAGGCGAAGGTGCATCTTCCCAGGCACATCTTGGCTGGGACCTCGGGTTGGCAAGTGTTCAATGTCATAGAGCTCGTCTACTGGCTGATGACTGTCATGCGCAGAAAGGCGATTCAAAATGGAGTATTCCCATCCCTCATGCTCACAAAGTTCGATACATGAAAAGTAAGCGAAAACAATTTAGAACATAGGAAATAAATGATCACACTGTATACCAGGAATCCCTATATGACTCCCCTTACTTTATTTTAACTATAGCATTATTATTAGTGCAAGACAAACAGAAAGACAGAAAGCGGCAGGACAAGCTTCAGCATGTGAGAACACAAAGCGGCCATTTTAAGTCAAGTGCACAAGTGTGAAAAATTCCCACCAGAACTGCGAGTACGTCACGTCACGTGAGTGTGACCAACGCATGCGCAGAAGAAAACCCCGCCAAGCAGCGGCCATTTTAATGATAAGCATTGTTAAGGTCAATAAACACATAGGCAAGCGTCTCTGGGACACCCAAAATGTCAGAATAAAAGTGAAATTAGTAAGACAAACATGTTGAATTACTCCATTACAGTTATTCGAGGTTCATGAGTACAAGCAAGACGCTATACATGCAAATTCTTGCTCCATCAGGATGACGAGGTGGGGACAATATTAGCTGAAATCAGGGGCGCTTTAAAGGCCCTGGCTCCTGCGCCTAGTATGGTGTGTCCAGCTGAGCCAGCGGAACCACTAGTTATTACACATTCGCTACAGAAGGAGCAGGGAGGGGTACTCTCTGAATCGGCTGGGACATCTGGGGATGGGGTCCTTTTAGCTAAAGGCCAACTTAAGGAACAGCCAGGGGGCAGTGGTTCCCAAAGTGTGCGCCGCGCAGGATGTGGGGGACTTGAAAGAAATGCACCGTAATATATTCTGTGGTAGTGGGTAAAGGGGCTTCCGGGTCCGGAGGGAACGCAGGGCTAAAAGCAGTTATGACTAAACCCGTCTCTAAATGACCCTGGAAAATGAACGTTGATCCTGTCAGGGTGGCCGGCGGGAGGGAGGGGCAAGATGTATTTACGTTAAGGAGTACTCAAGGCAGGAACTCGAAGAGTCTGGCCTGAGATTTCCTTTGTAGCCCTCCACATGTGAGCAAGCCAGCCAGGCGGGTGCCTAGCGAGCACTTCCGATTCAGACAAACCAACAATTTACCAAAATAAAATAAAAAACAATTAAGAAGGTTTCTTAGAAGCCGCAATTTTGCCGTTAACTGTACTCCTTCCTCCCTCTCAACTTTTGAGTTTGCTCCCCATGTGCCATGGGTGAATCTTGGAGGCCTGGAGGAAAAAAAAAGTCACGGAATGCCTTATCTGAAAAAATCACGTTTGTTTGCTGGAGGCATGGCAACTAATAAATAGTGGGCAGACTGCCATTATTTTATAAGAACACTATTCCACCACTTCACATTTACTTGCATGTTTCACTATACTAATTCATCACTAATCCTCTATGGGTCCCGGAATAGCGCCTTGTGAGCGGTAGTAAGCGCTATACAAATGCAAACCAAAGTGTGCGCCGCGGCACCCCAGTGCGCCGTGATGAGAAGCCAGGGGTGCCGCGGTGCAGTGCACTGCCTGACCCTCCGGCAAAAAAATGGTGGGGAGCCATGACCAACCGCCAACCTGGTCAAGGGAGCCACGGGTCAAAAAAGTTTGGGAACCACTGGCCAGGGGGGGACGCGAATCCCAAAGGCAGCATATTAGCATCAGTGGCGACACTGCTTGCGCAGTTAGCAGCACCAAGCAAGGCTGACAGAGCACCAGTGGCACCATGGGTGCCTCAGTCGGCCTCCAAATCTGCCCTCCAGGAGATTAGTAGACAGGTGGCGATCTTAGGGAAAGCTGCTGTCACTCTGTTGCCAGATTGACCACAGCTACTGTTTCAGGTAATTGGATTGCTTTTTGCAAATATTTCACAAAATTTCCATTTTTATTAGGAGTACCTGATGAAGTCAAAAACTCCCTCTGCATCCAGAGTTGGCCAAAATCATGCAAAACTCCATAGCCATATTGGCTATCAGTATAAATAGTCACTTCTAAATTTTTTCCAAATTAACAAACTTTTTGTCTGAGTTTTGGGAAGTCATTTGTAAATGACAAAATATCCTGTCGGGACCATGGGACATGTACATAACCTGCACCTGGCACTTCTCTCATATGACTCAACCTTTCCACTTTTTCTGTTTCTTTCAACATATATTCTGATGCAGTGCTTTTCCCTTGAGCTTCTTCCTTTTTCTTTAACCATCTAGCTTTCCATCTGTCTAAATCATCTCATTTCTGCAGCAATGATAACAATTCCTTAATCTGTAATTTACGACCTGACACATTCATGTTTTCTAGATCTTTGTCAGAAAATTCAGCTCGATATGGTTTCTGTAACACTTTCGATTTACCAACGTCAATTCCCATTTCATTTGCCAAACTCGTTAACTTTTCATGAAATGTTTTTGTATTTCGGGTGATACATCGACATATAAACAACAATTCATCTTCATTTAATACATTTAATCAATCTAACCCCAACTTTCCAGCAATCATTTCTTCCAACTCAACTCTTAATTTAAAAATATCCAATGTGTTTGGCGGTGATTTTGGTTTTTCTATTTCTCAAGACCATCTTTCGATTTCTTCTGGGGTAACTACAGTAGCACTTCTCGTAACTGAAGAAGTTTCTATTTGCACCCCTCTGGAATTTACAGGTGTCGTTTTCTAGCTGAACTACTTACTGGTTTTCTTATAGGTAAATCAATCAAAGAAATTTCTGACTCACATTCACTTTCTTGATCATCCACTATTAGTGTTTCCTTTATTTGCTGCACTACAGGTGTAGTTAGAACAGAAGGTCTATTACTGGTTTGTTTATCTCCATATAAAGGAACAACAGGACCTATAGTCACTGGAATCGTCAAGGCTTCAGGACTTATATTTAACTGTGTAATTTTCTCCATTGACTCATTCCTTTGCTTAAATATTGCTTCTCGTTCCTTTTCCTCTAACACTTTTTCTAATGATGCCTCATGTAACACTTGCAAAACTAAAGGTGGCTTTAAAAACGGGGCACTAGGATTTGCTTTACTTTGCCCCTCATTATAAGGTGGCGGATTTTTCAATAACAAATCCTCCAAGTAATCATCTTCTGGATCAGCATTTGTCATTCGATTTTTAGTTTTCTCTGTACTTTTATTCCCTGTTTGTTCTTCCAAATCTCCAAAAAACCTTTTATGGTTAAAAAAGGCAAGTCTTTTTTTTCTGATCCTGTACTAGTATGCAAAGTTAGTAAAGGAGCGGTATTTTTGGAGGGCAAAGGTTGGTGGAACAAGAGACAGGTAGTTAAGTTGAGGAAGGATCAGTCTGAATTGATTAGAGATAAGAAAGTTAGAAGAGGTTCTCATGATTTGGAGTGGGCTTATTGGTTGCAATATTAAAATCTGAGTGTTACTGGGAGTGTGAATGCAAGTCCGTCTGTTGGGGACCCCGTTAGAAGAGAGTTGAGCAGTAATTTGGAAAATTCTGTACAAGGATGTTGCAGCTACAGGAGTTAAGGGATCAGGGCAGGCCAGCTTCCTATGCTAGGGCATATGTTACGGCAGAAAGCTTCTTTGCTAAACTGGCATGCGAGCATGACCCTGGCACTACATTTTTTGTCAAGTAAGCACTTTCTGGTTGGGCCAGACTCGAGGGGGTTAGAAAGGACCTTAGAAGGCCACTACATGTGAACATACTGGGTGAGATATTGAGGACCTTGCGGGCAATATGCAGCTCAGAATATGAGAGAACTTTATTTGCTGCCGCCTTCTCCTTAGCTTTTTACGGGGCTTTTTGGCTGGGGGAGTTAGTGGGGTCTTCCAAGATGGACCAAACAGGAGGGTTACAAGTACAGGACACAAGGATGGTGCTAGGCGCTCTAGTAGTGGTTCTGCTCAGGTCAAGAACAGATCCTTTGGGAAAGGGTTGTACCATTCGTCTTAACCCGGCACCCGGTTCACCCATATGCCCAGTGTCTAGGATGGTTGCATATTTAAAGTTCCGACCAACAGAGAAAGGCCAGGCCATTTTCTTACACAAGCAAGGGGATTGCCTGTCACAGTATCAGTTCAGGGCTGTGTTCAAACAGGCCATGACTAAGTTAGGGTTGGGAACTAGGGGTTACTCCTCGCACTCGTTCAGGATCAGTGCAGCAACCCTCGTGGCAGGCGCAGGTTTACCAGTAGAGGCAGTTAAAAGGGTAGGACGTTGGTCTTCATCTTGTTTCAAACGCTATGTGCGTCCCAAATTATTATAGGGTGAAGTATCAATAAACAGTTGGATCATGGTAACCTTTTCATTTCTCTCCCTCGTTAGTATGCCCTCAAAGGTGGTATTGGTGTTGGGACACTCGTTCGTGCGGCGCTCCAAGGTCCGGTTACAACAACAGCAGCGTGTGTCGAAACCACCGGGTTTGAAAGGGGTGGCGTTTCTGTGGCGAGGTGTTGGGGACCTGCGGATTCACCAACTACGGCAGCTGGTCGGGGAGACGAGGGACAGCAGTCCCCGGATTTGATCATTGTGCATTTGGGTGGCAACGACATGCTGGATCTTGGGCAACAGGCAGTCAGAGAGACACTGCTGATCGAGTTTGCCTGGTTAGGTCGTTCCCCCCCCCCCCCCACCAGCATGGATAGCCTAGTCATGCATGATACCACGCCGGTCCTGGGGCCCCAGGGCACGATCCCGAGCATTGCATGTTTTAGTAAGATGCCTCAATGGGGAATTGGCAAGGCTGTGCTCAGGCCAGGGCCACCTGTGCCACATTCCACTCAGACTGATCATGGGGGACCTATTGTTTCATCCCGATGGAGTATATTTCTCGGATATGGGGACAGACATGTGGATCAGAGGAATTTGGTCCTTTGTACAGAACTTATTTGCGAGTGGGGAGGGTGAAGGACCCTTGGGCCCTGGTCACTCACCCTTGTGGCCACAGAGCATTGACTCGCAAGGTTTTAAAGGGAGTCCACCTTACATACTCCCTAGGCCAGCACTGAGGGGATGGACGGTAAGCTCTCTGCTGGGAGAATGAAGACACCAGCTGGGGAGGCAATGGTGCCTGGTCATGAATTGGGGCAGAGGGCAGCGGCCTCTGGTTATCCGATTCTGACATCTTTGGCAGACTGGTGGCTAGGGGTGGGTCCTAGAAAATGGCGGACAAGGTCAAGAGGGCTGGGGCCTACCTCTCAAGGACGCAGGTGGGTTGCGCCTTGCGTGGTTCTCAATTTGGGGGAGCCGAACCAGAGGGCCCCTCGGTGCTGGGAGCAAGTAATAGAAAGTTTTGAAGTTATGAGTATGATTTGGTTGATATTAAAATTGTCATTATTGATTTATATAAAGTATGAGATATGTGTTATTAATATGCACCATTAATTTTCATGTGGATGTGTGTTATGTAAAAATTAAACATGGGCGTTTTAACCACAATCTGAAAGTATTAACTGGCGTTTTGTGGGTAAGTAGGGAGCGGGGCGGGGATCATTCTTGGGGGGGGGGGGAATGGGTCCTATAGGCGATAGCTAGCCATCCCCGCATTAGTGGCTGGAAAAGTCCCGCTAAAGCAGCGATAATATGCCCCCTGTAGTGTGTATCTTTTAGCTCTGTGCAAAAAAGGATGCCATTCATAGTTGAGTACATTTTATTGATTGCTGAATTTCGATAACACCAAGGCCCATATGTTATCTGTAGCAATGGTATGCATTATACCGTTTAACAATGTTTCTGCTTCTTGCTGCGAGCCTGTGAGTATACATTCCATGTGTCCTTGTTGTACCTCATGGACACCTCTGGGAGTTCTATTCTACTGCAGGGCTCGACAAATCCGAAAAATAGTACTAGTCCTGCAGGTCTAGTACCTTGAAAAATCTCCTCGACCTAACAGTAACCTACTTGACGTCCGTCCCTGAAAGCGGAGCAAATGTGACAAGATAACAAGATTTAAAGGCATCTTTATTGCTCATTTGCTTTGTGAGCAATAAAAAGGCCTTTAAATCTTGTTATCTTGTTACATTTGCTCCGCTTTCAAAGACGGAGGACACAAGTTAGAATGTTTTCCTAGTTTTCCTACTCGCCAGAATGGATGAGTAGGACCTAAAAATAGCTCGACCTCACAAAATTTACCTCGCAAATGCGAGTGATCGAGTGGATTTGTCGAGCCCTGTACTGTGCAGTTACAAGGCTGTTTCAGGAGGGTTTTGTAGGTAATGCGTGTGTGTGTGTGTGTGT
This sequence comes from Lissotriton helveticus, assembly GCF_964261635.1. Lineage (NCBI taxonomy): Eukaryota > Metazoa > Chordata > Amphibia > Caudata > Salamandridae > Lissotriton > Lissotriton helveticus. The sequence continues at coordinate 389,168,063 of NC_136058.1, read as the reverse complement.
GTGTGCCCGCACCCGCGACCGCCCGTGAGTGTGGTGTTCATTGGTTCTGGGCATGACTATGCTTTTGTGTATGTGGTGTGCTCCACACGAGCAGTGAACTCATATTGCTCAGTGAGTGTAAGGCATTGAGGCAGCAAGGGGGCAGGAAGGCCCTAGTCAACACAGCCACGGAGTGCCTGAAGATGGCCTGAAGCTGGCATGCCCGCACCAGTGCGGAAAGACACCAGGCACCACCAAGCCTTGGACCACAGGCTGCCATGCACCAGAGCCTTCCAATCGCACTTAACATCTGCTGACTATAGGGACAAGCAGCGTTTGAACAGAGGCACAGATGTAGCAACATGTATCTTTTGTGATGTATATCACCCAACAGGACAGTGGCGTGCTGGGGTGCAGTCACAGCGGCTTGTCCGCTCCAGGGAAGAGGAAGGGAGAGAAGACGTGTGTTTTGTGTGCCCTGAGTGTCAATTCAAAGAGTAAGGGATCACTTCTTAGCCTACATCTGCAGAAAATTAAAAATCTGCGTTTAGGTGAGCCTGTTTCCTAAATATATAAGAACTATTTGATCACCCACCCCGGGGTTACAAAAACAACAAAGTGCAAGTTTTCACGAAACATGTGAGCACTGCAAAGCTTTTGTAAAAAAAAAGTCAAAAACAGTGAGCCTGACGTTAGCTGAAAATGGCATAAAGTGAAATGTATACTTGTATTTATTTTGAATGATGCATTTTGACCGGAAGTGCTGAACATATCAATATCATCACAAGACAATAATACATAGGTAGCTGAGTGACAATGCACTGGGTATATTATAACAGATTAACCAATAGTTCCTAAAGGTTGGCTCAGGTCCCTGAGACTGAAGAGCTGTGCCTGGGGTGGTCTTACATACAAGAATGTAAGGCTCACCCAACACTTCTCAAGCTATGCTGTTCCACACGCCACGGTGCTAGTAGTCAAAAGAACCTGACCTGGTACAAATGAGGTGTAGCCAAAGGGGTGTAGCTAGGAATACCATGAATAAAGCATGGTCTGTCGAATTAAAGGGTGGATAAAAATGTGTAAACTACTATCCTGAGCTCCCACAGCATGCCGCATGAATAGTATGTATGTGCCTCTGAGTTTTCTCCTATTCCATCCAGACCCATAACACAATGGACATTCGCCTTAAAGAAGCCAAACCTATTGGCTTTGTCAATGCTTGTTAGCAGTATCAATTAAATCAGTAATAAAAATGAATGCATGAAAGCATGAATAATTAGAATTGAAAATGTTTCATCTATGAAAATACGATACTGTGATTTAAACACTACTAAGGACTGTGGTAGAGGTAGAGGTGTTCAGAGCGTCTCGGTCCCTCCTATTCTCCCCTTCACTCCACTCTTCACTGCAGGACTCACCCTGTTAGAAACCTCTGTTCTTATTTCTCTCCTCATCTAAATGAATTCCTCAATGTGCATATATGGGGTGGTGGTTAAGGTCTGAGGCAGTGGAGGCAGGAGAACTGGCCGCTCTGTATGGGGGGAGGTTTGCAATAATTCTGCTTATAGAATAGAATAGAATAGAAGCCATTTGTAAAGCGATTGGTTACTCAAAAACAGAGTGTCCCCGTGCTGAAATCTGCAAAGAGGCTCAGAGGAATGAGCTCCGGGAGATCAGACATGGGTAGGGAAGGGAGGAGAGTTAAATGCGAGGGAAAAGGAAAGTTTTCAGCTTTCCCCGAAATCTAATTTCGGAAAGTTCCATACGAATCTCGAGTGGGAGTTCGTTCCAGACCTTGGCAGCCAGGTATCTGAACGAGGAGCCACCCATCCTGGCTCTGGTGATTTTAGGGATTTTAAACAGCATCGTTCCAGAGGATCTCAGGTTCCTAGTGGGCCGATGTATTGAGAGTAACCCATGAAGATATCCTGGACCGGTGCCATGGGCTATGCGGTGGGCAATGCATAAAGACTTGAATTTAATTCGCTCTTTGATGGGGAGCCAGTGGAGTTTGGACAAGGCAGATCTCCCTGAGGCTCTTCGAGGAAGTTTGAGCACAAGGCGCGCAGCGGCATTCTGAGCGCACTGGAGTTGATGAATACCTTTTTTGCTCAGACCCAATAGCAAAGCGTTCCCATAGTCCAGATGGGGAGTTACAAGGGCATGGACAATGATCTTTCTGGAGTCCATGGGGAGGAGGTATAATACCTTCCGAAGGACCTTCAGTACGCTGAAGCATTTGGCTGTGACTTTGCTAACATGAGGATTGTATGAAAGGTTAGAGTCCAATATAATGCCCAAGTTACGCACCGAAGCCACAGGACAAGGAGGACTGCCTAATTCCGCAGGCCACCACATGTGAGACCATGCGGAAGATGATTTTCCTACCACCAGCAGCTCGGTTTTGTCGCCATTAAGGCGAAGACAGTTGTTGTTCATCCAAGCTGCCACGGAAGAGAGGCAATTGGAGAAATTGGTGGCATCTTCACTGTGGTCGGGCGTAAGCTTGAACATCAATTGGGTGTCATCAGCATAACTGACAATGCCCACCCCATAGGTCTCAACTATGCGAGCCAGGGGTTCCATATAGATATAAAACAGGGTGGGGCTCAAACTCGAGCCCTGGGGAAACCCGTGGCTCACATTTCTGAGAGAGGACTTAAAGGGGGGGCAGTGCATCTGAAAGTTCCTGTTAACCAAGAAGGACTCCAGCCACGCAAGGGCTGACCCCTTTACTCCCATACCAGATAGCCGAGACAGCAGCGTTGAGTGCAGCACGGTGTCAAAGGCTGCACTTAGGTCTAAAAGTACCAACGCTGCTGTCTCTCCCCCGTCCACTATATGCCTAAGACTCTCGGTGGAGAAGTCTTACACTGTGCCTGCTCTGTATGGGGGAGGCTTGCAATAATTCTGCTTTCACTGTGCCTGCTCTGTATGTGGGGGAGGCTTGCAATAATTCTGCTTTCACTGTGCCTGCTCTGTATGTGGGGGAGGCTTGCAATAATTCTGCTTACACTGTGCCTGCTCTGTATGGGGGGAGGCTTGCAATAATTCTGCTTTCACTGTGCCTGCTCTGTTTAAGGGGGAGGCTTGCAATAATTCTGCTTACACTGTGCCAGCTCTGTATGGGGGGAGGCTTGCATCTGTATGGGGGAGTCTTGAAATAATTCTTCTTTCACTGTGCCTGCTCTGTATGGGGGGAAGGCTTGCAATAATTCTGCTTTCACTATGCCTGCTCTGTATGTGGGGGAGGCTTGCAATAATTCTGCTTTCACTGTGCCTGCTCTGTATAGGGGGAGGTTTGCAATAATTCTGCTTTGTCTGTGCCTGCTCTGTATAGGGGGGAGGCTTGCAATAATTCTGCTTACACTGGGCCCGCTCTGTATAGGGGGAGGCTTGCAATAATTCTGCTTTCACTGTGCCTGCTCTGTATGTGGGGGAGGCTTGCAATAATTCTACTTTCACTGCCTGCTCTGTATGGGGGAGGCTTGCAATAATTCAGCTTTCACTGTGCCTGCTCTGTAGAGGGGGAGGTTTGCAATAATTCTACTTTCACTGCCTGCTCTGTATGGGGGAGGCTTGCAATAATTCTGCTTTCACTGTGCCTGCTCTGTATGGGGGAAGGCTTGCAATAATTCTGCTTACACTGCCTGCTCTGTATGGGGGGAGGTTTGCAATAATTCTGCTTACACTGTGCCTGCTCTGTATGTGGGGGAGGCTTGCAATAATTCTGCTTACACTGTGCCTGCTCTGTATGTGGGGGAGGCTTGCAATAATTCTGCTTACACTGTGCCTGCTCTGTATGTGGGGGAGGCTTGCAATAATTCTGCTTACACTGTGCCTGCTCTGTATGTGGGGGAGGCTGGCTTGCAATAATTCTGCTTTCACTGCCTGCTCTGTATGGGGGAGGCTTGCAATAATTCTGCTTTCACTGTGTCTGCTCTGTATGGGGGGAGGTTTGCAATAATTCTGCTTTCACTGTGCCTGCTCTGTATGGGGGAAGGCTTGCAATAATTCTGCTTACACTGTGCCTGCTCTGTATGTGGGGGGAGGCTTGCAATAATTCTGCTTTCACTGTGCCTGCTCTGTATAGGGGGAGGTTTGCAATAATTCTGCTTTCACTGTGCCTGCCCTGTATGTGGGGGAGGCTTGCATCTGTTTGGGGGAGGCTTGCAATAATTCTGCTTTCACTGTGCCTGCTCTGTATAGAGGTGAGTCTTGCAATAATTCTGCTTTCACTGTGCCTGCTCTGTATAGAGGTGAGTCTTGCAATAATTCTGCTTTCACTGTGCCTGCTCTGTATAGAGCTGAGTCTTGCAATAATTCTGCTTACACTGTGCCTGCTCTGTTTGGGAGTGAGGCTTGCAATAATTCTGCTTTCACTGTGCCTGCTCTGTTTGGGGGTGAGGCTTGCAATAATTCTGCTTTCACTGTGCCTGCTCTGTTTGGGGGGAGGTTTGCAATTATTCTACTTTCACTGTGCCTGCCCTGTATATGGGAGAGGCTTGCATCTGTATAGGGGGAGGCTTGCAATAATTCTGCTTTCACTGTGCCTGCTCTGTATAGAGGTGAGTCTTGCAATAATTCTGCTTTCACTGTGCCTGCTCTGTATAGAGCTGAGTCTTGCAATAATTCTGCTTACACTGTGCCTGCTCTGTTTGGGGGTGAGGCTTGCAATAATTCTGCTTTCACTGTGCCTGCTCTGTTTGGGGGTGAGGCTTGCAATAATTCTGCTTACACTGTGCCTGCTCTGTATGTGGGGGAGGCTTGCAATAATTCTGCTTACACTGTGCCTGCTCTGTATAGAGGTGAGTCTTGCAATAATTCTGCTTTCACTGTGCCTGCTCTGTATAGAGCTGAGTCTTGCAATAATTCTGCTTACACTATGCCTGCTCTGTATAGAGCTGAGTCTTGCAATAATTCTGCTTACACTGTGCCTGCTCTGTTTGGGGGTGAGGCTTGCAATAATTCTGCTTTCACTGTGCCTGCTCTGTTTGGGGGTGAGGCTTGCAACAATTCTGCTTACACTGTGCCTGCTCTGTATGTGGGGGAGGCTTGCAATAATTCTGCTTTCACTGTGCCTGCTCTGTATGTGGGGGAGGCTTGCAATAATTCTGCTTACACTGTGCCTGCTCTGTATGTGGGGGAGGCTTGCAATAATTCTGCTTTCACTGTGCCTGCTCTGTATGTGGGGGAGGCTTGCAATAATTCTGCTTTTACTGTGCCTGCTCTGTATAGGGGAGGCTTGCAATAATTCTGCTTACACTGTGCCTGCTCTGTATGTGGGGGAGGCTTGCAATAATTCTGCTTTCACTGTGCCTGCTCTGTATAGAGGTGAGTCTTGCAATAATTCTGCTTTCACTGTGCCTGCTCTGTATGTGGGGGAGGCTTGCAATAATTCTGCTTTCACTGCCTGCTCTGTATGTGGGGGAGGCTTGTATAGGGGAGGCTTGCAATAATTCTGCTTACTCTGTATGTAATTCTGCCTGCTCTGTATGTGGGGGAGGCTTGCAATAATTCTGCTTACACTGTGCCTGCTCCAGATGTGGGGGAGGCTTGCAATAATTCTGCTTTCACTGTGCCTGCTCTGTATAGGGAAGGCTTGCAATAATTCTGCTTTCACTGCCTGCTCTGTATGTGGGGGAGGCTTGCAATAATTCTGCTTTCACTGTGCCTGCTCTGTATGTGGGGGAGGCTTGCAATAATTCTGCTTTCACTGTGCCTGCTCTGTATGTGGGGGAGGCTTGCAATAATTCTGCTTTCACTGTGCCTGCTCTGTATAGGGGAGGCTTGCAATAATTCTGCTTTCACTGTGCCTGCTCTGTATGTGGGGGAGGCTTGCAATAATTCTGCTTTCACTGTGCCTGCTCTGTATAGAGGTGAGTCTTGCAATAATTCTGCTTTCACTGTGCCTGCTCTGTATGTGGGGGAGGCTTGCAATAATTCTGCTTTCACTGCCTGCTCTGTATGTGGGGGAGGCTTGCAATAATTCTGCTTTCACTGTGCCTGCTCTGTATAGAGGTGAGTCTTGCAATAATTCTGCTTTCACTGTGCCTGCTCTGTATAGAGGTGAGTCTTGCAATAATTGTGCTTTCACTGTGCCTGCTCTGTATGTGGGGGAGGCTTGCAATAATTCTGTTTTCACTCTGCCTGCTCTGTATTGGGGAGGCTTGCAATAATTCTGCTTACACTGGGCCCGCTCTGTATGGGGGGAGGCTTGCAATAATTCTGCTTACACTGTGCCTGCTCTGTATAGAGGTGAGTCTTGCAATAATTCTGCTTTCACTGTGCCTGCTCTGTTTAAGGGGGAGGCTTGCAATAATTCTGCTTACACTGTGCCTGCTCTGTATAGAGGTGAGTCTTGCAATAATTCTGCTTTCACTGTGCCTGCTCTGTTTAAGGGGGAGGCTTGCAATAATTCTGCTTACACTGTGCCTGCACTGTATGGGGGGGAGGCTTGCAATAATTCTGCTTACACTGCCTGCTCTGTATAGGGGAGGCTTGCAATAATTCTGCTTACACTGTGCCTGCTCTGTATAGGGGGAGGCTTGCAATAATTCTGCTTTCACTGTGCCTGCTCTGTATAGGGGAGGCTTGCAATAATTCTGCTTACGCTGTGCCTGCTCTGTATGTGGGGGAGGCTTGCAATAATTCTGCTTACACTGTGCCCGCTCTGTATGTGGGGGAGGCTTGCAATAATTCTGCTTTCACTGTGCCTGCTCTGTATGTGGGGGAGGCTTGCAATAATTCTGCTTTCACTGTGCCTGCTCTGTATGGGGGGGGAGGCTTGCAATAATTCTGCTTTCACTGTGCCTGCTCTGTATGGGGGAGGTTTGCAATAATTCTGCTTTCACTGCCTGCTCTGTATGTGGGGGAGGCTTGCAATAATTCTGCTTTCACTGTGCCTGCTCTGTATGGGGGGGGAGGCTTGCAATAATTCTGCTTTCACTGTGCCTGCTCTGTATGTGGGGGAGGCTTGCAATAATTCTGCTTTCACTGTGCCTGCTCTGTATGTGGGGGAGGCTTGCAATAATTCTGCTTTCACTGTGCCTGTTCTGTATGTGGGGGAGGCTTGCAATAATTCTGCTTTCACTGTGCCTGCTCTGTATAGAGGTGAGTCTTGCAATAATTCTGCTTTCACTGTGCCTGCTCTGTATGTGGGGGAGGCTTGCAATAATTCTGCTTTCACTGTGCCTGCTCTGTATAGAGGTGAGTCTTGCAATAATTCTGCTTTCACTGTGCCTGCTCTGTATAGAGGTGAGTCTTGCAATAATTCTGCTTTCACTGTGCCTGCTCTGTATGTGGGGGAGGCTTGCAATAATTCTGCTTTCACTCTGCCTGCTCTGTATTGGGGAGGCTTGCAATAATTCTGCTTACACTGGGCCCGCTCTGTATGGGGGGGAGGCTTGCAATAATTCTGCTTACACTGTGCCTGCTCTGTATAGGGGGAGGCTTGCAATAATTCTGCTTACACTGGGCCCGCTCTGTATGGGGGGGAGGCTTGCAATAATTCTGCTTTCACTGTGCCCGCTCTGTATGTGGGGGAGGCTTGCAATAATTCTGCTTTCACTGTGCCTGCTCTGTATAGGGGGAGGCTTGCAATAATTCTGCTTACACTGGGCCCGCTCTGTATGGGGGGGAGGCTTGCAATAATTCTGCTTTCACTGTGCCCGCTCTGTATGTGGGGGAGGCTTGCAATAATTCTGCTTTCACTGTGCCTGCTCTGTATGTGGGGGAGGCTTGCAATAATTCTGCTTACACTGCCTGCTCTGTATGGGGGAGGCTTGCAATAATTCTGCTTACACTGGGCCCGCTCTGTATGGGGGGGAGGCTTGCAATAATTCTGCTTACACTGGGCCCGCTCTGTATGGGGGGGAGGCTTGCAATAATTCTGCTTACACTGTGCCTGCTCTGTATGGGGGGGAGGCTTGCAATAATTCTGCTTTCACTGTGCCTGCTCTGTATGTGGGGGAGGCTTGCAATAATTCTGCTTTCACTGTGCCTGCTCTGTATGTGGGGGAGGCTTGCAATAATTCTGCTTTCACTGTGCCTGCTCTGTATAGGGGGAGGCTTGCAATAATTCTGCTTACACTGGGCCCGCTCTGTATGGGGGGAGGCTTGCAATAATTCTGCTTTCACTGTGCCTGCTCTGTATGTGGGGGAGGCTTGCAATAATTCTGCTTACACTGTGCCTGCTCTGTATGGGGGGGAGGCTTGCAATAATTCTGCTTTCACTGTGCCTGCTCTGTATGTGGGGGAGGCTTGCAATAATTCTGCTTTCACTGTGCCTGCTCTGTATGTGGGGGAGGCTTGCAATAATTCTGCTTTCACTGTGCCTGCTCTGTATAGGGGAGGCTTGCAATAATTCTGCTTACGCTGTGCCTGCTCTGTATGTGGGGGAGGCTTGCAATAATTCTGCTTACACTGTGCCCGCTCTGTATGTGGGGGAGGCTTGCAATAATTCTGCTTTCACTGTGCCTGCTCTGTATGTGGGGGAGGCTTGCAATAATTCTGCTTTCACTGTGCCTGCTCTGTATGGGGGGGGAGGCTTGCAATAATTCTGCTTTCACTGTGCCTGCTCTGTATGTGGGGGAGGCTTGCAATAATTCTGCTTTCACTGCCTGCTCTGTATGTGGGGGAGGCTTGCAATAATTCTGCTTTCACTGTGCCTGCTCTGTATGGGGGGGAGGCTAGCAATAATTCTGCTTTCACTGCCTGCTCTGTATGGGGGGAGTCTTGCAATAATTCTGCTTTCACTGTGCCTGCTCTGTATAGGGGGAGGTTTGCAATAATTCTGCTTTCACTGTGCCTGCCCTGTATGTGGGGGAGGCTTGCATCTGTTTGGGGGGGGGGGAGGTTTGCAATAATTCTTCTTTCACTGTGCCTGCTCTGTATGGGGGGAAGGCTTGCAATAATTCTGCTTTCACTGTGCCTGCTCTGTATAGGGGGAGGTTTGCAATAATTCTGCTTTCACTGTGCCTGCCCTGTATGTGGGGGAGGCTTGCATCTGTTTGGGGGGGGGGGGAGGTTTGCAATAATTCTTCTTTCACTGTGCCTGCTCTGTATGGGGGGAAGGCTTGCAATAATTCTGCTTTCACTGTGCCTGCTCTGTATAGGGGGAGGTTTGCAATAATTCTGCTTTCACTGTGCCTGCCCTGTATGTGGGAGAGGCTTGCATCTGTATAGGGGGAGGCCTGCAATAATTCTGCTTTCACTGTGCCTGCTCTGTATAGAGGTGAGTCTTGCAATAATTCTGCTTTCACTGTGCCTGCTCTGTATAGGGGAGGCTTGCAATAATTCTGCTTACACTGTGCCTGCTCTGTATGTGGGGGAGGCTTGCAATAATTCTGCTTTCACTGTGCCTGCTCTGTATGTGGGGGAGGCTTGCAATAATTCTGCTTTCACTGTGCCTGCTCTGTATAGAGGTGAGTCTTGCAATAATTCTGCTTTCACTGTGCCTGCTCTGTATGTGGGGGAGGCTTGCAATAATTCTGTTTTCACTGTGCCTGCTCTGTATGTGGGGGAGGCTTGCAATAATTCTGCTTTCACTGTGCCTGCTCTGTATAGGGGAGGCTTGCAATAATTCTGCTTACACTGTGCCTGCTCTGTATGTGGGGGAGGCTTTCAATATTTCTGCTTTCACTGTGCCTGCTCTGTATAGGGGAGGCTTGCAATAATTCTGCTTTCACTGTGCCTGCTCTGTATGTGGGGGAGGCTTGCAATAATTCTGCTTACACTGTGCCTGCTCTGTATGTGGGGGAGGCTTGCAATAATTCTGCTTACACTGTGCCTGCTCTGTATGTGGGGGAGGCTTGCAATATTTCTGCTTACACTGTGCCTGCTCTGTATAGAGGTAAGTCTTGCAATAATTCTGCTTACAGTGTGCCTGCTCTGTATAGGGGGAGGCTTGCAATAATTCTGCTTTCACTGTGCCTGCTCTGTATGTGGGGGAGGCTTGCAATAATTCTACTTTCACTGCCTGCTCTGTATGGGGAGGCTTGCAATAATTCTGCTTTCACTGCCTGCTCTGTATGGGGGAGGCTTGCAATAATTCTGCTTTCACTGTGCCTGCTCTGTATGTGGGGGAGGCTTGCAATAATTCTGCTTACACTGTGCCTGCTCTGTATGGGGGGAGGCTTGCAATAATTCTGCTTTCACTGTGCCTGCTCTGTTTAAGGGGGAGGCTTGCAATAATTCTGCTTACACTGTGCCTGCTCTGTTTAAGGGGGAGGCTTGCAATAATTCTGCTTACACTGTGCCGGCTCTGTATGTGGGGGAGGCTTGCAATATTTCTGCTTTCACTGTGCCTGCTCTGTATAGGGGGAGGTTTGCAATAATTCTGCTTTCACTGTGCCTGCTCTGTATAGGGGGAGGCTTGCAATAATTCTGCTTTCACTGTGCCTGCTCTGTATGTGGTGGAGGCTTGCAATAATTCTACTTTCACTGCCTGCTCTGTATGGGGGAGGCTTGCAATAATTCAGCTTTCACTGCCTGCTCTGTATGTGGGGAAGGCTTGCAATAATTCTGCTTACACTGCCTGCTCTGTATGGGGGGAGGTTTGCAATAATTCTGCTTACACTGTGCCTGCTCTGTATGTGGGGGAGGCTTGCAATAATTCTGCTTACACTGTGCCTGCTCTGTATGTGGGGGAGGCTTGCAATAATTCTGCTTTCACTGTGTCTGCTCTGAATAGGGGGAGGCTGGCTTGCAATAATTCTGCTTTCACTGTGCCTGCTCTGTATGGGGGGAGTCTTGCAATAATTCTGCTTTCACTGTGTCTGCTCTGTATGGGGGGAGGTTTGCAATAATTCTGCTTTCACTGTGCCTGCTCTGTATGGGGGAGGTTTGCAATAATTCTGCTTTCACTGCCTGCTCTGTATGGGGGGAGTCTTGCAATAATTCTGCTTTCACTGTGTCTGCTCTGTATGGGGGGAGGTTTGCAATAATTCTGCTTTCACTGTGCCTGCTCTGTATAGGGGGAGGTTTGCAATAATTCTGCTTTCACTGTGTCTGCTCTGTATGGGGGGAGGCGTGCAATAATTCTGCTTTCACTGTGCCTGCCCTGTATGTGGGGGAGGCTTGCAATAATTCTGCTTCCACTGTGCCTGCTCTGTATGGGGGAGGCTTGCAATAATTCTGCTTTCACTGTGCCTGCCCTGTATATGGGAGAGGCTTGCATCTGTATAGGGGGAGGCTTGCAATAATTCTGCTTTCACTGTGCCTGCTCTGTATAGAGGTGAGTCTTGCAATAATTCTGCTTTCACTGTGCCTGCTCTGTATAGAGCTGAGTCTTGCAATAATTCTGCTTACACTGTGCCTGCTCTGTTTGGGGGTGAGGCTTGCAATAATTCTGCTTTCACTGTGCCTGCTCTGTATAGGGGAGGCTTGCAATAATTCTGCTTACACTGTGCCGGCTCTGTTTGGGGGTGAGGCTTGCAATAATTCTGCTTTCACTGTGCCTGCTCTGTTTGGGGGTGAGGCTTGCAATAATTCTGCTTACACTGTGCCTGCTCTGTATGTGGGGGAGGCTTGCAATAATTCTGCTTACACTGTGCCTGCTCTGTATGTGGGGGAGGCTTGCAATAATTCTGCTTTCACTGTGCCTGCTCTGTATAGGGGGAGGCTTGCAATAATTCTGCTTTCACTGTGCCTGCTCTGTATAGAGAAGGCTTGCAATAATTCTGCTTACACTGTGCCTGCTCTGTATGTGGGGGAGGCTTGCAATATTTCTGCTTTCACTGTGCCTGCTCTGTATAGGGGAGGCTTGCAATAATTCTGCTTTCACTGTGCCTGCTCTGTATGTGGGGGAGGCTTGCAATAATTCTGCTTACACTGTGCCTGCTCTGTATGTGGGGGAGGCTTGCAATAATTCTGCTTACACTGTGCCTGCTCTGTATGTGGGGGAGGCTTGCAATATTTCTGCTTACACTGTGCCTGCTCTGTATAGAGGTAAGTCTTGCAATAATTCTGCTTACAGTGTGCCTGCTCTGTATAGGGGGAGGCTTGCAATAATTCTGCTTTCACTGTGCCTGCTCTGTATGTGGGGGAGGCTTGCAATAATTCTACTTTCACTGCCTGCTCTGTATGGGGAGGCTTGCAATAATTCTGCTTTCACTGCCTGCTCTGTATGGGGGAGGCTTGCAATAATTCTGCTTTCACTGTGCCTGCTCTGTATGTGGGGGAGGCTTGCAATAATTCTGCTTACACTGTGCCTGCTCTGTATGGGGGGAGGCTTGCAATAATTCTGCTTTCACTGTGCCTGCTCTGTTTAAGGGGGAGGCTTGCAATAATTCTGCTTACACTGTGCCTGCTCTGTTTAAGGGGGAGGCTTGCAATAATTCTGCTTACACTGTGCCGGCTCTGTATGTGGGGGAGGCTTGCAATATTTCTGCTTTCACTGTGCCTGCTCTGTATAGGGGGAGGTTTGCAATAATTCTGCTTTCACTGTGCCTGCTCTGTATAGGGGGAGGCTTGCAATAATTCTGCTTTCACTGTGCCTGCTCTGTATGTGGTGGAGGCTTGCAATAATTCTACTTTCACTGCCTGCTCTGTATGGGGGAGGCTTGCAATAATTCAGCTTTCACTGCCTGCTCTGTATGTGGGGAAGGCTTGCAATAATTCTGCTTACACTGCCTGCTCTGTATGGGGGGAGGTTTGCAATAATTCTGCTTACACTGTGCCTGCTCTGTATGTGGGGGAGGCTTGCAATAATTCTGCTTACACTGTGCCTGCTCTGTATGTGGGGGAGGCTTGCAATAATTCTGCTTTCACTGTGTCTGCTCTGAATAGGGGGAGGCTGGCTTGCAATAATTCTGCTTTCACTGTGCCTGCTCTGTATGGGGGGAGTCTTGCAATAATTCTGCTTTCACTGTGTCTGCTCTGTATGGGGGGAGGTTTGCAATAATTCTGCTTTCACTGTGCCTGCTCTGTATGGGGGAGGTTTGCAATAATTCTGCTTTCACTGCCTGCTCTGTATGGGGGGAGTCTTGCAATAATTCTGCTTTCACTGTGTCTGCTCTGTATGGGGGGAGGTTTGCAATAATTCTGCTTTCACTGTGCCTGCTCTGTATAGGGGGAGGTTTGCAATAATTCTGCTTTCACTGTGTCTGCTCTGTATGGGGGGAGGCGTGCAATAATTCTGCTTTCACTGTGCCTGCCCTGTATGTGGGGGAGGCTTGCAATAATTCTGCTTCCACTGTGCCTGCTCTGTATGGGGGAGGCTTGCAATAATTCTGCTTTCACTGTGCCTGCCCTGTATATGGGAGAGGCTTGCATCTGTATAGGGGGAGGCTTGCAATAATTCTGCTTTCACTGTGCCTGCTCTGTATAGAGGTGAGTCTTGCAATAATTCTGCTTTCACTGTGCCTGCTCTGTATAGAGCTGAGTCTTGCAATAATTCTGCTTACACTGTGCCTGCTCTGTTTGGGGGTGAGGCTTGCAATAATTCTGCTTTCACTGTGCCTGCTCTGTATAGGGGAGGCTTGCAATAATTCTGCTTACACTGTGCCGGCTCTGTTTGGGGGTGAGGCTTGCAATAATTCTGCTTTCACTGTGCCTGCTCTGTTTGGGGGTGAGGCTTGCAATAATTCTGCTTACACTGTGCCTGCTCTGTATGTGGGGGAGGCTTGCAATAATTCTGCTTACACTGTGCCTGCTCTGTATGTGGGGGAGGCTTGCAATAATTCTGCTTTTACTGTGCCTGCTCTGTATAGGGGAGGCTTGCAATAATTCTGCTTACACTGTGCCTGCTCTGTATTTGGGGGAGGCTTGCAATAATTCTGCTTTCACTGTGCCTGCTCTGTATAGGGGAGGCTTGCAATAATTCTGCTTACACTGTGCCTGCTCTGTATGTGGGGGAGGCTTGCAATATTTCTGCTTACACTGTGCCTGCTCCGGATGTGGGGGAGGCTTGCAATAATTCTGCTTACACTGTGCCTGCTCTGTATAGAGGCAAGTCTAGCAATAATTCTGCTTACACTGTCCCTGCTCTGTATAGGGGAGGCTTGCAATAATTCTGCTTTCACTGCCTGCTCTGTATGTGGGGGAGGCTTGCAATATTTCTGCTTACACTGTGCCTGCTCTGTATGTGGGGGAGGCTTGCAATAATTCTGCTTTCACTGTGCCTGCTCTGTATAGGGGAGGCTTGCAATAATTCTGCTTACACTGTGCCTGCTCTGTATGTGGGGGAGGCTTGCAATATTTCTGCTTACACTGTGCCTGCTCCGGATGTGGGGGAGGCTTGCAATAATTCTGCTTACACTGTGCCTGCTCTGTATAGAGGCAAGTCTAGCAATAATTCTGCTTACACTGTCCCTGCTCTGTATAGGGGAGGCTTGCAATAATTCTGCTTTCACTGCCTGCTCTGTATGTGGGGGAGGCTTGCAATAATTCTGCTTTCACTGCCTGCTCTGTATGTGGGGGAGGCTTGCAATAATTCTGCTTACACTGTGCCTGCTCTGTATGTGGGGGAGGCTTGCAATAATTCTGCTTTCTCGGTGCCTGCTCTGTATGTGGGGGAGGCTTGCAATAATTCTGCTTACACTGTGCCTGCTCTGTATGGGGGGAGGCTTGCAATAATTCTGCTTACGCTGGGCCCGCTCTGTATAGGGGGAGGCTTGCAATAATTCTGCTTTCACTGTGCCTGCTCTGTATAGGGGAGGCTTCCAATAATTCTGCTTTCACTGTGCCTGCTCTGTATAGGGGAGGCTTGCAATAATTCTGCTTTCACTGTGCCTGCTCTGTATGTGGGGGAGGCTTGCAATAATTCTGCTTTCACTGTGCCTGCTCTGTATAGGGGGAGGCTTGCAATAATTCTGCTTTCACTGTGCCTGCTCTGTATAGGGAAGGCTTGCAATAATTCTGCTTACACTGTGCCTGCTCTGTATGTGGGGGAGGCTTGCAATAATTCTGCTTTCACTGTGCCTGCTCTGTATAGGGAAGGCTTGCAATAATTCTGCTTACACTGTGCCTGCTCTGTATGTGGGGGAGGCTTGCAATAATTCTGCTTTCACTGCCTGCTCTGTATGGGGGAGGCTTGCAATAATTCTGCTTTCACTGTGCCTGCCCTGTATGTGGGAGAGGCTTGCATCTGTATAGGGGGAGGCTTGCAATAATTCGGCTTTCACTGTGCCTGCTCTGTATAGAGGCAAGTCTTGCAATAATTCTGCTTACACTATGCCTGCTCTGTATAGAGACAAGTCTTGCAATAATTCTGCTTACACTGTGCCTGCTCTGTTTGGGGGTGAGGCTTGCAATAATTCTGCTTTCACTGTGCCTGCTCTGTATGGGGGGGAGGCTTGCAATAATTCTGCTTTCACTGTGCCTGCTCTGTATAGGGGGAGGTTTGCAATAATTCTGCTTTCACTGTGTCTGCTCTGTATGGGGGGAGGTTTGCAATAATTCTATTTTCACTGTGCCTGCCCTGTATGTGGGAGAGGCTTGCATCTGTATAGGGGGAGGCTTGCAATAATTCTGCTTTCACTGTGCCTGCTCTGTATAGGGGAGGCTTGCAATAATTCTGCTTTCACTGTGCCTGCTCTGTATGTGGGGGAGGCTTGCAATAATTCTGCTTTCACTGTGCCTGCTCTGTATAGGGGGAGGCTTGCAATAATTCTGCTTTCACTGTGCCTGCTCTGTATAGGGAAGGCTTGCAATAATTCTGCTTACACTGTGCCTGCTCTGTATGTGGGGGAGGCTTGCAATAATTCTGCTTTCACTGCCTGCTCTGTATGGGGGAGGCTTGCAATAATTCTGCTTTCACTGTGCCTGCCCTGTATGTGGGAGAGGCTTGCATCTGTATAGGGGGAGGCTTGCAATAATTCGGCTTTCACTGTGCCTGCTCTGTATAGAGGCAAGTCTTGCAATAATTCTGCTTACACTATGCCTGCTCTGTATAGAGACAAGTCTTGCAATAATTCTGCTTACACTGTGCCTGCTCTGTTTGGGGGTGAGGCTTGCAATAATTCTGCTTTCACTGTGCCTGCTCTGTATGGGGGGGAGGCTTGCAATAATTCTGCTTTCACTGTGCCTGCTCTGTATAGGGGGAGGTTTGCAATAATTCTGCTTTCACTGTGTCTGCTCTGTATGGGGGGAGGTTTGCAATAATTCTATTTTCACTGTGCCTGCCCTGTATGTGGGAGAGGCTTGCATCTGTATAGGGGGAGGCTTGCAATAATTCTGCTTTCACTGTGCCTGCTCTGTATGTGGGGGAGGCTTGCAATAATTCTGCTTACACTGTGCCTGCTCTGTATGTGGTGGAGGCTTGCAATAATTCTGCTTTCACTGTGCCTGCTCTGTATGTGGGGGAGGCTTGCAATAATTCTGCTTTCACTGTGCCTGCTCTGTATGGGGGAGGCTTGCAATAATTCTGCTTTCACTGCCTGCTCTGTATAGGGGGAGGCTTGCAATAATTCTGCTTTCACTGTGCCTGCTCTGTATGTGGGGGAGGTTTGCAATAATTCTGTTTTCACTGTGCCTGCTCTGTATGTGGGGGAGGCTTGCAATAATTCTGCTTACGCTGTGCCTGCTCTGTATGTGGGGGAGGCTTGCAATAATTCTGCTTTCACTGTGCCTGCTCTGTATGTGGGGGAGGCTTGCAATAATTCTGCTTACACTGTGCCTGCTCTGTATGGGGGAGGCTTGCAATAATTCTGCTTTCACTGCCTGCTCTGTATAGGGGGAGGCTTGCAATAATTCTGCTTTCACTGTGCCTGCTCTGTATGTGGGGGAGGTTTGCAATAATTCTGTTTTCACTGTGCCTGCTCTGTATGTAGGGGAGGCTTGCAATAATTCTGCTTTCACTGTGCCTGCTCTGTATAGGGGAGGCTTGCAATAATTCTGCTTTCACTGTGCCTGCTCTGTATAGGGGGAGGCTTGCAATAATTCTGCTTTCACTGTGCCTGCTCTGTATGTGGGGGAGGCTTGCAATAATACTGCTTTCACTGTGCCTGCTCTGTATAGGGGAGGCTTGCAATAATTCTGCTTTCACTGTGCCTGCTCTGTATAGGGGAGGCTTGCAATAATTCTGCTTACACTGTGCCTGCTCTGTATGTGGGGGAGGCTTGCAATAATTCTGCTTACACTGTGCCTGCTCTGTATGTGGGGGAGGCTTGCAATAATTCTGCTTACACTGTGCCTGCTCTGTATAGAGGTAAGTCTTGCAATAATTCTGCTTACAGTGTGCCTGCTCTGTATAGGGGGAGGCTTGCAATAATTCTGCTTTCACTGTGCCTGCTCTGTATGTGGGGGAGGCTTGCAATAATTCTACTTTCACTGCCTGCTCTGTATAGGGGGAGGCTTGCAATAATTCTGCTTTCACTGCCTGCTCTGTATGGGGGAGGCTTGCAATAATTCTGCTTACACTGTGCCTGCTCTGTATGTGGGGGAGGCTTACAATAATTCTGCTTTCACTGTGCCTGCTCTGTATGTGGGGGAGGCTTGCAATAATTCTGCTTTCACTGTGCCTGCTCTAGGTGTGGGGGAGGCTTGCAATAATTCTGCTTACACTGTGCCTGCTTTGTATAGGGGGAGGCTTGCAATAATTCTGCTTTCACTGTGCCTGCTCTGTATAGGGGAGGCTTGCAATAATTCTGCTTTCACTGCCTGCTCTGTATGGGGGAGGCTTGCAATAATTCTGCTTTCACTGTGCCTGCTCTGTATGTGGGGGAGGCTTGCAATAATTCTGCTTACACTGTGCCTACTCTGTATGTGGGGGAGGCTTACAATAATTCTGCTTTCACTGTGCCTGCTCTGTATGTGGGGGAGGCTTGCAATAATTCTGCTTACACTGTGCCTGCTCTGTATAGAGGCAAGTCTTGCAATAATTCTGCTTACACTGTGCCTGCTCTGTATAGAGGCAAGTCTTGCAATAATTCTGCTTACACTGTGCCTGCTCTGTTTGGGGGTGAGGCTTGCAATGATTCTGCTTTCACTGTGCCTGCTCTGTATGGGGGGGAGGCTTGCAATAATTCTGCTTTCACTGTGCCTGCTCTGTATGGGGGGAGGCTTGCAATAATTCTGCTTTCACTGTGCCTGCTCTGTATGGGGGGAGGCTTGCAATAATTCTGCTTACGCTGGGCCCGCTCTGTATAGGGAAGGCTTGCAATAATTCTGCTTACACTGTGCCTGCTCTGTATGTGGGGGAGGCTTGCAATAATTCTGCTTTCACTGTGCCTGCTCTGTATAGGGGAGGCTTGCAATAATTCTGCTTTCACTGTGCCTGCTCTGTATAGGGGAGGCTTGCAATAATTCTGCTTACACTGTGCCTGCTCTGTATGTGGGGGAGGCTTGCAATAATTCTGCTTACACCGTGCCTGCTCTGTATAGAGGCAAGTCTTGCAATAATTCTGCTTACACTGTGCCTGCTCTGTATGTGGGGGAGGCTTGCAATAATTCTGCTTACACTGTGCCTGCACTGTATGGGGGGGATGCTTGCAATAATTCTGCTTACACTGGGCCCGCTCTGTATAGGGGGAGGCTTGCAATAATTCTGCTTTCACTGTGCCTGCTCTGTATGTGGGGGAGGCTTGCAATAATTCTGCTTACACTGTGCCTACTCTGTATGTGGGGGAGGCTTGCAATAATTCTGCTTACACTGTGCCTACTCTGTATGTGGGGGAGGCGTGCAATAATTCTGCTTACACTGTGCCTGCTCTGTATGTGGGGGAGGCTTGCAATAATTCTGCTTACACTGTGCCTGCTTTGTATGTGGGGGAGGCTTGCAATAATTCTGCTTACACTGTGCCTGCTCTGTATGTGGGGGAGGCTTGCATCTGTATAAGGGTAGGCTTGCAATAATTCTGCTTTCACTGTGCCTGCTCTGTATAGAGGTGAGTCTTGCAATAATTCTGCTTTCACTGTGCCTGCTCTGTATAGAGCTGAGTCTTGCAATAATTCTGCTTACACTGTGCCTGCTCTGTTTGGGGGTGAGGCTTGCAATAATTCTGCTTTCACTGTGCCTGCTCTGTTTGGGGGTGAGGCTTGCAATAATTCTGTTTTTACTGTGCCTGCTCTGTATAGGGGAGGCTTGCAATAATTCTGCTTACACTGTGCCTGCTCTGTATGTGGGGGAGGCTTGCAATAATTCTGCTTTCACTGTGCCTGCTCTGTATATGGGAGGCTTGCAATAATTCTGCTTTCACTGTGCCTGCTCTGTATTGGGGAGGCTTGCAATAATTCTGCTTACACTGTGCCTGCTCTGTATGTGGGGGAGGCTTGCAATAATTCTGCTTACACTGTGCCTGCTCTGTATGTGGGGGAGGCTTGCAATAATTCTGCTTACACTGTGCCTGCTCTGTATAGAGGCAAGTCTTGCAATAATTCTGCTTACACTGTGCCTGCTCTGTATGTGGGGGAGGCTTGCAATAATTCTGCTTACACTGTGCCTGCTCTGTATGGGGGGGAGGCTTGCAATATTTCTGCTTACACTGTGCCTGCTCTGTATAGAGGTGAGTCTTGCAATAATTCTGCTTTCACTGTGCCTGCTCTGTATGGGGGAGGCTTGCAATAATTCTGCTTTCACTGTGCCTGCTCTGTATGGGGGGGAGGCTTGCAATAATTCTGCTTTCACTGTGCCTGCTCTGTATGTGGGGGAGGCTTGCAATAATTCTGCTTTCACTGTGCCTGCTCTGTATGGGGGAGGCTTGAAATATTTCTGCTTTCACTGTGCCCGCTCTGTATGGGGGGAGACTTGCAATAATTCTGCTTACACTGCCTGCTCTGTATAGGGGGAGGCTTGCAATAATTCTGCTTTCTCGGTGCCTGCTCTGTATGTGGGGGAGGCTTGCAATAATTCTGCTTACACTGTGCCTGCTCTGTATGGGGGGAGGCTTGCAATAATTCTGCTTATGCTGGGCCCGCTCTGTATAGGGGGAGGCTTGCAATAATTCTGCTTACACTGTGCCTGCTCTGTTTGGGAGTGAGGCTTGCAAGGATTCTGCTTTCACTGTGCCTTCTCTGTATGGGGGGGAGGCTTGCAATAATTCTGCTTTCACTGTGCCTGCTCTGTATAGGGGAGGCTTGCAATAATTCTGCTTTCACTGTGCCTGCTCTGTATAGGGGAGGCTTGCAATAATTCTGCTTACACTGTGCCTGCTCTGTATGTGGGGGAGGCTTGCAATAATTCTGCTTACACTGTGCCTGCTCTGTATGTGGGGGAGGCTTGCAATAATTCTGCTTACACTGTGCCTGCTCTGTATAGAGGCAAGTCTTGCAATAATTCTGCTTACACTGTGCCTGCTCTGTTTGGGAGTGAGGCTTGCAAGGATTCTGCTTTCACTGTGCCTTCTCTGTATGGGGGGGAGGCTTGCAATAATTCTGCTTACACTGGGCACGCTCTGTATAGGGGGAGGCTTGCAATAATTCTGCTTTCACTGTGCCTGCTCTGTATGTGGGGGAGGCTTGCAATAATTCTGCTTTCACTGTGCCTGCTCTGTATGGGGGAGGCTTGCAATAATTCTGCTTTCACTGTGCCTGCTCTGTATGGGGGGGAGGCTTGCAATAATTCTGCTTACACTGTGCCTGCTCTGTATGTGGGGGAGGCTTGCAATAATTCTGCTTACACTGTGCCTGCTCTGTATGTGGGGGAGGCTTGCAATAATTCTGCTTACACTGTGCCTGCTCTGTATAGAGGCAAGTCTTGCAATAATTCTGCTTACACTGTGCCTGCTCTGTATGTGGGGGAGGCTTGCAATAATTCTGCTTACACTGTGCCTGCTCTGTATGGGGGGGAGGCTTGCAATATTTCTGCTTACACTGTGCCTGCTCTGTATAGAGGTGAGTCTTGCAATAATTCTGCTTTCACTGTGCCTGCTCTGTATGGGGGAGGCTTGCAATAATTCTGCTTTCACTGTGCCTGCTCTGTATGGGGGGGAGGCTTGCAATAATTCTGCTTTCACTGTGCCTGCTCTGTATGTGGGGGAGGCTTGCAATAATTCTGCTTTCACTGTGCCTGCTCTGTATGGGGGAGGCTTGAAATATTTCTGCTTTCACTGTGCCCGCTCTGTATGGGGGGAGACTTGCAATAATTCTGCTTACACTGCCTGCTCTGTATAGGGGGAGGCTTGCAATAATTCTGCTTTCTCGGTGCCTGCTCTGTATGTGGGGGAGGCTTGCAATAATTCTGCTTACACTGTGCCTGCTCTGTATGGGGGGAGGCTTGCAATAATTCTGCTTATGCTGGGCCCGCTCTGTATAGGGGGAGGCTTGCAATAATTCTGCTTACACTGTGCCTGCTCTGTTTGGGAGTGAGGCTTGCAAGGATTCTGCTTTCACTGTGCCTTCTCTGTATGGGGGGGAGGCTTGCAATAATTCTGCTTTCACTGTGCCTGCTCTGTATAGGGGAGGCTTGCAATAATTCTGCTTTCACTGTGCCTGCTCTGTATAGGGGAGGCTTGCAATAATTCTGCTTACACTGTGCCTGCTCTGTATGTGGGGGAGGCTTGCAATAATTCTGCTTACACTGTGCCTGCTCTGTATGTGGGGGAGGCTTGCAATAATTCTGCTTACACTGTGCCTGCTCTGTATAGAGGCAAGTCTTGCAATAATTCTGCTTACACTGTGCCTGCTCTGTTTGGGAGTGAGGCTTGCAAGGATTCTGCTTTCACTGTGCCTTCTCTGTATGGGGGGGAGGCTTGCAATAATTCTGCTTACACTGGGCACGCTCTGTATAGGGGGAGGCTTGCAATAATTCTGCTTTCACTGTGCCTGCTCTGTATGTGGGGGAGGCTTGCAATAATTCTGCTTTCACTGTGCCTGCTCTGTATGGGGGGAGGCTTGCAATAATTCTGCTTACGCTGGGCCCGCTCTGTATAGGGGGAGGCTTGCAATAATTCTGCTTTCACTGTGCCTGCTCTGTATACGGGAGGCTTGCAATAATACTGCTTTCACTGTGCCTGCTCTGTATAGGGGAGGCTTGCAATAATTCTGCTTACACTGTGCCTGCTCTGTATGTGGGGGAGGCTTGCAATAATTCTGCTTACACTGTGCCTGTTCTGTATGTGGGGGAGGCTTGCAATAATTCTGCTTACACTGTGCCTGCTCTGTATAGAGGCAAGTCTTGCAATAATTCTGCTTACACTGTGCCTGCTCTGTATGTGGGGGAGGCTTGCAATAATTCTGCTTACACTGTGCCTGCTCTGTATAGAGGCAAGTCTTGCAATAATTCTGCTTACACTGTGCCTGCACTGTATGGGGGGGAGGCTTGCAATAATTCTGCTTACACTGGGCCCGCTCTGTATAGGGGGAGGCTTGCAATAATTCTGCTTTCACTGTGCCTGCTCTGTATGTGGGGGAGGCTTGCAATAATTCTGCTTACACTGTGCCTGCTCTGTATGTGGGAGAGGCTTGCATCTGTATAGGGGGAGGCTTGCAATAATTCTGTTTTCACTGTGCCTGCTCTGTATAGAGCTGAGTCTTGCAATAATTCTGCTTACACTGTGCCTGCTCTGTTTGGGGGTGAGGCTTGCAATAATTCTGCTTTCACTGTGCCTGCTCTGTTTGGGGGTGAGGCTTGCAATAATTCTGCTTTCACTGTGCCTGCTCTGTATAGGGGAGGCTTGCAATAATTCTGCTTACACTGGGCCTGCTCTGTATGTGGTGGAGGCTTGCAATAATTCTGCTTTCACTGTGCCTGCTCTGTATAGGGGAGGCTTGCAATAATTCTGCTTTCACTGTGCCTGCTCTGTATAGGGGAGGCTTGCAATAATTCTGCTTACACTGTGCCTGCTCTGTATGTGGGGGAGGCTTGCAATAATTCTGCTTACACTGTGCCTGCTCTGTATGTGGGGGAGGCTTGCAATAATTCTGCTTACACTGTGCCTGCTCTGTATAGAGGCAAGTCTTGCAATAATTCTGCTTACACTGTGCCTGCTCTGTATGTGGGGGAGGCTTGCACCAATATTGCTTACACTGTGCCTGCTCTGTATGGGGGGAGGCTTGCAATATTTCTGCTTACACTGGGCCCGCTCTGTATAGGGGGAGGCTTGCAATAATTCTGCTTTCACTGTGCCTGCTCTGTATGTGGGGGAGGCTTGCAATAATTCTGCTTACACTGCCTGCTCTGTATAGGGGGAGGCTTGCAATAATTCTGCTTTCTCGGTGCCTGCTCTGTATGTGGGGGAGGCTTGCAATAATTCTGCTTACACTGTGCCTGCTCTGTATGGGGGAGGCTTGCAATAATTCTGCTTACGCTGGGCCCGCTCTGTATAGGGGGAGGCTTGCAATAATTCTGCTTTCACTGTGCCTGCTCTGTATAGGGGAGGCTTGCAATAATTCTGCTTACACTTTGCCTGCTCTGTATGTGAGGGAGGCTTGCAATAATTCTGCTTACACTGTGCCTGCTCTGTATGTGGGGGAGGCTTGCAATAATTCTGCTTACACTGTGCCTGCTCTGTATAGAGGCAAGTCTTGCAATAATTCTGCTTACACTGTGCCTGCTCTGTATGTGGGGGAGGCTTGCAATAATTCTGCTTACACTGTGCCTGCTCTGTATGTGGGGGAGGCTTGCATCTGTATAAGGGTAGGCTTGCAATAATTCTGATTTCACTGTGCCTGCTCTGTATAGAGGTGAGTCTTGCAATAATTCTGCTTTCACTGTGCCTGCTCTGTATAGAGCTGAGTCTTGCAATAATTCTGCTTACACTGTGCCTGCTCTGTTTGGGGGTGAGGCTTGCAATAATTCTGCTTTCACTGTGCCTGCTCTGTTTGGGGGTGAGGCTTGCAATAATTCTGTTTTTACTGTGCCTGCTCTGTATAGGTGAGGCTTGCAATAATTCTGCTTACACTGTGCCTGCTCTGTATGTGGGGGAGGCTTGCAATAATTCTGCTTTCACTGTGCCTGCTCTGTATATGGGAGGCTTGCAATAATTCTGCTTTCACTGTGCCTGCTCTGTATTGGGGAGGCTTGCAATAATTCTGCTTACACTGTGCCTGCTCTGTATGTGGGGGAGGCTTGCAATAATTCTGCTTACACTGTGCCTGCTCTGTATGTGGGGGAGGCTTGCAATAATTCTGCTTACACTGTGCCTGCTCTGTATAGAGGCAAGTCTTGCAATAATTCTGCTTACACTGTGCCTGCTCTGTATGTGGGGGAGGCTTGCAATAATTCTGCTTACACTGTGCCTGCTCTGTATGGGGGGGAGGCTTGCAATATTTCTGCTTACACTGTGCCTGCTCTGTATAGAGGTGAGTCTTGCAATAATTCTGCTTTCACTGTGCCTGCTCTGTATGGGGGAGGCTTGCAATAATTCTGCTTTCACTGTGCCTGCTCTGTATGTGGGGGAGGCTTGCAATAATTCTGCTTTCACTGTGCCTGCTCTGTATGGGGGAGGCTTGAAATAATTCTGCTTTCACTGTGCCCGCTCTGTATGGGGGGAGACTTGCAATAATTCTGCTTACACTGCCTGCTCTGTATAGGGGGAGGCTTGCAATAATTCTGCTTTCTCGGTGCCTGCTCTGTATGTGGGGGAGGCTTGCAATAATTCTGCTTACACTGTGCCTGCTCTGTATGGGGGGAGGCTTGCAATAATTCTGCTTATGCTGGGCCCGCTCTGTATAGGGGGAGGCTTGCAATAATTCTGCTTTCACTGTACCTGCTCTGTATAGGGGAGGCTTGCAATAATTCTGCTTTCACTGTGCCTGCTCTGTATAGGGGAGGCTTGCAATAATTCTGCTTACACTGTGCCTGCTCTGTATGTGGGGGAGGCTTGCAATAATTCTGCTTACACTGTGCCTGCTCTGTATGTGGGGGAGGCTTGCAATAATTCTGCTTACACTGTGCCTGCTCTGTATAGAGGCAAGTCTTGCAATAATTCTGCTTACACTGTGCCTGCTCTGTTTGGGAGTGAGGCTTGCAAGGATTCTGCTTTCACTGTGCCTTCTCTGTATGGGGGGGAGGCTTGCAATAATTCTGCTTACACTGGGCACGCTCTGTATAGGGGGAGGCTTGCAATAATTCTGCTTTCACTGTGCCTGCTCTGTATGTGGGGGAGGCTTGCAATAATTCTGCTTTCACTGTGCCTGCTCTGTATGGGGGGAGGCTTGCAATAATTCTGCTTTCACTGTGCCTGCTCTGTTTGGGGGTGAGGCTTGCAATAATTCTGCTTACACTGGGCCCGCTCTGTATAGGGGGAGGCTTGCAATAATTCTGCTTTCACTGTGCCTGCTCTGTATAGGGGAGGCTTGCAATAATACTGCTTTCACTGTGCCTGCTCTGTATAGGGGAGGCTTGCAATAATTCTGCTTACACTGTGCCTGCTCTGTATGTGGGGGAGGCTTGCAATAATTCTGCTTACACTGTGCCTGTTCTGTATGTGGGGGAGGCTTGCAATAATTCTGCTTACACTGTGCCTGCTCTGTATAGAGGCAAGTCTTGCAATAATTCTGCTTACACTGGGCCTGCTCTGTATGTGGGGGAGGCTTGCAATAATTCTGCTTACACTGTGCCTGCACTGTATGGGGGGGAGGCTTGCAATAATTCTGCTTACACTGGGCCCGCTCTGTATAGGGGGAGGCTTGCAATAATTCTGCTTTCACTGTGCCTGCTCTGTATAGGGGGAGGCTTGCAATAATTCTGCTTACACTGGGCCCGCTCTGTATGGGGGGGAGGCTTGCAATAATTCTGCTTACACTGGGCCCGCTCTGTATGGGGGGGAGGCTTGCAATAATTCTGCTTACACTGGGCCTGCTCTGTATGTGGGGGAGGCTTGCAATAATTCTGCTTACACTGTGCCTGCACTGTATGGGGGGGAGGCTTGCAATAATTCTGCTTACACTGGGCCCGCTCTGTATAGGGGGAGGCTTGCAATAATTCTGCTTTCACTGTGCCCGCTCTGTATGTGGGGGAGGCTTGCAATAATTCTGCTTTCACTGTGCCTGCTCTGTATGTGGGGGAGGCTTGCAATAATTCTGCTTTCACTGTGCCTGCTCTGTATGTGGGGGAGGCTTGCAATAATTCTGCTTTCACTGTGCCTGCTCTGTATGTGGGGGAGGCTTGCAATAATTCTGCTTACACTGTGCCTGCTCTGTATGTGGGAGAGGCTTGCATCTGTATAGGGGGAGGCTTGCAATAATTCTGTTTTCACTGTGCCTGCTCTGTATAGAGCTGAGTCTTGCAATAATTCTGCTTACACTGTGCCTGCTCTGTTTGGGGGTGAGGCTTGCAATAATTCTGCTTTCACTGTGCCTGCTCTGTTTGGGGGTGAGGCTTGCTTTTTTTTTTTTTTTTTTTTAATACTTTATTCGACAACATTGTCATAAAAGCTTTCAACCCTATCTACACATAATAAATACTAATCTAGTAGTATAAAAACATATTAAATAACATGCAATATTGCTTTGTTGGCGAATAGGAAAAAATCTTAAAAATTTTAGACATTAAAAGTATCATCACAGTCCAAAGGAAGTTCATGTAGTTCATGGGGGTTTTAAAGTGCGCGTGCGTATGATCCAAGCCCATCCCAGGAACTTGGCGACTGCAATTACAAGTTGAGGGGCACAGTTTGATTTCAGGACCCTGTAAGCCTCGAGACAACTCCTTGTGCCCAGGTTTTTGCATGCAGGTTTCAGCCATCTGCTCCTTGGGGCTGCATATAATGGACATACGAATAAAAAGTGCAAAAGATCTTCTGCATGGGATTTACAATAAAAGCATGTGCTGACGTTATCAGGGGACCATTTAACAGTGAAAGCATTCAGGGGTAGGGTGCCGACTCTAAACTGGAAAAACAATTTCCTATCTAAAGGCTTGGAGATCAAATCCCAGTACAGTTCGAACATAGGGAGTGTTTTTATCTCTAAGAACTGGGATGTCAAGGCAGGGGATTGGCTGGAAACCAGTACGGCATTATTTATCATTTCCCAGTATAGCTTTTTTAATGCATTCTTGGAAGGAAAGACATCTGGGTCGGTTTCATACCACAAGTGTTCAAGGTGCAATTTTTGAAGTAGTTTCCTCACCTCTTTCAACCAAACTACTTTGTGAAAAGTGTCAGATTTATCAACATCTAACAAGGCAGCAGCATAGTGGCTCAATTCCAGAGTAGTTTTTATACGCCTCCAATATAAGAGGGGGCGGAGTCTAATCATGTCCTCAATCCTTTTCCTCCCCAAATCATACAGGAGAGGAATGGTGGGGGTACTCTGTGGGACTCCGATTAAGCCTCGCAGGAATTTATTTTCTGCCGCTGATAAAGCCTTCAAATTGGTGAAACCCCAAAGTTCTGACCCATAAAGACATGCACCCAGCACTTTCATGCCGTAAATTTCCAATGTTGGCTGTATTGGTTTTGAAAATGAGGTTTTATGCTTCTTTGTTATTGCCCCTGCCAACTGATTATATTTTAACATTACAAGGTCCATATGAGATCTCCAATTCATACAAGCGTTCATAGAAATGCCTAGATAGGTAAAAGCGTCAACTTCTTCTAAAAAGGCCCCATTGTAGACCAGTTTCCCCTTGTATTTCTTAGAGGGATTCAGGTTCATAAATTTTGTTTTAGATGTATTTATTTCTAAGCCTCGGATCCGGCAGAATTCTCCAAAAGCGTTTAGTGTCTTTTGTAGGCCGCTAGGAGTCCGCGAGACCAGCAAGGTGTCATCCGCGAACATGAGTACTGGAACTCGCTTCCCATCCAATAATGGAGCATCTGTCTGAGTTTGCTTCAGAAAGTCCACGATACCGTTTATGTAGAGGGAGAAGAGCGTGGGAGCCAGGACACAGCCCTGCCTTACTCCTCTCTCCACAGGAAAGGTTTCCGTGATCTCCCCCTGGGTTCCCCACCTTATCCGGGCGTAGTTGTTCTCGTGGAGTCTTACAAGCAAAGTTAGTAATTCCTGGCTTATTCCTAGATCCCTTAGAACACCCCAAAGTTTTTGACGGGGAACTAAATCAAAAGCGGCCTTCAGGTCAACAAAAACAGCGAGCAAGGGACCATTTAGCAGGGTGACGTTCTTCCAATATATAGTTAAAAAGTGAAACACTTGGTCAACAGAGCTGGTTAAAGGGCGAAATCCAGCTTGATAAGGCGAAAGAATGTCCTTGTCAACTATCCAGGCTTGTAACTTCTTTTGAACCAGCCTACCCATCAATTTTTGGGCACAATCGATAAGGCTGATTGGCCTGTAGTTGCTTGCTAGAGCCTTATCTCCTTTTTTGTAGACTGGAATAATTTCTGCTCCTTTCCACGTTGAGGGAATCTTCGCCCCCTGTGCGATAGCATTCCCAAGCCATACAAAATATTTGCACCAGCTGTCTCTATCTAATAGGAAAACGTCAGCCGGTATACCATCAATGCCTGGTGCCCTGCCTCTGGTCACTCCATCCATTGCCTCATGTACATCTTTTATTGTGAATGGTCCATTGGCATAGAAGACCCTTTCTGGGGGAGGAACTACCTGTTGTCCTATATTATCAGCGTATTGGGGTTTGAAGAAGTCAACCCAAGACTCTTTCGGGACATGATTTTTTGGGCATTCCGCTACACCCCCTGAGCCCCATTTTAATATGGCCCAAAACTCTTTCTGGTGTTTGTCAGCACAAGCCTTCTTCAGTTCTAACCAGAAATTCTCATCCCATTGCTTTTTTGCCTTTACCTGAGTTTTTCTATATTCATCTCTGGCTTTCAAAACTCCCGTTTTAGACCTAAGAGCATTACTAAGGTTATGCCTTGCTACTCTACATGATTGGTCATACCAACCCTTTTTTATAGGTTGTCCATTTCCCTTCTTCTTCTTGCCAGCCTTCAAAAATAATTTCTGGAGGTTGGCAAAAAACTTTGGCTGTGACTCTTCAATTATCTTTATAAAATTTCCATCGTTCATTAAAACCTGCAATCTGGCGACTTCATCAATAACTAGCCCCTCTAGGACCTGCCTATCCTCTGCATTGGCCACTAAAGTTGCCCATCTAACATGACGGACGTCATTTGTTAAAACAACGTCTGAGGTCATAAAGTTCCTAGCTAAAATTTCTGTCATGATTTTTTGTTCAAGATTGAACGTTAAAGACAGAGGGTTGTGATCACTCTCCAACCTGGATATGACCTGCATATCGATCACTTTATTCCAGACTCTAATGTCTATCAGAATATAATCAATTCTACTGCTTGATCTAAGATTATCAAAGGTATGTCTACCGTGAGGATCAGAGGGAGTACGACCATTTGCTGCCCTCAATCCTCTGGATAGGCATAAACTTTTCACCTGGATGGCTACTTGTGACCATTTTTTAACCACTGGAATGTCCAACTTGGGGATTCCCCATTTCGTATCTTCTTCGTATGTCAAATCGTTGTCCTCACAGCCTAGAGGTTCGAATGTTGTGTTTAGGTCGCCTCCTACTAATATATTATACTGCGTGGATAACTTCTCTAGGTCCGCATCTAGAGCAGCTATTATATCTGAGGGTATTCCCCCTAGAGTCCCCCTAGCATAGATGTTGTATATTGCCAGCTTGCAACCATCGTTGCAAGTAAGCAGGATAGAAAGTAGGTCTCTGTTTGGAATAAGATTTTGCTTAGCAGTACATTGCAGAGTTTGCCGTAACCAGATGGTTAAGCCCCCTGAGGGGCGTCCCCTTAGATTCTTCTTCGCGGGCACATGAAAGTTCAAAAATCCCTGGCGGAATACTGGAGACACTGACCATGTCTCTTGTAACAGTACAATGTCATAAGAATCTATAAAGTCATACCATTCCGGGGTCACAGATTTATTTTGGATACCTGCAATATTCCAAGAGATAATCTTGATGGGGCTTCCTCTTTCCATACTCCTCTTATTTAAGGGAGTAGTCAGGTTAGGGGAAGGTTCATCAGATAGGGACCTTACTTCAATCAATATAATACCTGGTTGAGCAGCTAATGTGCTGTTCTCCACTGGTTCAGTGGTACAACCTCTAGGATCGGGTGTCCTTCTACCTGTTTCTTCCACCGTGGTAAGACTAGGGTTCCCATGATGAACCTCTACAGTCTTTGGATGCCCTACACTCTTCTGGCTAACCAGTCAATCACATTGGCTTAGTCCTGATATGGCAGAGAACCTGTTTTCTAACGTAATTCCCCAGTTACTTCTATTTGGTGGATATTTGGATTTTCTAGTGATGGTATTCCATTTAGTTTTTAGTAACGTTGGGTTAATGGCATTTCCCCTTTTTGTATAAAAGAAGTCCAACGTTAGTGGCACAATTTCTGTTGATCTTCGCTGAGGGGGGTATATATTAGCTAGGATGTTAGGTAAGGCTTCGGGAACTGAGAGGTGCAACACCACGCAATCCCCCCTAAACTTTTTACAGCCACCTCCGATCCATTCAACCCTTCTAGCTTTTACTATTTCTTGTGCCAATTGGTCCCTGCCTCCTGGCTTAAAAGCCATATTCTTGGATAGCCAATGGAGTGATTTATCTATCAATGAGGGGATATTCTCTTCTTGCCCTGGTTCTAGTTGAGGAACATTTGCTAGAACCAGAATTAATGGGGAAGCTTCTACTATTAGTTCTACAGGACCCCTATCCAGGCTCTCTATTTCGTTGGTATTTATGTTAGCGGGCCCTGCTGAGTCCTCAACCCTCGGGACTGGATTTATAGTTCCTATCCCTTCTCCCCCTTGACCAGGTTGGTGTGTGGTGTTTTGAGAAGTACTTGCGACACTACCTGGGCAGGCTGTGGCTTTGGTATTTTTTGGGTCTACCATTGTCAAATTTGTATGGGCTGGCCTAGGTGTATCTATTATAATTTTTTGCAGAAGCGATCCCAATCTAGTAACCTCTACTGTGAGCGAATCAATTTTGCTTAGAAGTGGTTTGGTGATCACTTTGATTTTATTATCTATAGCATTCAGTAGTTTTTTAAATTGATCTTCGTCTAGATAGATTCCACCTCCCCCTTTATTCTCATCATCATCACCATGTTTATCCTCTGAGGCAGCCTCAAGACATTTTTTCTCCGATCTAAGTCCGCCCCTTTTAGGTATATTTTTACCCTTGTTTTTCGTTATTCTGGGGGCTGGCACCGGTGTAGGGGCTTCCTCCTCTAGGGTATTACTTCCAACGTCTATAGTGCAGTCGGGAGTTGTTTCATTAATTTCAACTAGAAGTTGGGTCAATGAGTTGGTATCAGGTATTTGAAAAACCTCATTGCTAATATCAAGTATTGAGACTGGTGGAGGAGTATTGTCAATAAGCATATCCGGAGAATAGCTGAGACCCAATGAGGACCTCCTATCTTGGTTGATTTTGGCAACTTTCTGAACCATATAGGTTTCAATAGTATTAATTGGAGCAGAGGATGCTTTGGGTTTAGTCATATTAATATCAGCAAAGGCAGTCCTTGGGGTATCAATCAATATGATGATCCCGCCGGATACAGAAGTAATAGGGTGGCAACACTTACTTAGATGAGATTGAACAGCGTTCCTGGCCCTGCTCCTGCCTCTTCGTGCCGATGAGGGCCGTAGAGGGCCCGCCCTTTGCCCGGGCTTCGCCCCGGGCGTCCCGCTCGCGTCCCGCGTAGCTGGCCCTTCGGCGCTTTTGTGCGCCTCCCCTGGCGCCCTCGCGGTGTCACAACGCGCGCCGCCGCGTAGGCTGCCGGGAATCGTAGTCCCGGAGCGGCGGCGCGACCAGAGTGCTGAGAAAGTGACTCTCGGCGGTGGCGGCGTGGGCTGACTGTCCTGGCGTGAGGCAGGTAGGTGCTGCGTGCTCCGGCGTGTGGCAGGTAAGTTAGATGCTCTCCCAGTGCTCCGCCGGCCCTTCGGCGCTTTTGTGCGCCTCCCCTGGCGCCCTCGCGGTGTCACAACGCGCGCCGCCGCGTAGGCTGCCGGGAATCGTAGTCCCGGAGCGGCGGCGCGACCAGAGTGCTGAGAAAGTGACTCTCGGCGGTGGCGGCGTGGGCTGACTGTCCTGGCGTGAGGCAGGTAGGTGCTGAGTGCTCCGGCGTGTGGCAGGTAAGTTAGATGCTCTCCCAGTGCTCCGCCGGCCCTTCGGCGCTTTTGTGCGCCTCCCCTGGCGCCCTCGCGGTGTCACAACGCGCGCCGCCGCGTAGGCTGCCGGGAATCGTAGTCCCGGAGCGACGGCGCGACCAGAGTGCTGAGAAAGTGACTCTCGGCGGTGGCGGCGTGGGCTGACTGTCCTGGCGTGAGGCAGGTAGGTGCTGCGTGCTCCGGCGTGTGGCAGGTAAGTTAGATGCTCTCCCAGTGCTCCGCCGGCCCTTCGGTGCTTTTGTGAGCCTCCCCTGGCGCCCTCGCGGTGTCACAACGCGCGCCGCCGCGTAGGCTGCCGGGAATCGTAGTCCCGGAGCGGCGGCGCGACCAGAGTGCTGAGAAAGTGACTCTCGGCGGTGGCGGCGTGGGCTGACTGTCCTGGCGTGAGGCAGGTAGGTGCTGCGTGCTCCGGCGTGTGGCAGGTAAGTTAGATGCTTGCAATAATTCTGCTTTCACTGTGCCTGCTCTGTATAGGGGAGGCTTGCAATAATTCTGCTTACACTGTGCCTGCTCTGTATGTGGTGGAGGCTTGCAATAATTCTGCTTTCACTGTGCCTGCTCTGTATAGGGGAGGCTTGCAATAATTCTGCTTTCACTGTGCCTGCTCTGTATAGGGGAGGCTTGCAATAATTCTGCTTACACTGTGCCTGCTCTGTATGTGGGGGAGGCTTGCAATAATTCTGCTTACACTGTGCCTGCTCTGTATGTGGGGGAGGCTTGCAATAATTCTGCTTACACTGTGCCTGCTCTGTATAGAGGCAAG
Source organism: Lissotriton helveticus (assembly GCF_964261635.1). Classification (NCBI taxonomy): domain Eukaryota; kingdom Metazoa; phylum Chordata; class Amphibia; order Caudata; family Salamandridae; genus Lissotriton; species Lissotriton helveticus. The sequence continues at coordinate 389,135,353 of NC_136058.1, read as the reverse complement.
TCTTGCAATAATTCTGCTTACACTGTGCCTGCTCTGTATGTGGGGGAGGCTTGCACCAATATTGCTTACACTGTGCCTGCTCTGTATGGGGGGGAGGCTTGCAATATTTCTGCTTACACTGGGCCCGCTCTGTATAGGGGGAGGCTTGCAATAATTCTGCTTTCACTGTGCCTGCTCTGTATGTGGGGGAGGCTTGCAATAATTCTGCTTACACTGCCTGCTCTGTATAGGGGGAGGCTTGCAATAATTCTGCTTTCTCGGTGCCTGCTCTGTATGTGGGGGAGGCTTGCAATAATTCTGCTTACACTGTGCCTGCTCTGTATGGGGGAGGCTTGCAATAATTCTGCTTACGCTGGGCCCGCTCTGTATAGGGGGAGGCTTGCAATAATTCTGCTTTCACTGTGCCTGCTCTGTATAGGGGAGGCTTCCAATAATTCTGCTTTCACTGTGCCTGCTCTGTATAGGGGAGGCTTGCAATAATTCTGCTTACACTTTGCCTGCTCTGTATGTGAGGGAGGCTTGCAATAATTCTGCTTACACTGTGCCTGCTCTGTATGTGGGGGAGGCTTGCAATAATTCTGCTTACACTGTGCCTGCTCTGTATAGAGGCAAGTCTTGCAATAATTCTGCTTACACTGTGCCTGCTCTGTATGTGGGGGAGGCTTGCAATAATTCTGCTTACACTGTGCCTGCTCTGTATGGGGGGAGGCTTGCAATAATTCTGCTTACACTGGGCCCGATCTGTATAAGGGGAGGCTTGCAATAATTCTGCTTTCACTGTGCCTGCTCTGTATGTGGGGGAGGCTTGCAATAATTCTGCTTACACTGGGCCCGCTCTGTATAGAGGCAAGTCTTGCAATAATTCTGCTTACACTGTGCCTGCTCTGTATAGGGGGAGGCTTGCAATAATTCTGCTTTCACTGTGCCTGCTCTGTATGTGGGTGAGGCTTGCATTAATTCTGCTTACACTGTGCCTGCTCTGTATGGGGGGAGGCTTGCAATAATTCTGCTTACACTGGGCCCGCTCTGTATAGAGGCAAGTCTTGCAATAATTCTGCTTACACTGTGCCTGCTCTGTATGGGGGGAGGCTTGCAATAATTCTGCTTTCACTGTGCCTGCTCTGTATAGGGGGAGGCTTGCAATAATTCTGCTTTCACTGTGCCTGCTCTGTATGTGGGGGAGGCTTGCAATAATTCTGCTTACACTGTGCCTGCTCTGTATAGAGGCAAGTCTTGCAATAATTCTGCTTACACTGTGCCTGCTCTGTATAGAGGCAAGTCTTACAATAATTCTGCTTACACTGTGCCTGCTCTGTATAGAGGCAAGTCTTGCAATAATTCTGCTTACACTGTGCCTGCTCTGTATAGAGGCAAGTCTTGCAATAAGTCTGCTTACACTGTGCCTACTCTGTATAGAGGCAAGTCTTGCAGGGTCACAAGGTGCTGGGCAGACTCCTGGCGCCAGAGCCAGGGTGAGTCACATGGTGCTGGGCAGACCCCAGCCGCCAGAGCCAGGGTGTCACATGGTGCTGGGCAGACCACTGCCGCCAGAGCCAGGGTGAGTCACATGGTACTGAGCAGACCCCTGCCGCCGGAGCCAGGGTGAGTCACATGGTACTGAGCAGACCCCTGGCGCCAGAGCCAGGGTGAGTCACATGGTGCTGGGCAGACCCCTGCCGCCAGAGCCAGGGTGAGTCACATGGTACTGAGCAGACCCCTGCCACCGGAGCCAGGGTGAGTCACATGGTACTGGGCAGACCCCTGCCGCCAGAGCCAGGGTGAGTCACAAGGTGCTGGGCAGACCCCTGCCACCAGAGCCAGGGTGAGTCACAAGGTACTGGGCAGACCCCTGCCGCCAGAGCCAGGGTGAATCACATGGTACTGAGCAGACCCCTGCCGCCGGAGCCAGGGTGAGTCACATGGTACTGAGCAGACCCCTGCCGCCAGAGCCAGGGTGAGTCACATGGTACTGGGCAGACTCCTGCCGCCAGAGCCAGGGTGAGTCACATGGTTCTAAGCAGACCCCTGCCGCGGTGCCAGGGTGAGTCACATGGTACTGAGCAGACCCCGCCCGCCGGAGCCAGGGTGAGTCACATGGTACTGGGCAGACCCCTGCCGCCAGACCAGGGTGAGTCACAAGGTGCTGGGAAGAATCCTGCTGCCAGAGCCAGGGTGAGTCACATGGTGCTGGGCAGACCCCTACCGCAAGAGCCAGGGTGAGTCACATGGTACTGGGCAGACCCCGCCCGCCAGAGCCAGGGTGAGCCACATGGTACTGAGCAGACCCCTGCCGCCAGAGCCAGGGTGAGTCACATGGTACTGAGCAGACCGCTGCCGCCGGAGCCAGGGTGAGTCACATGGTACTGAGCAGACCCCTGCCGCCGGAGCCAGGGTGAGTCACATGGTACTGTGCAGACCCCTGCCGCCAGAGCCAGGGTGAGTCACATGGTACTGGGCAGACCCCTGCTGCCAGAGCCAGATTGAGTCACATGGTACTGAGCAGACCCCTGCCGCCGGAGCCAGGGTGAGTCACATGGTGCTGGGCAGACCCCTGCCGCCAGGGTGAGTCACAAAGTGCTGGGCAGACCCCTGCTGCCAGAGCCAGGTTGAGTCACAAGGTGCTGGGCAGACCCCTGCCGCCGGAGCCAGGGTGAGTCACATGGTGCTGGGCAGACCCCTGCCGCCAGAGCCAGGGTGAGTCACATGGTACTGGGCAGACCCCTGCCGCCAGAGCCAGGTTGAGTCACAAGGTGCTGGGCAGACCCCTGCCGCCGGAGCCAGGGTGAGTCACATGGTACTTGGCAGACCCCTGCCGCCAGAGCCAGGGTGAGTCACAAGGTGCTGGGCAGACCCCTGCCGCCAGAGCCAGGGTGAGTCACAAGGTGCTGGGCAGACCCCTGCCGCCAGAGCCAGGGTGAGTCACAAGGTGCTGGGCAGACCCCTGCCGCCAGAGCCAGGGTGAGTCACAAGGTACTGGGCAGACCCCTGCCGCCAGAGCCAGGGTGAATTACAAAGTACTGGGCAGACCCTGCCGCCGAAGCCAGGATGAGTCACATGGTACTGAGCTGACCCCTGCCGCCAGAGCCAGGGTGAGTCACATGGTGCTGGGCAGACCCCTGCCGCCGGAGCTAGGGTGAGTCACATGGTACTGAGCAGACCCCTGCCGCCGGAGCCAGGGTGAGTCACATGGTACTGAGCAGACCCCTGGCGCCAGAGCCAGGATGAGTCACATGGTGCTGGGCAGACCCCTGCCGCCAGAGCCAGGGTGAGTCACATGGTACTGAGCAGACCCCTGCTGCCGGAGCCAGGGTGAGTCACAAAGTACTGGGCAGACCCATGCCGCCAGAGCCAGGGTGAGTCACAAGGTGCAGGGCAGACCCCTGCCGCAAGATCCAGGGTGAGTCACATGGTGCTGGGCAGACCCTGCCGCCACAGCCAGGGTGAGTCACATGGTACTGGGCAGACCCCTGCCGCCAGAGCCAGGGTGAGTCACATGGTACTGGGCAGACCCCTGCCGCCAGAGCCTGGGTGAGTCACATGGTACTGGGCAGACCCCTGCCGCCAGAGCCAGGGTGAGTCACATGGTACTGAGCAGACCCCTGCCGCCGGAGCCAGGGTGAGTCACATGGTACTGAGCAGACCCCTGCCGCCGGAGCCAGGGTGAGTCACATGGTACTGGGCAGACCCCTGCCGCCAGAGCCAGGGTGAGTCTCATGGTACTGGCAGACCCCTGCCGCCAGAGCCTGGGTGAGTCACATGGTACTGAGCAGACCCCTGCCGCCGGAGCCAGGGTGAGTCACATGGTACTGGGCAGACCCCTGCCACCAGAGCCAGGGTGAGTCACATGGTACTGGGCAGACCCCTGCCGCCAGAGCCAGGGTGAGTCAAATGGTGCTGGGAAGACCCCTGCCACCAGAGTACGGGTGAGTCACATGGTGCTGAGCAGACCCCTGCCGCCAGAGCCAGTGTGAGTCACATGGTGCTGGGCAGACCCCTGCCGCCAGAGCCAGGGTGAGTCACATGGTGCTGGGCAGACCCCTGCCACCAGAGCCAGGGTGAGTCACAAGGTGCTGGGCAGACCCCTGCCGCCAGACCCAGGGTTAGTCACATGGTGCCGAGCAGACCCCTGCCGCCAGAGCCAGGGTGAGTCACATGGTGCTGGACAGACCCCTGCCGCAAGAGCCAGGGTGAGTCACAAGGTGCTGGGCAGACCCCTGCCGCCGGAGCCAGGGTGAGTCACATGGTGCTGGGCAGACCCCTGCCTCCAGAGCCAGGGTGAGTCACATGGTGCTCGGCAGACCCCTGCCGCCGGAGCCAGGGTGAGTCACAAGGTGCTTGGCAGACCCCTGCAGCAAGGGTGAGTCACAAGGGGCTGGACAGACCCCTGCCGCCAGAGCCAGGGTGAGTCACAAGGTGCTGGGCAGACCCCTGCCGCCGGAGCCAGGGTGAGTCACATGGTACTGAGCAGACCCCTGCAGCCGAAGCCAGGGTGAGTCGCAAGGTGCTGGGCAGACCCCTGCCGCCAGAGCAAGGGTGAGTTACATGTTGCTGGGCAGACCCCTGCCGCCAGAGCCATGGTGAGTCACAAGGTGATGGGCAGACCCCTGGCGCCAGAGCCAGGGTGAGTCCATGGTGCTGGGCAGACCCCTGCCGCCAGAGCCAGGGTGAGTCACATGGTGCTGGGCAGACCCCTGCCGCCAGAGCCAGGGTGAGTCACATGGTGCTGAGCAGACCCCTGCCACCAGAGCCAGGGTGAGTCACATGGTGCTGGGCAGACCCCTGCCGCCGGAGCCAGGGTGAGTCACATGGTGATGGGCAGACCCCTGCCGCCGGAGCCAGGGTGAGTCACATGGTACTGAGCAGACCCCTGCCGCCGGAGCCAGGGTGAGTCACATGGTGCTGGGCAGACCCCTGCCGCCGGAGCCAGGGTGAGTCACATGGTACTGAGCAGACCCCTGCCGCCGGAGCCAGGGTGAGTCACAAGGTGCTGGGCAGACCCCTGCCGCCAGAGGCAGGGTGAGTCACATGGTGCTGGGCAGACCCCTGCCGCCAGAGGCAGGGTGAGTCACATGGTGCTGGGCAGACCCCTGCCGCCAGAGCCAGGGTGAGTCACATGGTGCTGGGCAGACCCCTGCCGCCAGAGCAAGGGTGAGTCACATGGTGCTGGGCAGACCCCTGCCGCCAGAGCCAGGGTGAGTCACATGGTGCTATGCAGACCCCTGCCGCCAGAGCCAGGGTGAGTCACATGGTGCTGGGCAGACCCCTGCTGCCAGAGCCAGGGTGAGTCACAAGGTGCTGGGCAGACCCCTGCCACCAGAGCCAGGGTGAGTCACAAGGTGCTGGGCAGACCCCTGCCGCCAGAGCCAGGGTGAGGCACAAGGTGCTGGGGAGACCCCTGCCGCCAGAGCCAGGGTGAGTCACAAGGTGCTGGGCAGACCCCTGCCGCCAGAGCCAGGGTGAGTCACATGGTTCTGAGCAGACCCCTGCCGCCGGAGCCAGGGTGAGTCACATGGTACTGGGCAGACCCCTGCCGCCAGAGCCAGGGTGAGTCACAAGGTGATGGGCAGACCCCTGGTGCCAGAGCCAGGGTGAGTCCATGGTGCTGGGCAGACCCATGCCGCCAGAGCCAGGGTGAGTCACATGGTGCTGGGCAGACCCCTGCCGCCAGAGCCAGGGTGAGTCACATGGTGCTGAGCAGACCCCTGCCGCCAGAGCCAGGGTGAGTCACATGGTTCTGGGCAGACCCCTGCCGCCGGAGCCAGGGTGAGTCACATGGTGCTGGGCAGACCCCTGCCGCCGGAGCCAGGGTGAGTCACATGGTACTGAGCAGACCCCTGCCGCCGGAGCCAGGGTGAGTCACATGGTGCTGGGCAGACCCCTGCCGCCGGAGCCAGGTTGAGTCACATGGTACTGAGCAGACCCCTGCCGCCGGAGCCAGGGTGAGTCACAAGGTGCTGGGCAGACCCCTGCCGCCAGAGGCAGGGTGAGTCACATGGTGCTGGGCAGACCCCTGCCGCCAGAGGCAGGGTGAGTGACATGGTGCTGGGCAGACCCCTGCCGCCAGAGCAAGGGTGAGTCACATGGTGCTCAATCAATCAATCAATCAATCAAGTCATTTATAGAGCGCACTACTCACCCGTTGGGTCTCAAGGCGCTAGGTGGGGGGGGGGTGCCGTTACTGCTCGAACAGCCAGGTCTTGAGCTTCTTCCTGAAGGAGAGGTGGTCTTGGGTCAGGCGTAGGTCGGTCGGGAGTGAGTGAGTGCTGGGCAGACCCCTGCCGCCAGAGCCAGGGTGAGTCACATGGTGCTGGGCAGACCCCTGCCGCCAGAGCCAGGGTGAGTCACATGGTGCTGGGCAGACCCCTGCTGCCAGAGCCAGGGTGAGTCACAAGGTGCTGGGCAGACCCCTGCCACCAGAGCCAGGGTGAGTCACAATGTGCTGGGCAGACCCCTGCCGCCAGAGCCAGGGTTAGTCACATGGTGCTGGGCAGACCCCGCAGCCAGAGCCAGGGTGAGTCACAAGGTGCTGGGCAGACCCCTGCCGCCAGAGCCAGGGTGAGTCACAAGGTGCTGGGGAGACCCCTGCCGCCAGAGCCAGGGTGAGTCACAAGGTGCTGGGCAGACCCCAGCCGCCAGAGCCAGGGTGAGTCACAAGGTGCTGGGCAGACCCCTGCCGCCAGAGCCAGGGTGAGTCACAAGGTGCTGGGCAGACCCCTGCCCCCAGAGCCCGGCTGACTCACAAGGTGATGGGTAGACCCCTGCCGCCGGAGCCAGGGTGAGTCACAAGGTGCTGGGCAGACCCCTGCCGCAGGAGCCAGGGTGAATGACAAGGTGCTGGGCAGACCCCTGCCGCCAGACCCAGGGTGAGTCACAAGGTGCTGGGCAGACCCCTGCCGCCAGAGCCAGGGTGAGTCACATGGTGCTGGGCAGACCCCTGCCGCCAGAGCCAGGGTGAGTCACATGGTGCTGGGCAGACCCCTGCCACCAGAGCCAGGGTGAGTCACAAGGTGCTGGGCAGACCCCTGCCGCCAGAGCCAGGGTTAGTCACAAGGTGCTGGGCAGACCCCTGCTGCCAGAGCCAGGGTGAGTCACATGGTGCTGGGCAGACCCCTGCCGCCAGAGCCAGGGTGAGTCACAAGGTGCTGGGCAGACCCCTGCCGCCAGAGCCAAGGTGAGTCACAAGGTGCTGGGCAGACCCCTGCTGCCAGAGCCAGGGTGAGTCACATGGTGCTGGGCAGACCCCTGCCGCCAGAGCCAGGGTGAGTCACAAGGTGCTGGGCAGACCCCTGCCGCCAGAGCCAGGGTGAGTCACAAGGTGCTGGGCAGACCCCTGCCACCGGAGCCAGGGTGAGTCACATGGTGCTGGGCAGACCCCTGCCGCCAGAGCCAGGGTGAGTCACATGGTGCTGGGCAGACCCCTGCCGCCAGAGCCAGGGTTTGTCACATGGTGCTGGGCAGACCCCTGCCGCCAGAGCCAGGGTGAGTCACAAGATGCTGGGCAGACCCCTGCCGCCGGAGCCAGGGTGAGTCACATGGTGCTGGGCAGACCCCTGCCGCCAGAGCCAGGGTGAGTCACAACGGTGCTGGGCAGATCCCTGCCGCCAGAGCCAGGGTGAGTCACATGGTGCTGGGGAGACCCCTGCCGCCAGAGCCAGGGTGAGTCACATGGTACTGGGCAGACCCCTGCCACCGGAGCCAGGGTGAGTCACAAGATGCTGGGCAGACCCCTGCCGCAGGAGCCAGGGTGAGTCACATGGTGCTGGGCAGACCCCTGCCGCCAGAGCCAGGGTGAGTCACAACGGTGCTGGGCAGATCCCTGCCGCCAGAGGCAGGGTGAGTCACATGGTGCTGGGGAGACCCCTGCCGCCAGAGCCAGGGTGAGTCACATGGTACTGGGCAGACCCTTGCCGCCAGAGCCAGGGTGAGTCACAAGATGCTGGGCAGACCCCTGCCGCCAGAGCCAGGGTGAGTCACAACGGTGCTGGGCAGACCCCGCAGCCAGAGCCAGGGTGAGTCACAAGGTGCTGGGCAGACCCCTGCCGCCAGAGCCAGGGTGAGTCACAAGGTGCTGGGCAGACCCCTGCCGCCAGAGCCAGGGTGAGTCACATGGTACTGAGCAGACCCCTGCCGCCGGAGCCAGGGTGAGTCACATGGTACTGAGCAGACCCCTGCCGCCGGAGCCAGGGTGAGTCACATGGTGCTGGGCAGACCCCTGCCGCCGGAGCCAGGGTGAGTCACATGGTGATGGGCAGACCCCTGCCGCCGGAGCCAGGGTGAGTCACATGGTACTGAGCAGACCCCTGCCGCCGGAGCCAGGGTGAGTCACATGGTGCTGGGCAGACCCCTGCCGCCGGAGCCAGGGTGAGTCACATGGTACTGAGCAGACCCCTGCCGCCGGAGCCAGGGTGAGTCACAAGGTGCTGGGCAGACCCCTGCCGCCAGAGGCAGGGTGAGTCACATGGTGCTGGGCAGACCCCTGCCGCCAGAGGCAGGGTGAGTCACATGGTGCTGGGCAGACCCCTGCCGCCAGAGCCAGGGTGAGTCACATGGTGCTGGGCAGACCCCTGCCGCCAGAGCAAGGGTGAGTCACATGGTGCTGGGCAGACCCCTGCCGCCAGAGCCAGGGTGAGTCACATGGTGCTATGCAGACCCCTGCCGCCAGAGCCAGGGTGAGTCACAAGATGCTGGGCAGACCCCTGCCGCAGGAGCCAGGGTGAGTCACATGGTGCTGGGCAGACCCCTGCCGCCAGAGCCAGGGTGAGTCACAACGGTGCTGGGCAGATCCCTGCCGCCAGAGGCAGGGTGAGTCACATGGTGCTGGGGAGACCCCTGCCGCCAGAGCCAGGGTGAGTCACATGGTACTGGGCAGACCCTTGCCGCCAGAGCCAGGGTGAGTCACAAGATGCTGGGCAGACCCCTGCCGCCAGAGCCAGGGTGAGTCACAACGGTGCTGGGCAGACCCCGCAGCCAGAGCCAGGGTGAGTCACAAGGTGCTGGGCAGACCCCTGCCGCCAGAGCCAGGGTGAGTCACAAGGTGCTGGGCAGACCCCTGCCGCCAGAGCCAGGGTGAGTCACAAGGTGCTGGGCAGACCCCTGCCGCCAGAACCAGGGTTAGTCACATGGTGCTGGGCAGACCCCTGCTGCCAGAGCCAGGGTGAGTCACAAGGTGCTGGGCAGACCCCTGCCACCAGAGCCAGGGTGAGTCACAAGGTGCTGGGCAGACCCCTGCCGCCAGAGCCAGGGTGAGTCACAAGGTCCTGGGCAGACCCCTGCCGCCAGAGCCAGGGATTGAACCGTGAGCCCCAGCGTTCAGAGTCAGTAGCCTTGGCCGCGTGGAGAGAGGGAGGGGTGCTGCAGAGACAGTTAGAGACACGGCAGAGTCAGTTTAGAGTGAAACAGGAGTGTGTGACTCCCCTGACTGCTGCTGGCGCAAAGGGCTGGAGAGAGCACGTCAGCTGGGGAGAGTGCGTCAGCCAGGCAGAGCTCTTGGCCAGCTTGCTTTTTCGCGAGCTGGGAAGTGTTGGGACTGACGTTCTTCAGCCAGACTGGGGAAGGGGGCCACGGAGTCTGAACTGAATTTGGAGGGAGACGAGAGTCACAGGTAACTCTACGCTCTGCGCGCAGGAGCAGGGTGGGCTTTAGGGCAGTGAGACTGGTGCAGCCGCACTGGGCACTTACCTGGGGTAGGGGTGCTGACCTCAGGGGGGTGCTATGTTTGGCAATAACTCATGATTTAAAAACACCTTCAGCAGAATTCCTTGTGTATCCAGTTATCAGGCAGCATCAACAATGTCAAGATAAGTCTTGTGCTTAGTGTTCCTGCTAGAGAGAGAGCTCAGAGTTTTATCTAGGGGAAGTTTTGACTCGCCATAAAGTAGCGCAGAGGGTTAATCTACCTGCTGCCAAGAACCATGCAGATCACAGATCTGTATTTTATGTGGATAGGTTATCCATTTGTTACTTTAGTTCATTAGATATAACCCTAATATAGCGCAGTGACTGTTAGGGACTGTCATCAAAGAGCTGCGAGCAAAGTGCATAAAATAGGTTAGGACGTTCTCTCCCCTCCCCCCCAGGCTTTTTTTGTCTATTCCTAATGTGCTACAAAGTGATTGTTTAGGTAGACTCCTATTAGTAAAGCCAGCTTTTACCAGTGCTTTAAAAAAAATTAAATGCATGTGAGAGAGGGGCTATGGAGAAATAAGGGTCACTTTTTCCTGGCGGCGGTGAGGGAATCCGAGGAGGTGGGGAGGGTGGGGGCGCAGAATAATTAGTGTCGCACTGGGCACCTACAGCTCTAAAGCCAGCCCTGTGCAGAAGCGTCTCACTCTGGCTGGCAGCAGTGACACAACATATTTGAATAATTCCTATATGAACAAGTCACACCCCAATTTTAAATTGTGATGTGGCTATTTGCAGAGATATTTTTCAAATATTTAGTGTCGCTGCTGGTGGCCAGCCTGCTTCCAGTGCTTATGGGACCCCCTGCATGTTAGGGGATTCTTGGGGTGGAAATCTGCTTCTGTGTTCCCTTCTCCGACAGGCCAAAAGTCACCACTTCCATAACTCCCAAGTGAGCCGCCCACCGGTGCCGGGTGAGGCAGCAGCTACACATGTGTGTCAGAGAGGGCACTGTTTGATTTGTATAATGAATGTAAAACAATGTATTCCATTGTGCTTGCCCTCGTCTCCATGACAACGAGTCGGAGAACCTTGCAAGGTGAATTGCTTCTCAGACAGAGCAGCAGTACCTAGACTAAGCCCTGCGCTCCAGTCTTGTTTTTCTGAGCCCCGCCAGATCCCCAAAGCATGCCTGGGGCACTCTATGCGTGACTCACTCATTTTAATGCTGTGATGCTGACTCAAGCATTAAAATGCGTTAGTGTAACCCCTGATGCGTGGTACTTTACAAGGCTGCCCTCCCCACATACTGGGCAATAGATATAGGGTTACTTATAAAAGGTAGAAATTTATTGGTATCAGCAATGTGACCAATCATGACAAAATGCATGTGACCGTTCCTTGCAGATCTAGGCTTCCCTTGCCACCGATTTGTGGCATTGACAACTTCCTGTGGCCACACCTGGGCTGCGAATGCCGTGTCTGCCCTGCCACGCTCCCTGTGGTCGCTCTGAAGCCCCTCAGTGTCCCTCCTGTGAGACAACTCCTTATCCTCCAAAAGCCTCCTGTCCACCCTTCTTGGGTACTTGATGTAAGCTAAATGGCGCAACCCCCCCACGCTGCTGATGGGTTCCCGCCCTTCGGTGGCTCCCCTGCCTATCCGACTCGTGGCCCACGTTACGTGCATCCCTCCAACTCAAAGGCCCCCGTGATGTGAGGAGGAAGATATCCATACCCACCCCTGAGCGGTGGACCCTGATTTCTGTGTGATAACTCTGCATTTTCAGGTTGATCAGCTTGTGAATGATGAACTCCCAGTTCAGGGCCCTGCAGAACCTGCTCATTGCTTTAACAAGCTTCCTCCTTGAATGCTCGACTGCGCCATGGTTCTCCACCCTCTTCTAATGCCAATGCACTATGACCTTTGACCCCGCCACATGCACGGGTCACCCTATTCTGGCCACTGCTGTCAGACCTTCTTTTGATTTCCGCCAGCAGCGGTTTCCTGCCCAGGGTCATGAGGAAGAGGTGTGGCGCAGCAGCCAGGGCGGCTGACTCCGGACCACAGGTTTCACGGTTCGATCTCCGGCTCCAGCGGCAGATTATCTCAGCACCATGTGACTCTGGACAATAGCTTTCTTAATCTTCCCATTGACCCCCAGTGCCGGGACACCTCCGGCGGAGGTAGCTGTGCGCTTTACAAATGCTGGCATTTATTTATTTGAGGTCATTGCCTCAAGGTGAGTTACTGTGGCATCCGGCCTGAGCCACGCTTCTAGCGCTGCCCCCACAGCTGGCGACAGTTGCTCCCATTCCATTCTTGGTTTGCCCAGCCAGACCTTGTTCGTGTTCTTTTGCCATAGCCCTGTGTATTGTTTTCTCACATGCCCTTGAAATGCAGCAGTGCCCAACCCGGAAAACTGTGCGTCCACCCTTGTAAGCAAAGAAAAACAACCGGCCCTTATCAGTTGCCTAGCCTGATGTAAGTCCTGAACCTTGTGTACTTCCTTCGACCTAGCTTTTTAGTTGCCTCCTCCCTCATGCTGTGCGATTCTCCCTATGAAGCCGGTCTGATTCAGAAGGAGTGAGTCCTTTTGCTCCCTGCAGGGTCAGCTGCCTCCGACAGCTCTTTCTGCATAACTGCTGTGATTTGTACATTGTTCATAAAGGTTCTGTCTAAGTGACTGACTTGTGGTGCTCTTACTGGTGGCCTGGTCTTTCCATGTTCTAGCATCAAGGAGACTTTGCGATGTCCTGCCACAGGTGTGCGGTCTATGCGCGACCATGCAACCTTGGACTCCTGATTAGTTTTGGATCGCTGGAGCCTGAGCTCCATATCACCTGTCGCTATGTGGCGGATAACCAGCGTAGGCAAGACACACTGACTTCATACTTCGAGGGGCTACCACCCGCTGCCCTTTCCACTGACCCATCCGCTGCTTTTGATACGGTTTGTCATGATAACTCAAAACAAAGACTCTTATACATGGGTTTTGGCGGTCCAGCACAGAGCTTGTTACCCTCCTTCTTAGACAATAGGGAGCAAACCATTAGCCTGGAGACACAAACTTCAAAACATTTTATATTACCGTGCGGTGTCCCACAGGGATCATCTTTGAGTCCAACACTTTTTACATATATATGACTCCCCTGATGAAATTGAATAAATACTTTGGCTTTTCTATGGTGTTGTATGCAAAAGTCACCCAAATCATGATCTCATCTGAATGTAAATGTAAATCTGTATTTGTAAAGCACAAGCTACTCACCCTTACAGGTCTCACGGCGCTGGGGGCGTTGCGGAAATTTAGGGCCCGATTCACAAATGAATTTAAGACTCAATCCTAAACGTACTACTATTTTGGTATTCACAGAATGCACTTACTACTTTTGGCATTCACAGAATGAACTTACTACTTTTGGCATTCACAGACTGCACTTACTACTTTTGGTATTCACAGAATGAAGTTACTTCTTTTGGTATTCACAGAATGAAGTTACTTCTTTTGGTATTCACAGAAAGTAGGATTTTGTCTTAAGTTTGTCTTAAGACAAACTTAGGACAGATTTAAGACAAACTTAAGACAGACTTAAGACAGACTTAAGTTAAGATTTTGTCTTAAGTCTGTCTTAAGTCTGTCTTAAGTTTGTCTTAAGTCTGTCTTAAGTCTGTCTTAAGTTTTTCTAAAGACAAATTTAAGACAAAATCCTAACTTCTGTGAATACCAAAAGTAGTAAGTTCATTCTGTGAATGCCAAAAGTAGTAAGTGCATTCTGTGAATATCAAAATAGTAGTAAGTTTAGGATTGAGTCTTAAGTTCATTCTGTGAATCGGGCCCTAAGTGAGCTATTGCCCAGAGTAACATGGTGCTGAGCTGAGGTGCTGCAGGACCCGGGGATCCAACCGTGAGCCATGTGCTCCTAAGTCAACAGCCCTGGCCCCTGCACCACACCTCTCCACCCTGAAGTTAACAAGGCTATAGTCTCTGCTAGGTTTAATGGATGTATTGTTGCTACTATACACTGGATGAGCTCCCAGGCTCTGAAGGTTAATTCCGATAAAACAGAGGTTCTCCTGTTCAGATGAGATTCCTGTTTTTGGAATTTGTCCTGGTGGCCGTATTCCTAAAGACCAGTGCCATGCCTGGTCCTAAAAGTTGGGAACTTAGGTGTGTACTTTGTCACCAACCTTACTTTTAGGGACGTGACAAACTACCTTAAACTATCCTGCTTTCTCATCCTGAGAATTCTCAAGAAAGTCCTCCCATTCGTTCCGCTTGAACTCCAAAAATCTGTAGTCGTTGCACTGGTCTCAAGGTTGGACTATTGCAACGCCCTGTATGTGGCAGCTCAGCAAGGTGTCCTAATGAGACTGCAGAGGCTCCAAAATGCAGCGGTCCATACTCTTACTAAGATAAAATAGTCTGATCACGTCTCGAAAGACAGGCAAAATGTGCACTGGCCCGCTGTTAAAAAGCGGGTGGCTTTTAAGGCCCTCTGTCTTACACACAGAGCTCTTTATCATCAGGGTACTCGCTATGTTTTAGGCCTTAGGTGGCGTTTCGCAACTTAAAACACCGATTAGGACCGGGTTGGAATTATCACCGGCTCCCCGGTGAGTTTTACCCTTTGTAGTTTTTCATCGTTAGTACCGCATTTGTTTTAGTCCATTTGGGATGAATTTGGCACTGATACATGTTCTACGCATTTCATCCCATTGCAGATACTGCTCCTTTGAGACTTTTTCAGTATTCCTCACTTGTTAGCCTTTTATCACCTCCGCTCATTCTTCCCTTTTCTGCTCCACTTTCTCCCTTTCTGTATTTCAGGTGCGCTCTCACCACGATATGTGTTGTTATTTTAGAGGCTAATGTTGGTGAAACATTACAGAAACCATAACCAATTTATATAATTGTTCCAAGGTTATACCTAACCAAATACATTTATTGTTTATTTAAGCGAGGACAGAATACGCGCCAACTGTCTTTCCTTTTCTCCTGTTTCATTTCACAGGTCAGGATTGTCCATGCTGGCATCCATGTAGTTATAAAAAAAAGTGTTTCTTAATTGTACCATTGATCATTTATGGTCAACACTCACTTTCACGTCACTCATTGTTTTCTGTTTTTTCAGGAAGTAATATCCTTGTTTAATCCCCCATGAGCGGGGTTACATTATGAACCAGTGTTGTTCTATGAATTACAGTTTTCTCCTTTTCTTTAACTTACCTACTTTGTTTCCCTTTCTCTTTCCTTCCCCTTCCATTTTCTTCTTACCTTAGTGCAATAATTTGGTTTTACAGCTGCCCATCAATGTTATTCACACACACCTTGGTTACTATCTGCCTAAGAGTTTAGTGTCACATTTGTTGCCCTTTGCACTTATTCTTATAGGGTTTCCACTCACTTGGAGGTGCAAATTCCTGCCACTTGTTTAGCAAGTTTGTAGTATTCTTTTCCTTTGTCTGTAACCTATATTTTACCATTTCTTTTTGTATCACCCCCAGTCACGGGTAACTACCCGTCTGACGAAACACATGGCATCTGGTTTTCTCTTTGGATCTCCTCTTGAAGGAGGACCACAATCACATATAAAACAAAAAACACTGAGGGGCCCATTAGGATGGGGGGTGAATCTCCCCCGCAATGCCGGCTGTAGCTACCGCCGGCCTGGCGGGGGTGATCTGCCCGCCATCCGTGCTGGAATGACCCCCTGCCATGTGGCCCCTTGCCCCCAGGGACTCCGGGGGTAGAGGGTGCATATGGGGGGTACCTATGGTACCCCCCTGCATTTCAAAGTACAACGTGGCAGGCACCGCGCTGTGCCTGTCACGTTGTGCTTTGAAATGCACAACATGTATTTTTACCAGTGCGTTGCTGGTAAAAATACAGGATGCGCCCGCAACTGTGAGGGGCGCATCCTAATTCCCCACACAGGACCCCCACCCTTATGGCGGGTGGTCCCTTGTACCGGGAGGATGGCGGGTGGGCAGAGTCCGCCCGCCATCCTAATGGGGGCCTAACTACTTGATAGGACTAAATCCTCTTCCCCTACGGATCCTTTACCGTTAAAAGTACTGAAGGAGTGCAGAAACAGCATTCTCCCTCCCATGCTGGAAGTCATGAATAGGGCCATCACTCAGGGTTCCTTTCCATCTGTTTGGAAGAAGGCGATTGTGAGGCCTCTTCTAAAGAAACCATCTCTTGATCCTGGCCTTCTTAAAAACTTTAGGCCAATCTCTCTGCTCCCGGCCCCTGCAAAAATACTGGAGGCACACCTCAACCTTCATCTCTCCACTTTTCTTGAGACCAGTGAGTATTTGGATAACACACAGCACGGATTCAGAAAGTATCACAGTACCGAATCCGCTCTCACTGTTGTAGCAGGTAACATCCGACGCAAAGTGGATAGTGGCCAAACTACAATACTTGTCCTATTAGATCTCACAGCCGCGTTCGATACCCTGTCGCCCGCCATTTTAACATCTCGGCTTAGGGAGGCAGGGGTTACTGGGCCGGCCTTGAATCTTCTTAACTCCTTTCTCATTGGTAGAGAACAGAGAGTAAAGCTTGGAAACTTCTTCTCCCCTGCCAAGTCATTGCAATGTGGGGTGCCACAGGGGTCGGCCCTTAGTCCGACCTTGTTTAACATCTATGTGGCCCCCCTTGCTAGACTAGTAAGATCGCAGGGGATGGAGGTGGTATCCTACGCCGATGACACCCAGATCATGGTGTCTCTGGCTCATTCCTCTGTTCATGCATCTGCCATTAGCTTTAGGTCATGCATGCAGCATGTAGCAGATTGGATGATCATCAACTCCCTAAAGCTAAATGGCGATAAGACAGAGGTCTTGGTCTTTGGGAAGGACCAAGATGCTTGGTCGAGCGAGTGGTGGCCTTTATCTCTTGGCATCTGCCCCACTCCCTCCCAATCAGCCAGAAATCTCGGCGTGGTCTTCGACACCTCACTCTCCATGAAGCTCCAAGTAAATAGGACGGTGGCCACGTGTTGGGGTGTGATTAGGATCCTTAATAGGATCCGTAACTATCTTTCTCTCCAGGCCCGTAAGCAGATTGCAGTCGCTCTTGTTGGCTCAAGGCTTGATTATTGCAATTCCTTGTATGCGGAGTCCAACAAGGGTCTTATTCATCGACTGCAAATAGTGCAGAACGCGGCAGCGCGCTTTGTGTTGGCCCTTCCCTTGGCATCTTCCGCCACGACCGCCAGGAGAGATCTTCACTGGCTCCCTGTCAATCAATCAATCAGGAGTTTGTTAAAGCGCGACTACTCACCCGTAAGGGTCTCAAGGCGCTAGGGGTGGGGGGGTTGGGGGGGTGCAGGTTCCATTCCATCAAGGAGGGGGTCTGTCAAAGAGCCAGGTTTTGAGGTTTCTTGCGAAGATGGGGAGCGATGTTGTCTGTCTGAGGTGGAGCGGAAGGGCGTTCCATGCTTTGGCCGCGAGGAAGGAGAAGGAGCGGCCTCCCGATCTGGTCTTTCTGGTGCGGGGGACCACAGCGTAGGAAAGCTGGGCTGATCGTAGGGTCCTTTGGGGTGCGTGGAATTTGAGTCGGCTGTTCAGGTATGCTGGTCCGGTGCCGTGGAGGGCCTTGTGTGCGTGGGTGAGCATCTTAAAGGTGATTCTCGCCTCGACGGGGAGCCAGTGGAGTGTGCGCAGGTGCTGGGAGATGTGGCAGTGTTTTGGCAGGTTGAGGACCAGTCTTGCGGCGGCGTTCTGGATGTTCTGTAGCTTGCGGATGAGGTGTTTGTTTATTCCGGCGTAGAGTGCGTTGCCATAGTCGAGTCTGCTGGTGACCAGGGCGTGAGTGACTGTCTTTCGGTGTTCGAGGGGGATCCATTTGAAGGTCTTACGAAGGAGGCGGAGGGTGTGGAAGCAGGAAGATGAGACAGAGTTGATCTGGCGGTCCATTTTGAGCTTGGAGTCCAGGATGATTCCCAGGTTGCGTGCGTGGTCTGTGGGGGTTGGCGGGTTTCCGAGGGCGGTGGGCCACCAGGTGTCACTTCAGGCGTCGGGGTTTGGGCCCATGATGAGTACTTCTGTTTTGTTGGTGTTTAGTTGTAGGCAGCTGTTTTTCATCCATTTGGCGACGGCTTCCATGCCTTCTCGAAAGTTGCGTCTGGAGGTGTTGGGCTCGTTGGATAGGGAGAGGATGAGCTGGGTGTCGTCTGCATATGACACGATGTTGAGTCCGTAGGTTCTGACGATGGGGGCAAGTGGAGCCATGTAGACGTTGAAGAGCGTCGGGCTGAGGGAGGAGCCCTGGGGGACTCCGCAGGTGATAGGTGTGGGGTCCGAGAGGAAAGGGGGGAGTCTGACCCGCTGCGTCCTGCTGGAGAGGAAGGAGCAGATCCAGTCGAGGGCCTTGTCCTGGATTCCTGCATCGTAGAGTCTGCGTATTAGGGTGCGGTGGGAGACTGTGTCGAACGCCGCTGATAGGTCGAGGAGGATGAGGGCTACTGTTTCTCCTTTGTCCAGTAAGGTGTGGATGTCGTCTGTTGCGGCGAGGAGGGCGGTTTCCGTACTGTGGTTTTTTCTGAAGCCGGATTGGGAGGAGTCGAGGATGTTGTGTTCTTCAATGAATGTGGCGAGTTGGCTGTTGATGGCTTTCTCGATGACTTTCGCTGGGAACGGGAGCAGGGAGATGGGTCTGTAGTTTTTGAGGTCGGTGGGGTCCGCTGAGGGTTTCTTTAGGAGGGGGTTGACCTCGGCGTGTTTCCAGTCGTCGGGAAATGAGGCGGTCGCCAGGGAGCGGTTGATGGTTTGGCGGAGCATGGGTGCGATGGTGTTGGCGGCTCTGTTGAAGATGTGGTGGGGGCAGGGGTCCGTGGGGGCCCCTGAGTGGATTGACTTCATTGTCTTCAGTGTGTCTTCGGTGGTGAGTGCTGTCCAGTCATCAATCGCTGGTTTCCGGGTGTCTGTGGTAAATAAATAAATAATACCCTATTTTTGACTGGACATATATCATAACAGATAGCTCAATAAATAAGAGTCAAGATTCGAGGTAGTAGGAGTTTTGCAGGTTTAATACAGCATAAGGACAGAAACAGGACAACCTGCATAGGAATAGGATGACAGGGCCCAGCAGCTGCTGAGGCTGGATCTGGGATGAGCGCGCTCACTTTTAATAACAATACATGAGCATATATACATAACGCAAACACATAGCATTACATTGCAGTAGGCGTAGCAGTGGGTGGAGCAGAAGGCGTGACGCGTAGCAGTCGCGAAAGATAAGAGTAAAAAGAAGGTGTAACTCAGACATGTGATGCAAACGTAACAGAATATGTCATGAATGGGCGGAAACATAGGAGGGGGCTACCTAAGGAGCCGGGACCTCTAACCTGATGGTGCGCGCAAACTAGCAATGACGTATCACTAGGAGAAGCTGGGGGCTATGAACTCTGTGCTAGGAGCAGAGACTGAAGTCTGGAGGGTCGGAGCGACATGTACCTAAACCCTATCTAGTATCTGATGTTTAGGGAACATGTTGATATAAACTAGAAGTCATGAGGGGAAAAGCTAACTGACTCTAAGGCTGGAGCATGCATTTATTCTACTTGTAGCGAGTGATGAAGAATATTAAATGACCATTGAATACAGTATTTCTCTTAACATGGAGCCGCATAGGCTAGACAATGACGGAAACTATTGATGCAGTTCAGTAGCTTAGGAATGCAGAGAAGGAGGACTAAACTGATAGCTGGAATCATAACATAGTCTTGGCAGACTCAGAGGCAGAGCCAAGCTGCACCGGGCACTGCGAGGCAGGAAGTAAGTGAAAGGTCGAGGATACAGGTGGGGGCTGTATCGCTCCTCAGCGAGGGTTCAGGAGACAGGAGCTGAATCTGATGTCCGGGCCCTGTTGAGGCCTAGAAACGGGGACTTTATAATGAAATAACGTGCACACTGGGAAACGTGGCAACGTAGCTTTACATAGGCCTGATATTCGTAGTATTCACGAGGACTGGAAACTGGCATACTAGAGGAGGACACAACTGTAATTGCATCATTAATCGAACATGGGGAATGCATATGCATATTTAATCATGCACACACAACATATGATGGATGACACGTAGGGACACAGAACATGGCAAAATTTACTTTTCCACATTCCCTCCTTGTCACTACGTTTCCATCAGGAAACATTAATATTTATGATACCATCTATCATTTCATACAGTATCATTTGTTCGTCTCGAATTATCCTGGAACGGGATTTAGAACGGGGCTTGGGACTAGGAATACAAGAGGTAGCACAAATGCCGCAAATCGCAGGGCCACATTGTATACAGAGGCAGCAGCTGAATATGATCGCTACTGCAATACCTAGAAAGGACAAGACTTTCCATCCCCATGCGGAAATTATATTCCAGAACCAACCGGACCATGTCCAGGTGCCTGGATCTTGGTGTAACAGATGGGCAATTTTATGAAGTCTGGTTATAGCTGAATAAACAGACGGCGCGTTATTTGGAATGAAAATGCAGCAACTGGATCCGATGAGTCTACAGGCCCCGCCCCTATCGGCCAGTATGACGTCAAGGACGAGACGATTCTGGAGCACAACAATTCTCATAAAGGATTGCTCTTCGGTTAAGTTACCTAGAGCGGAGGCAGTCTCATCTACTACAGCTTCAAGGGTTCTTGTTAACCTACGGATTAGCTTACTGTTTACAACTGTACCTAAATATGGGAACACACCTTTATCGATATCAATGAATTGCTCTGCAGCAGTTTCAGTATAATCGACAATCGGGAGATTTCTCTTGTGTCTAGTATGTACTAGGTAGGGATTCCTATGGTAGTCAGGTGGGGCTAGGAAAACAGGTGGCAGTAGGAAGGCAATGTAACAGGTTCCCTCCCAATCGAGGGGCAGACGAACATATGCGG
The DNA here is from genome assembly GCF_964261635.1 of Lissotriton helveticus. NCBI lineage: Eukaryota > Metazoa > Chordata > Amphibia > Caudata > Salamandridae > Lissotriton > Lissotriton helveticus. The sequence goes on along the minus strand of NC_136058.1, from coordinate 389,114,820 downwards.
TCTGACCACAAACAAAATAAGAATGACGTGAAGCTTTAAAAATAGATTTCCCACTGTCACTATACTGGATAATAGTAGTACAATCACTATGTCCTACGTGTACAGAACCATAATTACGAACACATAATTCGCCTTTGACTGGTAATACTGAAATAGCAGGTGAGTCTGGAGTAGTATCAGACTGAACATTCAGGACCATAAAATTCGACGAATAGTTACCTAAATTGTACACTTCATTTTCTAGATCTAAACCTGTTCTGTGGGGGAAACCTTGCTTGTCTGGGAAACATGTGCTGTTAAGAAAAAACATATCTGTTGAGGATGATGTCAACGTGGACCATGCTCCACACGAACCATTATGGGAAAAAGGATAAGGAAAAAGTGGCAGAACTCCCTTTGACGTCTGGAAAGGGGGGAGTCGACCACACACCCAACAATTAGTGGCATTGCTGGTCTGATGTGAATAATGCAACATGCGGATAAATGTATTGTTACGCATAGCGAGGCGGTATGAATATTCGTGAGGAGGCAGATCACTAAACGTGTGCTCTACTGTAACATTAGTAGGCTTATTTACATGTGAAACTGGGAAACACAGGTAAAATGCGTAACTAGTGCAGGAAATCATTATGCTGATGAATAATATGAAACTTAGAAAAACGATACATCGGATTGAGTTTTGACTAACTCTCTCACTATGGGGGTCTATTTTATACATGTCAGAAACAGTCTAACCGTTTCACCTAGGGGAGGACTTATACAATCAAACTGACTGACTTATTTTACTAGACCTTAGCTTTTGCTTATACTCCTGCTGCGGAGTTTTCTCTAACAGGGGGGGTTTTGAATCAATGTCATTTGCGGGACAGTCCTTAGGAACAATGTTTTGACAAGTTTTTAAATCCTGGGAAATGTTCTTGGAGACCGGCTTTAATCCGTAGAATTTCTTGACGTGCGAAAGGTGCACCCAGCCGCGGCGTCCTTCCAATTTCACGGCTGTACGGGTGGTGAGGAGGACCTGACGGGGCTCCTTCCAACGTGGCTCCAGCGGACTTGATCTGTCGAAGTTACGTACGAGCACCATCGAACCTGGAACGATTTCATGCGGTGCCACCTCGGTATTGTCTGGAAATGCGGCGGCAACCTGTGAACGACATGAGTTGAGGGCAGACATCAAGGAAGCTAGGTAATCTGTCAGCATATTACATGAAACATCAGTAATACTTCGGGGTCTAGGAGTACCCCACATGTTAGGGGGGCGGCCGAATACGACCTCATACGGGGACAGACCTGATCTGGAATGTGCGACCATGCGCATATAAAACAAAGCAACTGGCAGAGCTACTAGCCAGTCCACACCCTTATCTTTACATATTTTGGCAATTCGGATTTTCAGAGTCTGGTTGTGTCTCTCAACTAGACCGGCTGCTTCAGGATGGCGTACACAATGAAACTTCCACTGGTACCCTAACAACAGGGAAACGTGCTTCATCAACTCAGATGAGAATGGCTGACCGTTATCAGAATATACGACTCTAGGGAGTCCATATCGAGGGAAAAACTCACGAACCAACTGCTTGGCAGTGGTCGCGGCTGTGTAATCTGGGACTGGATATGCTTCTGTCCATCTGGACAAAGCGCATACAACTACAAGGGCATACTTGAAACCTCGACATCGCTCCATCTGAATATAATCCATCTGGAGGACCTCAAAAGGGTGGTCAGGAGGCTGGAATCCCCCTTGTTCCACCGGGACACTTTTACCTGGATTAAACTGACAACATATCATACAGGTACGGACTTTCTGCTTAGCTGCGGCTCGTAAATGCTTGTTGAACCAAATGTTCTGGATACTGTCTAACATAGCTTTTTCTCCTAAATGTGCTGGACTATGTGCGGTATTAATGATGACTTGAACCATAGAGTCGGGGAGAAACCATGTGGCTCTACCCTTCGTTAACCATCCTTGATCTGTCTGGACCCCTCCTTGTTCAGACCATTTCTTGATTTCATCGGGAGTAGCATGTAACTGGATATCTATGACATCTTGAGTAGGGTCCTTAACTGTCATACATGTAATCGGATCTGGAGTGTGTGTCATGTTAACTGGAATGTCTAGAGTCTGTGCTGTAAGCTTGGCTGTGCGATCTGCTAGATCATTACCTTGGGAAATAATGTCAGTAACTTTCGTATGTGCCTTGCACTTCATGATAGCAATGGATGTCGGTAAATGTATTGCATCTAACAGAGCTTGAATAAGGAGACCATGCTGAATCTTGGTTCCATGAGAAGTCATGAAACCTCTCTCCTGCCAGAGCACTCCAAAGTCGTGTACGACTCCAAATGCGTAGCGTGAATCTGTGTAAACATTAACTTTCAAGTTCTTGGCATGTATACAGGCTTGTGTCAGAGCAACTAGCTCTGCTGCTTGAGCGGACAGGGTATCAATACGGTGTGTTTCAATAACTTCGGTGTCAGTAGTCACTGCATACGCGGCTACCAGTTCTCCTGTACTAGTTCTCATACATGAACCATCCACATAAAGTGTCAGGTCGGGATCTGGTAACGGAGTATCTGTCAGATCTTGTCTTGGCTTTGTCGTAATGTTGACTACTTCCACACAGTCGTGTGCGGCAGAATTTGAATTAACTGATGGTAACAGTGTAGCAGGATTCAGGATGTTGCAGCGTCTGATTTCTATGTGTGGTTGGAACAGTGTCAATTCATAACCTGTTAAACGTGCAATTGTCAAGTGCTGAGTTTGTGTTCGGTTTAAAAGAACTTCCACAGAATGTGGAACTTGTACTGTCAAGGTATGTCCTAAGACTATGGAATCACTTTGTCTGATAGCTAGTGCTGTGGCTGCAACTGACTTGAGGCACGCAGGCAGAGCCTGGGCGACTGGATCTAGTGTGCTAGAAAAATAAGCACAGGGCTTGTATTGTCCTGCTTGATCTTGTGTGAGAACAGATAATGCTGTACCTTCACGTTCAGTAACGAAAAGTGTAAAAGGCTTACTGTAGTTCGGTGTAGCTAGAACTGGAGCTTGACATAAAGCTTTCTTTAACTCATTGAAACTAAGTGTATGTTCAGATGTCCAAGGGAGGACAGTCGATACGGCTGCCTCCTGTGTCGTTAACTGTATCAGTGGTTTAGCTAGAAATGCATACTGAGGAATCCATTGTCTGCAGTAAGAAGTGAGGCCAATAAAGGCACGTACCTCCTTCTGGGTCTTGGGCTGAGGAAGATTCGCTATTAACTGGATACGGTCTGGTGTCAACTGCCTACCCCTCTTGGACAGCAAGTGTCCTAAGTATACCACTTGCTGGACACAGAATTGAAGCTTCGAAGGGGACACCTTGTGCCCCATCTCGGCTAGGAAATACAAGACTGTAAGGGATGCTCGCTCGCAAGCACGTTCAGAACGGGCTGTGATCAATAGATCATCGACATACTGGAGCAGGGCAGTGTCAGTTGGCATGTCAATATTGTCTAGTTGTCTCTTAAGTGCTTGACTGTAAATACTAGGACTTTCTGTGAAACCTTGAGGAGCTCGTGTAAACATATAGCTCCTTCCATTTAAACAGAATCCGAAAAGAAACTGGCTGTCTGGATGAATGGGAACACTGAAAAATGCATTCTTAAGATCAATTACAGTGAAGAACATGGCTTCGGAATCAATGGCTGTCAATAGGGAAGAGATATCTGGGACAACTGGGTACTGAGGAATAATACATTTGTTAAGTTCTCGTAAATCAATCACTAATCGATATACTGGGGGTGCATTTGGATCAGTACGTTTCATGACTGGAATGATCGGAGAATTACATACGTTGGAGTCAGTTTCTACAACTACTCCTTGAGCCATGAGCTCGTCAATAATTTTGGATAAGGCTGCTACAGCCTCAGGTGGCAATCTATACTGCCTGATTCGTGGTAACACTATACCTGGTTTCAGGGTCACACGATGGGGTGTGATTTGCATGTAACCTACATCAGTTGGACCTTGCGCCCATAAATGCTGCGGAACTTTAGACAGTCTGGGATCAAAATCTCGTAATACATAGTGACCCTTGAAGTCACGTAGGAACAATCGTATTCCCTCCGGGGAACAACATATAACTGCACCTAACTCTTTCAGTGTTTTAATGCCTAATAGATTTTCTGGACATGACTTAGTAAGTAACAGATCAGTAGTGCGGGACAATGGACCTACTTCTAGAGTGACTGGCTTTGAAATCTCATTAACGATAGGCTTTCCTGAAAATCCAAGGGAAACATTTCTTGAGCCTGAGAGCGGAGCCCCTGGAACTTCGGCATGACTAATTGTGGTCCTACTTGCCCCTGTATCAATCAAAAACTTTCTGTCTTTCCCTAATACTTGACTGTGAACATAGGGACCTTCTTGATCTACAGGTATCTCGATGAGAGGCAAGCCTACCTCCCTCTCTAGGCTGTTTCATGAATATGGCTGGTACTCTGGATACTCAGACTGTGCATACTGGTACATCTGCGATGTGACGTGCTGTGTTGCAGCAATAGGCTGCGGTGCTGTAACTGTCTGTTGTGCATTCTGTGGCTGAAGAGTCTGTGAAACTTGCTCTTGTCTAGGCGGACGTGGTCTTTCTTTAGTCTTACCAGTAGCTATGTTATGTTTCAGAACTGCACACTCATTTATAAAATGACCTGGTTGTTTACAATAATTGCAGTTCCCTTTAACGGGAGCTGCAGGATGACTGACTTGATTCGGACCCCTCTTCTGACTGTCTTGAGGAACAGATTGTGCAACTAGTACTTTCATTTTCGTGTCTTTCATACGTTTTCTCTCGTGTTCTTGCTCTTCCCTGATTCTATTCTGGTGGTACTGGAGCATCTGGAGCATCTGGGACGGAGTATTTGCTTGCCAGGTACTTTCGACTTTCAGAACTCGGTTTTTAACTTGTGGGCTTGAATTCTCGACTAATTTAGTAACGAAAAGGTGAGGGTATGACTCACTACTTGTCTTGAGGCCACTGTTGATACTGAAACATTTTTCAAACCTAGAATAAAAATCACTAATATCTTCCTCTTGTTTCTGTTTACAGGCTGAGATTGCATCCCAGTCTTCCTTTCTAGTTGTCAATAATCTGGGTAAAACTTGAATCAATAATTCTGGTAATTCTTTACATTTATCTCCAAGACCAGTACCTGGTACACGTGACTTGTCTTCAGCTTCTAGAACTGCCCAATCGATCTTTTTCTCTCCCACCTCCCATTCTTTTTCCTTTAGCTTTTCATACACCCCTGCGGGCAACAGGACCTTTAACATTTTAATGATATCTGGGTAAGTGTATTCTCCCATACGGAGCATGTCTTTTAATTCTCTATGGAACCCTGCTGGATCTTTGTCATGACAGGGAATTAATTTCTTCATCTCTAGAAGTTCCATCTTTGTGATCGGAGTGTATACAAACACTCGTTGCATTTCGCCACCCGCTCCTCTGACTGGGTGGACTTCTCGTAACGGATTCTGTCTATCTATGTAGAATGATTTACTTTCTGGGGGTGAGACATGAACAAAATGCGGGTTCAAGAATGTTCTATATTTATGACGTTGTTCTAGAATGACACTAATTAAATCGGTACCTAGACCTCTCCATCTATACTGGAGTAACTCGTTCAGGATATCATGTAACGGGCCTGGATCAGAATGTTGACCCTCATACAGAGTAATGAGGTGCTGAATCATATACATACCCACCAGTCGTTGCTCGGCTGGGGGCAATTTCAGAAACATTTGTGCCACTATTTCGTCTGGAAAAGTGGTAGAATCAGTAATCCATCGGACTGCTGATCGGACTAGCTCCTGTTCATGCATGGTACTTAACTCACTGTAACCGATTCGTGATTTCAGAATGTGATCGGTAGCTTGGAATACTTGTTCTAGGGAACCTTGTTCTGGTGCTGAATGATGGAAAATTGACTTGTGTTCTAGGCGTAAATGGCGATCTGGAAATCTAGGTTTTCCTACATACGCTATTCTGGCGGTATTCTCATCGTCTTCCTCTTCAGGATCAGAGGTACTTTCTTTCTCGCTTACTTGTGCTGCTTTACGCTGTTCGTGTATCTTTATTATCTCTCTACGGATTTTCTTGTACATACTCTCCATGGCACCAATGGTATTGTGCTTTCCTTCGGCTATATTATCACTCCACTTTGTTAGAGTTTTCATTTCTTCCGGGTCTTTAGACGGGTAATCTTGTTCTCTTATTAGACAATTAATTAAGAACTTTAATATCATGCGCTGAATCTCGGCTTTCCTTTGAGACATGGCATCACTAATACTTTGTGGGTCATCCCCTGTACGGATGAAACGATATATCCTGTCTAGATCTTCTTTCATATTCGGCAGGGTGACTAGATACTCGGTCACTCTCCTTACGCGTACGGAATATAAAACCATATTAAACTCGCCTGGAACTGGGTCATAGACACATTCGCCAAGGGTTTGCCTGATCTCTGCAACAGACTTATTACTCTTAGGAGTACGCTGTGATGCTTGAGCATGTAATTCGAGTGCTGATAAACGCTTGTATGGTGGCGGGGTTTGAGGAGGACCTCCTCCTGCGGCCCCTAAACTAGAATCATCAACTGATGCTTTTCGTCCTGGCAGGGTGGGTAATTGTAACGTGGGCTGGACTTGTATGGCGGACTGACCCGGGGGGGCTGTTAAGGGCACCCCGGTGTCTGGAGGAGCAGGAATTACCTGATTTACAGGGACTGGCGGAGCGCGAACAGGATTTGCATATTCAGGGACTGTGTCGTCCAAATAGGACGAAATAAAAATATCAGCTGCGGTCGGTTTGTGACGTAGCTTGGTCGGAACTAACGGTGGCGGGAAATTACTGGATGCCTCCGGGGTCGCTTTTGGCAAGCCCTCGGCAAGAAGAGGATACATACCCTTAATAAGGGCATTCCTCTGTCTGTCTCTCTGTTCAGTTTTGACTTGTTCACCTATCTCGATCAATTCTCTTTCTTGGGCTCGTTCTGAACATTCTCTACTTAATTCTGACTTTCTGATTTCTTTTTCAGTTCTCCTATGAGCTTCTTTGCGCCATAACTCGATGGCGTCTTTCTGTGATTGTCTGGCTTTCTTTTTCCATAATGCTTCCTCTACTCGCATGATGCATTCGGCATCCCATGTACCCGATACGGGCCATCTATACTTTTCTTCTAACTGTTTGGTATACTCTACCCATAAATCTAGATACAATATGGCGCTTATGCCATGCTTCTGATACATAAAGTGACCTGGACTGTCCCTGGGCGGGACGGGAACTGCTGCTTCCAGCAGACCCTTTCTAGTTTTTAACTGACGTAACTTGGAAAATATGGGCATGACTGAACTGTAATCTAGACACAATACAATACACAATAAACACGATACTTATTTCCCATTCATACCACGACATTAGAATACATGAAAAACATTTAAAATAACAGTTCGGACAGAATACTACCTGGAAATACTGAGAACAGAACACATGAATTTTCTCGAGAACAGAAACTGACTAGAACAGAAACTAGATGCACTGCTGAAACAGTACGAAACTTACCGGTCTCTTAAAGAGACACGTCAGGACCCGTATCCACCGAAGTGGACACTTCGTTTGTGGGACTGTGTACCACCAACCCACAGACCAGAGTCAATTAAATTGACCCTGTCTAGATACCACCCCAGTAACGGTACTCACCGGGCAGCAAGAACGGAAAGCCTCGGACTGGACTGGACTGCTATGATGACGGACGACGAACTTCGGACTTCGGACTTCAGTTACGGGTGGACCTCCGGATACCTCGGACCTTGGACTCTTGGCTTGGGCTCTGGTCGGGACTCGCCGCGTTCCTCCACCGTCTCGTCTGGATGCTGGACCGCCTCCTCCGTCTCCTCCGTGGGCCTGAGGGATACTTGAGCAGAAATATCTGCCACTGCGCAGAAGAGTTCCGTCACGACTGCAGAGGGTCAGGGGGTCGGCGTGGCTTCACCGACGCGTGGGGAAAGGGCAAGTCCCTATTCGGGCGCCATAATGTGGTAAATAAATAAATAATACCCTATTTTTGACTGGACATATATCATAACAGATAGCTCAATAAATAAGAGTCAAGATTCGAGGTAGTAGGAGTTTTGCAGGTTTAATACAGCATAAGGACAGAAACAGGACAACCTGCATAGGAATAGGATGACAGGGCCCAGCAGCTGCTGGGGCTGGATCTGGGATGAGCGCGCTCACTTTTAATAACAATACATGAGCATATATACATAACGCAAACACATAGCATTACATTGCAGTAGGCGTAGCAGTGGGTGGAGCAGAAGGCGTGACGCGTAGCAGTCGCGAAAGATAAGAGTAAAAAGAAGGTGTAACTCAGACATGTGATGCAAACGTAACAGAATATGTCATGAATGGGCGGAAACATAGGAGGGGGCTACCTAAGGAGCCGGGACCTCTAACCTGATGGTGCGCGCAAACTAGCAATGACGTATCACTAGGAGAAGCTGGGGGCTATGAACTCTGTGCTAGGAGCAGAGACTGAAGTCTGGAGGGTCGGAGCGACATGTACCTAAACCCTATCTAGTATCTGATGTTTAGGGAACATGTTGATATAAACTAGAAGTCATGAGGGGAAAAGCTAACTGACTCTAAGGCTGGAGCATGCATTTATTCTACTTGTAGCGAGTGATGAAGAATATTAAATGACCATTGAATACAGTATTTCTCTTAACATGGAGCCGCATAGGCTAGACAATGACGGAAACTATTGATGCAGTTCAGTAGCTTAGGAATGCAGAGAAGGAGGACTAAACTGATAGCTGGAATCATAACATAGTCTTGGCAGACTCAGAGGCAGAGCCAAGCTGCACCGGGCACTGCGAGGCAGGAAGTAAGTGAAAGGTCGAGGATACAGGTGGGGGCTGTATCGCTCCTCAGCGAGGGTTCAGGAGACAGGAGCTGAATCTGATGTCCGGGCCCTGTTGAGGCCTAGAAACGGGGACTTTATAATGAAATAACGTGCACACTGGGAAACGTGGCAACGTAGCTTTACATAGGCCTGATATTCGTAGTATTCATGAGGACTGGAAACTGGCATACTAGAGGAGGACACAACTGTAATTGCATCATTAATCGAACATGGGGAATGCATATGCATATTTAATCATGCACACACAACATATGATGGATGACACGTAGGGACACAGAACATGGCAAAATTTACTTTTCCACATGTCGGGGGTGGTTGGTGAGGGTTCAGTGTGTTGGTTGTCTTCGTCGAAGTTGTCGTAGATGCTCTTGATTTTGTGGTGGAAAAAGATGCTGAGTTTGTCGCAGAGGTCTTGTGAGGGAGGGATGTCGTAGACTCGCTGGTGGGTTGGGCGAACTCCTTGATGATGCTGAAGAGTTCTTTGCTGTTGTGTGCGTGGGTGGAGATTCTGTCTTCAATCGCTTTTTTCCTAGTTTCTCTGATGAGTTGATGGTGGGCGTTGGTGGCGGCTCTGAAGTTGTTGTGGGCTTCTGTGGATTTGGTGTTTCTCCAGGCCTTTTCGAGGCGGCGGCATGTGCGCCTGGACTCTCGAAGTTCGGTGGTAAACCATCTGGCTTTCTTGGCACGGGTATTGTTGTTTTTCTTGAGGGGGGCTATGGTGTTGGTGCTGTCCGAGATCCATCTATGCAGGGTTCGGGCTGCGGTGTTGGGGTCGTCGTTTTCCGCGATGGTTGGGGTGGAGTTGTTGAGTGAGGAGGTGAGCTGGTCATCGGTGATTTTGGTCCAGTTTCTTTGTGGAAGCAGGTGCTGGTGTCTGTGGATGGTGGGTGTTCTGAAGGTGAAGTGGACGCAACGATGGTCGGTCCATGGGAGTTTGGTGGTGTGGCTGAAGGTGATGGAGTTTCCTGTAGTGAAGAGGGGGTCGAGGGTGTGTCCTGCTGAGTGCGTAGGCTCGGTCACAATCTGGCGGAGTCCAATGTTGTGGAGGTTGTCCAGGAGGGATGTGGTGTTGGGATCCAGTTGATTGTCGAGGTGGAAGTTGAGGTCTCCCAGCAGGGTGTAGTTGGTGGATGCGATGGCCTGCAGGGAGATAATGTCCGTAATGGAGTTGGCGAAGGGTCCGCGGGGTCCAGGGGGCTGGCCAGTATCTTGAAGTGGAGGTGTTCCATCAGTTCTGTGGACTCGTCAGAGAGTGTGCTCAGGCGGAGGCTGGATTTGTGGATGATGGCGATTCCTCCTCCCGGGTGGATGGGGCGGTCCTTCCTGGAGATCTTGTATCCTTGGGGGATGGCGATGGCGATGTCCGGTCCCGAGGTGGTGTTGGTCCAGGTTTTGGTGAAGAATGCTACGTCTGGGGTTGTGCTGTCGAGGAGGTCCCAGATTTCTGTGGCGTGTTTGTGGAGGGATCGGACGTTGAGGAGGATGCATTGCAGGGTCTTCGGTTCGGTTGTGTTCTTGTGGGCGGGTTGTGCTGGATCCGTGTTCTTGGCGGTGCTGCAGGTGTGCCGGCAGCGGTGACAGCTGAAGGGTCCATGGGTGTCGGCTGGTGATGCTAGCTTGCAGTTGTTGTTGCAGCCTGGGTTGAGTGCGTGGAGTGCTGCTGGGTCGTAGCGTTGGCGGGGCGGAGGTCCAGGGTTCCTGGTGCTGGTCGCGGACGGGTCGCAGACGAGCGCAGACGTGCTTGCCTTTGACGCACCTTCGGGAAAAGGGAAAAAAAACGAGTGAAAACGAGTGAAGGAGCAGAGGGAGAGAAAGGGAAATGGGCAGAAATAAGGCGCAAAAGAGCAGAGGTGCAGAAAGGTGAAAGATAGAAAGGGGAGAAAAAGGAGTGAAGGAGCAGAAAGAAAGAAAGGAGACAGAGGTCCACTGGACCACCAGGGATGAGGCGCAGGGAAACCTGCGGGTGGAGGAGGGCCTCGATCACCAACACTCAAGAGTGCAGGGGCAGGGGCACCTCACTTAATGGTGGAGCTGCGAGGGTGGGAGAGCAATTTCACTGACAATGAGTCAGTGGTCTTGCTCGCCTGTCCCCGCAGTGGCCGCCATTAAGTAGGGGTCGGGGAGGGCTGGACAGCTGGGAGGCGGGAGCGGGGAGGGGGGAGCTGGATTGGGCCGGTCGTGCTGGGGGGGGAGGGGCCGCGGGGGCAGCAGCGGCGGGGAAAGGTAAAGGGAGGAAAGAAGGGATAAAGAAAAAAGGGAGAATGAGCAGAAATAAGGCACAAAAGAGCAGAGATGCAGAAAAGAGCAGAAAGGAGAAAGATAGAAAGGGTAAAAAAACGAGTGAAAACGGGTGAAGGAGCAGAGGGAGAGAAAGGAAAAATTGGCAAAAATAAGGCACAAAAGAGCAGAGGTGCAGAAAGGTGAAAGATAGAAAGGGGAAAAAAACGAGTGAAAATGAGTGAAGGAGCAGAGGGAGAGAAAGGGAAATGGGCAGAAATAAGGCGCAAAAGAGCAGAGGTGCAGAAAGGTGAAAGATAGAAAGGGGAGAAAAAGGAGTGAAGGAGCAGAAAGAAAGAAAGGAGACAGAGGTCCACTGGACCACCAGGGATGAGGCGCAGGGAAACCTGCGGGTGGAGGAGGGCCTCGATCACCAACACTCAAGAGTGCAGGGGCAGGGGCACCTCACTTAATGGTGGAGCTGCGAGGGTGGGAGAGCAATTTCACTGACAATGAGTCAGTGGTCTTGCTCGCCTGTCCCTGCAGTGGCCGCCATTAAGTAGGGGTCGGGGAGGGCTGGACAGCTGGGAGGCGGGAGCGGGGAGGGGAGCTGGATTGGGCCGGTCGTGCTGGGGGGGGAGGGGCCGCGGGGGCAGCAGCGGCGGGGAAAGGTAAAGGGAGGAAAGAAGGGATAAAGAAAAAAGGGAGAATGAGCAGAAATAAGGCACAAAAGAGCAGAGATGCAGAAAAGAGCAGAAAGGAGAAAGATAGAAAGGGTAAAAAAACGAGTGAAAACGGGTGAAGGAGCAGAGGGAGAGAAAGGAAAAATGGGCAAAAATAAGGCACAAAAGAGCAGAGGTGCAGAAAGGTGAAAGATAGAAAGGGAAAAAAAACGAGTGAAAACGAGTGAAGGAGCAGAGGGAGAGAAAGGGAAATGGGCAGAAATAAGGCGCAAAAGAGCAGAGGTGCAGAAAGGTGAAAGATAGAAAGGGGAGAAAAAGGAGTGAAGGAGCAGAAAGAAAGAAAGGAGACAGAGGTCCACTGGACCACCAGGGATGAGGCGCAGGGAAACCTGCGGGTGGAGGAGGGCCTCGATCACCAACACTCAAGAGTGCAGGGGCAGGGGCACCTCACTTAATGGTGGAGCTGCGAGGGTGGGAGAGCAATTTCACTGACAATGAGTCAGTGGTCTTGCTCGCCTGTCCCCGCAGTGGCCGCCATTAAGTAGGGGTCGGGGAGGGCTGGACAGCTGGGAGGCGGGAGCGGGGAGGGGAGCTGGATTGGGCCGGTCGTGCTGGGGGGGGGAGGGGCCGCGGGGGCAGCAGCGGCGGGGAAAGGTAAAGGGAGGAAAGAAGGGATGAAGAAAAAAGGGAGAATAAGCAGAAATAAGGCACAAAAGAGCAGAGATGCAGAAAAGAGCAGAAAGGAGAAAGATAGAAAGGGTAAAAAAACGAGTGAAAACGGGTGAAGGAGCAGAGGGAGAGAAAGGAAAAATGGGCAAAAATAAGGCACAAAAGAGCAGAGGTGCAGAAAGGTGAAAGATAGAAAGGGGAAAAAAACGAGTGAAAACGAGTGAAGGAGCAGAGGGAGAGAAAGGGAAATGGGCAGAAATAAGGCGCAAAAGAGCAGAGGTGCAGAAAGGTGAAAGATAGAAAGGGGAGAAAAAGGAGTGAAGGAGCAGAAAGAAAGAAAGGAGACAGAGGTCCACTGGACCACCAGGGATGAGGCGCAGGGAAACCTGCGGGTGGAGGAGGGCCTCGATCACCAACACTCAAGAGTGCAGGGGCAGGGGCACCTCACTTAATGGTGGAGCTGCGAGGGTGGGAGAGCAATTTCACTGACAATGAGTCAGTGGTCTTGCTCGCCTGTCCCCGCAGTGGCCGCCATTAAGTAGGGGTCGGGGAGGGCTGGACAGCTGGGAGGCGGGAGCGGGGAGGGGAGCTGGATTGGGCCGGTCGTGCTGGGGGGGGAGGGGCCGCGGGGGCAGCAGCGGCGGGGAAAGGTAAAGGGAGGAAAGAAGGGATAAAGAAAAAAGGGAGAATGAGCAGAAATAAGGCACAAAAGAGCAGAGATGCAGAAAAGAGCAGAAAGGAGAAAGATAGAAAGGGTAAAAAAACGAGTGAAAACGGGTGAAGGAGCAGAGGGAGAGAAAGGAAAAATGGGCAAAAATAAGGCACAAAAGAGCAGAGGTGCAGAAAGGTGAAAGATAGAAAGGGAAAAAAAACGAGTGAAAACGAGTGAAGGAGCAGAGGGAGAGAAAGGGAAATGGGCAGAAATAAGGCGCAAAAGAGCAGAGGTGCAGAAAGGTGAAAGATAGAAAGGGGAGAAAAAGGAGTGAAGGAGCAGAAAGAAAGAAAGGAGACAGAGGTCCACTGGACCACCAGGGATGAGGCGCAGGGAAACCTGCGGGTGGAGGAGGGCCTCGATCACCAACACTCAAGAGTGCAGGGGCAGGGGCACCTCACTTAATGGTGGAGCTGCGAGGGTGGGAGAGCAATTTCACTGACAATGAGTCAGTGGTCTTGCTCGCCTGTCCCCGCAGTGGCCGCCATTAAGTAGGGGTCGGGGAGGGCTGGACAGCTGGGAGGCGGGAGCGGGGAGGGGAGCTGGATTGGGCCGGTCGTGCTGGGGGGGGAGGGGCCGCGGGGGCAGCAGCGGCGGGGAAAGGTAAAGGGAGGAAAGAAGGGATGAAGAAAAAAGGGAGAATAAGCAGAAATAAGGCACAAAAGAGCAGAAAAGAGCAGAAAGGAGAAAGATAGAAAGGGTAAAAAAACGAGTGAAAACGGGTGAAGGAGCAGAGGGAGAGAAAGGAAAAATGGGCAAAAATAAGGCACAAAAGAGCAGAGGTGCAGAAAGGTGAAAGATAGAAAGGGAAAAAAAACGAGTGAAAACGAGTGAAGGAGCAGAGGGAGAGAAAGGGAAATGGGCAGAAATAAGGGGCAAAAGAGCAAAGGTGCAGAAAGGTGAAAGATAGAAAGGGGAGAAAAAGGAGTGAAGGAGCAGAAAGAAAGAAAGGAGACAGAGGTCCACTGGACCACCAGGGATGAGGCGCAGGGAAACCTGCGGGTGGAGGAGGGCCTCGATCACCAACACTCAAGAGTGCAGGGGCAGGGGCACCTCACTTAATGGTGGAGCTGCGAGGGTGGGAGAGCAATTTCACTGACAATGAGTCAGTGGTCTTGCTCCAGTACAGTCCAGTACAGAGTCTCTTTTAAGATTTTATGTCTTACGTATAGAGCTCTTGGGGCAGGTCCGGATGATGCACTTGGGTCTCTGCTCTCTCGTTATCTCCCATCCAGATCCCTTCGATCTGCTGGCTTATCTCAACTGGTAGTGCCTCGCATACGGCTAGCCAGATGGGGAGCAAGAGCTTTCTCTGCTGTGGCCCCTAAGCTCTGGAACTCCCTTCCAATTGAGGTTAAATCTCTTCCCTCAATTGATTTGTTTAAAATCAATTGAGGATAAGCCTCCAACCTCTCTACACTAGTTGTTCACCAGTTCCCATCACCCAAACAGGTTGTTGCCAGCATGCCACATGCGTCTCTTGGATAGAGTTAGGAGGCCTTATCTATTCTGCATTTTTGAATTCATTTATATCAGATACGCCAGCAACATCAGCTATTTGCAAGCTACCCCAAGATACAGCGGAAGTAATCTTTAGTCTTTACACAAGATCACAATTACAGTTAGGAGATACAATAATATGGAATCTTTTAGATAAAAGCGAAAGAGTATACGACCCAGGTGACAGTCCCAAGGAACTCAATCATCTATAATCCAATATATGATTGAAATGCACTGACAGTGAATTGACTTTCAATCAGATCATTTTTAAAATTCATCCTACGTAAGCTGAACACTAGAAAAGAGCTAATAAAAACCATATATTTTTTGTATGCCACTAGTAAAAACACCCTGAAGAAGGTTAAGCACCGAAACGCGTTGGTGACAATGATGTCGCTTAACCAGAGTTTCCCATAAAATAATTGGAACTGACTTTCAGTTCCATTGCTGTATTGACCATTTGATTATACTGTATAGCATGTTGTGAACTTCTTTGTGTGGTTATACCTATATGGAAAAAGATTTATGAATGAATATTCAAACTTGTGATTATCAATTTGCATATCTGTGTGGTATTTTAGTATAGATATTTGATATCAGCCATAATCGGGGTGAAAAGAGAAATAAATAAAAAATATATATTTTTGCAAATGTCTTGTGTGAAGTACAGTCTTTATTTGGATATCCATGATATATTTGCAGCACAATTGTATAAGTAGCACTTCTGCCCAGTGCTGATCTCTCTTTTTCCAAATTAGTAAAGACTTAGGGCCCCATTAGGATGGCGGGCCGGCCTGGCGGGGGAGATCCGCCCGCCATCCGTGCTGGAATGACCTCCCGCCATATTATTATGGCTCGGGGGTCGGTGGTGGACGGAAAGACCGGGCCGAAAAGGGTTCCATATGGTGGCGGTGTCTATCAGGGACTCCAGGGGGGGGATGCACATTCAAAGAACAACGTGGCAGGCACCGTGCAGTGTCTGTCACGTTGTGCTTTGAAATGCACAATATGTATTTTTACCATTGCGGCGGGCGGTGCTGAAAGCACCGCCCGCCAAAATGTTAAAAATTCAAGATGCGCTCGCCACTGTGGCAGGCACAATCCTAATTTCCCCCACGGGACCCCCGCCCTTTTGCCGTGCGGTCCCTTTCTACGATGGGATGGCGGGCGGACAAAGTCCGCTCGTCATCCTAATGGGCCCCTTAGGGTCTGATTCAGATCTTGACGGACGGGTTACTCCGTCTCAACTATGATGGATATCCCGTCCGCCGAAATCTTACAATCTAATAGGATATTATGGGATTTATATTCTGGCGGATGGGATACCTGTCCTCATTTTGCTAGAGCCACCAATATCTAAATCAGGCCCTTCAATATCAGTGAACCTAACAAAAAGCAAGGTAATGAGAAGTTCTTAAAATTCCAAATATCCCACCCCTTGTGGCGTTATCATAGTTGTGATCAGAGCAGATGTCACCGAATCTCAATGTAGGAAACTAAGCTTTGTTGATATACATATCAGCTTTAGACACAAACAAATGTCTCCAGTTACACAGGTCTTAATGCATATTAATGCTTCACACAGGAAAGCGACCCCCAAGGGATAAAATGATCCAAAGGCCCAGGTAGCAATAGCTCTGATTGCAGAGATCTAAACCCCTGGTCAGGTTACACAAATTGTAGAAAACCAGAGCCCAGACAGCAACTCTCTTGCATATTACACAGATCTTACAGCCTCTAGCTCAGTGAACAGTTCACTCCCTTAGGCTGTAACCATCTTTCAAGTTTAGATATCTGCTGTTAGAAATGGGATCCCTGGCTGGCCAGGGCTTGCGCCAAAGTCAGTCAGAGACCACCATTCCCAAGTCAGGGCAAGGGAGTTACACGCCAAGATAACCCCAGCTCACCCCCTTGGTAACGTAGCACGAGCAGTAAGGCTAAACTCGGAGGCAATGTGAGTTAAGTGTTTGTGCACGCACCCCCAGCAACAACACCCAAGGCCCACCACAAAGGAAACTCCACAGAAGGTTATGTATAAAAATAGCCTTGGTATTACACCAAAACACATTAGATAAAAACACACACTTTACAATGTGCCAACAGGCAGGGGCAGAATTTACAGGGGATATGTACAAGACAGGGCCACCTGGACCACTGTCAGGAATCAGCACTTTTAGAACTTAGCACTTGGTAGAATTATTACTTAGAACATAGAATATAAATCACTGTAGCACAGAATAGAACATAAAGCACACAACCAGTAATCACTGGTAACCAGTAGTACCACCTACTCAGCCCTAACCACCTACTCAGCCCTAACCACCTTAGGAGAATGTCACGCAGGGAACTAGGACCTCACTAGCACCACCTGTACTAGCAAGAACAACCACCTAAGTATCACAATACCTGTAGGGGTATAAGCACATAACACATGATGCATAACATACATTCAGAGGTGTAAGGAACAAGGCACATGATGCATAAACAACACATTCAGAGGTGCAGGGAAGGAAAACACATGATGCCTAAAAACATTCAGAGGTGTATCAAAGAACACAATTGCGCAAAAATCACATTAGTCACCCCTGTGATTGTCCCTAGGCCAACTGGCCTCTCTAGGGCTAGGACGCCCTGTGTCCCAAAGTCAGGGGGGCCTAAACATGGCAGCTGCCCACGAAGTGCTGGGCAGCTGTGTAGATAATGGTGGGGACAACGTTGGAGCCTTCCAGGCCCTGAACAACAGAATGGCCCCCTGAGCCTCTCTGGGCTCTAACGAAGAATGCCCCAGGCCGAGGGAGTCCCCCTCCTGGGGACCCGAAATACACTTATGCCCCCAGAGCCCTCTCAGGGCTCTACAAACAACTGTGGCGCTTTTGAGCCTCTCGGGGCTCTAAACAAAAGTGGCACTCGAGAGTCTCGGGGCTCTGCAACAAAGAAATGCCCCTAGAGCCTCTCGGACTCTCCAAAACCACTGTGGCGCCCTGAGCCTCTCGGGGCTCTAAAGTACAAAATACGGGCGTCGTTGGAGTCCCTCACGGGGGACTCAGAAACCAATGCAAATACCCCAAGAGCCTCTCCGGCTCAGAAAACAAATATGGCCCCAGATGCGGGGGTCCCACTCGGGGGACCCCGAGGCCGAAATGCCCTGGGAGTTGGAGTCCCACTCAGGGGACTCAGGATCGGAAATCTGCCCCTGGAGCCCTCGTGGGCTTCACATCAACACTGCGCCCGAGATCGGGCTACTGGGGGGGGCGGACACCGGCAATGTGTCCAGACGCCCCCCTCTCCTCTTTGAGCTCCCCTGCACTCACCGGTTTTGCTGTGCGGCGGCGGCTCTCCTCTCAGCAGCGCGGGGCTCTCCACTTGGGTCCCGGCCACACTAGATGCTCTGCCGCTCCATGCCGGATACCACGGGGCTCTCCCTCACTCCTGGGAGCCCCGGGGAAGGCGCCGGCTGCAGGACTCTTCTTCTTCCCTTCTCTCCCCGGGCTGCGGGGGCGGGACTTCTGGCCAGGCCGCGCTGTAATTGGCCGGCCGGCCGTCCAACCACTTCCGGGTCGTCGCGGGCAGCGCGGCGGCCCGGCTGGGCATTGTAGGTGGGGGTTAAACTCACCGAGGGGTAGGGTCTCTCTAGTGAATTCGTAACCGGGGCAAACAGCGGCAAACTGTAGGCGGCAATGAGCGGGGTGGCACCCGCGCCGCTCGACAACCACACGGGGTGACAAATACCGGGTGGGCACCGGCCAAGGCACATGCAGCGCTCCCAAGCACTTAGAGACAATGCAACGCTTCCATGCGCTATAGGTAAAAAGAAAAGTGCTCCCAAGCACTATAATACCAGGAGGGCAAAAGAAAAGCAACAAAGTCCTTCAGGGGTCCAGGACCTCAGCAGTCCAGGGGCTGGGCAGGGCCCAGGGAGGCAAGCCTTTCCCCGGGCCCCAGCAGCAGCATGCCCCTGGCAGATTCGAGTTGGAAACAAGAACATTTGACAAGAGGTCACAGCCTCTTTTTATACATGAAATTCCTTTGTCTAAAGGTGCAGGGTGGGGGAAGAACCAGTTGCAGCTGGTCTGGGAGCACCCTTGATGTGCTCAGCCCCCCACTCTATTCACTGGCAGGGCTAGGGTCATTAGACGCACCACAGGGGGTAGAGCCAGCATTGTGTGGGGAAAGCCTAGCTCTATTCAGGACAAAGGTGCAGCCCCTCCCTCACATCAGCATGCTAATCTCTCCATTCACCACCGGGGCAGACCCACACAGACTCTTGGAGCCAGGCTCCCCAGCCAGCTTCCGCCAATCACGCGCCAGCATACCTACTGCACACGCACGCCATTGTCTAGAAGTGGCACTTCCACACTAGACACATACAAGCCGCATACATCATTTCGCAGCATTCAATCACACGAGTCCGCACATACCAGACTCGAGCCTGTACACCCCACGCATCAGGAACTACCAGGGACGCATACATTCCCCATGCATTCCTATGGGAGGGCAGGCCTATCTCACCACACGCACTCAGAGTGCGCACGCACTTTCCACTGGGACACAGTGAAAGTGCGCAGAACCCAAAAGTCACCATCACCAGGTTACCATTAAAAGCAAAAAGTTTAGGGGTGAACCTGCCGGAAGGGCCAAGTCCAACATCTGCCAACATCGCCATTCCTCAAATTACACAGATCTTGCACGTATAGCTCTTTAACAGCAGGGCTGGTCTTGGGTTACATAGATCATACATGCTACAAGCAAAATTATCCCTCATGTTTCTCAGAACCTGCAGGCTCAGTCATTTAATGCAAAGTTATCCCTTGCATTAGGAAATGCAACAGACTCAGGGCCAATAGACTACCGTAGTCACAGTGGCAGATCGACCACTGCCATACTGCAGCACTGTGCATCGCATTTGGGGTGTGGGTGTCAGACCACCACATGACTTCTGTGGCCACCAGGGATCCTGGATCCCCCGGCGGTGGCACAGCGGTCATGCATAATAGTTTTGCTGGCAGTGCCGCTGTGGCACCCTGAGCATATTGAGTTGACTTTTCACCACCCTTTCCATGGCAGTGTGCCCGCCATGGAAAAGGTGGCTGGGAGGCAACTCTGCCTCTGTCGGTGAATGAAGTGGGGCACATGTTGTTCCTGCAATGGAAGGTATGCATGACATGGTACATTCCTTCCCATGCAGGAACGTGCTACGGTGGTGTCACAGTGGTGCTTATCTAAGGCTCTCTAAGGATTATATGTGTTTATATGGGAATAGGATGGATTTTATTCTGCTATATTTGTTATTTGATTTATATTTTATGTGATGTTTTTAATTTTCAGTACTGTTTGTGTTGTTTTTAATTAAAGATTGTTATATTTTGAGAAGTAAGGTTTAATGTTGTATACGTTTATTTGTTGGATATATAATAATTGTCTAATATAATTATAATTCATATAATTATTTGTTAAATGTGAATATTTGTTGAATTACTATTTATTTAATTTTTATGATATCTTAAGAACGATTCCTGTTTCATATTTTATAAATTTTTTATGGTATACATGTGTTTAAAATATTATTTTTTACATGTTTACTTTTTGTATATGTTTTGTTATTTATACATTAAAGAATGCTATTTAAATTTAAGTTGTTTTAAATTAATAAATATATTGTAAGATAAAATTTTAAAAAAAATATATCATAATTTTCTAACGCTTACAATGTTTGTATTTTTAGTAAAACTGTTCTGAAAAACTTTTTAAAATTGTACATTTATAGAATTATTTGGATTATTAATTTTAATTACATATACTTTTTTATTGTTGGTTTATATTTGTTTATAAACTTAGTTCATATTATTTTTTTTAACTGTTTTATGTATGTATGTTTTACTATTTAGTTGATTTCTAAGTATGTATTGTAAGGTTTATTTTGTTTTTGCTATTTATGATTTATTTGAAATAATGTAAATAGTAAATGTTGCACTTTTACTGTTCAGTACCTTCCTCAAAATGTTTTAGATTGGAATGGAAATACTAAATTGAATCCCTTTAGTGTCTAACACTTTACCCAACATTGTTTACATTTGAATGAAAATAGAAAGTTGAGCCTCTTCACTGTCCAACAAATTTCCTATTTTTTTTATATTGGAGTTGAAATAGTAAAGTTAACCGCTTTAATATCTTACTCCTTACCCAAAATGGTCTATATTGGAGTGAGAATAGAAAATCTGAACTTTAAATGGTCCAAATGTGCGGTGCGGGAACCTTACCGCATTTGCCACTGTTCCTGTCGTGAGGGCAACGGCCACATCCCACAGCGTCCGTTCCACTGCCGTGAGGGAAACTGCAACGGACTCCATCTCCCAGGCAGCCCAGGGGCCACGGCGCACCCATGACGGCACCGCCTGCGCCCGGAGGTGCTAGAAAGCAGCGGAACGCCTCCCGCCCCGCTGGACACGTGCGGGCGGCGCCAGGCTAGGCCCGGGCAAAGGGCGGGCCGTCTGTGGCTGTCAGGGGCCTGAGGAGGAGGCTGGGCTGGGCCACCCCCCTAACGTTCGGATCGAAGTAGGAGCAGTCTATACATCTGGAAACTTAAGGTACTTAAGCTAATTGCAGTGGGCATTGTCAATGCTATAGTAGCTTGTGAACTAAGTTCAAGCGGTCACTAATCAGCAGAGTTTTTACTGTGGTACAAGACTTTGGAACTAGTTGGTATTCCTGTGATATGAGCATGGCGAGGCGACGTGCAAACCCCCTACTGGAGAAGACACGCTCGACTATAGATACCTATCTGACTAAAGTATTAAACGTCCTGTCTGAAGAAATCAATCATACGGAAAAACGTTTATCAATGGGATCTAGTATAATGTTTGGTGAACAAGCTAGTCTATGCGAAGAGCTTCCAACCAGCAGGGAAAGATTGACCCCCCCAGAATTAGATAACACCCCCTCTGTATCAACACATGTGATAGATGATGTAATATCAACTGACATAGGGCACTCACGAATCTCAGTTACACCAGACTTATCTAACTTGACCCCCTCCCCTGCCCCCATAAAACAAACAAAAGGATGTAAAAGGAAAGCTTCAGGTCCAGGAAATACCAGGGCCAAAAGGGATAAAAAAGTTATTACATGGGGGGACACAGCAATTATGAGAAGCAATCTAGGTTCCGGGGAAGCAAGGGATTAATTTAATGCAGAAATGTTTATGGAGAAAATATCAGAGCTAATCAGACCATTGCACGAGAAGGTAGATAACCTAGCCAGAGAAGTGCATAAATTAAGCGGGTACCTCGATAAATACAGTCAGAAAGTTAATTTAGGTAATCCAATGAAACCGGTCATCACAGTCATGGATAGTGACCCAACTAACAATGATACCAATGGAAGCGGGTCCGCTCTGACTAACGGCATGGTGACGGAACGTGGAATACATGAGACACCCGTTGAGTACCCAGATCATAGAATAGAAACAAAGGGAATTAACATGTCATCAAAGGTACTGCCAGCTAGGGTGTTAAACGATAAACCGAATACAAGGAAAGAACCCCTAGCAAATAAAAGAGGTTTGCCAGTCGAATCCTCTAATGTAAGACCAGAGGACCGCTAAACGGCTAGTGTAAATAAAATTCCGGCAGTCTTTAACTTGCCGCCTGAATGTGGGTCTTATGTGGCCATTCTTACAAATACACCCAAATTAAGGGGAGACCAGCCAGAAACCCATGACACATTAAAAAACAAAACCCTACATTGGCTAAAAAATGCTGCTTCCCTGCAGCTGGGGCCGATCAGATAATTTTAACCCAAAGGGTGGGGTGGATCAGTCTCCTTGCCAAAAGGTTTGAAGGTGACTGTATAATTATTAATTTTAGGTCCCCTAGATGGGTCCAGAATACTTTGCAAAATGCCCCCCTCCCTTCTCGTTGGGATTATAATACAACCCTTTTGCCTCTGGGTTATTTCTACAGGCTCTTGATGGACTCCATTGCCAGTAATCCCACCCCCATGTTTCTCAATTCCACTTTACAATAGATTCAAGGCTTTAAGCCCAATGGAAGATAACGATTGACTCCCGGATTGCGAGGGTATAATCCCGGAACATAATCTCCCAGGGAGAGAGGTAGGGTTGAGGCTGCCCGCTAATGGAATAATCAATGAACAGACCCCCCAGCAATAATATAGGCAGGATGCTGGGAATAGCGACTTACATCGCATATGTCCTGGGGGGGGAGTCAACTAGTGGACTAGTATCCTCTGAGGAGTTAGTGGTTTCAGCGGTTAATAGGAACCACGATATTACCCGTAGTATACTAACTAACTTGGAATATAGCAGGCCTAGGTAAGAAGCTAGATACCCCTTTTTGGAGGGATTTTATTTCCACAGGCAACGATATCATCTGTCTGCAGGAAACCTGATGCAAAGAACCAGTCTTTGTGGAGGGTTACACCTCGCATTGGCTAAGTGCAACTACTCCAATAGCGGGAAGAGCTAAGGGCGGCCTCCTGCTACTTGTATCAAATAAATTAGTGGGGTGTAAAATTAATATTTGCGCTTCAATAGACACCTATAGCCAGGTAATGAGGCTTGAGTTTAATAGGGGTAAGGACCTCGTTTTAATCAATTACTACAATAATATTTTCAATAGTAGCAGGGGGATCCCATTGCAGGCTTTAGGAAAAGAGATTGATAGGGTCCTGGCTTTAACCAGCAAACTAGCTGTTATTTAATGGGCCGGCGACTTCAACATTAAAGTATGTCCGTTGGCTAAAACTAAGACGTGTGGGTTTTTGAGGACCAATCATACTGTAGACGATAACAATGATGATTATTTACATTTTCCCCATTGTGACTATGGTCTGGCCCTGAACTCGATGATGGCAAAATATTATCTAGAATTACTTAACTGCACTATGAGAAAGGGCAACATTAAATGCCCAAACTTTACCGGCCGGAATGCGGATAGTAATATAGACCATATTTAAATCTCTAGTAATAGTTTTTATGCAAATGTATGGATCTCTGAACAGGTGGTCAGTGACCATAAAAGTATCTCCATCTCACTGTTAAACTGGGGAAATAAAGTACATAATACTAACGAATGCATCTCAGATATAACCCCAGTAAGGCCTAATGGCATGAGAATTAAATGGGATGGTGTGGACCCCGCAAAGATCCAAAGGGAGGTGGTAACCAAATGTTGGAAAGAAATTGACCACTGCCTTAGCGAAGAGGTATACCCACATACACTGCCTAACGCGTTTACAGAAATAAACAAGACAATTAAAAGTATTTTAACAAGGAATACCAAGGGCCCTAAACAAGCCTAAGTAGACTGGTTTGATCAAAAGTGCACACAAGCGTTACAAAACTTGAAATTAGCCTTAGGTACTAAACCCCGCAATCAACCATACATCCATGACTTACCCCTTACATATAGGCAAGTTATTGAGGCACCAAAAGGGAGCTTCAAACTGAGGCGCAGGACAACCTAAGTTTGGCAGCTGATACTAAGAACAGAAAATTGTTCTGGGAAATTGTAAATAGTCCT
Source organism: Lissotriton helveticus (assembly GCF_964261635.1). Classification (NCBI taxonomy): domain Eukaryota; kingdom Metazoa; phylum Chordata; class Amphibia; order Caudata; family Salamandridae; genus Lissotriton; species Lissotriton helveticus. The sequence continues at coordinate 389,090,539 of NC_136058.1, read as the reverse complement.
TTTCTACAAAATGATTGTATGCCAGAACTGACTTCATACGTAAACTGTACTGCATGGATCGAACACTTTTCTAATATTTTTAACCCGGATAAGGAGGTTTTATCTTTACCTTTGAATGACGATTTTACATGGCCTACACTACCCCTCCTAATTAGCGTAGATGAAGTACAGGAGGGATTAGCTGAAAGCAAAGGGGGCACCAGGGCCTGATGGGGTGCCGATAGATTTATATTAAGACGAAATGGATTTATGGGCCCCAATTTTAACGAGAACTTTTAATGCGGCTGCATCAGGGGACTTCCCTTTGTCTTGGGGACAGTCACTAATCATTACCCTCTTTAAACAAGCATTTGAAATGCAATAGGTCTCGCATTAGGAAAGTTTGAGCTATTGGTATTGTAAATGACACATTTTTTATTTATGTGTTGGTTTTGAAAATAGCGAAATTAATAGCTTTGTCATTTACAATGCCAATATGTTTAACTTTCTCAAGTGTGACACCTATAGCATTTGTAATGCAATATGTGTTGTATTTACGTGACTTAGGTGTATTGATCTTACAAATAACAATGGCTTTTATTTTTTTTAAAATAATTAATACTTAAATGAAAGTTATTGTAATTTATAATGGCAAGAGCTTAAACTTTTGTAAACAAGTTTTGTGAAGTGAGGGCGATAGATAGAGTGAGGGCGATAGAGTGAGGGCGATAGATAGGGCGAGGGCGATAGATAGGGCGAGGGCGATAGATATGGCGAGGGCGATAGATATGGCGAGGGCGATAGATAGGGTGATAGATAGGGCGAGGGTGATAGATAGGGCGATAGATAGGGCGAGGACGATAGATAGGGCGATAGATAGAGCGAGGGCGATAGATAGGGCGAGGGCGATAGATAGGGCGAGGGCGATAGATAGGGCGAGGGCGATAGATAGGGCGATAGCTAGAGTGAGGACGATAGATAGGGCGAGGACGATAGATAGGGCGAGGACGATAGATAGGGCGAGGACGATAGATAGGGCGATAGCTAGAGTGAGGGCGATAGATAGGGCGAGGACGATAGATAGGGCGATAGATAGAGCGAGGGCGATAGATAGGGCGAGGGCGATAGATAGGGCGAGGGCGATAGCTAGAGCGAGGGCGATAGCTAGAGCGAGGGCGATAGCTAGAGCGAGGGCGATAGCTAGAGCGAGGGCGATAGCTAGAGCGAGGGCGGTAGATGGAGCGAGGACGGTAGATGGAGTGAGGACGGTAGATGGAGTGAGGACGGTAGATGGAGTGAGGACGGTAGATGGAGTGAGGACGGTAGATGGAGTGAGGACGGTAGATGGAGTGAGGACGGTAGATGGAGTGAGGGCGGTAGATGGAGTGAGGGCGGTAGATGGAGTGAGGGCGGTAGATGGAGTGAGGGCGGTAGATGGAGTGAGGGCGGTAGATGGAGTGAGGACGGTAGATGGAGTGAGGGCGGTAGATGGATAGATGGAGTGAGGACGGTAGATGGATAGATGGAGTGAGGGCGGTAGATGGATAGATGGAGTGAGGGCGGTAGATGGATAGATGGAGTGAGGGCGGTAGATGGAGTGAGGGCGGTAGATGGAGTGAGGGCGGTAGATGAAGTGAGGGCGGTAGATGGAGTGAGGACGGTAGATGGAGTGAGGGCGGTAGATGGATAGATGGAGTGAGGACGGTAGATGGATAGATGGAGTGAGGGCGGTAGATGGATAGATGGAGTGAGGGCGGTAGATGGATAGATGGAGTGAGGGCGGTAGATGGATAGATGGAGTGAGGGCGGTAGATAGATAGAGTGAATCTGTTTGTCACAAATTAAGCACTAGGAAAGCAGCACCAATTCCAAAGGCCACACAAGAAATTCTGTAAAGACACAAACCGTGAGCAAAAGGCAGGACTAAGAAAATAAAAGTCACATTGAGCGAACAAATGTACCTGTTTCCCCCCGCCTCCCCAACACCCCCTTAGGAAGGATGCTGTAGGCAGTTATATGTAGATGGCAGCACTATTGCCTTATATTTCCACAGCATAAGCCTGTGTGGGCACCACAGAGAAGCACCGCAAACAGCGGATACAACTGTGTTCTGTTAGTGGCATGGTGAGCGTTAAAACGGGTGTGTTCATACAGCGAGAGTAACGCTTGCCCAAAAGGATATAGATTTAAAAACGGAAATTGATAATTTGGTGGGGGAACTGGGTCACTAGCACCACTGCAGTCCTTTATTAACTATTACACATGCCTGTCTTCATAAACACATTACTTACCTGTAACCTGCCCCATAAATCTATATTTACATTCACATGTAAATCTATGTGGCATTGTGCGTCCGGAGAGCACCCAAAAATGTTGCTGGGTTGACGAAATTATGTGCCACAAAAACTCAAATTTACTGAAAACAGCTGCCGCTAAAACCCTATTAAAGTTTAGTCCATATACTCTTCTTTCAGGAACCTTCCCCCCCTTCAAAAAAATCATATTGTGAAGCTGCTGCCTCATGAAACACCGCCACTTCATTATTTGCTAATTAAGCATTACGAAGGCAGCAGTAGCTACGTGTTTACTGAGCAATGTAACTAAAAGGTTTACGAAACTAAAAGCCACATATAAAGTTTAAAGGGCACGCCTAAAACAATAAAAGCAGATATCGTGAACAAATGCACAATACACAGTGAAGTGTAAAAGCCAAACGTTACGTCCAAAAGACTCGTATATAGGTAAAGAAGGTTTGTGTGGCCTGAAAAGGACACATTCGGATTCCAAAGAATGCACAAGAAGCACTTTAAAAGCACAAATGGTGAGCATAAAGCACATATAAGACAAAAAAAACTCACATATAGCAAAGAAAAGTACATGTTTGGCCTCCCCACCTTAGGATGCAGTAGGCTGTTAGGTGTACATGGCAAGCCCTATTACCCTTATATCTCCACAGCATAAGCCCTGTGGGCACCACAAGGAAGCACAAAGTACAGCCGCTGAGTAGAAAGCAAATACAATGACTGTGGTGTGTTTCTGGGATGGCGAGCTTTAGGCAGGGTGTGTACATACAGCACGACTAGCATCTGACCAAAAGGTTGTTGGAGAAAACTCTGTACACGGTTAATGCGGTGGGGGGACTGTTACAGGTAAGTAATGTGCTTTTGAAGACAGGCATGTGGAGTAGTTAATAAAGGAGGAGTGCAATGGTGCTAGTGACCCGGTCCCCCCACTAACAGGGCGGCAATAGCTAATTATTCCCATCTACATACAAAATAATTTCATAGCATAGCACCACTTGCGTTCAAATGTATTTATTACATGTATCAAAATTAACAGTACTTCGTCCACAATAAAAGATGAATAACTACAACTAAACAATAAAACATATTTGCCAAACTCGTACGGTGCCACTTTGACCCTTTAAAAACATCCCACCCTTTTTCTACAGTTTATATGCTTTATGTTGTGCAAGCTAAACAGAAAAAACCCTGTGTGAATCTACCGCATAATTAAAACGCATGCATCTCTTCTCTTAGAAATTAAAGTGTTAAAGCGGCAGTAGCGGAGGCCCTATTAAAATTCAGATGATCAACTCTGTGTAACGCAAGTTACAAGTTAACCACTACCAAAACGGCTATACCTACATGTTTGCAGCTACACACCAACAATGTTTGTAGCTTTAAATTGAAACAGAATCAATTTGTTAAATTAAACTTAAAACTTCGTGTTTTTTTTTACAAAATTGCTTTCACGAGGCGTTTGTAACTGTGTTAATTACATAAAATACATAAACATATGTTATGGGGAAGAGAGCAGGCTCAAAGTCTGCTGTAGTGTAAGTTTCGGTGTAAAATTCGACACTTCAGAAAGGATTCCAGCACACGCTAATGAAGCGTAAACAAGCCGAGCAAGACATTGTGAAAGTAAAGATAAGAGAAAACTAGCCAGAGTTCACAAAAGTCTCTAGTTACAGACACAGGCTACAGCGTGGGAAACAAGCACCGTTTGTAAAGCATCACCATACAAAACCTGACGGCGATAATGCATTCCATTCAGACTTGCATAATCACGGTTTCACTCCCTCAGTCCTAAACGCCAAACGGATTGCAATAAGCCTTCGGTGACATTTACTCAAACACATGCAGTCAGCAGGTGGCGCTGTAACTCCTTCATTGCCGCTTCAGGAATTTGCAAGCGCGGATTAAAAAACAAGTACGGGAAATGCAAGCGGGGGGGGGGGGGGGGGAGTAGCTCATGGCCTCGCGGCCGTGAAAGCAATTTGGGGGGGAGGTGGGAGGGAGGCTAATGGCTTTGCACTTTAACACACTGAGGGAGACCAAAAGGCGGCCGGGCTGTATAATGCTGTCACGTTTTGAAGGCATGAGTTTGGCCTGGGCTGGAAGCAAGGAGCACGGTGAGCAGGGAGGGGCTGGAGAGGTGAGGGCACAGAGAAACAAGAGGTAGCAAAAGGTACATTACAGGAGGAATAGACTGGGACCTCGGCGAGAGGGAGGGTGTGGGGGGCGGGACTATAAAAAAAAAGAGACAGAAACGCCCAAATCGCATCAAGCCGGGGAAAAGAGTATGGGACCTCGGCGAGAGGGAGGGTGTGGGGGGCGGGACTTAAAAAAAGAGGCAGAAACGCCCACGGATCGCATCAAGGCGGAGAAAATAGCAATTGACACACATCTCTTCCAATGGCTAGCCTCCATTTACGAAGCTAGCCAATGGAAGAGAGAGGCGTGTTAAAGCACCACTGTTGAACTCATTAAATCTTCGGCTCCGCCCCCCACAGCTTTGCTGTGGGACGGTAGCCTCGACCTAAAAAGGCTCTTGCTCCGAAGCCTGCAATTATCACCCAATATACCTGCTAGATTCGTCTATAAAGGTTATGAGCAGGATTTTATTAAAGAGATTAGAAACCTGGGCCTCTGACATTAAGATTTTATCTCCCGTCCAATATGGATTTAGGAAGGGCCTAGGCACATTAGAACAATGTGTGAACCTTGACCTACTCATTAGTAAATACACAACAGTGAAGGCGGGCAATCTGTTTTTATGTTTTGCAGACTTGAGCAGTCCTTTTGATTTAGTGGACCATACACTATTGTGGTCCACGCTGCTCGACTCTGGGGCCCCAAGAGAGATTGTGTATTTCCTGGCACGAGTATATGAGAGATTGTCAAGCAGTGTAAGATATGGGCCAAATCGTGAGCGAACCCCTTTTTTTGATGTAAGGAGGGGCATCTGGCAGGGATGTGTTTTGGCTCCTCTTTTATTCTCACTTTTTATCAATCAAATAGACGAGGTTTTAGGCCAGATTCCAGCAGATGCCCCAAAGATAGATGGGAAGGCTGTACTAATTCTGTTATATGCTGATGATGCCGTTTTAATTTCACGTACACTCGTAGGCCTCCAGCGGCTTATTAATAATTTTACAGATTTTATTAACAGCAAAAAACTTTTAATCAATAAATCAAAACATGTATTATATCATGTGGCAAGAAAACTAACCTGACACGGTCTTTTTTACTTGGACGGAACCAAAATACAAACTGTGAAGTCTTTTTGCTACTTAGGGATAACCTTTGCAGGAAACGGGAAATGGACCAGTGAACATGAAAATGTACGATTTAAGATGACTAGGAGTACTAATAGTATATTTAGATTCACCACTAAACTTGGGGATCGTAGATTAAAAGATATGGTAACTATATATAATGCCAGGTGTGTCTCCTCCGCCCTATATGGGGCTGGTGTATGGGGCCATTTTTCCGATAAATTAACTCAGCAAGAGGAAAATTATTTTCTAAAGCAGCTGCTGAGTGTACCAGCGTCATCTTCCACTGAATTAATTCACCAGGAAGTTGGCCTTAATTATATTTCTGACCTGGCTGCTTTACATCCCCTGCTTTTATGGCGCTCCATCTGGTCCAAAAACGAGACAGAGTTTACTCAGTCCATAATCAAGGACTGTATAAAGTTAGACCACTGTTCCCGTATTCCTTGGTTAAGTTATATAAATTATTGGTTTAAACTTTTATTTGATCTTAATATTTATGTGGAGCCAGATTATGTAGTGCAAATACCAAAAAAAGAGTTAAAGGGCACTTTCCTGGCACACAAAAGGGAGGCCCGCAGAACACTGTTTGAAGCTCAACCTACAGTAGTGTTCTATCAGCAATAGGGTCTTAATAAAGAATTTCAGGCCTATCTGGCAGAAGTGACAAGACACTCTCACCGTTATGTTTTGACACGTCTCAGGCTGGGGATCGTTCACCATCTTGTAGCTTTTCCCACCATGAAAAAAAGTTTCAACTTGAAATGCCCGTGTGACAATATATCTGAACAAAGTTGCTGCCATTTTATACTATATTGGGGCCAGCGGAGGACACGAACAGTGCAGGAAATGAGACCGGGGTGGCGGCCTGCATTATTGCGGCAGGGGCGGCCCGCGATCTGTGCCCCCTTTGAAACCAGCCCTGCAACGAATCTACCCAGCGGGGGAGGTGCCCACTGCCATCGGGGGCATCCCAGGGGGCGAGGACCTCCCACAGAACGCCAGGATCCTGCAGGTACACACCCGATGTGACGGGCCAGGCCGGGACTGCGACCTACACTGGCGGGGGCGGAGGCGGCCTGCAACCGGGTGCCCCTTGCGGCCGGCCCTAAGGAGAGACAGCTTAGCAAGGGAGTTGCCCACTGCCATCGGGGGCCTCCCGAGAAGTGGAGCTCCCGTAGCCCATCGAGACTCTGCAAGTACATGCCCGGTGTGACAGGTGAGACCGGAACTGAGGCCTACAGTGGTGTGGTGAAAGATCGGACCCAGGCCACAGCGCGGGAGGTCTCGGCAGACATCTGCGGCATCCACTGCTCCTGGACTATACCCACAGCGCATGAGGGGAGGCGGTAGGCGCTAGGGGGCCTGAGGAGCATTGCGGGTCCACTCATAGGGTGGGAGGACGTTGGACCCCTTCTGCCATGTTGCGGCTCCTGTTGCAAGGCGGGGAGTGACTGAAGATGCCTGTAGCTGTCCTATGGATCTGGCCTGTCTGCAGCCCTAACCCGTGCCCGCTCTCCTTGGGGGTCCTCTATGACTGTGCCATGTCCGCCTCTGTGGAGCTTTGGGACATTGTGACCCGGTACAGAGAGACTTCTTCTACATGAGCAGGGGATTCTGAGGATGATGCTGTGGTGAGTGGGAGCTGGTGTTGTGGGGGACCACAGCGGCGCACGGCCAGGGAGACAGTCGTGGACTCCGCACATTCTCACAGGCCTTTGAGTGGGGCTGCTTGGGGACACTTCTGCTGCTTGGATGCCCAGGTGATATGGGTGGCACTCGGGGTCCCGTTTGCTATCCAATATGTGAAGGCGGACATACACGGAAGATACCTGCTCCTCCGGGAGAAACTGGATGGCAGGGACGTCACCATACTAAACTCATACGCACCCAACACGGATGACCCTGTCTTTTTCCTGACCCTTCAGGAGGTCCTGATCCCTGACCTGGAGGCGCCGGTGCTTTGGTTCAGGGATTTTAACTGTGTCCTTGATCCCAATCTGGATAGGTTTCCGCCCGAGCTGGCACAAAACCATGTATGACAGCGAAGCTTAGGGAGGTCATGGGGAATATAGGAGCTCTTGATGTTTGGCTCCAGAGAAACCCGACACAGAAAGTGTACACCTGCTTTTCCCCACGCACAATACACATAGTCGTTTGGATAGGGTACTAGTGGTGAACACAGAATAAAATATGTCCCTTGAGGTTACCCATCAGGCCCGTTTCTTATCTGACCACTCCCCGGTGGCGTGCGTGGTGAATTGGGGGCTCCGGTTTCCTGCCCCCGGACTTGGAGGTTGCCAGCAGATATCCTTCAGGACCAGGTGGGAAAAGGACGTATAGAGACCGCTCTTAACGATTACGTGGACTTCAACTGGGAGAGGGGGGCTTACCTTAGCCACTATATGGGATGCCCTGAAGGCGGTGGGGAGAGGGGTGTGTATGGGTCTCACCTAGCCGCCCAGTGCGGGTTTATTCCAGGATGCACCACGGCCATGAACCTGCGGCCGTTGAATCACATTATGCATGAGGTACGTGGCTGAGAGGCGCAGATGGTTCTGGTGTCGGTCGACCTCGCTAAAGCGTTTGATACCGTCGATTGGGGGTATCTACTAGAGGTCCTCCAGGCAGTGGGGTTTGGGCCCCCACTTTTGTCGCTGGATTCGCATCCTATATATGGCCCCTCGCGCCAGGGTAAGACTTGGAGTTGCACGGTCGGAGGAGTGGTGACTGGGACGGGGTACACACCAGGGGTGTCCCCTCTCACCGCTCCTGTTTGCCCTGGCCATAGAGCGCTTTGCTGTCCAAGTCCGAGCGGAGATGGCACACTGCGGCATAACGGTGGGAGACACATGCAGTGTCATCTCTTTATATGCGGATGACGCCTTGTTTTATTTGACGGCTCCGTGGGAGGCACTTCCGATATTGCTGCACCACCTGGATCGGTTCGGTGAGGCGTTGGGAATGAAACTTAACCGCGGCAAGTCTTTGATCTTCCCGCTGGTGGGCTTTGACTCAGTGTCACTAGAAGACTTGCCAGATCTCCGGCTGCGCTGGGAATGAGAGGGATTCCATTATCTCGGAATTAAGGTGGCCCCCACGGACTCACAGTTGCTGGTCCGGAATATCAATTGGATACTCAAGTCCCTACAGCAATCGGTGTCCTTTTGGAATTCCTTGCCGCTTTCTTTAATGGGACGGCTAGCCATCACCAAGATGGTTGTGCTTCCCAGGACGCTATAGGTCCTCCAAAATATGTTGTGTCCTCTTCCCCCACGAGTCTATCACACCCTCAACATGCTGCTCATGTCCCTGCTTTGGGCGGGTCGGCGCAGCAGGGTAGCTCTCCACACTATTGTTCGCAGCTACGAAGAGGGAGGCCTGGAAGCACCGCGCTTCGACTTATATTGTTACGCGGCACAACTACAGCCTGCGGCCCTGTGGTTCGCAGGCGCAGATAACTGGGAGACGCATCTCTTTTCGGGCAGAGCGACCGTACAGGAGCTACAAGTCACATTGATGCAGGGAAGGGGAGCGGACGAAACTCTGCCTTATGTTGTGCATCAAACAGCAGGCATCTAGCAGCGGTTTGTGGAGAGAGTCTTGCGGCGGGCGCCCTTCCATAGGGAGCTACCGGTCTGGATACTGGCCCATTTCGTTGCAATGGAGAAACACATGTCCTTTCACAACTGGTGGGAGGGGGGATGCGAGGTTCTAGCTGATCTCTACCCCAACGACTCCTTCCTGACTTATGAGCAAGCGGAGGAGGCCTTCGATCTTGGGAGAGGGCAATACCTGCAGTATCGGAGACTGCAGGATGTGGTGAAGGTTACCTGGCCTCAGTATCTGGATGCACCACCGATAACCCACACCTTAAAAATTCTTCTTTCCTGCGGCAGGGAGCGGAGACTAATCTCCCTGCTATATACGGCTATGAAACAGGGCTCCACCCCACCGGTGCAGCCGTCCTGGGTGGCATTGGAGGCGGATCTTGATGCTGCGCTGGAACAGGGGCAGCGGAAGCGAATAGGATCCCTCACACACAAGGTATCGTGCAACACACAATTAAAATTTGTACACTTTAATTTCCTGTACCGCACCTACCTAACTCCGATCTCACTGAAGCGCATCTCTGGGGACAGGGGGACAGCTGCCCCAGATGTAGTGCAAGGGGGGCAGGCTTCCTGCATTTAGCCTGGGATTGCCCTTTGATCAGGAGTTTCTGGGCGGGGGTGGTAGATCACATAGTCACCACTACAGGCCTTCAGAGAGCAACGAATCCCTCGCATTGTTTACTGGCATTAGTCCCCAAGCCCAAGAAAAGGAAACTCTCCTATAAACTATTGCAATTTATGTTGGTGCTTGCCAGGCGCAGGGTGGCGATTACTTGGATGGGACAGAGGGCTCCAGAGGTGCCCACCTGGCTTAGAGATGTGAGAGAGTGGTCCCTGGCCGAGGAAACTCATATGCAACTTACTCAGAAGGACGAGAAACTGCAGAACAACTTACTCACCTGGCGAATCATGTGTACCTCGGGACTAGCGGAGAGGGGGCAGTCTTCCCAGAGCGAGTCTGATGGGGCAAGTGACAAATTGTTCTCACCATTGGGGTCGGGGTCTGATGGGGAGGGAGGGGGGGTTTCACTAGAGTTTATTTATTACCGGGAGTTGTGCGGTGCGTTGCTGCTTCCTCACGATGTTATCTATTTGCCTGCTAATCTGCTATTCCGCATGTGTCCGTACCGCTCTAGGTGATGCCTATGTCCCCAAGTGCCATAATGAGGTTGTCGAACTGTGTATATGTGTTGTAACAATGCCAACTGAGGGGGGGTTTTGTATATGTTACATAAACTGAAAAAATAAAGTTTTTAAAAAACAAATTAGAGAGCCTAAAAGCACAAAGCGCCACTCGCGGTTAGCAGGCTGTTCAAGGCCAGGTGTAAGCCACATGTTTGGGCCGATCGAAATGGAGCGCGGGCTGGAAACCGGGACCAGTTTAGTACAGCTAAAAGAGTTTCCTTCAAAGTCCAGAGTGAAGAATTCTGTTAACGGTGGAAGGGGCCGCAAGAAGAGTGTTGTGGATGGTCATTGATGTGGCACAAAGGGCAGATATCAATTTGCTGGCAGTTGCGGTGGTGTAAAGAGTTGGGTTCACCGAAACTTCGCTTTGGCAAGCGGTAAGATTTTGACACTAACAGGGCAGTTCCCGTTCGCAAAGAACCTACATCTTTAGGATTTCATTTTTTTCTTGGAGAAGAGCACACCACTTGTAGTTGATGACTTAAAGAATGCAGAGTCTTGGATTTTGCGTTAAAGCAGTTGTATTCTTTTGCTGGAGTTCTAGTTTGTTGTCTGACCGGACCTTGCTTTAACTTCCAGAGCTCTTTAGGAGATTACATTATTCTAATTTCACAGTCATAGAGGATTTTAATTGTCACACTGATGATTCCCTTAATCACGATGATAAGAGCCTCATTGATAACTTTGCAGTTTTTGAGCTCTCTGTTCTATACCCTCACACTCCATTGTATTGTACTATATGCCACTGTACAACACTCTATGGTACTCTAGTCCACTATACTACACTATATGCAACTCTTTGTATGCCACTGCACCCCTTTTTACTGTACCACACCACACAGTACTGTACACCACTCCACAAATCTAGACTGTATGCAACGTTACTGTGGCCCACATCACTTTCCAATACTGTACTACACCCCACTGTACAACACGGTGCTCCAAATGTTTGACACTTTACTCACCACTCCACTGCACTCATCACCACTATAGTCTGACACATTACTCCACTCTACACTACATGAACCCCAGTACACTCCACTTCACTGTATTTGACTCTATTGCACTTTATCCCACAACACCACTATACTATGCTCTACACTGCTCCAATGTCGAACACTGTACAGCACTGTTCTACACTCTATGCCTCTGTATGGCTTTCTACTCATTTCCTTTCCCATCCACTCTACACTATTGTACTACACTGTGTGACACTCGACGACATGCCACTCAACTTCTGTCTACGATACGCCACTCCACTCCACTATATGGCATGTCACTCCACTCTACGATGCTCTCCTCCACTACGCTGCGACATTCCTCTTGACGATACTCCTCATTGGCACTCTGCTTCACCTTATTCCACTGTAAAACACACTACTCAAGTCTAACACCCTACTCTGCTGTTCGACATGCCATTTCACTGTAAAACTCGCTGCTCCAGTTTACGATGCTTGACTCCACTATATTAGACACCATGCCACTATTCTATATAACATTTACTACACTGTACAATACGCTATTACACTACTCTAATCCAAGCTACAATACTCCAGTCTGTGACAATAGACTTTAGAACACTCTCCAGCACTGTACTGTACTACACTCCACATAACAACTCGACACTTGCGACACTGGACTCTACTATTTGAAATACATTTTTTTTTAAATGTAAAAAAAAACATTGAAAGTAAATGAAAAAAACAAAGGCTAAAGCTTAATTCTAGTCAGGAAAAGTTCCTTTATATACTCAAGTTTAACCTACACAAACTTAAAAAAAATTCTACACTTCTAGTTATAACTTTCATTTACAATATATCCATGATCTTCAAATTATTTAAAGCAGCGGACCTCTTACAAACTCTTCAGCTCGGTAAGCAGACAGCATCAACTATAACGCAGCAAACGCAGGAATGCTGTCCGCCTCTAAGAGTGAAAGAATGGAGCTCTCGCATAAATTGGTCACTAGCTGCAGTTCTATTGTAATGAAAATGCAAGCTCTCGAGCTCTGATTCAATTGTCTTGTCATTTAGGAGGAATGAGGCAAAGATGGTACAATTATATAGTTTAAATTTTTTTTCCAGTCCAGTATTTGTCACTCGCACTGAATTTATAAACATATGAAGCAGGCTGTACATTGTGAAAGCACCACACAACGTTAACCCGGCGGTGTCTGCAGGGATAACTGAACCATCTGCGTTATATTTTTCTCATCTCATCAGTGAAAGGAAAATGTCCTATAATAATGAGCTCAGTGTGTGTTTCCGTCTAGCATGTGTTATGCCTCTAATTTCTTGTGATCAACCCTCTTTTACCATCTTACATTTTTCATCTCTCCTTTCACTATCTCTTATTTTTCCTCGATCATGTTCTGCATCTACCTTACTATTTTTGTTCTGCTTCGGTGTCTGTCTTGCCTGTTTCCTCCCTCCCCCTTGTCTGTCCTGACCACACCACCCACCATAAGAAAACAAGCATTGGCCTAAACTAGAGGCGCTATGGGGACCATTCGCTTTGGATGGATTAAGGTAGCTGGATCTGGCTAAATATAAAATAAGATGTATTTCCCCTAAAACTTTTCTGTATATGTTATGTTACTGTGAGGTTTCTTTTTCTTTTTTTTGCTTATGTACTTGCTTCTTTGACTTTTCTGTATTAATTTTTTTTGTTTATGTTCACTGTATGAATATGCCTTTTTCATCAGGAAGGGCATATTCATACAGTGAACATAAACAAAAAAAATTAATACAGAAAAGTCAAAGATGCAAGTACATAAGCAAAAAAAAAGAAAAAGAAACCTCACAGTAACATAACATATACGGAAACGTTTTAGGGGAAATACATCTTATTTTATATTTAGCCAGATCCAGCTACCTTAATCCATCCAAAGCCAGTGGTCCCCATAGCGCCTCTAGTCTGACTAATGATCTGATCTGATACCCCTTGCCTTTGCCAGGGCTGCCTCTAAGCCATAAGTATCTCTAATAATCGCCCACCAATCCTGTGCCACAGGTGGTGTAGCAGAGACCCATACCCTGGCAATAGCCAGCCTAGCTGCAGCCATCAGAATCATAAAGAGACGCGCTGCTGCTGAATTATCATCTTTATATCTCAACATAATTTCAAGATCCGTAAGTGGATGATCCAATCTTATTTTAGAATGAAGTATTTGCTAGATTTTCTTCCAATACCCACTCAATTCTGGACATTCCATACACATATGTTTTAAATTAGCAGCATATAGTCCACATTTTGGACATTTTACCTTATCCCTCATCTTATTTCCCTGGGCCCATTTAGCTATTCTAGCCAGAGTGTAATACAGCATGCAAGTAATACGTGTTTGCTGGAGATGCAAACTGACAGAATGGACCTAGTTCTTAGCATAGCCTAAGACATGTTCAATCATTCTGGGTGAGACCATTGTCCCCAAGGTTTGAGTCCAGCGTTCCGCAACTTTCTCACTACCCGATGGTCTAAGACTATGTAGAAGAGCATACATTGAGCCAATGAGAGATTTAGACTCCCCCCCCCATAAATACAATCCCAAACTGTTGAATGTTTTATTTCTTTTGCCGCCACATTTGAAGCCAGATAATCCTTAATATGCAAATATTTGAAAAAGAAATGGGCTGGAAGTTTATAGGCCAGTCTTAAATTTTCAAATGATTTAATCCCTCAATCATTATATAAATCACCCAGGCAATTTACCCCATAGTTCGCCCAAATTTTACCTGCCTGATCCTGAAACACCTCAGGAAAATTGGGATTCCCCCACAATGGGTAGTTTTTATGGAATATCGGTAAATTACACCTAGTAGACATTGCTTGCCAAATATATACAATAGCCTTGATGATCTTAAATTTTACCCTTTTAAAATAATTTGGATCTCTAATTCCATATAAAAATGTATCCCTCTGGTTAGAAAAGATACAATTTAAGATCAAAACGTCTTTGAGGATTTCCATCTCTGTTGACGGCATGCCCCATATCAGCTGTTTGTTGCTCTGCTGCACCAAAGAGAGCGGTCTATGATGATCATTTAACAAATAAAGATATTTCTTCTGATGTCTCAGATAAGCAATTAACAAGCACTGCTTCCAATTGCAACAAGGTTATGGGTCCTTATTCAATGGTTGTAAAAGCTCAGATACATGCAAACTCAGTGTGTTTCTCTTTCCTACCTTCTCAAATAAGCCCTGCCCCTTGGAATTGGAGCAGCAACTTTCTCCTGCTGTTAGTGTAGTCCAGAATGTATTAAGCCTTAATTTAAGTGGCAATAGTTCTGTAATATAAGTAAAGTAAAGCACCTTTATTCGATTAACAGAACCATCAAAGCAATAAAAAATCTTCAATTACATTAATAAATATATATAAATGGAATAAAAAACAATCTATATAAAGTGCAATTTCAACAGTACATTCAATGATTTATAAAGTGCAATTCTCTAAAATTCTCATCATAAAGTGCATTTTTAATTGATTCTAATTTTAGCATCATATAGCAGATATTTATATGGACCTGCAATCATTTGATTATAACACTATAAATTCACAATTCCTAAATACATTACTAATCATGGTCATTGTAAAATATAGGCATTAAAACATCTACATGGTCCTTGGTTCAGAAAATACATTTTTCCTAAGATGTTTCATTATACTTGTAGGTTAACTTTTTAGCTATATAATACTTATTACCAAGGAATGCAAACATGAATAAATAAAATCAGTTCCTGGGCAAGACCTAGCGTCATATGTTAGCATATTCCCTCACTTGTTAGAATTTTAAACCTCGTTTTAATCTGATAAAATTGGCTGATAGTAAGAATCTACTCAATCCAAATACAACCAGCCTAGAGGTATCTGTTTTGAGGATGTGTAACATTTAAATGTACTGTCTAAGACCAAGATTCCTACCCAAGGGGATAATACATTTTTTCCTTGGGGTTTCATAACAAGTACAAAAAAATAAGACATGAGCTAGGTCTTCTTGTCTACCGGAGGCACACTCAGTGCAAATGGAATCGTTACCCTCATCAGCCCTTTTTCCCCACCTAGACGTGAATTTCTTTATTTGCAAGGTAACGTATCTAAATTTTAGATACAATACTTTGGCTAGAAGGGGCTCAATATCGCCCATAAAGGGCTCGAAGAAGGGACTTATTTTAAAGCTTAAAAACTGATTAATGAGTGAGCCATAGCCAGAGCTTACTACAATACTTTGATCATTGTAATTCCTGTAATATATATTTTGGGAAAACTCTCCTTTGCCCTAGTAGTCTGGCATTGTCTTCTCCAAAAACAATAATACATGTTAGGCACTCATCCACCACGAAGTCAGGGCAGGATGTCCCAAGTACTGACCAATTAGACATTTAGGGCCAGATGTAGATCGCCAATTACCGGTCGGTAACGGCCGATTTCGGCCGTTACAGACCGGTAATTGGAATTTGAGATGTAGGGGGCCGAATTTTACCGAATAGGTAAATTTACCGATTCGGTAAATCCAGATGTAGCTTGCACTTCAAAGAGTGCCACAGGCCCTTTAGGAGTCGGTATTTATTTTATCCTATTGGGTGGTAAAATACCGAATTCCAGTGTACATGCACATCTGTGCATGTACACCTATGCCATGTGACACACAGACATCCCTCGGGCTCTGAGCTGCAAAACCCTGTTGGAGTGCTGCTGAGTACTTTTGGACCTTTGACCCGTTTTTATCGGCGACTCGCGGAACCCGCTTTGCGGGTCCCGCTTCGTGGCAAGGACAGGGCGCCACTTTAAAGAAACCTACTGGGGTGTTGAAGGGCAAAGCAGGGCTGCGAGCAGGAGCAAGGACTCGATGTTCCAGGAGTCCTTGCTGGCCAATTAAGACACCTGGCCCGCTCTCCCTGCCAGCCCCGCCCCCTGAGCAACGGACCACGGTAAAAGCACACCTCTGCCAATTTGAAGTGGAATCCCTCGGGCTCTGAGCTGCAAAACCCTGTTGGAGTGCTGTTGAGTACTTTTGGACCTTTGACCCATTTTTTATCGACGACTCGCGGAACCCGCTTCGCGGGTCCCGCTTCGTGGCAAGGACAGGGTGCCACTTTAAAGAAACCTACTGTAGTGTTGAAGGGCAAAGCAGGGCTGCGAGCAGGAGCAAGGACTCGATGTTCCAGGAGTCCTTGCTGGACAATTAAGACACCTGGCCCGCTCTCCCTGCCAGCCCCGCCCCCTGAGCAACGGACCACGGTAAAAGCACACCTCTGTCAATTTGAAGTGGGATCCCTCGGGCTCTGAGCTGCAAAACCCTGCTGGAGTGCTGCTGAGTACTTTTGGACCTTTGACCCGTTTTTTATCGACGACTCGCGGAACCCGCTTCACGGGTCCCGCTTCGTGGCAAGGACAGGGCGCCACTTTAAAGAAACCTACTGGGGTGTTGAAGGGCAAAGCAGGGCTGCGAGCAGGAGCAAGGACTCGATCTTCCAGGAGTCCTTGCTGGCCAATTAAGACACCTGGCCCGCTCTCCCTGCCAGCCCCGCCCCCTGAGCAACGGTCCACGGTAAAAGCACATCTCTAATTGACCTAATTGCTTGCTACTTAAGTAAGTTACTCTACCGCTCCGCGGGAGCGAGCGGGAGCGCCCGGGGCTAAGCCCGGGCAAAGGGCGGGCCCTCTGTGGCCCTCAGAGGCCTGAGGAGACTGGACTGGGCATAACCCCTTGATCGTTTCGTTTTAGTTTTATTTTTACCTCGTGTAAGTTTAAAGCAAGTCAACCCTGTTTTAATATTTAATACTTAAGCCGGTTGTTTCTTTACAAATGTCATTGCCACCCTTAAGTACAGACATAGCCATGTCGGACAAGTTAGGGGGTACGTTTAACGGAACCCTGGACAATTATTTTATAAAGTCTGCTGGTGATGTCCCCAAGGAAGTTGCTTTAGCAGAGCGACGAGCGGAACGCCGTCGTTCTGTAGAAAGTCTGAAGAATAGGTTAGTGCCACAGTCACCCTTACCTGTTGTCTCTATCGATGAAGGGAGCAAAAATGGTAATGAAAGTTTACTGCTATTGGATAGCCTGCCTCTAGTATTTAGAGATTGTCCGTCGTCACCCAGTACTTGCCCTAAGTTAATTGCAAATGGGCTCTCGCCCTCCAATTTCAATAGTACTCCTAGCATAACCAAGGTACTGATCACTCCTGCACCTATGCCATACATAAATACACGGAACAGGGCAAAAAAAATCACTCCGCCACCTAGAAACTATGGCCCACCCCCTACTAAAAAAAGGCGGAAAAGGGGGGAAATCCACCAACAAAAATTGAGCCATTCTGACTTTGGCAAAAAGGCAAAGATTACCACTAGGAGTGAAAAGGTCCCAATAGCTGCACCTGAGGTTACAAATTCAATGCCCCTACCGTTAGCTAACACACACACAGATAGGGAGGCTAGTACTGATTCCTGCCCAGATGCCATTGTGCCTCAAGCAGTCCAAAACCTGGTCACATTGGATAGCATTGAAAGTTTAATTAGGAGCTATTCCCTAGCAATTTTAGAGAGACAGAATAAGGTGGAAGAAAGACTAGGGAAAACTGAGCAGGAACTGGGAAACAAGGAAGTCTCTACTAGCACAGCTGCAAATAATGCTACACAAATTACTACACTGTCTACCCAACCCACTACATCTGTCCCGACTCCTGCTGCAAACACGAATATAATTAACTTAAAACCCATTGACAATAAAAATGATAGACAACATAATCCACCTCTCAATCTGCCAAAATCCAAACCTGACCAGACTTCGGCTGCCCTAGACAGTAAACCATCTAAGGGCCTAGGTAATGCACTACCGAGGAGACCACTAAGGGAAGCGGAAGGCACTAGGCATACCCGGGGGAGACCAAACCGGGCCCCACTTCCAGAACTTCCACCGGAAGCAGTGCCTTTCGTTGTAGTCCTTACAGGGGTCCCTGTGTTGGAAGAAAATAAGCGGGAAGGCTTTGCCCAACTGAAGAACAAGATCATTCACTGGCTTAGGCTAAATAGGCCAATCGCAAGCAACATCAACGGCGACATTGCACACGTTGGCCGCACCCAGTGGTTGGGAGGCAGACCTAAGGATATTGAGGGTGATGTGGTGGTAGTGAACTTTAGGGACCCTAATTCTGTTCACTTTATTCTAAATTGGCCTCCAGGTAATACTAATAATCGCATTATTCCCCGACCACTGACGTACTTTTATCCAAGATCAGTGGTTTTTCCATCCCAGCACCAACCCCCTCAATATATGCAAACACAAGTTCACCCTCCAACTACACGGGACGTCAGGAACTCTCTATATGCGCCTTATCCTTTGTTGGTCCCTGATCCCTATGGGTGGAACCTTGTACCAACTAGGTCCAACTTTACCTCCAATAGGAGAATGGACCATTTAAAACCATTCACGCCATTGGAGACCATAAATAGGTTTGACATTTTTAACGGCCTAGATGATTGTGATTGACGCCTTGTGAGTTCAGGGGATGATGGAAGTGATATTCATTCCCTCAGTATGGATGGCATTGATATTGGAGCGGACGGGATGGGGACTCCTGGGGCCAACTTTTCAACCACTGCAATACTCTTAAGTAGTCCGATTGTAAGTACAGAATCGGCAGCCCCGAGATTGATGGATAATAGCCAGAGGCCCACGGGGTGCGACGAGCATCCAGGCCCCATAAGTACATATGGGGTAGGTTGCTCGCGATATAACTTGGCCCTAATGGTACCCCCCAATGAGTCTGATGATTGGGGATCCTTGGGTTATTGCCAAGACCAAGCTACAGGAGTTATCCCAGGGTGTCTAACTGCAGCAAACCCATCAATGGCCAGTATGACATTGAGGGATGAAAGCGTTAGAAGGGAGAGTGGAAGAGGTCCTAATGCTCTAGGTGCAGCAGAAGAAATGTTGACACGTATGCCAACAACTGAGGAGACAACACTGGTGGCTCTACCTGCGACTCTGGTCGATGCGATGGAGCCTCTAAGGTTAGTCTCCTGGAATATAGCTGGAGTTTCGAAGAATCTAAGGGACCCCGAATGGGCAGAATTCATTGATACCAATGATTTATGTCTGCTGCAGGAGACCTGGGCGGTGGTAACGCCTCATAGGCTAGGGTTTAAATATTTTGGAATAGGCGCCACCCCATCCAAGAGCGGAAGGCCCTCTGGGGGCCTATTAATTTGGGTGAAAGTTAATTTGAGGGTACAGATTGAGGTGGTAGACGCAAATTCTCTTGATATATTAGCGCTAAGAATCACCACATGCGAAGGGAAAAAATTCCTTCTAATAAATGTTTATATTAGACCAACATCTCTATCAAAAGAATCACCCACACTAGCCAAATTAGACTCTTTTCTAAATAGATTAGATGGCAAAGATAATCATGTTATTTTGGCTGGCGATCTAAATTGCAATTACGAACCAGTCCTGGGGCTCAGCGACATTTTCGAAGATGAAGATCAAGCTAACAAAATTCCAGCACTGGAGAACGCCAAACCGGTTAAATGCTCGGTTTTGGCTGTCCAAATAACAAAATTATGTGCGGAGTACTGTCTCAAGGCCTGTAATGGACGGCTTCCGTCTGACAATCTGAAAAAACCTACTTTCAGTAGAAATAATTACAGGAGCAATTTAGATTTTGTGATTGTATCTATTCCTATTTGGCCGAGTATCCTGGACCTTGAGGTAAAGGACAGGTTAGAAAGCGATCACTTTCCCCTGAGCCTTTCAATAGAAGCTTCCTTGTTTCAGGGAGTAGCGGGTACACCACTTGTAGATGCATATAATGGAGATAACACTGAGATACATATCAGCAACAATAGACGAGTCCTCAAATGGCCTTTTATATTGGACCATAGTGAGATCTTGGCTGATATATACACACTTTTTGCAGGGACCTTTGGCTCATACGTAGGCTCCAATGTAAGCGAGGGAAACCCTACTTACTTAATGTCACTGCACAAATTTTTTTTTATGATTTAAAAATGTTAGTTACCAAAATGCCCAAGAAAAACCAACAAAAGATACAGAATCTGTCCCACAGTAAACCATGGTATGACAGAATCTGTAGGGAAGCCAAAAGGGTGCTTATATCGGCTATCAAATCCAAGACCTTATCTGATATAAAAATAACAAGGAATAACTATAAGACAGTACAAAAGGCTTCTAAAAAAGCCTGGGAGGAAGAAAAATGGGCTGACATGCTGCTAGCTGTTAAAACTAATGATAGCGTAGGTTTTTGGAGGTTAGTAGCTAATGGGAACCATGTAGGTAGAGTGGTCAAGGACGTCCATTTGGACGAGCTAACATGGGTCAACCATTTCACTAACCTCTACAAAAAGTATGATGATGCCCAATCCGATGTGGATGCCCCACATCTTGTGTACCCAATTGATTTCCTGGACTTTACACTAGCCGAAACAGAGATGGCAATTAATCTAGTAAAGACTGGCAAAGCTCCAGGTTTGGATAAGATCCCTGGTGATTTATACAAACATGATCTAACAGTTTGGGCACCATATATAAATGACTTGTGTAACATGTTATCCCTTAGCTTAGATTTCCCCGAAAGTTGGAGGGGGGCTGAAATTGTTTTAATCTTTAAAAAAGGGGATCAGATGGACCCCTCTAATTACCGGCCAATCAGCCTGATGGATATTCTCCAGAAAATCTACTCACGACATATATTAACTCGTGTCAGTGACTGGATGGAGGAGAATGCAATCTTAACTAAATTTCAAGCTGGTTTCCGATGCAAAGTAAGCACAATAGACCAGATATTTAGATTCTGCTGTCTTTATTGGAAATATGTACATATTAAAAAGGGACATCTATACGTTGCTTTCGTCGATTTGAGAGCAGCGTTCGACTTAGTGCTGCGCAATCTTTTATGGAAAACATTGAGTGTCGTAGGGTTGCCAAATAGCCTATTGGTCCAGATAAAAGAACTGCACGAAGGGAATTTTGCGAAAATCCGATGGGGCCCAAATGGGGAACTTACCCAAAAAATTCCTATCGAGCGTGGCGTTCGCCAAGGCTGCGTATTGGCCCCTACACTTTTTTCCCTTTTTGTGAACGACATCCCTACACATCTAGAGGGATGTATAAACGATTCACCAAAACTGAATGGAGAAAGGGTAACATCACTATTGTTTGCAGACGACACTATCCTGATTTCCCAAACTAAGAAAGGTCTCCAGGCACTACTTAATTCTTTTAGTGATTATTGTAGTAAGAAAGGACTGGAGATAAATGGGAAAAAGACAAAATGTATGGCCCTCAATCCACCGAAAATTGACAAAGGATGTCTAACACTGAACGGTGTTAAATTAGAATCGGTCTCACATTTTTCTTATTTAGGGGTTACTTTAGACTCTAATTTTTCTTGGAGAGCCCAAATGGAAAAAAGTAAGCTGGCATTCACTCAGAATGTAAAGCCAATTCTTAGGAAACAAAGTTTGAGTACTAGTAAAGCAGTTTCTCCGGTAGTCGAGCTTTTTAAATTCAAGGTTCAACCAGCAGCGTTGTACGGTGCAGAAATTTTGGGGCCAGGGTCAAAAGACACTTTTCGTGTTCTGGACAATAACTTCATGAGAAGTCTGGTAAGGGTCCCAAGAAGCACTCCCTTAGTGCCACTTGAATTGGATCTAAATGTTAAAAGAACTGACCATTACACCATAATCCGCCCACTGATGTTATGGGTTAGATTGTGGCGGGTGCCTGAATTGCAGGATTACAGGGATGGTCTAAAAGAAATCATGGGGTTTGATAATTCAATAACTATCCCATGGTTAAAACATATTAAAATTTGGCTTACCAAAATAGGTTTAAAACATTTTTGGGAGAATCCAGAACATCTATCGTTAACCCAAAACTAACACTAAAAAGAGCCTTTTGGAATTTCATGGTTAATATGGCAACAAATGCTTTGGCTGCCGGAACCTTGGTAACAAATGTTCTCAGCTTCAAGGACGAACCACTATTTGACACTTTTCTAGATGAGATAGAGCTCCCACTTGCTAAAACTCTATTCTTAAAATTAAGATATGGAAATCTCTTGACCAAAACAACCTTAGCACGTTGGTCAAGGAGGTCTAATGCTTCATCCCTGGAGGCTGACGAAATTTGTGCCATGTGTGACTGTAGTCAGATTGAAAACGAGATTCACATCTTCTTTTTTTGCCCCGCCTATGCATTGGCTAGAATAAGATGGATCAAACCACTATGCCTATTGTTAGGCCTGAGATCATGCAACCAGGCACTGAGAATACTCAAAACTAATACAAATCAAACAATAATATTTAGTGTTAGTCGATTCTTACACTCATTCTTTTTCCTAAGGAAAAAAAAGGGGCAACAGTTATAAATGAAGTATATCCCTAAAAACAGAATTAGAATGTGCCCTAGTAAATACAGGGGGATATTTGGTATATCCAAATGGTTGTGCTTAGATTTATTTGTATTAAGAAATGTATTTTTTACTGATGTTTTAAAAAAAAATCTTTTTTTTTTTTGTTGACAAAATGTTTATATTAATGTAATGAATTGTGCTGTGACTCTTTTATGGCATTTATGCCGAAATAAAGAATTTGAATGAATGACACACAGACATGCCCTTAGGGCATGTATGTGTGCCACATGGCACACAAGCCTGCAATGGGGGTGCTACAGGGTGTCAAAAAAGTGACACCCCGTTCCCCCTGCCAGGATTCGGTATTTACCGATTCGGTAAATACCGAATCGGTATTTCCAATTGATTCCGATGGGCTTTAAGGCCCATAGGAATCAATGGAAAATACTGATTCGGTATTTACCGAATCGGTAAATGCCAAATCTTACAGAATCGGTAATTGAAAAAGAAAAATTACCTACATCTGCCTACTTCCAATTTACCTACTCTTAAATACCGAATCGGTATTATTCGGTATTTAAGAGTAGGTAAATCGGAATTACCTACATCTGGCCCAAAATCTTTTTTCCAATTTCCATAATGAGCTGTGTCCATTTATATCCAAAATGAACTCAAACACTTCTGAAGGTAAATTCTGATACACAATTAGTTTCAGACCCAAGCCACATAGAGGAAAAGCAATTGAATAATTCCTTAAAATCTGATGATCCATCCTTTTTTGCAAAATATGATTCAATTGAATCAGAGGCAGGTTTATTACCTAAAATAAATCATCAATCCATCAATACTGGACTATGGGGTAATATGCTGAGCACAAAGGATGCAATTACGGCTGATTTAAGCTTCCATTCGGATAAATTAAACATTCAGGTAGAGTTGCTCAACACCCTTGGTCTTCACATAGCAGGAGTCATTTCCAAATTACCTAATCTAACTAATTTGGTGGTTATAGCTCAATCTGATGTAAACAATCAATTATTACAATGTACCTGTGCCCATATATTAGACAAGGTTTCAGATCTTCCAGAAATAGGAGCACTTGTGGATGGAGTTCAAAAAATGGCCTCCAATCTGAGTTCAAGCCCAAGAAGGGTACACTGCCACAAGATTGCACAAGTGTTCAAAGTGTCCCCCCAGTTACTCATTCAGTTGATTGCATTGATGTTCAGTCTAGGCGATGAGCTGGCCCCCAGTGGAGTACAGTGGACCTCCAATAGAAAAATCAGGCAACTCAGTTAATTTAGAGACAGCTATGGTGGAGGAAAGGTTTGAAAACACCCTTTTGGTGGAGGAAGGGACTGATTTTTAAGCATTGCCTACCCTAGGTGTCCCTACCTCTCTTGACTGTGCTAATGAGCAATACGATCTCACAAAATTAGCCAGGTAGAAAGCTAGGAATAAAATTTAGAAATCCTATGTAGCTTCTGCCAGGACAGAGGCAAAATATATAGACTGCTTTCCTATGTTTAAATGTAAGGGACATCTTAATCAGATCAGCACCAGAGATAGAGATAATGGAGACTTCCCCCATTTAAAACCAGGGAAGTTCACCTAACTTTCATCCTGGGCTTCAATTAGTGGGATGGCCAAAAAATGATTAGGGGGAGAATGTATTTAATCCAATAAATAATTAGGAGGCCTGCCAATAAAATATCTCTACTGTACTAATGGAGTCATTTGTCAGCAGGGAAAATGGGCACCTTAATACATCAAAGAAAGATGGCAGCATAATAAATTCTACAAATATATCAGTGTAGAATTTAGTGAAGGCACCCAAAGCTAGCCCCATTGTCACCAATTCAAGCAACAGAGTAGATGTAGGATAGAAAGGGGAAGAGCAACTGCTGAAGGCTTAGCAACCCTCCCTGTGAGAGAACTGTAATAAATCAATGGTATATGGACAGTGCCCATGTTCGGATCATGGTATGGGGCCTATTGAAGGTTAAAGGCAACCAAATACCGATGTAGAGATATTTTCTCATCCTTTATATGAATCAAGAGACCATGATGACATACTTAATCAGGGTTATTTACAAACATTATTTATTTATTTATTTTAAAGGTTTTACATAGCGCTGGCCAGACCCAGGGGTATCAGAGCGCTTTACAGGAGTGTGAGGAGGTACAGTAATCAATACATTTGGTCAAAAACATTGCAACAAGAGCCAATATAAGGAAAGGAGATAAATACAAATGTTAATTACAAAAGTCAAATAATAGGCTCACGTGGAGAGAGACTAATTAGGTTAGGGTCGGTGTGTGGAGGTGAACAAGAGGAGATAAAGGAGGGTGATAAGGAGAGTGGGAGTTAGGAGAATGGGTGAATTGGAGATCAGTGGGAGGCCGCGCAGGAGGCTAGATGTCATAATTAAAAGTAGAGGCAGGCAAAGGGTGTTAGGGGGAGGGGAAGGGAGTAGCATGAGGAAGGGGAGTTAGGAGGGAGAGCGAGGGGGTGAGAGAGTTGGATGGCAAAGGGGGGAGCCTGGTGGGGCGCAGAGTGGGAGAGGTGGCAGAGGTAGGTATTGTTGACCCCAATATTTGTTGAGGAGAAACAGTTTGAGGTCTTTTTTGATGTTGATGTAGGAAGGGTTCAGCGTAGGTCTTTAGGCAGGGAGTTCCAGATAGAGGGAGCGTTACTGGAGAAGGAGCGAGCTTGTGTGCAAAGGGGGGATAAGAATGAGGGTGTTGGTGCTCCTTGTTGGTCGAGTGCAGCCTGCTTTGTGGAGTTTGTCTGAGAGGTAACTTGGGGTGTTTTATTGAAGAGCTTTGTGCGTGATACATGCAATCCTATAGGTGGATCTGCCTTTGATGGAGAGCCATTTAAGGGTTTTAAGTGCGGGGCAGATGTGGTCAAAACGTTTATAGTCAGAGATAAGTCTAGCAGCTAGGTTGGGCACAGATTTGAGAGGTGCAAGATAGACTTTGAGTGTTCCAGCGAGGATAGCATTACCATAGTCTATTCTCGACAGGACCAGCAATTGCACAACAGTTTTGAAGTCATCGATCAGGATGAAGGTTTTAATTTCCTTGAGTTGACGGAGAGTGAAGAATGCTCTTTCGGCTGTGGTTTTTATGTGGGAGGTAAGGGCAAGGCTATTGTCAATGGTCATGCCTAGAGATTTAACTGAATTGGAGGTGGTGAGAGAGCAGTTGAGATCATTTAGGTCAGATATCCAGTTTTGTATAGGGAGTGGGATGTTTTTAGGGTAGAAGAGAATGATTTCTTTCTTTTAGGGTTGAGTTTCAGATGATTTTTGTGGAATCATGATGTGAATTTGGTCAGGGTGTCATTGAGGTGTAGGAAAGACAACAGAGTGGGATTTAATCTTATAGTAGAGTTGAGTGACGTCTGCATTGAGGTGGTTGTTGATTCCTGCTTGTTTGAGAATGAGGTTGAGGGGTTCCATGAAGAGGTTGAAGAGAGCAGGGGAGAGAATGGATCCCTGGGGGACACCGAGGGGGATTGGAGTGGGGTTGGAAAGGCAGTTCTCGATCTTGGTTTGTTGGGTTATATGTTAGAGAAAGGAGGTGAATCAGTTGAGGACATGGCCATTGGCGCCAAAGCGGACTTTAAGAGTGTTAAGTAAGGCAGTGTGGTTAACAGTACCGAAAGCAGAGGAAAGGTCGAGGAGAATAAGTAGGCAAGACTCGCCATTGTCAAGTGAGTGACGAATGTCATCCACTATATTGAGCATGGCAGATTCTGTGCTGCATCCTTTTCTGAAGCCGGATTGCAGCGAGTCAAAGAGGTTGAAAGTGTTTATGTGATTATCCGGTTGGAGCAAGACACATTTTTCAAGGGCTTTGGAGAGAAGAGGGAGGTTAAAGATAGGTTGGAGGTTATTTGGGTCATTTGGATCTGCGTGGGATTTTTGCGGATGGATGTGATTTGACCCAGTTGGAGGGAGGAGGAAACACATCCTGAGGTCAAGGATGAGTTTATAATGGTAGTCCATAGTGGGGCAATGATATGTTTATGTTCTTGGACAAGTTTAGAGGGCATGGGGTCTTTGGTGGGAGAGGATGTTTTAAGCTTAGAGATGATGTTATAGACTTTGTGTTCTGTGACAGGGTGCAAATTATGCCAGGTGGCATTGTTTTATAGTTGCTGGGGAAGAAAAGTGTTGGATTTAGGTGGGAAGGAAATGGATGAGAAACGGGAAGGGACCTGGGGAGGATTAGATGGGGATGGAGATTCAGGACAAATGCCATAAGAAAGTAGTGGGTTGGGAGAGAGGGGATTTAAGAGGAAGGATTGATCTATTTCAGTGATTTTATCAGAGAAGAAATTATCAATTTCTTCGCATTTCTTGTTTGTGTCCATCAGCTCTTGTGGGGCAGAGGATATTTGTTTTTTGATGATGCTGAATATTTCTCTAGATCTATTTTTGGCCCTATCAAGCTGCATGCGGAAGAAGGAGGCCTTTTCATTGAGGATGTGTTTTTTGTAGTTGGACCTAGCAGATCGGAGGAGGGCTAGCTCTATCACACCTTTCCTCTGATGTCCTTGTATCTGTACAATTTAAAGGGGATCCATCTAAATTCTCAGGTGAATGCACTCTTACTATCTGCTCAAATACTGACATCCCAAATAAAGTATTCAAAATAAGTGTATTTTGCTGAATGGAGCATAGCGGTTAAGAGACCTGTCCTTCCAAAATGCCCAACTGTGTAGATTCCTGTGGACCCACCAAAAATTGAAGAACTTCCAACGATTACAAAGGTCAGCCCAAATCAGCCGAGTTCCTTGTTATGAGGAACAATGGTTCCACTTAATAACCCAGGTAAAATTTCAGGTCTTACAGCTAAAAATTTACCTTCAGGAGTACGTACTTGTAAACAAATCCCAAGAAAAATTATTTCAACGAAGACTGGGCCTGGCTTCTGGTCACTTTATCAAAAACAAAATATGGTGGCACGGATTGATGTTTGAATGATCTTGGCAAGCCGGTAAAGCCCATGAAACTATGGGGTCTATTAGGATGGTGGGTGGATAGCTGCCGCCGGTCCGGTGCTGGCAACCACCATACCGGTGGCGGCCATCCACCCGTGATCGAAACCCAAAAAAACGCCGGTCAGATTAGCATTGCAGTCGTGGCGGCAGCAGTGTGATTTTCCGCCTGCCACTTTTCCGCCGGTTGCAGTCCGCCTGCTTGCCTGGCAGGTGGAGATGGAACGCTACAATTGTGGCAGATCAGGGCCATGCACCGCCGGCACGATTATGATGCCGGTGGTAGCCAGCCTTTCCGCTGCGGTGGAACTGCCATGGAAAGGGTGATAGAGACATATTCCATGGGCCCATTGTGGGCCCCCAATGCGTTGGGGGAGTGTGAGACCACCTACATTTCGCTGTGCCAAGTGGCAGACCCTGTGCAGCGCCTGCCACGCAGTGCAGGGAGATGCAGGACATGCTCTTTTTAACATTACGCTGGTGTCGCTAGCAGCAGCAACCGTCTCAATGTTATTCACCAGAATCCGACCGCCGCGGTCGGATTCCGACTGCGGAGCATTCAAATTGGACTGGCGGTTATGCTGCGGTCTTTGCGGGCGGTCTTTTCCCGATACCATGGCGGTTAGGGAGGTTTTCCGACCACAATCCTAATAGACCCCTAAGTTCTTGGACTGTACATGGGTTGGCAAATTTCCTGGATGATACAGGTACTTTATCCTTTTCTACACACTTTCAATGTTTGATGTTCCAGGAAACATGGAAAGAACAAAAACTACCAATTACTGGCTACTAAGAATTCATCATCTCAGCCACATGGTCATCACAGCAAGGTCGAGCTAAAGAAGGTTGTTCACTTTACAGTACTACTGGTTTCGCTGTCAAGATTCAGGCAATTGATTTTCAATTGTCTTGGCTGCAATGTATTTAATTATGTTTTCATTCCCCTCCGATTCTGTTCAATATTTAGCACAAGGTCAAATATTAAAACGGATCAACTGTTCTCATTGTGAGAAATAATTAAAACTCTTAAACATCAATATCCAAATACAAGTTTAATCAACTATGGAGATTTTAACCTTCAGTAAATTACATCTAATTCATCTGATATGCCAAGACCTTTGATTTGTCTATCAGACATATGCAAAAATTAATGGTTCTACAACAAGTATCATCTACCTATAATCGAAAAAAAACTAGTCTGGCATTCAGACAAACAAGATGAAATACTGAAATTTGCAGAATCTTTAATTGGATCATGTACCTGTGACAAGGCAACTGAAGAGCTAATAATGGATAAATAGATGGTGATCTATAAATCTCAAGTCTACAAATTTGCACCAAAATGTGTTAAAATCTAAATCACTCGACCTAATAACAAAAAGTGGAACACGCCTGCACTTTTTCAACAAAAAAGGTTCTCAATAGAGCAACTAGGGTCATTTTCAGCCGGAAACAACTGTTAACACAAGGAGGGCCTATAGACAAGATTTATGGAAGGCTAAGATGGCTTAGCAGCAGGAATTATGGATTGGACTGTTAATTGCTAGTAAGGCTAAGAACTCCAAGGCTTTCTGGAGAATAATTAATGAACTTGAAAAGGGAGAGAATAGGGCATTTAGCAAAAATATTACAGAAAATTACTGAACATGTTATATCACAACCTTTGATGGTCCCTGTATTACCTCCACAGATCAATGTCATCCTGGAAAAAACAGCACCCCTTATTTTTGTTAAGCATTGCAGGTTAACAGAGTAGACAAAAGTGTACAGTTTCGAATGAGGCTAAGTTGCCAAACTGACTCTGTTGTGTTACTGAGTGTGGCTTCTCTAAAGAAAGAAGAAGTATTCACCTTAATACGAAAGATTAGACCAAATGGGGCCCGGACCAAATGGTCTTCCAAACGCTATCTTTAGAGCAAATCTAGAATTGTGGGCGAAGATTTTGACTCCTCTGTAGAATGGGATTGTTCTCATAAATACAGTTCCTGAGACATGGCAAGGAATTATCGTGCAACCTATTTACAAAGGTGGTCCATCTGAAAATCCAACCAATTATTGATTAATACCTCTAAAAAATATTGAGCCAATGGTCTTTGCCACCGTGTTATTGGAGGATCTGATAGAGAGGTCAGTGGCTAAGTATCTAATTCCATTCAGTCATTCAGGCTTTCGTAAGGGCCAATCCACAGTTACCAAACTACTGACCCTAACCCTGCTAGCGAAAAGTGTAGTTCTAAAAAAACAAAATCTCAAAGCAGCATTTCAGTCTGTCCCATGAGCCATGCTATAGAAAAAGCTAGTAGGATGGAGCAGTCCTCGGAAACTATTGGACACAGTTATTCTACTATTCACAAACACCTGGGTTCATGTCAAATGAGGGATGGTCTCATTCTGACTTGGCGAAAGAGAACTTTTAATGGGATAAAAACAAGGATGTATACATTGCTCTATGTTTATTTAATCTCTTCATGGCAGATTTGTATCAGCAGTTGGATATGATCAATGCCCATCCACCTAAATTTGCAAATTGCCATTTAAAATATTTACAATACATGGATGTAACGATTCTACATAGTCAGACCACTATAGGTCTACAGCGACTAATTGATTCTTTTTAAGAATATACAGTTATGAATTGTCTTGAACTAAACCCTAAGAAAGCTGGGCGAATATTGATAGAGTTGTCCTTACCCAAGACAAGAGCATGGTTTGCTAGAGGGAAGACAATGGATGTGGTTAGGAGCTAAAGGATATGAGAGTTCTTACAATGATAAGGTCTCTTTTAAACGTCTTTTTAATGTTTTAAGAGTGTCCTCTATCTTTGATTTTAAATTTCTATGGGACAAACTTAGATGACAATCATATGATCATCTGGTGAAAATCGTGAGCGCTAAACTGATTCCATCCTTAGCTTATGGTTCAGTTATAGTTAAAGAGAAGGACGCCAAATTACTGGACTTACTTCAGATTAAAGCATGTAAATCGTTTTTTATGATTCCAAATGATATTGGTCAAGCTGGAGTTCGTTCGGCGTTAGGTCTACAAAGCTAAGTCCTAGCAACGCAGGCGGGGTTTATTAAATGTATGCATTGTCTATCTTTATCTGACTCAGGCTCTCTTGCGAATATGTGTTGCCAGGAAATAAACCATTGACCTATGTTGGTGCTTGGAGATCGTATTTATCCAACTGTTTCTAGAGTTTTGAGTTGCAGTCTGAGTTTCAGGAAATGACTAGAGCATCTCTTAAAAAAAAGTTTGAACTGGAAAACAAAAGTACTCTCATTTACTGCTGACATTGATACTCTGGCAGCAAAGAAGCATGCTTGGACGGTTATAAATTCATTTGATGAACTGGAAATTCAGCCCTATATGTCTACATATTTTCCTTCATGCAGGAGGAATATCATCGTAAAACAACTTCTCAGTATATATCCAACGAATCATGGTATACAAAGCTGGATACAATAAGGGACATCTAACTGCTGAAGACTTTGTGGTTATATTCAAGAAACTTTTTTACATATTGTTTGTGTCTGTCCTCATCTCCTGTGGCATGTCATATTCTTTTAAAGCCATTGTTTTTAATAGCAGGAGTGAGAACATATTGTCAAGCTATTAAGCTCTGTTTATTGGGCAAATTAATTCAAGTCAAGTCAAAGGAGCTTTATTTCGATATAGTTATATCTTTAAAAGCAGACAGAGTAAAAAAAGCAATGACATTTATCTAAAGCAGCTCGCAGTTTAGAATAATAAGAAGCTAAAAAGTTAAAAAGTTAAGAAGTTAAGAACCCCCCCCCCGTGAGCATGTTTATCTAAAAGAAACGCTACATAACGGTTGGGTAATAAGTTAACTAAGACAGTCTCTGCAACGAGACCTAATTAAACAATTTGCTTAAGCCACTTTGACCTTATGCGCCAAGTCCACCCTAGGAACTTGGCTACAGCACTAACATTTAAAACACAGGTATCAGTCTGGAGAATCCTTAGTGCATCAGCACACCGCCTAGCCCCCAGTATCGAGCATACTGGCTTGATCCATTTACGACGAGGCAATTTATAGGCGGGGCATTCGAAGAACATATGTCCAATGGATTCTGGCCTGGTGGGGCAAAAAGGGCAAGACGAAAATGTTTGGTATGGCGGCTTCCAGCGGGAGGTCAATTCCCTGGTTGGCAAAGAACCAGTTCTAAATTTGAAAAATAACGCTCTGTCCCAGGGAATTAGAATAATGTCCAGATAAATCTCGCGTAGTGGGACATCCTTGATTAACAAGAAGGACCTGGTAGCTCTACACAAGTTTGTTTTGCTGTTCCTTTTCTCAGTAATCCAGGACCAGTACATTTTCTTAAGTGTTGACTTGGGTGGGGCGGACCTCTGTTCCCATGACTCGCCCAATCCTAGGTTCAAAAGGAGAGCTTTAATGTCTCTGAGCCACCTGACTTTGGCCCAACTCGGTGAGTCCAGAATTTCCCGTAGGCCCTCTGCATAACTGGTGAGAGCCTTAACCCTCCAGATGCGGGCCCACAAAAGAAGGGGGCGAAGCCTTGCCTGGTCCTCAATGGAACGACAAACCAAGTCCAATTGGAGCGGAATAGTAGGGGCAGATGCTTGGAGGCTCATGAGATTTCTGAAGAACTTGTTTTCTGACAGGGTGAGCTGACTCATGTTCAATGCTCCCCAAAGTTCAGCACCATAAAGCGCCGAGCTAACCCCTCTTGCAGCATAAATCTCAAGGACCGTACCTATAGGCTTCATTGAGAATGCCCTCTGCTCTTTCAGCAATGTTCCAGCGATTCTCTTATGGTTAAGGAGCATTTTGTTTAAATGGCTATGAGTTTGAGTTTGAGTGTGAGTAGAGATTTGTAGAGCGCATAGCTACCCTCGGGCATCCCAGCGCTAACAAGACCAAGTATTCCAAGGGGAGGGGGGTGGATTTAAGGGAAGAGCCAGGATTTTAATTGTTTACGAAAGGAGAGGAGGTTGTGTTCTCTCCTCATGGCTACTGGGAGGGTGTTACATAGTTTTGGTGCGTTGTATGCAAACAAGCGGCCGCCGGATCTGGACTTTTTTATTCTAGGGATACTGGCAAGGGCGAGAGAGTCAGATCTCAGGTTTTTGATGGACTGGTGGGGTTTCATAAGGGATCGGAGGATTGGGGGGCCTTTATCGTGCATTATCTTGTGGGAGATGCACAGCGTTTTAAAGGTGATTCGCTCTTTCACTGGAAGCCAGTGAAGGCTTTTGAGAGCTGGTTTCGCCGAGCATCTAGCTTTGGTTCCCGTTAGGATTCTAGCTGCCGCGTTCTGAGCCACCTGCAGTCTTTGAACGACTGATGCCGGGGCTCCCAGGTACAAGGTGTTACCGTAGTCTAACCTGGAGTTAACCAGGCCCTGCATCAGTAGCTTCCTAGACTGGAAGGGGGTCAGGTGGAGGATCTTTCGGGACATGCGAATAAGGCCAAGGCAGGTCCCTGAAGTTTTTCTGGCCTGAGTTTTAAAGTTAAGGTCCTGGTCAATCCAAATGCCTAGACTTTTGACCTCGGTTTTTGGGGTTGGGTGAGTTCCCATGCAGGGTGGCCATGAGAGGTTAGTTGGGAGTTTGTTAGGATTACCTAGGAGAAGGATCTCCGATTTGTCTCCATTCAGTTTAAGTCGGGAGTCACACATCCATTGGGAGACTCTTTCTAGACACCTGGAGAGATTTCCTAGGCTGGTGTTTGATTGGTTGATGGAAACCACCAGCTGAGTGTCGTCAGCGTACATTACTGTTTTGACACCGAAGGGAGTGATAATGTCCTCAAGGGGGGACATATAAACGTTAAAAAGCGTGGGGCTCAGGGAGGAGCCCTGGGGAACCCCACACTGCATAGGTAGAGCCTTGGACGTGGCAGTGCCATCGGACACCTGAAAGGTTCTTTCCTCCAGGAAGGATTTAATCCAGGCAAGGGCAGAGTCGGTGACTCCAACTAGACTTAACCGGTGGACCAGAATATCGTGGTCCACCGTGTCAAAGGCGGCGCTCAGGTCGAGGAGGATCACTGCCACTGATCCTCCTGCGTCTATGATGTTTCTCGCCTCTTCGACCACTGCCAGAAGGGCAGTGTCGGTGCCTTGCCCCGGTCTGAAACCAGTCTGAGAGTCACGTAGTAGATGATTCGTCTCCAAAAAATTGGAAAGTTGCTGGTTTGCTATCTGTTCGGCCACTTTGCTGATCCCAGGGAGGAGCGAAATGGGTCTGAAGTTGGAGGGGTCGGTGGGGTCAAGGTGGGGTTTTTTCAGGAGAGCTTTGACGGTAGCTTTCTTCCAGTTAGCCGGAACAGAGCCCTCTTTAAAGGAGGCATTGATTAGGTTGGTAATAGTAGGGGCTACAGTGGGGGCTACCAGTTTTAACTTACTGATGGGAGCTGGGTCCGATGGAGAGCCACTTTTCACAGTTTGCAAGGTGGCTAGGAAAATATCCGTAGTGATCAGAGAAAAGGCTCGTAGGAGTGGAGCTTCTGGATGGAGGGGTGGTGAGATGTCAGAGTGAGGGGAAGTGGGGATCGGGAGTGAGGTCAGGATTTTTTCGATTTTTTCGGAGAAAAAATCGGCCATCTGATTACATCTAACGCCCTCTGGGTCCGGAGGGGGTAGGGGGTCTTGGATTTTTGTGAGGAGACGTACAATGCGATAGGTTTCCTTCGCAGAATTTGCTGCTGCTGCTATCTTTCCTTCAAAGAAGGTAGCCTGTGTAATTTTTATGGCATTTTTATAGAGCTTAATGGCTGCTCTGTACTCATTTTTGGATTCCGGCGACCAAGTTTTTCTCCATAAGCGTTCAAGTTTTTTGCATGTCTTTTTTTGGTTTCGTAATTCTTGAGTGAACCATGCTGATTTAGTCGTTTTCTTGGTGCTGGGGAGGTGTTTGAGTGGCAAGGTAGTTTCTAGGGATTTGTTGATCCACTCATGCAGTTGAACGTCTGCTTTAGAGGGGTCTTGGTCAAGTACGGGTATAGAGGAGGAAAGGGCTTGGACCCAGGAATTTATGTCCAGTTTATTCCATGGGCGAGAGGGGGGTTGGGGTGGAAGTCTGTCAGGGGCCTTAGTCGCTAGCTGTAATTTGAAAGGGACCAGGAAGTGGTCTGACCAGGGAAAGGGGATGGGTGAATGAGTTGTTAGTCT
This sequence comes from Lissotriton helveticus, assembly GCF_964261635.1. Taxonomy (NCBI): domain Eukaryota; kingdom Metazoa; phylum Chordata; class Amphibia; order Caudata; family Salamandridae; genus Lissotriton; species Lissotriton helveticus. Next base: position 389,055,649 of record NC_136058.1, on the reverse strand, counting down.
CGGGAGGTTGGAAAATACGGGGTCCAGCAGGTGTCCCTTGATGTGGGTGGGTAGGCTGTTTAGTAATTCGAGACTAAGGGAGCTCAAGTCTGCTTTTAGGTCCGCGGCAGGTTTGCTAGCGGGGTCGTCGAAGTGGAGGTTTAAATCTCCCAGGAGCGTGAAATTAGGGGATAGGCAAGCGAGGGAGGAGATGGAGTCAATAAGAGAGTCATTAAAGCGTCGTACCGGTCCCGGTGGACGGTAGACTAGCAACCCTGAGAGGGTGGTCGAGGGCGGCCGGTGGATGGGGAAAAAAACATTTTCGCAGTCTAAAATAGGGCTATCTTTGAATTGGCAGGAAAGGTAATCTCGGTATACGACCGCTATTCCTCCCCCGATACCTACGGGTCTGTTGTGGAATTTTATGAGGTACTCCGGTGGGAGGAATTGTATAATGTCCGGTTCTGAACTGGCTGTGAGCCAGGTTTCCGTGAGGAAGAGTACTTCAATGTCCGAGTCCCTTAAGAGTAGATTAATTTCAATTCAATTGAATATCCCACTTCATGGAGTCGACCAGACGAATCCCCAAATAGTCAAACTCCCTAGTACGTTCCAGAGGGACGTTATCCAGCAATGGTGGTGTACCCAGTTTTTTGGGGGGATTTAAGATGAGATATTTGGTCTTATCAGTGTTTATTTTGAGTCCCCTCAAGTTACAGAAAAGCTCAAAGCTGGACAACAAGCGCTGAAGACCAACGGGTGACTTTGAGATCAGCAGAGTGTCGTCCGCGAATAGAAGGGTGGGTACAAGCTGCCCAGCTAAACGGGGAGCGTCAGCAGGAGCTGACAGCAGATGGTCAACTACCCCGTTTATATAGAGGGAGAAAAGAGTGGGAGCAAGTACGCAACCCTGGCGGACTCCTCTGCCAACCTCAATACGCCCGGTCCTCTGACCCTGTGTCCCCCAACGCACCTGTGCAAAATTGGACGTCTGGAGCCTGACTATAAGGGACAGAAGGTAGTGAGGCATACCCAGCTCTTGTAATACCCTCCAGAGTTGTTGGCGTGGAACTAAATCGAACGCAGTACGCAGGTCAATGAAGGCTAGGTACAAGCTTCCCTTCCCTAGCACTACCACCTTCCAATACAACATCAATAGGCGCAGTGACTGTTCGATTGTTCCTGTGCCTGCCCTAAACCCGGCTTGGAAGACAGACAGGATATTATTGTCGTCAATCCAGTCCAGGAGTCGGCCCAATACGACTTTTCCAGCCACTTTTTGAGAGCAATCAATGAGACTAATAGGCCGGTAGTTTGCAGGGTCTTCTTGACTACCTTTTTTATAAATCGGGACAACCTCGGCGCCCATCCAGGAGTCAGGTAAGGGGGCACCTTCAGCAGAGGCATTAAGCAGGGATGCAATTAGGATTCCCCATTCGACAAGATTCTTCCAGAGCAAATCTCCCGGTATGCCATCAGGACCTGCGGCTTTAAAGGGGACTAAACTGGTCACAGCCCTTTCTACTTCCCTGGGCGTGAAAGGGGTCTCGCCACATTGGGTTGTGTCAGGGGAGGAGTCATTACCTGCAGTGTCTGGTTCAAGCCCTTCCTCGGCATTATACAACTTGGAGAAGTGGCTAAACCAGGCTTCTTCAGGAATGTTACAGGTAATAAGGGAATCAGTGGATCTCGATTTCTCCCTTATGAGGGTCCAAAAGCCTCTGGCATTCTTTTCCCCGCTAGCTATTTTTAACTTGGCCCAGAAAGCATCCTCCCAATCCCTACGCGCCTTAATTAACGCTGCTTTATATAGTTTCCGCTTTGAGGTTATAGTAACCCCTTCCCCCAGTTTGACCGCAATAATAACAGCTTTTTTGGCCGCCCGACAGGCCGGTGTAAACCAGCCCTCTTTGTTTGCTGTACGGGATTGCCCATTCGCCTGTCTCACTTTCCCAGTTACAGTAAACAAATCCCCTATTAGACTAGTGGTTTTGCAGAATAGGGTTGAGATATCCCCTGGGTTTAGTGTGCCATGTCCAAGCTCTAAGATGGCATTTGACATAATCTCCCCAATGTTAGTAATCTTCAGGGGATCAAGCGCTACCCTATCCCACTTTAGGCGCCTCAGGCAATTAGCAGGGATTACCTCATTGGTTTCCCTCACAGCTGAAGAAGTAAACACTCTCGCAGGGCATCCCCTAGATTTCCATACGGGGGTAAGGGACAGGCACAGGGGATTATGGTCGCTGTCAGTTGTTGCAGCAACCTTCATGTCAACAAGATGGGCTCATAAATTTAGACTGAGAAGTATGTAGTCAATTCTTGAGGTGGATCCCACCCTATTGAAAGTGTGAGCCCCATTGGGATCTGAGGTTGTTCTCCCATTGCTGGCTCTCAACCCAAATTCAAGTGTCAGGGCGTTTAGTTGTACTACTCTTGGTGTCCACCTTTTTACGGGGGATAGGTTAAGAGAGGGAATACCTTTCCTAGAGTCTTCCTCACTGAGGTCTAAGATATCCTCACGTGACAGAGGCTCATAGGTGCAGTTGAAGTCCCCCATTAAAAGAATGGGAGAGTTGGCAGGGCAATCCCTTAGCTCTGACTCTAGGACAAGCAATGTAGGGGAAATGGCACTACCTGAGACCCCTCTGGTATAGATATTAAAGAGCTCTAAGCTAATGCCACTCCCTAAACTCTTAAGTGAAAGCCTCTGCAGATCGGGGGATTTCGGACAATGGACCTTGATTTGGAGACCCAGCGCAATATCTACCCAGATCAGTAGCCCGCCCGATGGCCGGCCTCTGCCTGATTCAGAGATACTTGCAGGTATAAAGTGAGAGGTAGAGCCTACTCTATACTGAGGGGTTAATGACCACGTTTCTTGGAATGCACAGATAGAAAAGGCTTCCATGAAAGAGATCCAGTCGGGAAGGTCAAGGTTGCGGCTCAGTCCCGCAATATTCCAGCTTACTATTTTCAAGACAGGGGTTTGTGGATCATGGATACCTATGCCTCTGCTCAAGGGTACTTCATTACTTTGTTCATCCAAGCCAAGACTCAAGGGGCTATTAGGGGCTCCCACATTGGCCCCTGCAGCAGTTGCTGGTCCCACAGGATCGCAACAATTGTATGCTAGAACAGGAGAATGGGGGAAGGAATCCAAAGAGACTGGATTGGTAAGTCAATATCCTGACCCATATGGACTAAAGGTTTGAGGGTGGTTCCCTGCCATTCTGTCAGTGCCTAGAGTTGCGTGTCGTGGGTGCCACACCCCTCTTCCCCCTTCTATAGGTAGCTGATTTGGCCACATAGTTGTCGAGGGACGATAAAAATATCCCAAGTCCCTTGTCTGTATGCCATTGGAATCATAATGGTTAGCTTGCCTGTTAATCAGCCCTGCAGCTCTGGGGTCCCTAAAATTCACCAATACACAGTCATCCTTGAGATTTTTGTGCCTATTTCCAACCCACCCCACCTGTCTGACATTAATGATCCTCCCATCAATATAGTCTGGGAGAGGTCTATTTTGCCTGAGCCAGAAGGAAGTTTTATTTTTTAGATTCTCAAAAGACTCATTTTCCCCTGTTTTGAGAACTGGGACCCCTGTTAAGACAACAACAAATGGCTGACACCCCGGAGGGAGGCTTGCTGGGGGAACCTGCTTGTTTTTCCGTACTTGTGTCTGGGCTAGGGGCCTGACTGCAGGAATTGCCGTAGGCGCAACTACAGAGGGAGCTACTACTAGGGGAACTGCTAGAGGACTGGGTAACACAGACTGGTTATTAGATACAATCGGAGGGGGGGGAGTTGAGAGATTATTGCCCGATAAAGCCTTCCCGGGAGATCGGACAAGAGGGCTCGCAGTCTGAGGGTGGAAGTGGATTATAGCTGCTGTAATCACATGATTCCCAGTGCCTGGAGAGATTGAAGGCAAGGAGCCAGGGGAATGATCTTGACGGCCCAAGATTACAACGGGCACCTGGGTGGAGGTTGCTGGCTTGTGGATGGCGCCACTTCCTTCCATTCCTGCCCTATCTTCTACACTGAGTTTCGAGTGGAGCTTAATCAGTGATTTTATGGAAAAGAAGCCATCTAACATATTTTGCTCTATGGAATCTACCCGTCTAGAGAGCCCCTCCATCTTATCCATAATAGGTGAAACCAGTGATTTGAGTAAACACTCAATACTGTTCAAAGGTGAGGGATCACCCAGAGGGGTCTGAGGCACTGTGTTCTGTGAGGAACCAAAGGTGAAATCCTGGGCACAAAAACTCTTCCCCCTTGCCACCTGAGATTTAAAAAGATCTTTCCCTAGCTTATTAGCAGTGTTACAAAAGCCCCCCTTGGCTACAGCTTTCCTTCTGAATTTACAACAGGGTTTGGAAGTATTGCCCTTTCGTGGACTAGGAGGACGTTTCCTTTTGTACAGATTTGTAAAGGGGGATCTCCCAAAAACTGCCACGTCCTGGAAAGTAGTGTCAGGATTAGTATCAAGATTAGTACCAACCCTGACCGCAATCCCTATATTTGCCACGGAGTCTACACCAACCCCATTAATATTGCTAGGGGTAGAGGGCGCTATGCTACAAAAAACCAGGGGGGCAGGAATAGGTGGTGGAGTTTTATCATTAACAGCAGCAGTGGGCGACAATCTATCAAGACTAGCCCTGATCTTCGAGACCCGCTCATCAATCTCATCATCAAGTGGTACTTCTTCTACGAGCACAGGAATTGATGAGTGGGCAGGAGAAGGGGCCAGAGCCAGGCTGCCCATAGAGGAACGTTTTTCTGGCAAGCCTAATGAATTTCTAGATAGTCTGTGATCTGTAATGGCGATCTCCTTTTCCACAATAGATAACGCCCGAGTGATATATTGTTCCATAGTTCCTGTCACTGAATCCCCTTTAACTTTACGTGATTTGGTCGATCGCGTACCTGAAGCCATGGTCAATACAACAGAGGGAACCTTGTCCCTGTGACCAAGAGGGGTAAACGTAAACGTAAACGTAAACATAGTATACTTGTAAAGCGCACAGCTGCCCCAGCAACGGGGCGTCCCGGCGCTGTATAACTCTGGGGAACCCGTCCTGGCTTTCCCTGTGGGATGGTCCCTTGCTGGGAGTCCCCAAGGTGGAGCCAGGCATCCCCGGAATTGGTGGGGCCGTTGTGGAGATTAGGCAAGCTAATGCCCAGAGTTGCCGAGTGGAACCCCTGATTAGAGTAAGCACCGAAGCGAGAATTATCGAGTCCGCTGACCAAGGTCCACGACCCTGCCGCGTCGGGAATTGAACCCTGGTCCTGGGCCCACTTCTGCTCTCGGGCCTGCCGCCTCTAACCAGTGAGCCACACTACCCCGTCCCGGCCTCTTATGGCCCCTGATGGCCACAGATGGCCCCGCCCTTGTCCCGGGCTTCTCCCGGCGTGCTCCCGCGTGCACCCGCACAGCGGAAGGAGGCGTCGTTTTAAACGCCGTGAAGCGGCTTGTGGGCGGGGCAGCAGGACAGCACGCGTCAGGTGTGCTGGGAGAGCAGGGACTCCTGGTAGAGCGAGTCCCTGATACTGCGCCGCCACTAGCGCTCCGCCCCAGATCCTCCGGTGACCGCAATGGCAGAGGTGAACAAATCCTCCTAGGCTGCGAGCAGGAAGTGCTCCCAGCAACCCCAAGGTCTTTAGCGGCGACGCGGCACCCGCAGAGCGGGTGCGGCTAGCTGTTAATCCAGGGAGTGATGTGCGAACGCCCAAAGGTCCGACAAACAGCCGGTGAGCACACTCGGCGTTTGCAAATGGGTCCCACATTCTTCGCAAAGCACAGCCGCTTATCAGGAACTCAGAGCGGCTTGTGGGCGGGGCAGCAGGACAGCACGCGTCAGGTGTGCTGGGAGAGCAGGGACTCCTGGTAGAGCGAGTCCCTGATACTGCGCCGCCACTAGCGCTCCGCCCCAGATCCTCCGGTGACCGCAATGGCAGAGGTGAACAAATCCTCCTAGGCTGCGAGCAGGAAGTGCTCCCAACAACCCCAAGGTCTTTAGCGGCGACGCGGCACCCGCGGAGCGGGTGCGGCTAGCTGTTAATCCAGGGAGTGATGTGCGAACGCCCAAAGGTCCGACAAACAGCCGGTGAGCACACTCGGCGTTTGCAAATGGGTCCCACCTTCTTCGCAAAGCACTGCCGCTTATCAGGAACTCAGAGTGGCTTGTGGGCGGGGCAGCAGGACAGCACGCGTCAGGTGTGCTGGGAGAGCAGGGACTCCTGGTAGAGCGAGTCCCTGATACTGCGCCGCCACTAGCGCTCCGCCCCAGATCCTCCGGTGACCGCAATGGCAGAGGTGAACAAATCTTCCTAGGCTGCGAGCAGGAAGTGCTCCCAACAACCCCAAGGTCTTTAGTGGCGACGCGGCACCCGCGGAGCGGGTGCGGCTAGCTGTTAATCCAGGGAGTGATGTGCGAACGCCCAAAGGTCCGATAAAACAGCCGGTGAGCACACTCGGCGTTTGCAAATGGATCCCACCTTCTTCGCAAAGCACTGCCGCTTATCAGGAACTCAGAGCGGCTTGTGGGCGGGGCAGCAGGACAGCACGCGTCAGGTGTGCTGGGAGAGCAGGGACTCCTGGTAGAGCGAGTCCCTGATACTTCGCCGCCACTAGCGCTCCGCCCCAGATCCTCCGGTGACCGCAATGGCAGAGGTGAACAAATCCTCCTAGGCTGCGAGCAGGAAGTGCTCCCAACAACCCCAAGGTCTTTAGCGGCGACGCGGCACCCGCGGAGCGGGTGCGGCTAGCTGTTAATCCAGGGAGTGATGTGCGAACGCCCAAAGGTCCGACAAACAGCCGGTGAGCACACTCGGCGTTTGCAAATGGGTCCAATGATTCATTGATTTATTAAGTTTCCAGATTTGGCTGAAATAATGCTTAAATAGCCATCTTAAACTGTTAGCAGTGATATATTTATTCTCTATTATTAAGTTGTATAATTTTAATCATTTTGATTACACAAAGCTACTTTATTCTTCATATCGATACTTAATGGATTGACAATAAATTAACAAACTATAGGTACCTTGCACTTTAGTATCTATATGCACAATCTGTTTTAATATCTTGTGTTTGATAACTTTGTGCTATTTTATATATGTTCTTAGAGAATGCCTCACTGGCAAAATGTAGATTTTATCTTGTGCTGTTTGTAATCACTTTAATTGATTAGACAATAAATATATTACATTACATTTGGTAAGGTTGTTTAGGGGTGGTTATTATTGCATTGTTATTTAGTGTAATGCAATAGACAGTCCTATAGTTCTGTGGCAGAAGTACAATGCGGTGTACTTTGTTATGAGTGTTTCAATGTTTGTAGTGTTATGTTTGTATTCTACTTTGAATACTTGTAATGTGAGGGTGGTATTTTGTGTTTTTTTTATAGGTTTGGAAGTCATTGTGCATCATTTTATGACATTTCTTTTAAGGGAAATTATTGTAGTTTAATTGAAACCAACATTATTTTTAAATTTCCTTGGATTTTACAGCTTTCCCGGATAGGTTTTTACTTTCAGTTGTTTCATGGTTTCCATTGAAAGTGGATTACATTGGTAGATTTAATTCGGACATTTCATTTTGGCATTGATTTTGGGTTACTTTGTATTTATTTCACACTTTTTTGTGGACTGGAGATTTGGGAAATAGAGGTGGGTCAAGAACTTAAGCTACTCAACTGCAAATATGTATTATTATATGTATTTGCATTTTGTTTTGACTGCCAAGGAAAATGTTTATTTTACATAGGTGTGTTTTAATATGGTATTTTTTCTTGGTTTTACTATGATACTTTTATTTTATCAGGTTTGTTGTGTAGTTTATTATGATTATTGTATTATTGTATGTATTATTGATTATTGGTTTATACAAATAACCATTTTACTATTTATTTAAGAATCTTTATGTTTGAATTATGTTCGTTTTTAGCATTTTCCATGTCAGAAGATTGGTAGGTACTTGGTTTATAATAGTGATTTATCCACCGTTTCTAGGTAGTGTACACCTTTCTTATTTAGAAAGAGTCTGACTCTGAACTGTAGCTCTTTTACATTTCTCTGATTTGTTCACTTATTTTAGGTCTGATTTGATTTACTGATTGTTCCGTCCTTAGTTATTGGTTGCTTTGATTTCTTTTTTGGAGTGCTTCTATGAATTTGTAAAGTATTGGTTGGGCTTTTCCTAGTAAGGCTTGGAAGGCACTGTGGCATCTTTCCACTATGTTTCGGCTTTGGCTGGTTGAGCCAAGGTGCCATGGAAGACAATCCAGCATAGTATTTGGGTCAGTATTTGCGCCCAGAGCGGTACAGTCTTTCAAACCAAGTGTCTTCAAAGTAGTCCATAAGTTGACTTGGTGTTTGTTCATTTCCTTGGTACGGTGTGTGTTATTAACTTTTTAATTTTGAATGCAAATGGATGGTTTGTTGTTTCTTCTTTGCTTAGTGCTGATTTTTGGAGATGACTACAAATGCTTTGATTGAAGTGATAATAGCACTCTGGTATGGCTGTGTGTGGGTATAATGTAAGTATTGTTCGCATCATTTTCTGTTCAAAGTATGTTATAAGGTGAGGTGAGTAGTTGTTTGTTTTCACTTTGATGTGGTTTAAAAGTTCAAAGTAAGTTGTCATTTGGCGAATGAGAAAACCACGGGCCAACTAATTAACAAGGTTTCTCATTGGCAAGGCAAACATACCAGGTTTAATGTGATAGACCGCAAGCATATATGGATGCCCAGGAGAATTTCCTATATAGGGTCCTTGAGGAAGAGCTTAGAGGGAGACTGAGTCATCATTACCCTTTGATTTCCTGATCTGGTATGTAACATTTTTTTTATTTTTTTAAAACAAACTTTATTGAGCCACAAAGCAACATCAGAATATCATAGAAAATACAGCATGGCATTTTCCCCCCTCCTTCCGAGCACCCCTCCCCCCCCCCCCCCCCCCCCCCCCCGTCATAACAGAATTCAGCTTCATGAAGCGTAAGCATCTATGGTCCTATGCCAGACGAAATAGGACAGTCTTACGGCTGGAAAGCAATGAGTGATGGCACGCATAGGACACCGAACCCTGCGGTGCATAGCGTCCCAGTGAACTAAGCAAACCCTTCAACAACCCCCGTAGCCTTCCTGAAGTCACCTTGTGCTAAGGTTCTACAGTCGCCGCATCAGCCACCTCACAGTTCAATCCAGGCCTTCGCTTCACTGGCCCAATCCGTGGAGTGCTACTCAGGAGTATCCAAACCCATCCTACCCTATCCCACCCCCCTCCCCCCTCCCCATGTCAGTGTGCCCTCTTCAGCCCCCCCAGTGAAAAAATCAGTACCCTCGTGCATTCAGGCGCCGAACTCCAACCATCTGGCATGTAACATCATGAAACATTCAGCCCAGTCCTATCTTCATCATTTGAATATTAAACTATTACTGCTGTTTTTTTCCTAGAGAACTCTGCCGAATATCACAATTAAGGAGCATCTTTCGGCCTGTAGGGAGGAAGATTGTGCTCAGGGAAAACTGATCGCATTGTCTAATCATAATGCCCCCCTGGCAGACATTAATGATCTGGGCTGACTCACATTTGATGAGACTAGATGTTCTATGAATGATCTCCCACCAAGGCCTCCTTTACAGGTTTTGGCAGATGATGTTGTCGCCTCTTATTTAAATGTATGTCACCCTATGTGCAGGCTCTCTACTGAAGACCCCATATCCTAATCAGAAGGTATCATAACTCCTCTCCCAAACCGTAACCACGGTAAAGGGAAAGACCTAAGCCTTGTCTCATGGGCCTTACCTCAGATCTGTTGCCTCTGAATCATAACCCCACCATGATAACACCACTTATGACGACTACATCAGTATGCATTTCACTCCAACTGGCTCATTCTAGTTCCGGCTCATGGTTGAAGCTATTGAAGGTGAGATTTCTGTATATTCATCAATTTGTGTGTATATTTGTTCTCTAACAACACTTTCAGAGTCATGGAGTGATTAAAAGGTTTGTGGGTTTTTCTGAAATGACAACAAACACTGTGTGTGTATATCTCAGGACTATAATTTATGTTGACAGTGTCTGTGAAACCTAACAGTTGTGTACTGCATGAAATCATAAATATTGGGCAATTGACATGTGGAAGGGGGATTCCAAGAGAAAAACGTATACCACCAAATATTTCTTATGTTCATATCATTTTACAGTTACGTGAACACACAAATTGCTGGAGAAACAGAAGTTGTTTTAGTTGTCAAAAACAATAAAAAACCAAGCTAAAATAATACTTTCATACATTTTTTGTGTAATGCTAATTGCATTCATATTTCTGTGTTTCTTAATGCTATATGTGTCACTGAATTATACAATGTGTACATAAACATCAGTATATTAGAATTATAAAAAACGAATGTATATTATAATGCTTTCATGAGATGTAATCATGTTAAGATACCACAATCGATATTATGACCAATTTAGTAATGTTGTAAAATCAGATCTTTTGACACCTTACAATAGAAACAACACCATTCATTGTAAATGTTTTTTATAGAAGATAATTTTATTTTCACATCATCAATCGAACAAAAACTGAAATATTTGGTTTTCAACAATTAACAGGAAAAAAGAACAAATTCAAAGACAGAATTACTAGTATATTATAAGGATATCACCATGAAGAGTTCACAGTTCTTAGAAGTCCTTGTACAGATGTAACACTTTTTTGGGAAGGTAAATATCTTTTACAAATAATCTAAATGTGAATGCTGGTGCCTCGCCCTTGTGCTCAGATGTCTCCTGAGTTGCAGGCTGAGATGTGATGCCGGGTTTCTTTGAGGGTTTCCTGGGACTTTCTTTCTGTGGATGAATGTGGTTGTATGATGCATGTGGATGGCTCGCCACAGAAGAGAAGGTTCCTTCTCTTTGAGCTCTACAAATGTTCAGGAAAGCATCCTGCACCATTCCAGTAATGGAGCACAGGAAGGAGATGTAGTGCAGCAAGAGTCACTTGTGGCAATTAAAAGGCCATCAAATGTATCAATGAGTATGCCGTTAGCAAAATTCAACACGTGGGTCACATTCATGTGTGACGGTAAACGACCGCGTTGTAATTACCTGCGGGGAAAAAGACTGTGTGATGATGAGGTATATTCCAATGGAGCTGCCCACACCCACCCCCTGGCGCCTTGAGCACCTAATGGGTGAGTAGTGCGCTTTACAAAACCCTTAGCGATTGATTGATTGATTGACCAGAGGAAATTAGGAAACAGTTGAATGATCAGTGGGGCAGAGTGCGCATCCTGGCATCCAAAGCAGACAAGTGGTGGTTCTCCCAGGCCCCTCACCCTCTTTCCTTGGGAGGAGGCAGTGTATTGAATCCAGCACATTGAAGGTTTTACACAAATCCTGGGAGAGTGGAGGCATGCCAAGTTAAATCAGCAACAGGCAATCAGTACCTTCTACACATTTTTAAGATTCTTTTTTTAATGAAGTGTTGAATTTTTTTATTGTTGTAATCATATGTTCAACAATAAGAAACAGCCCACCATTGTTGTCTGTATTGTTGAAGTAGCTTCTGCTGTAGCATTGTTTTTGTGCTCTTGTAGCTTGTACTTTATGTTGTTACCATTTGTTAAACTTTTCATTGACCACACTGATATTTCTTTATCGTGTGCCGCTTTTCCTTAACGCAAACATCTTTGTGAACCCAATCTTGCTACAAGGACTACATCTTCCATAATGCACCATCTTTGTCCATGGTTCAAATAGGATGTATTTTATTTCATCCTGAATTATGTTTTCCTTACAACTGCTTCAGGAATGTCTTACATAGACATTTTTCAATACTTTACACTTTGCAAAGTGGTCACATGAACCATGTGTCACTTTCTAAGGTGTTTAGGCATTCTGCAATGTTCATACCGAAGGCATGTGTTCACTGGGAACTCTGGGGTGCCACCGTAACTCCTGAAGCACACAATTCTGTCCATACTTTGTAACTCCTGTGATCCTCTTACTACCACACCAGGTCATCAGCAGCAAGTCTTCTATGCAAATCATGCCTTCATAAATTGTGCTTTATTATTTAATGGTACCAGCAGCATTTATTAGCATATTTCTGTAGTCACTCCTGTGACATAGCACCAGTGGTGGGAGGCCTCCTATGATACTTCATCTCATATGGTCAAGCTTTATAAATTACATTTACTTAGACACTTCAGGTAAGAGCTGCTCATTAGGACAATCAAGTATTACACAATGGCTTTTACATTTTGCAAAACAGCTTGCCCATTTGTCATAGTACACCAGTGTTCCAGCATTAAAAAATATGTTTACAATTTTAGGTACCTCAAAAGAGGCTGTCACAAAAATGTGCAAATGTTGCTCAAATACTTTATGTAACATTACAAATATCAGTGGTGTAAAACATGAATATGCCTCATCATCACGCAGTCTTTTTCCCCGCAGGGAATTACAACGCGGTTGTTACAACGGCCGCGGTATAATTCTGCATACCACTACCCCGCAAGTCGTAACAACGACTTGCGGAGGGGGGGGGGGCGCTGGATGTTGGAATACTATAATTCAATATTCCCCCTCCAGTCTGTGCGGACAGTAGGGAAGGTGTTGGATTTTAAATCCAACACCTTCTCCCCCCCTGCAAGTCGTTGTTCCGACTTGCGGAGTAATGATATGCGGAATTATAGCGCGGTCGTTGTAACAACGGCGTTGTAATTTCCTGCGGGGAGAAAGTATTGTGGTAAACTTTGTTTACTACTCCATTGGGGTCAATCGAAGAGACAGGTCTTAAGGCCCTTCCTGAATTGGTGCAGTGTCAGGCTTCGCCAGAGGTGAAGGGGGAGTTTGTTCCACGTCTTGGCTATGTGATAGGAGAAGGACCTTTCACCTTCTCTGGTCCTATAGTAGTGTGAGACAGTGGCTAGGGAGAGGTCGGCTGAGCAGAGGTTTCTCTTGGGGGCTTGGAAGGAGATGCTATCATTGAGGTATTGTGGTCTGGTGTTGTGGAGGGCCTTGTAGGTGTGCAGCGCAGCTTGAAAGTTATTCTTCTTTCAATGGGGAGCTTGTGGAAGTCACAGAGGTGTTGGGTGATTGGTTGTGCCCTGGGATATCAAGGATTAGTCTGGCTGCGGTGTTCTGGACTGTCAGGAGCTTGTGGAGTAGTATTTTGTTGACTCCGGCACAGAGGGAGTTGCCGTAGTCCAGTCTGCTTGTGACAAGTGCATGAGTGCCTGTTTTCCTGGAGTCGGGGGATCCACATAAATGTTTTGCGTAGTATGTGGAGGGTGTTGAAGCATGGGGGGTAGACGGTGTGGATCTGGTGATTCATGGTGAGTGATGAGTCTAGTATGATGCTGAGGTTACAGTGAGTGGTGTGTTCGGGTGGGTGGGTATCTGAGTATGGGGGGGCACCAGGTGTCGTCCTGTCAACCCTTGGAGCCTGATAAGTCTGCCTGACATTGTACCATTCTGGGGACTGGACTGACCTCCGGTCAGTGGTCCCGACACCCCTATTACAATGCGACCACACATATTTCAATTTCTTTGTAGGAGTTTTTGCTGCTGCCTTAAAGCGGTCGTAGCACAAGCTCCCATAGAGAAATGGGAATTTCTGTTAATCCCTGCACAGTGTGGCAGGTGAGGTGCCTGCCACTCGGTGAAGGGATTAACAGGGGCTCGACCCCCAATCAGTGCCCCAGAGAGAAGAAGGCTCCTAAAGTCGCTTTCCGACAGGCTTTTCATGTCGGAAAGCCCAACATGGAAAGCCTGTCAGAAACCACATTGTAATCCCAACAGTGGAAACGCTGTCCTTAGGGATTACGGAGAGGCCTCCAACTGCCCAGTGGGCTACTTGAGCCCATCGGAATTAAGCGGATTGACTGGCTGGTTTCACTTTCGACTGCCTGCATTGTAATACCTACGATTGAACCATTGTAAACCTACAATGTGACTCAGAAAGCCTCTGACCTGCGGTCGGAGGCTTTCCGAGTCACATCGTAATCAGGTCCTTGGTGTTAGATACCACATTCACATTTATGACTATCTTATCCAATATTTGCCTTTTCAATGTGATTGTGGTATTCAGGATATGTGCACCACACAACTGTGGTTCTACCCATATATTATCATCTACCAAGGCTGCTAATTCTGTGTCTTAAAATCTAGGTTTCCTTCTCCCTGCCATGGTATGATTAAGAAATTAGGAAAATATACAAGAAAAGATAAGATAAAAATATTAGGGATTTGGGAAGCTTAGGGCCAATATTTCTGTAGCTCATGCTGCTTTGAAAAAAGTGAAAATAAAGAAGGGGTGTGTTTGATTAAGATGGGGTCTGTTTTATGTATTTTATAGTGTGTTTTCCAGGTGTAATTAATGTGGCAATCAAGTTCTGGTGTGTTTGATGGACATGTCCATCATTAAGGGGTACGTATATGTCAATGGTACGAAATTACTGCATCGCAAAACCCTTGCAATACCCCCAATATGACGTATAATTCCACTCCAGCGCTGACGGACTAATGTCTGACGACAGATAAGTGTACGCCTAGAGAGGACAATGGTTGGCCTGATGGAGAAACCTGCGTCAAGGCTTATGGAGATGCTCCCACTGAAGATATAAATAAGGTGGGAAAACCTCTGCTAGCACAGCAGATGGATTGAAACCTCTGTCATGGAAGTTGGATGGACAAACTGCAAAGATGTAATTCAGGCCCATAATCATGCAAAATACAGCACATGACATTTTTTACACTCTGATATATGACCATATCGTTATTTTACAATAAAAAATTAAGACATTGGTAGTTGAGATACTCGGGACACTGACATATATGGAACAAGGAGACCACATATGTATGCAATAACTCTGTGTAGTTTTCTCAGCGTGGTTCACTGCTAGTCACAATATATAATTAAGTGCTTGTGCAGTCCATGGTCAATGCTACCTTACCCAATTAGGGATCTGTCTATTGTGGCATAGCAAAACAGGGATCATGCCCCTGTACAAAACACTTTTACATACAGTATCCAATAGTAGATTGAAATGAAAAACATGCAAAATGTAAATTGGTTAGCCAAACGTACGTAATTGTATGTGTCATGCCAAACGCTCTCCTGTGATTCGACTACTTACTTCATGAAGGGTGACACCGTTCAAAACGCTAAACATACTTCTGTCCCTCCCTGGCTGTTTGCATTGTCCACTGCATCATATTTATGAGTGGGGAACCCCGCTGTATGAACAGGGTGCGGGGCTCCCCTCTATGGTATCGTCATTGCGTGGTGCATGTGATGTCATCCACGCATCATCACCTGGGTGCTTTGAGGCATTTTTATTTTCCTGTAGACCACGGTAGACAACAATCTCAAAAGTGCTCCCTGAAATATGGTTGAGCCTATCCTGTTTTAAGGAACCGAGATGCTACCCGATAATGAAGCATGTCACTACTAAATTGGGTGAAGGTCTTTCAAAAAATCAAGGACAGTTGTGTTGTGTCTGTTGAAGGATTCAATACCTTTATGTCTAATGTATTCAGTTAGGCAGGCTGTATACTTTAGCCTTTAATTTTCTCTCTCCTCAACCCAACTAGCAACCTTTGTGGTTGCTTTCTGGATTTGTAGGAAATGGCCCTCTTTTGTGTGGTGTACTCACGGATTTTGCCCTAGCTGTTTTTGCTGGCTCTAGTGCCAATGCTTCTTCTTTCCACATGATGAACTTGGTATACCCCTGGTTGGCATATGTAACTTACTTGTAAGTCCCTAGTATATGGTTCAAAGTGTATCTAGGGTCTGTAAGGTAAATGTCACTATATATATTGTGCCAATCACTACAGTGCTAGTGTAAACGTGGCTGTAGGCATACCATTGTAGCCTGACTGGAGCAGTTTAAACCCTGTAATTTGACCTGTCAAAATAATCCCTTTTGACAGGTCAAAACTTTGCTTTTAAATATTTATTCCACACATGTGTAGGCCTTAGCAGTTTATAAGACAGTGTGAATCCTATTTAAAAGCACGAGATATAGAAATGTAATGTCCAAAGAGTGACTAACCCCCAAACAATTTTTACACAGTAGTAAGCTGCCTGTTCCATTGAAAACACAGGGCTACATTCTTACAATTAGTAATGCTATCCTTAGCTAGGAAACAGCAAGACAAATAATTGGATGTACGTTGTTACAACGCATGTTTTTACCACGCATGCTTCTACAACGCAGGTTTTTCAACGCAAGTCGTTACAATGACTTGCGTTGGGTGGGTGCTGGATAGTGAATAGTTTAATTTACTATTCCAACTCCAGTCCCCGTGGATAGTATGGAAGGTGTTGGATAGTAAATTAAACTATTACCTATCCTAGAGCGCCCCCCAGGGCAATTCGTTGTAATGACTTGCGTTGAAAAACCTGCGTTGTAAAGGCACTGCGTGGTAAAAGTTGCGTCGTAAAGGATGTTTCCCCAAATAATTCAAAGACTGTTTTAATAAATATAAAAAATCCAATGTAAAGGTACTCTTAGAAAGTTATGCTTATTCTGCCTAAAGGCTCTGGAGACTACATTACAATAAACTTCAGCTGCAGCCCTTTGAGTGCTCAAGCACTAATGAGGTGTGAACACTGCTCACAGAGCAGAGACAAAGTCCTTGAGTGTGAGGAGGTGTTGTTGTTCCCTTGACAGGATGGCCGGTGTGCTGGGCCTAGGAACTTGATTAACTGAAAAAGCAATGTTAGCTGACTCGCAGACTGGGCCCTTCTTTTTTCCTACAGCCAAACATGCTTCAGTCACAGTGGGAGGGGAGCAGCCCCAAGACTAGTGGCCCGATTTAATTCTTGGGCGTAAGGACTCCGTTGAGACGGTTATGGGGTATCCTTACCACCTTAAATGCAGCTGGCCCACTCAATTTAAATGTGGGCGGACCTTAGGATTAATCACAACATAGGCTACTTGGTCTCTGCCATAATTAATTCCCTTTGGTGGCACTGGGAAGTCCAGGGCATCAGAGGCTGACCTGTCATTTTATTCCAGTAATTTAGATGGGTGAAATGAAGGGTCATTTTTCACTGCTCGTCACGACCAAGAAAACCCTGGCAGTAAGGGGCAGTGAAAACTGCTAAATTATCTCCTTGTCATGAGAGAGGAATCCCATGTTGAGGGGAGTATTGCATTTTGTTTTTCAAAATGAAAATCTAGTTTCAGGATTTTCTTTTTGAAAATAAAAAAAGGAATCTGTTTAGTACAGGGTTCCATCTCATTAATGGAGCCCTGTATCAAACAGAAAAATGCATTGACAGGCCCCGCCGTGACAGTAGTTCCTGCCAATGCTTTATGAATGATCGCCAGATTGGCGGTTATTTATGAGTCTGGCATGCAGTCACTCCACCAGGCAGACAGGGTAATTTACTCCGTCACCCCAGCGAAACAACAAACCGTCCACCAATATATAAATGAAGCCCTTAGTCCCATGGTAAAACCTCTGACTGGGACAAACCTGATTTATGTACCCAACCTGCACTCCATCACAGTTGTCCTAGATTCATGCCTAGTTCCAAGACCAGTTGACCATGGGTGCCAGTTGGCACTTTTGGGTGGTATTTTTATTTAACACTTTAACAATTCATATCTCTGGTTCCACCTTATTGGATATTTCTTGTTTCTGTGTCACTATATTTATGAACTTTTTTCTAAATGGTTTGTGATCGTTGTTTTGCTGTATTTTGAATTTACTACTATTTTGGCACTGCATAAATACTTTACACACTGCCTCTAACTTAGGCCTGTATGCTCTGTGCCATAGCTACCATGAGGTTAATCTCAGGTTTATTTAGTAACTCTAATAGTTCTCCCTGACAAGCATTATGATTATTGCTTGAGGTGGAGTGTTACACCCCTCAATAAACACTCTCAAATTCTTAAAGTTATGCACTACAGAGGGGTAGCTGAGGTGCTGTGGGATTGATGGTGTACTACGGAAGGATGACCAGGGTGCTGTGGGTGGTGATAGTGCACTGCAGAATGAGAAGTGAGGTGCTGTGGGGTTGGTGGTGTACGGCCGAGGGATGAATGAGGTGCAGTGGTGGGGATGGTGCAATTTATGAGTGATAGATGTAGTGCTTCTGGGTGATGATAGTGCATTCTAGAGGGATGTCTAAAATGTGAGTGGGGGATATAGTGCAATGTGGAAGGGTGGCTGCTGTGCTGTGGAGGGATAGTGTTGGTGATGGTGCCTTGTGGAGTGAATGTGAAATGCTGTGGCTTTTCCTGATCCAGTATAAATGGATGTATCATGTGCTGTGAGTGTGGTTGATGGTGCTCAGTGGAGGGATGAATGATGTGTAATGAGAGGGGTGAAGGCGGATGTATGATGAGCTCTAAAGGGGGTGCAGTGTAGTTTGTGGGTACAGGGTGATGATGGTGATTGTGCACTCAGACAGACAGGCCTCCCTTCAGTGGGAGGGGTGGTCGAAAGCTCACAACACAACAGGGACATCATAGGTACAGGATGTACAGAACAACCTGTTGTCTTTGGAAAGTTTCCACTGCTCGCCGCTCTGCTCTCCCCTTCACGACACTCATTCCCACTGGTACCTTGTACGAATCCCAGCTCTTGGCAGCTGCTGTCTCCAGGAATAACCCCTGCTGCACCTCAGGCTGCACAGTGCACACAGGTATCTTCAATAACAACACTGCCACCTGTTCACTGGTCCTTGGAGTTGGATCCCTGGAGGCAGGGCCTTGAGATGTGTTCAGGAATTAAAGTGTATCTTAAAATCTTCAAAGCCTGGGGGTGTAACATGGGTTTATCGAGGTGGTACGTCGTCATGACCTCAGCTCGGGGTCAAGGGATCAGGCCTACCGGTCTTTGTGTAGTAAACACACTTACATAAAGGCTGTGCTTGTAGACACAATAGTATTTTGAGCTTTAAACAAGGGGCACTAAATAATGGGGGCCAATGTTTGTGTCGAGTAACAGAACATGTGAGCTCAGTGATGGGACATGCTAATCCATAGGATCTGTGCATTGTTTGGACAACATAAACTAAGGACTGGGGCGCAACGTGGCGTAAACCATGCACCCTATTTACAACGTGACGCATCTAAGGATATGCGTCACGCTGTAAAGCTCTGTGCCACATAAAACCTGCGTCAGGTTTCATGTGGGCGTTCTGGCACGGAGGGGCATTCCATCGCAGGAACGCCTCGGAAAAGTGCCTGAGTGAAATCTACACGATTTCACTCAGTCACTTTTCCGACGCCGCTGCGTATGGTGTGGCGCACCATTTTGAGGATATGCCAGGTTGGAACAGTGCTGGAGTTGCGTTACGCCCCGTGACCCTCCGAGTTCAATAATGTACCCTAACATTGCAGAGATCAATGCAAGGCGCTTAGAGACCCTGCTGTGATTATAAACAGCACACAATTTGCTGCCAAGAGCCAACGCAGGCACCCATGCACCATGATGCAAGGGTGTCTGTGTTGTTTGCATGATTGCTTTGTGCAGGAAGGGGCACCTTTCTGCACAAAAATAATCACAAGAGGTGTTTTTCTCATTTTATGTTTGCTGCAGAATGCAGCACAAGTGGAAAGAGGAAAAAACTCTCCTTATGCCTGCTCTGGGGAGGCTTACGTTTTTGACGCTGCCCCAGGTTCACGTGATGTTGTAAATCTGGGGAAAATTCTCAACAAAACAATTGCCAGTACTGCCAAATCATTTAACCACTTTTCAAATGAACAAGGACATTAAACACTTGTCGCATAATCACAACACAAATTGTGACTGACTTAATCTTTTTATTTTTGATAGTTCATAAATTTTTTCGCACACTATATCTAAAAAACTGAGTGATACTACAAAAGTGAGCGGAAGAGAAGATCAATATGTGCTAATACATCAAGTGTAAACAATATAAACGGACAGACAAACCACATTAGAGGGTGGGACCTTGCACCACAGCTAGTTCATTCGCTCATTTTCATACATACTGTGGAACTCTCATACACATTCATCTGGCATTCAAAGAGATTGTAGATCAGGAATACTTACAAACAACATGAAACAGACAAGTAATACAAAAGTGAAAGAGGGTTTAGTGTATAAAGAAAAGAAAACATGGAGTAGCCTCACCGAGGTTCAACAGAACCTATTCTTATCAATGGGGGGTACTGTTTTTTATTTTTTTATCCTTCTTACAGACGACACCACAGTCGTCTAAAAGGCCATCTAAACCATTTAACAATCAAAAGTATTGTAACACAGTGCTATCACAAGAATGGCCTTAAATACAAAGAGGGTCAACGCGTTTCGAAGCCCCTTAATGCTGGGGGTTCTCCTCAGGACCTCGAGGGTTCAGTCCTGTAAAAGATAAAACAGCAGAACTTACCATCCTGTCTCTTGAAAACCTTCTACTCTACAACGGACAAGCATAACCAGCGTTATTACCTTGTATTCTTGGTACTCCTGCTTAGGAATTCTTCTTCAAATGTCGCAAATTCTACTGAAGTAATGACGCCATCATTTGCTGTTAAAAAAGGATGAGAGTCTGTAATCTTCTGCAAACTGAGCCCGCAACTAATCAGACTAGGAGTTATTTAAACGCATGGTTACCTTTTCGATTCTAGCTGAATCCAACGTCAAACAAGCACTGAGTGTCCGGTATTCATTCAAACCGATTCCTGTAAACGAAGGAGGAGAACGTATCACTCAGTGTCCCCGATTATGGAGGACAAGAAATCTCTGCCTCTCTCTCGTCAAGGAGCTAATGGGACTAGCCTTTGTGGAGGAATGTTGCCGCAATGCATACCTTAGTTGTGGACTCGGTCTGCTCTCCCTAGCGCGGCGTCTCTCAGTCCGCCGTCGCACTTCTGTGTTCGCATTTGCCCGCGCATGAAATGTCACGTCCTCAGCCCTAGGTGTTCTGGGACTTGTGGTCTTGTGTGTTGCCATCACGAATCAAACCAATGCGGCTGTAATCTTACGTTTGATGTTACGATAAAGGACATTAATCATTCATCCTATGATGGTGATGAATTGTAGGGGGTGGACCGAACAGGGTTGCAGGGTTAATTAAAATGGGCAGAGTAGTCAGATAGTTTGCCCTTGGGGGAGCCTTCACTTAAGTACTGGGTACATATTTTCAGGCTTATTTATGATTTCCCAAGTCCTTTCCAAATTTATATATGTTTATAGGTGCTTGATATAGTCGTTGTTGCAGAGTATTTCCGGGTTAAAGGTACTCTTTAGTTTGTAGATGCAGGCTATTACGATGTGAAGGCGCTCTAAAAATTACAGATGGTATAATTCGGACTTCTCATTCAATCCTGTCACTGCAGAATTATATTTTAGAATCAGAGTTGCCTCTCGTAACGATAATTTCTCCTCCAGGTAACCTCCTCTTGGGTCAGGGTCAACCTTAGAGATCACAGTCCATCTAAGATCATTTTCTGTATGCGAGTGATCAATCCAGTGTTGCACGAGTGGTGCAGACAAAATGTTTTTCCTAATCCGCGATTTATGTTGGTTAATCCGCTGTTTTACCTCTTGGCTAGTTTTTCCTACATAGAGCCTGTTGCAGGGGCATATAATTCCATATATAACGAACTTGGTTTTGCAGTTCGTGACTTTTAGATGTTTCCATGAGATGCCGTTATGTTGGAAAACATCTCCTTCCATGGTCAAAGGGCAGCACACGCATGTTCCACATTGATGGTGGCCAGTAATGGGCGGTAGATTCATATATGCTCTCAATGATGGGGGCTTTTGCTTTGGCATTGCTGCTCTGACTATATGGTTTGCCACACTCTTGTCTTTCTTAAATGCGAAGAGCGGCAGCGATTAGCTGCCCATCCAGATCCCTGACCAAATGCCAGTTTTTGCATATCTCTTTTTCAACCAGTTGGATGTCGGACAGAATGTCGACACACAGACTATCCGATTTTGTTCATTTTGGGATTTTATTGTCAGGAGGATGGCTCGGGGTGTCCACTAAGCTCTTTTGAGCGCCTGTTTTAATAGTTTTGCTGGGTATCCTCGAAGTAATAGCCTCCCTCTGAGGGCATTCGCATGCAACATATATTCGTCCTTGAAGGTACAATTCCTGCGGATACGCAAGAATTGGCCTAGTGGTAAGTTTTCCCTGAGGCTTCTCGGATGGTAACTTGTGAAATGTAAAGCTTTATTGCGGTCTGTTTCCTTTTTGTATAGGGTGGTAACCAAAATTCCATCTGTGCAATAAACTTCGACATCCAGAAATGGTAATCTATACTTGGAATATTGTATGCTGATCTTTAACTCTTCAGTGCGATTATTGAGCAACTGGTGGAATGACATTAATTGCTCCTCGGTACCTGACCAGATGAAAAAAATGTCATCAATGTATCGGAGCCATCCTCCGATACATTCTGCATACGGGTTATTCGCATAGATAAATTTGTCCTCAAATTGACTCATGAACAATATAGCCAGTTCTGGGGCAAACAGCCATCCCATAGCTACGCCACGGATCTGAAAGAAGAAATCTTCCTTAAATTTAAAGAAATTTCTTTTGAGAGCTAGTTTAGCCAGCTCAAGAATAAATTCGGTGGGCACCTTCATTGGTCTCACCTCTCCTTCAGAAAGCAACTAAAAACTTGGATATTCGATAAGTAATGCACCCCTCCCTCAAGTGCCTTGAGACCCTCTGGGTGAGTAGTGCGCTATACAAATCTCCGAACTTGAACTTGAACTTGAACTTGTCTCTCTCTTTTGTCCCAAATTAGCTTGAGGGTCTCCAATCCCTCTTCTTGTGGGATCTGTGTGTATAGTGATGTAATATCCATACTTACAAGGTAATCTTTGTTTTCTTCAAACGGTAAGTCCATTAACTTATTAATGAAATCGGTGGTGTCCTGTAAGAAAGATTTGACGTCCGTCATAAAAGGTTTCAAGAAAAAATTGATAAACTTAGAAACAGGCTCAAAAAGGGAGTCTCACCCCGAGATAATAGGTCTCCCGGGCGGATGTTTCTCGTCTTTATGAATTTTAGGTAAAGCGTAAAACAGGGGTGTACGCGGGTGTCTATTTTGCAGGTATTCTAATTCCTTTTTGCTGAGGAAGCCTTGTTCGAATCCTTGATTGATAATTCCAAAGAGCTCACTTTGCAATTCCTGAGTGGGATCTTTCTCCAGCTTCTTGTAGCAGTCTTTATCCGATAGTTGTTTGTTAATCTCAGCCATGTACGCCTCGGCTCCCCAGATGACTATAGAACCGCCTTTATTGGCTTGTTTAATTATAATATCTTTGTCATTGGCAAGAGTTTTCAGAGCATCCTGTTGTGCTTTGGATAAGTTCGGTCTAATGTACCCCGACTTTTTCTACTCCTGTGCTGAAATGGCAGAAAGAATTGTTTTTTCAAACATGAGGACCTCTTTGGGTACCTTACATGCTGGGGGACAAAATTTGGATTTTTCTTGAGACCTGTAGTTTCAAGATTTTGTGATTGTATTTGATGTGCAAAAAAAGTCGGCAACCTTATTTTGTGGCAGAATTCAATAAATTCCGACTTTAGTCTGATAAAGTCTGTGTTCCTAGTAGGAACGAATGCTAGTCCTTTTTCCAACAGACTTGTCTCCATTTCTGTTGAGAGTTTGTTCGATAGGTTAAAAATAGGGGACCTTAGTTCTTGTAATTGCTGTAATTCTGCCTTCTCGTGGACATTTCCCATGGTTGGACAAATCTGTTTTTTGCGCGAGGTTTCGATTGACCGAGTCCTAAAAAAGGTTGCTGTTGTTGATGTTGTCCTCCTTGCTGGTAGTTTTGTTGTTGGAAATTAGGTTGAAATGATCCTCTCCTTGCGTATCCAGGTCTATAATTTGCATTGTCCGCCTCACTACTGCCTGATGACGATGTGTCCGAGAAAGTTACGAAGTTGTTCCTGGATCTCCCTTGATTGTCTGGGAGAAAACGTCGTGCCTCTGGTCTAGTATAAAAATCTTGTTGCAAGTATGGATATGCTTTCTCTAATGAGAAGTTCCTCTTGTCTCTTTCAAAGTTACTTTCCTTTTGGCTGATTTTGTAGTCTTTAAATTCGATGATGTCCTTATCTACTTTGTCCAACAGAGCTTTTGAATCTGGTATTAGTTGATTGTTTTTGATTTCTGCTTCCAAAACCTCTATTTCCTCCAACTGGACTTTGGATAGGCATTGTGCCGTTTCAACTGTTAGTACCATCAAGTCTCTGCTACATTTTGTTTCTATCAGGTTATATCCTTTTTTATAAATTGGATCCTCTGTGAATACTACTGGAATATTCCTAACGATCAGTCCTCCAGGGATTGTCCCTGCTCTCAGGTGTTGAAGGAGAAAATGACCATGGAGGTCAGTACGGATCTGTTTCTTTTTTAAGCGAGTGCGTTTTTCTGATTCATTGGTGACTTTAGCTGAGTTGCTGAGTGACGCTGATCCGAAAAGAGGAGGGTTGCTCAAGAGTTTTCTAATATGTTCCTCTGAATAAGCAAAGGTATCGTTTTCCGTCATAATATTTAGAAGAATTCACCAAGCGTGTTTCTGCGTATTATATGCTGGATTCTCTCCGCTTGGATCTTCTATTTATCAAATGCTAAAACTCGGTGTGTCGAGGAAAAATAAGGAAAAGAGTAGAAGTGGCTCAAACCAAGAAAAAATTGAATGTGCCTCTACTATGGCTGGCCTATCTAATCATCTACCTATATGTGGACTTAATTCTATGTCCAGCAATAGACCTCGCGAGCCGGCGCTCGCTAACAGAACAAGAAACGACGAAGGGTTTGGCTAAGGCGCAGTAAGGCTGCGCCGAACAAAATTCTCAACAAAACAATTGCCAGTACTGCCAAATCATTTAACCACTTTTCAAATGAACAAGGACATTAAACACTTGTCGCATAATCACAACACAAATTGTGACTGACTTAATCGTTTTATTTTTGATAGTTCATAAATATTTTCGCACACTATATCTAAAAAACTGAGTGATACTACAAAAGTGAGCGGAAGAGAAGATCAATATGTGCTAATACATCAAGTGTAAACAATATAAACGGACAGACAAACCACATTAGAGGGTGGGACCTTGCACCACAGCTAGTTCATTTGCTCATTTTCATATATACTGTGGAACTCTCATACACATTCATCTAGCATTCAAAGAGATTTTAGAACAGGAATACTTACAAACAACATGAAACAGACAAGTAAAACAAAAGTGAAAGGGGGTTTAGTGTATAAAGAAAAGAAAACGTGGAGTAGCCTCACCGAGGTTCAACAGAACCTATTCTTATCAATGGTGGGGTACTGTTTTTTTAATTTTTTATCCTTCTTACAGATGACATCACAGTTGTCTAAAAGGCCATCTAAACCATTTAACAATCAAAATATTGTAACACAGTATTGTCACAAGATTGGCCTTAAATACAAAGAGGGTCGACGCGTTACGAAGCCCATTAATGCTGGGGGTTCTCCTCAGGACCTCGAGGGTTCAGTCCTGTAAAAGATAAAACAGCAGAACTTACTATCCTGTCTCTTGAAAACCTTCTACTCTACAACGGACAAGCATAACCAGCGTTATTACCTTGTCTTCTTGGTACTCCTGCTTAGGAATTCTTCTTCAAATGTCACAAATTCTAATGAAGTAAGGACGCCATCATTTGCTGTTAAAAAATGATGAGAGTCTGTAATCTTCTGCAAACTGAGCCCGCAACTAATCAGACTAGGAGTTATTTAAACGCATGGTTACCTTTTCGATTCTAGCTGAATCCAACGTCAAACAAGCACTGAGTGTCCGGTATTCATTCAAACCGATTCCTGTAAATGAAGGAGGAGAACGTATCACTCAGTGTCCCCGATTATGGAGGACAAGAAATCTCTGCCTCTCTCTCGTCAAGGAGCTAATGGGACTAGCCTTTGTGGAGGAATGTTGCCGCAATGCGTACCTTAGTTGTGGACTCGGTCTCCTCTCCCTTGCGCGGCGTCTCTCAGTCCGCCGTCCCACTTCCGTGTTCGCATTTGCCCGCGCATGAAATGTCACGTCCTCAGCCCTAGGTGTTCTGGGAATTGTGGTCTTGTGTGTTGCCATCACAAATCAAACCAATGCGGCTGTAATCTTATGTTTGATGTTACGATAAAGGACATTAATCATTCATCCTATGATGGTGATGAATTGTAGGGGGTGGACCGAACAAGTTGGTACAGGGTTGCAGGGTTAATTAAAATGGGCAGAGTAGTCATATATTTTGCCCGTGGGGAAGCCTTCACTTAAGTACTGGGTATATATTTTCAGGCTTATTTATGATTTCCCAAGTCCTTTCCAGATGTATATATGTTTATAGGTGCTTGATACAGTCGTTGTTGCAGAGTATTTCCGGGTTAAAGGTACTCTTTAGTTTGTAGATGCAGGCTATTACGATGTGAAGGCGCTCTAAAAATTACAGATGGTATATTTCGGACATCTCATTCAATCCTGTCACTGCAGAATTATATTTTAGAATCAGAGTTGCCTCTCGTAACGATAATTTCTCCTCCAGGTCACCTCCTCTTGGGTCAGGGCCAACCTTAGAGATCACAGTCCATCTAAGATCATTTTCTGTATGCGAGTGATCAATCCAGTGTTGTACGAGTGGTGCAGACAAAATGTTTTTCCTAATCCGCGATTTATGTTGGTTAGTCTGCTGTCTTACCTCTTGGCTAGTTTTTCCTACATAGAGCCTGTTGCAGGGGCATATAATTCCATATATAACGAACTTGGTTTTGCAGTTCGTGAATTTTAGATGTTTCCATGAGATGCCGTTATGTTGGAAAACATCTCCTTCCATGGTCAAAGGGCAGCACACGCATGTTCCACATTGATGGTGGCCAGTAATGGGCGGTAGATTCATATATGCTCTCAATGATGGGGGCTTTTGCTTTAGCATTGCTGCTCTGACTATATGGTTTGCCACACTCTTGTCTTTCTTAAATGCGAAGAGCGGCAGCTCGATGAGCTGCCCATCCAGATCCCTGACCAAATGCCAGTTTTTGCATATCTCTTTTTTCAACCAGTTGGATGTCGGACAGAATGTCGACACACAGACTATCGGATTTTGTTCATTTTTGGATTTCTTTTGTCAGGAGGATGTCTCGGGGTGTCCACCAAGCTCTTTTGAGCGCCTGTTTCAATAGTTTTGCTGGGTATCCTCGAAGTAATAGCCTCTCTCTGAGGGCATTCGCATGCGACATATATTCGTCCTTGAAGGTACAATTCCTGCGGATTCGCAAGAATTGGCCTAGTGGTAAGTTTTCCCTGAGGCTTCTCGGATGGTAACTTGTGAAGTGTAAAGCTTTATTGCGGTCTGTTTCCTTTTGTATTCCATCTGTGCAATAAACTTCGACATCCTGAATCAATCAAACACTTACACCCAGTCAAAAGTTCTGGGTTTAATCCATCACCGTTCTATCCAGGCTGATGAAGGCTGATAGCCAGAAACCGGTCCTTAGCCCACTCTGCCACCCCAGTTCAGACATGGCTATATGCAAATCAGTCTGACCCTGTGCCTCATGGGAACAGTCCAGCCCGAACTGCCAAGCCATGTCTTCCCTGGACCGGAAACAAGCTTCCGAGGACCGGTTTCTGGCATTCCTGCCGTCTTCAGCCGGGCTTGCTTGAATCCAGTAGCAAAATGAGCAAGGGACTCACGTCTGAGCATACCCTGCCACACTTATGGCGGCCAAAAGCAGTACAAAAGGGGGTGGTAATGGATGGAGCATCTGAATCAATCAAACACTCACACCCAGTCAAAAGATCTGGGTTTAATCCATCACCGTTCTATCCAGGCTGATGAAGGCTGATAGCCAGAAACCGGTCCTTGGATGCTTGATTCCGGTCCAGGAAATACATGGCTTGGCAGTTCGGGCTGGACTGCTCCCATGAAGCACAGGGTCATGCCTGATTTGCATTTGGCCATGTCTGACCTGGGGTGGTGTGGAGGGCAAAAAAACGATGGATTTAGGCCCAGATCTCTGTACTGGGGTGAATGTATTACATTGTTCTGCATTCTGTCCATCAATTGTTGTTTTTGCATTTGTCACCCCGAGTGTGATGGGTATGCTCGGACGTGAGTCCCATGCTCTCCACACCACTGGAGTCAAGCTATCCTGGCTGATGAAGGCTGATAGCCAGAAACCGGTCCTTGGATACTTGATTCCGGTCCAGGAAAGACATGGCTTGGCAGTTCGGGCTGGACTGTTCCCATGAGGCACAGGGTCAAGGCTGATTTGCATATGGCCATGTCTGAACTGGGGTGGTGTGGAGTGCAAAAAAACGATGGATTTAGGCCCAAATCTCTGTACTGGGGTGAATGTATGACATTGTTCTGCATTCTGTCCATCAATTGTTGTTTTTGCATTTGTAACCCTGAGTGGGATGGGTATGCTCAGACGTGAGTCCCATGCTCTCCACACCACTGGAGTCAAGCTATCCAGGCTGATGAAGGCTGATAGCAAGAAACCGGTCCTTGGATGCTTGATTCCGGTCCAGGAAAGACATGGCTTGGCAGTTCGGGCTGGACTGTTCCCATAAAGCACAGGGTGAAGGCTGATTTGCATATGGCCATGTCTGACCTGGGGTGGTGTGGAGTGCAAACAAACGATGGATTTAGGCCCAGATCTCTGTACTTGGGTGAATGTATGACATTGTTCTGCATTCTGTCCATCAATTGTTGTTTTTGCATTTGTAACCCCGAGTGGGATGGGTATGCTCAGACGTGAGTCCCATGCTTTCTCGACTTTTCAGTGTCTCTCCCCTGAGGCGGAAGCCGGGGGCTCATGTTGCTCGTTTTTAACAAAAATCTGTTTTAACTTGTACCTTTAATAACTTGTATAATGTGCACAGTGTAGTTGATTAATAACTTATTTTGCACATTTCTAGGCCCCCTTGAACCCCGATTCCCAGCGCACATTGCCATCACGGGACGCTCGGGGAGAAAGGGTTCTAGCGGCCATCTTGGGTGACGGAAGGGTGGCGCTGCAGCTGCTGGCCGCCTCACGCCCTCCCAAAAGTATTTAATTAGGCTTACAGCGTAGCCCGCTGACTTTTCAGTGTCTCTCCCCTCATGCGGAAGCCGGGGGCTCATGTTGCTCGTTTTTAACAAAAATCTGTTTTAACTTGTACCTTTATTTACTTGTATAATGTGCACTGCGTAGTTGATTAATAACTTATTTTGCACATTTCTAGGCCCCCTCGAACCCCGATTCCCAGCGCACATTGCCATCTCGTGATGCTCGGGGAGAAAGGGTTCTAGCGGCCATCTTGGGTGAGGGAAGGATGGCGCTGCAGCTGCTGGCCGCCTCACGCCCTCCTCAAACCGGATATAGGGATATGGTCTCCCGTCCACGCAGCGGGCGGGCGCAGCGGGCGCGCCAAAGGCAAGCCCGCCTGCGCCCCTCCGCATCTGACCGGGTCCAGGGGCTACCCCCCTGGCTCTTTTGTGGAAGATAGAAGGTCATATAGCTCGAGCCTTTTACATCAGTTACGCCCACCTATGTTATCTAGTTGCGGCCATTCAATATATCCACTGGAGATCCCTCGCCGCTGCCCGCACCTTAAATCGGAGTTAATTACCACTACTACCGTCAGGTCTGAGGTAAAGGACTACTCCAGGTTTCTGCTTAATTGCAGGTCTCTAGCCAAGCATTGTCTAGAAATCTCCTTGCTCTTAGATGAACATTCACCGGATGTGATTTTCTTGACCGAGACTTGGCTAGGCCAAGACTCTCAGCCGGATCTGGTGCAGGCCATTATTCCTGGTTACCAGATAGCGCGGTTAGATCGACCTCAGGGCAAAGGAGGTGGCCTCGCGATTATTTATAAAGAGAGCTATGGTTGCCGCTGCCTGACGGAGGAGATTGAGGATTGCGAAAGTCTTCCTTTCGTGATCGAGTTTTTCCCTAACACCAGCTTCACTGGTATTCTTATCTATCGTCCTCCTGGAACCATCAGACAATTTAATACATCTCTCTTGTCGGTGGTCTCCGAATTGGTTACCTCTCCCTCAAACTTTACTTTACTTGGAGATTTTAATGTTCATGGCAATGATCCAAAAATACAAACTAAGAGGCTATCCCACTCCTTTACTGGAAGAATCTAAAACCAAAGTAATGAAGATGAAAAGAGAGTCTTTATTAGTTACCAAAGAAAAAGGAGTCACTAAGAAAACAGTATGTGTTCTAAAACATTCCTTACAATCAGCAAAAATAGTCAACATCATGAAAAAGTACTGGGTACTGATCACTAAAGAACCGGATCTGGAACCACTGTTTGCTGATAACATCACTTTTGCATACAACAGATCTAAGAATCTAAAAGAATTGCTAAATAAGAAGAATGCACCAAAGGAGATTAACCACAAAGGCATGCAAAGGTGCGAAAATTGCATTCATTGCAATAATGTGATGATAGGACAGTTATTCACACATCCTATGACAGGAAAAAAAGTGACCTTATCACACTCAGGAACGTGTGACACGAAGAATGTGATTTATGGAATCAAGTGTCCATGTGGAAAATTGTACATAGGACAGACAGAGAGAAAAATCAAAATAAGAATAACTGAACATAAAAGTAATATCCGATTGAAAAATACGAAGTCCACATTGGCTACACACTGGCAAGAAGCTGGGCACAACATAGCACAACTTCGCTTCACAATACTGGAAGTCATCAAACATCACCCTGAAAGAGACACTCATATTTCAAGATTAAGATCAGAGTATTTTTGGATAAAGAAAATGGACAGCCTACAACCGAATGGACTCAATGACAGGATAGAATTATCCTGTTTTTTATAAAGATACTGTGAAAAGCCAAGTTCAGTTTTCCTGCATGACTATGAGACTTTCCCTATCCAAAATGGCCGACACCAAAGTTAATATGATTTGTTTTAACATATTTTATATTGTTTTCACCTTGAGTGAGCCCAGTCACGTAACATAATATTGAATAACACTGCTTTGTAAATATTATGTGTTTAAAACGTTGAGCGAAAATGATTGAAAATTGTTTATGATGTAGTTGTGTCAGAATAACTATTTTTCTTGAAATTAGATTAATTTCATAGCAGCGCATAACTGGCGAATATCCTCATCCACATAGAGCGTAATGATATTAAACAAATAAAACACTATAAGGACTACGCAGTCCGAGGTCGCGATCATGTGATCGCCAATTAAGCCAATCAGCGCGCAGTGAGCTTTAAAAGGCGATACTAAGGATGTAAGGTAACAGTGGATTCGCTGAGAACACGTAAACGAGGGACGCTTTCCACTTTCCATTTCCCAGTAAGTACACAAACGAGGGAGGCACAGAATGCGCGCTAATAATGTTTATTTTAGTAAACTTTGATTTAGTTGAGTGGAACAACGGAATGGTAGTTGGTATAATTTTCTAACATGGGGCTTGATTATTTTTGGTTAAATTTTGGCCAGTTTTGGTGTTTGTAATTTTTAACGTTGATACACACAAAGAAGTGTGATGTAAATAATGACTGTGATGGTATATACAGGCTATTTGGTGAACTATAGATGTTTGTTCACATTGTATAAACGCAGTGTACTATGCATTAATGTAATTTCAGTTTAAGGGCTGATTGCGACCTTTTCTTGATTTTCTTTATTAGAGACCCCCGAAGAAGGGTCACCATAGACCCGAAATGCATTGGGTAAATGGGAGATGAGATACAGGATTGTTTTGAAAACATAAGGATTCAAACGAATGAAAAAGAAAGAATAAACAAAGAATATTGATACAAATGAAAACAATTTGAATTATCATTATTTTTGGCATACACATATACCAGAGGAGAACCCAGTGGTTCATGTGAAAGTGTGCAGGATGTTACCATAGGCATCGGGACCCCCCGGTGTCTCACTTTTTGCAAGACATTGATAAAAGTGGTTGTAGACTTAGCCACTACAGGTAGCAGTGCACAACAACGAAGGAGTTTGAAGTAAGAATAAGTCAAGTAAAAGAGTGCTGGACGGACCCTATCACGATACATTTTGATAATTTGTCAGACCCCACGGCACTAGAGATGATGTCGAGTTTAGCCGCCATCCAATTAGAGTAATTAGTTCCCTCTCCAACGCATGAAAAAGGTCATCTTTAAGACCCGATCTTTAGTAATAGCGATCAACTCAAAGTGGGCACTATCAGTTGCCTACCATGGTCGGACCACTTTATGATAGCCTTCACTTGGACCACAAGCAAACCCCCACCATCCATCTTCACATCCCGGAAAACCCGAAACTGGTCCAAACTCTCTGTAGATAACTGGACGAAGGCCCTTAGTACCACTATACCTCTACTCTCCCATGACCCATTGGTAAATAATAACAAATATAACGATTGGATCACCACCTCTTTAGATTTGGTTCTCCCCTCATACCTATCTGGGTCAAAGAGACAGAGTAAATCAGCACCGTGGTACACAGAAGAACTTAGGGATAAAAAGCGCTCCTGTAAGAGACTAGAGAGGAAATGGCGCATGACCTATGACCTCACTGATAAAGCCACTTACAGGGACGCTATTAGGAACTATAAACTCGCAATAAAAACGTCACAAGCAGCCTACTATAACGATAAAATAACAATGGCCAAATCTAAGCCGAAAGAAATATATCGGATAGTTAACTCTTTGACAAACTCCCCCCCCCCCCGCTCGCGGCAGACAATAATAACTCTCCTTCTAGATGCAATGAGCTGGTTGATTTTTTCTTTCAGAAAGTTAAAAAAATGTATCTCTCCTTTCCAGACTCAGCCAATGAATTATCCGCCCAATGCTCTGATTCAGCTCTGGATACAGTAACTTCCCTTCAAAAGAAACTAGATTCCTTCCCATTGTTGAATCTGGAAACATTGGAGTCTCTGGCACAACAAATAAAATCTGGCTCTCCGTGTGACCCTGCTCCTCCGGGCTCGCTGGGGTTGGCCAGCAAAACCATTCTCCCTACTCTCATGGAGTTGCTGAACTCCTCCATTCTGAGTGGGATGGTACCAGTGGCATGGAAGCATGCAATGGTACGGGCCTTGCTAAAAAAAACTCCCCTTGACCTAGCTAACCCTAGTAATTACCGCCTGATCTCCCTGCTCACATGGCCAACTAAGATCCTGGAGAAGCACATTAATACCATTCTGACGAAGTTCTTCGAGGAAAATCATCTCCTCGATGCTTCCCAGACGGGCTTTTGCCCAAAACATGGGACAGAGACTGCCTTATTGGCTGTGACAGAGGAGGCGAGGCAGATCTTGGATCGGGGGGGGGGGTCAGTGGCAGTGATCCTGCTCGATCTGAGTGCCGCTTTTGACACGGTACATCATAAAATTCTGATGAACCTTCTCGCCGACCTAGGAGTGTCCGGAGAAGCCCTGGTTTGGTTCAAGTCTTTTTTAACGGATAGAACCTTCCAGGTCTTTGACGGCACATCCGTTTCATCGAGCAGGCCTTTAAGGGTGTGGAGTTCCTCAGGGTTCATCACTGAGCCGTACGCTCTTCAATGCATATATGAGGCCGCTGGCTGGGATTGTTCGTCCGCATGGTATTAACATCATTTCCTATGCAGACGACACCCAGCTGGTGGTCTCCCTTGTGCAGAAGAGTGGCCTCCAATCACCGCCTAATTTAGCAGTGTGTCTGGAGGAGGTGAGGAGGTGGATGATGAGCTCTTGTTTGAAGCTCAATGACGATAAGACCGAGCTCATGCTCTTGGGCCCGGCAGCCCCTTCTACCTTGGAGCTGCTATGGCCCGCGAGTATGGGGGCGGCCCCTGCCCCCAGAGATAACATCAAAAGTCTGGGGGTATGGTTAGATAAGTCGCTGAGCTTCAATACACAGACTACCAGGGTGGCGGCCACCTGCTTTGGCCTCCTTAGGGTGATAACAAAAGATCCTTCCCCTCCTTCCATTTGAGGCCAAGCAGATAATTATACAGGGCCTTGTTCAATCCCGCCTGGATTTTAATAATGCCCTTTATCTTGGAGCACCGGACTACACCTTACAAAAACTTCAGCGCACCCAAAATTGTGCGGCTCGTGTATTACTTGGAGTTCCACGAAGAACTTCAATAAAAGCTGGGCTAAGAACGTTGCACTGGCTGCCAGTCAAGGACAGAGTAAAGTTTAAATCTCTGTGCATCGCTCATCAGGCCTTCTGGAAAATGGGCCCAGAAATCAACTGTTCCTTGATTTCCCCTTATCTGCCCAATAAGGTG
The DNA here is from genome assembly GCF_964261635.1 of Lissotriton helveticus. Lineage (NCBI taxonomy): Eukaryota > Metazoa > Chordata > Amphibia > Caudata > Salamandridae > Lissotriton > Lissotriton helveticus. The sequence goes on along the minus strand of NC_136058.1, from coordinate 389,021,394 downwards.
CTTCGTTCCTCGTCTGCATCTCTGGCCAAGACTCCTAGAATCTTTCGAGCCAGAGTGGGAGGATCTTCCTTCTCCTATAATGTATCAAGATTATAGAACACCCTCCCTCTGCACATGAGAAACAACCCCAATCTAACCAGCTTCCGCAAGCAGCTTAAAACTTTTTTGTTTCAGTAACTGGAATCCTTGTTTTGTCCATCTGAGGGCACTTTTGTTTAGTCCTAGCGCCTGGACGCCTGAGGGCAGCTGTAGCGCTTTACACATTTTATTTTCATTTCATTTCATTTCATGCTCTCCACACCGCTGGAGTCAAGCTATCCAGGCTGATAGCAAGAAACCGGTCCTTGGATGCTTGATTCCGGTCCAGGAAAGACATGGCTTGGTAGTTCGGGCTGGACTGTTCCCATGAAGCACAGGGTCCAGGCTGATTTGCATATGGCCATTTCTGACCTGGGGTGGTGTGGAGTGCAAAAAAACGATGGATTTAGGCCCAGATCTCTGTACTGGGGTGAATGTATGACATTGTTCTGCATTCTGTCCATCAATTGTTGTTTTTGCATTTGTCACCCCGAGTGGGATGTGTATGCTCAGACGCGAGTCCCATGCTCTCCACACCACTGGAGTCAAGCTATCCAGGCTGATGAAGGCTGATAGCCAGAAACCGGTCCTTGGATGCTTGATTCCGGTCCAGGAAAGACATGGCTTGGCAGTTCGGGCTGGACTGTTCCCATGAGGCACAGGGTCAAGGCTGATTTGCATATGGCCATGTCTGACCTGGGGTGGTGTGGAGTGCAAAAAAACGATGGATTTAGGCCCAGATCTCTGTACTGGGGTGAATGTATGACATTGTTCTGCATTCTGTCCACCAATTGTTGTTTTTGAATTTGTCACCCCGAGTGGGATGGGTATGCTCAGACGTGAGTCCCATGCTCTCCACACCACTGGAGTCAAGCTATCCAGGCTGATGAAGGCTGATAGCCAGAAACCAGTCCTTGGATGCTTGATTCCGGTCCAGGAAAGACATGGCTTGGCAGTTCGGCTGGACTGTTCCCATGAGGCACAGGCTCAAGGCTGATTTCCATATGGCCATGTCTGACCTGGTGTGGTGTGGAGTGCAAAAAAACGATGGATTTAGGCCCAGATCTCTGTACTGGGGTGAATGTATGACATTGTTCTGCATTCTGTCCATCAATTGTTGTTTTTGCATTTGTCACCCCGAGTGGGATGGGTATGCTCAGACGTGAGTCCCATACTCTCCACTCCACTGGAGTCAAGCTATCCAGGCTAATAAAGGCTGATAGCCAGAAACCGGTCCTTGGATGCTTGATTCGGGTCCAGGAAAGACATGGCTTGGCAGGTCGGGCTGGACTGTTCCCATGAGGCACAGGGTCAAGGCTGATTTGCATATGGCCATGTCTGACCTGGGGTGGCGTGGAGGGCAAAAAAACAATGGATTTAGGCCCAGATCTCTGTACTGGGGTGAATGTATGACATTGTTCTGCATTCTGTCCATCAATTGTTGTTTTTGCATTTGTCACGCCGAGTGGGATGGGTATGCTCAGACGTGAGTCCCATGCTCTCCACACCACTGGAGTCAAGCTATCCAGGCTGATGAAGGCTGATAGCCAGAAACCGGTCCTTGGATGCTTGATTCCAGTCCAGGAAAGACATGGCTTGGCAGTTCGGGCTGGACTGTTCCCATGAGGCACAGGGTCAAGGCTAATTTGGATATGGCCATGTCTGACCTGGGGTTGTGTGGAGTGCAAAAAAACAATGGATGTAGGTCGGGCTGGACTGTTCCCATGAGGCACAGGGTCAAGGCTGATTTGCATATGGCCATGTCTGACCTGGGGTGGCGTGGAGGGCAAAAAAACAATGGATTTAGGCCCAGATCTCTGTACTGGAGTGAATGTTTGACATTGTTCTGCATTCTGTCCATCAATTGTTGTTTTTGCCTTTTTCACCCCGAGTGGGATGGGTATGCTCAGACGTGAGTCCCATGCTCTCCACACCACTGGAGTCAAGCTATCCAGGCTGATGAAGGCTGATAGCCAGAAACCGGTCCTTGGATGCTTTTATTATTATTATTAAATGACATTTATAGAGCGCACTTACACCATGAGTTTCCTGGCGCTGTAGGACAGAGGTGAGGTACAGCAGGGAGATTACAAGGATTAGGGGGATGGGGGGAAGAGGAAGGTTTTGAGCTGCTTCCTAAAATGAAGGAGGGAGCTGCTAGATTTGATGGTCAAAGGGAGGGGGTTCCAGAGCTTTGGGGCCAGGAGGGCAAATCTTCGTCCGCCGAATTTATTGGTTCTAGTTTTGGGCACGACGAGCTTGTGAAGGTGTGAGGAGCGTAGGTTGCGAGTAGGGCGGTAAGGATGGATAAGTGAGGTTAGGAAGGCAGGGCAGGTGCCGTGAAGGGCTCTAAAAGTGAGGCAGCCCACCTTGAAGGCCACTCTCTGCTCTACAGGCAGCCAGTGCAGTTTGTGCAGCAGTGGTTTGGCCGATTGCCATTTGGGGGATTTGTGGATGAGGCGGGCTGCTTGGTTCTGGACTACCTGTAGGCGGTGAAGGAGTGATTTGGGGAGGCCGTGATAAAGGGAATTAGAGAAATCCAAGCGAGAGAGTACTAGGGAAACGATCACTTGGATCAAAGTAGCAGGGGGGAGTAAGTGGCTAATTTTTCGAATCTTGCGGAGCTGGAAGGAACAGGATGAAACCACTGAGCCGACCTGAGACCGGAGGGAGAGTTCGGCGTCGATGGTCTCGCCGAGACTCTTTACGGTGTGCGCAGGGGTTGGTGGGGTACCCAGTTCCGTGGGCCAGAAGTGAGCCCCCCAGACAGTAGAGCTGGAGCCCGGGAGAAGGAGCTCTGTTTTCCCGGGGTTCAATTTCAAATGGTTGGCGTTCATCCATTACTGTATGTGGACCATGGCGGAGTGGAAGTTGGCTACCGCGTTCGGGGGATTGAGGGGGAAGATGATCTGCAGATCGTCGGCATAATTATATACTGTGATATCCCAGTTATGAAGTGAGTGGAGTAGGGGTCCAGCTCAAGGCGAGGCCTTGGATGCCGGCCTGTTCGACACGGTGGAGCAAGATGTGATGGTCCACCGTGTCGAACGCAGCCGATAAGTCCAGAAGTACGAGGGCCTGGGGAATCCCTGCATCGGCGTTCCTCCTCAGCGTGTCAAGGGCAGCCAAGATGACGGCCTCCGTTGAAATGGTAGGCCGAAAGCCCGCCTGGTTGGGTTCCAGGTAGTTAGATGACTCAATGAATTTGGAGAGGCATTGGGTGACGTGCGCCTCGATTATTTTAGCAAGGAAGGGTAGGAGCGAGATGGGGCGGAAGTTGGCCAGATCTGCTGAGTCCGCGCCAGGTTTTTTCAATAGAGGGGACTAGGATGACCTCTTTGAAGGAGCTGGGGACAGTGCCTGTGCTGAGCGAGCCATTCAACAGAGGTAGGATACATTCGGTTGGGAGTGACAGATACTCCGCAGGATCAGGGGAGGACAGGTGTCATTCGGGGAGCCTGATTTAATCCGGGACGCCAGCTGGGCTACAGAGGCAGTGTTGAGGGCCAGGAAGTCTGATAAAACAGATGAATTGTTACAGGGGGTTTCAGAAGAAGGAGTACGGGGGTGATGGGGATTGAGGCCTTGATTTTATTAATTTTCTCAACAAAGAAAAGGTTGAGGGCGTCGCAGGTTCCTTGGGTTGGAGTTTGACCTGGGAGAGTTCTATCATCAGAGGTGAGTTCGTTCATGATACAAAACACCTCTTTAGATTTGTTGTCCGAAGAGGAGATTCGATTGGAGAAGTGGGATGATTTTGCTGAGGAGATTGCGATTTTGTAATCTCTACGGGCAAGAATGTATTGCAGTCTATCTGCTTCAGAGTAATTAAGTCTCCATGTCCTTTCCAGCTGGCGCACTTTCAGTTTGTATTTTTTTAGGTCATCCGTAAACCATCTGTGGGAGTTGTCGTGTCTGGTCGGGGGGAATTTGGTGAGGGGAGCAAATATGTCACTGGCAGACTTCAGCCAAGTGTCGATGTCACAGTCTAGCTCGTCAATATTAGTATTGGTGGGCGGGTTGAGGGTGGGCCGGGTATTGGAGAGAGTCGCGAGCAGACCTTGGGAGTCGTCGGAGCTCCATTTGCGGGAGAGGCCGCCTGCCATCAATGGGAGGGACATTTTGCCGCTGACAGTGAGGGTGGTATCTACTAAATGGTGGTCTGACCAGGTGCAAGGGGAGACGGAAGGAGGGGAAAAGGTCAGATTTTGGGACCATATCTGGTCCAAGATGTGGCCCTTTATATGGGTAGCCGAGGTGATCTGTTGAGTCAAGTTGAGGCTGGTAAGGGCCTCAAAGAGCTCCATAGCATGAGACCCGGCATTGGCATCATCGTACCAGTAGTTAAGGTCGCCGAAAAGGGCGAATCTGGGGTTGGAGGTGAGTAGGTTGATCAGCCGGTCGGTCAAGGTGGCCGCGAAGGAGGGCATGGGTTGGGGGGATCGGTAGAGGAGGAGGAGTGTCAAGGTACCTAGATCCGTTTTTAAACTGAGGATGAGGGTATCGACTCCCGGGAGGGAGAGGGAGGAAGTGGAGATGAAACTGAAGTGTTTTGACACTATGGCGGCCACTCCGCCTCCCGGGCGGTTGCCTTGACGGTCAGTGCAGAGGATGTAATAATCAGGGGGGAGTGCCGCCAGGATATCAGGGAGAGAGTCTGAGGTCAGCCAAGTCTCCGTAAGTAGGAGCACGTCCCGTTTCTCGGAGGATAGGAGGATAAAGATATCGGCGTGATGCTTTACCATGGAGCGGGTGTTCAAATACAACACCCGAATGGAGGTATCGTTCGCGCCCGGTTTAACGGGGAGCATACTCCGACTGGTAGTCTGTCGGTCAGACGAAATAATGACGGTGGTGATGATGCGTTTGATGGTGGTGGGGGAGGGGGGTAAGATGGGTGAGTTGTAGGTCCCTGAGGGAGTCAGCCGTATATGTGGTAGGATGGCCGGCGAGACTGGCCCCTGGGCCCGGTCTGGCGCGGATGGGCGCAGACGGGCTTTCTTTTGGCGCGCCTTCGGAGCGCAAACGGTGTGCCCGCTGCACGCGTCCGCTGCACGTCCAGGGGGGGCACATAGTTTATTGAGAGGGAAGGGGCGTGGCCTCAGGGCCGTGGGTGTGGCCTAGGGCTGATGGCAGAAAGTTGGTGCTGTGGCAGCGTTTAGGTCGGCTGTGCGGCGAATAAGGAAAGAAATTAGGGCAGGGGAGTGCCCAGGAGGTGATGTCAAAGCAGGTAAAACAGTATTTTTTAAATCAAACACAAAGTTTACAACAACGATCTCCCGGCTGTGCCTCAGGAGTAAGTGGCCTCTATACCGCGAGCGAGTGCAGGGCGTGCCTTTTGTAGCAGTTTTCCGGCAGGGGGCTTGGCCTCAGGGCCGTGGGCGTGGCCTAGGGCTGATGGCGGAAAGTTGGTGCCGTGGCAGCGTTTAGGTCGGCTGCGCGGCGAATAAGGAAAGAAATTAGGGCAGGGGAGTGCCCAGGAGGTGATGTCAAAGCAGGTAAAACAGTATTTTTTAAATCAAACACACAGTTTAAAACAACGATCTCCCGGCTGTGCCTCAGGAGTAAGTGGCCTCTACACCGCGAGCGAGTGCAGGGCGCGCCTTTTGTAGCAGTTTTCCGGCAGGGGGCGTGGCCTCAGGGCCGTGGGCGTGGCCTAGGGCTGATGGCGGAAAGTTGGTGCCGTGGCAGCGTTTAGGTCGGCTGCGCGGCGAATAAGGAAAGAAATTAGGGCATGGGAGTGCCCAGGAGGTGATGTCAAAGCAGGTAAAACAGTATTTTTTAAATCAAACACAACGTTTAAAACAACGATCTCCCGGCTGTGCCTCAGGAGTAAGTGGCCTCTATACCGCGAGCGAGTGCAGGGCGCGCCTTTTGTAGCAGTTTTCCGGCAGGGGGCGTGGCCTCAGGTCAGTGGGCGTGGCCTAGGGCTGATAGCAGAAAGTTGGTGCCGTGGCAGCGTTTAGGTCAGCTGCGCGGCGATTAAGGAAAGAAATTAGGGCAGGGGAGTGCCCAGGAGGTGATGTCAAAGCAGGTAAAACAGTATTTTTTAAATCAAACACAAAGTTTAAAACAACGATCTCCCGGCTGTGCCTCAGGAGTATGTGGCTTGATTCCGGTCCAGGAAAGACATGGCTTGGCAGTTCGGGCAGGACTGTTCCCATGAGGCAGAGGGTCAAGGCTGATTTGAATATGGCCATGTCTGACCTGGGGTGGTGTGGAGTGCAAAAAAATGATGGATTTAGGCCCAGATCTCTGTACTGGGGTGAATGTATGACATTGTTCTGCATTCTGTCCATCAATTGTTGTTTTTGCGTGTGAACTCGCTCTGGGCGTCTTGTCTGTGAGACAGAAACTCTGTGTAAAGTTGTGTACATTCATGTCGATATGATGCAAACAACGCCTTCAGCAATGTAACCTGCTGCAAAATCTGAGCCCGACGCTGTTTAACATATATATGGAACCCCTGGCTAGAATCGTGGCACCTTATGGAGTGGACATTGTAACATACGCAGATGACACGCAATTGATGATCACCCTAGCTCAAGGCCAGAATGAGGCAGCAGCAAACTTCTCATCCTGTCTCAAGTATGTATCCGAATGGATGACAACTGTTTACGCCTTAATGGCGATAAAACTGAGCTATTGGTGATTGGGAGAGCTCCCACAATTTGGTCATCTGGATGGTGGCCATCGGAGTTGGGGCCTACACCTTCCCCTTCTGAAACAGTGAAGAACCTAGGTGTCTTTCTGGACTCCAGCCTATCCTATAGACAACACATTGGAAGACTGGTGGGTAAATGTTACGGAGTCCTCAAAACCATACGCAAAGTACTTGATTATTTACCTATCGACACCAGGAAATCTTTAATACATGCACTAATCACCCCCCACCTGGATTATGGAAAGTCCTTGCTTATTGGTCTGAGTAAAAAAGGATTTCAGCAGCAGCAAAGTTTACAAAATTCGGCTGCCGGACTGGTCCTGAATTTGTCCAGAAGCACCTCAGGGAAACAGGCTCTTAAGACCCTCCATCAATCAATCAATCAATCAAAGCATTTGTATAGCGCACTACTCACCCGGAGGGTCTCAAGGCGCTGGGGGGGGGGGGGCGGTCCGCTACTGTTCGAACAGCCAGGTCTTGAGCTGCTTCCTGAAGGCGAGGTGGTCTTGGGTCAGGCGGAGATGGGTCGGAAGGGAGTTCCAAGTCTTGGTGGCCAGGTAGGAGAAGGACCTTCCTCCTGTGGTGGCTCTTCGGATGCGGGGGACGGTGGCGAGGGCGTGGCTGGTCGATCGAAGCTGGCGTTTGGGAGCGTAGAAGTTGAGGCGGCTGTTGAGGTATCCTGGGCCTTGGTTGTGTAGGGCTTTGTGTGCGTGGGTGAGGAGCCGGAAGGTGATTCTCTTGTTGACCGGGAGCCAGTGCAGGTCTCTCAGGTGTCCGGAGATGTGGCTGCGGCGGGGGATGTCCAGGATGAGTCGAGCTGAGGTGTTCTGGATCCGCTGGAGTCTCTTCTGGAGTTTGGCGGTGGTTCCGGCGTAGAGGGAGTTGCCGTAGTCCAGACGGCTGGTGACGAGGGCCTGGGTGACCGTCTTCCTGGTCTCGGTGGGTATCCATCGGAAGATCTTACGTAGCATGCGCAGGATGTTGAAGCACGACGAGGAGACGGCGTTGACTTGTCTGGTCATGGAGAGGGAGGAGTCCAGGATGAAGCCCAGGTTGCGTGCGTGGTCTGTTGGTTTGGGTGCGCTGCCCAGGGTGGGGGGCCACCAGGAGTCGTCCCAGGCGGAGGGTGAGGATCCCAGGATGAGGACTTCAGTCTTGTCCGAGTTCAGTTTCAGGCGGCTGTTCGACATCCATTTGGCTACGTCTGTCATCCCTTCGTGCAGGTTGGCTCTGGCGGTGTCGGGGTCGTTGGTGAGGGAGAGGATCAGCTGGGTGTCGTCGGCGTAGGAGATGATGTTGAGGTTGTGCTGGCGTGCGATGGCTGCGAGGGGGCTCATGTAGATGTTGAACAGCGTGGGGCTGAGCGACGATCCTTGTGGTACGCCGCAGATTACTTCGGTGGCCTCCGATCTGAACGGGGGGAGGCGGACTCTCTGTGTCCTTCCGGCGAGGAAGGAGATGATCCACTCCAGTGCCTTCTCCTGGATTCCGGCGTTGCTGAGGCGCTGTACTAGGGTACGGTGGCAGACAGTGTCGAAGGCTGCGGAGAGGTCCAGGAGGATGAGGGCCGCTGTTTCTCCGTTGTCGAGCAGGGCTCGGATGTCATCGGTAGCTGCGATCAGGGCGGTCTCGGTGCTGTGGTTGGCCCGGAAGCCAGACTGCGAGAGGTCGAGGGAACCATTCGTCTCGAGGAAGGCGGCCAGTTGCTTGTTGACGGTCTTCTCAATGACTTTTGCCGGGAACGGGAGCAGCGAGATGGGGCGGTAGTTTTTGAGGTCGGTGGGGTCGGCTGATGGTTTCTTAAGTAGAGCGCTGAGTTCGGCGTGCTTCCAGCTCTCCGGGAAGGTGGCGATGTCGAAGGAGGTGTTGATGATGTCCCGCAGGTGGGGCGCGATGACGGCGTCGGCCTTGTTGAAGACGTGGTGAGGGCAGGGGTCTGTCGGAGATCCGGAGTGGATGGAGTTCATCGTGCGGATGGTGTCTTCGGTGCTGATCGGGGTCCAGGTTTCGGAGGGTGGTGGTGGGGGGCGGTGGTTCGGTCGTGGCGTGCGTCGGTTGGGTGCTGAAGCTGTTGTGTATGTCCGCGATCTTGTTGTGGAAGTAGGAGGCGAGGGAGTTGCAGAGGTCTTGCGAAGGGGTGGTGTCGTTGTTTCCGGCGTTGGGGTTGGAGAGCTCTTTCACGATGTTGAAGAGTTCCTTGCTGTTGTGTGCGTTGTTGTCCAGTCGTTCCTTGAATGCTGTTTTCTTGGTGGCGTGGATCAGTTGGTGGTGTTTTCGGGTGGCGAGCTTGAGGGCAGTCATGTTGTCCGGTGTTGGGTCTCTGCGTCAGGTTTTTTTGAGTGCTCTGCAGTTCTTTTTGGAGTTCTTGAGTTCGTCGTTAAACCAAGGGGCTTTCTTGCTGCCGGGTCTGCTCGGCGGGGTCATCAGAGGGGCGAGGTCGTCTGCGCAGTCGCTGATCCATTTCGTGAGGTTGGTGGCCGCTTGGCTGGGGTTCGTTGTGCTGGTGGGAGGGTTCTTGCTCAGGGAGGTAGCGAGCTGGTCTGAAGTGATCTTTTTCCAGCTTCTGCGGGGAATCTGTTGCTGGTGATGGTGGAGCGTGGTCCTTCTGAAGCTGAAGTGGACGCAGCTGTGGTCCGTCCAGTGGAGTCCCGTGGCGTGGCTGAAGGCGATGTCCTTGCTGGAGGAGAAGACCGGGTCGAGCGTGTGTCCGGTGTAATGGGTGGGGGTGTCTACCAGTTGCTTGAGTCCGAGGTTGGCGAGGTTGTCCAGCAGGGTGGTGGTGTTGCGGTCGTTGTTGTTCTCCAGGTGGAAGTTGAGGTCCCAGAGGAGGATGTAGTCGGCGGAGGGGAGGGCGTGTGGGCTGATGAAGTCAGCGATGTCTTCGCTGAATTGTGTGCGTGGTCCCGGGGGTCTGTAGATGAGGGTGCCTCTGAGGGTGGTCTTTGGGTTGACGTGGATCTGGAAGTGCAGGTGCTCGGCGGGTGCGAAGGTGTCGTTGGAGTCGGTCGTGATGCGGATGGTGTTCCTGTGGATGATGGCGATGCCTCCTCCTGTCTGGTTGATGCGGTCCCTCCGGATGATCTTGTAGCCGTCCGGGATGGCGATGGCGATGTCGGGCGCTGAGGAGGCGTTCATCCAGGTTTCCGTGAGGAAGGCGATGTCTGGGGTTGTGGTGTCGATCAGGTTCCAGAGCTCGACGGCGTGTCTGTGGACGGAGCGGGTGTTGAGCAGGATGCACTTCAGGTGGGTGCTGCTGGTGCTCGGTTTGGTGGGTGCTGGTGCCGTGCAGGTCCGGATGCAGGTGAACTTGCAGGAGTGGCAGCTGAAGGGTCCGTGGGTGCGTCTCGGTGTGGCTCGGTAGCAGCCCGGGGTTCGGCCGGTGTTGAGTGCGTTGAGTTCGGTGGCGTTGTAAGTCCGTCGGGTCGGCTTCCGACGGTGGGGGCCAGGGGTCCTGGCACTGGGTGCGGTCCAGGCGCGGACGGACGCAGACGGGCTTACCTTTGGTGCACCTTCGGCGCTCAATCGGTGCTCCCGCTGCGCGCGTCCGCTGCGCGGTCGCTCTGTGGGCGTCATAAATCAGGAGCCGGGAGGGCGGGTCAGCTGGGTGGCGGGAGCGGGGCGGCCAATGGGGTGAAGGTGGGCGGGGCCGCAGGGGGCACCGGCGGGAAAAACGGCGGGAAAAACGGCACAGGCGGGCGGCTCAGCGGCGGCTGGGTCGCTCGGGGCAGCGGCAGCAGGAGGCGTCAGGAGGCGTCGGGAGCAGGAGGGGTGACCCGGCCTAATTAAAGGCACAGTGGTCACTCCAGAACACGTACTGCAGACCCCTTATATCAGGAGTCGGGAGGGCGGGTCAGCTGGGTGGCGGGAGCGGGGCGGCCAATGGGGTGAAGGTGGGCGGGGCCGCAGGGGGCAGCGGCGGGAAAAACGGCGGGAAAAACGGCACAGGCGGGCGGCTCAGCGGCGGCTGGGTCGCTCGGGGCAGCGGCAGCAGGAGGCGTCAGGAGGCGTCGGGAGCAGGAGGGGTGACCCGGCCTAATTAAAGGCACAGTGGTCACTCCAGAACACGTACTGCAGACCCCTTATATCAGGAGCCGGGAGGGCGGGTCAGCTGGGTGGCGGGAGCGGGGCGGCCAATGGGGTGAAGGTGGGCGGGGCCGCAGGGGGCAGCGGCGGGAAAAACGGCACAGGCGGGCGGCTCAGCGGCGGCTGGGTCGCTAGGGGCAGCGGCAGCAGGAGGCGTCAGGAGGCGTCGGGAGCAGGAGGGGTGACCCGGCCTAATTAAAGGCACAGGCCATTGGCTGCCCATACAGGAACGTATCCTGTTCAAATCACTGTGCATTACACATCGTGTAGCCCAAGGGAAAGGGCCACGTTATCTTCAAAAGCTTCTAACGATCCATTGCCCAAGGCACAATTTGAGATCATTAGGGAGCATGCTGTTTCAGGTTCCCCGCATTTTCAAATCACGAATGGGAGGTCGCTTGTTCAGATACCTAACCTGTAAGAGATGGAACGAACTCCCCATCGAACTTCGAATGGAACCGTCTTAAACTGAAAACGTACCTATTCCCTCGAACCTAAGTCCCGCATTATTCCTTTTCTCCCCTTGTGGTATTAGGTACAGTAGGTCTTGCTCGCGAGATGGTCTGCTTCCATAGCGCGGGGACACACTGTTATAGTGTAACCATGCGCTCTACAAATGGTTTTATTATTATTATTATTATTATTATTAAAATCAACTGTTCTGCAACCTTATGTATACCACTGAAAGAATCCACATCAGTTTTACTTATGCCAATGCAAAACTATGTGTTATCTGTGAAGGCGCCTGCTCCATATCTTGAAAGAGACACTATTACACTTCTATCTCTTCTGGAAATCTGAGAAGCATCAACACATTGAATCAGTTGACTCTATATATGAGGCTTTGCCTGTTATTGGGGTAGTAACAGGTATATCCTCCCTCTATGGCAAAGATATTTGGATTTTTGCTGCAACATTATTGTTTCTTTCGTGGCTTATGATGTTGATTGTTATTTTGGTGATGGTGAATTGGCTCTATCTTCCAGAAAGTATGATGCCATCTCACGGGACATAGGAGTTGCAGCAACATTCTCCTGTCACATCTTAAACGGACTTTCATGCTGTCTACATTCCCACATATCCATTGTCTGATATAATTATTTGAAAGAGGGCGCCATATCAAATACTGGGCCCTTCTGAAATGGTTCCAATTCATGACATTTTGAGAATTTCATTCAATGACATTGTTACACCTGGCCTATTTCCCAGTTCTTGGGCCATCATCCATATTACTATTATAAAGAGAGAGCTGAAAACTTTGAGGCGGGTAAACTCAAGAAGTACAGCACCAATCACAACACCCAATACCGCATTGGAAAGGGGAGTTGCAGCAGATGGACATAGGCTATAAGGTAGCCACCATATACATTAGAAACGTCAAAGAGCCTTAGGGGTAAAGTAGTCCCTTGTGGGCGTGGGCGTTGGCATAGGTGTGCCAGGGGCGTGTTCGTGGGTGTGTCAAACTACACACATTTAACTTCGTGGCCGTAACCGTTGTCAGAGGGGCGTGGGCGTGTCAAACTACACACTAAGAGGGCCGTGGGCGTGTCGGGGGCGTGGTCGTAACCGTGTCAAAGTACACACATTATACTTTGTGAGAGGGGCGTACCACAACAGCGTTCTCAAAGGGGCGTGCCACAAATTTTATAACAAAAAATGGCCGCGTCATTCAGTAGCGAGCCTTTCCATTCACGAGTTATAATCACTTCTCACACGTCTGTATAGAAGACACAAGGTGCGCCACATTCACGCACATTGCCATTCAGGCGGCGTTAATAACATATGTTGCGAAGCAACCTTTGTGGGCATAAGCATTACCGATCTCAACCGGGGATAAAGGCAGGCGTCTCAGAATGCACACGCCCATACATCTCAGAATGCACACGCCCACACACAACAATGCTGAACAGCACGCACACCTCACGACGCGCACGAACGCTAATCTCACTGTGATGAGATTAGCGTTCGTGCACGTCGTGAGGTGTGCGTGCCATTCAGCGTTGTTGTGTGTGGGCGTGTGCATTCTAAGATGCCTGCTGCATTGGAAAGCGATGGGGTAGGGTTCGGTAAAGATAGCCATCCTTCAGGTAAATCTTTTTTATTCCCGGACAACGTCGGGACGGGCAGCTAGTTGTTGATAAACAGCTGATTGCTGGTTTGACATTGTATGGTACATTGGATAATGACAATCCTTAACACACACAAATATAAGGAGGTGTTCTGCTGGCATCACTATGGACAGCACTACATTCACGGATCAAGTATTCAAAAAGAAATCAAAACATTTTTATATGGTGAACATTGTGAAACCCCAACACTTGACAGTCCCCAAACCTTTCTGTCAGACCTGTCAGCCTCAAGGTGGTCTTCCCCCAAACCTTTTGCCTTCGCCCTTCCTATTTTAGCTGAACTCATTCTTATTGGCCTTAAAACTCTGTGCACTTTACCACTGCCAACCAGTGCTAAAGTACTTGTGCTCCCTCCTTTAAACATGATAGAATTTGCTTATAACCAATTGACATATTTAATTTACCTGCAATTGCCTAGTAAAGTGGTACTTCATGTAACCGGGACCTGTAAATTAAATGCTGCTAGTGCACCTGCTGCACTGATTGTGCCACCCATTTATGTAGCCCATCTAACTATGTCTCAGGCCTACCATTGCAGCCTGTGTATGCAGTTTAAACTGCTATTTTGACCTGGCAAGATAAACCTCTTGCCAGCCCTAAACCTTCTTTATTAATACATATATGTCATCCTTAGGATATGCCTTAAACAGCCCAGAGGGCACAGTTGCCTTGTATGTAAAAAGTTGGACATGTACTTTTAAGTTTTATGTGCCCTGGTAATCAAACATTCCTAAATTCATTTTTCACTAATGGAAGGCTTACCTCTCCCAGAGGATAACATTGGAGCTATCTTTTTGCATTTAATTAGTTGTAACTCATTATTGGGAGCAGGTAGGCAGGTCAAGTTGAGTGTCTAAAGAATTTTAATTAAAAGCCCTCTTTAACAGTGAAGTTTGGTTTTTATTCACAATTCTGAAAATTGCACTTTTAAAAAGATGGTATTTTCTTGTCCTAACAATTTGGTGTCTGCTGCCTGTACCCTGGGTCACATGGCTAAATGTAGTTGCCAGTTGGTCTTTGTGTATTGCTCTTGAACTGCTTGTATGAGACAAAGGGAAGCTAGGTGTTGACAGGATGGGCCATTCTGAAATAATGAGTGGTAGAAACTGTCACTTCCCACACTTAAACATCACAAAGGCCCTGCCTGAGCTCACTCAAAAAAGGTTTTTACATTAGTCTATTATGACCCCAGACAATCTGGGGCTGGGGCAGGGAGGCAGGACCTTTCCAAGTACCTCTGAGGGATGGAATCCTCCAGAAGCTTCTCCAGAAGCTTCTCCCACTTCAAAATGGGCACCAGGTAAAAATATTGGACCTGAGACACTAGCTTGGACATGTGGACTCTGCCAGGAAGCAGGTGTGCTTTGCTGCTGAAAGGCCTGCCACTCTGCAGGACTGCTGCTCTGAAGAACTGCTGCCCTGCTGTGGTGATGGACTACCCTGCTACGACCCCAGAGTGACTCCAAGGGCTAGTTGGCTGACCTTCTTATGAGAAGTCTCGGGGACATAACAGGATTTCCACAACCCTGAACCCAGCACCTCTACTTTGCCATCTGTGAGTCCTGCCAATGGGTGCACCAGAGTGCCTAAAGGTGTCTGCCAGCCCATCTGTAGGCCCGGTTGAACCACCAAAGCAGAACCGCCACATCGCCTTTGCATTGTGGTTTTTCCCAGCGAAAGGACTTCGCATCGCCCTTGCAACCTGCATTCATAGTGCGACACATGCTTGATGTAGGACTTAACATTTCAAGATTCACATCCTTGACAATGATGCAGGACTCCACAGGATTCTGCATCACAGCCTCACAGCTCCTCAGAACTGAAACTGCATGACGCATCTCTGACCAGGACCTAGCCTCGGCTGCATGATCCACCCTCGAAGCCGGACTCCACTACTCTTCACCATCAGGATTTAAGGTACTCTTGTTCAGTGGGCCTAACTGGGTCCCTGAAGCCGGCTCAGTCCATTGTGGCTGGTCTGAACTTGTGACTTTGTGCCGGTCGAGTGCCACCAGATATCCACAGTTGGCGCTTTGTGCTTTCTAATGCTTTTTTCACTTAAATCTTTATATTTGCATATCTCCAGTTCTTCTGATTGGATTTTTGCCATTTTGGTCTTCATTTATTTATTAAAATGTACTCTATTCTTTTAAAGTGGCGTGAAATTTTCTTGTGTTGTGTTTTAACTTTTTTTTACTGTTCGTGTGCTGCATAAATACTTCACACATTGCCTCTAAGTTAAGCCTGACTGTTTTTTGTGCCAAGCTACCAGAGAGTTAAGCACACAGGGCCATATTAACAAGAACAGCGATACCATTATCCCCGCTTTAGCGTCAGAAAACTGCAGTTAAAGCAGCGATAAGGGACTTGATAATATGCCTTGTGAATTCCCATAGAAGTCCTCGTTCGGGTGTGCAGGACATCAAACCTGGGCTCCTATGGGAATTCACAAGGGCATATTATCAAGCCCCTTATCGCCGCTTTAACGGCAGATTCCTACCGCTAAAGCGGCGATAATGTTATAGCCGTTCTTGATAATATGGCCCATAGTACTTTGTGGTTTGATTGTGACTTCACCCTGACAACGAATGTGGTTGTTGTTAGAGTAGAGCTTTACCACCCTCATTATTTACACTTTTGAAACACGTTTTTCTATTTTGATAATGACAACGGGTCAGATCAATCTAGCCTTTCTTATTTAACCCCTTGGCCGCGGTACTAATTCCGCTGCGGTGCTGGGTGGTGGGGGGTGAGCGCGGTACCGCCTTGCTCGTGACGGAACCACGCCATCATGAGTCACGGGCGAGCTGTGCTCATGATGGCGTGTTCCGTCACGACTCCGCCCACTCACACATTTGCCCGCCCAGGCGGGGAATCAGTGCCGTGTGAGAGGAGCGGCCACAGCATGACGGAACAATGCCGTCATGAGCACACGCCGCTCATGGCTCATGACTGCATGGTTACATGAACCCAAAAAGTTAAACACAGTTTTGATTAATTGTCATGAAGGTGTATATTCACAAGAGTTTTTAAAGACGTTTCTTGAATACGGTCATACATATTGACAGACAATTGTTTAGGAGAGGAGTGTGTGCTGAACAAAGTTTTGGTGGCAATTTAGGGTTGTGATACTTTATTTCATGCATGTTGTAGCTAAGAGAATTAATTAGTTTAAATGAAACTGTCCAGCAGACAACCTGCCCAGGATTTGGCTCCTATTCAGAACTGAAAACATCATTCAAGGTACTCTAACATATTTTACAGAATGTGAATGGAAAGAGAATGTTACAATCGATTACAAGTTTGGCAGCGCGTTCTCTCCAGCGTGTGGCGCTATTGTGGTAGCGTGTGTGTGGTGGCAGCTCTGCTGCTTTTAACGTCCCGTTTTTGTATTTAATTTAAAAACTTGTTTTAGGCACTTTACCTTGCTTTTAAAGCCTGGCCCACATACCCCCACCTTTGTCACCCTCTACTTGCACTCTAATAGGCAAACTCACCGCGCTTTGCGGGTCCTTCGCCCTGTCCCGAGGCGGCCATCTTTGGTGAGGAAGAGCAGTGTGGTAGTAGTCCTTCGTTGATCTTGCTCGCTGTCTACTTAGGCAGGCAAGTTTGGCAGCGCGTTCTCTCCAGCGTGTGGCGCTATTGTGGTAGCGTGTGTGTGGTGGCAGCTCTGCTGCTTTTAACGTCCCGTTTTTGTATTTAATTTAAAAACTTGTTTTAGGCACTTTACCTTGCTTTTAAAGCCTGGCCCACATACCCCCACCTTTGTCACCCTCTACTTGCACTCTAATAGGCAAACTCACCGCGCTTTGCGGGTCCTTCGCCCTGTCCCGAGGCGGCCATCTTTGGTGAGGAAGAGCAGTGTGGTAGTAGTCCTTCGTTGATCTTGCTCGCTGTCTACTTAGGCAGCCATGCTGACGCGCAGCGGCCACGCGCAGCGGGGACGCCGTAATGACGCCGGAGTTACGCCAGAGTTCAGCCCGTCTGTGCCCGTCCGGGCCCAGACGGGCCTAGGGCCTGCCACCATGCCCGACTCTGTAACGCCTTTAACCACCAGGCTCCAATATGGGAGAGATGCCCTTATCGCCCTACGTTCGCCCCACCCTATTAGCTGTAGCTATGCTCAGATGGGGACCATTCCATTTTTACCGTGTAGAGCTTGTTCTTCCGGTCACAATTCAGTGGCCGCGAAATCTGTTCTTTTCATGGCTTTACTAAACTGCCGGTCTTTACCGAGCCACGCCATTGAAATTAATTCACTCATTTTAGATCACGAGCTCGACGTCTTGTTTCTCACTGAGACCTGGCTCTCCCCCAGCTCTGGCCCGGACATGGTCAGAGCTCTCCCCCCAGGCTTTCACATACTCCATCTTGATAGACCTAAAGGGAGGGGAGGAGGAATTGCAGTTCTCTACAGAGACACGCTTGCGTGTAAGATTCAGAATGGAGGGGTGGCGGACTGTGAGAGCTTACAGTTCTCCCTTCGGCTGTCACCTACAGTATCTTTGGTAGGCCTGCTGATCTATCGCCCTCCTGGACCCTTGGGTAGCTTCCCTAACTCTCTCCTGGAAATCACTACACTTCTCGCCTCCTCAACTGCCAACTTTGTGGTTCTCGGGGATTTTAATATCCATCTTGAGGACCCCACTAATGTTGCAGGAATCGATCTGCTTGATGATTTTAAATCATTCGGAATCAATTTGGCCAACTCGGGTGCGACCCATGAGAAAGGCCATCTGCTTGATCCCTTTTTCTCCAACCTGGACCATCTTACTCCTGCTCCGGCTCTTGCCCTACCTTGGACAGACCACTTCTTGGTGTCCGCGTCATGGCAATTCAATAGCCGAGCTGTGGTGGTCCCACGAGTTCACACCCTAGAGAGAGCCTGGTCGAGGCTCCCAGTTGACATCTGGGCGGCACATTTGGAGGCTACGCAGCCCCCTCAGGGTGATAACCCGATTGTCGCTGATGTGAATTTCCATACCTGGCTCGTGGACTCTTTGGACACTCTTCTACCCAAAAAGAAACAACTTACGAGGGGGAAGAGAGTGGGTTCTGCACCTTGGTATTCTTCAGAATTAAGAACTTTGAGGAAAGGATGCAAGAGACTGGAGCGGTTCTGGAGGAGAGACTGGAGTGAGGCTAGTCGTAAAGAATATCGCGTGGCGCTGAGTAGGTATAAATCCGCTATTCGGGTGGCAAAATCAGGATTCTTTGAGGAGCGCATTGGCTCTGCGGCCAACTCTTCCAAAGAGTCATTCAGGGTCATTAAGGAGCTACTTAATGTCCCTGATCCTCTGGTTTTCCACGAGGACCCCCGCAAAAAATGCACAGAACTGGCCTCGTTCTTTAAAAGTAAAATCGACAATATATTAGCTTCCCTTCCCCGGCTAGGTGAGGTCTCCTCTTTGGAGGACAACTCCAGCTCTCAACTTAAGTTGCAATTGGTGGAGCTGGCCTCCCTTGGTCCGGTTACTAAGGAGGAAGCCTTGGCAGTTCTGAGGTCTATGAAGAGTGGCTCCCCGAAAGACCCAGCACCTATTAAATATCTTAAACAGGTGTCATCTACCATCGCCGGCCCTGTGACGGACCTGATAAACCTGTCTCTCGCCCATGGGGTAGTTCCCCCTAGTTGGAAAGGGGCGGTGGTTAAGGCTCTTTTGAAAAAGCCTAACCTCGACCCCGCCGATCTCGCCAACTTTCGGCCAATCTCCTTGCTGCCGGGTATCAGTAAGGTGGCGGAGAAGCTAGTGAACAGTCGCCTTTCGAACTTCTTGGAAGCCAATTCCCTCCTGGGAGATTCCCAAACGGGTTTTCGCCCCGGTCAGGGGACTGACACCGCCCTACTGGCGGTCGTGGAGAATGCGAGGAGCATGCTGGATTCGGGGGGATCAGTGGCAGTGATCCTCCTGGACCTCAGCGCCGCTTTTGATACCGTGGACCATCTGGTGCTTCTCCAACGGCTGTCGGGGGTGGGGGTCACGGGTCTGGCCCTCAAATGGTTCGCTTCCTTCTTGGAAGGTCGTACATTTGAGGTGTGGGAAGGCCAGGAAAAATCATCGTCAACCCCTCTCCAGTGTGGTGTGCCACAGGGCTCTTCATTGAGCCCTACCTTATTCAACGTTTATATGGCCCCCCTGGAGAGTGTGGTACGGCCGCTGGGTATTAAAATCATCAGTTATGCTGATGATACTCAGCTGGTGGTTGGCCTTTCCCAGTCGGCGCACCATCCCGACCGGCTGCACTCATGTCTTGAAAAGATCTTCACATGGATGTGCAGCTCAGCCCTAAAGTTAAATGGCTCCAAGACGGAACTGATGCTGCTGGGGAACTCTTCTCCATCTTTGTCCCCCAGCAGCTGGCCAGACTGTCTGGGTCCGATGCCTCCCCCCAAGCAGGAGATCAAGAGCTTGGGGGTATGGCTGGAGCAGGACCTATCGTTTAAAACCCACGCCAAAAAGACCGCTGGCGTGTGTTTTGGACTGCTCCGCTCAGCCCAGAAGATCTTGCCCTTGCTCCCAGTGGCCACCCGAAGGCTCCTCATCCAGGGACTTATCATCTCGCGGCTGGATTTCAGCAATGCGCTATTCCTGGGCGCACCCGAATCTACCCTGAATAGACTGCAGCATGTGCAGAACGTGGCTGCCAGGCTTTTGACGGGTCTCCCTAGGCGTCAATCTGCCCGTCCAGCGTTGAGGGCATTGCACTGGCTCCCTGTGAGGGACAGGGTGAAATTCAAGTCACTCTGTATTGCCCACAAAGTTCTGCACGGAGTCGGTCCACCCATTCTGGATGAGATGGTCCAGCCCTACAAGGCCTCTCGTTCACTTCGCTCTGACCACCAACATCTTCTTCAGGTTGGCAGGGTGAAAAAGGCAAGAACTGGTGGCAGAAGGTTCTCAATAAATGTGGCTTCCTTGTGGAACTCATTGCCCTTACATCTGCGCTCGGAGGCTAGTCTTCTTCGTTTCCGTAAGCTTTTAAAAACTTTTTTGTTTTCCGTTTAATCCCTGCACCTTTCTAGTAGTGTTATGTTCTGGTAAGCGCTGGGATGCCTATTGGTAACCAGGCGCTATACAAAACTCAGAATAATAATAATAATAATAATAATCGATGCTTCAAAAACTGTGATCTACAATGGTTCTTATAATCTATCACTGCTTGACACATAAAGGAAAGCCTTGTAGCCACTAGATAATAATATATGCATCTGTCTAAACTTATTAGCACATAGGCTAGATCCTGGGTATAACAGAGTCTCTAAGGCAATAACTACCCATAGTGTTTGTACGTTAAGCCATGGGTGGCTATCAAAGCGCATATGTCAAATATAATGGATTAATAAATGTGAGTGAATTTATTTTAGGATCACATCCAGTGAAGAGTAAAAGGTTGATAGCTAGCATAATCCATGCAGCTATATATAAGAACCTGCACCCAGAGACTCTTCACTCGGGGTGGAGAACTCTGCACACGCAAGTATCGGGAGTGCATCGTCGTAAAACTCTGCACGTACTTTGTGAATGCCAAAAAGTAGCAAATGTACACAAAAGTATAAGCTTACCTTTGTGAATCAAGCCCTCATGATTTAACTACAACATATTTCAATAAACATTTTTAGAGTTTTATTTAGTATCATGTACAGATGTTTATAATATAATGTGCTGCTTTATTGTAGGTTATTAATATTTTATTAATAGTACGTTTAAGTAAATGTGCAACAGAATTTGCATGATTATTCTTGTCTTTTGCATCACTAATCCCTAGGTCTGGGTTTTCAGGACAACACAAACGTGTATTTGAATTCGCTGCAAAGTCAGGTTGGTGGAGAGTTACCTTCCACTGTCGCCGGGTGCGTCCAGCAGAGCACATTGTATGCTAGAGACATCTAGGGCTGAAGGCCAATCACTGACATCACAAGTCTTAGCTGTAGTTTCACAGTACTGAATGTTATAACATTGCCAAGCAGTTACATATCAAAAACACATTTATAATGCAGAGATATATTTGAGGGGCCTTTGGGAAACACGTAAGGAGACTTTGTGCTGGGGTAGTGTAGTTAGAGGCTAGATAGAAAGGAGAGGTTCTTCACCACAGGCTGCTTGTAACAAACAATTCATTTAATTAATCTTATTTTTTGCCATTCAATTTAATGTACAATATTTACGCATTCATTATTATAACTGGTATATTTATTTTACAGTAAGATCTATTCATGCAATATGCACTGGAATATGGTTTAATGATTTATTGATTATGCGTTATGGATTATGATTTTTTAAATAAATATACATATACGTATACATATATGTGTATATATATATATGTATGTGTATAAATATGTGCATATATATATATATAAACAAACACACACACATATCTCTCTCTCTCTATATATATATATATATATATATATCTAGGTGTGTTGTTTTCTTGCCCAAGAAGAAGGGGCGTGAGGCCCCGAAACGCGTAGGCAGTGGAAAATTACGCGTACCTGAAAAGACTGGCTGCATCGTAAATAGGCTGGATAGCCCAACACCGTGTGAGTACCTCCAATACACAAGGCAACTTGGGAGTAATATACCTATATACCTACTGGCGGTCGCCAGTAGGTATATATAGTTAGGATTTTTTCTCTATGGGATTTTTGAAAATTCTATGTCTAATAACTTTGGCGTTTGTGGACGGAATTGGCTGAAATTTTCAGGAAAATGGCACATTTTGTTTCTGAGCAGCCCTTGAAAATTTGGGGGGGGTTCGTCAAGGGGGGGCCGAGAAAAAAGGGGGGTCCCAAAACGTGTTTTTAACATTGAGTTTTCCATAGGGCGGTTGGCCTCACTTTTAGCCCGAACGGCTGAATGGATTTGCACGAAACTTGGCAAAATTGTAGGGACTGGTAGCCCGATGTGCCTTTTGTAGGTCTCAATATATGTGCTCCAGTGGATTTTGAGAAATTAACGTTTAAAAAAAGATATATATCTGTAACAGCGGACCTGGCAGCGTCCCAGGACGCGTACTTTTCGCGCAACGGAGCTTTGTGAAGCGAAGCTGATTGGTTCTCCGGCGTCTGTCAACATTCCAAAAAGTCCGTAGCGGCCGCCATCTTGTCTCTCGGTGGGATCGAGAGACAAGAGGAGGTCAAAACAAAGGGGAAATAACTATAAGGGGGCATAGTAGATCCTCGCTGACCCCCTAGGTTTGATGTGGAGGTTTTAAAAGGGCCCCGCGGGGCAAAAAATAATAATAATAATAATAATAATCGAACGGCTGAATGGATTTGCACGAAACTTGGCAAAATATTAGGGACTGGTAGCCCGATGTGCCTTTGCTAGGTCTCAATATATGTGCTCCAGTGGATTTTGAGAAATTAACGTTCAAAAAAAGATATATATCTGTAACAGCGCTCCGCTTCGCGTAATGGAGGTTTGCGAAGCTGATTGGTCATTCTGTCACTGGGCTATAGTTGGGCTACATCTGGCTGATATTTGGGCTACATTTGTTTTTTTGTGTGTCTGGCGGCCATCTTTGGGCTACATTGGGCTACATTGGGCTTCATTGGGCTACATTGGGCTACATTTGGGCTCCAACATATATATAGGCCAATGTAGCCCAATATATATTTTTCAAAGTTAATTTTCGTAAAAACCACTGGAGCATATATCTTGAGACATAGCAAAGGCACATCGGGCTACCAGTCCCTACAATTTTGCCAAGTTTCGTGGAAATCCATTCAGCCGTTCGAGCTAAAAGTGAGTCCAACCGCCCTATGGAAATGAAGGAAATGAATGGGTAATTTGTAATTAGCAAATAGCTAATCGCAAACTAGGAATGGTAAAGAATCGCTATTTATTCCTTAAAGTTCGCTATTTAGGAAATGCAAAAAACTTTGATGATACATATGGCGGTTCATCTCTAACAAGATAAGAAGCATAGGGATACATTTATGATGACTGGCGCATCACCAGGGATGTGTTAGTCATTCTGTGCCGCTGTTCCGTCACCTATGGTGTGCTGCATTTACAATGCGGCGCATCATGGGGCAAAAACAGCACAGATGCGTGATGTATCTGTGCCGTAAAGGTGGCGCATTGCTGGAGTTGTATCGCAAGTGTGATGAAGCTCCAGCAAGGGTCGGGGGTGCCCCTGTCGCAGGGTTTCTGTTCTCACACAGAACTGTGGACAGAGGATTGGAACCTCGGCGAATTAGGGTGTCCCAAAACTCACGTTAGTAATCAAAAACTCCTTAGCAAGCTAGGTACAGTGTCACATTGGATATAACAAACTCTCAATGTTTAGACAATCCAGAATATGAACTTATAGTACCTCAGGATACGTGGAACTCATGAACAGTCGGTCGTTATATATTTCTTAGAAACCAGAACATGGAGTTAAGAAGAACACATGTGTATTTGAAATGTTTATTTACTAATGCCGTCTTCTCAGGCGTAGTATCTTAGATAATACAAGTACACATATTATCAGTAGCAAAATTACCAGCATAGTTACTAGTACATAAAAAGCGAATGGTGATAGTATGTTAACATGCTGTAAATGAATAAGAGTTAGCAACACTTATAAGCAGCCGCGGGCCGTGGAGGGAGTTACGGTGAGGCAGGGAGGCGGGGAGGGGGAGAAGCAGGGTGGAGAATACAAGTACACATATTATCAGTAGCAAAATTACCAGCATAGTTACTAGTACATAAAAAGCGAATGGTGACAGTATGTTAACATGCTGTAAATGAATAAGAGTTAGCAACACTTATAAGCAGCCGCGGGCCGTGGAGGGAGTTACGGTGGGGCAGGGAGGCGGGGAGGGGGAGGGGCAAGGTAGAGAGGGCTCCACCCTGCTTCTCCCCCTCCCCGCCTCCCTGCCTCACCGTAACTCCCTCCACGGCCCGCGGCTGCTTATATCTCACCCTCCCTAATACACATATTATATTATTTGCTAAGAAGGTCTCTTTGTGTTGGTTTAGGGCGTGCCCATACTTTAGTGTCTTAGATTTGAAGGAATCACATCAGCATACACCAGCTCTCTCTTCATGTGAACCGCATCAACTGTTGTGTATGTGTGTTCGGCAAAGCAATATAAAACCCGCCTCATGCCCAGAATTGGCAGAAGTTGCACTTATGTTATGAGTATGAAGTCGTGGAGATCAGACCTCATAACAATTCTGTATCGTGTTGTTCTTGAAACTTTAGCACTCGCTGTACAGATATAGTTTAACAAGCAAAGCAGATAGTAGAGCAATAACATATTATTCTCATGTAAACCACGATGAACTATTAGGTGGAAAGCTAAAGCAACAACTAAGTGTCGTGTGCAGAAGTTGCAAAAAAGGAAAAATGGCGTTTAAACCGGTAATGAGCCCATGCTAACTTAACACGGTGTAAAGATATCCAGGACCTAGATGACACCTCCCCATGATCCGGAAACAAACTGAATAAGATAATAGAAGTGCCATCTCATGAGAGCAGATTGCAAGTTTATATGTGGACGGTCCGCAAGGTAAAGCATTAAAAACTAGGAAAATTTAATGCTAAAGACAAATAAAACAGCCAAGTACTTTATCGAGTCTTAAGCCAATAGGCAAGGTAAATAATAAAAACTTGACAAATAAGTCAATGAATTGTCAATGAAATGCTAGTACTCAGCATATCAAACATGAAAAAGGTCTATGACATAACTGTGTATGCAAAATAAGCTGCAACAGCCTCCAATAGGAAGTCACCGTCTTCATCCGAAAACAGTTCAGCCATCCAATTTAAAAGCGGAAAAGAACATATGTGCTCTCCCAGCACCGGATCCTCTATCACCATCAGAGGACAGCTCGGTGGGTTTTCAAGAAAGCTCTGTTCCAAGAAAGACTGTGCTGCCGCCAGTAAATTCCAGGGACCAAGTAGTCCATGCATCAATGCCACAGCCATAATCCTTTCGCCAGGACAAACCAACTCGTGAGTAATGATAGGAGTCATCAGCTGATTAAAGTCGACGTCAGGAGAAACCGGTCCGCAGAGACACAAATCAATGGCCCAATCGAAATCACAGGTCAGGCAGTGAAATACAGGCTGGACACAGGTGAAGTAGGAGAATCGAAAAGATAATCCATATGCCGTGCTTAATATCGCCAACGGCATTGTGCCATAATATTCTAGCATGCGATTGCGGAACAGTGTCAGCAGCTGCAGGGTGGGAGGTTGCATAGGAGGGACATCCATATTTAAAAATGTAAAAAAGCACAAGAGCGTCCGCTGGTAATGCAAGTAAAAATGCCAATCCACGAACCAGAGTGGAGAAAATAGAATGAAAGGAAGCAGGGATGACTCCAAAGATTTTCTCAAATGAAGTCACGAGACCACTGGTAACAACTTTAAAAAAGTGCGCCAGGGCCTTTGTGGAGGATGCGTTAAAGATAGTCGGAACCATCTTGCTGAAATTGAAAGGCAAATCTGAATTGAAAAGGGTCTGCACCTCTGTACGGGTGTTCGCTATGTGAAGCACGAAAGTTTCACGGGCCGAACTCAAGGCCACCTCTCTCTGAGACAAAAGAGCTCTTATTCTTGCCATGCCGTTGAAATCTGTCCCAAGGTTGGTATTTGTGGCCAGATTGAAAACTCCCTATGTTCATGTGTGGGAGGAAATAGAACATTTCTGCAGCAAATAACCCGTTCACTTACTGTTACGATAAAAGGAATACTTTTAATTAACTCAGAACAATCTTCATTATTGAGCATCAAATAACTACCATTTTCCAACAACTTGAACGTGGGGATGATAGCAGGAACTGGCGTGCCTTGCAACACGCAAGCCATATTTGGTCGGTGTTTGTTGCATGAACCGTGTAACTGTATGTGCCTACACATTAGTGAATGATCTGGCGTCTCAGTGCATTCCTCTCCATTCAGATAAACTTCTTGATCATCTTTGAAACATCTGTATGTGTATGGAAGCGACCAGACCTCATGAAGAAAAGCACTACCTAAAGGTTCATAACGACCTATTGGTATATATTTCATACAATTTGAAAACTTGTATAAAGCAAAAGGCAGCGTTATTAAACCGTGGATAAGGCACGTTGCCAAAAAACCCGCAATCCTCTGCTGATGATGTCACTGAGCATGTCATGAATGATGTAATATGTGACATCATCAGCAGTGGATTACGGGTAATAGTATCTCTAGTTTACTCCCCTATAGCTGTCTTTCTTTTAACATAAGTGTCTGTTTCCTTCCCTTATACTTACTGTTTTTGGTTCGCTTCCGGTTCGCGTACCGGCGAGCGAACTGGGAAGCGAACTAAGAGAAATAGAGGTTGGCACAGTTCCAAATATTGTACCAATTTTTTAATAACGGGGAGGTAGTTCTGAAAAGAACTTTTTTTTTAATTGTTTTTGTTGTTTTATATTTTTTTTATTATTTTTCGGAACATTTTTTTACTTTTTTTGAATTTTTCTGAACAGTTTTATATTTTTTGGGGTTTTTCTTGGAGGGGGCAATGAAAACGATTCATTGTAAAGGGCTCAACAGGAGCAACAAAACAAAAAAAGAAGTATTTATTATTTTGGGCGTTTCGTACAAACTTGCATATGATAGTCAATAGCTCTGTTGATCAGAGTGATGCTTCTTTCTCCGTAGGAAATGAATCCATCGCAAAATACGCAGATGTGTTTTACTTCACCAAATTTCATTTGTATATTTGGCACCATCTCCCTGCCCTCTGGTCCCGTTACTTCCGGTACAACAGATCTTCTGGCCATAATAGGGAGATTATCTAGGTCGTTCCGAAACTGTGCAGCACTGTAGTTGTTAGGATGCCAACTAGTCATATGGCGATGCATTGTGTAGTTTCCGAAACTGTATTTTTTCTCGGTTCCTCTGGACAGTCTATCTTGACATATAAGGCAAGTTACGTATCTTGCATTTACTTTTTTCTGACCTTTGGGAATTTTAAAAAATTGCCAAATGAAGTTTTCTTTCCGGTGAGACGTCCTGGGCTGCTCAGGCAAAAACTGCCTCTCTTCGTGCTCGTCGTCCTGTTCCTCTTCTTCCTCTTCTTGTTGAATTATAACTTGAGCAGGTGGTCCACTCTTCCTTGGATGTGGTGGAGGTGGTGGGGAAGCACCAGCTGAAGCTACTAAAGAAGCCATTGCTCAGTGATCACAAAGGGTCTTTCTCTCACAATGATGAAAGTCAGAGTGAGGAAAGAAGGAGGGATTTTCATCATTTGGGAAAAACAAGAGTTCTCAACCAATCAAAAGTGTTCATTTTAGATTATATGACCTAGTCTTACATCATTAGGAAACCAAAAGTGAAATGAACCAATGAAAAGTGTTATTACCAAGTCACATGACTTGCTGTGTTTACGTTAAGCGCTTTGCAGGGCCTCCCGGTTTGCTTCCAGAAACCTGCGCTTTGCGACTCGCTTCGCGTACCAGTTCGCTAACGTAGCACGTCATATGACGTATCACGCGAGAACGTGAAACGTCATGCGGACGGGAGGCGTCACGATGTTGTTTTCTAACGCGGCACTTGCGGTAAAGAAACGTTTACCGGCTCGCGGTCTATTTCGCGGCATCAAGGTCAGCTAACGGGAAGCTTCCCGATTCGCGAAGCGGGAACGAAGAAAAAAAAATATTAAAAAAATAAATTATTCATAAACATATAAAATATATTTTTGGATTTAAAGAAGAATACATTTTACAGCTACAGATATTAGCTGTTAAAAAACCAATGAAATTCACAGAAAAAACCATAGGTTATAGACCATATATAGTTAGGAATTAGCATTTACAAAACCTTGAAAATTCACTGAAAAAACCATAGGTTATAGACCATATATAGTTAGGAATTAGCATTTAGAAAACCTTATTTTACTCACACAAAACCATTGAAATTCCATATATAGTTAGTTGCACTAACTATATATCGCGCACCCGCAATCCACTGCTGATGATGTCACATATTACATCATTCATGACATGGTCAGTGACATCACTGATGACATCACTGATGACATCTCAAATGACATCACTGATGACATCATCTAGTGTCTGTGTGTTTTTGTAAAGTTTAAATACGTTTTACATATTGAAGAATGAGTGGATGTATGGAAGACTGAGTGTGTGTGTGGCTGGCTGGGAGGTGTGTGACTCTGTGCATATCAATGTGTACTTGTATCAGTGATTGTATAAGAGAGTAAGTATGTGTTAGTATATGTGTGAAAAGTATGGTGTTCTGTGTTTAACTATAGATGAGGAAATCGAAGTGTGATTGATTCTTCACAGGACTGACTAGGTGTATGAGTGCATATGATAGTGTTCTAATAATAACTGACTGTATGTATGAGTAATTGTATGGGTGAATGAGTGAATGTGTGTGTAGACGTACGAATCAGTGAGTGCGTATGTAGTAACTGGTATTGGTGTGTCATGATGTCATCAGTGATGTCATTTGAGATGTCATCAGTGATGTCATTTCAGATGTCATTAGTGATGTCATCAGTGATGTCACTGAAGTATGGTGTTCTGTGTTTAACTGTATAGATGAAGAAATGGAAGTGTGATTGATTCTTTACAGGACTGACTTGGTGTGTGAGTAACTCCATGGATGAGTGGCAGTGTGTGACTGTCTGCATAGGTGTATGAGTGCATATGATAGTGTTGTAATAATGAGTGACTGTATGTATGAGTGATTGTATGGGTGAATGAGTGAATGTGTGTGTAGACGTAGGAATCAGTGAGTGCGTATGTAGTAACTGGTATTGGTGTGTCTTGATGTCATCAGTGATGTCATTTGAGATGTCATCAGTGATGTCATCAGTGATGTCATTTGAGATGTCATCAGTGATGTCATCAGTGATGTCACTGACCATGTCATGAATGATGTAATATGTGACATCATCAGCAGTGGATTGCGGGTGCGCGATATATAGTTAGTGCAACTAACTATATATGGAATTTCAATGGTTTTGTGTGAGTAAAATAAGGTTTTCTAAATGCTAATTCCTAACTATATATGGTCTATAACCTATGTTTTTTTCAGTGAATATTTATATATATATATATATATGTATTATTATTTTTTTCTGAAACAGGGATAGCAGGATTACATATATGAGCCCATATAGGGCGAAATTCGACAATGGAGTTTTAATGAAATCATTATATGAGAGCTCATAGCATTGCAAAACCTATATTTAGCAATTGGTATATATGTAAGCAATTGATACCATAATGTATATTCCCTGTTTCCTGTTTTTTAAACTTGCACGAGCACTTTTCTAAATCACCGTTTTTCCCATGTATATAATGTGTAAATATGTATATAGAACTTGCGAAGTTGCACATCACAAAATGGCCGCCATTCACATCGAGGCGAGCAGTAGTCCACTCTTGATGTTGTGGGGAGTGGTTGGGAATATAACGGTGTAGCGCACTAGTAATGGCTGACACTGACGAAGTCGAAAAGGTGAAACGCGTTTGTCGAGGGGCAGGGGGGTCTGCCAAATAAACCATCTTGGTGAAAACGCTGACTTGGAGTGCCGCCTGTTTTATACATCCGAGTGATTTGGAAGTGTGTGCGAATATATATATATATATATATATATATATATATATATATATATATAAAAGTAGATATATAGATATATATAGATATATGTATACTCCCAGTCGCCAGTAGGTAATTTTAGTTAGGACCCAAGTTTTCAAAAGGAAAATCATTTTTTGTTTAGGTAATAACTTTGCGCATCTTCACAAAATATTCAAAACAAGTTCACTACTCACTTCAGCTGCTGTTTGGAAAGTTTCAGGGTGATTCATCAAGCAGGGGCCATGAAAAAGTCGAAGTCACAAAACATGTTTTCCTCAAGCAATTTCCCAAATGTATTATAGACAAGACTACAGTCCAAACCGCTGGATTGAATTACACCAAATTTAGCAGAAATCTAGATCTTTTTTTGTAATTTGGTATAAATCAGTTGAGTAGTTTTGGAGTTATTTAAGAAAAAAGATTTATGTAAATCTCATCACATGGAGGGTCTCTGGATCCATAACCTGCGATGCTACTACCTCAACACAAGGTCCCTAATAAAGAACCAGGTCAACATCTTTCTTTTCCTGATGGAGGAAAAACCAGATCTTCTGCTGTTGACCGAAACGTGGACCAATATTCATTCCCTGCCGGACATTCTTGCATCACTTCCCTCAGACTATTATATTCTGACTGCCAACCGTGCACAAGGGAAGGCCGGAGGTGGGGTAGCAGCAATCATTTTGAAATCTTTTCATTTTCGGGAATTACCTTCTCTCACTCTCCCTAACACCGAAAACTTGGTAATCACATTAGACTCAGTGAGTGGGGCTCTTACTCTAATTCTGCGATACCGCCCTCCCCAATACATGGCCAATTATCCAGTACTCTTGGCAGAACAACTGGCCTCTCACGTAATAAAGTACTCTAAAACTGTCCTAGTGGGGGATTTAAATTATTGGTTAGACAGAACAGACACAGACATTCAAGCTGGAGAACTGAGGGATCTGCTTACAGATCTAAACTTGGTCCAACACATCCATTTACCCACTCACCAGAAGGGCCACAGCTTGTACCAAATTTGGACACATAATCTACCACCATTCTCTCCCATTATAAGTCCTTGTATTTGGTCATACCATTATTTCATCCAGTTCCCGCTAGCAATTCAAGGGCAGCTTAAGGCCAAACCTTCTATGGGAAAAGAGTTCCGTAAATGGAAATCCATGGACCGCTCTGGGTTCATGGACATGTTGAACAACACCCTTCCCCTATCAGGCGAAGACCTGGAGGTTGACGAGAGGGCACTGTCCTCCTGGCTCCTCCACGCAGCAGATCTGTTCGCCCCCTCTGTATACTTGTCTAACATTAGAGGTAATGATGCCTACAAATGGTTCACCCAGGAACTTAGAGAACTTAAATTAGGGCTACGACAGAAAGAAAGACAGTGGAGAGCCACTTATTCCCCACAGGATAGGGAAATTTTCTGCGCCACTAGGAAAAAATATCAAAAAATTTTAAGTCAACACAAACTCAACTACTTTTCCACAAAAATGTTATCCTCATCTAATAAGTCCAAAGAAATGTTTAATATAGTCAATGAACTCTGTGACAACGACAGGACAGCCCCCTCAATAGCTCCCACGCAGAAGCTATGTGATTCCCTGAATAACTTTTTCAGAGAAAAAATTGTCATTATTAAGTCGAGCATTGCTAGCTCCCCAACGTCACTTCCTTTGGATGACGCCTTTTATAATCCCTCTGCACTAGATGCCTTCCCGGCCATCGATGGTAAAACTTTTTCTTCACTTTTGGCGAGGGTTAAGTCTGGATCCCCAAACGACATCTGCCCCCCCCACATCTTCTCTGAAATCGGTCAGACTATCCCTCAGGGTATCCTACCCCTACTAAACCAATCATTGGCCCAGGGCAGGGTACCTACTGGTTTCAAACATGCCCTATTAATCCCTCTGATAAAAAAACCAGGTCTGGACCTCCGGGACTCATCAAATTACCGTCCCATATCCCTGTTGCCGTTTTTATCCAAGATATTGGAGGCTCACGTCTCCAATTGTCTTTCCAACTTTGTGGAAACCACTGGGTTTCTGGAGCCCAATCAAGCTGGGTTCCGTCCAGGCCATTCGACCGAGACGGTAACCCTGGCAGTCCAGAACACACTTCGGTGTAATGCAGACAGGAACGTCCACCAGGCACTGGTACTCCTTGACCTGTCTGCTGCATTCAACACGGTCGACCACACCATTTTGGTCGGCCGTGTCGAGCAGGCAGGCCTCAGAGGTGCTGCCCTGAGCTGGGTGGAATCATTTTTGTCTGACCGGACTCAAGCAGTGAGACTGGGCACCTTCACAGCCCCTAGAATTAAGAACGACTGCGGTGTCCCTCAGGGCTCTTCCCTGTCCCCCCTTTTATTTAATTTATACCTGCGTCCCCTCTTGTACTCCTTGAGGAAATTCAAAGTGTGGATCTTTAACTACGCAGATGATCTGCAATTGATTTTCCCCCTAGGCTCGCCTGACGCTGTTACTGAGTTTAGGGAGGTCATGGCTCACATCCAGAGGTGGATGGGCCTTAACCACCTAAAACTCAACCCAGGCAAGACTGAATTGATCTTGCCTGGGAAGAGTGAACTCAGCTGCGGACCTCAATTTTGGCCTCCGGAGATGGGGAATCCCCCTTCCAAATCCCGCACGGTCAAGAGCCTTGGAGTCACCTTTAGTGAAGACCTCTCCTTGAAAAGTCAGGTAGGGACAGTAGTCTCCGCATGCTTCTTTCAGCTGCGCAAGATTAGAAAGATTGCCCATCTCCTAACCCATTCTGCCCTGATACAGGTGACCATCGCCCTTGTGATGTCTAGGCTGGACTACTCAAATAGTTTATATTTGGGTCTTCCAGCCGGGCAGCTCAAGAGGCTGCAGCTAGTTCAAAATCAGGCGGCCAGGCTGATCTGTGGGCTTCCTAAATGGCAGTCCATCAGGCCAGGCCTGGCAGATCTGCATTGGCTGCCGATAGCCCAGAGGGTGGCTTTTAAAACCGGCTGCATTATCTTCAGGGCACTACAAGGCAAGGGCCCTAAATTTATCATCAACTTGCTTGCCAGATATGTCCCCTCTCGCAACCTTCGTTCCAGTCACAAAAGCCTGCTCACGGTGCCTGTTGTTAGGAAACAACGTCAGGGCGGCAGCTCCTTTCACTTTCTTGCTGCCTCCCTCTGGAATTCCCTGCCAGCTTCTTTAAGGTCACACGAGGATATTCTGGCCTTTAGACAAGCCTTTAAGACCTTGCTCTTTAGGGAAGCCTATCCTTAGATGTTCCAGGCTGTCCTCCTGTTGGTGTGTTGTGTTTCTGAAAACTTCCTATAGCGCCATGAAGCCTACGGGCGTGCGTGCGCTCTACAAGTCAAATTTAACATAACATAACATAACATCTGACAGATCTAATGATGAGATCTGATTGAAGTGGAGGCAGACATCTTGGGACTCGGATTCAGCTGAGTTCCAAGAAAACACATTTAAAAAACGGGGCATGGTAGGAATATCCTGAATATATCCTCCTCCCGCAGGGAGCAGCACTTTCAGCTGGTTCCTGCGGCGGGGGCAATGCTGGCTCCCTCTGGACATGGGTAGCCGGCTGGGTCTGCAGGGGTCTTGGGGCTCCCTATGCGGCCTTCATTAAAAATGCAGTGGGTGCCCTGGGTCAGCTCCACGCCACTCACCCTTTCTTGGCCAGGCCAAGGGGGATGGGCACTCCAGGCCCTAAATTGGCCCAGTAAGGAAACCCATGAGTCCCCCTCCACCCTGAGTAAAGGGCCAGGGATGTGGTCACGGTGACTAAATCCGTCAGGGGAGGGGGAAGTGGCTGTGCAGGATTTCCACCCTTCTAGTACTAGGCCATGCCCCAGTGGGTGTAGTACCGAGGCTAAATTAGCCTGGTGAGGTGGGTTGTGTGCCCCCCTCCACATTTAAAATGGTGGAGGGCCCCAGAGGATGTACTTGATGGACAGTTTTGTACTTGAGTACCCCACTCCCCAGAGCCCGGCAATATTTTTATGGAGAAGAGGGCATACAGCCCCCCTCTTCAGGCCGACTTCGGCCTTGGAGACTCCATCCCTAGGGCCATGTACAATAAAAGGCGGGTGCCCTGGTACCCAACCAGGGCACCTACCATAGTGTTGCTGGGGGTCAAGTCCCCAGCCAAATCACTGCATGCAGTGGGAGCTGGCATTGCTCCTGTTCATAGGGAGCAACTTCTAATGGATGCAGACAGGATCAATATTTAGACCTGTTGCCCTGCCTGCATGACTGTGGACAGGAAAACAGATCTAGAGTTCACTTCCAGGTGGGGGAAGCCTTTTTTAAGCTCCCGCCTGCTTGGAACGCACTTGGTGTTTGCTTCCGCTTGGCATGAGATTTAAAAATGTTCCCATCAAGCGGGATCAAACACAGGCTTCCCTGCACATGCTTCTGTGGGCAGGGAAACCAATAGGGCCCCCGGGACATAGCTTGCGAGCTGGCCCCAGGGGATTGGGTCCTTTGGCCTTTTTAGGCTCTGGAAGGAGCCCCCCTCTTCCCATTTTATTATATTTTGTCCCCAAGAGTGGGCTTCTCTGAGCCTCTGGAGGATCGGGGATGGGGACAGTACAGCCCCCCTTTCCCATTTTAGTACATTTTGGCTCCCTGGGCCTCTCCAGGACACGCAACCCACTCCCCATATATTTTGGCCTCAGGAATAGGCTCCCCAGGGCCAATGGAGGCGTGGGAGTAGAGGGCCACACATCACCCCATCCTGCATATGAAATAAGCCTTGAGAGTAAGCTTCCCAGGGTATTAGGGATTTAAATGCGGCCTGGATGCTATTTTTTGTTTCCGATTTCCCAAGACTCTTGTTGAATTGAGGCATTTTTTGTCATTTCTTTTTCGTTTTTTTTGCCGTCCGGGCAGTTCCCTCTGGGTTTGCCCATGGGGCCTAAGAAGTAAGGGTAACCCTACCATATATCTTTTTTCTTTTACAACTTCAGGTCAGGGGACTAAGTCCCCAAGTCCTGTAATGGCTGCCAGCAACATTTTTCTCATTTTGCTTGCAGCGAATCAGTGAGCTCGCTCTCACTGGAGCCTGACACCTGAGGGAGCGAGATGGCCCAAGGGAAGTAAAGCTCCCTGGGCCAATCAGAACCCTCTATATTTAAATTGCCACTTCAGCAAAAGTCTCTGAGACTCTTGCAAGCCCAACCATCCAAACGTCTATAACTTCTTGACCATTAGTGACTCAAAATCTACTGAATGGTTTAAAACCAAATCACATAAAGCACAATCTATGGACTAAGGTCTAGTTTCCTGCCGAATTTGGTGTAATTTCCTTTAGGAGTTTTTGCTGTAGCCCATTTTAAAGAAGTCTATTGTAAATGCATAGGAATGTTGTGCTTTGTGTCAGCCTTCTTCCTTGGACTCTGCTTGATGACTCACCCTGAAGCTTGCCATTCACAAACTAGTCAAAAGTAGCACCTTTTTAGAAGGTTTCTTGGAGAATCATCAAATGGTGCTAAAGTTATTAGCAAAACAAAAATACTTTCCTATGGAAAAACAATCCTGACTATAACTTCCTATATATAGATTATATATAAATATTTATATATATATATGTATATATATATATATATATATATATATATGTATATATATTCCAACAGGTGCTATTTTGTAGTAAAAAAAAGCAAAGCTCAAGCCCAACTCCTTAAAGCATGTTATTTATTCATAACAAACAGCATAAAAAATCACCCGACGCGTTTCGGTGCAGCCGCACCTTGGTCCCGTTTTTTTTTTTACATATATGGGCCTCCTCAGCCACCCTCAGAAAACCTAGGGGGTCAGGATATGTCTCCCGTGCCCCCTTATACCCATTCCCAACGTTGTTTATCCTCCATCTTGTGACTAAATTCGTCCGAAACACAAGATGGCGGACTCCCGTTACACTACCGGTGAGCTACCCGGTTCGCGTACCGGGTAGCGCTTCCACCGCGAAAAATCGAAAAAAAATGTTTTTTATTCTTTTGCCCTGCGGGGCCCCTTAATAGCCCCCACATCAATCCTAGGGGGTCAGAAGGGGTCTACCTTGCCCCCTTTCATTCATTTCCCCCTTCGTTTATTTCCACCTCTTGTCTCTCGATCCTACCGAGAGACAAGATGGCGGCCGCTCCGGACTGTTTAGAATGTTGACAGTCACCGGAGAGCCAATCCGCTTCTCCTCGCGAAGTTCCGTTACGCGTCTGGTACGCGAACCGGGGCGCTAACTGGGACGCTGTCACAGATATATATATTTTTTTGAACGTTAATTTCTCAAAATCCACTGGAGCACATATCTTGAGACCTAGCAAAGGCACATTGGGCAAACAGTCTTTACAATTTTGCCAAAATTCATATAAATCCATTCAGCCGTTCGAACTAAAAGTGAGTCCAACCGCCCTATGGAACACTCAATGTTAAAAACATGTTTTGGGACCCCCTTTTTTCTTGGCCCCCGCTTAACGAAACCCCCCCAAGCTTTCAGGGGATGCTCAGAAACAAAATGTGCCATTGTCCTGAAAATTTCAGCCAATTCCGTCCATCAACGCTAAAGTTATTCAACATAGAATTTTCAGAAATCCCTATTCAAAAAAATCCTAACTATATATACCTACTGGCGACTGCCAGTAGGTAATATATCGCTCTCTCTATATATATATATCTCTCTATAGCTGTATAATCCATAAATATGGTCCAATAATGCTGTTGACGGGTTCTGGTGACATTATAAGCCACTGGGCTGAAGGCTGATTGGTTTGTAAATGTCACCAAAACCCAGAACCTGCATTTCAAAGGTGAATGCTGCATTTTAAAGTCATAGTCATAAAAGTGTTATACTATTTCTAGGTGGACATTTTGAATAACTGTGAAAAATATGAAAATGGGACAGTGATTTAACATGAAAATACATTTATATAATTCTCATTGATTTTTTTTTACTTCCGGTTAGAGAACACATCCCATCACATACAGTAACATGAGGAGCTTAACATGGATATCTTTGTAGTTGAAGTATCCCTGGAGGATTAGAGACAGTGGACCCGATTAACAAAAGTAAACATAGGCTAGAAGTCTAAAGTTAGACTTCAGATCTAAGCTTATACTTCCGACCTAAACTGAGGCCTAATTCACAAAGGTAAACATAGACCTTAGTGTAAGTTCACAATTGTTTGCTATTCACAAAGGGATTAATGAGTAGTATTTTTACCGGTGCGGCTTCTCTGCACATAAAAAGACCTATCTTTTTATGAGCGTACACTCCGCACTTGTAAAGATACTACTTATAAATCCCTTTGTGAATAACAAACAGTCAACTTACTCAAACTTACTCAAAAGTGTAACTTTACTTTTGTAAATCAAGCCCTTCGACTTCAGATCTAAACTTAGAAATCAGTCTAAAGATAGACTTCAGATCTAAATTTATCTTTGTGAATTCGCTCAATGAGATGAGCAGTTTGCCGTCTTTGAACACACGTTTTCACAGAAGTTTCGAATAATAAAATGGTCTGGTGAATTTGGTGTCTGTAAGAAAGATGAATCATTTTGGTTAAGCTGGTTGATCATTCAATAGTCAGATCAAATCAGGATTAGTTGGGGTAAGTTTCAGGTGGTGACGTGTTTAGCCATTAGATACTCCCTATTGTTCCACTGAGGCCTACAGAGGATGATGTAGACTTTGGGGATGAAGATACAGCATAGTAATCCAGCGCTGGAAGTCAGGATGGCAAAGATCTCTACGGCCACCATGTACCTGCCCTTGGTGCTCAGGTACGCTGGGATGAAGGAGACCCAGACACTGCAGAACACCAGCATGCTGAAGGTGATCAACTTGGCTTCGTTGAAAGTATCTGGTAACTTCCTAGCTACGGAAGCAACAACAAAGCTCAAAAGAGACAAAACTCCCATATAACCAACCACAGCATAAAATGCAAAGACAGAGCCCTCATTACACTGCAAGATCATCTTCCCAGTTTCTGATCTAGTATCGATATCTGGGAATGGAGCAGAAAGAATGAGCCAGACTGCACAGATCAACACCTCCCCCAGTGAGCAGAGAAGCACCAAACAGCTTGGTATTCGGGGTCCAACCCACTTTCTCAGCTTACTTTCCGGCTTTGTGCCGTAAAAGGCGATAATAACTGTAATGGTTTTTGCTAGTACAGAAGACACAGCAGTTGTGAAAATTATCCCAAAGGCAGCTTGTTGAAAGAGGCAGGACATCTTTGAAGGACGTCCAATAAAGAGGAGACTGCAGAGGAAGGACAGCATGAGGGCGAGGAGGAGGGTGTAGCTGAGATTTTGGTTATTGGCTTTCACTAGTGGTGTGTTTCGGTACTTAATAAAGATTCCCAGCACTCCCACAGTGACAACGGAGAAGAAACTTGCAATGCAGCATAGGACCAAACCCAAAGCATCCTCAAAGGACAGGAACTCTACAGTCCGAGGAAGGCAGACATCTCTCTGATCATTGGACCACTGGTCTTCAGAGCACTTTATACAGTTTTCCATATCTGCAAAAAAAACATAATATAAAGTCAGATGATGATTGTGATGTGCAGCTGCTTATTGTCTCATTCAAACCTCCATATCCACTAACTCATCATCTT
Source organism: Lissotriton helveticus (assembly GCF_964261635.1). Taxonomy (NCBI): domain Eukaryota; kingdom Metazoa; phylum Chordata; class Amphibia; order Caudata; family Salamandridae; genus Lissotriton; species Lissotriton helveticus. Next base: position 388,983,230 of record NC_136058.1, on the reverse strand, counting down.
GGTATGTGTGGTTGAATCCATCAAGTCAGTTCAGGTTCTTACAAACTTCCTCTTACTACATCTACCATATTAATTTTAGGTGTACTTTAAATGCAAATATGAACAGGACTTGTACTCTGGTGATTGAATACCTGATTCTAATCAATTATTAATTGTGCACAACACTTGCACATTTTAAATTTGTCTGACCCAATTTGAGTTGAAACTAGGAGAGTGCCAGTGCCCCCCTTTAGATGAGGCACCATCTCCACAATTCTGCCCTGTTTCTCACCTCCAGAGCGTGTGGAAGGTGCCAGTGCTTAATTTGTAAAACCAATAAGTGCCTGGGCCCTTGCCAGGAGGCCAGTGCAGCTTGCACCACCCATTGGCCCTGACAGTGCTGCCCATGACAGTGTGGAAAAGTAAATTTTGCCATGTTCTGTGTCCCTACGTGTCATCCATCATATGTTATGTGTGCATGATTAAATATGCATATGTACTCCCCATGTCTGATTAATGACGCAATTACAGTTGTGTCCCCCTCTAGTATGCCAGTTTCCAGTCCTCGTGAATACTACGAATATCAGGCCTATGTAAAGCTACGTTGCCACGTTTCTCAGTGTGCACGTTATTCTATTATAAAGTCCCCGTTTCTAGGCCTCAAAAGGGCCTGGACACCAGATTCAGCTCCTGTCTCCTGAAGCCTCGCTGAGGAGGGATACAGCCCCCACCTGTATCCTCGACCCTTCACTTACTTCCTGCCAGGCAGTGCCCGGCCCAGCCTGGCTCAGTCTCTGAGTCTGCCAAGAATATGTTATGATTCCAGTTATCAGTTCAGTCCTCCTTCTCTGCATTCCTAAGCTACTGAACTGCATCAATAGTTTCCGTCATTGTCTAGCCTTCACGTCTCCACGTTAGAGAAATACTGTATTCAATGGTCATTTCATATTCTTCATCACGCACTACATGTAGAATAATGCATGGTCCAGTCTTAGAATCAAGTTAGCCTTTCCTCTCTTGACTTCTAGTTCATATCAACATGTTCTCTAAACATCAGATACTAGATACTGTTTAGGTACATGTCGCTCCGACCCTCCAGACTTCAGTCTCTGCTCCTAGCACAGAGTTCATAGCCCCCAGCTTCTCCTAGTGATACGTCATTGCCAGTTTGCGCGCACCATTAGGTTAGAGGTCCCGGCTCCTCAGGTAGCCCCCTCCATGGTTTCCGCCCCATTCATGACATATTCTGTTACGTTTGCATCACATGTCTATGTATACGCCCAGTTACACCTACTTTCGCCCTTATCTTTCGCGACTGCTACGCGTCACGCCTTCTGCTCCACCCACTGCTACGCCTACTGCAATGTAATGCTATGTGTTTGCGTTATGTATATATGCTCATGTATTGTTATTGAAAGTCAGCGCGCTCATCCCAGACCCAGCCCCAGCAGCTGCTGGGCCCTGTCATCCTATTCCCATGCAGGTTGTCCTGTTACTGTCCTTATGCTGTATTAAACCTGCAAAACTCCTACTACCTCGAATTTTGACTCTTATTTATTGAGCTATCTGTTATGATATATGTCTAGTCAAAAATAGGGTATTATTTATTTATTTACCACATAATGGCGCCCGAATAGGGACTTGCCCTTTCCCCACGCGTCGGTGAAGCCACGCCGACCCCCTGACCCTCTGCAGTCGTGACGGAACTCTTCTGCGCAGGGGCAGATATTTCTGCTCAAGTATCCCTCAGGCCCACGGAGGAGACGGAGGAGGCGGTCCAGCATCCAGACGAGACGGTGGAGGAACGCGGCGAGTCCCGACCAGAGCCCAAGCCAAGAGTCCAAGGTCCGAGGTATCCGGAGGTCCACCCGTAACTGAAGTCCGAAGTCCGAAGTTCGTCGTCCGTCGTCGTAGCAGTCCAGTCCAGTCTGAGGCCTTCCGTTCTTGCTGCCCGGTGAGTACCGTTACTGGGGTGGTATCTAGACAGGGTCAATTTAATTGACTCTGGTCTGTGGGTTGGTGGTACACAGTCCCACAAACGAAGTGTCCACTTCGGTGGATGCGGGTCTTGACGTGTCTCTTTACGAGACCGGTAAGTTTCGTACTGTTTCAGCAGTGCATCTAGTTTCTGTTCTAGTCAGTTCTGTTCTCGAGAAAATTTATGTGTTCTGTTCTCAGTATTTCCAGGTAGTATTCTGTTCGAACTGTTATTTTTTTAAATGTTTTTCATGTATTTTAATGTCGTGGTATGAATGGGGTATAAGTATCGTGTTCATTGTGTATTATATTGTGTCCAGATTACAGTTCAGTCATGCCCATATTTTCCAAGTTACGTCAGTTAAAAACTAGAAAGGGTCTGCTGGAAGCAGCAGTTCCCGTCCCGCCGAGGGACAGTCCAGGTCACTTTATGTATCAGAAACATGGCATAAGTGCCATATTGTATCTAGATTTATGGGTAGAGTATACCAAACAGTTAGAAGAAAAGTATAGATGGCCCGTATCGGGTACATGGGATGCCGAATGCATCATGCGAGTAGAAGAAGCATTATGGAAAAAGAAAGCCAGACAGTCACAGAAAGATGCCATCGAGTTATGGCGTAAAGAAGCTCATAAAAGAACTGAAAAAGAAATCAGAAAATCAGAATTAAGTAGAGAATCCTTAGAGCGAGCCCAAGAAAAAGAATTAATCGAGATAGGTGAACAAGTCAAAGCCGAACAGTCAGACAGACAGAGGCATGCCCTTATTAAGGGTATGTACCCTCTTCTTGCCGAGGGCTTGCCAAAAGCGACCCCGGAGGCATCCAGTAATTTCCCGCCACCACTAGTTCCGACCAAGCTACGTCACAAACCGACCGCAGCTGATATTTTTATTTCGTCCTATCTGGACGACACAGTCCCTGAATATGCAGATCCTGTTCGCGCTCCGCCAGTCCCTGTAAATCAGGCACATCCTGCTCCTCCAGACACCGGGGCACCCCATGCAGTACCTGCTACGGTACCCCCGGTCCAGCCAGCATTTCAATTTCCCGCTCCGCCACGAAGAATATCAGTCGATGATTCTAGTCTAGGGGCCGCAGGAGGAGGTCCTCCTCAAACCCCGCCGCCACGCAAGCGTTTATCAGCACTCGAATTACATGCTCAAGCATCACAGCGTACTCCCAAGAGTAATAAGTCTGTTGCAGAAATCAGGCAAGCCCTTGGCGAATGTGCCTATGACCCAGTCCCAGGCGAGAATAATATGGTTTTATATTCAGTACGCGTAAGGAGGGTGACCGAGTATCTAGTCACCCTACCCAATATGAAAGAAGATCTAGACAGAATATATCGTTTCATCCGTACAGGGGATGATCCAGAAAGTATTAGTGATGCCATGTCTCAAAGGAAAGCTGAGATCCAGCGTATGATATTAAAGTTTTTAATTAACTGTCTAATAAGAGAACAAGATTACCCGTCTAAAGATCCGGCCGAAATGAAAACCCTGACAAAGTGGAGTGATAATATAGCCGAGGGTAAGCACAATACCATTAATGCCATGGAGAGTATGTACAAGAAAATCCGTAGAGAAATAATAAAGATACACGAACAACGTAAAGCAGCACAAGTAAGCGAGAAAGAAAGTCACTCTGATCCTGAAGAGGAAGACGACGAGAATACCGCCAGAATAGCGTATGTAGGAAAATCTAGATTTCCAGATCGCCATTTACGCCTAGAACACAAGTCAATTTTCCATCATTCAGCACCAGAACAAGGTTCCCTAGAACAAGTATTTCAAGCTACCGATCACATTCTGAAATCACGAATCGGTTACAGTGAGTTAAGTACCATGCATGAACAAGAAATAGTTCGGTCAGCAGTCCGATGGATTACTGATTCTACCACTTTTCCAGACGAAATAGTGGCACAAATGTTTCTGAAATTGCCCCCAGCCGAGCAACGACTGGTGGATATGTATATGATTCAGCACCTCATTACTCTGTATGAGGGTCAGCACTCTGATCCAGGCCCGTTACACGATGTCCTGAACGAGTTACTCCAGTATAGATGGAGAGGTCTAGGTACCGATTTAATTAGTGTCATTCTAGAACAGCGCCACAAATATAGAACGTTTCTGAACCCGCATTTTGTTCATGTCTCACCCCCAGAAAGTAAACCATTTTACATAGAAAGACAGAATCCGTTACGAGAAGTGCATCCAGTTAAGACAGAGGACGGTGAAATGCAACGAGTGTTTGTTTACACCCCGATTACAAAGATGGAACTCCTCGAAATGAAGAAATTAATTCCCTGTCATGACAAAGATCCAGCAGGGTTCCATAGAGAATTAAAAGACATGCTCCGTATGGGAGAATACACTTACCCAGATATCATTAAAATGTTAAAGGTCCTGTTGCCCGCAGGGGTGTATGAAAAGCTAAAGGAAAAAGAATGGGAGGTGGGAGAGAAAAAGATCGATTGGGCAGTTCTAGAAGCTGAAGACAAGGCACGAGTACCAGGTACCGGTCTAGGAGAGAAATGTAAAGAATTACCAGAATTATTGATTCAAGTTCTACCCAGATTATTGACAACTAGAAAAGAAGACTGGGATGCAATCTCAGCCTGTAAGCAGAAACAAGATGAGGATATTAGTGATTTTTATTCTAGATTTGAAAAATGTTTTAGTATCAATAGTGGCCTCAAGACAAGTAGTGAGTCATACCCTCACCTTTTTGTTACTAAATTAGTCGAGAATTCAAGTCCACCAGTTAAAAATCGAGTTCTGAAAGTCGAAAGTACCTGGCAAGCTAATACTCCGTCCCAGATGCTCCAGATGCTCCAGTACCACCAGAATAGAATCAGGGAAGAGCAAGAACACGAGAGAAAACGTATGAAAGACACGAAAATGAAAGTACTAGTTGCACAATCTGTTCCTCACGACAGTCAGAAGAGGGGTCCGAATCAAGCCAGTCATCCTGCAGCTCCCGTTAAAGGGAACTGCAATTATTGTAAACAGCCAGGTCATTTTATAAATGAGTGTGCAGTTCTGAAACACAACATAGCTACTGGTAAGACTAAAGAAAGACCACGTCCGCCTAGACAAGAACAAGTTTCACAGACTCCTCAGCCACAGAATGCACAACATACAGTTACAGCACCGCAGCCTATCGCTGCAACACAGCATGTTACATCGCAGATGTACCAGTATGCACAGTCTGAGTATCCAGAGTACCAGCAGTATTCATGAAACAGCCTAGAGAGGGAGGTAGGCTTGCCTCTCATCGAGATACCTGTAGATCAAGAAGGTCCCTATGTTCACAGTCAAGTATTAGGGAAAGACAGAAAGTTTTTGATTGATACAGGGGCAAGTAGGACCACAATTAGTCATGCCGAAGTTCCAGGGGCTCCGCTCTCAGGCTCAAGAAATGTTTCCCTTGGATTTTCAGGAAAACCTATCGTAAATGAGATTTCAAAGCCAGTTACTCTAGAAGTAGGTCCATTGTCCCGCACTACTGATCTGTTACTTACTAAGTCATGTCCAGAAAACCTATTAGGCATTAAGACACTGAAAGAGTTAGGTTCAGTTATATGCTGTTCCCCAGAGGGAATACGTTTGTTCCTACGTGACTTTAAGGGTCACTATGTGTTACGAGATTTTGATCCAAGACTGTCTAATGTTCCACAGCATCTATGGGCGCAAGGTCCAACTGATGTAGGTTATATGCAAATCACACCCTATCGTGTGACTCTCAAACCAGGTGTAGTGTTACCACGAATCAGGCAGTATAGATTGCCACCTGAGGCTGTAGCAGCCTTATCCAAAATTATAGACGAGCTCATGGCTCAAGGAGTAGTTGTAGAAACTGACTCCAATGTATGTAATTCTCCGATCATTCCAGTCATGAAACGTACTGATCCAAATGCACCCCCAGTATATCGATTAGTGATCGACCTACGAGAGCTTAATAAATGTATTATTCCGCAGTACCCAGTTGTTCCAGACATCTCTTCCCTATTGACAGCTATTGATTCCGAAGCCACGTTCTTTACAGTAATCGACCTCAAGAATGCATTTTTCAGTGTTCCAATTCATCCAGACAGCCAGTTTCTTTTCGGATTTTGTTTAAATGGAAGGAGCTATATGTTTACACGAGCTCCTCAAGGTTTCACAGAAAGTCCTAGTATTTACAGTCAAGCACTTAAGAGACAACTAGACAACATTCACATGCCAACTGACACTGCCCTGCTCCAGTATGTCGATGATCTACTGATCACAGCCCGTTCCGAACGTGCCTGCGAGCGGGCATCCCTTACAGTCTTGTATTTCCTAGCCGAGATGGGGCACAAGGTGTCCCCTTCTAAGCTTCAATTCTGTGTCCAGCAAGTGGTCTACTTGGGACACTTACTGTCCAAGAGGGGTAGGCAGTTGACACCAGACCGTATCCAGTTAATAGCGAGTCTTCCTCAGCCCAAGACCCAGAAGGAGGTACGTGCTTTTATTGGCCTTACTTCTTATTGTAGACAATGGATTCCCCAGTATGCATTTCTAGCCAAGCCACTGATACAGTTAACGACACAGGAGGCAGCCGTATCGACTGTCCTCCCTTGGACATCTGAACATACACTTAGTTTCAATGAGTTAAAGAAAGCCCTATGCCAAGCTCCAGTTCTAGCGACACCGAACTACAGTAAGCCTTTTACACTTTTCGTTACTGAACGTGAAGGTACAGCATTATCTGTTCTCACACAAGATCAAGCAGGACAAAACAAGCCCTGTGCTTATTTTTCGAGCACATTAGATCCAGTCGCCCAGGCGTTGCCTGCGTGCCTTAAGTCAGTTGCAGCCACAGCCCTAGCTATCAGACAAAGTGATTCCATAGTCTTAGGACATTCCTTGACAGTACAAGTTCCACATTCTGTGGAAGTTCTTCTGAACCGAACACAAACTCAGCACTTGACAATTGCACGTTTAACAGGTTATGAATTGACACTGTTCCAGCCACACATAGAAATCAGACGCTGCAACGTCCTGAACCCTGCTACACTGTTACCATCAGTTACTTCGAATCCTGACCCACATGACTGTGTGGAAGTAGTTAACATTACGACAAAGCCAAGACAAGACCTGACAGACATTCCGTTACTAGATCCCGACCTGACACTTTATGTGGATGGGTCATGTATGAGAACTAGTACAGGAGATTTAGTTGCCGCGTATGCAGTGACTACTGACACTGAAGTTATTGAAACACACCGTATTGACACTCTGTCCGCTCAAGCAGCAGAGCTAGTTGCTCTGACACAAGCTTGTATACACGCCAAGGAAAAGAAAGTTAATATTTACACAGATTCACGCTACGCATTTGGAGTCGTTCACGACTTCGGAGTGCTCTGGCAGGAGAGAGGTTTCATGACTTCTCATGGAACCAAGATTCAGCATGGTCTCCTTATTCAAGCTCTGTTAGATGCCATACACTTACCGACATCCATTGCTATCATGAAGTGCAAAGCACATACGAAAGTTACTGACATTATTTCTCAAGGTAACGATCTAGCAGATCGCACAGCCAAGCTTACAGCACAGACTCCAGACATTCCAGTTAACATGACACATACTCCAGATCCGATTACATGTATGACAGTTAAGGACCCTACACAAGATGTCATAGATATCCAGTTACATGCTACTCCTGAAGAAATCAAGAAATGGTCCGAACAAGGAGGGGTCCAGACAGATCAGGGATGGTTAACGAAGGGTAGAGCCACATGGTTTCTCCCCGACTCTATGGTTCAAGTCATTATTAATACCGCACATAGTCCAGCACATTTAGGAGAAAAAGCAATGTTAGACAGTATCCAGAACATTTGGTTCAACAAGCATTTACGAGCTGCAGCCAAGCAGAAGGTCCGTACCTGTATGATATGTTGTCAGTTTAATCCAGGTAAAAGTGTCCCGGTGGAACAAGGTGGATTCCAGCCCCCTGACCACCCTTTTGAAGTCCTCCAGATGGATTATATTCAGATGGAGCGATGTCGAGGTTTCAAGTATGTCCTTGTAGTTGTATGCGCTTTGTCCAGGTGGACAGAAGCATACCCAGTCCCAGATTACACAGCCGCGACCACTGCCAAGCAGTTGGTTCGTGAGTTTTTCCCTCGATATGGACTCCCTAGAGTCGTATATTCTGATAACGGTCAGCCATTCTCATCTGAACTCATGAGGCACGTTTCCCTGTTGTTAGGGTACCAGTGGAAGTTTCATTGTGTACGCCATCCTGAAGCAGCTGGTCTGGTCGAGAGACATAATCAGACTCTGAAAATCCGAATTGCCAAAATATGTAAAGAGAAAGGTGTGGACTGGCTAGTAGCTCTGCCAGTTGCTTTGTTTTATATGCGCATGGTCGCACATTCCAGATCAGGTCTGTCCCCGTATGAGGTCGTTTTCGGCCGCCCCCCTAACATGTGGGGTACTCCTAGACCCCGAAGTATTACTGATGTTTCATGTAATATGCTGACAGATTACCTAGCTTCCTTGATGTCTGCCCTCAACTCATGTCGTTCACAGGTTGCCGCCGCATTTCCAGACAATACCGAGGTGGCACCGCATGAAATCGTTCCAGGATCCATGGTGATGGTCCGCAACTTTGACAGATCAAGTCCGCTGGAGCCTCGTTGGAAAGAGCCCCGACAGGTCCTCCTCACCACCCGTACAGCCGTGAAGTTGGAAGGACGCAAGGGCTGGGTGCACCTTTCTCATATCAAACTTTGTAATGGACTAAAACCCGCCTTAAAGAACATTTCCCAGGATTTGAAGGAAAACATTGTTCCTAAGGACTGTCCCGCAAATGACATTGGCACAACCCCTCCCCTGTTAGAGAAAACTCCGCAGCAGGAGTATAAGCAAAAGCTACGGTCTAGTAAAATAAGTCAGCCAGTTTGATTGTCTAAGTCCTCCCCTAGGTGAAACGGTTAGACTGTTTCTGACATGTATAAAATAGACCCCCATAGTGAGAGAGTTAGTCAAAACTCAATCCGATGTATCGTTTTTCTATGTTTCATATTGTTTTCCAGCCTTATGATTTCCTGCACCAGTTATGCATTTTACCTATGTTTCCCAGTTTCACATGTAAATAAGTCTGCTAATGCTACAGCAGAGCACACGTTTAGTGATCTGCCCCCTCATGAACTGTCCTACCGCCTCGCTATGCGTAATAACTCATTTGTCCGCATGTTACATTACTCACACCAGACCAGCAATGCCACTAATTGTTGGGTGTGTGGTCGACTCCCCCCTTTCCAGACACCGAAGGGAGTTCTGCCACTTTTTCCTTATCCATTTTCACATAATGGTTCGTGTGGAGCATGGTCCACGTTGACATCATCCTCAACAGATATGTTTTTTCTTAACAGTACATGTTTCCCAGACAAGCAAGGTCTCCCCCGCAGAACAGGGTTAGATCTAGAAAATGAAGTGTATAATTTAGGTACCTATTCTTCGAATTTTATGGTCCTGAATGTTCAGTCTGATACTACTCCAGACTTACCTGCTATTTCAGTATTACCAGTCAAAGGCGAATTATGTGTCCGAAATAATGGTTCCGTACATGTAGGACATAGTGATTGTACTACTGTTGTCAAGTATAGTGACAGTGGGAAATCTATTTTCAAAGCTTCACGTCATTCATATTTTATTTGTGGTCAAACCGCATATGTTCGTCTGCCCCTCGATTGGGAGGGAACCTGTTACATTGCCTTCCTACTGCCACCAGTTTTCCTAGCCCCACCTGATTATCATAGAAATACACATCTAGTACACATTAGACATAGAAGGGAGTCCCCAATTGTCGATTATACTGAAACTGCTCTAGAACAGTATACAGATTTCAATAGAGGATTCTTTTTCTTTATAGGACCTATCCAGAATAGTAAACTAATCCGTAGGTTAACCAGAACCCTTGAAGCTGTAGTAAATGAGACTGCCTCTGCTCTAGGTAACTTAACCGAAGAGCAATCTGCTATGAGATTTGTCGTTTTACAGAATCGTCTCGTCCTTGACGTCATACTGGCCGATAGGGGCGGGGCCTGTAGAGTCATCGGATCTAGTTGCTGCATTTTCATTCCAAATAACGCGCCGTCTGTTTATTCAGCTATAACCAGACTCCATAAAATTGCCCATCTGATACACCAAGATCCAGGCACCTGGACATGGTCCGGTTGGTTCTGGAATATAATTTCCGCATGGGGATGGAAAATATTGTCCTTTCTAGGTATAGCAGTAGCGATCATATTCAGCTGCTGCCTCTGTATACAATGTGGCCCTGCGATTTGCGGCATTTGTGCTACCTCTTGTATTCCTAGTCCCAAGCCCGTTCTAAATCCCGTTCCAAGAGGATTCGAGATGAGCAAATGATACTGTATGAAATGATAGATGGTATCATGAATATTGATGTTTCCTGATGGAAACGTAGTGACAAGGAGGGAATGTGGAAAAGTAAATTTTGCCATGTTCTGTGTCCCTACGTGTCATCCATCATATGTTATGTGTGCATGATTAAATATGCATATGTACTCCCCATGTCTGATTAATGACGCAATTACAGTTGTGTCCCCCTCTAGTATGCCAGTTTCCAGTCCTCGTGAATACTACGAATATCAGGCCTATGTAAAGCTACGTTGCCACGTTTCTCAGTGTGCACGTTATTCTATTATAAAGTCCCCGTTTCTAGGCCTCAAAAGGGCCTGGACACCAGATTCAGCTCCTGTCTCCTGAAGCCTCGCTGAGGAGGGATACAGCCCCCACCTGTATCCTCGACCCTTCACTTACTTCCTGCCTCGCAGTGCCCGGCCCAGCCTGGCTCAGTCTCTGAGTCTGCCAAGAATATGTTATGATTCCAGTTATCAGTTCAGTCCTCCTTCTCTGCATTCCTAAGCTACTGAACTGCATCAATAGTTTCCGTCATTGTCTAGCCTTCACGTCTCCACGTTAGAGAAATACTGTATTCAATGGTCATTTCATATTCTTCATCACGCACTACATGTAGAATAATGCATGGTCCAGTCTTAGAATCAAGTTAGCCTTTCCTCTCTTGACTTCTAGTTCATATCAACATGTTCTCTAAACATCAGATACTAGATACTGTTTAGGTACATGTCGCTCCGACCCTCCAGACTTCAGTCTCTGCTCCTAGCACAGAGTTCATAGCCCCCAGCTTCTCCTAGTGATACGTCATTGCCAGTTTGCGCGCACCATTAGGTTAGAGGTCCCGGCTCCTCAGGTAGCCCCCTCCATGGTTTCCGCCCCATTCATGACATATTCTGTTACGTTTGCATCACATGTCTATGTATACGCCCAGTTACACCTACTTTCGCCCTTATCTTTCGCGACTGCTACGCGTCACGCCTTCTGCTCCACCCACTGCTACGCCTACTGCAATGTAATGCTATGTGTTTGCGTTATGTATATATGCTCATGTATTGTTATTGAAAGTCAGCGCGCTCATCCCAGACCCAGCCCCAGCAGCTGCTGGGCCCTGTCATCCTATTCCCATGCAGGTTGTCCTGTTCCTGTCCTTATGCTGTATTAAACCTGCAAAACTCCTACTACCTCGAATTTTGACTCTTATTTATTGAGCTATCTGTTATGATATATGTCTAGTCAAAAATAGGGTATTATTTATTTATTTACCACAACAGCACAAACACTACTAACCATCACACTCCTACAAGTGTGACACTTCAGACTATTTCAGGCCCTCAAAGCCATGAGAATGGCTTGGGTGGAACGTATTAGTTATTTTTAACGTATATTAAACTAATAAACAACTGCTATTATACTCATCTCTACGTAAAACAAAGACCGCAACCATGTGACAGACTGTCATAAGGGCCGCTGTTAGCAACTAAGTGCCGGTTCCAAGCATCAGAAACCACTGGTTCAATTGAAGCACCAAGTGTCCCTCTGATTGAGTAAATGGGAGTGGGGGCATAGGCTTAATTGCCACCACCATCTGACCCAGTTACTCTTCTGTTCCTCCCCTAAAGAAGGTAATCATTTGGAATTCTTCACCTAGCTGACCATGATGGTTCAGTGTAAAAGAGAATTCCAGGCATTTACTGGCTGTAGGGAACAGGCGCATGAGACCATCACAAGTGGTGGTTTACCTTTAGCTCTACTACTCAAGGGAGCACCAGATTTGCCGAGCCAAGGAATTACTGCCAGGCAGATCGGTGTGTCTGGGTGAGTTTGGTTGGCCCACTGTCTAAAGCAGATGACCTTCATCAGGCTCTCAGTTAGCCCTTGTGTTTGGCACATGTCAAAAGAGAACATGGGTGATATTCCGTTATTTAAATATAAGCTTACTGAGAGATCAATATCCAGAGAAACAATACACTTATACAAATAAAGTCCATAATAAAATATAGATTTTATTGTCAAATATGATGACATAAATAAATGTAATACACAATAAAGTGCACAATGAAAGGCTGATATGATTGTTCAGTGGCTCTCAGTTAGCCCTTGTGTTTGGCACATGTCAAAAGAAAACATGGGTGATATTCCGTTATTTAAATATTAGCTTAAAGTGTACAATGAAAGGCTGATATGATTGTTCAGTGACTTAGACGTTTACTTTTGATGAACACAAGTTGAAATATTTGCATGGTCAGATTTCTATTCATCCAATGTTTATAAAATGTATTTTGTAAAAACAACTTTTTTGACTTTTAATACAATACAGCAGATCAAAAGACATCAACCTTGTTGTGAAAAACACTATTAGATACCAGTAGCAAAATAGGTTGCTCTGCAGGCAGACAGAGCCAACATTATTGGCAAATATTCAGTGTAGTTAATACATCAGATCTCCTCTGGTATCTCCTCCCCATTTGTTCCATATCTTTCTGTATTTAGGGGGCATCCCCTGGATTTGTATATCGGCTTCTCATACTGGGCATATCGCCACTGAGCTATTGTGGGACTGTCGGAAGATTCCCAACAAGATTTTGTATCTCTTTTTGCCACCATGGTGGCCATGCCTAGCAGGACCTGGTTTCCCCTCATGCCCCAGCGCCCTCCAGCACTCCCAATATTATCAAGAGCAGGGAGAGGCCCGCCACCAAAACCAATCCTGTTGAGAGTTCCGCAACCATGGCCTCCCAGTAACTTTGTATGATGGGACATGACCAGACCTTGTGATAAAAATCTGCAGGAGCGTAGGAGCTGTGGAAGCACTTGGAACATGTAAGTAGACCAGACTTGCACAGACAGTCTGGAGTAAGATATGCGCAAGGGAGATAGAATGTTTGTATTAATATAATTCGAGAGGATATCATAATGAGTCTGGGAGCCATCATTGCATCTCTCCATTCCTCATCTTCCAAGGGGCCTAGCCAGTCTTCCCATCGAGCTCTGAGGTGCGTCAATGTAAAAGGGGCATTAATGATATGTGTACAGTGGGAGACAACCTTTACAACGCAACTTTCACTACGCAGTGCCATTACGACGCAACTTTTACAACGCAAACCATTACAACGCATTGCGCTGGGGGGCGCTCTAGGATAGGGAATAGGTTTAATTTGCTATCCAACACCTTCCCTACTATCCACGGGGACTGGAGTTGGAATAGTAAATTAAACTATTCACTATCCAGCGCCCCAAAGCACTATGCGTTGTAATGGTATGCGTTTTAAAAGTTGCGTCGTAATGGCATGCGTTGTGATGTCATACATCCGTGTACAGTAGATCTGGGAGACGCTGCCCTTCCCAAGTTCATCTATGATGAGCTTTGCTATAAAGGACTGAATTACAAGAGGGAGCTGCCTTGTGTGATGTGTGTATGTAGAGTGTGGCACAATTGTAGGTACTTATGGAATTGGATCGTGGACAGTGCATATGTGGGCTCGAGCTCTTGGAAGGAATACTTATGTGTACTGGACCAAACATCTCCTAGTCGTGTAAGACGACTTGCGTCCCAGCGTCTAAATCCCCCTAATTCAGCCCCTTTTCCCAACCAAATGTCCTGCCACAGCAGAGTGTGCTGGGTGAATGTGGCACTCCAGCCCGTATGATGCAGTGCCAACTGCCATTCAAGAAACACCAATCGGGTCACCACAGGTAGTGTAGTTCAGACAGGATCACCGTAGGGCGTCGCCATTCATCTGTGAAAGCTAATCGAGTTAAGTTCGACTCTGTAGGCCGGGTCAAACCATCCTCCGATGAGCCAACCATTTCTCACTAGGAGCCGCAATTCCAGATAGCAAAGACATAAGTTGGCCATGCCAAGACCACCTTCATATGGGGCACATTGACACTTGGTGTAGGCCAAGCGTGGTCTTGAATTGTGCCACAAAAAGGTTGTGGCCAGGGAGTCCATCTTTCAAAACCAGTGACAGGATAGCATCTGTGGGAAGTTCTTAAAAAAGTAGAGGAACCTTAGCAGCACCTTCATTTTATAGAGGGGTATTCTGCCCATTACATTCAATGGGAGAGGCTGCTTAAGACCCGCTTTGACTTAGCGGACCAAACGAGTGATATTAAGTGACCATGTCAACACGCGGTGAAGCGCCACTTGGATACTCATATACTCAGGTGGAAGAAACGTAAGCAGCGTATTGGGATAGTGGTCTGCCATGAGACGCAAATCCGTGACGGCGAAAGTGGTACTAAGATTGGTTCACTGTAAAATATCGAAATCACAAATAACATGGGACATAAAAAGTGAGTCAAAAATCTCAAAAATGTTGTTATCCTATACTTCTGAAGTAAATAACAAAAATACCTAAAAATGTTTGCTATATACTAATATCGAAAACAAAAATGCAGTTTTTCTATAAACATAGTTAAACATAGTAAATATTAAATATATTATCATTAAAAAGTAATATAATATAAATTAAATGTATTTAAATAATTTAAAATTCTATTAATACATTTTAACCTTATTTTTTTAAATTAAACCTCATATATATGTGTATGTTTATTTACATAATTGAAAACTATAATTAAACTAATAACACAAATTTATGTGATAATAAAAAAAAAAAGTAAACTTAAAAAAAATATATATATAGCCAATGCACATATAATATTGACATCCAAGAATGTTTGTATGGGGTGTTTTATATTTAGATATTTATGTTGACAACAAATTGTAAAAGGCGGTTAGATTGGAGCTACCCTAGAACAATAATGCTTCTATGCTGTAACATGCGGGTAGTTAACTAAAAACATATTGAATATGGTAGGATTTTATACAGGCAAATGATGCTGATGATTAGGATACAACCTTTTAAATTCTTGCATTTGTCATTTTATTACAATAATCTGAATATAATTCATTGACATTTTTTAGCAAAGAATAATCAATGAAAGCTACAACTATTACCCTTGCATATCAATAGAAAATCATTCAATTGTGTTTATTGTACATATAATATAGACGTCCATGAATTTTTGTATGGGTTGTTTTATGTTTATATTAACAACAGATTGTATTAAGATGGTGAGTTTGAAGGTACCCTCAATTTATTTTTTTCTGCTGTAATATGAGGATAGTAAACCCAAAATAGACTGAATTTAATATGATTGTATACAAGCAAATGCTGCTGATGATTAGGACACCGCCTTTTAAATTCTTGTACTTGTCATTTTATTTACAATAACTTGAACTTACTTAAGGAGAGCTAGTTATTGGGGGTTCAGTGTGTAGTACATTTTCTAAGGATTAATATTAGGATGCTGCTAAATTTCCCTTTATCAGCACTTTTTGCACTTAGCTGAGCACACTGCACTTTAGACATGTGCAACTGTTAAGCTTTGAAGATTGAGACGTATTGACTATTTGTTTTGTATATAACATGTAAATACAAGTTGATAATGATACAGTCGTTTAATGTGAATTTCATACATTTTGGGAGAATGTTAGTTTCATACAAGATGAAGTACATGGTTGCAATGTCAGCATTTAATATTGAAGTATGTTGTCTATTTGTACTATTGAGGAGCACGCGTGATACAAGAGAGTAAAATAATGTTAGTATCTGTAGTGCGATCATGTGATCAAGACCTTATGGATACGGTTGAAATGCGTCATGGACAAAGCATTTAGCTTGTATTTATGGAATAATTAAATAAAAGCACTTTGAAGGAGTCTGTGCCTACTTCGTTGGAGTAGTGTTTGGAATTGAGGATTCAAGTTTTTATATATATATATATATATTCACTGAAAAAAACCATAGGTTATAGACCATATATAGTTAGGAATTAGCATTTACAAAACCTTATTTTACTCACACAAAACCATTGAAATTCGCATATATAGTTAGTTGCACTAACTATATATCACGCACCCGCAATCCACTGCTGATCATGTCACATATTACATCATTCATGACATGGTCAGTGACATCACTGATGACATCACTGATGACATCTCAAATGACATCACTGATGACATCACTGATGACATCTCAAATGACATCACTGATGACATCACTGATGACATCACTGATGACATCTCAAATTACATCACTGATGACATCACTGATGACATCACTGATGACATCTCAAATAACATCACTGATGACATCACTGATGACATCTCATTTGACATTACTGATCACATCACTGATGACATCATTCATGTGATAATACGATGAACCGCTTTAGACTCTAATATAACCTTAGATACACTCAGTGTAAACAGACACTCACAGACTGTCACTCATCGATGGAGTTACTCACACACCTAGTCAGTCATGCAAAGAATCAATCACACCTCCATTTCCTCAACTATACAGTTATACACACCTTACTTATTCAAACATATACTAACACATATTTACTCTCTTATACAATCCCTGATACAAGTTCACAATGGTCCATACAGCCACTCACACATTCACTGGCTCTTATGCACAGTTATTTATATGTGTCCACTCTCACATGTAATGTGTTTTACATATGTACTTACTTTGACATGTAGCACTGAGATATCCATTCACTCACCAATACACTCATGCACACAGTCAACCGCCCATACAGCTGTTTCCACATGCACTTTTGAACCCATACATCTAGTGAATCAACTGCTCACACATCTATGCACAGAGTCACACACCTCCCAGCCAGCCACACACACACTCAGTCTCCCATGCAAATACTTGGGCAATCAATCAATAACCCATATAGTTAGTCATATAGCTACTGATCAACACATGCTGCAGTTTACAGAACAACAGACATAATGATGCACAAATTAAGACAGTTTAGTCACTAACCCATGCACTCAGTGAGACATATTTAATCACTCACTCATACATTCAGTCATGCACCTACTAAATCCTTCGTCCAGACACTTATACTTCCACTCATTCTTCAATATGTAAGACATATTTTAACTTTACAGAAACACACAGTCACTGGATGTTGTCATCAGTGATGTCATCCGTGATGTAATTTGAGATGTCATCAGTGATGTCATCAGTGATGTCACTGACCATGTCATGAATGATGTAATATGTGACATCATCAGCAGTGGATTGCGGGTGCGCGATATATAGTTAGTGCAACTAACTATATATGGAATTTCAATGGTTTTGTGTGAGTAAAATAAGGTTTTTTAAATGCTAATTCCTAACTATATATGGTCTATAACCTATGGTTTTTTCAGTGAATTTCATTGGTTTTTTAAAAGCTAATATCTGTAGCTGTAAAATGTATTCTTCTTTAAATCCTAAAATATATTTTATATGTTTATTAATAATTTTTTTTTTAAATATTTTTTTTTGTTTCGCTCCCGGTTCGCGAACCGGGAAGCTTTCCGTTAGCTCAATTTGATGCCGCGACCCGGTCCGCGAACCGGTAAGCGTTCCGTTAGCGCAACTGCCGCGTTAGAAATCAACATCATGACGCATCGCGGAAGCGCGACGTATCACGTTGTCGCGTAATGCGTCTTATGACGCGCTGCGTTAGCGCACCCGGAAGTGCTCCGGTACGCGAACCGAGGCGCGAAGCGCAGCGACCCGGAAGCGATCCGGGGCGCGTTCCGCAGCGCGTAACATAAGCGTGAGAGGTCATGTGACTTGTTAATAAAACTTTTCATTGGTTCATTTAACTTTTGGTTTCATAATCATGTAAGGCTAGGTCAGGTGACCTAAAAATAACACTTTTCATTGGTTTAGAACTATTGTTTTTCCCAAATGATGAAAACCCCTCCTTCTTTCCTCACTCTGACTTTCATCATTGTGAGAGGAAGACCTTTATTCATAGTAGAGCAATGGCTTCAGTACTTGCTTCAGCTGGTGCACCCCCACCACCACCTCCACCTCCTCATGGGAAGAGAGGACCACCTCCCCAGGTCATCACCAACACAGAGGAGGAAGAGGAAGAAATAGAGGAAGAGGGGAGAGAAGGACCACAGTTCTTGGAAGAGGTGCCCCGGGTTTCCCATAGGAAAGCCAGTTTCATTTGGCAGTTTTTTTCAATCCCTCCAGGGCAGAAGAAAGTGAATGCGAGGTATGTCACCTGCCTCATTTGCAAAGAGAAATTATCAAGAGGGACTGATAAAAAGTATAGCTATGGGAACTATACCATGCATAGGCACATGAACAGGTGGCATCCACTCAATTACAGCCGGGCGGAAATTCGTGACATGGAACAAAACCCAACAGCAACTCCTGTGGCCAGGTCAACATCGTTAATATCATTGACAGCAGCAGAGGCACGGGAAACCGTGCCAAACATCCAGGATAATTTTGGGCATATGAAATTTACTTGTCTGCACTGTGGTGCATTGATATCATGTGGTAACATGAGTATTAATTCCATCAACCTGGCTTATAACAATCATAATTGCCCTAACCGCCCCAGACAGTAATTTTTTTTTTTGCTCCTGTTGAGCCCTTTTCAATGCCTGTTTTTTGTTGTTTCCCCCCCCAAAAAAAACAAAAAAAATATAAAATTGTTCAAAAAATACAAAAAACCCAAAAAACTTCTTGCTCTCTACCACAAGTTTCCACAAGGCCAAATCTTGTCAGAGCCATTTATAACTCTTGGATTTCTTGTAAGCCAATCCCGTCATTTGGCATTTCCGCAACTTTCAGAATTAAAATGTTGAAGATCATTTTCACAATCCTGGACTAGTAATATCTTCCCCTTCTTCCTCAGTCATGTTCTACATTTCCTATGACACTGATACTGCTTACTATGAAGCAGACTTACACTACCTCTATGACTACTACAATTATTTAATTCTCTACATCACTTTTAATCACAAAGCAATGTAAAACAGTAGACAGCATTGCAGACTTACATTCCCTCTACTCTATGTTTTGATTGGCTGCTTCAATTAGCTTATAAAAAGAAATAGTTTTTCTGAACTCATTCAAAGTGCACTTATTTCTCCATGACGTCCAGTCTTATCGTTAGAAGTTATGTCTCTGAACTACACTTATCCTCAAGGCCAAATCGTGTAGGAGCCATTAGAACTTCTTGAAATTCCTCAGAGCACATCCCGAGATTCTTTCCCTAAAATTTTGGTTTTAAAAACACCAGGTAAGAGTTTTTAAGGTCATACGGCAATTTATTTTTTGAAAATTAAAACAGAATCATTGCAGAATGACCAGCCATTTCTAGACTTTAAATAAGCTGTGTAATGTCCTGATGTTGTTGAAGGACCGTCATGATATATAATTGCTGCAGTTACAAAAGTCCTTCCTGATATTGACAACTGCGAAGCCACAACATTTTTAATTAAAGTTGTCAATTTTGTTCCATCTGGCCTACATCGTTGGAACATTAAAATGACATACTGGCCATATGTTCGTATAAATAATGTGGACATCATTTCAGATTTACATTGGCTACACTCCATGTTGTGATCAGCTGCTTTTACTAGCTTATTAAAGGAGACTGATTTACTGTCTGGCAAAGTTAAATATATAAATCTTTCTGAGTCTACACTAGTAGTACTTGATACCCTACAGTTCTCGCAGTCATGCTGCCATTGATAAGAAAGCCCAAACAGCTGATCTACATCTACACCTTCAGCATGCAA
The DNA here is from genome assembly GCF_964261635.1 of Lissotriton helveticus. Classification (NCBI taxonomy): domain Eukaryota; kingdom Metazoa; phylum Chordata; class Amphibia; order Caudata; family Salamandridae; genus Lissotriton; species Lissotriton helveticus. The sequence goes on along the minus strand of NC_136058.1, from coordinate 388,963,224 downwards.
TACATCAAGCATATACATTAAAAACTCCTGACAATCTTGCTGAATATTTTGAGAGAATTGTGTTTGGCCTGAACATCTGTCTAACAGATTTTGAATTTCAGACACACTTTCTATGTTTGTTCTATCAGTGCTAGATTTTTCTAAGACAGAATTTAACAAACTGCAAAATCTTTGATCAGAATTGACCACAATCTCTTCTTTTACATTTTCTAGAGAAAACAAAACATTAACCACTACATTAGCATAGCAGTTGACACCAGAACTGTTTTCAAATTGAAACCCAACAACATCTTCAACAGAATCCTTTTTGTTTCTGCTTATAATTTCAGGTTCATCGACTTTTCGTCTTTTTGCTACAACCTCACCAGTATTGGTCACATTTCTTCGTTTCCGGCCTACCACACGTTTCTCAAACAAAGGATATTGAGGCAAATGTGGCGCATACTCTCTTCTTAACCTATTGTATTCCTTAACACAATCTAGATCCGCACAAATGCTTGTGACATCACACTCAATCAAGTACAATCCCGATAAAGTTCTAACTCGTGACAATGCCACATATGCCATACCCTCCTTGAACACAGAACTGCCAATATTCACCAATGCACTGTCTACACTTAAACCTTGCGATTTGTGGATTGTCACCGCATATGCCAAGCAAACAGGAAACTGCTTACGGCGGACATATAAGTCTTTTACAAGCAAAAATCTAGCAGAACAACGACCAATTAGCTGTACTTCCTCAATGCCATCAAATTTAATTTTTAAAAATTCAATTCCATCTCTATTTCTGTATTTTACAAAATCAACAACATTACCCATTGATCCATTTACCAGACCTCTTTCAACATGTAAATTCCTTCTTAAAATTATACGGCAGTTCAAGCACACATTCAGAGTCTTTTCAAAACCTGCAGTTTTAGATATACTCTTCTCTAATGAATCCAATTTTGTTTTCAGATTCTCAGACAAAATAATTGTTGATCCCATATGCTCTACTCTGTCAATAGCTTCCAGTTTCACAATCTCTTGCTTTTCTAAATGCAACATTTTGTTATTGAATTTGGCACATTCTGCAAGAGTTGGCATCAAACATATTCCAGATTTTTTCTCAGTAACTTTCTGAAAAATATTCTCAGGCACAACATCTTCGTCTGGATATAAATTTGTCAGTAATCGTGCATGTAAAGCTTCTTTCCCATGCTCGGTCACTTTTCCAATTCTAACATCTTGTAGAATAGTCTTGTAAACTTCATCCTTTGCCTGACGCATATTTTCATGCAGTTCAGCATAATTGAAGTTTAACCATATATTGACGTTGCCAATGCTCCCTAAGCACTTCCTGGTATCTTCATGCGTGAGCATTTTGAACACAGGTTGCCCTTTCACTGGTGTCAGCTGCAGAAGATCTCCGAAAACAATGATGTGTTTGCCACCAAATAACACATCATACTCTGTTTTGAGAACTTCTTGCATTCTCAAATGCACAAAGGCAAGCATGACATTGGAAACCATGCTTACTTCGTCAATGATAAGAAGTTTCATTTTCCTCAAGACTCTTGAAACTTCAAAACAAGCATCTCCAGATAGCTTGTGATATTCTAATTTGTTGTCATGCTCCACTGGCAGCATCAGTAAATGATGTAAAGTAATCCCATTAATGTTATGTGCTGCCAGTCCAGTTGGAGCGGTGACAACACAAGACAGCGATGACTCTGTCCTTTCCTGCAAATAACATGAAATTGCTTTAATAAGGAAACTTTTTCCAGTTCCCGCTTCTCCACTCACGTACAGTCGGACAGGCTTCAACGACGTACATGAGCACTCTTTCTTGTCATGACTTAATCCATGATCAATTTGCATGGTAATCTCGTCATATATTTTCCTCTGCTCAACGTTGAGTTGTCTTTCCAACTCTTCTAAGTTAACCGCATCCTCCTGAGCATGTGCCATGGCTCTTTCCACTTCATTCATAGCAGTGGCAGCTTCATTTTCAATAAGAGGTCCTCCTAGTGGATCCTGACTCAATGAAGCAGAACTCTGACTGTCCTGAGAACTGTCTCTGGCAATCTCGGCTGCAATCGTTGCTTCCTGCTCAATTTCCACATTCAACATTTCTACATATTTGGGAAAAGCAGGACATTCTATGGTCTCCTTGGCAGCATTGAATGAGTCTTCATAACAAAGGAAATCTCCAAGCAGTTCCTCTTCTGCACGCCAAGGCTTAAAAAGTTGCAAAAGTGCTAAATAGAAAAACTCCTTTTTTTCAGGAGATTCGCCACTCAATTTTCGATGATTTATCAAGTGGCATTTTCTTTGCTTGACCAGACATCCCTCACTTCCTATTACAGCATACACTCCTTTCTCAGTATCTTCTTTGATGTTCCTCTTGAATATGTAATTTTGCAGAACCTCATACAGACAAACATTCTCGAGGTGACTGCTTCGATTTGGATAATATGTATCCAACATGTTGCTCTTCAAAATGTCGGTACTGTTTGGCTCCTTTTCCGCCAAATACTCAATTTCCCGCACAGGTTTCAGAACTCGATTACGCGTTGCAGCAAGACCAACACTCGCCCAAACGATACTCCTGGACTTGGCATAGAGACTTGCTGAAGACAACCGGTCAGAACATTCGTAAGCTCCGATTTCTCGATGCGACAACATCTTCAGACTGAAACTGTACAACTTCTTGCTGAGGCTCTTTTCATGGGAAATGTCCTCCCACATATCCTTCAATTCTGTCTTCTCTTTTTTGGTGATGTAAGATGTCACATACCGAGCCACAGCCATACAGTTATCAGCTACAAACTGTATATCCATGTTAGCATTCCACATGGACAAAATCACCGGGTTGTAGTCGTTGATGTACTTAGACTCTTCGTTCCTCTTCAAATTGTATGTGTTTTTAGGTGATTTCTTCATCACATTATGTTGCAGCGAAGACATCAAACTGTTCACTCTTCCTTTAGAAATCACCGGTCGTGGAAAGCCGAAACGACATTTGGTGTAGAACTTGTCTTTGTTCCGGAATTTACGACGACACTACTTTCCACATCGATGGCTTTGGAAACGTAGAACTTTTTCTCTTAGGCTTTTTTTCTCCTTTGCGTTTGGAACAGCACACGTAGAATACTGTTCTATGAAACTCATCACTGAGTCTTCTGCATCCGTTCCAAATTTAGGTGCATCCTTGATCCACAGCAACATATGTTTATGAGGAGCACCTCTTGCTTGGTACTCCTTCCTCCAGAAGAAATCCAACACCTCTCCAAGAGGTGGATTCTTCTTATTCATGATGAAAGACATCATACCTTCAAATCTATGATTGAAGTACCTACATACATTGACTGGATCCAAAGAGCACAGTTCTCCGGGTGTCTTGAATTCGATGTTTTCTACGTTAGCATTTGCCTCTCGTAGAAATTCAAGTAAGTCTTCCCAGCCATACTCAGCACAGCTCAAAGTGAGGAACCATGTGGGAGTTCCTAAGTTCCTCAGCATACATTTTAAATCACCATGACGACGGTACCAGTACTCATTAGTACCACGCTGACACGCCATGAGATTAATCAGGTGAGAATCCAAAATACTGTCTTGGACATTGACTTTATCCATAAAGTCACTTGCCGAGATGTTTTGCATGTGTATACCACTTTTCAAGATGTGGTTCACTGCATATGACAGTCCAGACAGATCGCTTTCAAACAGGAGATGAAACAAATAAGGAATGCATTGTCGAAACCTAGGATCTCCTGCATACAATCGCAAAGTCCGGTATTCAGAAGCAGGAATTTGATGAGGTCGCTCATCATATCTTCCTCCCTGACCTGTTGGAAAAAGCTGTGGGAAACACCGAGCTTCCAAACTTTCCTCCCAAACACTAATGGGACTCCCTTTGGCTTGTTTCATTTGAAACAACTCAATAGCATTCCCCATGACTTCCTTGGAATGCAAAGGATGAACACTATAATGTTCATATATTTCTTCACTAGTACAGGGTTCTACTTTCTCAATTTGACCAGCACACAAATCGCTATCCTCTTCCTCACTTACTTCCTCTTCTGCAACATATACATTTTTATAGTATTTATTATATTTTTTCAAATACAATGTTGCCCTTTTGACTTTCCTAACATCTACTAAATCTTGCCATATTTTCTTATTCTTTGTCGGAACCCCATTAACTAAGATAACAAGAGGTTCCTCTTCCACTTTTTCTACTCCAATTGTGTTAATGTTTTTCTTCAAATCTAGAGGCAAATAAACAACTCTTCCCTTTAATCATCTCTGTAAATCTGATGGAGGCAATTTCCCTGTCTTTGGCTCCATTCTTACAATAGCCTGAAAGGGATGGATACTTTGAATCAAAATAGATTCATAAGTATTTAAATCCTTCAATTCAGAAGGAATCTCAACCAATTCCAGATTATTATGAACTGCTCTAGCAGGCATCTGGTTTTGATTTAATTTGTTACAACAATAAGTACACACACGTTGATCCAATCCCAAATCAAAACAATTTTCTACCATCAAGTATGTTGTAAAATCCTTCCATTCACTATTATTTTCCCTTTCACTTTTTGCATATAAATCCACTAACTTAGTCTGATTCTTATAATAAGTGCGTCGACAACACACACAAGTGAAATTTGGCCTCTCACTTGATTTCACCTCAAACGTCGCAATTTCCCTCTGGAAATTATCTGTACTGGAAACCTGTACACTATCTTCCACATTACCTTCTTCTTCTTGGTCAATTTCAACATTCTCCTCTTTACTTCCAAAGTAACAAAACTCAATTTCTTCACATATATTCTTCACATCTATTTCAGAACCATGCAAAAGAGTAGCGCATAATTGTTTAAGCATAATTGCTGGACTCTTAGCATAATACAACATTCTAACTAATTTCCTCACTTTATTATGATGCACTGCTAGCATCCTGAAATGATGAAAAACACTCTGGCATACTCTCCTGGAAAGACAAGCCAGTGAATGACCATGCAAACCTATCACTTCTCTCACTTTGCAAGGATCTAATTCTTGCAACAACTTCATTTTCTGCTTCAAACTTTTCTTATTAAATGACCGTATAAAATCACAAAGCAAATTGATGGAATCCTGTCGTACACTGCAAATACTACTACACTTCCAGGTGTACACAGGACCCTTAGGACGTCTCCCTAAAACCTCATTACCTAACACCTCTTCTATCTCTGTTGTCACAAGTTTTTCTTTTTCAACTGGACAACCATCTTTCACTTCATAACCTCGACCACTGGTGTCAACTGCATGCACCAAATCATTATCCTGGAAATAACTCTCCTCATTAAAAAATGCCTCAGAGCTTGAACTATGCATCCATTCTCCAGAAAAAACTTCACCAAAAATTACTACGATTAACTATTCTCTTCCATCTACTATTTCTTTTGAAATCATAAATTGCCTTGTTTAGCTTCCTAATTCTATTGATTGTCAAAATAAATAACTTACGTTTAATTTCAAATGCCTGATCAATAACTTTCTCAACTATTTTTTTTCTCTTATAAAAAACCACTTTCTGTTGACCTTTCTTAATATTTTTTAACAAATTGCCAATTATCCTGTTGCGGAACATTCGTTTACGAATGTCCCTAAACTGTTGTTTCCTTCTACTTTCATGCATAGAGTTATCTCTTACTCTAGCAGTAACATTTCTCATTGGCCTTTCCTTACCGTTTGAATTGCTTCTCCTTTTCTGGACTGAAACATTTTCTGTAGTAATATTTTTTTTACTAGAGATATTTCTTATGAATGTTTTTGTACTCTTACCCGGTGCTTTCTTGGTGACTTGACAAATCTTTTTGTTAGAGGACTGCTGCTTTTTTTCATTCACCTGCTGTCTTTGACGTTTTGCAGCCTTTCTCACTCTTTCTTTGCTTGGCATCCTAAAATCTTGAAATAATCTGCAGTTGAATCTGTGGTAAAATATAATAAAAAATGATATTAACCACTATTACCCAACTGTAAATTAATAAAAACTTAACACACTACTTAACATTTTTACATAGAAGAATTTTTTGTACATGGCAAATTTAGAATACAGAAATAGCAGAAAAGAAATGGAATTTATATTCATTTTACCTGTCCTGTTTTATATATGAATCTGATCTAATTTTATGACCATATTTTAATATTTTATTGAAGACACTACACATAACCTGTTTTTGAAGGTGTCTTTATTTTTAAATTAAACGGTTTACATATTTACTTTTTATTTATTATAAATTTATAAAATAAATGTTTATAGTTCCATAGGCTCAAGCAAGTCAGCTTCCCATCCTATGTCATACAATTCTGACAAATCTGCATCCTCATCACGTTCTTCTTCATCCTCAGGATTGAAATCATCCAAGGGATCAACATCCACTGATGTTTCAATTACGAGTTCAATGATGAGGTCGAAATCAACTGATTGCTGATTGTCGCTCATGTTGATGTTGTCTTTATCTTTAAAGAAAGATAACAACAATGAGATGTTGCACAGTAAGAGACAAATCTCAGAGATTATAATAGTAAAATTGTTTAACAAGAGTAACATTTTGCAGCTATTATTTAACCATGTCCAACGATGCTGAGGAGCAGAGGAGGTGAAGCCTATCTCCAATTTTTCACTGAACAGGACTCATCTCTTCTTAACCTTGGATAAACCTCACCGACTCTGTGTCCCCTGCACATAATTAAATGTAAAGGGGCAGATTTATATTAACTAGCACATCCCCAGGGATGCACCAGTTAACATGCACCGCTGCTCTGCCACCCACGGTGTGCCGCATTTACAATCAGATAGGACAAAGCTACATCAAAACCCTGCGCCTGCTTGAAGCAGGCATAGATCTTGACGCAGGTAGGCTGAAAGCTAAAGCAACAACTAAGTGTCGTGTGCAGAAGTTGCAAAAAAGGAAAAATGACGTTTAAACCAGTAATGAGCCCATGCTAACTTAACACAGAGTAAAGATATCCAGGATCTACATCAGTTTGGGGTTCACAAACCTGGCAGGTACAAGGCACTGAGGCTTTGCACCGTGCATGTCTCATCCCAAATCATATGTTGTTTGTGAATGAAACAATTTCCCAGACCAAATGCTTTGGATTGGCTACTTCTAAAAAAGTAAACACCCCTACTATCCCGGAGTTACAGGAATATGATGCTTGGAGTAATTTTACTCGTTGTCCATTAAAGATTTACAGGCCCTACTCCGTAATTCTTCCTTTAACATTTCCAGTATAAATCCAAAAGGTTGACTGCTTTGGCAACGTGCCTTATCCACGGTTTAATAACGCTGCCTTTTGCTTTATATAAGTTTTCAAATTGTATGAAATATATACCAATAGGTCGTTATTAACCTTTAGGTAGTGGTTTTCTTCATGAGGTCTGGTCGCTTCCATACACATACAGATTTTCAAAGATGATCAAGAAGTTTATCTGAATGGAGAGGAATGCACTGAGACGCCAGATCATTCACTAATGTGTAGGCACATACAGTTACACGGTTCATGCAACAAACACCGACCAAATATGGCTTGCGTGTTGCAAGGCACGCCAGTTCCTGCTATCATCCCCACGTTCAAGTTGGTAATTATTTGATGCTCAATAATGAAGATTGTTCTGGGTTAATTAAAAGTATTCCTTTTATCGTAACAGTAAGTGAACGGGTTATTTGCTGCAGAAATGTTCTATTTCCTCCCACACATGAACATAGGGAGTTTTCAATCTGGCCACAAATACCAACCTTGGGAGATCATTTCAACGGCATGGCAAGAATAAGAGCTCTTTTGTCTCAGAGAGAGGTGGCCTTGACTTCGGCCCGTGAAACTTTCGTGCTTCACATAGCGAACACCCGTACAGAGGTGCAGACCCTTTTAAATACAGATTCGCCTTTCCATTTCAGCAAGATGGTTCGGACTATCTCTAACGCGTCCTCTACAAAGGGCCTGGCGCACTTTTTTAAAGTTGTTACCAGTGGTCTCGTGACTTCATTTGAGAAAATCTTTGGAATCATCCCTGCTTTCTTTCATTCTATTTTTTCCACTGTGCTTGGTGGATTCCCATTTTTACATGCATTACCAGCGGACGCTCTTGTGCTTTTTTACATTTTTAAATATGGATGTCCCTCCTGTGCAAGCTCCCGCCCTGCAGCTGCTCACGCTGTTCCGCAATCGCATGCTTGAATATTATGGCACAATGCCGTTGGCGATATTAAGCACGGCATATGGATTATCTTTTCGATTCTCCTACTTCACCTGTGTCCAGCCTGTATTTCACTGCCTGACCTGTGATTTCGATTGGGCCATTGATTTGTGTCTCTGCGGACCGGTTTCTCCTGACGTCGACTTTAATCAGCTGATGAGTCCTATCATTACTCACGAGTTGGTTTGTCCTGGCGAAAGGATAATGGCTGTGGCATTGATCCATGGACTAATTGGTCCCTGGAATTTACTGGCGGCAACACAGTCTTTCTTGGAACAGAGCTTTCTTGAAAACCCACCGAGCTGTCCTCTGATGGTGATAGAGGATCCGGTGCTGGGAGAGCACGTATGTTCTTTTCCGCTTTTAAATTGGATGGCTGAACTCTTTTCGGATGAAGACGGTGACTTCCTATTAGAGGCTGTTGCAGCTTATTTTGCATGCACAGTTATGTCATAGACCTTTTTCATGTTTGATATGCTGAGTACTAGCATTTCATTGACAATTCATTGACTTATTTGTCAAGTTTTTATTATTTAGCTTGCCTATTGGCTTAAGCCTCGATAAAGTACTTGGCTGTTTTATTTTTCTTTAGCATTACATTTTCCTAGTTTTTAATGTTTTACCTTGCGGACCGTCCACATATAAAGTTGCAATCTGCTCTCATGAGATGGCACTTCTATTATCTTATTCAGTTCGTTTCCGGATCATGGGGAGGTGTCATGTAGATCCTATATATCTTTACACCGTGTTAAGTTAGCATGGACTCATTACCGGTTTAAACGCCATTTTTCCTTTTTTGCAACTTCTGCACACGACACTTAGTTGTTGCTTTAGCTTTCAACCTAATAGTTCATCGTGATTTACATGAGAATAATATGTTATTGCTCTACTATCTGCTTTACTTGTTAAACTATATCTGTACAGCGAGTGCTGAAGTTTCAAGAACAACACGATACAGAATTGTTATGAGGTCTGATCTCCACGACTTCATACTCATAACATAAGTGCAGCTTCTGCCAATTCTGGGCATGAGGCGGGTTTTATATTGCTTTGCCGAACACACATACACAACACTTGATGCGGTTCACATGAAGAGAGAGCTGGTGTATGCTGATGTGATTCCTTCAAATCTAAGACACTAAAGTATGGGCACGCCCTAAACCAACACAAAGAGACCTTCTTAGCAAATAATATAATATGTGTATTAGGGAGGGTGAGATATAAGCAGCCACGGGCCGTGGAGGGAGTTACGGTGGGGCAGGGAGGCGGGGAGGGGGAGGGGCAGGGTGGAGCCCTCTCCACCCTGCCCCTCCCCCTCCCCGCCTCCCTGCCCCACCGTAACTCCCTCCACGGCCCGCGGCTGCTTATAAGTGTTGCTAACTCTTATTCATTTACAGCATGTTAACATACTGTCACCATTCGCTTTATATGTACTAGTAACTATGCTGGTAATTTTGCTACTGATAATATGTGTACTTGTATTATCTAAGATACTACGCCTGAGAAGACGGCATTAGTAAATAAACATTTCAAATACACATGTGTTCTTCTTAACTCCATGTTCTGGTTTCTAAGAAATATATAACGACCGACTGTTCATGAGTTCCACGTATCCTGAGGTACTATAAGTTCATATTCTGGATTGTCTAAACATTGAGAGTTTGTTATATCCAATGTGACACTGTACCTAGCTTGCTAAGGGGTTTTTGATTACTAAGGTGAGTTTTGGGGCACCCTAATTCGCCGAGGTTCCAATCCTCTGTCCACAGTTCTGTGTGAGAACAGAAACCCTGCGACAGGGGCACCCCTGAGCCTTGCTGGAGCTTCATCACACTTGCGATACAACTCCAGAAATGCGCCACCTTTACGGCACAGATACGTCACTTGTGGGACACCCCCGCGCCGCACGGCCACCAGCTGCTGCGTGTGCCCCTTGCCTCCCTGTGCCTCGCTGCTGCCTCGTTTGCCGGTTGCCGCCGCTGCGGTTGTTTTGCCCTTTGTTTTGACGTGAATTTGTGCCTGCTTGTCTTAATCTGATTTTTCCCTTGTTTTTTGCGATTATTTGTGCCTGTTTTGTTTGAATCTCTTTTTCCCCGTGTTTTGCCTTTCCTTCCTTTGTTGCCCGCCGCCCTCCGCCCTCCCTTCCTGCCAACGCCGCTTTTCCCCGCCCTTTTTCTATTCTGTACCCTCCCCGCTCCCGCCTCCCAGCTGCTCCGCCCACCCGCGCACTTCGCCTTAAATGGCGACCGTGCGAACGTGCAGCGTTAACGCGCAGCGGGTGCGCCGATTGTGCGCCGAAGGCGCGCCAAAGGTAAGCCCGTCTGCGCCCGTCCGCGACCGGATCGCGACCAGGGCCAGGACCCCTGGCCCACGAAGACCCCGACCGACCCGCCTGACATACGCCGCCGCCACCCTCACCGCTCTCAACACCGGCCGACTCCCAGACTGCCACCAAGCCACTCCACGACGTACCCACGGACCTTTCAGCTGCCACGCCTGCAAGTTCTCCTGCATCCGGACCTGCCTCGCACCAGCACCCGCCAAGACGAACACCAGCAGCACCCACCTCAAGTGCATCCTGATCAACACCCGCTCCGTCCACAGACACGCCATCGAACTCTGGAACCTCCTAGACGCCACAGCCCCTGACGTTGCCTTCCTCACGGAGACCTGGATGAACGCCTCTTCAGCTCCCGACATCGCCATCGCCATCCCAGAGGGCTACAAGATCGTCCGGAGGGACCGAAACGCCAACCAGATGGGAGGAGGCATCGCCATCATCCACAGGAACACCATCCGTCTCACGACCAGCACCGACAACACCCTGACCAGCGCCGAACACCTGCATTTCCAGATCCACACCAACCCGAACACCACCCTCAGAGGCACACTGATCTACCGACCCCCTGGACCACGCACACAATTCAGCGAGGACATCGCCGACTTCGTCAGCCCGCATGCCCTCCCCTCCGCTGACTACATCCTCCTGGGAGACCTCAACTTCCATCTGGAGAACAACAACGACCGCAACACCACCACCCTGCTCGACAACCTCGCCAACCTTGGACTCAAGCAACTGGTGTCCACCCCCACCCACCTCGCCGGACACACACTCGACGCAGTCTTCTCTTCCAGCACAGACATCGAGTTCAGCCACGCCACAGAGCTTCAATGGACGGACCACAGCTGCGTCCACTTCACCTTCAAGAGAACGACGACCCACCAACACCAGCAACAGGCAGCCCGCAGAAGCTGGAACAAGATCACAGCAGACCAGCTCGCCACCTCCCTGAGCCAGCACCCTCCTGCCAGCTCAGCGAACCCCAGCCAGGCCGCCGACAACCTCACGAAGTGGATCAGCAACTGCGCGGACGAACTCGCCCCTCTGAGGACCCCGCCTAGCAGACCCGGCAGCAAGAAGGCCCCATGGTTCACCAACGAACTCAAGAGCTCCAAGAAGAACTGCCGAGCCCTCGAGAAAGTCTGGAAAAGGGAACCGACACCGGACAACAGGACCTCCTACAAACTGGCCACCCGGAAACACCACCAGCTGATCCGCGCCGCCAAGAAAACAGCATTTAAGGACCGGTTGGACAACAACGCACACAACTGCAAGGAACTCTTCAACATCGTGAAAGAGCTTTCCAACCCCAGCGCAGGAAACAACGACGTCACCCCATCGCAAGACCTCTGCAACTCCCTCGCTTCATACTTCCACAACAAGATCACGGACATACACAGCAGCTTCAACAACCAACCAACGCACACCATGACCGAACAACCACCCCCCACCACCATCCTCCACGCCTGGACCCCGATCAGCACCGAAGACACCATCCGCACAATGAACTCCATCCACTCCGGATCACCGACCGACCCCTGCCCTCACCACGTCTTCAACAAGGCCGACGCTGTCATCGCACCCCACCTGCGAGACATCATCAACACATCCTTCGACACCACCATCTTCCCGGAGAGCTGGAAACACGCCGAACTCAGCGCTCTACTCAAGAAACCAACAGCGGACTCCACCGACCTCAAGAATTACCGCCCCATCTCGCTTCTCCCGTTTCCAGCCAAAGTCATCGAGAAGACCGTCAACAAGCAGATGGCCGCCTTCCTCGAGACGAACGGATCCCTCGACCCCTCACAGTCCGGCTTCCGAGCCAACCACAGCACCGAGACCGCCCTCATCGCCGCCACCGATGACATCCGAGCCCTGATGGACAATGGAGAAACAGCGGCCCTCATCCTCCTGGACCTCTCCGCGGCATTCGACACTGTCTGCCACCGCACCCTAGTGCAGCGCCTCAGCAACGTCGGAATTCAGGAGAAGGCTCTGGAATGGATCATCTCCTTCCTCGACGGAAGAACACAGAGAGTCCGCCTACCACCGTACAAGTCAGAGGCCTCCGAAGTCATCTGCGGCGTCCCCCAAGGATCATCTCTGAGCCCCACCCTCTTCAACGTCTACATGAGCCCCCTCGCGGCCATCGTACGCAAACACAACCTCAGCATAATCTCCTACGCCGACGACACCCAGCTGATCCTCTCCCTGACCAACGACCCCGCCGCCGCCAGAGCCAACCTGCACGAAGGGATGAAAGAGGTAGCCGAGTGGATGACGATCAGCCGCCTGAAACTGAACTCGGACAAGACGGAGATCCTCATCCTGGGCTCCTCACCCTCCGCCTGGGACGACTCCTGGTGGCCTCCCGCCCTGGGCACCGCACCCAAACCGACAGACCATGCACGCAACCTGGGCTTCATCCTGGACTCCTCCCTCTCCATGACCAGGCAAGTTAACAACGTCTCCTCGGCGTGCTTCAACATCCTACGCATGCTACGGAAGATCTTCTGGTGGATCCCCACCGAGACCAGGAAGACCGTCACCCAGGCCCTCGTCACCAGCCGTCTGGACTACGGCAACGCCCTCTACGCCGGTACCACCGCCAAGCTCCAGAAGAGACTCCAGCGGATCCAGAACGCCTCAGCCAGACTCATCCTCGACATCCCACGAACCAGCCACATCTCCGGACATCTGAGAGACCTTCACTGGCTCCCCGTCAACAAAAGAATCACCTTCCGCCTCCTCACCCACGCACACAAAGCCCTACACGACCGAGGCCCGAGTTACCTCAACAGCCGAGTCAACTTCTACGCTCCCAAACGCCACCTCCGATCAGCCAACCACGCCCTCGCCGCCGTCCCCCGCATCCGAAGAGCAACTACAGGAGGAAGGTCCTTCTCCTACCTGGCCGCCAAGACCTGGAACTCCCTCCCGACCGACCTGCGCCTGACCCAAGACCACCTCTCCTTCAGGAAGAAGCTGAAGACCTGGCTGTTCGAGCAGTAGCGGCACCCCCCCCCCCCCCAGCGCCTAGAGACCCTACGGGTATGTAGCGCGCTCTACAAGTGTCATTGATTGATTGATTGATTGGTCACGCATCTGTGCTGTTTTTGCCCCATGATGCGCCGCATTGTAAATGCAGCACACCATAGGTGACGGAACAGCGGCACAGAATGACTAACACATCCCTGGTGATGAGCCAGTCATCATAAATCTATCCCTATGCTTCTTATCTTGTTAGAGATGAACCGCCATATGTATCATCAAAGTTTTTTGCATTTCCTAAATAGCGAACTTTAAGGAATAAATAGTGATTCTTTACCATTCCTAGTTTGCGATGAGCTATTTGCTAATTACAAATTACCCATTCATTTCCATGCAGCAGGAGGCCCATAGGAATGAAGGTGCAATTTGCGATTAGCAATTACCTCATCGCAAATTACGAATTTTTCCGAGGGTGCAGGAGTGTCTCAAGAACACCCTGCTGCACCCCTGAAAAAGAAATTTGGGGGCATATGGCGCACATAAATTTTGAAAACATTCCTTTACCTCAAAAACGATTTTCAACTCATAATTTGAAAACACTGCACATGGGGAAATGACTTAAAATGTCCTTAAGACACATAAAAGCGTTTTTTGATTGCCTTTGCAGCATGTTTCAGTCACCTTTAACATGCCTATGTAACGCAAACATTCAAAATCTAAATTTGCCATGCACAGGTGGGAGCATATTTACAAGCAATTTGCTCCACAGACAAACTTCTTATATTGAAATGGGAAAAATAACATCAGAGACTCTCAATTACCTTATAAAGAAGCAGACACCATTATGTCCTTCTCATCAATATTAAAACCATTGCTTTTTCTCAAAAACGATTTACAAGTCATAATTTGAAAACACTCCACAGCTCCTATGCACATAAAAACCCTGTCAGTACTAATACTTCACATTTTCTCCAATTACAATTTCTCAAAGAAACAAAATCTATTTGTAAAACACTTGAGACAAAGCAACATTTGAAATACACAACTTTCTTCATAATTTTCTCCTTAAAGCACACTATTCTCTATCTAAATTAAAGAAATCTTTTCTCACCTTAGCAAATACTTTGAGTTTCAAAACAGTCTCAGAAACACACCAATTTGTCTTCAGCAGAGCAAAAGGTATGCACTCCAGAGTCTGCAGCTATCAAAAGCACAGAAATGCTGTAATTCCTCACACATATCTCTCATGTCACCCAATCAAAACTCTTCCCTCACTTTTTTTCAAAGCAAAACCCTTCCCCCCTCTGCCCCCTCTCTGCTTTTTCTGCATAGCAACCACCTCTTGCAAGACCTCTGGTGTTTCCAAGTTCACACAACAAAGTTGCAATTGAACTCTGAACTCTCAGTGCACCTGCATATCCAGTGCAATCTTTCATTTAATGATTTTTTCTTCGCCACTCAAAATACATCTTTCAACGAACTCATCCATGCACCCTAACTTTCTGTTTTCAGCAATCAAAATCCACCAATCACTCTTACTGCTTCATTAACACAGAAACTCCTCAGTTTTTTTCATTTTACACTCTCATTTTTTCAACTGCCATTTCATTGCCACACTTCATCTGACTGCAGGAGAACCTTCTCTCGCCATGTTTTCTGTCTGGATTGTTGGACATAGTTACATCTATTGGGCTCAGAGGTACGCTGAAAACAGGAATTTACCTAACCTCAATTTACAAGATGTGGAAATTAAGTGGTTTGGCCACAGAGGATTAAAATGTCACCAATTGATACCATTGGTGAAAACCTTTATGCATTTGCCAAAACCTGACCTATTAATTGTGCACTGTGGAGGTAATGATTTGGGCACTTTGACTGGGGTAGGTCTGGAAATGCTTTTAAAGGACACCTTTGAGCAATTGATGGCACTTTTTCCTCAGACTGCCTTGGTATATTCAAATATATGCCAAAGACAAAAATGGAGGTGGTCGAACCAATTTTGTCCACAAATTGAGAAATCGAGGAAGCATGTAAACAAATCTGTTTCAGCTTACATGAGAGACCATGGAATGGGCTCCCTGTACAACAATAACTTGCGTTACTACATGCAAGATATCTACAGAGGAGATGGAGTTCACTTCTCAGATGAGGGCAACAGAATTTTCACTCTGAATTTAAGACTGTGCATTGGTACCTACTTATAAGTACCTAAATGTACCATAAACCCAAAAGCTCTTCTCAAAGCTACCCTACATCTGATCACTCACAATTATTATTTTACTCTAACTTTTTTCACTAATTTTCAAGAAAGTACGCTCCCCAGAACGCTTCCCGGTTCGCGAACCGGGCGCACTCCACGCAAAAAACTAAAAAAACGGTATATTTTTTTTTTGCCCTGCGAGACCCTTTTAAAGCCTCCACATCAAACCTAGGGGGTCAGGGACGATCTACTATGCCCCCTTATGGTCATTTGCCCCTTCGCTTTGGCCTCCTCTTGTCTCTCGATCCTACCGAGAGACAAGATGGCGGCCGCTACGGACTGTTTGGAATGTTTACAGACGCCGAAGAACCAATCAGCTTCGCAAACCTCCGTAACGCGAAAAGTACGCGAAGCGGAGCGCTGTTACAGATATATATCTTTTTTTGAACGTTAATTTCTCAAAATCCACTGGAGCACATATATTGAGACCTAGCAAAGGCACATCGGGCTACCAGTCCCTACAATTTTGCCAAGTTTCGTGCAAATCCATTCAGCCGTTCGATTATTATTATTTTTATTTTTTTTGCCCCGCTGGGCCCTTTTAAAACCTCCACATCAAACCTAGGGGGTCAGCGAGAATCTACTATGCCCCCTTATGGTCATTTGCCCCTTCGCTTTGGCCTCCTCTTGTCTCTCGATCCTACCGAGAGACAAGATGGCGGCCGCTACGGACTGTTTGGAATGTTTACAGACGCCGGAGAACCAATCAGCTTCGCAAACCTCCGTAACGCGAAAAGTACGCGAAGCGGAGCGCTGTTACAGATATATATCTTTTTTTGAACGTTAATTTCTCAAAATCCACTGGAGCACATATATTGAGACCTACAAAAGGCACATCGGGCTACCAGTCCCTACAATTTTGCCAAGTTTCGTGCAAATCCATTCAGCCGTTCGGGCTAAAAGTGAGGCCAACCGCCCTATGGAAAACTCAATGTTAAAAACACGTTTTGGGACCCCCCTTTTTTCTCGACCCCCCCTGGACGAACCCCCCCCCCAATTTTCAGGGGCTGCTCAGAAACAAAATGTGCCATTTTCCTGAAAATTTCAGCCAATTCCGTCCACAAACGCCAAAGTTATTAGACATAGAATTTTCAAAAATCCCATAGAGAAAAAATCCTAACTATATATACCTACTGGCGACCGCCAGTAGGTAATATATATATATATAGGGTTGGGACACTCCGAGATGCTTCAAAGTTAGTTTATTAGCAACTAATGCTTACAAAAGCCGACGCGTTTCGACGTAAGGCTTGGTCACGGTAAAGTTTTGCAACTGATACTTCCGTTTTCATACACCCAGTGATTGAAATAAACATAGGACTGGTAAGGTTACACACCAGAAGAATCAACGCCATCTTGTAGTGGCTATTCTGTCTTAATAATTACAATTCATTATTTATAAACAGTTGTTCCCCAAATTGATGTGCAATAATATTTGCCCTAGTGGGCTGCAATCGCTTTTCATGTTAATAACCATAATCACTCCTCATATATATATAGTCTTGCCCTAGTGGGCATGAGTCACGTATTATTCTTGGTTACTCTATATAATATATATATTATATATGCTTTGCCCCGGGGACCCCCACCCTCCGGGGCAAAGCAATGCAGCCCCCTGGCGCATACTGGAGGTTCCAAGGGGAATTGGTTCCCCCTCTGCAAACGCGCCAGGGGGCAGCGTTGCAGAGAGGTGTAAAAAGGGGCGTGGCCTCATTACACCTCTCTGCAATGCAGTCCCCTGGCGCATACTGGAGGTTCCTGGTGGGCTAGTTGGCCCCCATGGATCCCCAGTATGCAAGGGGAATAAGTTCCTCCTCTGCAAACGCGCCCGGGGGCTGCGTTGCAGAGAGGTGTAAAAAGGGTCGTGGCCTCATTACACCTCTCTGCAAGGCAGCCCCCTGGCACATACTGGAAATTCCTGGTGGGCTAGTTGGCCCCCAGGGACCCCCAGTATGCAAGGGGAATTACTTCCCGCTCTGCAAATGCACCAGGGGGCTGCGTGGCAGAGAGGTGTAAAAAGGGGCGTGCCTTCATTACACCTCTCTGCAATGCAGCCCCCTGGCATGTTTCCAGAGTGGGAACTAAATCCCCTTCAATACTGGGGGTCCCTGGGTGCCAACTAGCCCACCAGGAAACTCCAGTATGCGCCAGGGGGCTGCATTGCAGAGAGGTGTAAAAAGGGGTGTAGCCTCATTACACCTCTCTGCAACGCAGCCCCCTGGTGTGTTTCCAGAGGGGGAACTAAATGTTTATACTAAAAATGTAAGAAATTAGTATAAAAAAGAAATATAATAATTAATACATTTAATAATTATCATTTACAAAACCTTTGAAATTCACAGAAAAAACGTTATAGTTAGAAATTAGCATTTAAAAAACCTTGCAAATTCACTGAAAAAACCATAGGTTTCACACACGTTATAGTTAGGAATTAGCATTTAAAAAATCTTGCAAATTCACTGAAAAAACCATAGGTTTCACACGTTATAGTTAGCTGGACATTTCACTCATACAAAACCTTTGAAATTCCCCCATTATAGTTAGTTCAGCTAACTATAACTCGCGCGCCCGCAAGGCACTGCTGATGACGTCACATATTACATCACTCATGACATAGTCAGTGACATCACTGATGACATCACTGATGACATCACTGATGGCATCACTGATGACATCATCCTTGTGAAAGAGTGGTAGACCTCCTCTCAGCGTAATATAACCTTTGATACACACATTCAAAAATAGTAACTAAAATTTTCAAAAAAATGGAGATACCAATGCCAGTTACAACAACCTATTCAGTAATTCCACCATCTATATACACATCTACTCATTCACTAACAGTTCCATATAGTCACTCATACATGTACTCACTCATCATAGGTACTGATACACCTATACATCCTGTTACACACCGACAGTTATCCATAGAATTACTCACACACATACTCACACATGCAAATAAACTATCAAACATCCATTTATTTGCATATACAGCTATACACACACTACCACACTTACTTCTACGGAAACTTACACACACTTACTCTCTTAAACAATCACTTATAGAAACACATACCTATTTAAACAGGAACACTTCCAATCTCTCACTCTCACATATACTCACTTATATACATCAATACTCACATATACTAGATTAAAACATATGTAGTTACTCATAAAGATACTATTGAGACAGTCATTCACTCAGTAACACACCCATACACACACTCATCCACCCATACAGTCCTGCACACATGCTGTCTTCAAAACACATACAAACAGTGAGTCAGGCATTCATGCATCTATGCGCTAAGTAATACCCCCACCAAACCATACAGACACTCATACTGATACTAAAAAAAAACTAATAATCCATATACACACTCATGTAGCTACTCACCAACCCATGCAGCCACTCACCAACCCATGCAGCCACTCACCAACCCATGCAGCCACTTATACACAAAGTGAGACACTCTTACATATATTTAAATATTTATACATTACTCGCTAATGTATGTATTCACTAAGATACACTTAATAAGTCAGTTAACCAATCAATTTTACAAAAAAAACCATCCATTTAGACACGTATTTACCAATTTATTCTTCCATCGACCTTTAGATATACATATATAAAAATATTTATTTTTCAGAAAGACACACATTCACTGGATGATGTCATCAGTGATGTCATTTGAGATGTCATCAGTGATGTCATGAGTCATGTCGCTGACTATGTCATGAGTGATGTAATATGTGACGTCATCAGCAGTGCATTGCGGGCGCACGAGTTATAGTTAGCTGAACAAACTATAACGGGGGAATTTCAAAGGTTTTGTATGAGTGAAATGTCCAGCTAACTATAACATGTGTGAAACCTATGTTTTTTTCAATTACATTTATATATATATATATATATATATATATATATATATATATATGTATATATATATATATATATATATATATATATATATATATATTCAAGCTCCGTGGGGGGATGTCCAGCAATTAGGCAGAACACAAACACAGAAGAGCTTTCCCCAGTCGCTTTATTTTGGTACATCAGTCACGTTTTCCGGCAATTAACAGCAGCGGACCGCAGCCCTGACGCGTTTTGAGAGTTCCTCTTTCTCAAAGGGTAATTACAGTCCTAAGCGCAAGTACGGCAACACCTGCACATTTTTAAGCGATATCGGGAGTTCTGATTGGACGCCTCTATTAGATAATCACGTTGCTTTGTGGGAGGTGAAGTCAAAATTATTTCCTCAAATGGTTGCGCTTTAAATTTCCTGCAGAATAAAGGCTCCACATGAGCCCCAGAAAGCGTGACTGAATAAATCCACATTCTGTGCCCCACATTAAAAGCCCTTCATGCTTAGGAGCTAGGCCTGTTCAGGGGGTACCAGAGTGACCCCTAGTGCCAAAACAAATCATTTTTGTAAAAATTATTTTGTTGGGATTCGCGGTGGATCGACAAATCTGGCAGAAAATAAAAAACAAAACAAAGTGCAGGCTGCCACACTTTGTTTACTTTAGGCCCCTGCATGGGCCAAGTCCTGGTGGCAATAACAAATACAAAAGCATGGGCATCTGCAGCCCTGGGCACCACCACCTTCCCGTGGCTTTGTTGTTATTAAAATGAGTGAGGGGCCATCAGCTCCGCCGCAGCCCTGGGGACCACCACCTCACTGTGGTTATTCTGAAATAAGATGCGTGGGGGAGCTCTGCCCCCCACGCAGTCCTGGGGACTACTCTACAAAAATACCGGGGTTCAGCCGCCCCGTGGTGCCTCAGGGCCCAGGGATGCTGAGTTCTGATGGCAGGCCATGCCCCCTTTCGCCACCACTCCGCATACGTCCCTCCTGTCATGCTCTTGGTTAGGGGATGAAGTCCTTAGGGTCCAACTAGCCCTCCTGTTACCTCCAGTAAGTCCTACAAAGCTGGATTGCTGATATATTGTCAGAGGCCACGCCCCCTTGGTCCACCACTCTGCAAACGTGACTGCTAGTTAAAAAATCTAAGAAATTCACTTAAAAAACAACCAAAGGTTATGAATTCTGTCATTTGAGATGTCATCAGTGACGTCACTGACTATGTCTTGAGTGATGTAATATGTGAGGTCATAAGCAGTGCATTACGGAGACACAAGTTATAGTTAACTCAGGTAACTATACCAGCTGATTTTCTCTGGTTAGGTCGAGCCTTCACAGTGCATGCGCTGTCTGGAAGACTTCTTGTTGTAGAAAAAACTGGAAAGGACTTATGGCCTGCCTGCTTCTTTCCTATTGGTTTAATGCATTGTCGCTCCTCTTTGCTGCCTCCTTAATGGTTAAACAGAGCGATACCTCACTTCCGTTTAAGGAAGAACAGCACTGACCATCATGGGCCACCATGAGCATAACTTTAATGCACACAGGCGCTACGCTGCATGCTTTAGCACAGCGCCCATAGCCAGGCTACCGCTGGGTGCCACTCCTTTTCTATGCTTCCATGATCCGTTGTCTCAACTTCACAGCTGTATGTTACTACTAGTGCAACATTGTCAAAGTACGCACAGTATCGGGAGTGGACATTGCAAGAAAACAAAGGTTTTGATGAACAAATGAAACAAAAGGCTGAATCGTAATAATTGCAATGCTAAATAGTGAAGTTTCCATAAAGTGAAAATGATGTTTTTGGTTTGTATTGTAATTGCATTTATATAGCGCACACCTCCCCTGGCGAGGCGTTGAAGCGCTTAAACCAAAGTTCTTAGGTGAAAATAAAAGCATGCTGCCATGAACGTGAGCTCTTCTTTTGATCCGCGACTGTGTGGAGGGAGATGCTAAGATTTTAAGTATAACGAGGGCTACAGAAAACGAAAGCACGTGGCTGACGAATAAGGCTCATAGGCTGTTACTGCGTACAAATGAAGGGAAACGTTGGCGCTTAAAGTGTGCAGTTTCATTGTTAGTAGCGAGGTGCCTTTCACCGCATCTCACATTCAGCCCAAAGAGTCCATATTGAATGACAGCACATCTAGGAAAACTATGTTTGCTGCGAAGTAAAAAGATGGAATGGCACACCATTCATAAGAGAACCTCAGACTCACTTATTAAATTAAATTAAATGTTCTAGCACTTACAAGCACAAAAATATGTTTTCTCAAAATGCATTGTTCGTGAAAGTGGAGGACTAAACGGACAACGCTGGTTGCTTACAGCGCCACGAAACGTTAAGTATTCACTACAACCGATATATCTTAATTTCATTATTTACCTTGCTCTAACATCACTTGGTTAATTAAACAAAAGGCAGAATCATAATAAATGTAATGCTGAATAGTAAAGTTTCCATAAAGTGAAACTGATGTTTTTGGTTTGTATTGTAATTGTATTTATATAGCGCACACTTCCCTTGGCGAGGCGTTGAAGCGCTTAAACCAAGGTTCTTGTGTGAAAATAAAAGCATGCTGCCATGAACGTGAGATCTTCTTTTGATTGACCACTGTGTGGAGGGAGGTACTAAGGGGCATATTATCAAGAACGGTGTTAAAATTATCGCCGGTTTAGCGGCAGAAAACTGCAGCTAAAGCCTCGATAATCGGCTTGATAATATGCCCTGGAGAATTCCAAATAAAAGCCCATGTTCACACCAGAACATGGACTTCTATTGGAATTCTCAAGGGCATATTATCAAGCCCATTATCGCTGTTTTAGCGGCAGTTTTCTGCCACTAAACCGGCAATAATTTTTAACGCCGTTCTTGATAATATTCCCCATAAGATTTTAAATGTAGTTAGGGCTACAGAAAAAGAAAACACGTGGCTGAAGAATAGGGCACATAGGCTGGTTCTGTGTACAAATAAAGCCCGAGTGGCAGCCCATGCCCGCCTGTCAGGAGAGCTCAATTAACCAGTGGAAGGCTGAACAAAGCAGAGCAGTGAGACATTGCAAATGTGGAAAGTTTCTGCAACTGCAGAAACTATCCGGGAAGCAGTTCGGTGATACCGTGTCCAGTTATGCAAACACCGACAGAACATCAGGCACAAGATAGAACCTGCAAAGCGATGCGAAGACGCGAGCAGCGGCATATAGCACACGCAGACAGAGGGAGTGGCGGGGGCTTAACCTTACCTTACTGTCTATTTCTTAAGTAGATTAACAACTCCAATTGCTCTAAATTTTGACAATGTGTGAATATTATAGTATTAGCTCTCAGCTGAGCCCGAGAGCCTGCCCCTTGAGGAATGTTTTGATATTGGATACTATAATATTTACTGCACCCTAGAATTTTTTCCCATAATGCTTTGCAGGGCCTTTGGTTGGGAATATATTTTTTGCCTGTAACAGTGCTTGGGGTGGTCCTAGGAGGATAGGACCACCACCAATTGTTCAGCATGGTGTGCTCTTTGTGTTCAAGGCATCTGCTTGGTTCTCTCCCTAGGTTAGTTAGGACATCAAAATCATCACTTCTCTCACTGCTTGCTGTATTTTCATTTTCACTTTTGTTCGATGATTATATGCATTTTAGCACGCAATAATAGTTACTTGTAATTTTACCAAGGGTATGCGTTACAGAGCGGAATTCAGAGTTTTACGCAGATTGCCGTGTAGTGGTACTCCACCAACTACGCCCACCCTTACATGGTATGCTCATTATCGCAAGGTCCCTAATAAAACACAAAGTGGAATTTGCAGAGATGGTGGGTACATGTAAGCTTGACATGGTATTTGTCACCAGAACCTTAGCGGACAAAACGTCGACCCAGATTTGGTTATAGCTATTCCAGCAGGCTATTTGATTCTCAGAGCAGATCGAGCAGATAAGCGGGGTGGGGGTCTAGCAATCATCTTCAGGGACAACTTGTCAGTTTCTGGTACCGCAGCTGGAAGCAGCCTAGACTGCGAAGTTTTATTGTTCCGGATTACATCAAGCAAAAACTATACCGTTAAAGGTTTGTTGTTATATAGGCCACCAGGTCCAAGAAATTCCTTTGTGAATTCTATTAGTCTTTTTATTGAATCCAGTATCAACACAGCTGATTTTTCAGTGTTGTGGGATTTCAAGTATCATTTGGAAAAACTGTGATACAGCCTCGCTAGTCGATACTATGGCTAGTTTTTCCTTGAGATAGGTAGTCCAGCACTCTACCCACGCTGCAGGACATTTTTTTTTTGTTTAGATGGCATATTTACATCAAATCCATCTATGAAGGTCTCGGTAGTGCTGTCTATCCTATGATCCGACCATAAAGCCTTAATGTTTGAAGTGACTACTTCTCAGCTCTTCCAAGACATCTTAACTCCCGCATAGTATCTAAAGGTCATGGCTGGAGGAACATTGACACCCCTCGCACTACAAGTGCCCCTAACCAGTTCAAAGCCAAACCTGATTACAGATGCGAATACTGCAGCTCATAGGTTTTCTTCCTGGATTAAAGCTGCAGTTGATCCTCTAGTCCCTGAAAAGACATTTTCCACTAGGCGGAAAAATCCCTCAGAACCCTGGTTCTCCAATAAATTGAGAGTCCAGAAACACATCTGCAGAAGCAAGGAGAGGCAGTGGAGAGTAAAGTATGACCTAGCAGAAAAAACAAAACATGCACAATCACTCTCTGACTATAAGAACCTAATAATAGAAGAGAACATCAAGTATTTCTCTGCAAATATTCTGCAGGCAAAGAATTCTAGTAAAGACCTCTTCATGACAGTTAAATGCCTAGTCAAACTATCAGAGCCCCTCAGTATTGTCAGTAGTGCTGAATTTTTTTAACTAACTAGCACAGTTTTTCAAGGACAAAATGGAGACAGTGTATAAGTCCTTTGGTGACAATAACCTAACTGTAGATGGAAATTTTCCGACAGCCACTACTCCTTCCCGATCGAATATGTTTGTTTCTTTTTCCCCACCCCTCACAGAACAGATCACTGAGGTGGTAAAGACATCTAAATCTGGGGCTCCATCTGATCCATGCCACCCATAAATACTGTACCTTGTGCCTGAAATTTTCAGTGAACAACTGTGGGTTGTATTTAAAGAGATCATTAGTTCAGGTATTTTCCCTGATGTTTGGAAAAAAGCCTCAATTCTCTCACTTTTGAAAAAAAATCCATTTAGATCAAGCTGATCCCAGCATCTATAGACCAATCTCTGGACTACCCTTCCTGGCAAAAGAATTGGAAAAAAGTGTTAAATTTTGAACTCACGTCATTCATCTCTTCCAAGGAACTTTTAGATCCATATCAATATGGATTCTGGGGGGAGCATAGCACTGAAACGGCCTTGGTCATCGCTGCCCTAGATTTAAGATCGATTATGAATGCTGGTTGTAAGGCCGCCCTGATTCTGTTAGATCTATCGGCGACCTTCGACACAGTGAATCATCAAATTCTGGCCAACATGTTATCAGATTTAGGGATAAGAGGCACCGCCCTTAAACTGGTTAAATCATTTCTAGCTATAGGGTCCAATAGTAGAGACAGGAGCCTTTTCATCGGAGCAATTTATACTTCCTGTGGGGTGCCAGACGGCTCTTCTTTAAGCCCTACACTGTTCAATCTCTATGTTACCCCCCTGGCTAAAATTATTAGGGAGTTTGGTTTCTCTGTCCTCTCTTACGCTGAGGATACTCAGTTAGTGGTGTCGGACTCCAGTAACGTGGAAGAGACTGCAGATCGACTCAATAGATGTTTGTCCCAGGTAAACCAGTGGATGAGTTACAAATATTTGAAATTGAACGCTGGAAATACAGAGGTTCTCCTGTTGGGTACAGACATCTCATTTTGAACACCGAGATGGTGGCCTTCAAGCCTGGGAGACCTTCAAGTCCCAGGGACAAAGGTGAAAAACGTAAGAATAATTTTTGACAAAAATCAAATCAGTGCTCTCACCTATACAAACTTTTTCATGTTGAAGATAATCAGAAAAGTTTGTCCTTTCATACCTCCAGACACACTAAAAACACTAGTGACAGCATTAGCACTGTCCAGATTGGATTATAGTAATGCTCTTTATATGAGTATCCAAGCGCAGTACTTACAAAAGTTACAGTGTCTCCAAAATGCGGCAGCTAGACTGCTGCTGGATATCCCTAGATCTCAGCCAGTCTCCAACGATTTGAGAACTCTGCACCGGCTTCCAGTCGAAAGTAGGATTACATTTAAATCCCAAAGCTTAGCATTTAAGGCATTGCAAGGGGCCGGCCCTCAATATTTGAAGAATCATCTGATCTGGTACATGACCTCTAGAAACCTAAGGTCTTCACACAGCAAATTACTACAGACCCCTAGATTTTAGAAAGCTCACTGGGGTGGAAGAGGTTTTAGTGTCGGGACACTCTGTGGAGTAGCCGTGCGTTTATAAGTAGCTATTTTCATTTCATCTTGGGGACGGTTAAAATATAGAACTCGCTTCCGGCTGACATGAAGAACAGTCCAAAGCTGTTGTCCTTTAGACAATTTCTAAAAACCTGGCTCTTTGCCAATTAAAAATGTCATATTACATTTTTCACTGGCAACCTTCTCGGTCTTTCTGGCACCAGCGCCTAGATACCCTTAGGCATTCCTGCGCTATATAAATGTTCAAATCAAATCAAATCATTACATAAAATAAGTTAAATATTAAATACAATGTTTAATAAATATTTTAAATTAAAACAAATAATAATAATATAATTTAAAAAAACATTCTATATTTTCACAATTATAACAACACTCAAATATAATTGCAGTTACAATTAAAAACCATAAAACAACTAACACATAACATATTTGTTATCCAATACATAACTATTTTTACCTTCATTTTACTTAAATAACTTCCTACCCTATACATCTACAAAGGAAAGAACACACACACCTAAGATATATCTTACAATTAAAATATTTAAACTTTTTACAAAGTTAATTATCAATTAATTAAGTAATAATCACATAAATATATTTAACTTCCCACCCTTTATCCCTACAAATCCAACAACGTGCACCTGATATATTTAATAACATTCTTAATCACATAATTTGCATCATGAATTATCTATTTATCCATTAAAAACAATAACTACTAATAAAGTAATTATATTTCATTAACTTCCTTCCCTTTACCCCTACAAGAACATCAACCCGCACCTCATATATAACGTAAAACATTTCTTAATTACACAATTTACATACTTACTTATCATGTAAATAATGATTAATAATTACATTAATTGTTAACTATTATAATTATTTTTTACACCTGTCCCCTACAAAAACCTAAACCCACATAACAAATCTGAATTACAAAAATTATTAATTATACAATTTACATAATTAGTGATCAATTAAACAATTCATAATAATGAAAAATTAATTAATACATAATTATACTTAAATTACCTCCCACCCAATACACCTACAAACCCAACAACCTGCACCTAAAACTTAAAGACATTAAAAATGTAATTACACAATTAACATAATTAATTATCAACATCAGTTCTTCTTCCTGGCAGAATGGTCACAAGTCCAGAAGTGTACTGAAGGAATGGTGTCAGAGGCTCAGTATTTATACCCAGTTGTGCCTTTAAAGTGGGGGAGACTTCAAAGAAGGGTCTTTGATATGCACAGAGGTCCTCTCTTTATGCTCTAGCTAGAGACACACTACAGGAAGGTATGCAGTCCTTTGTGTGGGTACAGAGCACATCCTATTCAGGTGTAAGTGTGAGGCTGTGCCCAGCTCCTCCGTCCCATCTCCAAGGATGGCCCATTAAATCAAACTAGAGGAAATACATAAAGCCCAGCGGTCATTCAGTCCAGACTGAGCAAAGACAGGCAGGAAGCACCAAATGGCTAAATAGAGAAAATGCCAACTTTGTAAAAGTAGCACTTTTTGAATTTCAGTTTAAAATTCAATTCCTCCAGTAGTTTTGATTTTAAATTGTGATTCTAGGGACACCAGACCTGGAGGTCTTATCTCTTTCCAATTGGAAATTACATTTACAATGGGTAATAAATTAATCCCAATGCTGTCCCATGAGAGAGTTAGGCCTTAGAATAGTTAAAAATGACTTTAGGAATTTTTCACTACCAAGACATGTAAAATGTAAAAGTACATTTCCTGCCTTTTAAGGACATTGCACTCTGTCCTATGGGTTATACAGGGCCTATCTTATGGGTTACATATATGTATAACAAGAGAAGGTTTGCACCTGGCAAGAGGTTTATAGTGCCAAATCGACGTGGCAGTTTCAACTGCATACACAAACGCTGCAATGGCAGGCCTGAGACAAGGGTTAATGGGCTACTTAAGTGGGAGGTACAATTAGTGTTGCAGGCCCACTACTAGCATTTAATTTACAGACCCTGGGCACATGTAGTGCACTTTACTAGGGAATTATAAGTTCATTAAATATGCTAAATGAGTATGAGCCAATGTTACCATGTTTAGGGGAGAGAGACCATGCCCTTTGGCACTGGTTAGTAGTAGTAGAGTGCTCAGAGTACAAAAGCCATCAATAATGAGGTCAGAAAACGTGGAGGAGGAAAGCAAAAGGTTTGGGGTGACCATGCAGAGAGGGCCATTTTCCAACACACACTACATTGTTTGCCTTGTTTTACTGCCCCAGAAATAGGTACTGCTTGGATGGAAATGTCCCTTCATGGTGTCCAATAATTTCCCCCAACTCTGGAGTGCCTGATTGTCAGTATCCGGAATACAGTTTTTTGATTTTGATCCCAGCCTTATAGTAATCTAGTGTGTACACAAAAGCCTAGGCTTTCCCTCGACATGAGTGAGGTCCTGGATCTGCAGCGTCACACCAAGCTTCACCTCATTTGTTTGACTGTGCATGATCATCCTTGTTGTGGGTTTAGCATGGAGAGAGGTGATAGCAGAGTGCCCATGTTTTATCAATCAGTAATTGTGACCAGACCTTTTTATTTTTTTACTTGAGGGAAGGTCTAATAGTCCACATTGATCAAGTTCTGCTTCTGTGCGCTAACCTACTGGCAACATTTCAAGTGTATGTTATGATGTGTGTGTATGTATAAATGTGTATGTGTGTGTGTGTGTGTGTGTGTGTGTGCATGTAGCCTGTGTGGCATATGCATTATGTGTGAGTGGACCAGAGTTATGGAGGTCTGTCAATTCTCCTTAGCCACAAATATTTGACGAAGCAAAAGCAAACTGGAAATATCCCAGTGACATAGTGCCATCTGATATTTAGGGTGATCTTATGAAATGAAATGAAATGAAATGAAAGGGGTTTGGTAAAGCGCGACTGCTGCCCTTGGGCGTCCAAGCGCTATTGTAACGGAGAGTGCTATGAAGAGGGGAGCTGGGATAGGTTAGTTGCTGAAAAGGAGGGTTTTAAGATTCTTGCGAAAGGATGCTAGGTTGGGGTTTGATCTGAGGTTTAGGGGAAGGGAGTTCCACAGCCTAGCGGCGTTGAGCGTGAAGGACCTTCCTCCTGCTCTTGACCTCTTGATCCTGGGGGTTACTGCTAGGAATGTGTTAGTGGATCGGAGTTGTTTGCCGGGGCGGTAGGGGGAGAGCAGGGAGTGGTTGATTTTGGGGCCGGGTCTCCAGAATGCTTGGTGGGATATGCACATGGCTTTGAATTTTATTCTCTCCCTGACAGGGAGCCAGTGTAGGGTCCTCAATCCCGATGCCACTGATTCTCTGCGTGGAATCTGGAGCAGCGTGCGTGCAGCACAATTCTCGGTCCGTTGGAGTTTTTGCAGCACATATTCTGGTGCCCCTAGGTAAATCGCATTGTTGAAGTCCAATCGGGATTGAATTAGACCTTATTATTATGTATTATTATTATTATTATTATTATTATTATTATTATTATTATTATTAATGAATTTTATATCGCGCCTGGTTACCCTTGGGCATCCCCGCGCTCATCCAGAGAGATACACCAAAGCAAGAGACACAGGAATTAGGCAGGGAACAAATGAGTTTTTAAAAGTTTACGAAACCGTAGGGTGCTCGTTTCCAAGCGCAAGTGCAGCGGGAGGGAATTCCACAATGTTGCCACATTTATGGAGAATCTTCTGCCACCGGTTCTTGCCTTCCTGACCCTCGCAACTTGCAACAGATGTAGATGATCTGAACGAAGGGCACGAGAGGCCTTATAAGATTGAACCATATCCCGTAGGATAGGTGGGCCTTTCCCTTGCAAAATTTTATGGGCCATACAAAGTGCCTTGAATTTCACCCTCTCTCTGACAGGGAGCCAATGTAGCGCCTTCTGCGCAGGGCGAGCTGACTGACGCCTGGGAAGGTCCGTCAGGAGCCTGGCAGCCGCATTTTGCACTTGCTGCAGTTTGTTTAAGGTAGATTCTGGGGCACCTTGTATGACGATTTGTCTGGCTTCAAAGGGGAGGAGTGGTAGGATTTTCTTTAGCATCCTGATAATCCCAAAACAGGTTGCCGATGTTTTTGTTGCTTGGGTGTTGAGGGTTAGAGATTTGTCTAGCCAGACCCCTAGACTTTTGATGCTGTCTTTTGGGATATGGGTGTGCCCAGACTGCTGGGCCATGGTCGGTCGATGTTGGACAAAGCTGGGAGGCCGAGCAGCATGAGCTCGGTTTTGTCACCATTGAGTTTGAGGGAGGATGCTGTCATCCAATTCCTGATCTCTTCCATACAGGTCGTTAGGTTGGCCTGCGCCGGTTCACTGTTCTTCTGTGCAAGAGAGACCACCAGCTGAGTGTCGTCGGCATATGTAACGATCTTAATGCCATATGGACGCACAATCTCAGCTAGCGGCCTCTTGTACACATTGAACAGTGTAGGGCTTAGTGATGAGCCCTGCGGTACCCCACAGTCCAGTGGTTTGCTTGCAGAGATAGCGTCTCCGTCAAAGACTTGAAAGGTCCTTTCGCTCAGGAATGATTCTAGCCATGCTAGAGCATTCCCTGACACTCCTAGGTCGAAAAGTCGATGTAGTAGGGTTTTGTGGCATACCTTATCAAACGCGGCGCTTAGATTGAGGAGGATGACTGCCACTGATCCCCCTCGATCCAGGATCCGCCTGGTTTCTTCTGTTACGGCTAGCAATGCCATTTCCGTGCCATGTCTGGGCCGGAACCCTGTCTGCGAGGTGTCGATTAGGAGGTTGGACTCGAGGAACCTTGTGAGATGGAGATTGATGTGCTTCTCCAGGATCTTGCTCACCCACGGCAGAAGGGAGATGGGGCGGTAATTGTTGTAATCGTTGGGGTCCAGATTAGGTTTTTTAAGGAGAGCCCTCACCATTGCCTTTTAACAGGTTGGGGGCACGCTACCTTTTGTCAGGGAGTTATTAAGCAGCTCCATGAGGGTCGGGAAAATGATGTGGCTGGCGGCGGTCATAGCGCTGGGTGGAACTGGGTCATTTGGGGAGCCTGCCTTAACCTGTAGTGTTAGAGGTTGCAGTGACTCTAAGTCTACTAGGGGGAAGTGATCCAGGATTGTCTGTGTGTCGTACTCTGCTCTTGTAGGGAGCTGGAGTTCAATCATGGGGGGTTCCAAGGTTGAAGCTGTAAATGCTGCGTAGATTTTATTTACTTTCTGATAGAAGAATTCCGCTAGGCCATTACTGTGCTCGATGGGGTTATCATTTGGGGCTGTGGGGGGGGATAGTTTAGTGAGTGTTTTGTCTATTTGGAAGATCTCTCTTGGTTTAGATCTGGCCTTAGTGATTTTTTTGCCGAAGTAAGAGGCCTGTGCTGTTTTTATTTCTGTTTTGTATGCACTGATGGCTTCCCAGTACATGATTTTGTCATTAGTGGCATACCCCAGACGCCAATTTCTCTCAAATTCCCTACACGTTCGTTTTTTTTCTCTAAGTGCATCTGAATACCAGGGGGCTGTTTCCCGCGCTCTTTTTAAGGTAGTTTTGCGAGGAGGGAGAATGGAGTCGATAGATTAGATTCCCGAATCCAATTGTCAAATTCCCTGCTGTCTGACGAGGGATTCTGGGCGAATGTGGGTCTTGAGTCTGCTAAGGACCTGGCCCACAGTTCAAGTGGTAGCCTGGACCAGTTTCTCATTTTACGGGGGGGGGGGGGGAGTGCGGGATGGCAGATTTGGGATAGACCAGGTGAGATGAATTAGAGAGTGGTCGGACCATGGGAGAGGAGTGATGGGGCCTACCTTGAAGTTATGGCAGTTGCTGAATACAGGGTCCAGCAAGTGTCCTTTGTTGTGTGTGGGGGCTTGGACTAGTTGCTCCAGTTGTACTGCGGCCAGACTTGCCGTTAGATCATTTGCTGTATTGTCCGATTTATTATCAAAGTGGATGTTGAGGTCACCCAACAGGGTGAATTTGGAGGGGGACATAGCTAGGTCTACTACTTGGGAGGGTAGGGTTGTGTGGAATTGAAGCAGTGGGCCTGGGGGGTGATAGACGAGAGCTCCAGGGAAGCTGTCATTAGGGGAGAGTTTTAGGGAGAAGGACATGCTTTCGCAGTCTGGGATAGGATCCAGGGTGCAGTGGCACTGGTATAGGGACTGGTAGCCCTGGTTCTCCCCCGCCTTAAAAAACAAACGCACTGAGGTCAGAACCCTTGAAAAGAAATGGCGCCAAAACTATGATGTAACGGAAGCTCTTGCCTATAAAACCGCAAGGAAACAATACCATCTTATGATAAAAAACGCCAAAAAAGATCACTTCCAAGAAGCCATTAATCTGTCCAATAACAAACAGAAAGAAATTTTTAAAATAGTTGAGGAGTTCCTTGACACTCTGTAACTCCATAGCAAACTACTTCGAAAAGAAAATACTAAATCTCACCAAAGACTTCCCAGATTTTGCAGAACCCGCCCCCTATGACAAATTACAACTTATCAACAGTATACCTCAGCTAAAAAACTTTTCCCCCATCAGTCTTGATGAAACTCGACAAGCAATTCTTTCCTGTAAATCAGGTTCCCCTTTTGACCCATGCCCTCCACTACTGCTCCACACTCTAGTGGACATAGTAAATCCAACTATAAATTCCATCATAAACTCTTCTCTGGCCACTGCTGTCATTCCATCTGAATGGAAACGGGCTGCCGTAAAACCGCTGCAGAAAAAGCCCCTAGCTGATCCCACTACGCTCTCTAACCTTCGCCCAATCTCACTGCTTCCACTACTGTTTAAACTAACTGAAGCAGCAGTAAATAAACAGCTAACAAAACATCTGGAGGAAAACCAACTCCTACACCCTAACCAGGCAGGTTTTAGGGCAAAACACTCCACAGAGTCAGCCCTTCTACATACAGTAGAGACACTTAAGATAGCACTGGATCAGGGGAAAAAGGCCGTCCTGATCCTGCTCGATCTATCGGCGGCCTTTGATACGGTCTCACACCCCGTATTAATTGGCCGCCTAGCAGAATCAGGACTAACAGGAACCGCTTTCAAGTGGCTGAAAAACTTCCTAAGCCATAGGAAACAAGTCACCATATTAGGAAATTTCTGCTCAGATGAAAAAACTTTAAAAACAGGAGTACCACAGGGCTCAAGCTTGAGCCCCGTTCTCTTCAATCTTTACATGTCCCCTTTGATTGAACTCATCACATCATTCAACATCAGTACAATATCCTACGCGGATGATACCCAACTCATCCTGGTATTGGACAACAACTCAACCAAAGCAGAAGCAAATCTGAGAGACTGTCTCACTGCAACCTTCGAATGGATGAGAACCCACCACCTTAAATGCAACTCAGGAAAAACTGAAATCCTCCCCTTTGGCCAGAACAACCTTTTTTCCCCTGACAACTGGTGGCCCCAAGACGCCGAAGTCCCACCCAATACCATCACATCGGCCCGCAACCTCGGGATAAGGTTTGATGAAGCCCTGTCCTTCAAACAGCAAGCAGGTGCTGTGGCAGGTTCCTGCTTCAACATCATTAGAGGCCTTAGAAGGTTCTTTGACCTCCTCCCTCTGACAGCTAGAAAAGCAGTAGCGGTGGCCCTCATCACATCCCGGCTAGATTACTGCAACAGCATCTATGCGGGCTCCAACAAAACTGTTTTGCATAAATTGCAGATGGTTCAGAACGCGGCTGCCCGCCTAGTGCTAAAACTACCCAGAAAATCATCTGCCTCCAAAGCACTTAAAACCCTGCATTGGTTACCCATCCACAAGAGAGTATTATTTAAAATACTACTCATCACTTTCAGAGCCTACCACCAGTCGGGTCCTACATACCTGTCTCAAAGGTTTGGAAGATATACACCCTCCAGGTCACTTAGATCATCGAACCTTAACCTATTAGCCGTCCCCAAATTCAGATTAACCACAAAAGGTGGAAAATCCATCGGAGTGCTAGGAGCCAGAGCCTGGAACAAGCTCCCACCCCAAATGCGTCTGATCCATTCAGAGAACCTGTTTCGAAAAGCCCTTAAAACATGGATTTTCAAGGCCACTGACACACTATGTCTAGCGTTAATTTAATTTCACTCCCTGTCCCTGACTTAAATACTCCTCCCTTACCTTTTGGCAGCTCTCCCTCTTTCTCATTCTCTTCTGTGACACGTTATGACTAGCGCCAAGATGCTCCATGGAGTGTAAGCTGCGCTTTATAAAAACCAATTCATTCATTCATTCATTCATTTATAAATAATTGCAAGACCTCCACCTTTCCTCTGTGTGAGATTTGGTAGCCAGGGGGAAGTGCTTGTATCAGGTCCGGCTCAGACTCCGGGGTAAGCCAGGTTTCGGTTAAGAACACTACGTCTGGCGTTAGTTCGTTGATTGTTAGGAAGATTTACGTACTATGTTTTGGGAGGGATCTGCAATTTAAGAGAAGCATAGTATAGGTCTGTAAGTCGTTTTCCTGTTGAAAGGTGTTAAATCTGGCATTGCAGTTTAGGCAGCGGGAGGGAAGGTCTAGGGAATGGTAAAGGTGCCCGCAGCTAGTTTTATGAGGGGGTCTTAAGTTGTGGAGGAGCCCAGCGTTATACGTCTTCCTCGATGTTGGTGGGGGACCAGGGGGTGTAGCCCCTGTCCCCGGCCGTTCGCGAACGGGCACAGACGGGCTTGCCTTTGGCGCACCCTCGGCGCGCAGGTGGCGTGCCCGCTGCGCGGCCGGGGGAAGCACATCGTTTAGGAAGTGTGGGTGGGGAGCGTGGCCGAGCGTCAGTGGGCGTGTCCAGGAGCGAGAGGCTTCCCTGGAATGGCGTCAATCACCGCGGCAGCGCCTTAATCGGCCGCGCGGTTCAATGTCCCAAGAATGCCGAGGTTAGAGTTTTAAAAGCACAAGTTATCACACACAAGTTTTAAAACCAGTTAAAAATCACCCGCTCCCGGCTTTCCGCCTCAGGAGCACAATCTGTTACTCCTGAGGCGGGAAATAGAAACACATGCATAGTGTCCCTCATGAAGTTACAAATGTAGTTTCAATGAGAGACTTCATTCCAATCGCATGACAGAAGGAAGAAAGACTATGGGGCACATGCATCAAAGATTTTTGCGTGCGCAAATGGTGCGATTTGCAAAAATTGTCCATCGGCACCCACAAAAAGGCCATTTACGATGCATTAAAGTGTTAGGCACTCGCAATTTTAGAAATCACAATTCATTGTGATTTTTTAAATTGCAATTGCATTTAAGGAATCACAATTTGTGATTGCTTAAATACAATGCTAGAAGCACTTAGAAATAGCAAATTTGCTATTTGGGGCCACAAATTACAAAGAAATTACTCTGGTCTGTATTTTGTAAAAAAAATCCTGTTTCTGGTTACACACACACACATGCCCTTGGGGCATGTGTGTGCGCAACATGGGTGCACATCACAATTTCAGGGGTGCAACAGGCTGTCATTTTGACACCTTTGCACCGTTGAAATTGCATGCGTAATTTCCCATTCATGGGAAGCCATTCCTTAATTGCGACTCTCAATTTGCAAGTCGCAATTAAGGAATGTTTAGGAATTACTATTTTAATAGGCTTTTGAGAGTCCTTAATTGCGATTCCTTAATAATCGCAATTAAGGACTGGCAAAAGCTTTTCTTGATGCAAATGCCTGTTTGTGCCTGATATAGAGTTTGCGGGATGGTGTTAACTCCATTGGGATGGTGGAGGACAATATCTACAGCATCCCTAGGGACCTCCACCCACCA
Organism: Lissotriton helveticus; assembly: GCF_964261635.1. Classification (NCBI taxonomy): domain Eukaryota; kingdom Metazoa; phylum Chordata; class Amphibia; order Caudata; family Salamandridae; genus Lissotriton; species Lissotriton helveticus. The sequence goes on along the minus strand of NC_136058.1, from coordinate 388,927,310 downwards.
AATGTAGAGTTGTCCATCAGCCCTGTGGACAACTCTCTACATTGACAAGAAAAGGTTTGACAAAAGGTATCGTCAGACATGACGGCTAGCAGGCAAGCTTTTCAAAGGAAAAGTTTGCTATTGGAACACAAAAAAACTAATGGCAACACCTGCTGGGAATTTTCTCCAGGGTATGAGAGTGGGTCATTTGTTTTTTGTGTCCCTCTCATGCACGTTTTACCCTAAGTAGGGTGGGTGGTGTATAGTGAGGAAAAACGATGCAGCTTTTGTTTGCTAATAAGGACCCTGTAGGATTTCTATTGATAGCCCTTACTACATACTCTATCACTTCCGTTCTGCCATAGTGATGCAGGCAATCCACCTTCACTGTCTAGGCAAGCTGTATCTACTCTCCTTCTCAAGCCATGTAAACCAGGGGCTTTTCATATACATCCCACTGGTCTCAGCACTTTCATCATATGTGTAGTCCTATTACTACACACTTGCTACACATCTACCACATATACACGCACATGGAATGCCATTCAAAGGTCAGAGAGTCACACAGACTACTCTACCGGTTTTGTCAAAGGGGCTCTTTGCTGGTCTTCAAAAACACCTCTGCCAAATATTTGTTGCCACTTGCCATCATATAACCCTTACTGCCTTGCAGACCACTCATCTGGTGCTGAACCTATCACTGCTGCTCTCGAATTTCAGTTCTGTCACAGCGGGCAAGGATCCTTAGTTACTCAAAATCCTGCTGTGGCCCATCTGAGGCGATCTATCCGGAGCCTCCCCCCTTTCTTCTGCCCATCAGAGCCTTCTTGTGATCTTGACTACCACAGCCCTTTCACCCTCTTTGTTAGCCATTAACTATGTTTGCCATCTTTTCCAGACCACACTCCTTTTCACCCATTCGCCTTTAGATCCCTCATCCCTGTTTCACTCCCTCTGCCCTCTTTTCCACCCTCAGTCTACTGTGCCAGCATCAGAGAGCATCTGCTATTTGTTAGCAAATACTTAGCATAAGAAGCATCAATAAGAACTATTCACAAAAGGGCAGTAATACAACATCACTCACCTACATCCAACTGGCCGGTGAGGGAAAAAGTAAAGCAGAACTTAGGAACAGGAAAGTAAGATGAGTGTGGAGAAGATAAGAGGGGGCCAAGGAGAGTAAGAGGAAAGGGTGTGACCTGGAGTACCAGTAATCCAGTGTGAATGAGGATGTGGAGCTAGAGTGACAGTTAGACCATGCCCAAGCCCAGCAATGCCAGACCCCTCCAGCCAAGCTATCCTCAGTGTGGTCTGCTGTTCCTGACCTCCTGTTATCCAGAGTATTTGTAAGTAATCGGAGCTCTCAAAATTCTCAAGCCAAAAACTGAATACAGGGCCCCACATTCTGTCAAATTGTAGTAGTTAATGGTCTAGGAAGGCGGTGAATTTTTCCATCCCAACAAGCCCCACAGTTTATGCAACCAATCTGCATGAGTTGGCGCAATATCAGGGCCGCATTTGGTTGTGATCACCTGTTTTAACGCACACTTGGCCATTGTGATGGCCTTCCCTTTGTGGTACTGCAATGGGTAAATTCAGGCATTTGGGAGCCCCAAGAGGTTATAACTGGGAAGGGTGAAATGTCAGTGTCGAAAATTTTGCTAATGTCTTTTAGAACTTCCCCCACTATAGTTTGAGCTTGGGACAGTGCCACAGTAGGTGGGTCAGAGTACCTGTGTGGCTGTTGCAATGCCGTCAGCCCTTCGAGGTGCTGTGTTCCATTGCACTAGTCTTGCTGGTGCGTAACATCTGTAGTGGGCATAGACTCTTTCCTGTGGCACTAAAGGGGGCTGTGCACACCCTGCAGAGGGTGTCTGACCATTCTTTTGTTGAGACTTGGCGATCAAGTTCTGCCTTCCACCTTTTCTGCATTGGGAATTTCTCAGCAGAGGTAGCTTTATTAAGAAAGCAATAAATGTCTGAGAGAAGGCCTTTGTCACCTTTCTTGGTGATAAACTACTTTTCAAAGGGTGTGGAAAAGTAAATTTTGCCATGTTCTGTGTCCCTACGCGTCCTCCATCATATGTTATCTGTGCATGATTAATATGCATATGTTATTCCCCATGTTCGATTAAAGACGCAATTATAGTTGTGTCCACCTCTAGTATGCCAGTTTCCAGTTCTCGTGAATACTACGAATATCAGGCCTATGTAAAGCTACGTTACCACGTTTCTCAGTGTGCACGTTATTCCATTGTAAAGTCCCCGTTTCTAGGCCTCAAAAGGGCCCGGACACCAGATTCAGCTCCTGTCTCCTGAAGCCTCGCTGAGGAGCGATACAGCCCCCACCTGTATCCTCGACCCTTCACTTACTTCCTGCCTCGCAGTGCCCGGTTCAGCCTGGCTCTGCCTCTGAGTCTGCCAAGAGTATGTTATGATTCCAGTTATCAGTTCAGCCCTCCTCCTCTGCATTCCTAAAGCTACTGAATCGCATCAATAGTTTCCGTCATTGTCTAGCCTTTACGTCTCCATGTAAGAGAAATACTGCATTTAATGGTCATTTAATATTCTTCATCACGCACTACATGTAGAATAATGCATGCTCCAGTCTTAGAGTCTGTTCGCCTTTACCCCGATAACTTTTGGATTCTATCAACATGTTCTCTAAACATCAGATACTAGATACTGTTTAGGTACATGTCGCCCTGACTCTCCAGACTTCAGTCTCTGCTCCTAGCACAGAGTTCATAGCCCCCAGCTTCTCCTAGTAACACGTCATTGCTAGTTTGCACGCACCATCAGGTTAGAGGTCCCGGCTCCTTAGGTAGCCCCCTCCATGGTTTCCACCCCATTCATGACATATTCTGTTACGTTTGCATCACATGTCTATGTATACGCCCTGTTACACCTCTTTTCACCCTTATCTTTCGCGACTGCTACACGTCACGCCTATTGCTCCACCCACTGCTACGCCTATTGCAATGTAATGCTATGTGTTTGCGTTATGTATATATGCTCATGTATCTGTCATTAAATACCACGCTAGCCATTCCAGATCCTGACCCCGGCAGCGCTGCCAGGGCTTGCCATCCTATTCCTGTGCAGGTTGTCCTGTTCCTGTCCTTGTGCTGTATTAAACCTGCAAAACTCCTACTACCTCGAATCTTGACTCTTATTTATTGAGCTATCTGTTATTCATTTATGCATTCAAAAAGAGAGGTATTATTTATTTATTTACCACATAATGGCGCCCGAACAGGGACTTGCCCTTTCCCCACGCGTCGGTGAAGCCACGCCGACCCCCTGACCCTCTGCAGTCGTGACGGAACTCTTCTGCGCACCGGCAGATATTTCTGCTTCAAGTATCCCTCAGGCCCACGGAGGAGACGGAGGAGGCGGTCCAGCATCCAGACGAGACGGTGGAGGAACGCGGCGAGTCCCGACCAGAGCCCAAGCCGAGAGTCCAAGGTCCGAGGTATCCGGAGGCCCACCCGTAACAGAAGTCCGAAGTTCGTCCGTCCGGCGTCCAAGCAGTCCCGTCCAGTCTGAGGCCTTCCGTTCTTACTGCCCGGTGAGTACCATTACTGGGGTAGTATCTAGACAGGGTCAATTTAATTGACTCTGGTCCGTGGGTTGGTGGTACACAAGCCCACAAACGAAGTGTCCACTCCGGTGGATACGGGTCCTGACGTGTCTCTGTATGAGACCGGTAAGTTTCGTACTGTTTCAGCAGTGCATCTAGTTTCTGTTCTAGTCAGTTCTGTTCTCGAGAAAATTCATGTATTCTGTGTCCTGTATTCCAGGTTGTATTCTGTTCGAATTGTTATTCTAAATGTTCTTCATGTATTTTGATGTTGTGGTATGAGTGTGAAGTAATTATCGTGTTTATTGTGTAATTACGTATTGTGTCTCAGTTACAGTTCAGTCATGCCCTTGTTTTCTAAGTTACGTCAGTTAAAAACTAGAAAGGGTCTGCTGGAAGCAGCAGTTCCTGTCCCGCCTAGGGACAGTCCAGGTCATTTTATGTATCAGAAGCATGGCATAAGTGCCATATTATATCTAGATTTATGGGTAGAGTATACCAAAGAGTTAGAGGAAAAGTATAGATGGCCTGTGTCAGGCACATGGGATGCCGAGTGCATCATGAGAGTAGAAGAAGCATTATGGAAAAAGAAAGCCAGACAGTCACAGAAAGATGCCATCGAGTTATGGCGCAAAGAAGCTCATAAAAGAACCGAAAAAGAAATCAGAAAGTCAGAATTAAGTAGAGAATCCTTGGAACGAGCCCAAGAAAGGGAATTAATCGAGATTGGTGAACGAGTTAAAACCGAACAGTCAGACAGACAGAGGCATGCTCTTATTAAGGGTATGTATCCTCTTCTTGCCGAGGGCCTGCCAAAAGCGACCCCGGAGGCATCCAGTAACTTTCCGCCACCATTAGTTCCGACCAAGCTACGTCACAAACCGACCGCAGCTGATATTTTCATCTCGTCCTATTTGGACGACACGGTCCCAGAATATGCAAATCCTGTTACTACTCCGCCAGTCCCTGTAAATCAGGCACTTCCCGTTCCTCCAGACACCGTGGTACCCCTTGCAGTACCTGCTACGGTCCCCCAGGTCCAGCCCGCCATACAAGTCCAGTCTGCATTTCCATTTCCCACTCTGCCAGGACGAAGAGCATCAGTAGACGATTCTAGTTTAGGGGCCGCAGGAGGAGGTCCTCCTCAGACCCCGCCGCCACACAAGCGTTTAACGTTAGTCGAATTACATGCTCAAGCGTCACAGCGCACGCCCAGATATCAGTCTGTTGCAGAAATAAGGAAAGCCCTTAATGAATGCGGCTATGATCCAGTCCCAGGCGAGGATAATATGGTTTTATATTCATTACGTGTAAGAAAGGTGGCCGAGTATCTAGTCACCCTACCGAATATGAAAGAAGATCTAGACAGAATATATCGTTTCATCCGTACAGGGGATGATCCAGAAAGCATTGGCGAAGTCATGTCTCAAAGGAAAGCCGAGATCCAGCTCATGATACTAAAGTTTTTGATTAATTGTTTAATAAGAGAACAAGATTACCCGTCCAAAGATCAAGCCGAAATGAGAACCCTGACTAAGTGGAGTGATAATATAGCCGAGGGTAAGCACAAGACCATCAGTGCTATGGAAAGTATGTACAAGAAAATCCGTAAAGAAATAATAAAGTTACACGAGCAGCGTAAAGCAGCACAAGTAAGCGAGAAAGAAAGTAACTCTGATACTGAAGAGGTAGACGACGAGAATCCCGCCAGAATAGCGTATGTAGGAAAATCTAGATTCCCAGATCACCATTTACGCCTAGAACACAAGTCAACTTTCCATCATCCAGCACCAGAACAAGGTTCTCTAGAACAAGTGTTTCAAGCTACCGATCACATTCTGAAATCACGAATCGGTTACAGTGAGTTAAGTACTATGCATGAACAAGAACTAGCCCGATCAGCAGTCCGATGGACTACTGATTCTACCACTTTTCCAGACGAAATAGTGGCACAAATGTTTCTGAAAATGCCCCCAGCCGAGCAACGAATGGCGGGTATGTATATGATTCAGCACCTCATTACATTGTATGAGGGTCAGCACTCTGATCCAGGCCCGTTACATGATATCCTGAACGAGTTACTCCAGTATAGATGGAAAGGTTTAGGTACCGATTTAATTAGTGTCATTCTAGAACAGCGTCACAAATATAGAACGTTTTTGAACCCGCATTTTGTTCATGTCTCACCCCCAGAAAGTAAACCATTTTACATGGAGAGACAGAATCCGTTACGAGAAGTCCACCCAGTTAGAGGAACGGGTGGCGAACTAGAACGAGTGTTTGTTTACACCCCGATCACAAAGATGGAACTCTTAGAGATGAAAAAATTAATCCCCTGTCATGATAAAGATCCAGCAGGGTTCCATCGAGAATTAAAAGACATGCTCCGTATTGGAGAATACACGTATCCAGATATAATTAAAATGTTAAAGGTTCTGCTGCCCGCAGGGGTGTATGAAAAGCTCAAGGAAAAAGAATGGGAGGTGGGAGAGAAAAAGATAGATTGGGCAGTTCTAGAAGCTGAAGATAAGGCACGAGTACCAGGTACCGGTCTTGGAGCGAAATGTAAAGAATTACCTGAATTATTGATTCAAGTTTTACCCAGATTGTTAACAACGAAAAAGGAAGACTGGGATGCAATCTCAGCCTGTAAACAGAAACAAGACGAAGACATTAGTGATTTTTATTCTAGATTTGAGAAATGTTTTAGCATCAACAGTGGCCTCAAGACAAGTAGTGAGTCATACCCTCATCTTTTTGTTACTAAATTAGTCGAGAATTCAAGTCCACCAATTAAAAATCGAGTTTTGAAAGTCGAAAGTACCTGGCAAGCTAATACCCCGTCCCAGATGTTACAGATGCTCCAATACCACCAGAATAGAATCAGGGAAGAACAAGAACACGAGAGAAAGCGCATGAAAGACACGAAAATGAAAGTACTAGTTGCACAATCTATTCCACAAGACAGCCAGAAGAGGGGTCCGAATCAAGCCAGTCATCCTGCAGCTCCCGTTAAAGGGAACTGCAATTATTGTAAACAGCTAGGTCATTTTATAAACGAGTGTGCAGTTCTGAAACACAACATAGCTACTGGTAAGACTAAAGAAAGACCACGTCCACCTAGACAAGAACAAGTTTCACAGACTCCTCAGCCACAGAATGCACCACAGACAGTTACAGCACCGCAGCCCATCGCTGCAACACAGCATGTTACACAGCAGATGTACCAGTATGCACAGTCCGAGTATCCAGAGTATCAACCGTATTCATGAAACAGCCTAGAGAGGGAGGTAGGCTTGCCTCTCATCGAGATACCTGTAGATCAAGAAGGTCCCTATGTTCACAGTCAAGTATTAGGGAAAGACAGAAAGTTTTTGATTGATACAGGGGCAAGTAGGACCACAATTAGCCACGCCGAAGTTCCAGGGGCTCCGCTCTCAGGCTCAAGAAATGTTTCCCTTGGATTTTCAGGAAAACCTATCGTAAATGAAATATCAAAGCCAGTTACTCTAGAAGTAGGTCCATTGTCCCGTACTACTGATCTGTTACTTACTAAATCATGTCCAGAAAATCTATTAGGCATTAAAACACTGAAAGAATTAGGTGCAGTTATATGCTGTTCCCCAGAGGGAATACGTCTGTTCCTGCGTGACTTTAAGGGTCACTATGTATTACGAGATTTTGATCCCAGATTGTCTAATGTTCCGCAGCATTTATGGGCGCAAGGTCCAACTGATGTAGGTTACATGCAAATCACACCCCATCGTGTGACTCTCAAGCCAGGTGTAGTGTTACCACGAATCAGACAGTACAGATTGCCACCTGAGGCTGTAGCAGCCTTATCCAAAATTATTGACGAGCTCATCGCTCAAGGAGTGGTTGTAGAAACTGACTCCAATGTATGCAATTCTCCGATCATTCCAGTCATGAAACGTACTGATCCAAATGCACCCCCAGTATATCGATTAGTGATTGACCTACGAGAACTTAATAAATGTATTATTCCTCAGTACCCAGTGGTCCCAGATATCTCTTCCCTATTAACAGCCATTGATTCCGAAGCCATGTTCTTTACTGTAATCGACCTCAAGAACGCGTTTTTCAGTGTTCCCATTCATCCAGACAGCCAGTTTCTTTTCGGATTCTGTTTAAATGGAAGGAGCTATATGTTCACACGAGCTCCTCAAGGTTTCACAGAAAGCCCTAGTATTTACAGTCAAGCACTTAAGAGACAACTTGATAATGTTCACATGCCAACTGACACTGCCCTGCTCCAGTATGTCGATGATCTATTGATCACAGCCCGTTCTGAACGTGCTTGCGAGCGAGCATCCCTCACAGTTCTGTATTTCCTAGCCGAGATGGGGCACAAGGTGTCCCCTTCTAAGCTTCAATTCTGTGTCCAGCAAGTGGTCTACTTAGGACACTTACTGTCCAAGAGGGGTAGGCAGTTGACACCTGACCGTATTCAGTTAATAGCGAGTCTTCCTCAGCCCAAGACCCAGAAGGAGGTACGTGCTTTTATTGGCCTTACTTCTTATTGCCGACAATGGATTCCTCAGTATGCATTTCTAGCCAAGCCACTGATACAGTTAACGACACAGGAGGCAGCCGTATCGACTGTTCTCCCTTGGACATCTGAACATACACTTAGCTTCAATGAGTTAAAGAAAGCTTTATGCCAAGCTCCAGTTCTAGCTACACCAAACTACAGTAAGCCTTTTACACTTTTCGTCACAGAACGTGAAGGTACAGCATTATCTGTTCTCACACAAGATCAAGCAGGACAATACAAGCCATGTGCTTATTTTTCGAGCACATTAGATCCTGTAGCCCAGGCTCTGCCTGCGTGCCTCAAGTCAGTTGCAGCCACAGCACTAGCTATCAGACAAAGTGATTCCATAGTATTAGGACACTCCCTGACAGTTCAAGTTCCACACTCCGTGGAAGTTCTTTTAAATCGAACACAGACCCAGCACTTGACAATTGCACGTTTAACAGGTTATGAATTGACACTGTTTCAGCCACACATAGAAATCAGACGCTGCAACGTTCTCAATCCTGCTACACTGTTACCATCAGCTAATCCAAATCCTGCCACACATGACTGTGTGGAAGTAGTCAACATCACGACCAAGCCAAGACAAGATCTGACAGATATTCCATTACCAGATCCCGACCTGACACTTTATGTGGATGGTTCATGTATGAGAACAAGTACAGGAGAACTAGTCGCCGCGTATGCAGTGACTACCGACACCGAAGTTATTGAGACACACCGTATTGACACCCTGTCCGCTCAAGCAGCAGAGCTAGTTGCTCTGACACAAGCCTGCATACATGCTAAGAACCGGAAAGTTAATGTTTACACAGATTCACGCTACGCATTTGGAGTCGTACACGACTTTGGAGTGCTCTGGCAGGAGAGAGGTTTCATGACTTCTCATGGAACCAAGATTCAGCATGGTCTCCTTATTCAAGCTCTGTTAGATGCAATACATTTACCGACATCCATTGCTATCATGAAATGCAAAGCACATACGAAAGTTACTGACATTATTTCCCAGGGTAATGATCTAGCAGATCGCACAGCCAAGCTTACAGCTCAGACTCCAGACATTCCAGCTAACATGACACACACTCCAGATCCGACTACATGTATGACAGTTAAGGACCCTACTCAAGATGTCATAGATATCCAGTTACATGCTACTCCCGAAGAAATCAAGAAATGGTCCGAACAAGGAGGGGTCCAGACAGATCAAGGATGGGTGACGAAGGGAAAAGCCACATGGTTTCTCCCCGACTCTATGGTTCAAGTCATTATCAATACTGCACATAGTCCAGCACATTTAGGAGAAAAAGCTATGTTAGACAGTATCCAGAACATTTGGTTCAACAAGCATTTACGAGCTGCAGCCAAGCAGAAAGTCCGTACCTGTATGATATGTTGTCAGTTTAATCCAGGTAAAAGTGTCCCGGTGGAACAAGGGGGATTCCAACCTCCTGACCACCCTTTTGAAGTCCTCCAGATGGATTATATTCAGATGGAGCGATGTCGAGGTTTCAAGTATGTCCTCGTAGTTGTATGCGCTTTGTCCAGGTGGACAGAAGCATATCCAGTCCCAGATTACACAGCCGCGACCACTGCCAAGCAGTTGGTTCGTGAGTTCTTCCCCCGTTATGGACTCCCTAGGGTCGTATATTCTGATAACGGCCAGCCATTCTCCTCAGAGTTAATGAAGCATGTTTCCCTTTTGTTAGGGTACCAGTGGAAGTTCCATTGTGTACGCCACCCTGAAGCAGCAGGTCTCGTAGAGAGACATAACCAGACCCTGAAAATCCGCATCGCCAAAGTATGTAAAGAGAAAGGTGTGGACTGGCTAGTAGCTCTGCCAGTCGCTTTGTTCTATATGCGCATGGTCGCACATTCCAGATCAGGTCTGTCCCCGTATGAGGTCGTTTTCGGCCGCCCCCCTAACATGTGGGGTACACCCAGACCCCGAAGTATTACCGATGTTTCAAGTAATATGCTGACAGATTACCTAGCTTCCTTGATGTCTGCCCTCAACTCTTGTCGTTCACAGGTTGCCGCCGCATTTCCAGACAATACCGAGGTGGCACCGCATGAAATCGTTCCAGGATCCATGGTCCTGGTGCGAAATTTTGACCGCTCAAGTCCGCTAGAGCCTCGCTGGAAGGAGCCCCGACAGGTCCTCCTCGCCACCCGTACAGCCGTGAAGTTGGAGGGACGCAAAGGCTGGGTGCATCTTTCACATATAAAGAAGTTTTATGGACTGAAACCGGTCTCAAAGAACATTTCCCAGGATTTGAAGGATTACCAAAGTACTATTCTCAAGGACTGTCCCGCAAAGAACAATGATACTGCACCCTCCCTGTTAGAGAAAACTCCACAGCAGGAGTATAAGTTGAAACTCCGGTCTAGTAAAATAAGTCAGCCAGTTTGATTGTCTAAGTCCTCCCCTAGGTGAAACGGTTAGACTGTTTCTGACATGTATAAAATAGACCCCCATAGTGAGAGAGTTAGTCAAAACTCAATCCGATGTATCGTTTTTCTATGTTTCATATTATTTCTCAGTATTATGATTTCCTGCACCAGTTATGCATTCTACTTGTATTTTCCAGTTTCTCATGTAAATAAGTCTGCCAATGCTACAGTAGAGCATACGTTTAGTGATCTGCCTCCTCATGAACTCTCTTACCGCCTCGCTATGCGAAATAATTCTTTCATCCGCATGTTACATTATTCACACCAGACCAGCAATGCCACTAATTGTTGGGTGTGTGGTCGACTCCCCCCTTTTCAGACACCGAAGGGAGTTCTGCCACTCTTTCCTTACCCTTTTTCACATAATGGTTCGTGTGGAGCATGGTCCACGTTAACGTCATCCTCAACAGATATGTCTTTTCTTAACAGTACATGTTTTCCAGACAAGCAAGGTCCCCCCCATAGAACCGGGTTAGATCTAGAAAATGAAGTGTATAATTTAGGTAATTATTCTTCGAATTTCATGGTCCTGAATGTTCAGTCTGATACTACTCCAGACTTACCTGCAATTTCAGTACTACCAGTCAAAGGCGAATTATGTGTCCGAAATAATGGTTCTACACACGTAGGACATAGCGATTGTACTACTATTGTCAAGTATAGTGACAGTGGGAAATCTATTTTCAAAGCTTCACGTCATTCTTATTTTATTTGTGGTCAAACCGCATATGTTCGTCTGCCCCTCGATTGGGAGGGAACCTGTTACATTGCCTTCCTACTGCCACCTGTTTTTCTAGCCCCACCCGACTACCATAGGAATTCCCACCTAGTACATACAAGACACAAGAGAAACCTCCCGATTGTCGATTATACTGAAACTGCTCTAGAACAATATATAGATATCAATAAAGGTGTCTTCCCTTATTTAGGTACAGTCGTGAATAGTAAACTGATACGTAGATTAACCAGAACACTCGAAGCAGTAGTAATTGAGACTACTTCTGCTCTAAGTAATTTAACCGAAGAACAATCCTTTATGAGAATTGTCGTGCTCCAGAATCGTCTCGTCCTTGACGTCATATTGGCCGATAGGGGCGGGGCCTGTAGAGTCATCGGATCTAGTTGCTGCATTTTCATTCCAAATAACGCGCCGTCTGTTTATTCAGCTATAACCAGACTTCATAAAATTGCCCATCTGTTACACCAAAATCCAGGCACCTGGACATGGTCCGGTTGGTTCTGGAATATAATTTCCGCCTGGGGATGGAAAGTCTTGTCCTTTCTAGGTATTGCAGTAGCGATCATATTTAGCTGCTGCCTCTGTATACAATGTGGCCCTGCGATTTGCGGCATCTGTGCTACCTCTTGTATTCCTAGTCCCAAGCCCCGTTCTAAAACCCGTTCCAAGAAAATTCGAGACGAGCAAATGATACTGTATGAAATGATAGATGGTATCATGAATATTGATGTTTCCTGAAGGAAGCGTAGTGACAAGGAGGGAATGTGGAAAAGTAAATTTTGCCATGTTCTGTGTCCCTACGCGTCCTCCATCATATGTTATCTGTGCATGATTAATATGCATATGTTATTCCCCATGTTCGATTAAAGACGCAATTATAGTTGTGTCCACCTCTAGTATGCCAGTTTCCAGTTCTCGTGAATACTACGAATATCAGGCCTATGTAAAGCTACGTTGCCACGTTTCTCAGTGTGCACGTTATTCCATTGTAAAGTCCCCGTTTCTAGGCCTCAAAAGGGCCCGGACACCAGATTCAGCTCCTGTCTCCTGAAGCCTCGCTGAGGAGCGATACAGCCCCCACCTGTATCCTCGACCCTTCACTTACTTCCTGCCTCGCAGTGCCCGGTTCAGCCTGGCTCTGCCTCTGAGTCTGCCAAGAGTATGTTATGATTCCAGTTATCAGTTCAGCCCTCCTCCTCTGCATTCCTAAAGCTACTGAATCGCATCAATAGTTTCCGTCATTGTCTAGCCTTTACGTCTCCATGTAAGAGAAATACTGCATTTAATGGTCATTTAATATTCTTCATCACGCACTACATGTAGAATAATGCATGCTCCAGTCTTAGAGTCTGTTCGCCTTTACCCCGATAACTTTTGGATTCTATCAACATGTTCTCTAAACATCAGATACTAGATACTGTTTAGGTACATGTCGCCCTGACTCTCCAGACTTCAGTCTCTGCTCCTAGCACAGAGTTCATAGCCCCCAGCTTCTCCTAGTAACACGTCATTGCTAGTTTGCGCGCACCATCAGGTTAGAGGTCCCGGCTCCTTAGGTAGCCCCCTCCATGGTTTCCACCCAATTCATGACATATTCTGTTACGTTTGCATCACATGTCTATGTATACGCCCTGTTACACCTCTTTTCACCCTTATCTTTCGCGACTGCTACACGTCACGCCTATTGCTCCACCCACTGCTACGCCTATTGCAATGTAATGCTATGTGTTTGCGTTATGTATATATGCTCATGTATCTGTTATTAAATACCACGCTAGCCATTCCAGATCCTGACCCCGGCAGCGCTGCCAGGGCTTGCCATCCTATTCCTGTGCAGGTTGTCCTGTTCCTGTCCTTGTGCTGTATTAAACCTGCAAAACTCCTACTACCTCGAATCTTGACTCTTATTTATTGAGCTATCTGTTATTCATTTATGCATTCAAAAAGAGAGGTATTATTTATTTATTTACCACAAGGGAGTGAGCTTCCAGCTGGCATGCAAATCCACCTGCATCCATATAAAACCTTATAAATGAATAAATAAATACATTTAGCCACCATATCAATCTACGTTCAATTGGATGGGGCCTTTATTTCTGTTTCTTGCATATGTGCATAGATGGGGGAATTGTGCCTTTGTGCATGAATTTGGTCCGTGTGCATAACTGGGTGGTTACCTAAACAAGGGACACAAAGCTTGTTAGGAATCAGCCCCTGGTAACTTTCCTCGGAGGCCCTTTGTTGTCTAACATTTGCCTAGGTCAGGATGCTGAATACTCCCTCCTCCAGCTCGGCCCTCTCCCATCCTGCCTTCATTCACCTCTTTAAAGCCTAAAAAGACGCCCATGAAGTGATCATTTCCAAACTGAGTATCATTACATCAGACAGACAGTACTCTCCCTGGTAATGTACATGCACCCCTCCCCTGAGAGACCAACTGTACTGATGTCTGGATCCCTAATGCTGATTTCTGTTGTCCTAGGCAAACACAGATCATGCATGTGCGCCATGGCATCAGCCTGTCTCACGGATTGTGGTCTTGCTGGACTGGAAGGGGCACCCAAAGCACTACCCTCATAGTGGTGGGATGCTACTGCCATCACCAGGAGTTAGATAGCACAAGCGCAGTGGTGGCAGTATACTGTGTAGCGAACAGTATGAGTGAACAGGTCCTTTTTGTACTTGTGCCACTGGAGTGATTCCCACAAACTCCCTCATTTTAAAGTTCTGATACTTGGATTCATGGTGTATTGCATGATTGGAATGAGTGTGTAGGTGGGATGGAGGCAAGGACCTTCAGGTCCTTAACTAGTTGATGGTGACAGAGCGACTCAAGGAGGAGTACTCTACCCTGCTTTGGTATAACCTGTCTCATTTGACAGAAAGGGATCCAGACAGACTTGCAGGGTTTGGACACCATGTGGTTAGCTAACAGGTTTCACAAAGGGCGAGCACAGCGTAGTTCTAAGCCAAAGTGGGAGAGGAACTCTCCACACACTGGTTCCAAAATGGCCATGGTGCAAGGGCGCCTGTATCAGTGGATGGCAGCCAATTGTGGACCAGCACAGGGGAGAGCACAGGGATCTGTCATATTATTGTAAATATGACATATCCCAGTGCTCTGAAAGTAACTCAGCACGATGCAGCAAAATGGCTAGCAGCACTGCACTGCGTTACTTTCTCATAAAGAAGGTGCTTTATATTTACCACTGGAGAGATTATATAGTGAATGTCATTACTATGGCACAGGAAGTAGAGGAAAACAGTGAAACTCTTACTGACTTAATGCATAATGACATGAAGGGTGGCTTTGTAGAAAGAGTTCAGTTAGTCCCTGCGTTAACACCTCCCCTGACTTAACACCTAAGCAGCAGAGAGAATGTAAAGAGGTGTTAGGACAGTTTGCCAACCTGACTCCAGGGTTAACACTTGACTGTGTGCAGGACGGGTGACCGTTTGCCAATGAAGGGTAGGATGGACAGAAATTCTGACTGGGTTAAGGGATGCATTAAGGTGGAAGTTGGAAAAATGTTGGACCTGGGGATCATTGAGAGATCTCGTTGTCCTTGGTCTACTCCTGTGGTTCTAGCACCAAAGTAAGGGTCTACTAACTTGTGGTTCTGTGTGAACTTCGGAGCTCTCAATGAGATAACCAAAACCGATGTCCATCCAATCCTCAGAGAGGATGAGGTTGTGGATCGGTGAGGTGCTGCAAAGCACTTGAGCACCTTCTATCTGACAAGTGGACATTGGCGGATTGCGCTGGCTCAAATGTCAAGGAGAAGATTGGATTTTCCACACCAGAGAGGATGCATAAGTTCAAGGAAATGCCCTTTGGGTTAAAGAATGGTCCTGCCATTTTTCAGCACCTGGTGAACCACATTCTCGCAGGGCTGGAAGAGTGCTCTGTGGCCTACCTGGATGATGTTGTTGTCTTCAGCAATTCATGACAAGACCACCTGTGGCACCTAGGAGTAGTGTTGGCTAGGATACAGGAGGCAAAACTGACCATCAAGACAACCAAGTGTCAGGTGGGGCAATCCGCAGTACTCCACCATCAACATGAGTTGATAAACAAGAAGATTTCCCCCTTGGATGCCAAGATTCAGCCTGTGATGGAGAGGGAAGTGCCTACTACCCAGACTGGTGAGTGCCTTTTTAGGACTCACCGGGTATAACTGGAACCTTGTGACACATTATGGAAGTCTAGTTGCCCCATTGACTGCTTTGACCTCTAAGAAGCAGTCCACAAAAGGGATATGGACTGCAGAAAACATTTAAGGAACTGAAGAAGGCACTATGCATTGCACCTGTACTGAAAGCACCTGACTACAGTCTGCCTTTCGTTGTAGAAATGGATGTCTCAAAGCAGCTGCAACAGTGTTAGCTCAAATGGATGAGAAAGGTAGAGAGCGTCCCGTAGCATATATTAATAGGAGTTTAATGCCCACGGAACAGACGGGGGGCTATTGAGAAGGAGTGATTTTCCATAGCGTGGGCATTGCGCAAGTTTCCCCTTATTTATTTGGCACTATGTTTGTAGTGTATACCAATCATAGCCACTGAAATGGTCAATGATTATGAAGGGAGAGATTAACAAGTTGCTGCGATAGTCTATTTCTTTGCAATGGTTACACCTTGTGGTGGAGCACAGAGAGGGCCGGACTGGGAATCGTAAGTGGCCCTGGCAAACATCTCGCCTGGCCCCCTGGGTGGGTGGCTGAGCTGTTTACAAGGGTCGGTTTCAGCCGAAGTTGTTACAGGGGGCTGATATTGCTGGCTTACGGTAACAGAAATGCCCCCACAGGGGCCCAAAGCCAGGCCCCAGCCTCGTGGCCCACCTAGGAAACGCCTGGTGCTCGTTACGGCCGGTCCGGCCATGAGCACAGAGCCTTATTGAGCCATGAGAATGCTGAGGGACTTTCCTGCCAGTTTTACTGACCATACCTCCTAACCTCTCCAGGTTAGGAGTTGTTTCTGGATGTTCTAATCTGGGAGGTGTGTCTGTTGGGATACAAAAGTCCTCTGCATGGTAATAGTGCCCAACTGTCCTGATGACTGGATCCCAAATGCTGATTTTTGTTGTCATAGGCAAACAAGAATTATGAGCATTTACCATGGCATAGTCCTGAAGTAACCAAAGAAGCTCCTGAATGAGTAATTAACAATTAATATTTTTAAGGTTTTAAATCAGTTTATGTGGTCGGTATCAAATGTATCCACCCACTAACAATCTTGAAATAACTCCAGCGAATGAATCAGTTTAATGAGGCGTACTCTAAGTAGATTATAAAAATTACATTTATACAATATAGATATACGTCAACATTCATTGAATGATCGTGAAGGGTCGTAAAAGCATAACAGCAATGATTGTTGACGTGTTAATCCACCCAACCAATACATGTCTCTTAAACCATAATTCATTCAGAGATGAATGTCCATTAAAATGATGGTTGTTTAAATAATGGTAAGAGTGGTGGATGCGTCCCCAACGTTTCGGTCTCTTAAGGCTAAAGAGTCCCAAAGACCACCTTCAGGATAAAGTGTCAAAGTGTGCCAAGAGTGCTCTTGTGTTCCTGTGGCCCTCTGAAAGGGGTTCTTGCAACCTGTAAAGCAAGAGGCAGCCTCAGCAGTCATGAAACTTACAGCTTGTATATAACTGATCATTTATTCACAGGCCTAGTGGCAAAATACCCTGGGAGAACACAGGATTCATACAACTTTAGCCACTGTGAATTATGCTGCTGTCTATCCAGAGGAGATTTTGGAGACAGATATTTGTTGGATAGGCTAACAAAGAAAAACTCTTTTCTAGACTTAGATATGTTTGAACTGAAAATCATAACATGTGTTCCATAACCAATAAAGGTGACAGTGCATATGCTTTAAGACCATGGATTATGATCTCGTAAATTTGTGGATAAATTCGCATTCAAAGAAGGTATAATGTAGCTCAAGGATGCACACATTCAGTGATTAATCATACATATGGATTTTTTTAGAACATGAGTTTGTTATCAGTAAAAGAGAAGATGAACTCTCTATATGCACTACAGAGTGCATGCAAAATTGCAGTCTGATGTGCTATTTTGAACAAAAGTGCCACTAGGAATGGTCTTTTGATAGTACGGCATGAGGACAGCTCTGGTGAAGAATGCAGCAATGACTGTAGAGGGAAAGCAAGCAGGCTGCAATCCCAGAGCACCATTTCTGAGGTCAGAACATTGCCTTATATTTTCTTCTTCTTGCCAAGACCAGTGTGACCTGTGGGACAGAGGAGAGCATTGGAACCTGTGAGATACTGTAGGGAACCATGCCAGGCACACTCCCTTTGCAAGGTGTGAGGAAGCGGCTGCTGCACTGATCGTGTGTCAATGTCACACTATCTTTTCCTGATTTCACTTGTGCTGCAACTTGCAACCCCTGTGGCATTTCTACTTTCCTACATCATTTAACAGATGCATCTTTTAGTGGCTTCAGCAACTTGTAGAGAAGATTTACAAACAAGTGTGTCATTGGTCACCATACATTCTACTACTAATATCTCCAACTCAATATCTCTAAACTTGTGTTTTCTCTTCCACCCGTCGTTCTCGCTCTTGAGATCCTATTTGAAAATGTAGGAACTCCCTCGATAAACCGCAGCAACTCAGCACAGACCTCTATTATGCTGCAGATGTGGTTCTTGTCCTGGTAATGATAGCATAACCATGAGATACTTTCTTTGTTTCAAATTTCAAAATAGGGAATCACAATTTGTGACTATTACCGGTTTGCAATTTTTGATACGCTATTTAAAAATACCAAACAATGGGCCACATGCATCAAGCTTTTTTCTGGTCGCAAACGGGCCAATTAGCAGAATTGGCCCGTTTGCGACAGGAAAAAGCCCTTCTCTGATGCATGAATCCATTTCCTTTCGCAAATTAGATAATCTCAATTTTTTGTGATTACCTAAATTGCAAATGCATTCAGGGAATCGCAATTTTCTAAAGGCAAACTGTGCATTTAGGAAACGCTAATTACCATCAACTTCAATAGGATGGTAATTTGCGCATTCGTTGAAATATGCACAAAAGTGCCTTGTTCAAAGAATGCCTTTAGGGCATGTGGGTGCACCACATGTGCACACTTATGTTTTTGGGGGGTGCATCATGGGGGCCTTAGGCCACCTGGCACCCTTGGAATTGCATTTGCAATTTGCGAGTACCAATTTGGTAACATTACTTATAGCGATTTGCAGTTTGCAAATCGCTAATAGGTAATTTTAAGGAACCACAATTTATTTTGTGATTCTTAAATGCATAAGTATTTGCCATTCCACAATAGTGAATCCTTAAAAATCGCTATTTAGGAATCGCAAATCCAAATGTTAATGCATGTGGCAGAATCAGAAAACACAAAATTGTGATTTCTAAATTTTGGTACAAGTAGTACATACAATTGTGCAATTCCCCATTTGTGAATCATTATTATTCGCAAATAGGGAATGGCAAAATCCTTTTTTCATACATCTGGCCTAAAATACTCCCTGTCATATGCTAAAATAATATTTCTAAGTCACCTTAGAATCCCCTGACCTTAAAATGGCAGTAGCTTTGTTCCTCTATATAGCCACAGAACAGATCTATATTGTGCACTACAGAGAATAGCATCTCATACAAAAAAAGCTTAGCAATGCCTCCTTGATTGTAGCACAGATTACCCCCGTGTCAGAGCTTTGATATTTAGACTTTGAAGAGAGAATTAACTCTTGTTTCTATGTCGACTTTCAGACTTGGTTGGAAACCAAGGTGGGGGATAAGAAATGGGAATGGAAACAACTGTATGACGGAAATCACACTTGTCAAAGCAGTTATAAACCCATTATATATAATATGTGCCTGGTACCATACAAGAGAACTTGAATATATTAAGATATTGAAAATAAACACGTTCCTGGGGCAAAGACCAAAATGAGACCAATGACTGAGAAGAATATAAAGTTCAGAAAACATCCGAGATCAGACTGGTGCAATCACTTTTCAGAACATACCATCTTTTCTTCATTTTTTAGCAAAATAACAGCTATCAAGCCTTACGAAGGTATATTTACCCATGATGTGCCCATTCTGAAGCATATATTGATTACCTACCACTTGAATTGGTGATTTCTCCCTCCGGGCAGCGGGCGCAGTCATAGCAGCAAATAGGCTCCCCCTTCCGAGGAACCTTCCTGTATCCAGCAGGACAGCTATCAGTGCACACAGAGCGAGGGATCTGAGAAGCGGGAGACAAAGAGTTAATGAAATAAAACCATCAGCGCACCCTGCTGCTGTACCTGAAAGGACTGCTTTGCTGCATGAAGCCTGCCTTGAACCCTCAGAGGCCAGTCAAAGAGTTAATGCAATAAAACCATCAGCACACTCTGCTGCTGTACCTGAAAGGACTGCTTTGCTGCATGGAGCCTGCCTGGAACCCTCAGAGGCCCGTCAAAGAGTTCATGCAATAAAACCATCAGTGCACTCTGCTGCGCTACCTGGAAGGACTGCTTTGCTGCATGGAGCCTGCCTTGTACCCTCAGAGGCCAGTCAAAGAGTTAATGCAATAAAACCATCAGCGCACTCTGCTGCTGTACCTGGAAGGACTGCTTTGCTGCATGAAGCCTGCCTTGAACCCTCAGACGCCCGTCAAAGAGTTAATGCAATAAAACCATCAGCACACTCTGCTGCTGTACCTGGAAGGACTGCTTTGCTGCATGAAGCCTGCCTTGAACCCTCAGAGGCCAGTCAAAGAGTTAATGCAATAAAACCATCAGCGCACTCTGCTGCTGTACCTTGAAGGACTTCTTTGCTGCATGGAGCCTGCCCTGAACCCTCAGAGGCCAGACAAAGAGTTAATGCAATAAAACCATCAGTGCACTCTGCTGCTGTACCTGAAAGGACTGCTTTGCTGCATGAAGCCTGCCTTGAACCCTCAGAGGCCAGTCAAAGAGTTAATGCAATAAAACCATCAACGCACTCTGCTGCTGTACCTGGAAGGACTGCTTTGCTGCATGAAGCCTGCCTTGAACCCTCAGAGGCCCGTCAAAGAGTTAATGCAATAAAACCATCAGCGCACTCTGCTGCTGTACCTGGAAGGACTGCTTTGCTGCATGAAGCCTGCCTTGAACCCTCAGAAGGCAGTCAAAGAGTTAATGCAATAAAACCATCAGCGCACTCTGCTGCTGTACCTGAAAGGACTGCTTTGCTGCATGGAGCCTGCCTTGAACCCTCAGAGGCCAGTCAAAGAGTTAATGCAATAAAACCATCAGCGCACTCTGCTGCTGTACCTGAAAGGACTGCTTTGCTGCATGGAGCCTGCCTTGAACCCTCAGAGGCCAGTCAATGAGTTAATGGAATAAAACCACCAGTGCACTCTGCTGCTGTACCTGAAAGGACTGCTTTGCTGCATGGAGCCTGCCTTGAACCCTCAGAGGCCAGTCAAAGAGTTAATGCAATAAAACCATCAGCGCACTCTGCTGCTGTACCTGAAAGGACTGCTTTGCTGCATGAAGCCTGCCTTGAACTCTCAAAGGCCAGTCAAAGAGTTAATGCAATAAAACCATCAGCACACTCAGCTGCTGTACCTGAAAGGACTGCTTTGCTGCATGGAGCATGCCTTGAACCCTCAGAGGCCAGTCAAAGAGTTAATGCAATAAAACAACCAGCGCACTCTGCTGCTGTACCTGGAAGGACTGCTTTGCTGCATTGAGCCTGCCTTGAACCCTCAGAGGCCAGTCAAAGAGTTAATGCAATAAAACCATCAGCGCACTCTGCTGCTGTACCTGAAAGGACTGCTTTGCTGCATGAAGCCTGCCTTGAACCCTCAGAGGCCAGTCAAAGAGTTCATGCAATAAAACCATCAGCTCACTCTGCTGCTGTACCTGGAAGGACTGCTTTGCTGCATGAAGCCAGCCTTGAACCCTCAGAGGCCACTCAAAGAGTAAATGCAATAAAACCATCAGCGCACTCTGCTGCTGTACCTGAAAGGACTGCTTTGCTGCATGAAGCCTGCCTTGAACCCTCAGAGGCCAGTCAAAGAGTTCATGCAATAAAACCATCAGCTCACTCTGCTGCTGTACCTGGAAGGACTGCTTTGCTGCATGAAGCCTGCCTTGAACCCTCAGAGGCCAGTCAAAGAGTTAATGCAATAAAACCATCAACGCACTCTGCTGCTGTACCTGAAAGGACTGCTTTGCTGCATGGAGCCTGCCTTGAACCCTCAGAGGCCCGTCAAAGAGTTAATGCAATAAAACCATCAGCGCACTCAGCTGCTGTACCTGGAAGGACTGCTTTGCTGCATGAAGCCTGCCTTGAACCCTCAGAGGCCCGTCAAAGAGTTAATGCAATAAAACCATCAGCGCACTCTGCTGCTGTACCTGGAAGGACTGCTTTGCTGCATGGAGCCTGCCTTGAACCCTCAGAGGCCCGTCAAAGAGTTAATGCAATAAAACCATCAGCGCACTCTGCTGCTGTACCTGAAAGGACTGCTTTGCTGCATGGAGCATGCCTTCAACCCTCAGAGGCCCGTCAAAGAGTTAATGCAATAAAACCATCAGAAAACTCTGCTGCTATACCTGGAAGGACTGCTTTGCTGCATATAGCCTGCCTTGAACCCTTAGAGGCCCGTCAAAGAGTTAATGCAATAAAACCACCAGCGCACTCTGCTGCTGTACCCGGAAGGACTGCTTTGCTGCATGAAGCCTGCCTTGAACCCTCAGAGGCCCGTCAAAGAGTTAATGCAATAAAACCACCAGCGCACTCTGCTGCTGTACCTGGAAGGACTGCTTTGCTGCATGTAGCCTGCCTTGAACCCTCAGAGGACAGTCAAAGAGTTAATGGAATAAAACCACCAGCACACTCTGCTGCTGTACCTGGAAGGACTGCTTTGCTGCATGAAGCCTGCCTTGAACCCTCAGAGGCCAGTCAAAGAGTTAATGCAATAAAACCATCAGCGCACTCTGCTGCTGTACCCGGAAGGACTGCTTTGCTGCATGAAGCCTGCCTTGAACCCTCAGAGGCCAGTTAAAGAGTTAATGCAATAAAACCACCAGCACACTCTGCTGCTGTACCTGGAAGGACTGCTTTGCTGCATGAAGCCTGCCTTGAACCCTCAGAGGCTCATCAAAGAGTTAATGCAATAAAACCATCAGCGCACTCTGCTGCTGTACCCGGAAGGACTGCTTTGCTGCATGAAGCCTGCCTTGAACCCTCAGAGGCCAGTTAAAGAGTTAATGCAATAAAACCACCAGCACACTCTGCTGCTGTACCTGGAAGGACTGCTTTGCTGCATGAAGCCTGCCTTGAACCCTCAGAGGCCAGTCAAAGAGTTAATGCAATAAAACCATCAGTGCACTCTGCTGCTGTACCTGGAAGGACTGCTTTGCTGCATGAAGCCTGCCTTGAACCCTCAGAGGCCAGTCAAAGAGTTAATGCAATAAAACCATCAGCGCACTCTGCTGCTGTACCTGAAGGACTGCTTTGCTGCCTGGAGCCTGCATTGAACCCTCAGAGGCCAGTCAAAGAGTTAATGGAATAAAACCATCAGCGCACTCTGCTGCTGTACCTGGAAGGACTGCTTTGCTGCATGAAGCCTGCCTTGAACCCTCAGAGGCCCGTCAAAGAGTTAATGCAATAAAACCATCAGCGCACTCTGCTGCTGTACCTGGAAGGACTGCTTTGCTGCATGGAGCCTGCCTTGAACCCTCAGAGGCCCGTCAAAGAGTTAATGCAATAAAACCATCAGCGCACTCTGCTGCTGTACCTGAAAGGACTGCTTTGCTGCATGGAGCATGCCTTCAACCCTCAGAGGCCCGTCAAAGAGTTAATGCAATAAAACCATCAGAAAACTCTGCTGCTATACCTGGAAGGACTGCTTTGCTGCATATAGCCTGCCTTGAACCCTTAGAGGCCCGTCAAAGAGTTAATGCAATAAAACCACCAGCGCACTCTGCTGCTGTACCTGGAAGGACTGCTTTGCTGCATGGAGCCTGCCTTGAACCCTCACAGGCCCGTCAAAGAGTTCATGCAATAAAACCATCAGCGCACTCTGCTGCTGTACCCGGAAGGACTGCTTTGCTGCATGAAGCCTGCCTTGAACCCTCAGAGGCCCGTCAAAGAGTTAATGCAATAAAACCACCAGCGCACTCTGCTGCTGTACCTGGAAGGACTGCTTTGCTGCATGTAGCCTGCCTTGAACCCTCAGAGGACAGTCAAAGAGTTAATGGAATAAAACCACCAGCACACTCTGCTGCTGTACCTGGAAGGACTGCTTTGCTGCATGAAGCCTGCCTTGAACCCTCAGAGGCCAGTCAAAGAGTTAATGCAATAAAACCATCAGCGCACTCTGCTGCTGTACCCGGAAGGACTGCTTTGCTGCATGAAGCCTGCCTTGAACCCTCAGAGGCCAGTTAAAGAGTTAATGCAATAAAACCACCAGCACACTCTGCTGCTGTACCTGGAAGGACTGCTTTGCTGCATGAAGCCTGCCTTGAACCCTCAGAGGCTCATCAAAGAGTTAATGCAATAAAACCATCAGCGCACTCTGCTGCTGTACCCGGAAGGACTGCTTTGCTGCATGAAGCCTGCCTTGAACCCTCAGAGGCCAGTTAAAGAGTTAATGCAATAAAACCACCAGCACACTCTGCTGCTGTACCTGGAAGGACTGCTTTGCTGCATGAAGCCTGCCTTGAACCCTCAGAGGCCAGTCAAAGAGTTAATGCAATAAAACCATCAGTGCACTCTGCTGCTGTACCTGGAAGGACTGCTTTGCTGCATGAAGCCTGCCTTGAACCCTCAGAGGCCAGTCAAAGAGTTAATGCAATAAAACCATCAGCGCACTCTGCTGCTGTACCTGAAAGGACTGCTTTGCTGCCTGGAGCCTGCCTTGAACCCTCAGAGGCCAGTCAAAGAGTTAATGGAATAAAACCATCAGCGCACTCTGCTGCTGTACCTGGAAGGACTGCTTTGCTGCATGAAGCCTGCCTTGAACCCTCAGAGGCCCGTCAAAGAGTTAATGCAATAAAACCATCAGCGCACTCTGCTGCTGTACCTGGAAGGACTGCTTTGCTGCATGAAGCCTGCCTTGAACCCTCAGAGGTCAGTCAAAGAGTTAATGCAATAAACCCATCAGCGCACTCTGCTGCTGTACCTGGAAGGACTGCTTTGCTGCATGGAGCCTGCCTTGAACCCTTAGAGGCCAGACAAAGAGTTAATGCAATAAAACCATCAACGCACTCTGCTGCTGTACCTGGAAGGACTGCTTTGCTGCATGAAGCCTGCCTTGAACCCTCAGAGGCCCGTCAAAGAGTTAATGCAATAAAACCACCAGCGCACTCTGCTGCTGTACCTGGAAGGACTGCTTTGCTGCATGGAGCCTGCCTTGAACCCTCAGAGGCCCGTCAAAGAGGTCATGCAATAAAACCATCAGTGCACTCTGCTGCGCTACCTGGAAGGACTGCTTTGCTGCATGAAGCCTGCCTTGAACCCTCAGAGGCCAGTTAAAGAGTTAATGCAATAAAACCATCAGCACACTCTGCTGCTGTACCAGAAAGGACTGCTTTGCTGCATGAAGCCTGCCTTGAACCCTCAGAGGCCAGTCAAAGAGTTAATGGAATAAAACCATCAGCGCACTCTGCTGCTGTACCTGAAAGGACTGCTTTGCTGCATGAAGCCTGCCTTGAAACCTCAGAGGCCAGTCAAAGAGTTAATGCACTGAAACCACCAGCACACTCTGCTGCTGTACCTGAAAGGACTGCTTTGCTGCATGAAGCCTGCCTTGAACCCTCAGAGGCCAGTCAAAGAGTTAATGCAATAAAACCATCAGCGCACTCTGCTGCTGTACCTGAAAGGACTGCTTTGCTGCATGAAGCCTGCCTTGAACCCTGAGGCCCGTCAAAGAGTTAATGCAATAAAACCATCAGCGCACTCTGCTGCTGTACCTGGAAGGACTGCTTTGCTGCATGAAGCCTGCCTTGAACCCTTAGAGGCCAGTCAAAGAGTTCATGCAATAAAACCATCAGCGCACTCTGCTGCTGTACCCGGAAGGACTGCTTTGCTGCATGAAGCCTGCCTTGAACCCTCAGAGGCCCGTCAAAGAGTTAATGCAATAAAACCACCAGCGCACTCTGCTGCTGTACCTGGAAGGACTGCTTTGCTGCATGTAGCCTGCCTTGAACCCTCAGAGGACAGTCAAAGAGTTAATGGAATAAAACCACCAGCACACTCTGCTGCTGTACCTGGAAGGACTGCTTTGCTGCATGAAGCCTGCCTTGAACCCTCAGAGGCCAGTCAAAGAGTTAATGCAATAAAACCATCAGCGCACTCTGCTGCTGTACCCGGAAGGACTGCTTTGCAGCATGAAGCCTGCCTTGAACCCTCAGAGGCCAGTTAAAGAGTTAATGCAATAAAACCACCAGCACACTCTGCTGCTGTACCTGGAAGGACTGCTTTGCTGCATGAAGCCTGCCTTGAACCCTCAGAGGCTCATCAAAGAGTTAATGCAATAAAACCATCAGCGCACTCTGCTGCTGTACCTGGAAGGACTGCTTTGTTGCATGAAGCCTGCCTTGAACCCTCAGAGGCCAGTCAAAGAGTTAATGCAATAAAACCATCAGTGCACTCTGCTGCTGTACCTGGAAGGACTGCTTTGCTGCATGAAGCCTGCCTTGAACCCTCAGAGGCCAGTCAAAGAGTTAATGCAATAAAACCATCAGCGCACTCTGCTGCTGTACCTGAAAGGACTGCTTTGCTGCCTGGAGCCTGCCTCGAACCCTCAGAGGCCAGTCAAAGAGTTAATGGAATAAAACCATCAGCGCACTCTGCTGCTGTACCTGGAAGGACTGCTTTGCTGCATGAAGCCTGCCTTGAACCCTCAGAGGCCCGTCAAAGAGTTAATGCAATAAAACCATCAGCGCACTCTGCTGCTGTACCTGGAAGGACTGCTTTGCTGCATGTAGCCTGCCTTGAACCCTCAGAGGACAGTCAAAGAGTTAATGGAATAAAACCACCAGCACACTCTGCTGCTGTACCTGGAAGGACTGCTTTGCTGCATGAAGCCTGCCTTGAACCCTCAGAGGCCAGTCAAAGAGTTAATGCAATAAAACCATAAGCGCACTCTGCTGCTGTACCCGGAAGGACTGCTTTGCTGCATGAAGCCTGCCTTGAACCCTCAGAGGCCAGTTAAAGAGTTAATGCAATAAAACCACCAGCACACTCTGCTGCTGTACCTGGAAGGACTGCTTTGCTGCATGAAGCCTGCCTTGAACCCTCAGAGGCTCATCAAAGAGTTAATGCAATAAAACCATCAGCGCACTCTGCTGCTGTACCCGGAAGGACTGCTTTGCTGCATGAAGCCTGCCTTGAACCCTCAGAGGCCAGTTAAAGAGTTAATGCAATAAAACCACCAGCACACTCTGCTGCTGTACCTGGAAGGACTGCTTTGCTGCATGAAGCCTGCCTTGAACCCTCAGAGGCCAGTCAAAGAGTTAATGCAATAAAACCATCAGTGCACTCTGCTGCTGTACCTGGAAGGACTGCTTTGCTGCATGAAGCCTGCCTTGAACCCTCAGAGGCCAGTCAAAGAGTTAATGCAATAAAACCATCAGCGCACTCTGCTGCTGTACCTGAAAGGACTGCTTTGCTGCCTGGAGCCTGCCTTGAACCCTCAGAGGCCAGTCAAAGAGTTAATGGAATAAAACCATCAGCGCACTCTGCTGCTGTACCTGGAAGGACTGCTTTGCTGCATGAAGCCTGCCTTGAACCCTCAGAGGCCCGTCAAAGAGTTAATGCAATAAAACCATCAGCGCACTCTGCTGCTGTACCTGGAAGGACTGCTTTGCTGCATGAAGCCTGCCTTGAACCCTCAGAGGTCAGTCAAAGAGTTAATGCAATAAACCCATCAGCGCACTCTGCTGCTGTACCTGGAAGGACTGCTTTGCTGCATGGAGCCTGCCTTGAACCCTTAGAGGCCAGACAAAGAGTTAATGCAATAAAACCATCAACGCACTCTGCTGCTGTACCTGGAAGGACTGCTTTGCTGCATGAAGCCTGCCTTGAACCCTCAGAGGCCCGTCAAAGAGTTAATGCAATAAAACCACCAGCGCACTCTGCTGCTGTACCTGGAAGGACTGCTTTGCTGCATGGAGCCTGCCTTGAACCCTCAGAGGCCCGTCAAAGAGGTCATGCAATAAAAACCATCAGTGCACTCTGCTGCGCTACCTGGAAGGACTGCTTTGCTGCATGAAGCCTGCCTTGAACCCTCAGAGGCCAGTTAAAGAGTTAATGCAATAAAACCATCAGCACACTCTGCTGCTGTACCAGAAAGGACTGCTTTGCTGCATGGAGCCTGCCTTGAACCCTCAGAGGCCCGTCAAAGAGTTAATGCAATAAAACCATCAGCGCACTCAGCTGCTGTACCTGGAAGGACTGCTTTGCTGCATGAAGCCTGCCTTGAACCCTCAGAGGCCCGTCAAAGAGTTAATGCAATAAAACCATCAGCGCACTCTGCTGCTGTACCTGGAAGGACTGCTTTGCTGCATGAAGCCTGCCTTGAACCCTCAGAGGCCCGTCAAAGAGTTAATGCAATAAAACCACCAGCGCACTCTGCTGCTGTACCTGGAAGGACTGCTTTGCTGCATGTAGCCTGCCTTGAACCCTCAGAGGACAGTCAAAGAGTTAATGGAATAAAACCACCAGCACACTCTGCTGCTGTACCTGGAAGGACTGCTTTGCTGCATGAAGCCTGCCTTGAACCCTCAGAGGCCAGTCAAAGAGTTAATGCAATAAAACCATCAGCGCACTCTGCTGCTGTACCCGGAAGTACTGCTTTGCTGCATGAAGCCTGCCTTGAACCCTCAGAGGCCAGTTAAAGAGTTAATGCAATAAAACCACCAGCACACTCTGCTGCTGTACCTGGAAGGACTGCTTTGCTGCATGAAGCCTGCCTTGAACCCTCAGAGGCTCATCAAAGAGTTAATGCAATAAAACCATCAGCGCACTCTGCTGCTGTACCTGGAAGGACTGCTTTGTTGCATGAAGCCTGCCTTGAACCCTCAGAGGCCAGTCAAAGAGTTAATGCAATAAAACCATCAGTGCACTCTGCTGCTGTACCTGGAAGGACTGCTTTGCTGCATGAAGCCTGCCTTGAACCCTCAGAGGCCAGTCAAAGAGTTAATGCAATAAAACCATCAGCGCACTCTGCTGCTGTACCTGAAAGGACTGCTTTGCTGCCTGGAGCCTGCCTCGAACCCTCAGAGGCCAGTCAAAGAGTTAATGGAATAAAACCATCAGCGCACTCTGCTGCTGTACCTGGAAGGACTGCTTTGCTGCATGAAGCCTGCCTTGAACCCTCAGAGGCCCGTCAAAGAGTTAATGCAATAAAACCATCAGCGCACTCTGCTGCTGTACCTGGAAGGACTGCTTTGCTGCATGTAGCCTGCCTTGAACCCTCAGAGGACAGTCAAAGAGTTAATGGAATAAAACCACCAGCACACTCTGCTGCTGTACCTGGAAGGACTGCTTTGCTGCATGAAGCCTGCCTTGAACCCTCAGAGGCCAGTCAAAGAGTTAATGCAATAAAACCATCAGCGCACTCTGCTGCTGTACCCGGAAGGACTGCTTTGCTGCATGAAGCCTGCCTTGAACCCTCAGAGGCCAGTTAAAGAGTTAATGCAATAAAACCACCAGCACACTCTGCTGCTGTACCTGGAAGGACTGCTTTGCTGCATGAAGCCTGCCTTGAACCCTCAGAGGCTCATCAAAGAGTTAATGCAATAAAACCATCAGCGCACTCTGCTGCTGTACCCGGAAGGACTGCTTTGCTGCATGAAGCCTGCCTTGAACCCTCAGAGGCCAGTTAAAGAGTTAATGCAATAAAACCACCAGCACACTCTGCTGCTGTACCTGGAAGGACTGCTTTGCTGCATGAAGCCTGCCTTGAACCCTCAGAGGCCAGTCAAAGAGTTAATGCAATAAAACCATCAGTGCACTCTGCTGCTGTACCTGGAAGGACTGCTTTGCTGCATGAAGCCTGCCTTGAACCCTCAGAGGCCAGTCAAAGAGTTAATGCAATAAAACCATCAGCGCACTCTGCTGCTGTACCTGAAAGGACTGCTTTGCTGCCTGGAGCCTGCCTTGAACCCTCAGAGGCCAGTCAAAGAGTTAATGGAATAAAACCATCAGCGCACTCTGCTGCTGTACCTGGAAGGACTGCTTTGCTGCATGAAGCCTGCCTTGAACCCTCAGAGGCCCGTCAAAGAGTTAATGCAATAAAACCATCAGCGCACTCTGCTGCTGTACCTGGAAGGACTGCTTTGCTGCATGAAGCCTGCCTTGAACCCTCAGAGGTCAGTCAAAGAGTTAATGCAATAAACCCATCAGCGCACTCTGCTGCTGTACCTGGAAGGACTGCTTTGCTGCATGGAGCCTGCCTTGAACCCTTAGAGGCCAGACAAAGAGTTAATGCAATAAAACCATCAACGCACTCTGCTGCTGTACCTGGAAGGACTGCTTTGCTGCATGAAGCCTGCCTTGAACCCTCAGAGGCCCGTCAAAGAGTT
The DNA here is from genome assembly GCF_964261635.1 of Lissotriton helveticus. Classification (NCBI taxonomy): domain Eukaryota; kingdom Metazoa; phylum Chordata; class Amphibia; order Caudata; family Salamandridae; genus Lissotriton; species Lissotriton helveticus. The sequence continues at coordinate 388,897,420 of NC_136058.1, read as the reverse complement.
AATGCAATAAAACCACCAGCGCACTCTGCTGCTGTACCTGGAAGGACTGCTTTGCTGCATGGAGCCTGCCTTGAACCCTCAGAGGCCCGTCAAAGAGGTCATGCAATAAAACCATCAGTGCACTCTGCTGCGCTACCTGGAAGGACTGCTTTGCTGCATGAAGCCTGCCTTGAACCCTCAGAGGCCAGTTAAAGAGTTAATGCAATAAAACCATCAGCACACTCTGCTGCTGTACCAGAAAGGACTGCTTTGCTGCATGAAGCCTGCCTTGAACCCTCAGAGGCCAGTCAAAGAGTTAATGGAATAAAACCATCAGCGCACTCTGCTGCTGTACCTGAAAGGACTGCTTTGCTGCATGAAGCCTGCCTTGAAACCTCAGAGGCCAGTCAAAGAGTTAATGCACTGAAACCACCAGCACACTCTGCTGCTGTACCTGAAAGGACTGCTTTGCTGCATGAAGCCTGCCTTGAACCCTCAGAGGCCAGTCAAAGAGTTAATGCAATAAAACCATCAGCGCACTCTGCTGCTGTACCTGAAAGGACTGCTTTGCTGCATGAAGCCTGCCTTGAACCCTGAGGCCCGTCAAAGAGTTAATGCAATAAAACCATCAGCGCACTCTGCTGCTGTACCTGGAAGGACTGCTTTGCTGCATGAAGCCTGCCTTGAACCCTTAGAGGCCAGTCAAAGAGTTCATGCAATAAAACCATCAGCGCACTCTGCTGCTGTACCCGGAAGGACTGCTTTGCTGCATGAAGCCTGCCTTGAACCCTCAGAGGCCCGTCAAAGAGTTAATGCAATAAAACCACCAGCGCACTCTGCTGCTGTACCTGGAAGGACTGCTTTGCTGCATGTAGCCTGCCTTGAACCCTCAGAGGACAGTCAAAGAGTTAATGGAATAAAACCACCAGCACACTCTGCTGCTGTACCTGGAAGGACTGCTTTGCTGCATGAAGCCTGCCTTGAACCCTCAGAGGCCAGTCAAAGAGTTAATGCAATAAAACCATCAGCGCACTCTGCTGCTGTACCCGGAAGGACTGCTTTGCTGCATGAAGCCTGCCTTGAACCCTCAGAGGCCAGTTAAAGAGTTAATGCAATAAAACCACCAGCACACTCTGCTGCTGTACCTGGAAGGACTGCTTTGCTGCATGAAGCCTGCCTTGAACCCTCAGAGGCTCATCAAAGAGTTAATGCAATAAAACCATCAGCGCACTCTGCTGCTGTACCTGGAAGGACTGCTTTGTTGCATGAAGCCTGCCTTGAACCCTCAGAGGCCAGTCAAAGAGTTAATGCAATAAAACCATCAGTGCACTCTGCTGCTGTACCTGGAAGGACTGCTTTGCTGCATGAAGCCTGCCTTGAACCCTCAGAGGCCAGTCAAAGAGTTAATGCAATAAAACCATCAGAGCACTCTGCTGCTGTACCTGAAAGGACTGCTTTGCTGCCTGGAGCCTGCCTCGAACCCTCAGAGGCCAGTCAAAGAGTTAATGGAATAAAACCATCAGCGCACTCTGCTGCTGTACCTGGAAGGACTGCTTTGCTGCATGAAGCCTGCCTTGAACCCTCAGAGGCCCGTCAAAGAGTTAATGCAATAAAACCATCAGCGCACTCTGCTGCTGTACCTGGAAGGACTGCTTTGCTGCATGAAGCCTGCCTTGAACCCTCAGAGGTCAGTCAAAGAGTTAATGCAATAAACCCATCAGCGCACTCTGCTGCTGTACCTGGAAGGACTGCTTTGTTGCATGGAGCCTGCCTTGAACCCTTAGAGGCCAGACAAAGAGTTAATGCAATAAAACCATCAACGCACTCTGCTGCTGTACCTGGAAGGACTGCTTTGCTGCATGAAGCCTGCCTTGAACCCTCAGAGGCCCGTCAAAGAGTTAATGCAATAAAACCACCAGCGCACTCTGCTGCTGTACCTGGAAGGACTGCTTTGCTGCATGGAGCCTGCCTTGAACCCTCAGAGGCCCGTCAAAGAGGTCATGCAATAAAACCATCAGTGCACTCTGCTGCGCTACCTGGAAGGACTGCTTTGCTGCATGAAGCCTGCCTTGAACCCTCAGAGGCCAGTTAAAGAGTTAATGCAATAAAACCATCAGCACACTCTGCTGCTGTACCAGAAAGGACTGCTTTGCTGCATGAAGCCTGCCTTGAACCCTCAGAGGCCAGTCAAAGAGTTAATGGAATAAAACCATCAGCGCACTCTGCTGCTGTACCTGAAAGGACTGCTTTGCTGCATGAAGCCTGCCTTGAAACCTCAGAGGCCAGTCAAAGAGTTAATGCACTGAAACCACCAGCACACTCTGCTGCTGTACCTGAAAGGACTGCTTTGCTGCATGAAGCCTGCCTTGAACCCTCAGAGGCCAGTCAAAGAGTTAATGCAATAAAACCATCAGCGCACTCTGCTGCTGTACCTGAAAGGACTGCTTTGCTGCATGAAGCCTGCCTTGAACCCTGAGGCCCGTCAAAGAGTTAATGCAATAAAACCATCAGCGCACTCTGCTGCTGTACCTGGAAGGACTGCTTTGCTGCATGAAGCCTGCCTTGAACCCTTAGAGGCCAGTCAAAGAGTTCATGCAATAAAACCATCAGCGCACTCTGCTGCTGTACCCGGAAGGACTGCTTTGCTGCATGAAGCCTGCCTTGAACCCTCAGAGGCCCGTCAAAGAGTTAATGCAATAAAACCACCAGCGCACTCTGCTGCTGTACCTGGAAGGACTGCTTTGCTGCATGTAGCCTGCCTTGAACCCTCAGAGGACAGTCAAAGAGTTAATGGAATAAAACCACCAGCACACTCTGCTGCTGTACCTGGAAGGACTGCTTTGCTGCATGAAGCCTGCCTTGAACCCTCAGAGGCCAGTCAAAGAGTTAATGCAATAAAACCATCAGCGCACTCTGCTGCTGTACCCGGAAGGACTGCTTTGCTGCATGAAGCCTGCCTTGAACCCTCAGAGGCCAGTTAAAGAGTTAATGCAATAAAACCACCAGCACACTCTGCTGCTGTACCTGGAAGGACTGCTTTGCTGCATGAAGCCTGCCTTGAACCCTCAGAGGCTCATCAAAGAGTTAATGCAATAAAACCATCAGCGCACTCTGCTGCTGTACCTGGAAGGACTGCTTTGTTGCATGAAGCCTGCCTTGAACCCTCAGAGGCCAGTCAAAGAGTTAATGCAATAAAACCATCAGTGCACTCTGCTGCTGTACCTGGAAGGACTGCTTTGCTGCATGAAGCCTGCCTTGAACCCTCAGAGGCCAGTCAAAGAGTTAATGCAATAAAACCATCAGCGCACTCTGCTGCTGTACCTGAAAGGACTGCTTTGCTGCCTGGAGCCTGCCTTGAACCCTCAGAGGCCAGTCAAAGAGTTAATGGAATAAAACCATCAGCGCACTCTGCTGCTGTACCTGGAAGGACTGCTTTGCTGCATGAAGCCTGCCTTGAACCCTCAGAGGCCCGTCAAAGAGTTAATGCAATAAAACCATCAGCGCACTCTGCTGCTGTACCTGGAAGGACTGCTTTGCTGCATGTAGCCTGCCTTGAACCCTCCGAGGGCCGTCATAGACTTAATGCAATAAAACCACCAGTGCACTCTGCTGCTGGACCTGGAAGGACTGCTTTGCTGCACGGAGCCTGCCTTGAACCCACAGAGACCAGTCAAAGAGTTAATGCAATAAAACCATCAGCACACTCTGCTGCTGTACCTGGAAGGACTGCTTTGCTGCATGAAGCCTGCCTTGAACCCTCAGAGGCCAGTCAAAGAGTTAATGCAATAAAACCATCAGCGCACTCTGCTGCTGTACCTGAAAGGACTGCTTTGCTGCATGAAGCCTGCCTTGAACCCTCAGAGGCCAGTCAAAGAGTTAATGCAATAAAACCATCAGCGCACTCTGCTGCTGTACCTGAAAGGACTGCTTTGCTGCATGAAGCCTGCCTTGAACCCTCAGAGGCCAGTCAAAGAGATAATGCAATAAAACCATCAGCGGACTCTGCTGCTGTACCTGAAAGGACTGCTTTGCTGCATGAAGCCTGCCTTGAACCCTCAGAGGCCCGTCAAAGAGTTAATGCAATAAAACCATCAGCGCACTCTGCTGCTGTACCTGGAAGGACTGCTTTGCTGCATGTAGCCTGCCTTGAACCCTCAGAGGCCAGTCAAAGAGTTAATGCAATAAAACCATCAGCGCACTCTGCTGCTGTACCTGGAAGGACTGCTTTGCTGCATGTAGCCTGCCTTGAACCCTCAGAGGCCAGTCAAAGAGTTAATGCAATAAAACCATCAGCGCACTCTGCTGCTGTACCTGAAAGGACTGCTTTGCTGCATGAAGCCTGCCTTGAACCCTCAGAGGCCTGTCAAAGAGTTAATGCACTGAAACCACCAGCGCACTCTGCTGCTGTACCTGAAAGGACTGCTTTGCTGCATGGAGCCTGCCTTGAACCCTCAGAGGGCCATCAATGAGTTAATGCAATAAAACCATCAGCGCACTCTGCTGCTGTACCTGGAAGGACTGCTTTGCTGCACGGAGCCTGCCTTGAACCCTCAGAGGCCAGTCAAAGAGTTAATGCAATGAAACCACCAGCGCACTCTGCTGCTGTACCTTGAAGGACTTCTTTGCTGCATGGAGCATGCCTTGAACCCTCAGAGGCCAGTGTGAGAAGTTGGCCTGGTATATGATGCTCACTAGTTCTAGTGATCACCTTGTACCATGCCAAGCAACCCTTATGGTGCTGGTTGTAAAGTCAACCTTATAGACAAGCTATCCTAGGGGTAGCATGGACTAAGCAGTCTTAGGCTAAACTCTGTAAAGGCATGTGAAGCAAGCTGTTTTACCATACACAATCCCTTGAATACCAAATGAAAGGACACCACACAGATATATATTGAAAATATATATAGATTTATTTCTCAAAAGATACCCTATACTCTTTATGAGCACAGAAGCACAAGCGTTAAAACAAAACACAGTTTAAATACACAAAAGTTGCACGAATATGGATGAGCCCTAGGGGCCACCTAAACCATATACTAAAATAGTGGTATAAGAACCACTATGAGGAAAGTGAAGAGGCCTAGGGCCTGGGGAATCGCTGGAGCTGATCAGGACTAGCAGTGAAAAAGTCGGGAAAGGCCCGCGGGACTCGGGTGCAGTGCGGAAAGTGCACGCAATACCAATGGAATGTCAATGGTGCGTAAAAAGTACAAAGTTAGTTAAAAAGGAACCTTCCGAGTGACCTAGAAGGATGAAACTTAAGACACAGGCCCTAGAGGTGTGTACCAGTGTGGGAACACCGGCGGAGCTGAGTTACCTCACCCACAGGAAGCGGGTGCACAGGGTTGAAGTAGTGTCGGGTTTCGTCACGCTGGTCAATGGTGCTTGGAGATGAAGATGCTGCAGGCGACTCGAGGTGAAGAGTTCCGGTGGATCCAAGGGTGGATCTGAAGTTGTGAAGACCTGAAAGCAGAGGGGACAATGTTCAAAGTCACTAGCCAGTGACTACCGTGGAACCAGAGTGGAACCAGGCGATGTCGGGTGCAAACAGGCGTCGAGGTGTAGCTTCTCTCTGCAGCCACGTGGACACGAGGGGTCGAAGATGTCCAGGAGTCGGTCACGAGCTGTCCCACGCAGGTTTCTCGCTGTTGGCGGTGTCGGCAACCGAATGGAAGCAAACAGGCCTTGGCTAATGCAAGCCACGCAGGAATCAAGAAAGGCTTGTCACTCGGACCAGCAAGGTCAGAGCGGGTGCTCCTTTTCACAGGAGCAAGGGCAAGTCTGGAGCAACCAGACCTGCAGTGAAAGTTGTAGATTTCGTCGCCAAGATGGCCACTAGCCGCGTGGCAAGTGGACGGGATGGCGCGTCGAGTGGCACAGTGCAAAAGGGCCCCACGCAGATCGTGGAGATGCTGGGGGGCTGATCTTCGGTGCAAGGGCTGCTCGAGGTTGGGGCTTCTCAAACCCCAAAGCACAGCATCGAGGGTGCCTCTGATGCTGCGCAGTCAGCTTTTCGGGGGTCTTCCAAGATGTCCGGTCCCACGTCTCTCGGTGCCTCCACGGGTCCCTTCCTTGCAGGGACTGTGGATCGGGCGGTGAGAAGTCTGGGAGTCTGGGTCTTGTCAGGCTCTGGGCTCGGGCTCCGGCGGGAGGCGGTGGCAAAGCAGACGTTGAGTTGCTGGTTGGTGCCTGTGTTCACAGGGTGGTCACTCCTTGGCCACAAGGGAGATTCTCTTCCGTCTTCTGAGCAGCAGAATGTCGAAGTCCAGTCTTCTTCTTTATTTCAAGTTGATTCAGGATGATCTGAAGTCTCAGGACACAGCTCCCGCTCTTATTCGAATCTGGGGGGCCGGATCACCTACTAGGTCCCTCCTCTGGGTGGGACCAGGAAGGGGGGTGGTTACACCCCCTTTCCTTTGACCAGTTTCGCGCCAGGAAAGCCCCAGCACCGGTTTGAACTGGCCTATGCACAGGGACACCTTGTGTGCCCCAGGCATGTCTGATTCTATTCAGCCCTGTCCTACCCAATACACAAAATCCTGTCTGGGGTGGTGCTAGCACCTCCCAAGGCAGGAAACCCTTTGTCCAAGCTGCCCTCGCTGGAAGGACTCCCAGCAGCAGGAGGTCAGACTTGTGTCTGTGGTGGCAGCATCCATTTTGTGATGCTGAGGCTTTGTTTAACTTTAACCGGGGTTCAGGCTAGGTACATGTCGTGTCCCTCTAGAAGGGTGGAATGCTACCCCCGTCGCCAGAACTGGCGAGGGGGTAGTATTCCAATTCGTATGACACCTTACTCGACATGTTTTGATAAAGCCAAACCTAAGATAGCATTTAACCGCGAGGATTATAATGCACTTAAGAGTATATGGTATGGCAGTATCATGATTTTTTATAAAATGTAGAGATGCACTCCCTTTTCCAAATAACCACTGCTTGATAGTTATTTTTTTCTTAATTGATCAACTTAATCTTGCGTGCTGCAGGAGTGACACGTCTGTCCTTAACCGTGTCTATAACTGAACCTCCCTAACTCGAAACCTTAGGTCTCGACCCCTACGCACAATATTGCTGGGGATATACCAAGAGTTTTTTTACAACTACAACTGTATAAAAGGATTCTATTTACATCAGTTTTTTAAAACATTTATTACCGACACCATAAATGTTTTTTTCAAATGACTGAATATTTGCAAATCATCAAACAAAATTAAATATATACACTTCTGAAATGGGTGTACATATATCAATTTTCAAATTAACATTTTATCTGTAGTTTCTTGAAGATGCTCTATGCATTTCGGGTCACCCCGGACCCTTCTTCAGGAGCAAGTGCCATATGAACTTTCCTGCTCACAACGATTATGTCTAAGGTTGACGAAGGACTTCTTACGTGGTGCTGGATACCACCTCCACCAACACAAAATCTACTCGCTCAGTTCTCGTCCCAACACGGAGCCTCGTTTGGAAACCCGCGTCTTCCTCTTACTTCCTCCAACTCCGCCTCGGTAACCACCTCTGGTTTTATACAGTTGTAGTTGTAAAAAAACTCTTGGTATATCCCCAGCAATATTGTGCGTAGGGGTCGAGACCTAAGGTTTCGAGGTAGGGAGATGGCAGTATCATGAAACAGCTAAAGGACATGGTTCCGAAAGCTGCAGACGGGCTCAGCTCATGCCAGAGCACCATCTCAAATATTTCCAAGCACTCTGCCTCCAGGATTGATGAGGCCTTCCATAGGAGTGACTGATAGGAGCATATGTGTCCATTTTAGGTTGGGTATAGGCATACTACACCTAAGTAAGGGGTGGTTACACCGACTTACCCCAGCTGAGTGATCAGCCAGTTGTGTCAAATATGGAGGCCAGGCCAGGGGTGGCACAATACGTGCTGCAGCCCCTGGTAGGCCTTGGAAGCACCTATGCCCTGGGTACCTGGGTACACTGTTACAGGGGCCAATAAGGTGAACCAGTTCCAATTTCGTTATGCACCTAAAGTGCATGGGTTACAATTTAGAGAGAGAACAGCAGGCTGTGGGTCTGATTAGCAGGCCCACAGCCACATTAAGTCAGAAACCAGTGAAGCAAAAAGCAAAAATTTGGGGTGACCATAGGATAGCAGACCCTACTCTCCTACACAACCCCCCCCAAACGCAGGGACATTAGACTAACCGTGACCAGTTGTGTCTTCATGTTCTAAGTGGAAGTACCTGGAGAGACCATCTGCGTTGCCATGGTCAGTCCCTGGGCGGTGCTCCACTGTAAAGTCCATCCCCTGTAGGGAAATGGACCACCTGAGTAGTTTGGGGTTTTCACCCTTCATCTGATTAAGCCATAAGAGGGGCTTATGGTCGGTCTGAATCTTGAAGTGAGTGCCAAACAAGTATGGTCTCAACTTCTTCAGGGCCCAGACCACAGCAAAGGCCTCCCTCTCAATGGCTGACCAACGTTTCTCTCTGGGGGTCAGCCTTCTGCTAATGAAAGCAATGGGCTGGTCTTGACCATCTACATTAAGTTGTGAAAGCACAGCTCCCACTCCCAACTCAGAAGCATCTGTTTGGACAATAAACTCTCTTGAGTAGTCAGGACTCTTCAGGATAGGTGCAGAGCACATGGCCTTCTTCAGGTCATCAAATGCCTTTTGACAGTATTCTGTCCACTGAACCTTTTTGGGCATCTTCTTGGATGTCAGATCATTAAGAGGAGTCACAATGGACCCATAGTTCTTAACAAACTCCCTGTAGTACCCAGTCAGGCCCAAGAAAGCTCTGACCTGAGTCTGGGTAGTTGGAGGAGTCCAGTCCTTTATGGTCTGAATCTTACTCTCCAGAGGTTGAACTTGGCCTCCACCCACAAGGTGGCCCAAGTACACAACCTTACTCTGCCCTATCTGGCACTTGGTTGCCTTGATAGTGAGGCCTGCCTTTTGCAGAGCCTCTAGCACTTCCTTCAGGTGGACCAGGTGATCCTCCCAGGTGGAACTAAAGACAGCAATATCGTCCAGATATGCTGCACAAAAGTTATCCAACCCAGTAAGGACTTGATTCACCAACCTTTGGAAGGTGGCAGGTGCATTTTTCAAACCAAAGGGCATTACCACAAACTGATAATGCCCAGTGGGGGTAGAAAATGCTGTCTTGGCCTTAGACTCCTCAGCTAACCTGATTTGCCAGTAGCCAGCTGTCAAGTCAAATGTGCTCAAATACTTGGCAGGAGCCAATTTGTCTATGAGCTCATCCGCCCTTGGAATAGGGTGTGCATCTGTCCTAGTGACAGCATTGAGTCCTCTGTAATCCACACAGAACCTCATCTCTCTCTTCCCATCTTTGGTGTGAGGTTTGGGGACCAGAACCACTGGGCTAGCCCAGGGGCTCTCTGAAGGCTCAATGACACCTAATTCCAGCATCTTTTGTACCTCAGCCTTGATACAGTCTCTGACATGGTCAGGCTGCCTGTAAATTTTGTTCTTCACAGGGAGACTATCACCAGTGTCCACCACATGGGTACACCAGTTAGTCTGGCTGGGGGTCAGGGAGAACATATGTCGGAATGACTGCAAAACCTGTCTACAGTCATGTTGCTGACGTTCAGTGAGGCTGCCATCTAAGGCCACACCATCAACTGAGCCATCCTCAGGGTTCTGAGTCAGCAGGTCTGGGAGAGGGTCACTCTCTTCCTCCTGCCCCTCATCTGTAGCCATGAGCAAGCCAATGTCTGCCCTGTCAACATATGCTTTCAGCCTGTTAACATGGAGCACCCTGTGGGGGCTTCTGGGAGTTCCAAGGTCCACCAAGTAGGTAACCTCTCCCTTTTTCTCCATGATTGTATGGGGTCCAGACCATCTGTCTTGGAGTGCTGCTGGGGCCACTGGCTCCAGCACCCATACCTTCTGTCCAGGCTGGTACTCAGTCAGGACAGCCTTTTGGTCATGCCAGGCTTTCTGTAAGGCCTGGCTAGCCTCAAGGTTTTTGGAGGCCTTCTCCATGTATTCAGCCATCCTGGAGCGGAGACCAAGTACATAGTCCACTATGTCTTGCTTGGGCTTTTTGAGAGGTAACTCCCATCCTTCCCTCACCAGACATAGGGGTCCTCTCACAGGGTGCCCAAACAACAATTCAAAGGGGCTGAAGCCAACCCCCTTTTGTGGGACCTCTCTGTAAGCAAACAGAAGGCAGGGCAGAAGGATATCCCATCTTCGCCTGAGCTTTTCAGGTAATCCTTTGATCATGCCCTTTAGGGTCTTGTTAAATCTCTCAACAAGCCCATTGCACTGCGGATGGTAGGGAGTGGTGAACTTATAGTTGACACCACACTCCTTCCACATTGCTGTCAAGTATCCTGACATGAAGTTTGCACCTCGGTCAGATACTACCTCCTTAGGAAACCCCACTCTGGAGAAAACTCCAAGTAAGGCCCTGGCCACAACAGGAGCTGTTGTGGTCCTAAGTGGAATTGCCTCTGGGTACCTGGTGGCATGGTCCACAACCACCAGTATGAATCTGTGCCCAGATGCTGTGGGGGGATCCATTGGTCCAACAATGTCAATCCCTACCCTTTCAAAGGTCACCCCCACCACAGGTAGTGGTATCAGGGGGGCCTTTGTGGAACCACCTGCTTTGCCACTTGCTTGGCAGGTTACACAGGAGCGACAAAACTCCTTTGTATCTTTTGACATGTGAGGCCAGTGAAAGTGACAGACAAGTCTGTCCCATGTTTTGTTCTGGCCTAGGTGTCCTGCTAAGGGAATATCGTGTGCCAAGGTAAGAAGGAAGCCCCTAAATTGCAGAGGTATGACCAACCTCCTGGTGGCACCAGGCTTGGGGTCTCGACCCTCTGAATAAAGGAGCCCATCATCCCAATAGACCTTATGGGTACCTTGAGCATTCCCAGCAGCCTCAGCAGCAGCCTGCTGTCTGAGGGGTTCAAGAGAAGGACAGGATAACTGAGCCTGCCCCAAGTCTGCCCTAGAAGGTCCCCCTGTCCCCAGAAACTCAACCTGATCAGGTTCAAGCTCTATAGGGACAGTTCCTTCAGGGGTCTCAGAATCATCTTCCTGTGAAGGCTGATCCTCACTTGTAGGCATTTGGGAAGGCACAGCCGTTACCCTCCTGTTCCTTGTCTTGGGAGGTACTTGGTCCATTGTTCCAGGATCCAAGACCTGAGGTTCAGAGAGGCACTTTTTGGCCTGTGACCTGGTCACAGCAAGGACATGTGATGATATCCCTAACATCTCTGCGTGAGTCCTGTACTCAACTTCTGACCATAGAGAGTTCTCCAGGTCATTGCCCAACAAACATTCTACTGGGAGATCAGCACTAACCACAACTCTTTTTAGGCCAGTTACCCCTCCCCAGGAAAAGTTCACAATTGCCATACTATGTGTAGTAGTGACATTGCTGGCATTGGTCACCAGGTAATTGTCACCTGGTAGGTACTGTCCAGGGTCCACAAAGCTAGGCGTCACCATAGTGACACTGGCACATGTGTCCCTGTATGCTTGAGCCACTTTCTTGTTAATCAGAGGTGTCTGTCTGTACTTGCCCAGATTATTGGGACTTATAGTAGGGGAAAAATCAATCTCCTCTTTCCAGGTTAATCAGAAAGGGCCACCTCACAATGGGTGGATGTGTATCCAGGTGTCATTGGAATACAACATCTTTGTTAAAATACCCCTCACACACCAAAAGGAAGCCACGGACGAAGGAGGAAGCACAATCGTGCTAGGGGCACACTGACACCCCACCATACCCTTCAGTCTTATGCTGGCTCATGAGGCATTGATCCCCCTATTTGATAAGCATACTACATTATTAGTGTGGTAGCATATATGTGCTGTAATTATTAATTGGTAGTTACTCACATAGTTCTTCTTTTTTCACTTTTTTGTACATACACTTTTTTTCTACCTATGTGGAGAATACATTAGTGAGTGACAGGGGGATCTCCCCTAGGTCCTGACGAAGAGGCCCCGTGCCTCGAAACATGTTGACCCACTTAGGAGAGAGAGCCCATTAACCTGCTCTATCTCTCCGTTTCACTTTTTCTTTTTAATAATACCAGCCAGTGTTTAATAAAATTCTTTTTTCCACTAGGCCAGGTATTTTTTAACTCACACCAGATATCACCCCTGACCCCACTGACACTCACTCCCAACACATAGCACCTCCATCTATAAGGTGCTCCAGCGTATCCGCTTGTCGCAGCACTGCCCCGCCCCGCAGCGGGACGGGAAGACCCCGATGATGAAGCATGACACCAAGGGCCCTTTTGGTGTGTGAGGGGTATTTTAACAAAGATGTTGTATTCCAATGACACCTGGATACACATCCACCCATTGTGAGGTGGCCCTTTCTGATTAACCTAGAACCCTGATAAGAGGAGGACGTGCCCACCCCGGTGCCCACCGGCATCACCTCTTCACTCCCCCCTTTGATTTCCTTAGAAAAATCAATCTCCCCATCACAAATCAGAACAGCCTGTGTGGGGATTCTGACTAGGTCAGAATCTCCCTCAGTTCCCAAGGTGATACCCACTACCCCCTTAGTCTGTGGACCAACACTGCTAACTGTACTAGTGGGTGCAGGTGCCTTAGGGGCTGCAGTGTTGGGGGCTCCACCCTTTTTACAATCACTTGTCCAGTGAGTGGTGTTTTTGCAAAAGCTACACCAGGGTTTTCTTTGACCTTCTTTCTTCTTCTTCTTGGAAGTTTGGGACCCACCCTCAGTATTAGTTTGGGGCCCTGTTGAAGACTTCTGGTCTTTAGCTTTCTGCTCCCCACCCTTCTGGTCTGTTTTCTTTTGGTCACCACCCTGGTTCTGGTTCTGGTTCTTTTGCTTAACTCTGGTTCTAACCCATTTGTCTGCCCTCTTTCCCAATTCTTGGGGAGAGGTTAGATCTGAGTCAACCAAATGTTGATGCAACTGCTGGTTCTGACAGTTATTTAAAATCTGTTCTCTCATAAGCAAATTGTACAATCCTTCATAGTCTGTAACCTTACTTCCCAGCAACCAGCCCTCCAGAGCCTTAGTGGCACATTCAACAAATTCAGACCAGTCCTGAGTCTGTGTCTTCTGGGTATCTCTGAACATTAACCTGTACTGTTCAGTGGTTAAGCCTAACCCATCAATCAGAGCACTCTTCAGGACTAGGTAGTTTCTAGAATCCCCATCACTAACTGTGAGGAGTCTGTCTCGGCCTCTACCTTCAAAGGAGAGCCACAAGATTGCTGCCCACTGCTCCTGAGGAACCTGCTGTACTTTGCAAGCTCTCTCAAGTGCAGTCATCCACTTGTGGATATCATCCCCAACTTTGTAGGGGGGCACAATCTTACTCAGGTTTCTATTGTCATAGGACCTGTCTTTATCCTTAAGGATATTGCTGCCACCAGTGGGTTCTAACCCACTCTCTCTAGGCTGCCTTGCTCTAGCAAGTTTCTCTTTGGCCAGGGCAACTTCTAATTCTTGTCTCTGGATCCTAAGTTCAGCCTCTCTCATTTTGGCCTCATGTTCCCTTCTCTGAGGGCTAGTCAACTCCCTTCTGGAGTTACCATGAGAACCTCTAGAAACATGGGAAGTATTGGATTCACCTGAGTGATTCCTCCTCCTCCTATGCTCCTGGTTAAGTCCATTTGGGGGTCTGAATGGGTTGGACCCACCTTCAGTCCCAAATAAGCTTAAGTTAGCCTGGTTAAGCCTGCTGACTAACACCTGGCTATTTCTACCATCATCAGAATCACTGTCTTCCTCCTCCTCCTCCTCTTCTTCTTCCTCAGGCGGAGTATTCCCAGGGGTCTGGTCTTCCTCAACTATCTGGATGACAAGGGCAGGGGTATCAGAAGTATCATCTTCAGAGGGAGAAGCCTCCTCACCAGTCCCTGAGGGGCCTGGTTTGGGGTTCTTTAGAGCTTCAGACTGGTCTAATAGCTCTCTGAGGTGTCCTGCTGTAGGAGTAGGACCTGTTTTGATTCCTCTCATGGAACACAGTTGCCTCAGTTCCTTAAATGGAAAGATAGCAAATTTGGATGGTGCCCTTGGAGGGTCACTCTCAACAGAGATGGGTCCAGTGGATCCCTCTGCTCCAGACATTGCTCTAGTGTGGTGGATGTGTTGCAATCTACCTACACTTGTGTTTTCCTACAAAACCTATCTAGTAGTTGTAGTCAGGGTGTGCTGCTCCCTATCCTCTACAATAACTAAGTTCAGTAGAACTTAAGTATATCTAGTCTTGTTTTAGTGTACCTATCAGGTACCTGTATGATCTTTCAAATGATATTTTCAAAGATTGTAATGGTAAAACAACAGCAAGCTCAAATCCCACCGCTGCCACCAATGTGAGAAGTTGGCCTGGTATATGATGCTCACTAGTTCTAGTGATCACCTTGTACCATGCCAAGCAACCCTTATGGTGCAGGTTGTAAAGTCAACCTTATAGACAAGCTATCCTAGGGGTAGCATGGACTAAGCAGTCTTAGGCTAAACTCTGTAAAGGCATGTGAAGCAAGCTGTTTTACCATACACAATCCCTTGAATACCAAATGAAAGGACACCACACAGATATATATTGAAAATATATATAGATTTATTTCTCAAAAGATACCCTATACTCTTTATGAGCACAGAAGCACAAGCGTTAAAACAAAACACAGTTAAAATACACAAAAGTTGCACGAATATGGATGAGCCCTAGGGGCCACCTAAACCATATACTAAAATAGTGGTATAAGAACCACTATGAGGAAAGTGAAGAGGCCTAGGGCCTGGGGAATCACAGGAGCTGATCAGGACTAGCAGTGAAGAAGTTGGGAAAGGCCCGTGGGACTCGGGTGCAGTGCGGAAAGTGCACGCAATACCAATGCAATGTCAATGGTGCGTAAAAAGTACAAAGTTAGTTAAAAAGGAACCTTCCGAGTGACCTAGAAGGATGGAACTTAAGACACAGGCCCTAGAGGTGTGTACCAGTGTGGGAACACCGGCGGATCTGAGTTACCTCACCCACAGGAAGCGGGTGCACAGGGTTGAAGTAGTGTCGGATTTCGTCACGCTGGTAGATGGTGCTTGGAGCTGCAGATGCTGCAGGCAACTCGAGGTGAAGAGTTCCGGTGGATCCAAGGGTGGATCTGAAGTTGTGAAGACCTGAAAGCAGAGGGGACAATGTTCAAAGTCACTAGCCAGTGACTACCGTGGAACCAGAGTGGAACCAGGCGATGTCGGGTGCAAACAGGCGTCGAGGTGTAGCTTCTCTCTGCAGCCACGTAGACACGAGGGATCGAAGACATCCAGGAGTCGGTCACGAGCTGTCCCACGCAGGCTTCTCGCTGTTGGCGGTGTCGGCAACCGGATGGAAGCAAACAGGCCTTGGCTAATGCAAGCCACGCAGGAATCCAGAAAGGCTTGTCACTCGGACCAGCAAGGTCAGAGTGGGTGCTCCTTTTCACAGGAGCAAGGGCAAGTCTGGAGCAACCAGACCTGCAGTGAAAGTTGTAGATTTCGTCGCCAGGATGGCCACTAGCCGCGTGGCAAGTGGACGGGATGGTGCATCGAGTGGCACAGTGCAAAAGGGCCCCACGCAGATCGTGGAGATGCTGGGGGGCTGATCTTCAATGCAAAGGCTGCTCGAGGTTGGGGCTTCTCAAACCCCAAAGCACAGCGTCGAGGGTGCCTCTGATGCTGCGCAGTCAGCTTTTCGGGGGTCTTCCAAGATGTCCGGTCCCACGTCTCTCGGTGCCTCCACGGGTCCCTTCTTTGCAGGGACTGTGGATCAGGCGGTGAGAAGTCTGGGAGTCTGGGTCTTGTCAGGCTCTGGGCTCGGGCTCCAGCGGGAGGCGGCGGCAAAGCAGACGTCGAGTTGCTGGTTGGTGCCTGTGTTCACAGGGTGGTCACTCCTTGGCCACAAGGGAGATTCTCTTCCGTGTTCTGAGCAGCAGAATGTCGAAGTCCAGTCTTCTTCTTTATTTCAAGTTGATTCAGGATGATCTGAAGTCTCAGGACACAGCTCCCACTCTTATTCGAATCTGGGGGGCCGGATCACCTACTAGGTCCCTCCTCTGGGTGGGACCAGGAAGGGGGGTGGTTACACCCCCTTTCCTTTGTCCAGTTTCGCGCCAGGACTGGGGCAGGAAAGCCCCAGCACCTGTTTGAACTGGCCTATGCACAGGGACACCTTGTGTGCCCCAGGCATGTCTGATTCTATTCAGCCCTGTCCTACCCAATACACAAAATCCTGTCTGGGGTGGTGCTAGCACCTCCCAAGGCAGGAAACCCTTTGTCCAAGCTGCCCTCGCTGGAAGGACTTCCAGCAGCAGGAGGTCAGACTTGTGTCTGTGGTGGCAGCATCCATTTTGTGATGCTGAGGCTCTGTTTAACTTTAACCGGGGTTCAGGCTAGGTACATGTCGTGTCCCTCTAGAAGGGTGGAATGCTACCCCCGTCGCCAGAACTGGCGAGGGGGTAGTATTCCAATTCGTATGACACCTTACTCGACATGTTTTGATAAAGCCAAACCTAAGATAGCATTTAACCGCGAGGATTATAATGCACTTAAGAGTATATGGTATGGCAGTATCATGAAACAGCTAAAGGACATGGTTCCGAAAGCTGCAGACGGGCTCAGCTCATGCCAGAG
This sequence comes from Lissotriton helveticus, assembly GCF_964261635.1. NCBI lineage: Eukaryota > Metazoa > Chordata > Amphibia > Caudata > Salamandridae > Lissotriton > Lissotriton helveticus. Next base: position 388,880,826 of record NC_136058.1, on the reverse strand, counting down.
CACCATCTCACATATTTCCAAGCACTCTGCCTCCAGGATTGATGAGGCCTTCCATAGGAGTGACTGATAGGAGCATATGTGTCCATTTTAGGTTAGGTATAGGCATACTACACCTAAGTAAGGGGTGGTTACACCGACTTACCCCAGCTGAGTGATCAGCCAGTTGTGTCAAATATGGAGGCCAGGCCAGGGGTGGCACAATACGTGCTGCAGCCCCTGGTAGGCCTTGGAAGCACCTATGCCCTGGGTACCTGGGTACACTGTTACAGGGGCCAATAAGGTGAACCAGTTCAAATTTCGTTATGCACCTAAAGTGCATGGGTTACAATTTAGAGAGAGAACAGCAGGCTGTGGGTCTGATTAGCAGGCCCACAGCCACATTAAGTCAGAAACCAGTGAAGCAAAAAGCAAAAATTTGGGGTGACCATAGGATAGCAGACCCTACTCTCCTACAGCCAGTCAAAGAGTTAATGCAATGAAACCACCAGCGCACTCTGCTGCTGTACCTGAAAGGACTGTTTTGTTGCATGAAGCCTGCCTTGAACATTCAGAGGCCTGTCAAAGAGTTAATGTAATAAAACCATCAGCGCACTCTGCTGCTGTACCTGAAAGGACTGCTTTGCTGCATGGAGCCTGCCTTGAACCCTCAGAGGCCCGTCAAAGAGTTAATGCAATAAAACCATCAGCACACTCTGCTGCTGTACCTGAAAGGACTGCTTTGCTGCATGAAACCTGCCTTGAACCCTCAGAGGCCAGTCAAAGAGTTAATGCAATAAAACCATCAGCGCACTCTGCTGCTGTACCTGAAAGGACTGCTTTTCTGCACAGAGCCTGCCTTGAAACCTCAGAGGCCCGTCAAAGAGTTAATGCAATAAAACCATCAGCGCACTCTGCTGCTGTACCTGGAAGGACTGCTTTGCTGCATGAAGCCTGCCTTGAACCCTCAGAGGCCAGTCAAAGAGTTAATGCAATGAAACCACCAGCGCACTCTGCTGCTGTACCTGAAAGGACCGCTTTGCTGCATGAAGCCTGCTTTGAGCCCTCAGAGGCCCGTCAATGAGTTAATGCAATAAAACCATCAGCGCACTCTGCTGCTGTACCTGAAAGGACTGCTTTGCTGCATGAAGCCTGCCTTGAACCCACAGAGGCCCGTCAAAGAGTTAATGCAATAAAACCATCAGCGCACTCTGCTGCTGTACCTGGAAGGACTGCTTTGCTGCATGAAGCCTGCCTTGAACCCCCAGAGGCCAGTCAAAGAGTTAATGCAATAAAACCATCCGCGCACTCTGCTGCTGTACCTGGAAGGACTGCTTTGCTGCATGGAGCCTGCCTTGAACCCTCCGAGGGCCGTCATAGAGTTAATGCAATAAAACCATCAGCGCACTCTGCTGCTGTACCTGGAAGGACTGCTTTGCTGCATGGAGCCAGCCTTGAACCCTTAGAGGCCCGTCAAAGAGTTAATGCAATAAAACCATCAGTGCACTCTGCTGTTGCACCTGAAAGGACTGCTTTGCTGCATGAAGCCTGTCTTGAACCCTCAGAGGCCAGTCAAAGAGTTAATGCAATAAAACCACCAGCGCACTCTGCTGCTGTACCTGGAAGGACTGCTTTGCTGCGCGGAGCCTGCCTTGAACCCTCAGAGGCCAGTCAAAGAGTTAATGCAATAAAACCACCAGCGCATTCTGCTGCTGTACCTGAAAGGACTGCTTTGCTGCATGAAACCTGCCTTAAACCCTCAGAGGCCCGTCAAAGAGTTAATGCAATAAAACCATCAGCGCACTCTGCTGCTGTACCTGGAAGGACTGCTTTGCTGCATGGAGCCTGCCTTGTACCCTCAGAGGCCCGTCAAAGAGTTAATGCAATAAAACCATCAGTGCACTCTGCTGCTGTACCTGGAAGGACTGCTTTGCTGCACGAAGCCTGCCTTGAACCCTCAGAGGCCAGTCAAAGAGTTAATGCAATAAAACCATCAGCGCACTCTGCTGCTGTACCTGAAAGGACTGCTTTGCTGCATGAAGCCTGCCTTGAACCCACAGAGGCCCGTCAAAGAGTTAATGCAATAAAACCATCAGCGCACTCTGCTGCTGTACCTGGAAGGACTGCTTTGCTGCATGAAGCCTGCCTTGAACCCCCAGAGGCCAGTCAAAGAGTTAATGCAATAAAACCATCCGCGCACTCTGCTGCTGTACCTGAAAGGACTGCTTTGCTGCATGAAGCCTGCCTTGAACCCTCAGATGCCAGCCAGAGAGTTAATGGAATAAAACCACCAGCGCACTCTGCTGCTGTACCTGAAAGGACTGCTTTGCTGCATGAAGCATGCCTTTAACCCTCAGAGGCCAGCCAAAGAGTTAATGCAATAAAACCATCAGCGCACTCTGCTGCTGTACCTGAAAGGACTGCTTTGCTGCATGGAGCCTGCCTTGAACCCTCAGAGGCCAGTCAAAGAGTTAATGCAATAAAACCATCAGCGCACTCTGCCGCTGTACCTGAAAGGACTGCTTTGCTGCATGGAGCCTGCCTTGAAACCTCAGAGGCCAGTCAAAGCATTATTGCAATAAAACCATCAGCGCACTCTGTTGCTGTACCTGAAAGGACTGCTTTGCTGCATGTAGCCTGCCTTGAACCCTCAGAGGCCAGTCAAAGAGTTAATGCAATAAAACAACCAGCGCACTCTGTTGCTGTACCTGAAAGGACTGCTTTGCTGCATGGAGCCTGCCTTGAACCCTGAGAGGCCAGTCAAAGAGTTAATGCAATAAAACCATCAGCGCACTCTGCTGCTGTACCTGAAAGGACTGCTTTGCTGCACATAGCCTGCCTTGAACCCTTAGAGGCCCGTCAAAGAGTTAATGCAATAAAACCATCAGCGCACTCTGCTGCTGTACCTGAAAGGACTGCTTTGCTGCATGGAGCCTGCCTTGAACCCTCAGAGGCCCGTCAAAGAGTTAATGCAATGAAACCACCAGCGCACTCTGCTGCTGTACCTGGAAGGACTGCTTTGCTGCATGAAGCCTGCCTTGAACCCTCAGAGGGCCGTCAATGAGTTAATGGAATAAAACCATCGGTGCACTCTGCTGCTCTACATGGAAGGACTGCTTTGCTGCATGAAGCCTGCCTTGAACCCACAGAGGCCAGTCAAAGAGTTAATGCAATAAAACCATCAGCGCACTCTGCTGCTGAACCTGAAAGGACGGCTTTGCTGCATGAAGCCTGCCTTGAACCCTCAGAGGCCGGTCAAAGAGTTAATGCAATAAAACCATCAGCGCACTCTGCTGCTGTACCTGGAAGGACTGCTTTGCTGCACGGAGCCTGCCTTGAACTCTCAGAGGGCAGTCAAAGAGTTAATGCAATAAAACCATCAGCGCACTCTGCTGCTGTACCTGGAAGGACTGCTTTGCTGCATGGAGCCTGCCTTGAACCCTCAGAGGCCAGACAAAGAGTTAATGCAATAAAACCATCAGCGCACTCTGCTGCTGTACCTGAAAGGACTGCTTTGCTGCATGAAGCCTGCCTTGAACCCACAGAGGCCAGTCAAAGAGTTAATGCAATAAAACCATCAGTACACTCTGCTGCGCTACCTGGAAGGACTGCTTTGCTGCATGAAGCCTGCCTTGAACCCTCAGAGGCCCATCAAAGAGTTAATGCAATAAAACCATCAGCGCACTCAGCTGCTGTACCTGGAAGGACTGCTTTGCTGCATGAAGCCTGCCTTGAACCCTCAGAGGCCAGTCAAAGAGTTAATGCAATCAAACCATCAGTGCACTCTGCTGCTGTACCTGGAAGGACTGCTTTGCTGCATGAAGCCTGCCTTGAACCCTCAGAGGCCAGTCAAAGAGTTAATGCAATAAAACCATCAGCACACTCTGCTGCTGTACCTGAAAGGACTGCTTTGCTGCATGAAGCCTGCCTTGAACCCTCAGAGGCCAGTCAAAGAGTTAATGCAATCAAACCATCAGTGCACTCTGCTGCTGTACCTGGAAGGACTGCTTTGCTGCGCGGAGCCTGCCTTGAACCCTCAGAGGCCCGTCAAAGAGATAATGCAATAAAACCATCAGCGCACTCTGCTGCTGTACCTGGAAGGACTGCTTTGCTGCATGGAGCCTGCCTTGAACCCTCAGAGGCCAGTCAAAGAGTTAATGCAATAAAACCACCAGCGCACTCTGCTGCTGTCCCTGGAAGGACTGCTTTGCTGCATGAAGCCTGCCTTGAACCCACAGAGGCCAGTCAAAGAGTTAATGCAATAAAACCATCAGCACACTCTGCTGCTATACCTGGAAGGACTGCTTTGCTGCATGTAGCCTGCCTTGAACCCTCAGAGGCCAGTCAAAGAGTTAATGGAATAGAACCATCAGCACACTCTGCTGCTATACCTGGAAGGACTGCTTTGCTGCATGTAGCCTGCCTTGAACCCTCAGAGGCCAGTCAAAGAGTTAATGGAATAAAACCACCAGCGCACTCTGCTGCTGTACCTGAAAGGACTGCTTTGCTGCATGGAGCCTGTCTTGAACCCTCAGAGGCCAGTCAAAGAGTTAATGCAATAAAACCATCAGCGCACTCTGCTGCTGTACCTGGAAGGACTGCTTTGCAGCATGAAGCCTGCCTTGAACCCTCAGAGGCCAGTCAAAGAGTTAATGCAATAAAACCATCAGCGCACTCTGCTGCTGTACCTGGAAGGACTGCTTTGCTGCATGAAGCCTGCCTTGAACCCTCAGAGGCCAGTCAAAGAGTTAATGCAATAAAACCATCAGCACACTCTGCTGCTGTACCTGAAAGGACTGCTTTGCTGCATGAAGCCTGCCTTGAACCCTCAGAGGCCAGTCAAAGAGTTAATGCAATAAACCATCAGCGCACTCTGCTGCTGTACCTGAAAGGACAGCTTTGCTGCATGGAGCCTGCCTTGAACCCTCAGAGGCCAGTCAAAGAGTTAATGAAATAAAACCACCAGCGCACTCTGCTGCTGTACCTGACAGGACTGTTTGCTGCATGGAGCCTGCCTTGAACCCTCAGAGGCCCGTCAAAGAGTTAATGCAATAAAACCATCAGCGCACTCTGCTGCTGTACCTGAAAGGACTGCTTTGCTGCACGGAGCCTGCCTTGAACCCTTAGAGGCCAGCCAAAGAGTTAATGCAATAAAACCACCAGTGCACTCTGCTGCTGTACCTGGAAGGACTGCTTTGCTGCATGGAGCATGCCTTGAACCCTCAGAGGCCAGTCAAAGAGTTAATGCAATAAAACCACCAGCGCACTCTGCTGCTGTACCTGGAAGGACGGCTTTGCTGCATGAAGCCTGCCTTGAACCCTGAGGCCCGTCAAAGAGTTAATGCAATAAAACCACCAGTGCACTCTGCTGCTGTACCTGGAAGGACTGCTTTGCTGCATGGAGCCTGCCTTGAACCCTCAGAGGCCCGTCAAAGAGTTAATGCAATAAAACCATCAGTGCACTCTGCTGCTGTACCTGGAAGGACTGCTTTGCTGCATGAAGCCTGCCTTGAACCCTCAGAGGCCAGTCAAAGAGTTAATGCAATAAAACCATCAGCGCACTCTGCTGCTGTACCTGAAAGGACTGCTTTGCTGCATGGAGCATGCCTTGAACCCTCAGAGGCCAGTCAAAGAGTTAATGCAATAAAACCATCAGCGCACTCTGCTGCTGTACCTGGAAGGACTGCTTTGCTGCATGGAGCATGCCTTGAACCCTCAGAGGGCAGTCAAAGAGTTAATGCAATAAAACCACCAGGGCACTCTGCTGCTGTACCTGGAAGGACTGCTTTGCTGCATGAAGCCTGCCTTGAACCCTCAGAGGGCCGTCAATGAGTTAATGGAATAAAACCATCAGTGCACTCTGCTGCTGTACCTGAAAGGACTGCTTTGCTGCATGAAGCCTGCCTTGAACCCTCAGAGGCCCATCAAAGAGTTAATGCAATAAAACCATCAGCGCACTCAGCTGCTGTACCTGGAAGGACTGCTTTGCTGCATGAAGCCTGCCTTGAACCCTCAGAGGCCAGTCAAAGAGTTAATGCAATCAAACCATCAGTGCACTCTGCTGCTGTACCTGGAAGGACTGCTTTGCTGCATGAAGCCTGCCTTGAACCCTCAGAGGCCAGTCAAAGAGTTAATGCAATAAAACCATCAGCACACTCTGCTGCTGTACCTGAAAGGACTGCTTTGCTGCATGAAGCCTGCCTTGAACCCTCAGAGGCCAGTCAAAGAGTTAATGCAATCAAACCATCAGTGCACTCTGCTGCTGTACCTGGAAGGACTGCTTTGCTGCGCGGAGCCTGCCTTGAACCCTCAGAGGCCCGTCAAAGAGATAATGCAATAAAACCATCAGCGCACTCTGCTGCTGTACCTGGAAGGACTGCTTTGCTGCATGGAGCCTGCCTTGAACCCTCAGAGGCCAGTCAAAGAGTTAATGCAATAAAACCACCAGCGCACTCTGCTGCTGTCCCTGGAAGGACTGCTTTGCTGCATGAAGCCTGCCTTGAACCCACAGAGGCCAGTCAAAGAGTTAATGCAATAAAACCATCAGCACACTCTGCTGCTATACCTGGAAGGACTGCTTTGCTGCATGTAGCCTGCCTTGAACCCTCAGAGGCCAGTCAAAGAGTTAATGGAATAGAACCATCAGCACACTCTGCTGCTATACCTGGAAGGACTGCTTTGCTGCATGTAGCCTGCCTTGAACCCTCAGAGGCCAGTCAAAGAGTTAATGGAATAAAACCACCAGCGCACTCTGCTGCTGTACCTGAAAGGACTGCTTTGCTGCATGGAGCCTGTCTTGAACCCTCAGAGGCCAGTCAAAGAGTTAATGCAATAAAACCATCAGCGCACTCTGCTGCTGTACCTGGAAGGACTGCTTTGCAGCATGAAGCCTGCCTTGAACCCTCAGAGGCCAGTCAAAGAGTTAATGCAATAAAACCATCAGCGCACTCTGCTGCTGTACCTGGAAGGACTGCTTTGCTGCATGAAGCCTGCCTTGAACCCTCAGAGGCCAGTCAAAGAGTTAATGCAATAAAACCATCAGCACACTCTGCTGCTGTACCTGAAAGGACTGCTTTGCTGCATGAAGCCTGCCTTGAACCCTCAGAGGCCAGTCAAAGAGTTAATGCAATAAACCATCAGCGCACTCTGCTGCTGTACCTGAAAGGACAGCTTTGCTGCATGGAGCCTGCCTTGAACCCTCAGAGGCCAGTCAAAGAGTTAATGAAATAAAACCACCAGCGCACTCTGCTGCTGTACCTGACAGGACTGTTTGCTGCATGGAGCCTGCCTTGAACCCTCAGAGGCCCGTCAAAGAGTTAATGCAATAAAACCATCAGCGCACTCTGCTGCTGTACCTGAAAGGACTGCTTTGCTGCACGGAGCCTGCCTTGAACCCTTAGAGGCCAGCCAAAGAGTTAATGCAATAAAACCACCAGCGCACTCTGCTGCTGTACCTGGAAGGACTGCTTTGCTGCATGAAGCCTGCCTTGAACCCACAGAGGCCAGTCAAAGAGTTAATGCAATAAAACCATCAGCGCACTCTGCTGCTGTACCTGGAAGGACTGCTTTGCTGCATGGAGCCTGTCTTGAACCCTCAGAGGCCAGTCAAAGAGTTAATGCAATAAAACCATCAGCGCACTCTGCTGCTGTACCTGGAAGAACTGCTTTGCTGCATGGAGCCTGTCTTGAACCCTCAGAGGCCAGTCAAAGAGTTAATGCAATAAAACCATCAGCACACTCTGCTGCTGTACCTGAAAGGACTGCTTTGCTGCATGAAGCCTGCCTTGAACCCACAGAGGCCAGTCAAAGAGTTAATGCAATAAAACCATCAGCGCACTCTGCTGCTGTACCTGGAAGGACTGCTTTGCTGCATGGAGCCTGTCTTGAACCCTCAGAGGCCAGTCAAAGAGTTAATGCAATAAAACCATCAGCGCACTCTGCTGCTGTACCTGGAAGGACTGCTTTGCTGCATGAAGCCTGCCTTGAACCCTCAGAGGCCCGTCAAAGAGTTAATGCAATAAAACCCTCAGTGCACTCTGCTGCTGTACCTGAAAGGACTGCTTTGCTGCATGGAGCCTGCCTTGAACCCTCAGAGGCCAGTCAAAGAGTTAATGCAATAAGACCATCAGCGCACTCTGCTGCTGTACCTGAAAGGACTGCTTTGCTGCATGAAGCCTGCCTTGAACCCACAGAGGCCAGTCAAAGAGTTAATGCAATAAAACCATCAGCACACTCTGCTGCTATACCTGGAAGGACTGCTTTGCTGCATGTAGCCTGCCTTGAACCCTCAGAGGCCAGTCAAAGAGTTAATGGAATAAAACCATCAGCACACTCTGCTGCTATACCTGGAAGGACTGCTTTGCTGCATGTAGCCTGCCTTGAACCCTCAGAGGCCAGTCAAAGAGTTAATGGAATAAAACCACCAGCGCACTCTGCTGCTGTACCTGAAAGGACTGCTTTGCTGCATGGAGCCTGTCTTGAACCCTCAGAGGCCAGTCAAAGAGTTAATGCAATAAAACCATCAGCGCACTCTGCTGCTGTACCTGGAAGGACTGCTTTGCAGCATGAAGCCTGCCTTGAACCCTCAGAGGCCAGTCAAAGAGTTAATGCAATAAAACCATCAGCGCACTCTGCTGCTGTACCTGAAAGGACTGCTTTGCTGCATGAAGCCTGCCTTGAACCCTCAGAGGCCAGTCAAAGAGTTAATGCAATAAAACCATCAGCGCACTCTGCTGCTGTACCTGGAAGGACTGCTTTGCTGCATGAAGCCTGCCTTGAACCCTCAGAGGCCAGTCAAAGAGTTAATGCAATAAAACCATCAGCACACTCTGCTGCTGTACCTGAAAGGACTGCTTTGCTGCATGAAGCCTGCCTTGAACCCTCAGAGGCCAGTCAAAGAGTTAATGCAATAAAACCATCAGCGCACTCTGCTGCTGTACCTGAAAGGACTGCTTTTCTGCATGGAGCCTGCCTTGAACCCTCAGAGGCCAGTCAAAGAGTTAATGAAATAAAACCACCAGCGCACTCTGCTGCTGTACCTGACAGGACTGCTTTGCTGCATGGAGCCTGCCTTGAACCCTCAGAGGCCCGTCAAAGAGTTAATGCAATAAAACCATCAGCGCACTCTGCTGCTGTACCTGAAAGGACTGCTTTGCTGCACGGAGCCTGCCTTGAACCCTCAGAGGCCAGCCAAAGAGTTAATGCAATAAAACCACCAGCGCACTCTGCTGCTGTCCCTGGAAGGACTGCTTTGCTGCACGAAGCCTGCCTTGAACCCACAGAGGCCAGTCAAAGAGTTAATGCAATAAAACCATCAGCGCGCTCTGCTGCTGTACCTGGAAGGACTGCTTTGCTGCATGGAGCCTGTCTTGAACCCTCAGAGGCCAGTCAAAGAGTTAATGCAATAAAACCATCAGCGCACTCTGCTGCTGTACCTGGAAGGACTGCTTTGCTGCATGGAGCCTGTCTTGAACCCTCAGAGGCCAGTCAAAGAGTTAATGCAATAAAACCATCAGCACACTCTGCTGCTGTACCTGAAAGGACTGCTTTGCTGCATGAAGCCTGCCTTGAACCCACAGAGGCCAGTCAAAGAGTTAATGCAATAAAACCATCAGCGCACTCTGCTGCTGTACCTGGAAGGACTGCTTTGCTGCATGGAGCCTGTCTTGAACCCTCAGAGGCCAGTCAAAGAGTTAATGCAATAAAACCAGCAGCGCACTCTGCTGCTGTACCTGAAAGGACTGCTTTGCTGCAAGGAGCCTGCCTTGAACCCTCAGAGGCAAGTAATAGAGTTAATGCAATAAAACCATCAGAGCACTCTGCTGCTGTACCTGGAAGGACTGCTTTGCTGCATGAAGCATGCCTTTAACCCTCAAAGGCCAGACAAAGAGTTAATGCGATGAAACCACCAGTGCGCTCTGCTGCTGTACGTGGAAGGACTGCTTTGCTGCATGGAGCCTACCTTGAACCCTCAGAGGCCAGTCAAAGAGTTAATACAATAAAACCATCAGCGCACTCTGCTGCTGTACCTGAAAGAACTGCTTTGCTGCATGAAGCCTGCCTTGAACCCTCAGAGGCCGTCATAGAGTTAATGCAATAAAACCATCAGCACACTCTGCTGCTGTACCTGGAAGGACTACTTTGCTGCATGAAGCCTGCCTTGAACCCTCAGAGGCCCGTCAAAGAGTTAATGCAATAAAACCATCAGCGCACTCTGCTGCTGTACCTGAAAGGACTGCTTTGCTGCATGGAGCCTGCCTTGAACCCTCAGAGGCCAGTCAAAGAGTTACTGCAATAAAACCATCAGCGCACTCTGCTGCTGTACCTGGAAGGACTGCTTTGCTGCATGAAGCCTGCCTTGAACCCTCAGAGGCCAGTCAAAGAGTTAATGCAATAAACCCATCAGCGCACTCTGCTGCTGTACCTGGAAGGACTACTTTGCTGCGCGGAGCCTGCCTTGAACCCTCAGAGGCCAGTGTGAGAAGTTGGCCTGGTATATGATGCTCACTAGTTCTAGTGATCACCTTGTACCATGCCAAGCAACCCTAATGGTGCAGGTTGTAAAGTCAACCTTATAGACAAGCTATCCTAGGGGTATCATGGACTAAGCAGTCTTAGGCTAAACTCTGTAAAGGCATGTGAAGCAAGCTGTTTTACCATACACAATCCCTTGAATACCAAATGAAAGGACACCACACAGATATATATTGAAAATATATATAGATTTATTTCTCAAAAGATACCCTATACTCTTTATGAGCACAGAAGCACAAGCGTTAAAACAAAACACAGTTAAAATACACAAAAGTAGCACGAATATGGATGAGCCCTAGGGGCCACCTAAACCATATACAAAAATAGTGGTATAAGGACCACTATGAGGAAAGTGAAGAGGCCTAGGGCCTGGGGAATCGCTGGAGCTGTTCGAGACTAACAGTGATGAAGTCGGGAAAGGCCCGCGGGACTCGGGTGCAGTGCGGAAAGTGCACGCAAAGCAATGCAATGTCAATGGTGCGTAAAAGTTACAAAGTTAGTTAAAAAGGAACCTTCCGAGTGACCTAGAGGAATGAAACTTTAGACACAGACACTAGAGGTGTGTACCAGTGTGGGAACACTGGCAGAGCTGAGTTACCTCACCCACAGGAAGCGGGTGCATAGGGTCGAAGTAGTGTCGGGTTTCGTCACGCTGGTCAATGGTGCTTGGAGCTGAAGATGCTGCAGGCGGCTCGAGATGAAGAGTTCCGGTGGATCCAAGGGTGGATCTGAAGTCGTGAAGACCTGAAAGCAGAGGGGACAATGTTCAAAGTCACTAGCCAGTGACTACCGTGGAACCAGAGTGGAACCAGGTGATGTCGGGTGCAAACAGGCGTCGAGGTGTAGCTTCTCTCTGCAGCCACGTGGACACGAGGGGTTGAGGACGTCCAGGAGTTGGTCACAAGCTGTCCCACGCAGGCTTCTCGCTGTTGGCGGTGTCGGCAACCGGATGGACGCAAACAGGCCTTGGCTAATGCAAGCCACGCAGCAATCAAGAAAGGCTTGTCACTGGGACCAGCAAGGTCAGAGCGGGTGCTCCTTTTCACAGGAGCAAGGGCAAGTCTGGAGCAACCAGACCTGCAGTGAAAGTTGTAGATTTCGTCGCCAAGATGGCCGCTAGCCACGTGGCAAGTGGCCGGGATGGCGCGTCGATTGGCACGGTGCAAAAGGGCCCCACGCAGATCGTGGAGATGCTGGGGGGCTGATCTTTGGTGCAAGGGCTGCTCGAGGCTAGGGCTTCTCAAACCCCAAAGCACAGCGTCGAGGGTACCTCTGATGCTGCACAGTCAGCTTTTTGGGGGTCTTCCAAGATGTCCGGTCCCACGTCTCTCGGTGCCTCCACGGGTCCCTTCTTTGCAGGGACTGTGGATTGGGCGGTGGTAAGTCTGGGAGTCTGGGTCTTGTCAGGCTCTGGGCTCCGGCGGGAGGCGGGAGGCAGCGGCAAAGCAGACGTCGAGTTGCTGGTTGGTGCCTGTGTTCACAGGGTGGTCACTCCTTGGCCACAAGGGAGATTCTCTTCCGTCTTCTGAGCAGCAGAATGTCGAAGTCCAGTCTTCTTCTGTATTTCAAGTTGATTCAGGATGATCTGAAAGCTCAGAAAGCTCCCACTCTTATTCGAATCTGGGGGGCCGGATCACCTACTAGGTCCCTCCTTTGGGTGGAACCAGGAAGGGGGGTGGTTACACCCCCTTTCCTTTGTCCAGTTTCGCGCCAGGACTGGGGCAGGAAAGCCCCAGCACCGGTTTGAACTGGCCTATGCACGGGGACACCTTGTGTGCCCCAGGCATGTCTGATTCTATTCAGCCCTGTCCTACCCAATACACAAAATCCTGTCTGGGGTGGTGCTAGCACCTCCCAAGGCAGGAAACCCTTTGTCCAAGCTGCCCTCGCTGGAAGGACTCCCAGCAACAGGAGGTCAGACTTGTGTCTGTGGAGGCAGCATCCATTTTGCGATGCTAAGGCTCTGTTTAACTTTAACCGGGGTTCAGGTTAGGTACATGTCGTGTCCCTCTAGAAGGGTGGAATGCTACCCCCGTCGCCAGAACTGGCGAGGGGGTAGTATTCCAATTCGTATGACACCTTACTCGACATGTTTTGATAAAGCCAAACCCAAGATAGCATTTAACCGCGAGGATTATAATGCACTTAAGAGTATATGGTATGGCAGTATCATGAAACAGCTGAAGGACATGGTTCCGAAAGCTGCAGACAGGCTCAGCTCATGCCAGAGCACCATCTCACATATTTCCAAGCACTCTGCCTCCAGGATTGATGAGGCCTTCCATAGGAGTGGCTGATAGGAACATATGTGTCCATTTTAGGTTAGGTATAGGGATACTACACCTAAGTAAGGGGTGGTTACACCGACTTACCCCAGCTGAGTGATCAGCCAGTTGTGTCAATTATGGAGGCCAGGGGTGGCACAATACGTGCTGCAGCCCCTGGTAGGCCTTGGAAGCACCTATGCCCTGGGTACCTGGGTACACTGTTACAGGGGCCAATAAGGTGAACCAGTTCCAATTGTGTATGTACCTAAGGTACATGGAGTCCATTTTAAGGAGAGAGCAATTAGCCTGGGGCCCTGAATAGCAGGATCCCAGGCCAACTATGTCAAAAACCAGCTAAACACCAGGCAAAAAGTTTGGGGGTAACCATAGTCAGATATCCACCTTCCTACATAACCCCCCCCCCCCCAAACGAAAGGAGATAAGGCTATCCTTGACCAGGTAAGCCTATATTGCCTAAGTGGCCATATAAGGAAGTACCAGCTCTGGCTTGGTTACCCCCTGTCTCATGGTCCACTAAGCAATCCCTCACCCTAAGGGTATCTGAGGGTCTCCACCATAGGGAATCTCTACCTGTGGTGTGTCTTTGCAAAGTTAAAGGCTGGTGTTGGGATGGAGTACCGAAGTGAGATTCCTCTGTAGGACTCAGCTTCTTCCAATCACTCTCCACCATGTGTGCCTTTCTTTCTTTGACTGAGTTGCACTGTGCTCTCAGGGTCAACCTCTGGCTACCTAAAGCTGGAGGCTGGGTCCCTCTTGTTGGCTTACTGGAGGGACAGTTCAGGTTTGGGCCCTTAGGGTCCCAGGTTTGGCTGTGCCCAACAGAATCCATCTGTGGGAGATCCCTAACTACTTTTAAGGGGGCTCCCTCAGGAGTTTTTAAAGTTTTCACCTCACTAGGGCTACTAGTTTTGGTGCACCTAATATGTTGATGGGGGTGCTTTATTTGACAGGGGGCCCTCTGGGGCTCACTGTCCTTCTTGTCCTCTGCAGCCCTGGGCTGACTAAGGCAAGGTAGAGAGGGGCAGGTTACCTGCTCCAGACTGGGTCCCACCTGAGAAGGGTCCACTGCCATCAGAGGCTCTGTCAGGCCAGGCCTAACAACCTCTGGGACAGTTCCTTCATCAGGGGTAAGATCAGTTCCCTGAGGAGGCTGATCCTTTCCTAAAGTCTGGTGGGAGGGAGATTTCTCTTCCTCCTCAATGCTCTCAGTTTGGGTGGAGTGATCCATCATTTCAGGCTTCACTACCGATGTATCAGTTTGAGTTTGGGCTGTGGCCATCACCGCCCCACCAACCTTTTCAGGAGGAGACTCAGTTTGGGTATGGGCTGTTACCATCACAGCCCTGCTACTCTTTTCAGGAGGGAAGTTAGTTAAAGATGGGGCTGAGGTTTGCTCAGCCCTACCAACCTTTTCAGGAAGGACATCTTGGATTGGGGCTGTAGCCATCACGGCCCCACTAACCTTTCCATGGAGATTTACCATTTTAGAATGGGTTTCTTGTTCCACCTCAGCCCAGGCTGAGATTTCCAAATCATTCCCCAGTAGGCAATCTACAGGCAAGTTTGTTGACACTGCTACTCTCTTTGGGCCAGTGACACCTCCCCAGCTAAGATTGACTACTGCCATGGGATGATTGGTTTCTATTCCATCAATGTTTATCACCTGATATCTGGCATCAGGTAAAAGTTGCCTTGAGGGGACTAGACATTCAGCCACCATGGTGATGCTAGCCCCTGTGTCTCTAAACGCCTCAACTTTCAAGCCATTGATGAGGGGCTCCTGTCTATACTTGCTCAAAGTGTTTGGGCAAGCAGTGAAATTGGCAAATCCCATGCCAGTCTCATAGACAAGAGTATCTGAGGTAGGGGACCTGGTTAGGCCAGAATCCACCTGTCCTCCAAAAGTAAACCCACATAGATTCCTGGGTGTGCTCCCACTTCCTGGGGGATTACTGCTGACAGTAACAGGAGGTGTTGGAGCTGGCTTTGGAGGTATATTCTCTTTATTGCCATTCTTGGGACAACAGCTGTCTGTTTTGTAATGCCCAACCTGTTTACAGGCATGACAATAAGGTTTCTTCTGGTCAGAGGAAGTGTTTTGGGACCCACCCCCATCCTTGGAGTTTTGGGGCCCTGGGGAAGTCTTTTTCTTACTTTTATCCCCACCCTTCTCTTGAGGCTTGGTAGTCTCTTTCTTTTGGTCACCACCCTGGTTCTTAGGCCTGATCCTGGTTCTGACCCATTTGTCTGCCCTCCTACCCAATTCTTGTGGGGAGGTCAGATCAGAGTCAACCAGGTGCTGATGTAGAAGCTGATTTTGACAATTACTTAAGATTTGCTCTCTCATAATTAAATTATACAATCCTGTATAGTCTGTAACCTTACTTCCCAGCAACCAGCCCTCCAGAGCCTTAGTGGCACATTCAACAAATTCAGACCAGTCCTGAGTCTGTGTCTTCTGGGTATCTCTGAACATTAACCTGTACTGTTCAGTGGTTAAGCCTAACCCATCAATCAGAGCACTCTTCAGGACCAGGTAGTTTCTAGACTCCCCATCACTAACTGTGAGGAGTCTGTCTCGGCCTCTACCTTCAAAGGAGAGCCACAAGATTGCTGCCCACTGTTCCTGAGGAACCTGCTGTACTTTGCAAGCTCTCTCAAGTGCAGTCATCCACTTGTGGATATCATCCCCACTCTTGTAGGGGGGCACAATCTTACTCAGGTTTCTAATGTCATAGGACCTGTTTTATCCTTAGGGATATTGCTGCCACCAGTGGATCCTAATCCACTCTCTCTAGGCTGCCTTGCTCTAGCAAGTTTCTCTTTGGCCAGGGCAACTTCTAATTCTTGTCTCTGGATCCTAAGTTCAGCCTCTCTCATTTTGGCCTCATGTTCCCTTCTCTGAGGGCTAGCCAACTCCCTTCTGGAGTTGCCATGAGAACCTCTAGAAACATGGGAAGTATTAGATTCACCTGAGTGATTCCTCCTCCTCCTATGCTCCTGGTTAAGTCCATTTGGGGGTCTGAATGGGTTGGACCCACCTTCAGTCCCAAATAAGCTTAAGTTAGCCTGGCTGAGTCTTCTGACTAACACCTGGCTACTTCTACCATCATCAGAATCACTGTCTTCCTCCTCCTCCTCTTCCTCAGGCTGAGTATTCCCAGGGGTCTGGTCTTCCTCATCTATCTGGATGACAGGGGCAGGGGCATGAGAACTATCATCTTCAGTGGGAGAGCCTCCATCTCCAGTCCCTGAGGGGCCTGGGTTGGTGGCTTTTAGAGCTTCAGACTGGTCTAATAGCTCTCTGAGGTGTCCTGCTGTAGGAGTAGGACCTGTTTTGATTCCTCTCATGGAACACAGTTGCCTCAGTTCCTTAAATGGAAAAATAGCAAATTTGGATGGTGCCCTTGGAGGGTCACTCTCAACAGGGGTTGGTCCAGTGGACCCCTCTGCTCCAGACATTGCTCTAGTGTGGTGGATGTGTTGCAATCTACCTACACTTGTGTTTTCCTACAGAACCTATCTAGTAGTTGTAGTCAGGGTGTGCTACTCCCTATCCTCTACAACAACTAAGTTCAGTAGAACTTAAGTATATCTAGTCTTGTTTTAGTGTACCTATCAGGTACCTGTATGATCTTTCAAATGATATTTTCAAAGATTGTAATGGTAAAACAACAGCAAGCTCAAATCCCAATCCGCTGCTCACCAATGTGAGAAGTTGGCCTGGTATATGATGCTCACTAGTTCTAGTGATCACCTTGTACCATGCCAAGCAACCCTTATGGTGCAGGTTGTAAAGTCAACCTTATAGACAAGCTATCCTAGGGGTAGCATGGACTAATCAGTCTTAGGCTAAACTCTGTAAAGGCATGTGAAGCAAGCTGTTTTACCATACACAATCCCTTGAATACCAAATGAAAGGACACCACACAGATATATATTGAAAATATATATAGATTTATTTCTCAAAAGATACCCTATACTCTTTATGAGCACAGAAGCACAAGCGTTAAAACAAAACACAGTTAAAATACACAAAAGTTGCACGAATATGGATGAGCCCTAGGGGCCACCTAAACCATATACAAAAATAGTGGTATAAGGACCACTATGAGGAAAGTGAAGAGGCCTAGGGCCTGGGGAATCGCTGGAGCTGTTCGAGACTAACAGTGATGAAGTCGCGAAAGGCCCGCGGGACTCGGGTACAGTGCGGAAAGTGCACGCAATACCAATGCAATGTCAATGGTGCGTAAAAGTTACAAAGTTAGTTAAAAAGGAACCTTCCGAGTGACCTAGAGGAATGAAACTTTAGACACAGACCCTAGAGGTGTGTACCAGTGTAGGAACACTGGCGGAGCTGAGTTACCTCACCCACAGGAAGCGGGTGCATAGGGTCGAAGTAGTGTCGGGTTTCGTCACGCTGGTCGATGGTGCTTGGAGCTGAAGATGCTGCAGGCGGCTCGAGATGAAGAGTTCCGGTGGATCCAAGGGTGGATATGAAGTCGTGAAGACCTGAAAGCAGAGGGGACAATGTTCAAAGTCACTAGCCAGTGACTACCGTGGAACCAGAGTGGAACCAGGCGATGTCGGGTACAAACAGGCGTCGAGGTGTAGCTTCTCTCTGCAGCCACGTGGACACGAGGGGTCGAGGACGTCCAGGAGTCGGTCACAAGCTGTCCCACGCAGGCTTCTCGCTGTTGGCGGTGTCGGCAACCGGATGGACGCAAACAGGCCTTGGCTAATGCAAGCCACGCAGGAATCAAGAAAGGCTTGTCACTCGGACCAGCAAGGTCAGAGCGGGTGCTCCTTTTCACAGGAGCAAGGGCAAGTCTGGAGCAACCAGACCTGCAGTGAAAGTTGTAGATTTCGTTGCCAAGATGGCCGCTAGCCACGTGGCAAGTGGCCGGGATGGCGCGTCGAGTGGCACGGTGCAAAAGGGCCCCACGCAGATCGTGGAGATGCTGGGGGGCTGATCTTTGGTGCAAGGGCTGCTCGAGGTTAGGGCTTCTCAAACCCCAAAGCACAGCGTCGAGGGTACCTCTGATGCTGCACAGTCAGCTTTTCGGGGGTCTTCCAAGATGTCCGGTCCCACGTCTCTCGGTGCCTCCACGGGTCCCTTCTTTGCAGGGACGGTGGATCGGGCGGTGAGAAGTCTGGGAGTCTGGGTCTTGTCAGGCTCTGGGCTCGGGCTCCGGCGGGAGGCGGCGGCAAAGCAGACGTCGAGTTGCTGGTTGGTGCCTGTGTTCACAGGGTGGTCACTCCTTGGCCACAAGGGAGATTCTCTTCCGTCTTCTGAGCAGCAGAATGTCGAAGTCCAGTCTTCTTCTGTATTTCAAGTTGATTCAGGATGATCTGAAGTCTCAGGACACAGCTCCCACTCTTATTCGAATCTGGGGGGCCGGATCACCAACTAGGTCCCTCCTCTGGGTGGAACCAGGAAGGGGGGTGGTTACACCCCCTTTCCTTTGTCCAGTTTCGCGCCAGGACTGGGGCAGGAAAGCCCCTGCACCGGTTTGAACTGGCCTATGCACGGGGACACCTTGTGTGCCCCAGGCATGTCTGATTCTATTTTTTTTTTTTTTTTTTTTAAAGTGTTTTTATTGCAGAATTAGAAACAAGACCACATCATAGGCCAATTAATACACTTACAGCATCACAGCCTTAAAGATGACAGGGATACCATACACAGCCATTTAGCCCACATCCCGGAGGTTGGGCGGCGCTCCAGGACTATCCTTCCTAGGAAGGTGTTTCTGTGTACCCCTTTCCCTGGATCCGACCTACAACACTTTTTAGTATCTGCTTTTACCCCCCTAAAACTCCCCCCCCTATGCATCAACAAGCAAACTCAAAATGCTCCAGGAAACCCCGTTACCAGCCCATACCTCGTCCAACATAGCTCAGACCACACCGTTCCACAGTCCCCTTCCCAGGCCTCCCCAGTATGAATGCCAGAACGCCTACCCACCATCGCAGGAGCCCCCCGGTATCTGGGTTGCCCCGCCCACTATCTACCGAGATTAATCCAGGCCGCTATGTCGAGCAACCCCCCTCAAGACCCCCTTTCCTCCCCCCCCCACCCTCCCAACTACTACTACTGCTGCTGCTGCTAATGCGGGCCGTCCAAATCCGTACCATCTCAGGGACTCGCCACATATCAGGAGCCGTTCGCAATCGCTAAGAGAGCATGGAATCCGCTTGGATTATCATTCCTCCTCATCCTCTCCCACCATGTAATCACGCAACGCTTGCACCACCAACTCCCAGGCTCTCGCCATGTCCAAACAGCTCTCCTTGCCAAGTCTAGTAGCCTGCCGCATTCTAATAATGCTTTCACAGCCCGCCCATTTCAATAGCTCATTCATCCACCTCCTCACTGAAGGGCCCTCCCTAGACTTCCAATGCCAGGTTATCTCCCTCTGCGCCAGCATAAGTCCTAAATCAATGAATTTACTTGTGATTCTCGTTTTTTTGGTATGCGGGAACCAAAGCAGGAGACACGCCGCCATATCAAAGACCACCTCCCTATCTGTCACCGCATTCAGGAGTATTCCCACTTCCGGCCAATACGTCCCCAATTTCGGACACCCCCATAACAGGTGATCCAAGTCAACCTCGGGAGCCAAGTACCTCGGGCATACTGCGTCAAGCACCTTGAAGTACCGCCTTAACCTCTCCGGAGTCAGGTACGCCCTGTGTAATATAAAGAAATGCACCTGCTGGAATCGTGCGTTCCTCGTGCCCTTCCACGTCCGCCGCAGGATCTGACTCCAGACCGTGTCCGGAATGGGCTTGCCTATGCTATCCTCCCATCGCAATTTCAAAGCCAGCATCGGTGTCAGCCCCTCAGTCAACATTCTCATGTGGAGACACGTCACTGCCTTAACAGTGCCCGCGGCCATCACCACATACTGACACGCCAAGGTCACCTCCGGCTCAGCGAGCCCTACCCCCCAATGCTTTTGCAGCGCTGCCACCACTGCCGCGTGCAACAGAAAGGTACCGTCCGGCAAACCAAACTGCTCCTGGAGCACCTGATAGGGAACCAATGCTCCATCAATGTACAGGTCCCCCACCATCTGTAGCCCCAACTCCTCCCATTCCAGAAGCCTCGACCAGTCACCCCCATGTGGCAGCGCTGTCAACATCCCCAGCGGTATCTCCGGTGCATACGGCCGGGTTTTCCTCGCCCTCTTCAAGCTCCTTTGCCAGCACGACCTAAGCGTCCTTTCCTCCACCGTAAGCTCCCTCAAATCTAGTTTCTGTTGCATGACTATATAAGAAAGGACGCACCTTGGAATACCAACACCACGGGCAATCTCAGGACCCCTGAATTCTCGAGCAACATTCTGTGTTAGGATCTGCAGCTGTGCCGCCAAGTAATACAGTTCAAAATCGGGGACTGCCATTCCCCCGTCAGACTTAGGCCTGATCAGAGTTTCCAGCGCCACCCTCCGCCGGCCCTGGCCCCAAAGGAAGCCAGTCACCAGCGTCCTCAGTTCCTTAAAGACCCGCTGCGGAATCCACACCGGCAATGTTCGAAAATAATAAAGCAGCCGTGGGAGTGCCACCATCTTTAGCAGCGCTACTCGGCCCAGTACCGACAGAGGGAGCGAGGCCCAGAAAGTCACGCTGCCCCTCAGCGCACGTATACAACACCCTACATTCCCCTCCAGCAGGTCAGCCGCCTCATGGTAAATGCGCACCCCGAGGTAGGTGAAGCCCGAGGGCTTCCACACCACCTCCCTCGCTAATAGGGGGCAGGGCGTGTCTGCCCGCAGTGTGAATATACAGGACTTAGTCCAATTCACCCTAAGGCCTGACAACCGACCGAATCCATCCAGCATATCCACCGCCCCCTCCAAAGAGCGCTTAGCGTCCGCCAAGTACAGAAGCAAATCGTCAGCGTATAATGATATATAATGTGACTCCGGACCTTGCGTGACCCCTCCATACATGGCACCTGTCCGCGCCTGCGCCGCCAATGGTTCCATCGCCAATGCGAACAGCAGGGGCGACAATGAACAGCCCTGTCTCGTCCCTCTGCAAACAGGATAAGCCGAAGATATCAACTGGCCCAGGCGTTCCCTTGCTCTAGCCGACGCGTATAGTACCCTCGTCCAACTCCGGAATCCCTCCCCAACTCCAAACTTCAGCAGCACCTCGTCTAAATACCTCCATTCCAAGCTATCAAAAGCTTTTTCGATATCAACTGCCAACACCACGGAATCAAGAGCCGAAGACCCAGCACTGTCCAAAATTCGGACCAGCCTTCGTATATTCATGGAGGTATTCCTAGTCGGAATAAACCCCGCCTGGTCCCTATGCACCAGTGTCGTCATGTGCGGCAGTAACCTGGTAGCCAGGATACGGCTCAGAATCTTGTAATCCACCGTCAACATCGATAACGGCCTGTAAGAAGTCACACTCAACGCATCTTTAGAAGCTCTCCCTGGTGAGGGGAACTGGGGCTGCGAGCTGCAGAGCAATTTTAATCAATGTCATACCCTATTTGTGTATTTTAATAGCGTTTCTGGAGCGTTTCTAGCAATTTTATAACCGCCTTATTTTTGACTGTGGGGGATATCAGTTTAAGGGGAATTGTATCATTAGGCACTCTGACACTTCTAAACACCTTTTCTGCTCGTGCCCAGCCGCTTCTCAGCCTTCCCGGCGGCGGTGGGCGCCATCTTGTGTGAGGCAGGTGGGGACAGCGCTCAAGTCGGGCCGTCCTTCCCGCCCTCTTTTTGTATTTAAATTAGCCCATCCGCAGCGCTCGGCGCCTTTAGAAGCTCTCCCTGGTGAGGGGAACTGGGGCTGCGAGCTGCAGAGCAATTTTAATCAATGTCATACCCTATTTGTGTATTTTAATAGCGTTTCTGGAGCGTTTCTAGCAATTTTATAACCGCCTTATTTTTGACTGTGGGGGATATCAGTTTAAGGGGAATTGTATCATTAGGCACTCTGACACTTCTAAACACCTTTTCTGCTCGTGCCCAGCCGCTTCTCAGCCTTCCCGGCGGCGGTGGGCGCCATCTTGTGTGAGGCAGGTGGGGACAGCGCTCAAGTCGGGCCGTCCTTCCCGCCCTCTTTTTGTATTTAAATTAGCCCATCCGCAGCGCTCGGCGCCTTTAGAAGCTCTCCCTGGTGAGGGGAACTGGGGCTGCGAGCTGCAGAGCAATTTTAATCAATGTCATACCCTATTTGTGTATTTTAATAGCGTTTCTGGAGCGTTTCTAGCAATTTTATAACCGCCTTATTTTTGACTGTGGGGGATATCAGTTTAAGGGGAATTGTATCATTAGGCACTCTGACACTTCTAAACACCTTTTCTGCTCGTGCCCAGCCGCTTCTCAGCCTTCCCGGCGGCGGTGGGCGCCATCTTGTGTGAGGCAGGTGGGGACAGCGCTCAAGTCGGGCCGTCCTTCCCGCCCTCTTTTTGTATTTAAATTAGCCCATCCGCAGCGCTCGGCGCCTTTAGAAGCTCTCCCTGGTGAGGGGAACTGGGGCTGCGAGCTGCAGAGCAATTTTAATCAATGTCATACCCTATTTGTGTATTTTAATAGCGTTTCTGGAGCGTTTCTAGCAATTTTATAACCGCCTTATTTTTGACTGTGGGGGATATCAGTTTAAGGGGAATTGTATCATTAGGCACTCTGACACTTCTAAACACCTTTTCTGCTCGTGCCCAGCCGCTTCTCAGCCTTCCCGGCGGCGGTGGGCGCCATCTTGTGTGAGGCAGGTGGGGACAGCGCTCAAGTCGGGCCGTCCTTCCCGCCCTCTTACCTCCCTATAAATGTGCAAAGCAGCCAGACGGCGCAGCGGGCTGGCGCAGCGGGGGCGCCGGATGCGCGCCGAAGCCGCGCCTAAGCCAAGCCCGTCTGCACCCGTCCGCGCCAAGACCGCGCCAGGCGCTGGCTATACTGCCCAAAACCCTCCAGCCATCAGGTATGACTCTGACGCCCTGCTCCTAGTACGCTTGACTAGACCCAGCCATAGTTGTACGGGGCATCTCTTTACTGATCATCTTTGGGGCCCTTTTTCATGCCGCCTCTGTAAATGGCCATCTCTAGGACCTCCTGACACAATCTCTCCCCCATCCCCTCCCCCTCCACATAAAACTGTCACTTTCAACTGCGGCCTGATCAATGCCAGATCCCTAACATGCCACGCACAGGACATTCACGATCTTATACTGTCACGTGGCCTCGACGCCATCTTCATTACCGAAACGTGGCTAAACGACGCATCTAATCCCGATTTAGCAACCGCCCTCCCCCCTGATTTTTCCATCCTTAGGCGTGACAGACCCTCCGGTAGGGGAGGGGGGATAGCCATTATCGTCAAGACATCCTTTACGTGCCATGCATTTGATCTGACCTTTATCAAGCACTGTGAGGGTATAGGATTTGTCATTCAAATCAATCCATCCACTTCTTTTTCAGGAGGACTCGTCTATCGCCCCCCTGGGAACGCCACTTCGTTCTTGGATTCCCTGGACGAGACCCTTGCCTCACTCTTGACCCACTACCCCACCTTCACCCTTCTTGGTGATTTCAATCTCCATTTGGAATCCCTTTCAGACCCCCACACGCTGAATTTTCAACACTCCCTGGACATTTTTGGCCTCTCTCAACTGGTTTCCCCCCCAATGCATCAGGCCGGCCACACGCTAGATGGCATCTGTACTAACTCGGCTGCCCTAGCTGTCTTTCCCCCGATCCCACAAATATGGACGGACCACTGTCTTATCCCTTTTTCTATCAAAACAAAACCCTTAGCGCAACCCAACACTATGCGCTCTCCCGCACCCTTCCCGACCAATTGGAAGAAAGTCGCGGACCGTATTATGTTAAATCCCCGGCCCCTCGCCCCCTTTCCCACTATTGTCGGAGATGTATCTCAAGATTCTAAAAATCTCCACTCCTGGATTGACACAATGGTTACATCCTTCTCCAACCCAACCATCCTGAAATCAGTTCACCGTGTGAGAAAACCCAATGCCCCCTGGTATACCCAGGCCCTCGCCGAATGTCACCTTAAATGCAGGGTCCTTGAAAGAGAGTGGAGGAAAACCTATGATGATACTTCCAGATCCCTCTACATCTCACAGAGGAAACCATACCTCTCCAATATAAAAAAAGCCAAAAAGGAGTTTTTTACTTCAGCTATAGAGGAAGCTAAACAAAAACAACAGACCATTTTTAATATAGTTAAGTCCTTCACCCACCCCAAGGCCCTGACAACGGCAATTCCCCCATCTCAAGCCCTCTGCGATCAAATAGCTGATTTCTTTATTGACAAAATAAATACCATTCACAAAGATTTTCCCCCTCCCTTAATTCATACGCAAGATGCCGGCACTACATTACCTTCATTTGACAATTTTACTGCAGTTTCCCTGCTACAAACACAGAAGGCCATCATGACTTGCAAATCAGGAGCACCTACGGACTCCTGCCCTCCGATTATTCTTCACTGCCTCATCGAGGCTGTCAACCCCTCCATCAATGCCATTGTTAATGACTCCCTCAGCTCTGGCATTGTCCCCGCTGAATGGAAGAAGGCCATAGTCAAGCCCCTTTTGAAAAAACAAAACAAATCCCCTACAGATCTATCTAATATGCGCCCCATTTCTCTAATCCCGGTACTAGGCAAAATCACTGAGCGGCTGGTCCACGAGGAATTAAAAGCCTTTGTGGAAAACAATCACATTTTGCATCCACAGCAATCTGGTTTTCGCCCTGGCCACTCAACAGAAACTGCACTGATTGAGCTATCGGACACCATTAAGTTCCTGCAGGATGAAGGGAGACATGCCGTACTCATCCTACTCGACTTAACCGCGGCATTCGACACCATCTCGCACGCTATCCTTATTAATAGAATGCGCGAGATTGGAGTGTCGGGTACTGCTTTAATATGGATTACATCATTTTTATCCAATAGAACACAAACAGTCTCACTTGGCCCTTTTCTCTCCGGCGAAAGACCTGTTACATCCGGTGTGCCCCAGGGGTCCATACTTAGCCCCCTCTTTTTTAATCTATATATGGCCCCCCTCCTAACATTGATTGAATCCCACGACATCCTCGTCACTTCATACGCTGACGACACTCAGCTCGTCGTCACCATTGATAAAAAATACCCCGACACAGCCCTTAGATTTCAGAATTGCCTCTCCCAAGTTTTTTCCTGGCTCAATCTTAACCATCTTAAGTGCAACAGCGCAAAAACTGAAATAATACCACTAGGCAAAGACATCCTTTTCTCACCAAAGGATTGGTGGCCTCAAAACTCTGAAGCACCGCCTTGTGCGGTCTCCTCGGCCCGCAACTTAGGTGTCCAATTTGACTCCTCCTTGAGTTTTGATGACCATGTGCGCATCACAGCTGGGTGCTGCTTCAACCTCATCCGACAGCTGAAGAAATTCTTTGACTTCCTCCCTATCTCTGCCAGGAAAACAGTCGCGGTGGCCCTAATCCTTTCCCGGCTGGACTATTGCAACGGCCTCCTGGCAGGAATAAAGAAGTCTTCTTTAAAGAAGTTACAAAGTGTCCAACATGCAGCAGCCAGACTAGTTCTCAAACTTCCAAAAAGGTCCTCGGCCTCTGCAGCCCTCAACACGCTGCACTGGCTTCCCCTTCACAAGAGAGTCGTTTTTAAACTCCTTATCACAGTCTTTAAAGCCACTAGGAACACCGGCCCTCTCTATCTAGCCAAGCGCTTCCAGCGCTACATTCCATCGCGCTGCCTGAGGTCATCTGAAGCTAATTTGATTGTAATACCTAGAATAAAACTAAAAACAAAAGGTGGTAAAACTTTTTCATTCCTGGCGTCAAAGGTATGGAACGGTCTCCCCTTTAACCTTAGACACGTCCCCACAGAAAGCCAGTTCAGGAAACTCTTGAAGACCTGGATTTTCCTCCAGCCCGACTCAGCAGTTCTTGCAGCCATCTGATCCACTCCTCGCCACGCTGGTTCTCTGATCGCTTAGCGCCAAGATGCTCCTTCCGGAGCGATAGTCGCGCTTTA
Source organism: Lissotriton helveticus (assembly GCF_964261635.1). Classification (NCBI taxonomy): domain Eukaryota; kingdom Metazoa; phylum Chordata; class Amphibia; order Caudata; family Salamandridae; genus Lissotriton; species Lissotriton helveticus. Next base: position 388,854,994 of record NC_136058.1, on the reverse strand, counting down.
CAAGTGTTAATAAATATAAAAAATATCTTTGCCTGGCTTCAGCAGTGGCACCACCAGGGCCTCCCTCATTGACTCAGGCAGGCAACCTCGCTGCTTGGCCTCCGCATACACCACCACTAATTTTGGCGCCAGGGTATCAACAAATTTAGCATAGAATTCTATCGGCAGGCCATCCACCCCAGGGGTTTTATTCCGAGCCATCCGTTTAATAGCCACTCGGACCTCAGCCAGTGTTATCGGACCTCCTAGTTCCTTGGCATCCTCACTATCCAGCACTGGCAGTGGGAGCAAGGCCAAGTGGTCGCCTATCTCATCCCTCTCCACCTCTAGGCGGCATTCATACAATCCCGTATAGTACGACTGAAAGCGCGCCAGCACCGCTGATTGTGAGTAGACCACCTCCCCTCCGTCTGTTCTTATACTCATGATCGGGCACCCCCTAGGCTCTGGATCTGCAGGTTTGGCAAGGAGCGCACCCACTTTATCACGTTCCTCATGCACCTTAATATTGTACAACTTATAGTCATAACACCGCAGCCGTTCAGTCTCAGTCGCCACCACCTCCTTTGCCTCCACCAGTCTCTCCTGTAGATCTGGCCGGTCAGGCCTCTGCTGTTCCAGGCCACGCAACTTCATTTCCGCTTTCGCCAAATCATTCAAGACCGCCGTCCGCGCATTTGTGAATCCACCCATGCACACACCTCTCACGACCACTTTCATCGCATCCCACTCCACCGATCGCGACGTGGCAGAGCCCTCATTCTCCACGAAGTAGCGGTCAATGCCCTGTTGAACCATGGCACCGAACACCAGATCCTCCAGCGTCTCAGGCCTCAGCCTCCATGATGGGACCGCCGACCTAGCCCGCTGCCACTGCACTGTCACCAATAGGGGGTTATGATCCGATATGGTCCTAGCCAGGTACTCAGTATTGGACACCAGCGTCGCCAAAGTGCCACTACACAGCACTGCGTCTAATCTAACATGCAGTTCGTGCACTGCAGAGAAGTAGGAGTAGTCCCTCGCCTCTGGATGCTGCTCCCTCCATACATCAAGCAATCCCCACTTCTCCTGCCAATCCTTCCTGTAAGCCGCCAGCCTGCGTACTGGGGAGTCGACCAACGGTGGATGTGACCTATCTAGTACCACATCAGTGATGGAGTTAAAGTCGCCCCCTAATAAGACCGGGCCAGCTAAAAAGTGAGCTAGCGAACTCGTTAAGCCGTCAAAAAACGGGCCTGATCAGAATTGGGGGCATACACACTGCATAGGACCACCTCTCTACCGTAAAGTCGCCCCTCCACCGCCACATACCTACCCTCGGGGTCTACCCGCTGTGTCGTGACCTGGAACGGAGTTCCCGCTCTCACCCATATTAGGGCCCCTCTGGCAAATGCTGAATAGGTTGTACCAAACACTTGACCCCGCCATCTCTTTTGCAAGGCTCCACATTCTTTCTTAGTTAAGTGTGTCTCTTGAAGCATTGCTATCTGCACTCCCCGCCTCACCAAGTATGCATGCACCTTATGACGTTTCACCATTGTCTGAAGTCCTCGGACATTCCATGTAATACATTTCACTTTAGGTAACAACCCCATAATAGACAGTTCTGCCCAGTATCACCAATAAACAGTTGTATCCCGCATTGCAGCAGTTGCGCCCCCCTTCCCATCCCCCCCACAAATCACCCCAAACCCCACTCCCCAGGACAGGACCTAATAACCCAGCTTCAGTCCCGTTCCAAACCATCAAAACCACCCACTCACACTAATCTGTGGTCGCCACCACAGAAGGCCTTAAGGGCCACAAGAGGGTGATAGGGCCCCGAACCAGGACAGACAAAGCTCCCACCCCGCGCCCCAGTCCCATACTGGTTACCCAGCCCCATACCTGACCGCAAATCAAAAGTCCAGAGAGTCAGTCCCAGCAGGCACCCCGGGGTTACCAGAGTCATCGAAACATTACACGTTAAACATTCCATCCTAAGTCTGTGGGGTAACCACCGGGGCCCCCGGCACTCCCCGTTTCCGATTCATCGCCTCCAGATTTCTCACCCTCCCCCTCCGAGGCCGATCCCTCCGGCGTCCTTTCCTGCTGTGAACCCGTAATGCTTGCCGTTGCAGCCACAGCCCCCTTCTTCTCCTCCGCCATCCGGGCATCTCGCATGGTCTGCTGGAGTTTATTCCGTGAGCGAATGCGCTGTGACTTCCTGATCCGGATCAGTTTTGGTCTTTCCCTCCCGCTCTTATTCGTGCGGTCCGTTCCAGCACGGTATAGTTCTAGCCACGACCAGGCCTCGTCCGGAGTTTGGAAGAAGTGTGTCCTGCCATCGAGGATAATCCGCAACTTGGCAGGGAATAGCAAGGAATACTGAATCCCCTCTTCCCGCAGCTCTTTCTTAACTGACAGAAAGGATGCCCTGTGCCTCTGCACTTCCTGCGTATAGTCCGGAACGATTGTGACCTTGCTATTGTCCACCTGGAAGGGACCCTGGGATCGCGCTCTTTATATCAAAAGGTCGCGGTCCTTGTAGTGCAGCAGTTTCACCACCATCGGTCGGGGTGGACGGCCCTCCAGAGGCGGTTTCGCCGGGACCCTATGTGCCCTCTCCAGGGAGAAGAAAGGATGGCATGTCTGATTCTATTCAGCCCTGTCCTACCCAATACACAAAATCCTGTCTGGGGTGGTGCTAGCACCTCCCAAGGCAGGAAACCCTTTGTCCAAGCTGCCCTCGCTGGAAGGACTCCCAGCAACAGGAGGTCAGACTTGTGTCTGTGGAGGCAGCATCCATTTTGCGATGCTAAGGCTCTGTTTAACTTTAACCGGGGTTCAGGTTAGGTACATGTCGTGTCCCTCTAGAAGGGTGGAATGCTACCCCCGTCGCCAGAACTGGCGAGGGGGTAGTATTCCAATTCGTATGACACCTTACTCGACATGTTTTGATAAAGCCAAACCCAAGATAGCATTTAACCGCGAGGATTATAATGCACTTAAGAGTATATGGTATGGCAGTATCATGAAACAGCTAAAGGACATGGTTCCGAAAGCTGCAGACAGGCTCAGCTCATGCCAGAGCACCATCTCACATATTTCCAAGCACTCTGCCTCCAGGATTGATGAGGCCTTCCATAGGAGTGGCTGATAGGAACATATGTGTCCATTTTAGGTTAGGTATAGGGATACTACACCTAAGTAAGGGGTGGTTACACCGACTTACCCCAGCTGAGTGATCAGCCAGTTGTGTCAAATATGGAGGCCAGGCCAGGGGTGGCACAATACGTGCTGCAGCCCCTGGTAGGCCTTGGAAGCACCTATGCCCTGGGTACCTGGGTACACTGTTACAGGGGCCAATAAGGTGAACCAGTTCCAATTGTGTATATACCTAAGGTACATGGAGTCCATTTTAAGGAGAGAGCAATTAGCCTGGGGCCCTGAATAGCAGGATCCCAGGCCAACTATGTCAAAAACCAGCTAAACACCAGGCAAAAAGTTTGGGGGTAACCATAGTCAGATATCCACCTTCCTACAGCCAGTCAAAGAGTTAATGCAATAAAATCACCAGCGCACTCTGCTGCTGTACCTGAAAGGACTGCTTTGCTGCATGGAGCCTGCCTTGAACCCTCAGAGGCCAGTCAAAGAGTTCATGCAATAAAACAACCAGTGCACTCTGCTGCTGGACCTGAAAGGACTGCTTTGCTGCATGAAGCCTGCCTTGAACCCTCAGAGGCCAGTCAAAGAGTTAATGCAATAAAACCATCAGCGCACTCTGCTGCTGTACCTGGAAGGACTGCTTTGCTGCGCGGAGCATGCCTTGAACCCTCAGAGGCCAGTCAAAGAGTTAATGCAATAAACCCATCAGCGCACTCTGCTGCTGTATCTGAAAGGACTGCTTTGCTGCATGAAGCCTGCCTTGAACCCTCAGAGGCCCATCAAAGAGTTAATGCAATAAAACCATCAGCGCACTCTGCTGCTGTACCTGAAAGGACTGCTTTGCTGCATGAAGCCTGCCTTGAACCCTCAGAGGCCCGTCAAAGAGTTAATGCAATAAAACCATCAGCGCGCTCTGCTGCTGTACCTGGAAGGACTGCTTTGCTGCATGGAGCCTGCCTTGAACCCTCAGAGGCCAGTTAAAGAGTTCATGCAATAAAACCATCAGCGCACTCTGCTGCTGTACCTGAAAGGACTGCTTTGCTGCATGGAGCATGCCTTGAACCCTCAGAGGCCAGTCAAAGAGTTAATGCAATAAAACCATCAGCGCACTCTGCTGCTGTACCTGAAAGGACAGCTTTGCTGCATGAAGCCTGCCTTGAACCCTCAGAGGCCAGTTAAAGAGTTAATGCAATAAAACCATCAACACATTCTGCTGCTGTACCTGGAAGTACTGCTTTGCTGCATGTAGCCTGCCTTGAACCCTCAGAGGCCAGTCAAAGAGTTAATGCAATAAAACCATCAGCGCACTCTGCTGCTGTACCTGGAAGGACCGCTTTGCTGCGCGGAGCCTGCCTTGAACCCTCAGAGGCCAGTCAAAGAGTTAATGCAATAAAACCACCAGTGCACTCTGCTGCTGTACCTGGAAGGACTGCTTTGCTGCATGGAGCCTGCCTTGAACCCACAGAGGCCCGTCAAAGAGTTAATGCAATAAAACCATCAGCGCACTCTGCTGCTGTACCTGAAAGGACTGCTTTGCTGCATGAAGCCTGCCTTGAACCCTCAGAGGCTAGACAAAGGGTTAATGCAATAAAACCACCAGTGCACTCTGCTGCTGTACCTGAAAGGACTGCCTTGCTGCATGGAGCATGCCTTGCACCCTCAGAGGGCAGTCAAAGAGTTAATGCAATAAAACCACCAGTGCACTCTGCTGCTGTACCTGGAAGGACTGCTTTGCTGCATGAAGCCTGCCTTGAACCCTCAGAGGCCGGTCAAAGAGTTAATGCAATAAAACCATCAGCGCACTCTGCTGCTGTACCTGGAAGGACTGCTTTGCTGCATGAAGCCTGCCTTGAACCCTCAGAGGCCCGTCAAAGAGTTAATGCAATAAAACCACCAGCGCACTCTGCTGCTGTACCTGGAAGGACTGCTTTGCTGCATGAAGCCTGCCTTGAACCCTCAGAGGCCAGTCAAAGAGTTAATGCAATAAACCCATCAGCGCACTCTGCTGCTGTACCTGAAAGGACTGCTTTGCTGCATGAATCCTGCCTTGAACCCTCAGAGGCCAGTCAAAGAGTTAATGCAATAAAACCACCAGCGCACTCTGCTGCTGTACCTGAAAGGACTGCTTTGCTGCATGAAGCCTGCCTTGAACCCTCAGAAGCCAGTCAAAGAGTTAATGCAATAAAACCATCAGCACACTCTGCTGCTGTACCTGAAAGGACTGCTTTGCTGCACGGAGCCTGCCTTGAACCCACAGAGGCCAGTCAAAGAGTAAATGCAACAAAACCATCAGCACACTCTGCTGCTGTACCTGAAAGGACTGCTTTGCTGCATGAAGCCTGCCTTGAACCCTCAGAGGCCAGTCAAAGAGTTAATGCAATAAAACCATCAGCGCACTCTGCTGCTGTACCTGAAAGGACTGCTTTGCTGCATGAAGCCTGCCTTGAACCCTCAGAAGCCAGTCAAAGAGTTAATGCAATAAAACCATCAGCGCACTCTGCTGCTGTACCTGAAAGGACTGCTTTGCTGCATGAAACCTGCCTTAAACCCTCAGAGGCCCGTCAAAGAGTTAATGCAATAAAACCATCAGCGCACTCTGCTGCTGTACCTGGAAGGACTGCTTCGCTGCATGAAGCCTGCCTTGAACCCACAGAGGCCAGTCAAAGAGTTAATGCAATAAAACCATCAGCGCACTCTGCTGCTGTACCTGGAAGGACTGCTTTGCTGCATGAAGCCTGCCTTGAACCCTCAGAGGACAGTCAAAGAGTTAATGCAATAAAACCATCAGCGCACTCTGCTGCTGTACCTGGAAGGACTGCGTGGCTGCATGAAGCCTGCCTTGAACCCTCAGAGGCCAGTCAAAGAGTTAATGCAATAAAACCATCTGCGCACTCTGCTGCTGTACCTGGAAGGACTGCTTTGCTGCATGAAGCCTGCCTTGAACCCTCAGAGGCCAGTCAAAGAGTTAATGCAATAAAACCATCAACGCACTCTGCTGCTGTACCTGGAAGGACTGCTTTGCTGCATGAAGCCTGCCTTGAACCCTCAGAGGCCAGTCAAAGAGTTAATGTAATAAAACCACCAGCGCACTCTGTTGCTGTACCTGAAAGGACTGCTTTGCTGCATGAAGCCTGCCTTGAACCCTCAGAGGCCAGTCAAAGAGTTAATGCAATAAAACCATCAGCACACTCTGCTGCTGTACCTGGAAGGACTGCTTTGCAGCATGAAGCCTGCATTGAACCCTCAGAGGTCAGTCAAAGAGTTAATGCAATAAAACAACCAGCGCACTCTGCTGCTGTACCTGAAAGGACTGCTTTGCTGCATGAAGCCTGCCTTGAACCCTCAGAGGCCAGTCAAAGAGTTCATGCAATAAAACCATCAGCGCGCTCTGCTGCTGTACCTGGAAGGACTGCTTTGCTGCATGTAGCCTGCCTTGAACCCTCAGAGGCTAGACAAAGAGTTAATGCAATAAAACCACCAGTGCACTCTGCTGCTGTACCAGAAAGGACTGCTTTGCTGCATGAAGCCTGCCTTAAACCCTCAGAGGCCAGTCAAAGAGTAAATGCAATAAAACCACCAGTGCACTCTGCTGCTGGACCTGGAAGGACTGCTTTGCTGCATGGAGCATGCCTTGAACCCTCAGAGGCCAGTCAAAGAGTTAATGCAATAAAACAACCAGCGCACTCTGCTGCTGTACCTGGAAGGACTGCTTTGCTGCACGGAGCCTGCTTTGAACCCTCAGGGGACAGTCAAAGAGTTAATGCAATAAAACCACCAGCGCACTCTGCTGCTGTACCTGAAAGGACTGCTTTGCTGCATGAAGCCTGCCTTGAACCCTCAGAGGCCAGTCAAAGAGTTAATGCAATAAAACCATCAGCGCACTCTGTTGCTGTACTTGAAAGGACTGCTTTGCTGCATGAAGCCTGCCTTGAACCCTTAGAGGCCCGTCAAAGAGTTAATGCAATAAAACCATCCGCGCGCTCTGCTGCTGTACCTGGAAGGACCGCTTTGCTGCGCGGAGCCTGCCTTGAACCCTCAGAGGCCAGTCAAAGAGTTAATGCAATAAAACCATCAGCGCGCTCTGCTGCTGTACCTGGAAGGACTGCTTTGCTGCATGTAGCCTGCCTTGAACCCTCAGAGGCCCGTCAAAGAGTTAATGCAATAAAACCATCAGCGCACTCTGCTGCTGTACGTGGAAGGACTGCTTTGCTACGCGGAGCATGCCTTGAACCCTCAGAGGCCAGTCAAAGAGTTAATGCAATAAACCCACCAGTGCACTCTGCTGCTGTACCTGAAAGGACTGCTTTACTGCATGGAGCCTGCCTTGAACCCTCAGAGGCCAGTCAAAGAGTTAATGCAATAAAACCATCAGCGCACTCTGCTGCTGTACCTGGAAGGACTGCTTTGCTGCATGGAGCCTGCCTTGAACCCTCAGAGGCCAGTCAAAGAGTTAATGCAATAAAACCATCAGCACACTCTACTGCTGTACCTGAAAGGACTGCTTTGCTGCATGAAGCCTGCCTTGAACCCTCAGAGGCCAGTCAAAGAGTTAATGCAATAAAACCATCAGCGCACTCTGCTGCTGTACCTGAAAGGACTGCTTTGCTGCATGAAGCCTGCCTTGAACCCTGAGGCCCGTCAAAGAGTTAATGCAATAAAACCATCAGTGCACTCTGCTGCTGTACCTGAAAGGACTGCTTTGCTGCATGAAGCCTGCCTTGAACCATCAGAGGCCAGTCATAGAGTTAATGCAATAAAACCATCAGTGCACTCTGCTGCTGTACCTGAAAGGACTGCTTTGCTGCATGAAGCCCGCCTTGAACCCTCAGAGGCCAGTCAAAGAGTTAATGCAATAAACCCATCAGCGCACTCTGCTGCTGTACCTGAATGGACTGCTTTGCTGCATGAAGCCTGCCTTGAACCCTCAGAGGCCCGTCAAAGAGTTAATGCAATAAAACCATCAGCGCACTCTGCTGCTGTACCTGGAAGGACTGCTTTGCTGCATGTAGCCTGCCTTGAACCCTCAGAGGCCCGTCAAAGAGTTAATGCAATAAAACCATCAGCGCACTCTGCTGCTGTACCTGGAAGGACCGCTTTGCTGCGTGGAGCCTGCCTTGAACCCTCAGAGGCCAGTCAAAGAGTTAATGCAATAAAACCATCAGCGCGCTCTGCTGCTGTACCTGGAAGGACTGCTTTGCTGCATGTAGCCTGCCTTGAACCCTCAGAGGCCCGTCAAAGAGTTAATGCAATAAAACCATCAGCGCACTCTGCTGCTGTACCTGGAAGGACTGCTTTGCTGCGCGGAGCATGCCTTGAACCCTCAGAGGCCAGTCAAAGAGTTAATGCAATAAACCCACCAGTGCACTCTGCTGCTGTACCTGAAAGGACTGCTTTGCTGCATGGAGCCTGCCTTGAACCCTCAGAGGCCAGTCAAAGAGTTAATGCAATAAAACCATCAGCGCACTCTGCTGCTGTACCTGGAAGGACGGCTTTGCTGCATGGAGCCTGCCTTGAACCCTCAGAGGCCAGTCAAAGAGTTAATGCAATAAAACCATCAGCGCACTCTGCTGCTGTACCTGAAAGGACTGCTTTGCTGCATGAAGCCTGCCTTGAACCCTGAGGCCCGTCAAAGAGTTAATGCAATAAAACCATCAGTGCACTCTGCTGCTGTACCTGAAAGGACTGCTTTGCTGCATGAAGCCTGCCTTGAACCCTCCGAGGCCAGTCAAAGAGTTAATGCAATAAAAACACCAGTGCACTCTGCTGCTGTACCTGAAAGGACTGCTTTGCTGCATGAAGCCCGCCTTGAACCCTCAGAGGCCAGTCAAAGAGTTAATGCAATAAACCCATCAGCGCACTCTGCTGCTGTACCTGAAAGGACTGCTTTGCTGCATGGAGCATGCCTTGAACCCTCAGAGGCCAGTCAAAGAGTTAATGCAATAAAACCACCAATGCACTCTGCTGCTGTACCTGAAAGGACTGCTTTGCTTCATGGAGCCTGCCTTGAAACCTCAGAGGCCAGTCAAAGAGTTAATGCAATAAAACCATCAGCGCGCTCTGCTGCTGTACTTGGAAGGACTGCTTTGCTGCATGGAGCCTGCCTTAAACCCTCAGAGGCCAGTCAAAGAGTTAATGCAATAAAACCATCAGCGCACTCTGCTGCTGTACCTGGAAGGACTGCTTTGCTGCATGGAGCCTGCCTTGAACCCTCAGAGGCCAGTCAAAGAGTTAATGCAATAAAACCATCAACACACTCTGCTGCTGTACCTGGAAGGACTGCTTTGCTGCATGGAGCCTGCCTTGAACCCTCAGAGGCCAGTCAAAGAGTTAATGCATACAACCATCAGCTCACTCTGCTGCTGTACCTGGAAGGACTGCTTTGCTGCATGGAGCCTGCCTTGAACCCTCAGAGGCCAGTCAAAGAGGTAATGCAATAAAACCATCAGCTCACTCTGCTGCTGTACCTGAAAGGACTGCTTTGCTGCATGAAGCCTGCCTTGAACCCTCAGAGGCCAGTCAAAGAGTTAATGCAATAAAACCATCAGCGCACTCTGCTGCTGTACCTGGAAGGACTGCTTTGCTGCATGGAGCCTGCCTTGAACCCTCAGAGGCTAGACAAAGAGTTAATGCAATAAAACCACCAGTGCACTCTGCTGCTGTACCTGAAAGGACTGCTTTGCTGCATGGAGCATGCCTTGAACCCTCAGAGGCCAGTCAAAGAGTTAATGCAATAAAACCATCAGCACACTCTGCTGCTGTACCTGAAAGGACTGCTTTGCTGCATGAAGCCTGTCTTGAACCCTCAGAGGCCAGTCAAAGAGTTAATGCAATAAAACCATCAGCGCACTCTGCTGCTGTACCTGGAAGGACTGCTTTGCTGCATGGAGCATGCCTTGAACCCTCAGAGGCCCGTCAAAGAGTTAATGCAATAAAACCATCAGCGCACTCTGCTGCTGTACCTGGAAGGACTGCTTTGCTGCGCGGAGCATGCCTTGAACCCTCAGAGGCCAGTCAAAGAGTTAATGCAATAAACCCACCAGTGCACTCTGCTGCTGTACCTGAAAGGACTGCTTTGCTGCATGGAGCCTGCCTTGAACCCTCAGAGGCCAGTCAAAGAGTTAATGCAATAAAACCATCAGCGCACTCTGCTGCTGTACCTGGAAGGACGGCTTTGCTGCATGGAGCCTGCCTTGAACCCTCAGAGGCCAGTCAAAGAGTTAATGCAATAAAACCATCAGCGCACTCTGCTGCTGTACCTGAAAGGACTGCTTTGCTGCATGAAGCCTGCCTTGAACCCTGAGGCCCGTCAAAGAGTTAATGCAATAAAACCATCAGTGCACTCTGCTGCTGTACCTGAAAGGACTGCTTTGCTGCATGAAGCCTGCCTTGAACCCTCCGAGGCCAGTCAAAGAGTTAATGCAATAAAAACACCAGTGCACTCTGCTGCTGTACCTGAAAGGACTGCTTTGCTGCATGAAGCCCGCCTTGAACCCTCAGAGGCCAGTCAAAGAGTTAATGCAATAAACCCATCAGCGCACTCTGCTGCTGTACCTGAAAGGACTGCTTTGCTGCATGGAGCATGCCTTGAACCCTCAGAGGCCAGTCAAAGAGTTAATGCAATAAAACCACCAATGCACTCTGCTGCTGTACCTGAAAGGACTGCTTTGCTTCATGGAGCCTGCCTTGAAACCTCAGAGGCCAGTCAAAGAGTTAATGCAATAAAACCATCAGCGCGCTCTGCTGCTGTACTTGGAAGGACTGCTTTGCTGCATGGAGCCTGCCTTGAACCCTCAGAGGCCAGTCAAAGAGTTAATGCAATAAAACCATCAGCGCACTCTGCTGCTGTACCTGGAAGGACTGCTTTGCTGCATGGAGCCTGCCTTGAACCCTCAGAGGCCAGTCAAAGAGTTAATGCAATAAAACCATCAACACACTCTGCTGCTGTACCTGGAAGGACTGCTTTGCTGCATGGAGCCTGCCTTGAACCCTCAGAGGCCAGTCAAAGAGTTAATGCAATACAACCATCAGCTCACTCTGCTGCTGTACCTGGAAGGACTGCTTTGCTGCATGGAGCCTGCCTTGAACCCTCAGAGGCCAGTCAAAGAGGTAATGCAATAAAACCATCAGCTCACTCTGCTGCTGTACCTGAAAGGACTGCTTTGCTGCATGAAGCCTGCCTTGAACCCTCAGAGGCCAGTCAAAGAGTTAATGCAATAAAACCATCAGCGAACTCTGCTGCTGTACCTGGAAGGACTGCTTTGCTGCATGGAGCCTGCCTTGAACCCTCAGAGGCTAGACAAAGAGTTAATGCAATAAAACCACCAGTGCACTCTGCTGCTGTACCTGAAAGGACTGCTTTGCTGCATGGAGCATGCCTTGAACCCTCAGAGGCCAGTCAAAGAGTTAATGCAATAAAACCATCAGCACACTCTGCTGCTGTACCTGAAAGGACTGCTTTGCTGCATGAAGCCTGTCTTGAACCCTCAGAGGCCAGTCAAAGAGTTAATGCAATAAAACCATCAGCGCACTCTGCTGCTGTACCTGGAAGGACTGCTTTGCTGCATGGAGCATGCCTTGAACCCTCAGAGGCCAGTCAAAGAGTTAATGCAATAAAACCATCAGCGCACTCTGCTGCTGTACCTGGAAGGACTGCTTTGCTGCATGGAGCCTGCCTTGAACCCTCAGAGGCCAGTCAAAGAGTTAATGCATTAAAACCATCAACGCACTCTGCTGCTGTACCTGGAAGGACTGCTTTGCTGCATGGAGCCTGCCTTGAACCCTCAGAGGCCAGTCAAAGAGTTAATGCAATACAACCATCAGCTCACTCTGCTGCTGTACCTGGAAGGACTGCTTTGCTGCATGGAGCCTGCCTTGAACCCTCAGAGGCCAGTCAAAGAGGTAATGCAATAAAACCATCAGCTCACTCTGCTGCTGTACCTGAAAGGACTGCTTTGCTGCATGAAGCCTGCCTTGAACCCTCAGAGGCCAGTCAAAGAGTTAATGCAATAAAACCATCAGCGCACTCTGCTGCTGTACCTGGAAGGACTGCTTTGCTGCATGGAGCCTGCCTTGAACCCTCAGAGGCCAGTCAAAGAGTTAATGCAATAAAACCATCAACACACTCTGCTGCTGTACCTGGAAGGACTGCTTTGCTGCATGGAGCCTGCCTTGAACCCTCAGAGGCCAGTCAAAGAGTTAATGCAATACAACCATCAGCTCACTCTGCTGCTGTACCTGGAAGGACTGCTTTGCTGCATGGAGCCTGCCTTGAACCCTCAGAGGCCAGTCAAAGAGGTAATGCAATAAAACCATCAGCTCACTCTGCTGCTGTACCTGAAAGGACTGCTTTGCTGCATGAAGCCTGCCTTGAACCCTCAGAGGCCAGTCAAAGAGTTAATGCAATAAAACCATCAGCGCACTCTGCTGCTGTACCTGGAAGGACTGCTTTGCTGCATGGAGCCTGCCTTGAACCCTCAGAGGCTAGACAAAGAGTTAATGCAATAAAACCACCAGTGCACTCTGCTGCTGTACCTGAAAGGACTGCTTTGCTGCATGGAGCATGCCTTGAACCCTCAGAGGCCAGTCAAAGAGTCAATGCAATAAAACCATCAGCACACTCTGCTGCTGTACCTGAAAGGACTGCTTTGCTGCATGAAGCCTGTCTTGAACCCTCAGAGGCCAGTCAAAGAGTTAATGCAATAAAACCATCAGCGCACTCTGCTGCTGTACCTGGAAGGACTGCTTTGCTGCATGGAGCATGCCTTGAACCCTCAGAGGCCAGTCAAAGAGTTAATGCAATAAAACCATCAGCGCACTCTGCTGCTGTACCTGGAAGGACTGCTTTGCTGCATGGAGCCTGCCTTGAACCCTCAGAGGCCAGTCAAAGAGTTAATGCATTAAAACCATCAACGCACTCTGCTGCTGTACCTGGAAGGACTGCTTTGCTGCATGGAGCCTGCCTTGAACCCTCAGAGGCCAGTCAAAGAGTTAATGCAATACAACCATCAGCTCACTCTGCTGCTGTACCTGGAAGGACTGCTTTGCTGCATGGAGCCTGCCTTGAACCCTCAGAGGCCAGTCAAAGAGGTAATGCAATAAAACCATCAGCTCACTCTGCTGCTGTACCTGAAAGGACTGCTTTGCTGCATGAAGCCTGCCTTGAACCCTCAGAGGCCAGTCAAAGAGTTAATGCAATAAAACCATCAGCGCACTCTGCTGCTGTACCTGGAAGGACTGCTTTGCTGCATGGAGCCTGCCTTGAACCCTCAGAGGCTAGACAAAGAGTTAATGCAATAAAACCACCAGTGCACTCTGCTGCTGTACCTGAAAGGACTGCTTTGCTGCATGGAGCATGCCTTGAACCCTCAGAGGCCAGTCAAAGAGTTAATGCAATAAAACCATCAGCACACTCTGCTGCTGTACCTGAAAGGACTGCTTTGCTGCATGAAGCCTGTCTTGAACCCTCAGTGGCCAGTCAAAGAGTTAATGCAATAAAACCATCAGCGCACTTTGCTGCTGTACCTGGAAGGACTGCTTTGCTGCATGGAGCCTGCCTTGAACCCTCAGAGGCCAGTCAAAGAGTTAATGCAATAAAACCATCAGCGCACTCTGCTGCTGTACCTGAAAGGACTGCTTTGCTGCATGAAGCCTGCCTTGAACCCTCAGAGGGCAGTCAAAGAGTTAATGCAATAAAACCATCAGCGCACTCTGCTGCTGTACCTGAAAGGACTGCTTTGCTGCATGAAGCCTGCCTTGAACCCTCAGAGGCCAGACAAAGAGTTAATGCAATAAAACCATCAGCACACTCTGCTGCTGTACCTGGAAGGACTGCTTTGCTGCATGAAGCCTGCCTTGAACCCTCAGAGGCCCGTCAAAGAGTTAATGCAATAAAACCATCAGCGCACTCTGCTGCTGTACCTGGAAGGACTGCTTTGCTGCATGGAGCCTGCCTTGAACCCTCGGAGGCTAGACAAAGGGTTAATGCAATAAAACCACCAGTGCACTCTGCTGCTGTACCTGAAAGGACTGCTTTGCTGCATGGAGCCTGCCTTGAACATTCAGAGGCCAGTCAAAGAGTTAATGCAATAAAACCATCAACGCACTCTGCTGCTGTACCTGAAAGGACTGCTTTGCTGCATGAAGCCTGCCTTGAACCCTCAGAGGCCCGTCAAAGAGTTAATGCAATAAAACCACCAGCGCACTCTGCTGCTGTACCTGGAAGGACTGCTTTGCTGCATGAAGCCTGCCTTGAACCCTCAGAGGCCAGTCAAAGAGTTAATGCAATAAAACCACCAGCGCACTCTGCTGCTGTACCTGGAAGGACTGCTTTGCTGCATGAAACCTGCCTTGAACCCTCAGAGGCCAGTCAAAGAGTTAATGCAATCAAACCATCAGTGCACTCTGCTGCTGTACCTGAAAGGACTGCTTTGCTGCATGAAGCCTGCCTTGAACCCTCAGAGGCCAGTCAAAGAGTTAATGCAATAAAACCATCAGCGCACTCTGCTGCTGTACCTGGAAGGACTGCTTTGCTGCATGGAGCCTGCCTTGAACCCTCAGAGGCTAGACAAAGAGTTAATGCAATAAAACCACCAGTGCACTCTGCTGCTGTACCTGAAAGGACTGCTTTGCTGCATGGAGCATGCCTTGAACCCTCAGAGGCCAGTCAAACAGTTAATGCAATAAAACCATCAGCACACTCTGCTGCTGTACCTGAAAGGACTGCTTTGCTGCATGAAGCCTGTCTTGAACCCTCAGAGGCCAGTCAAAGAGTTAATGCAATAAAACCATCAGCGCACTCTGCTGCTGTACCTGGAAGGACTGCTTTGCTGCATGGAGCCTGCCTTGAACCCTCAGAGGCCAGTCAAAGAGTTAATGCAATAAAACCATCAGCGCACTCTGCTGCTGTACCTGAAAGGACTGCTTTGCTGCATGAATCCTGCCTTGAACCCTCAGAGGCCAGTCAAAGAGTTAATGCAATAAAACCACCAGCGCACTCTGCTGCTGTACCTGAAAGGACTGCTTTGCTGCATGAAGCCTGCCTTGAACCCTCAGAAGCCAGTCAAAGAGTTAATGCAATAAAACCATCAGCACACTCTGCTGCTGTACCTGAAAGGACTGCTTTGCTGCACGGAGCCTGCCTTGAACCCACAGAGGCCAGTCAAAGAGTAAATGCAACAAAACCATCAGCACACTCTGCTGCTGTACCTGAAAGGACTGCTTTGCTGCATGAAGCCTGCCTTGAACCCTCAGAGGCCAGTCAAAGAGTTAATGCAATAAAACCATCAGCGCACTCTGCTGCTGTACCTGAAAGGACTGCTTTGCTGCATGAAGCCTGCCTTGAACCCTCAGAAGCCAGTCAAAGAGTTAATGCAATAAAACCATCAGCGCACTCTGCTGCTGTACCTGAAAGGACTGCTTTGCTGCATGAAACCTGCCTTAAACCCTCAGAGGCCCGTCAAAGAGTTAATGCAATAAAACCATCAGCGCACTCTGCTGCTGTACCTGGAAGGACTGCTTCGCTGCATGAAGCCTGCCTTGAACCCACAGAGGCCAGTCAAAGAGTTAATGCAATAAAACCATCAGCGCACTCTGCTGCTGTACCTGGAAGGACTGCTTTGCTGCATGAAGCCTGCCTTGAACCCTCAGAGGACAGTCAAAGAGTTAATGCAATAAAACCATCAGCGCACTCTGCTGCTGTACCTGGAAGGACTGCGTGGCTGCATGAAGCCTGCCTTGAACCCTCAGAGGCCAGTCAAAGAGTTAATGCAATAAAACCATCTGCGCACTCTGCTGCTGTACCTGGAAGGACTGCTTTGCTGCATGAAGCCTGCCTTGAACCCTCAGAGGCCAGTCAAAGAGTAAATGCAATAAAACCACCAGTGCACTCTGCTGCTGGACCTGGAAGGACTGCTTTGCTGCATGGAGCATGCCTTGAACCCTCAGAGGCCAGTCAAAGAGTTAATGCAATAAAACAACCAGCGCACTCTGCTGCTGTACCTGGAAGGACTGCTTTGCTGCACGGAGCCTGCTTTGAACCCTCAGGGGACAGTCAAAGAGTTAATGCAATAAAACCACCAGCGCACTCTGCTGCTGTACCTGAAAGGACTGCTTTGCTGCATGAAGCCTGCCTTGAACCCTCAGAGGCCAGTCAAAGAGTTAATGCAATAAAACCATCAGCGCACTCTGTTGCTGTACTTGAAAGGACTGCTTTGCTGCATGAAGCCTGCCTTGAACCCTTAGAGGCCCGTCAAAGAGTTAATGCAATAAAACCATCCGCGCGCTCTGCTGCTGTACCTGGAAGGACCGCTTTGCTGCGCGGAGCCTGCCTTGAACCCTCAGAGGCCAGTCAAAGAGTTAATGCAATAAAACCATCAGCGCGCTCTGCTGCTGTACCTGGAAGGACTGCTTTGCTGCATGTAGCCTGCCTTGAACCCTCAGAGGCCCGTCAAAGAGTTAATGCAATAAAACCATCAGCGCACTCTGCTGCTGTACGTGGAAGGACTGCTTTGCTACGCGGAGCATGCCTTGAACCCTCAGAGGCCAGTCAAAGAGTTAATGCAATAAACCCACCAGTGCACTCTGCTGCTGTACCTGAAAGGACTGCTTTACTGCATGGAGCCTGCCTTGAACCCTCAGAGGCCAGTCAAAGAGTTAATGCAATAAAACCATCAGCGCACTCTGCTGCTGTACCTGGAAGGACTGCTTTGCTGCATGGAGCCTGCCTTGAACCCTCAGAGGCCAGTCAAAGAGTTAATGCAATAAAACCATCAGCACACTCTACTGCTGTACCTGAAAGGACTGCTTTGCTGCATGAAGCCTGCCTTGAACCCTCAGAGGCCAGTCAAAGAGTTAATGCAATAAAACCATCAGCGCACTCTGCTGCTGTACCTGAAAGGACTGCTTTGCTGCATGAAGCCTGCCTTGAACCCTGAGGCCCGTCAAAGAGTTAATGCAATAAAACCATCAGTGCACTCTGCTGCTGTACCTGAAAGGACTGCTTTGCTGCATGAAGCCTGCCTTGAACCATCAGAGGCCAGTCATAGAGTTAATGCAATAAAACCATCAGTGCACTCTGCTGCTGTACCTGAAAGGACTGCTTTGCTGCATGAAGCCCGCCTTGAACCCTCAGAGGCCAGTCAAAGAGTTAATGCAATAAACCCATCAGCGCACTCTGCTGCTGTACCTGAAAGGACTGCTTTGCTGCATGAAGCCTGCCTTGAACCCTCAGAGGCCCGTCAAAGAGTTAATGCAATAAAACCATCAGCGCACTCTGCTGCTGTACCTGGAAGGACTGCTTTGCTGCATGTAGCCTGCCTTGAACCCTCAGAGGCCCGTCAAAGAGTTAATGCAATAAAACCATCAGCGCACTCTGCTGCTGTACCTGGAAGGACCGCTTTGCTGCGTGGAGCCTGCCTTGAACCCTCAGAGGCCAGTCAAAGAGTTAATGCAATAAAACCATCAGCGCGCTCTGCTGCTGTACCTGGAAGGACTGCTTTGCTGCATGTAGCCTGCCTTGAACCCTCAGAGGCCCGTCAAAGAGTTAATGCAATAAAACCATCAGCGCACTCTGCTGCTGTACCTGGAAGGACTGCTTTGCTGCGCGGAGCATGCCTTGAACCCTCAGAGGCCAGTCAAAGAGTTAATGCAATAAACCCACCAGTGCACTCTGCTGCTGTACCTGAAAGGACTGCTTTGCTGCATGGAGCCTGCCTTGAACCCTCAGAGGCCAGTCAAAGAGTTAATGCAATAAAACCATCAGCGCACTCTGCTGCTGTACCTGGAAGGACGGCTTTGCTGCATGGAGCCTGCCTTGAACCCTCAGAGGCCAGTCAAAGAGTTAATGCAATAAAACCATCAGCGCACTCTGCTGCTGTACCTGAAAGGACTGCTTTGCTGCATGAAGCCTGCCTTGAACCCTGAGGCCCGTCAAAGAGTTAATGCAATAAAACCATCAGTGCACTCTGCTGCTGTACCTGAAAGGACTGCTTTGCTGCATGAAGCCTGCCTTGAACCCTCCGAGGCCAGTCAAAGAGTTAATGCAATAAAAACACCAGTGCACTCTGCTGCTGTACCTGAAAGGACTGCTTTGCTGCATGAAGCCCGCCTTGAACCCTCAGAGGCCAGTCAAAGAGTTAATGCAATAAACCCATCAGCGCACTCTGCTGCTGTACCTGAAAGGACTGCTTTGCTGCATGGAGCATGCCTTGAACCCTCAGAGGCCAGTCAAAGAGTTAATGCAATAAAACCACCAATGCACTCTGCTGCTGTACCTGAAAGGACTGCTTTGCTTCATGGAGCCTGCCTTGAAACCTCAGAGGCCAGTCAAAGAGTTAATGCAATAAAACCATCAGCGCGCTCTGCTGCTGTACTTGGAAGGACTGCTTTGCTGCATGGAGCCTGCCTTAAACCCTCAGAGGCCAGTCAAAGAGTTAATGCAATAAAACCATCAGCGCACTCTGCTGCTGTACCTGGAAGGACTGCTTTGCTGCATGGAGCCTGCCTTGAACCCTCAGAGGCCAGTCAAAGAGTTAATGCAATAAAACCATCAACACACTCTGCTGCTGTACCTGGAAGGACTGCTTTGCTGCATGGAGCCTGCCTTGAACCCTCAGAGGCCAGTCAAAGAGTTAATGCAATACAACCATCAGCTCACTCTGCTGCTGTACCTGGAAGGACTGCTTTGCTGCATGGAGCCTGCCTTGAACCCTCAGAGGCCAGTCAAAGAGGTAATGCAATAAAACCATCAGCTCACTCTGCTGCTGTACCTGAAAGGACTGCTTTGCTGCATGAAGCCTGCCTTGAACCCTCAGAGGCCAGTCAAAGAGTTAATGCAATAAAACCATCAGCGCACTCTGCTGCTGTACCTGGAAGGACTGCTTTGCTGCATGGAGCCTGCCTTGAACCCTCAGAGGCTAGACAAAGAGTTAATGCAATAAAACCACCAGTGCACTCTGCTGCTGTACCTGAAAGGACTGCTTTGCTGCATGGAGCATGCCTTGAACCCTCAGAGGCCAGTCAAAGAGTTAATGCAATAAAACCATCAGCACACTCTGCTGCTGTACCTGAAAGGACTGCTTTGCTGCATGAAGCCTGTCTTGAACCCTCAGAGGCCAGTCAAAGAGTTAATGCAATAAAACCATCAGCGCACTCTGCTGCTGTACCTGGAAGGACTGCTTTGCTGCATGGAGCATGCCTTGAACCCTCAGAGGCCCGTCAAAGAGTTAATGCAATAAAACCATCAGCGCACTCTGCTGCTGTACCTGGAAGGACTGCTTTGCTGCGCGGAGCATGCCTTGAACCCTCAGAGGCCAGTCAAAGAGTTAATGCAATAAACCCACCAGTGCACTCTGCTGCTGTACCTGAAAGGACTGCTTTGCTGCATGGAGCCTGCCTTGAACCCTCAGAGGCCAGTCAAAGAGTTAATGCAATAAAACCATCAGCGCACTCTGCTGCTGTACCTGGAAGGACGGCTTTGCTGCATGGAGCCTGCCTTGAACCCTCAGAGGCCAGTCAAAGAGTTAATGCAATAAAACCATCAGCGCACTCTGCTGCTGTACCTGAAAGGACTGCTTTGCTGCATGAAGCCTGCCTTGAACCCTGAGGCCCGTCAAAGAGTTAATGCAATAAAACCATCAGTGCACTCTGCTGCTGTACCTGAAAGGACTGCTTTGCTGCATGAAGCCTGCCTTGAACCCTCCGAGGCCAGTCAAAGAGTTAATGCAATAAAAACACCAGTGCACTCTGCTGCTGTACCTGAAAGGACTGCTTTGCTGCATGAAGCCCGCCTTGAACCCTCAGAGGCCAGTCAAAGAGTTAATGCAATAAACCCATCAGCGCACTCTGCTGCTGTACCTGAAAGGACTGCTTTGCTGCATGGAGCATGCCTTGAACCCTCAGAGGCCAGTCAAAGAGTTAATGCAATAAAACCACCAATGCACTCTGCTGCTGTACCTGAAAGGACTGCTTTGCTTCATGGAGCCTGCCTTGAAACCTCAGAGGCCAGTCAAAGAGTTAATGCAATAAAACCATCAGCGCGCTCTGCTGCTGTACTTGGAAGGACTGCTTTGCTGCATGGAGCCTGCCTTGAACCCTCAGAGGCCAGTCAAAGAGTTAATGCAATAAAACCATCAGCGCACTCTGCTGCTGTACCTGGAAGGACTGCTTTGCTGCATGGAGCCTGCCTTGAACCCTCAGAGGCCAGTCAAAGAGTTAATGCAATAAAACCATCAACACACTCTGCTGCTGTACCTGGAAGGACTGCTTTGCTGCATGGAGCCTGCCTTGAACCCTCAGAGGCCAGTCAAAGAGTTAATGCAATACAACCATCAGCTCACTCTGCTGCTGTACCTGGAAGGACTGCTTTGCTGCATGGAGCCTGCCTTGAACCCTCAGAGGCCAGTCAAAGAGGTAATGCAATAAAACCATCAGCTCACTCTGCTGCTGTACCTGAAAGGACTGCTTTGCTGCATGAAGCCTGCCTTGAACCCTCAGAGGCCAGTCAAAGAGTTAATGCAATAAAACCATCAGCGAACTCTGCTGCTGTACCTGGAAGGACTGCTTTGCTGCATGGAGCCTGCCTTGAACCCTCAGAGGCTAGACAAAGAGTTAATGCAATAAAACCACCAGTGCACTCTGCTGCTGTACCTGAAAGGACTGCTTTGCTGCATGGAGCATGCCTTGAACCCTCAGAGGCCAGTCAAAGAGTTAATGCAATAAAACCATCAGCACACTCTGCTGCTGTACCTGAAAGGACTGCTTTGCTGCATGAAGCCTGTCTTGAACCCTCAGAGGCCAGTCAAAGAGTTAATGCAATAAAACCATCAGCGCACTCTGCTGCTGTACCTGGAAGGACTGCTTTGCTGCATGGAGCATGCCTTGAACCCTCAGAGGCCAGTCAAAGAGTTAATGCAATAAAACCATCAGCGCACTCTGCTGCTGTACCTGGAAGGACTGCTTTGCTGCATGGAGCCTGCCTTGAACCCTCAGAGGCCAGTCAAAGAGTTAATGCATTAAAACCATCAACGCACTCTGCTGCTGTACCTGGAAGGACTGCTTTGCTGCATGGAGCCTGCCTTGAACCCTCAGAGGCCAGTCAAAGAGTTAATGCAATACAACCATCAGCTCACTCTGCTGCTGTACCTGGAAGGACTGCTTTGCTGCATGGAGCCTGCCTTGAACCCTCAGAGGCCAGTCAAAGAGGTAATGCAATAAAACCATCAGCTCACTCTGCTGCTGTACCTGAAAGGACTGCTTTGCTGCATGAAGCCTGCCTTGAACCCTCAGAGGCCAGTCAAAGAGTTAATGCAATAAAACCATCAGCGCACTCTGCTGCTGTACCTGGAAGGACTGCTTTGCTGCATGGAGCCTGCCTTGAACCCTCAGAGGCCAGTCAAAGAGTTAATGCAATAAAACCATCAACACACTCTGCTGCTGTACCTGGAAGGACTGCTTTGCTGCATGGAGCCTGCCTTGAACCCTCAGAGGCCAGTCAAAGAGTTAATGCAATACAACCATCAGCTCACTCTGCTGCTGTACCTGGAAGGACTGCTTTGCTGCATGGAGCCTGCCTTGAACCCTCAGAGGCCAGTCAAAGAGGTAATGCAATAAAACCATCAGCTCACTCTGCTGCTGTACCTGAAAGGACTGCTTTGCTGCATGAAGCCTGCCTTGAACCCTCAGAGGCCAGTCAAAGAGTTAATGCAATAAAACCATCAGCGCACTCTGCTGCTGTACCTGGAAGGACTGCTTTGCTGCATGGAGCCTGCCTTGAACCCTCAGAGGCTAGACAAAGAGTTAATGCAATAAAACCACCAGTGCACTCTGCTGCTGTACCTGAAAGGACTGCTTTGCTGCATGGAGCATGCCTTGAACCCTCAGAGGCCAGTCAAAGAGTCAATGCAATAAAACCATCAGCACACTCTGCTGCTGTACCTGAAAGGACTGCTTTGCTGCATGAAGCCTGTCTTGAACCCTCAGAGGCCAGTCAAAGAGTTAATGCAATAAAACCATCAGCGCACTCTGCTGCTGTACCTGGAAGGACTGCTTTGCTGCATGGAGCATGCCTTGAACCCTCAGAGGCCAGTCAAAGAGTTAATGCAATAAAACCATCAGCGCACTCTGCTGCTGTACCTGGAAGGACTGCTTTGCTGCATGGAGCCTGCCTTGAACCCTCAGAGGCCAGTCAAAGAGTTAATGCATTAAAACCATCAACGCACTCTGCTGCTGTACCTGGAAGGACTGCTTTGCTGCATGGAGCCTGCCTTGAACCCTCAGAGGCCAGTCAAAGAGTTAATGCAATACAACCATCAGCTCACTCTGCTGCTGTACCTGGAAGGACTGCTTTGCTGCATGGAGCCTGCCTTGAACCCTCAGAGGCCAGTCAAAGAGGTAATGCAATAAAACCATCAGCTCACTCTGCTGCTGTACCTGAAAGGACTGCTTTGCTGCATGAAGCCTGCCTTGAACCCTCAGAGGCCAGTCAAAGAGTTAATGCAATAAAACCATCAGCGCACTCTGCTGCTGTACCTGGAAGGACTGCTTTGCTGCATGGAGCCTGCCTTGAACCCTCAGAGGCTAGACAAAGAGTTAATGCAATAAAACCACCAGTGCACTCTGCTGCTGTACCTGAAAGGACTGCTTTGCTGCATGGAGCATGCCTTGAACCCTCAGAGGCCAGTCAAAGAGTTAATGCAATAAAACCATCAGCACACTCTGCTGCTGTACCTGAAAGGACTGCTTTGCTGCATGAAGCCTGTCTTGAACCCTCAGTGGCCAGTCAAAGAGTTAATGCAATAAAACCATCAGCGCACTTTGCTGCTGTACCTGGAAGGACTGCTTTGCTGCATGGAGCCTGCCTTGAACCCTCAGAGGCCAGTCAAAGAGTTAATGCAATAAAACCATCAGCGCACTCTGCTGCTGTACCTGAAAGGACTGCTTTGCTGCATGAAGCCTGCCTTGAACCCTCAGAGGGCAGTCAAAGAGTTAATGCAATAAAACCATCAGCGCACTCTGCTGCTGTACCTGAAAGGACTGCTTTGCTGCATGAAGCCTGCCTTGAACCCTCAGAGGCCAGACAAAGAGTTAATGCAATAAAACCATCAGCACACTCTGCTGCTGTACCTGGAAGGACTGCTTTGCTGCATGAAGCCTGCCTTGAACCCTCAGAGGCCCGTCAAAGAGTTAATGCAATAAAACCATCAGCGCACTCTGCTGCTGTACCTGGAAGGACTGCTTTGCTGCATGGAGCCTGCCTTGAACCCTCGGAGGCTAGACAAAGGGTTAATGCAATAAAACCACCAGTGCACTCTGCTGCTGTACCTGAAAGGACTGCTTTGCTGCATGGAGCCTGCCTTGAACATTCAGAGGCCAGTCAAAGAGTTAATGCAATAAAACCATCAACGCACTCTGCTGCTGTACCTGAAAGGACTGCTTTGCTGCATGAAGCCTGCCTTGAACCCTCAGAGGCCCGTCAAAGAGTTAATGCAATAAAACCACCAGCGCACTCTGCTGCTGTACCTGGAAGGACTGCTTTGCTGCATGAAGCCTGCCTTGAACCCTCAGAGGCCAGTCAAAGAGTTAATGCAATAAAACCACCAGCGCACTCTGCTGCTGTACCTGGAAGGACTGCTTTGCTGCATGAAACCTGCCTTGAACCCTCAGAGGCCAGTCAAAGAGTTAATGCAATCAAACCATCAGTGCACTCTGCTGCTGTACCTGAAAGGACTGCTTTGCTGCATGAAGCCTGCCTTGAACCCTCAGAGGCCAGTCAAAGAGTTAATGCAATAAAACCATCAGCGCACTCTGCTGCTGTACCTGGAAGGACTGCTTTGCTGCATGGAGCCTGCCTTGAACCCTCAGAGGCTAGACAAAGAGTTAATGCAATAAAACCACCAGTGCACTCTGCTGCTGTACCTGAAAGGACTGCTTTGCTGCATGGAGCATGCCTTGAACCCTCAGAGGCCAGTCAAACAGTTAATGCAATAAAACCATCAGCACACTCTGCTGCTGTACCTGAAAGGACTGCTTTGCTGCATGAAGCCTGTCTTGAACCCTCAGAGGCCAGTCAAAGAGTTAATGCAATAAAACCATCAGCGCACTCTGCTGCTGTACCTGGAAGGACTGCTTTGCTGCATGGAGCCTGCCTTGAACCCTCAGAGGCCAGTCAAAGAGTTAATGCAATAAAACCATCAGCGCACTCTGCTGCTGTACCTGAAAGGACTGCTTTGCTGCATGAAGCCTGCCTTGAACCCTCAGAGGGCAGTCAAAGAGTTAATGCAATAAAACCATCAGCGCACTCTGCTGCTGTACCTGAAAGGACTGCTTTGCTGCATGAAGCCTGCCTTGAACCCTCAGAGGCCAGACAAAGAGTTAATGCAATAAAACCATCAGCACACTCTGCTGCTGTACCTGGAAGGACTGCTTTGCTGCATGAAGCCTGCCTTGAACCCTCAGAGGCCCGTCAAAGAGTTAATGCAATAAAACCATCAGCGCACTCTGCTGCTGTACCTGGAAGGACTGCTTTGCTGCATGGAGCCTGCCTTGAACCCTCAGAGGCTAGACAAAGGGTTAATGCAATAAAACCACCAGTGCACTCTGCTGCTGTACCTGAAAGGACTGCTTTGCTGCATGGAGCCTGCCTTGAACATTCAGAGGCCAGTCAAAGAGTTAATGCAATAAAACCATCAACGCACTCTGCTGCTGTACCTGAAAGGACTGCTTTGCTGCATGAAGCCTGCCTTGAACCCTCAGAGGCCCGTCAAAGAGTTAATGCAATAAAACCACCAGCGCACTCTGCTGCTGTACCTGGAAGGACTGCTTTGCTGCATGAAGCCTGCCTTGAACCCTCAGAGGCCAGTCAAAGAGTTAATGCAATAAAACCACCAGCGCACTCTGCTGCTGTACCTGGAAGGACTGCTTTGCTGCATGAAACCTGCCTTGAACCCTCAGAGGCCAGTCAAAGAGTTAATGCAATCAAACCATCAGTGCACTCTGCTGCTGTACCTTAAAGGACTGCTTTGCTGCATGAAGCCTGCCTTGAACCCTCAGAGGCCAGTCAAAGAGTTAATGCAATAAAACCATCAGTGCACTCTGCTGCTGGACCTGGAAGGACTGCTTTGCTGCATGAAGCCTGCCTTGTACCCTCAAAGGCCCGTCAAAGAGTTAATGCAATAAAACCATCAGAGCACTCTGCTGCTGTACCTGGAAGGACTGCTTTGTTGCATGAAGCCTGCCTTGAACCCTCAGAGGCCCGTCAAAGAGTTAATGCAATAAAACCATCAGCGCGCTCTGCTGCTGTACCTGGAAGGACTGCTTTGCTGCATGAAGCCTGCCTTGAACCCTCAGAGGCCCGTCAAAGAGTTAATGCAATAAAACCATCAGCGCACTCTGCTGCTGTACCCGGAAGGACTGCTTTGTTGCATGAAGTCTGCCTTGAACCCTCAGAGGCCAGTCAAAGAGTTAATGCAATAAAACCATCAGCGCACTCTGCTGCTGTACCCGGAAGGACTGCTTTGTTGCATGAAGCCTGCCTTGAACCCTCAGAGGCCAGTCAAAGAGTTAATGCAATAAAACCATCAGCTTACTCTGCTGCTGGACCTGGAAGGACTGCTTTGCAGCATGGAGCCTGCCTTGAACCCTCAGAGGCCAGACAAAGAGTTAATGCAATAAAACCATCAGCGCACTCTGCTGCTGTACCTGAAAGGACTGCTTTGCTGCATGGAGCCTGCCTTGAACCCTCAGAGGCCAGACAAAGAGTTAATGCAATAAAACCATCAGCGCACTCTGCTGCTGTACCTGAAAGGACTGCTTTGCTGCATGAAGCCTGCCTTGAACGCTCCGAGGGCCGTCATAGAGTTAATGCAATAAAACCATCAGTGCACTCTGCTGCTGTACCTGGAAGGACTGCTTTGCTGCATGAAGCCTGCCTTGAAACCTCAGAGGACAGTCAAAGAGTTAATGCAATAAAACCATCAGCGCACTCTGCTGCTGTACCTGGAAGGACTGCTTTGCTGCATGAAGCCTGCCTTGAACCCTCAGAGGCCAGTCAAAGAGTTAATGCAATAGAACCATCAACACACTCTGCTGCTGTACCTGAAAGGACTGCTTTGCTGCATGAAGCCTGCCTTGAACCCTCAGAGGCCTGTCAAAGAGTTAATGCAATAAAACCATCAACACACTCTGCTGCTGTACCTGAAAGGACTGCTTTGCTGCATGAAGCCTGCCTTGAACCCTAAGAGGGCAGTCAAAGAGTTAATGCAATAAAACCATCAGCGCACTCTGCTGCTGTACCTGAAAGGACTGCTTTGCTGCATGAAGCCTACCTTGAACCCTCAGAGGCCAGACAAAGAGTTAATGCAATAAAACCATCAGCACACTCTGCTGCTGTACCTGGAAGGACTGCTTTGCTACATGAAGCCTGCCTTGAACCCTCAGAGGCCCGTCAAAGAGTTAATGCAATAAAACCATCAGCGCACTCTGCTGCTGTACCTGGAAGGACTGCTTTGCTGCATGGAGCCTGCCTTGAACCCTCATAGGCTAGACAAAGGGTTAATGCAATAAAACCACCAGTGCACTCTGCTGCTGTACCTGAAAGGACTGCTTTGCTGCATGGAGCCTGCCTTGAACATTCAGAGGCCAGTCAAAGAGTTAATGCAATAAAACCATCAACGCACTCTGCTGCTGTACCTGAAAGGACTGCTTTGCTGCATGGAGCCTGCCTTGAACCCTCAGAGGCCAGTCAAAGAGTTAATGCAATAAAACCATCAGCGCACTCTGCTGCTGTACCTGAAAGGACTGCTTTGCTGCATGAAGCCTGCCTTGAACCCTCAGAGGGCAGTCAAAGAGTTAATGCAATAAAACCATCAGCGCACTCTGCTGCTGTACCTGAAAGGACTGCTTTGCTGCATGAAGCCTGCCTTGAACCCTCAGAGGCCAGACAAAGACTTAATGCAATAAAACCATCAGCACACTCTGCTGCTGTACCTGGAAGGACTGCTTTGCTGCATGAAGCCTGCCTTAAACCCTCAGAGGCCCGTCAAAGAGTTAATGCAATAAAACCATCAGCGCACTCTGCTGCTGTACCTGGAAGGACTGCTTTGCTGCATGGAGCCTGCCTTGAACCCTCAGAGGCTAGACAAAGGGTTAATGCAATAAAACCACCAGTGCACTCTGCTGCTGTACCTGGAAGGACTGCTTTGCTGCATGAAGCCTGCCTTGAACCCTCAGAGGCCAGTCAAAGAGTTAATGCAATAAAACCACCAGCGCACTCTGCTGCTGTACCTGGAAGGACTGCTTTGCTGCATGAAACCTGCCTTGAACCCTCAGAGGCCAGTCAAAGAGTTAATGCAATCAAACCATCAGTGCACTCTGCTGCTGTACCTGAAAGGACTGCTTTGCTGCATGAAGCCTGCCTTGAACCCTCAGAGGCCAGTCAAAGAGTTAATGCAATAAAACCATCAGTGCACTCTGCTGCTGGACCTGGAAGGACTGCTTTGCTGCATGAAGCCTGCCTTGTACCCTCAAAGGCCCGTCAAAGAGTTAATGCAATAAAACCATCAGAGCACTCTGCTGCTGTACCTGGAAGGACTGCTTTGTTGCATGAAGCCTGCCTTGAACCCTCAGAGGCCCGTCAAAGAGTTAATGCAATAAAACCATCAGCGCGCTCTGCTGCTGTACCTGGAAGGACTGCTTTGCTGCATGAAGCCTGCCTTGAACCCTCAGAGGCCCGTCAAAGAGTTAATGCAATAAAACCATCAGCGCACTCTGCTGCTGTACCCGGAAGGACTGCTTTGTTGCATGAAGTCTGCCTTGAACCCTCAGAGGCCAGTCAAAGAGTTTTTTTTTTTTTTATTTTTTTTTATTTTTTTTTCAAAAACCTTTATTGTGCAGAAAGAAAAGAACAAATACGGGCCCACAACCGTCAGGCCGGCCACGATACATTAAGGCACAAGTGCAGGCAATACAACTCCTCAGCGGTAGCGGATGATAGAACAACAAGCATCAGATATTACGTCCAATAGAAACTTGGCGCCGAGGAGAAGGAGCATTTCAAGGTTCGGTTTTAAGGTTTTTCTTTTATCGTTTTTGAACCAAGTGAAAGCAATGAAGAATAAGACATAAAAAGAGCTGAGTCCATATAACAGCATCACGACATTGGCAGGCGGCTGCAAAACTGATAGCAACAATGGAAATCAAGTCCTCAAACAATATGGCGGTACAAAGTAAAAACAACCAAAACATCAGCCATCATTCGCACACCATACACAGCGCCGCCCCTCCCATCAACCCCTATCACGGACCCAGAAAAGAACAGGTTAAGAAAGCGCAGAAAAACAGAAAAATAAGGCCCATAGAAACTAAACAATGTAAAAGAAATCCCACCCCCCACCCAACAGCAATGCGGAGGCTACGGCCTACCCCCCCCCCAGCAGAGTGTCTGTCGCCCATTAAAGAACCCGAAATTCAGACGAAGAAAGAAGAAAAAGGAAAAAGGAAGAAAAAGGAAAGAAAGACCCCTCACACTTGAGATATAGGGAGTAAGAAGGGATAGACTAATCCCCTTACCCCCAGAAAAGAAAAGAAAGGCGGGGAGGAGCCCACCCAATGTCAGAGCTCCCGGACTTCCCAGCTGCATATAACCTCTACGCCACGGACAACAGTAGATTCGGAGGATCGAGAACCCAAGGAGCGTCAGAATCAGGCAGACCTAGAAGTCCGGGTCAGCGCAAATCAACATATCAAAATACGGTGCTGTCCGGGTCCTCACTAGTTAAGCAAACAGGACCAATAAGGGAAACACCCACAGTCTGGCCAGAACCACCAAATCCCACCAGACATGGCCATCGCGGAGAAGAGGGCCAATTGCACATGCTCCCGGGCTTCCCAACCGCAAATAAACTGTCCATCCCAAATACCATAGTACAGCACGAAACACAGGAGAGAAGGGGGAAAGTCAGCGTATAGAACAGCAGCACAAAATGAAGAAGCGCCCCCTCTCGAGTACCACTCGTCAGTCAAGCATCTGCCCATCGAGAAAAATACCCCCCTAGCCCCGGATAGCCCGAAAACGGATCCCAGAACATGGCCTCCCCGGAGGGCCCGCCCCCATTTAAACGAAAAGACAAAATGGCCGTACACAACAGAAAGAAGATACCCAGAAGCAAAATGGATTGTATAAGCCACAAACAGCGCCAGCAATCAAAAGAAGCCGACCCGGAGGAGGGCCCTAATAACAGAATCTCGGCCTCCGCTGTCAACACCAGACCTAAAACACACAAGTTCCTTCCATAATCCGGCCACCCGAACTCACACAGGCCCGCACAGCTCCCACACCGTGTGACGGTAAATTCAAAAGACATACAGTCAAGAGAGAATCTAAACATCCGTATCTAGAGTCACAGATCAATACAATAATCACAACCCCCACAACCAGAATAAAAACCAGGAGATAGCAATGTTATAGCAAATCGGGAAAAAGAAATGCATCCTGAGCAGCCAGCCAATCAAAATAGGTCAGTCCGGATCTCCGTCGTCTGTCCGAGCAAAGTCACGAGAAAGAACATCAGCCCTGGCCCGACCGGCGAATTCCAACCGGGGCCGGCCATCGCTGCGAGCACCCTCCAGGTAGAACAAAGGAGCAAGATGGCCGCTCCAAACAAGGAAGAAACCCAGGAGGCGTGGAGGAGCGTACCCGGTCACCATCAGTTCTGAGGTTCCGTGACGATTTTACTCATGTTTGTAACATTGTCGGAAATACATAATTTTGGTATCAGTGAACCGCAAATGATCCATTTAGTATATCCTGGTGTTTTCGCTATGCTACGAGCAAGAGCACTCCAGTTACAAACACATTTCTGTTCTACCCGTGGCATCCATCTTAGAACACGGAAGCCATTTTGTATTCCTTGCCCTCACATAGTCAATGGACACGCAATGATCTCTTTTTCATTAAAGGACACGTAGGCTTTAACCGGCAATTCACCTTGCTAGTGACACGTGCACCTTAGGCCAGCAACGCTGTAGCAGCATGACTCGGCAAGAACTGCCTCCCCAGCCTGAGGCCAGTCCTGCTATACTGGTTCTTGTGTTCGTTGGCCTGATCATGATTAGGCGGCCGAAGCTGGTAACCGTGCCCATTTACGACCCACAAACATTTCTTATCCTGTCTTTCTATCTTCTACACCTGGCTCTGCTCCTTTCCTTCTGGGCCTTTATTAGGGGGAGGTAACGAAATTTACGATGAGGCGGTCCGGGTCTTGAATGAAGAATTGACATGGGATTATGATGGACTAGTGGGAACCCCTCATTCGTAATGTTTTGACATCAGATACTGTTGACGATTCCTGTGCAACGCCAAATATTTATTGTTTAAGACACGAATGTTTAGAACTGTGGTAACATGTAAAGAATTTGCCTGAAGCCCAATATTTAGTATATAAGGAGCAATCCTCTTTGTACAAATTGAACAGGCTCCTAGATACTGCCCATGTGTAGTTTCTGTGACTTCTGTGTCCCTGCAGTAATAAACCTTTGGTCTTTGACGCCACCATCGAGAAGCCCGTGTTTCTGTTTGTTTGTGTACCAAGACAGGTTGAACTCCGGGGTCTTCGGGTGTTGTCCCTGACACCTCTGGACGGAACAAAAAAAGTCCAGAACTCCATTTGGCGCCCAACTCGGGGCGACGTCATTCGGTACCGGTCCAAAAGCCTGAAGAGTTCGAGGAGCTTCGTGTGAAGATTTCAGAGGGAGGCGCCCCACTTCATCGATCCCGGCATATCGCAAAAGTGGCCCCGACGTCCTCTTCCACGAGGGTTCCCGTTCAGACGGCTGCAGTGCTCCGTTGCCTTGACCGTCGCCCTGTCTTGGACCCGAGGTGCAGTCCTCAGTACGGCGAAACGTGACGGGTTTCTCCTTGGTGACGTCTTCAGTGCCTCAGTTAAGTATTCAGTGGTTGCTAGTTAAATATTTTGTGAGGATTGCTCCTGTTTGGATAATCCTTTTAGTTCTCAGTTCAGTTCAGTTCTGTAAGGTTATCACTGGTTATTCTGGTTACGATAATCATTCTGTTCAGTTCAGGTATCGATACATTTGTCAGTTCTGGTAGGCCTAAGTTCGTGGTTCGAGTGCGCATCTTTTCTGTTTGTGTCTTGTTTGTCTTGTGTTCCGGATTATAAAATGGTAAGTCGGAAAAATTGTATGTTGTCTTGTTTTAGTTGCAACAGTGATTCCCGGTTGGAGGACTCGTGTTTGGTTCCTCCGATTGGAACTCCCCTTTATGATCTATATTGCAAATTTGGTGTGGGCCCTATCTCTTATAATGAGGTATGGATCCGCTACACAGAGAAAGACGGTGTCCTTAGTTGGCCACTACATGGTAGTTTCGAACCTGAAGTTCTCGATAATCTAGAAAGAAGGTTGTTTAAGAAGAAAGCCCGGCCGGCAATGTTTGATTCTTTCCGTTATTGGTGAAAAGAATCTAAACAGAGAGAAATTAAAAAGTTGAAAAAAGAACAGAAAGAGCAAGAGTTGACTTTAGAACAGTCTGCTAGGCAGCTGCAACTCAACGAGTCTGAGAAAGCGATGGAGGTGGCCGATAGAGAGCGTAATTCAGCGATAGACAAGTGCTATCCTGCTTTGCCATCGAGTACGGCTAAGACAGTAGAGGACCCTGAAAAGGATCCCCTGTTGTCTTACTTGTTACGATCACCTCCACCATATGCACAGGGTGCTACGGCTCCACCTATACCGAATGTTCAATTACCGGTTGCTGGACAACCTGGTGTCCCTGTTCCCGCTCCCCTGAATCTAGTTCCTGTACCTCCTGTGGTAAAGATTAATGTTCCTTCGACAACCCCTCTTCTAGGGTTGCCGGCTTCTTTTCCTATGCCTGTGTCACTCACACCTGCCACTTCACAAGCTATTTTGCCTGCTACTCCTACTGTTCCTGATCTATCTATTCCAACTACTACTCTATTCACTGCCTCTGCAAGTATTATGACTCCGCTTTCTGTTCGACGAAGAATCACTGATTCTGTCTCCAATATTCTATCTCCCTTCTATAAAACTCTGATTAAGACTCCTACCTCTGACTCTGTGCAGAGACGTAGTCAGCTTCCCAGTACTGAAGAAAGAGGAATACTAGATTCCACTGCCCTTAGATGGGTTTCGAAAGTTGGAAGATATAATGTACAAAATGTATTAGATACATTTATGCAATGGAACGAACCGACACAACGATATGTGTTCGATGAAATGTGTTTCCTTCTACGTGAGGAATTGGAAGAGGATGACCCTGAATCAAATTTAGGAGAATTAATTAATGTTCAGAAAGAGTTTGCTACAGGTATGATAGTTGGTCAAAATATAAAAGAAGCGATGGAACTAATTTTAAGTTATAGATCCGACTCATCCCTTCTTTCACCGAGAGAGTTAGAGAAACGTAGTACGAAACGAAATCGTCAATATCCAATGAGAGAGGTTCCACCAATTTGGCGCGAAGCTGTGCAAGCTAATGCACCGCTTGGTATTGCAGCCGCTCCGGCCCAATTCCAGAGAGTCTGGATACATATTCCATGGAAACGAGCTGAAGTGTTAGCAGTAAAACAGGCCTTGCCAGATCCGCGTAAAAATCCTGCAGGGTACTACAAAGAGTTGGCTCAAACAGTTGACGCTTGTGTATTGAATCTTGCTGACATAGATCTGCTATTTGGTAACGTAGTACCGCAACCAATTTGGGCTAAAATTCGTAAAGAGAATCATCCAGTTGCCCTAGGTGGTGACTGGGCAGTTATAACTGCAGCGGATGGTCAACAAATAGGTGGTTCCAAACCTGAACCTTTAATTGCTAACTTGCCTGGTAGAATAATCGATTTAATGAAAACCTTAATGCCTGCATTACGCGTTAACTGGGATAAATTGTCCGCATGCAAACAAAAGAAAGACGAAAGCGTCTCCGACTTTTTCACAAGATTCGAAGAGACTTTCGTAGATCATAGTGGTCAGGATATGAGCACAGAAGGGGGCCAGAGATTATTTGTTGATAAATTTGTGCACAATCTGTTGCCAGAACTTAGTGGTAAATTAAAGAATTCTGAAAGTGCGTGGGCTGTCTCTACGACTGCGCAAATACTTGCGACTGCTCAGTACTACGAAAATAGGGATAAAGAAGAGAAGGAAAAATCAGATAAAAAGACGAAAGATTTAAAAACTAAAGTACTTTTACAGCAAGCTTATCCGCCTCGCATG
This sequence comes from Lissotriton helveticus, assembly GCF_964261635.1. Lineage (NCBI taxonomy): Eukaryota > Metazoa > Chordata > Amphibia > Caudata > Salamandridae > Lissotriton > Lissotriton helveticus. The sequence goes on along the minus strand of NC_136058.1, from coordinate 388,821,604 downwards.
AATCAAACTAATATGCAGCAAGGGACATATCAGAGAACGGATTATAATTTTCAAAGGCCACAATACCAATGGAATCAATGTGCTTATTGCAAAAAGGAAGGTCATTACAAAAGTGATTGTCCAGTTCGGGCGCAAAATAATGATGCGGCCGCTCAGAGAGGTCGTGGTAGTTCTATGCAAAACTCTAGAGGTCGAGGACGAGGTGCTATGCCCCCACAGACAAGTGATCGCCCCTCTAATTATTTCGACCAGCGTAATGGACAATCTGCCCAACAGAATAGGTCTCCACAGTATCATGTTGAAGACTATTATGAAGCTAGTGAGGAAGGTCAGCAAAGTGAATACTAGGACAGCCATGGACAAAGAGAGGGAGTAGTATCAGTACCAGTAGATCAGAGTGGGCCTTATGTCGCGGTAGCAACATCAGGTATAGTCGAACCGTTTCTGTTGGATACTGGTGCAGCAAAAAGTTCTATCATACATGCGAAACTCCCTGGCGCACCTTTGTCTGGCTCAACAAACGTTTCAGTAGGTTTTTCGGGCGCCCCTGTTCACAACCCTGTTTCTGGTCCTTTGTCTATTTCTGTTGGACCCCGTCAATTGAAAGCACCCCTGATTTTGACGACAGGTTGTAACGAAAATCTGCTTGGTTTAGACTTGTTAAAACGCCTGTACGCGACATTATACTGTTCTCCAGCAGGAGTACAGCTTACGTTGGGTAAAAGAATAATCTCTCCGATGTACTTGTCGATGGATGCGCTCCCACCAGAGCTGCGTTCACTCCCTGATACTCTTTGGGCGACTGGTCCTAATGATGTAGGCCTATTGGAAATTCCACCCTATGTAGTAACTTTAAAAGCAAATGTCAAACTTCCACGAATTCCACAATACAGAATCTCTAGTGAAGGTGAGCGTGCGCTCCTACTGATAGTACAAGACCTGATCAAGAAAGATGTTGTAGAAGAGACTAGAGGTAATGTCTGTAATAGTCCTGTACTGCCTATTTTGAAACGAACTGACCCTACAAAGCCTCCAGTATATAGGTTCGTAATTGATCTTAGAGAGGTTAATAAAATTGTGATCCCACAGTTTCCTGTGGTTCCAGACATTACTGCATTGTTAACGTTGATTCCTGCTACAGCAGCATGGTTTTCGGTTGTCGACTTGAAAAATGCCTTTTTCAGCATTCCGATAGCCGAGGAAAGCAGAGATATCTTCGGTTTCTCTCTAGGAGGACGAAGTTTTAGATTTAAACGCGCTCCACAAGGTTATTGTGAAAGCCCATCCATTTACAGTCAAGCATTAAAAAGCCAGTTAGATTCCTTCGTACTTCCTCGTGGTTCTGCTTTAGTACAGTATGTCGATGATCTTCTAGTGGCTGCCGATGACAAGGAAACTTGCAAAACAGCTACGATCTCTTTATTGCATCACTTGTCAGATTTGAATCACAAGGTGTCACCTTCAAAAATGCAATACTGCTGCCAAGAAGTGACCTACCTAGGTCATCTCTTGTCAAAGGAGGGAAGGAAGTTGACCCCAGAGAGAATAAAAGCAATTACACAGATGAACGTTCCTAGCACGCAGAGAGAAGTACGTGCCTTTTTGGGTATTACCTCATATTGTAGGCAATGGATCCCAAATTTTTCTCTTCTAGCAAAACCATTGGTAGCCTTGACTGGGAAAGGTGTCCCGAGTCCGGTACCATGGTCTGCTGAATGTCAACAGAGTTTTTCTGAGTTACGGAATGCACTGTGTTCAGCACCTGTATTGGGTACACCCGACTACAGTAAGCCATTCACGCTCTATGTCCACGAGAGAGAAGGTTGTGCATTGAGTGTTTTGACGCAGAGATTCGGTGATAAACAACGCCCTTGTGCGTATTTTTCATCAACATTAGATCCAGTAGCTAGAGCATTGCCTAGTTGCTTGAGAGCTACAGCCGCAGCTGCAGCTTCCATTCGACAATCTGCTGGTTTAGTAATGAACAACATGTTAGTAGTCATGGTTCCTCATGCTGTGGATACACTCATGAACCGAACCAAGACGCAACACCTTACCAGTGCTAGATTATCAGGTTATGAACTGACACTGTTAGCTAGTCATATTCAGATCAAAAGATGCAATGTATTGAATCCAGCAACATTGTTGCCGACTAGCGAAGAGTCGAGTGATTCCGAACCACACGACTGTTGTTTCAGAACTGAGGAAGAAACAAAAGGACGAATCGACCTAAAAGACACTCCGTTGTCAGAACCAGATGGCACGTTGTATGTTGACGGGTCTTGCTTCAAATTGGAGAATGGTGATGTGACTGCTGCTTATGCAGTAACGACTTTGAGTACGATTGTGGAGACTGCAAGAGTGAGTCAGAATTCTGCCCAGGCTGCAGAATTGATCGCGCTAACAAGAGCGTGCGTTTTAGCTAAGGGAAAGAGAGTGAATGTGTTCACAGATAGTCAATACGCGTTCGGCGTGGCCCATAGTTTTGGCCGTTTGTGGAAAGAGAGAGGTTTCATTACGTCCCATGGGACTAAGATTCAACATGGTCAGCTAGTTAATGACTTGTTGGAATCTCTAACCTTACCGACTGAAGTTGCGATTGTGAAATGCAGTGCTCATAAAGCAATCACGGATAATATTGGTCGTGGGAATGCTTTTGCTGATGAGACTGCAAAACAGACAGCCAGAAATATGACGAGTAGAATGTATGTTGCAACGTCTGCAAGATGGATTTCTGAGTCTGGAATGTGTGAAGACACAGTGGAAAGCGTGAAAGAAATTCAGAAAGAGGCGACTGAGGAGGAAAAACTTGCATGGAAAGAGAGCACGGGTAAATTGGACTCGAGTGGGTGTTGGATTGACTTGTCGGAACAACAGCGTTGGATGTTGCCTGATGCGTATGTGCTTGCAGTAGTAACGATGGCACATGGAACAGCGCACATCAGTTCAAAAGGGATTTGTAAGATGTTGGCTCCGGTCTGGAAGAATGACGGGATTAGTAGGTGTGCAGAGAGAGTGGTGAGGAATTGTATGGTATGCTTGATGCATAATCCTGGCAAGGGAATCCCCACACCTGCAGGTCACTTCGCTCCTCCTTCCTGCCCCTTTGAAGTGATCCAGCTAGACTTCATTCACATGGATCGTTGTAATAACCTGAAATACGTCCTAGTGGTAGTTTGTGCTTTCTCCAGATGGATCGAAGCATACCCACTGAAGGACAATACTGCCTTATCCACTGCCAAAATTCTTCTTAAAGAATACTTCCCCAGATACGGAATGCCACGGATTGTATGGTCAGACAACGGAAGTGAGTTCGTAGGGAAAGTTATGCAGAGTGTGTGTGCCGGCCTAGGGATTAGACAGAAATTTCATAGTGCGAATCATCCCCAGTCCGCGGGTTTAGTCGAGGGTTACAATGGCACCCTTAAACTGAAACTCGCTAAGATACAAGCATCCACGGGTTTGTCCTGGCCAGACGCATTGCCTTTGGCTTTGCTATCAACAAGAGCAACTGTACATTCTAGAGTAGGGCTTAGTCCCTACGAAATAGTTTTCGGTCGTCCTGCAAATGTTTGGGGGGTACCTAGACCGAAAGAATTTAAGCAGCTGGAATACCCAATGTTAATTGATTACCTTTTCGACTTGACTGCTAAATTGAGTCTTATTCACCAACAGGTTTTCGATGCATTGCCAAAGCCATCGGAGAGTCCAGGCCATCAGCTGAAACCGGGTGATCAGGTGGTCATCCGAAATTTTGCAAGAACGAAAAATCTTCAGCCCAGATTTATTGGCCCGTTCCAAGTCCTGCTAGCAACGAGAACTGCTATTCGTGTGGCCGGAAGAAGAAATTGGATCCATACGACTCATGCTAAACGTGTGCCTCTGCCACTTCCTTACGACAACTGGGTAAAGAAAGGAATCGGTGCCTCTGAAACGGAACAAATCCCCAGGTTCATACCTTTCAGTGATGCAGAACTGATCACGGATTCACCAAATTCTGACTCTCCTCCTGAAACTGCTCTTTTGAACCCTGAACATTTGTCATCTGTACCAAAAGAACATTTGTCATCTGCGAACGTGAACATTGCAACGTCAGCTGAAAATACATTGTTTCCAGATCAGACAGCTCCTGCAAAACTGAGATACAACTTACGTTCTCGCAATATGGACAAATAAAGCAGGAAACTGCCTATTTTCAGATTTGAATTTGCTATACATTGCCTCCAGCCAGGAAGTTTGCTAATACTATGTGTTGTTTCTTTTTGTTTTAAAATTGCCTTGCCGTCTGGGTAGCCGTAGGGTCGTGGCTGTGTGCCTAGTTGAATCTGCAGGGGTCCGACACAAGGTCGATCTTTCTGTTAGTTCTGGGAACTCCCAGGGCTGATAGAGGCATTTTCATCTACGTACACATCATCAGTGGTCGCGAACGGTCGTAGAAGATGGAGCTTCCTGAGCTACAACGAGAAAATGTAATTTATGTTCGCAGAAATAGACTGAACAGAATACTACACAGCAAATGCTTTCTAATGCAATGTGCAGTTACATTTTTAATTGTTTTAATAACGTTGGTGGGTGGAATCGTCTTTGGTGTACATTTGATTTTTATGCCAGTAACTACAGTACCTTCCCTTGATCCTGCTACTTCTACGGTTTCTTCTATGCATTCTTTTCACTCATTTCCTGAACACGAACAAGCTCGACGCTCAGAATTTATTAACAATACATTTGTACAGCTCTTGCATCAACACCAACTGATAGTTAATACTACAGACTGCTGGGTGTGTGGTTTGATACCTCACACTATGGATAAAGGCATTCCCTATCTAGTCTTGCCTTTTAGCTATAATGGATCATTTCAGGCCTTGCAGACCATTTTTTCATATGCCCTTGAGACCTATCCTCCACGTCCACCACGGTCCACTAAATACAACTCAGCCAACAAAGCTTTAGTCCAGGGAATTATTGATATGATTAAAGACGTCAATAATACTCCATCTTATCCTAGAGATGAATTACTGGTGTATTTGAGTTGGAACTCTACAGAGTATCGCCTTAGTTTGGGAGAAAGCAAGCGTAAAAGCTCCACTTCAGTTTGGGTCGTGCCTCACCGAGGTCAGGTCTGTTTGCAAGGAAATGGGAGAAATCCGAGAGCTCAGCTAGGGAGCAGTGAGTGCGTTGAGACTTACGTATTTCCGTCTGACTCCTCCCCTGCCTTTCTGACTGCTAGGGGTACCTACTTCATTTGTCAGGACAGAGCATATACATGGCTGCCTGCTGACTTTTCAGGTTCATGTTATATTGCTCGATTGTTACCTCCGACATACACTGCTTCTTCAGATTATCACAAAACCAGAGTAGCAAGAGGTGTCTTCAGCAAGGAAGATACCGCTGGTCAAGAAGCTGGAGACTTCTTCAAAGGTTTCCTTCCGTTTTGGGGGCCTATGGCTAATAGTAGAAGTATACGTCAACTAACACGAGTAGTTGAATCTACTATTACAGAAACTGCTGGTGCCCTTAGTAACTTAACAGCTGAGCTTCAAGCGGATCGTCTCATGACGTTGCAGAACCGTATGGTTCTAGACGTAATACTTGCAGATCGAGGTGGGGTATGCAGAATGATCCAATCGAGCTGCTGTGTCTTTATTCCAAATAATGCTCCAACAGTCTATGAAGCAATCTCTAAGCTACATAAGATTTCTGACTCTATACACGTAGATAAGGGAAACTGGTCCTTCATGGAGTGGTTTTGGACTCTGGTATCAGAGTGGGGATGGAAGGTTCTGATGGTCATTGGTGTCATCCTAGTATTTCTGTTCTCGTGCTGTCTTATTATCCAATGTGGTCCCGCTCTGTGTAGCCTCTGTGCTGCAACCTGTTTCAGAAAACCACCTACATTAGGAGAAAAGACACGAGACAGGATGATGATACAACAACATGTCACTGACCTAATGAGCATAGAATTAGACTCTGACTCTGATATAGACTAAGTAATTGCCTATGTAAGGGCAAAAGGAGGGTCTGAGGTTCCGTGACGATTTTACTCATGTTTGTAACATTGTCGGAAATACATAATTTTGGTATCAGTGAACCGCAAATGATCCATTTAGTATATCCTGGTGTTTTCGCTATGCTACGAGCAAGAGCACTCCAGTTACAAACACATTTCTGTTCTACCCGTGGCATCCATCTTAGAACACGGAAGCCATTTTGTATTCCTTGCCCTCACATAGTCAATGGACACGCAATGATCTCTTTTTCATTAAAGGACACGTAGGCTGTAACCGGCAATTCACCTTGCTAGTGACACGTGCACCTTAGGCCAGCAACGCTGTAGCAGCATGACTCGGCAAGAACTGCCTCCCCAGCCTGAGGCCAGTCCTGCTATACTGGTTCTTGTGTTCGTTGGCCTGATCATGATTAGGCGGCCGAAGCTGGTAACCGTGCCCATTTACGACCCACAAACATTTCTTATCCTGTCTTTCTATCTTCTACACCTGGCTCTGCTCCTTTCCTTCTGGGCCTTTATTAGGGGGAGGTAACGAAATTTACGATGAGGCGGTCCGGGTCTTGAATGAAGAATTGACATGGGATTATGATGGACTAGTGGGAACCCCTCATTCGTAATGTTTTGACATCAGATACTGTTGACGATTCCTGTGCAACGCCAAATATTTATTGTTTAAGACACGAATGTTTAGAACTGTGGTAACATGTAAAGAATTTGCCTGAAGCCCAATATTTAGTATATAAGGAGCAATCCTCTTTGTACAAATTGAACAGGCTCCTAGATACTGCCCATGTGTCGTTTCTGTGACTTCTGTGTCCCTGCAGTAATAAACCTTTGGTCTTTGACGCCACCATCGAGAAGCCCGTGTTTCTGTTTGTTTGTGTACCAAGACAGGTTGAACTCCGGGGTCTTCGGGTGTTGTCCCTGACACCTCTGGACGGAACAAAAAAAGTCCAGAACTCCAGTTCCAGCATCCACGTAGTTAGGCACCCTCTCCGCCATCGGACAGCACAGTCCCCACCGCTGTATAAAGACGGCTCCAAAGACAAAGACCCCAGGGGGAACCAGGCACCGGGAGGCCGATGAATATAGCCAGTGTAGGGAAGGAGTTACAGTTACCGATATGGGGGGCAACATTGTAGCCAATGCCTCACCAAGGAGAGAACCAGCAACATTACCGTCCGGGACACTGCACATCTCCGCCCGCACGTATTGCGTTCGTGTATCAATTCCAGACAGTGTCAGAGGTGGCAGGGGGTCAGCCTGTCCCGGCCGCGTTACACAAGGGGAAGCACCCTCAAGTTTCGCCGCCAGCACCTGAATGTTACGCCAGCATGTAGTCTCCAAATCCGCCAAGGCGAGCAGGCTATCCCTATAAGTCAGGGTGTCCAGAATCAGCAGCCGGTCCTCAGCGAGCGGCGATGCCCCGGGGTCCGTCTCCAGCCCAGTAGCAGACCGGGCTGCGCGCGACAAAGATGGCGGGGCAGCCGTCGTTTCGTAATGAAAGGTAGGCGCCATTGCCGCCACTCAGGCAATCCGCAAGAACGAGAGGGAGGATGGGGGCGATCTCACTGTCCGGGGAGGCAGGCGTGAAACCTCCGACGATCAAGCAGCCCACAGCGAGGAGTTGTACAGCTTGAAAATCACCATGCCCTCATAGCCAATATGAGTGCCTTGCAGCCGAGAATCGCCCCAGGATGAAGGACGGCCAGGCGTGAAGCAGCAGAGCGGGGGGAAGTGCCGCGCAGGAGCTCCAGTCATATAGAGACCCACCTCTGCCAAAGTGAGGCACTCTGCAGCAGAAGAGAAATAAAAAGACAGCGCCGAGACCACACCAGACCCGTGGGCAACGGCACCTCCCCCGCTCGTCTCACCAGCTCGGTATCATGGCGTCCGGCGTTAGTGTTCAGCACAGCTACCCGGGCAGCCTCGGAGATCGACGAAAGCAGTAAATCCTGCACCAATTCAGACCGCAGAGGTCTCAATGGAAAGCGGACGGCTTCTGCATCTCCATTTCAGCAGTTAACCACGGTGGGAGCCAGGAGTAAAGTCAGGATATTCCGCTCAAGGCAGGCGGCTTACGGAGCCGGGAGCTCAGACGTCCGTCCCGTTCGCCATCTTGGCTCCTCCCCAGTCAAAGAGTTAATGCAATAAAACCATCAGCGCACTCTGCTGCTGTACCCGGAAGGACTGCTTTGTTGCATGAAGCCTGCCTTGAACCCTCAGAGGCCAGTCAAAGAGTTAATGCAATAAAACCATCAGCTCACTCTGCTGCTGGACCTGGAAGGACTGCTTTGCTGCATGGAGCCTGCCTTGAACCCTCAGAGGCCAGACAAAGAGTTAATGCAATAAAACCATCAGCGCACTCTGCTGCTGTACCTGAAAGGACTGCTTTGCTGCATGGAGCCTGCCTTGAACCCTCAGAGGCCAGACAAAGAGTTAATGCAATAAAACCATCAGCGCACTCTGCTGCTGTACCTGAAAGGACTGCTTTGCTGCATGAAGCCTGCCTTGAACGCTCCGAGGGCCGTCATAGAGTTAATGCAATAAAACCATCAGTGCACTCTGCTGCTGTACCTGGAAGGACTGCTTTGCTGCATGAAGCCTGCCTTGAACCCTCAGAGGCCCGTCAAAGAGTTAATGCAATAAATCCATCAGCGCACTCTGCTGCTGTACCTGAAAGGACTGCTTTGCTGCATGAAGCCTGCCTTGAACCCTCAGAGGACAGTCAAAGAGTTAATGCAATAAAACCATCAGCGCACTCTGCTGCTGTACCTGGAAGGACTGCTTTGCTGCATGAAGCCTGCCTTGAACCCTCAGAGGCCAGTCAAAGAGTTAATGCAATAGAACCATCAACACACTCTGCTGCTGTACCTGGAAGGACTGCTTTGCTGCATGAAGCCTGCCTTGAACCCTCAGAGGCCTGTCAAAGAGTTAATGCAATAAAACCATCAACACACTCTGCTGCTGTACCTGAAAGGACTGCTTTGCTGCATGAAGCCTGCATTGAACCCTCAGAGGCCAGTCAAAGAGTTAATGCAATAAAACCATCAACACACTCTGCTGCTGTACCTGAAAGGACTGCTTTGCTGCATGAAGCCTGCCTTGAACCCTCAGAGGGCAGTCAAAGAGTTAATGCAATAAAACCATCAGCGCACTCTGCTGCTGTACCTGAAAGGACTGCTTTGCTGCATGAAGCCTGCCTTGAACCCTCAGAGGCCAGACAAAGAGTTAATGCAATAAAACCATCAGCACACTCTGCTGCTGTACCTGGAAGGACTGCTTTGCTACATGAAGCCTGCCTTGAACCCTCAGAGGCCCGTCAAAGAGTTAATGCAATAAAACCATCAGCGCACTCTGCTGCTGTACCTGGAAGGACTGCTTTGCTGCATGGAGCCTGCCTTGAACCCTCATAGGCTAGACAAAGGGTTAATGCAATAAAACCACCAGTGCACTCTGCTGCTGTACCTGAAAGGACTGCTTTGCTGCATGGAGCCTGCCTTGAACATTCAGAGGCCAGTCAAAGAGTTAATGCAATAAAACCATCAACGCACTCTGCTGCTGTACCTGAAAGGACTGCTTTGCTGCATGGAGCCTGCCTTGAACCCTCAGAGGCCCACCTCATTTATAATTGCATTACTACGCATTGCACTTCAGAGAAACTATTTTGTACACAAGGGGGTATATTTTCAACAATGTGGTGGGACCAGTATGGGAGCAATTTTTGCTCCCAATCTGGCGAATATCTATATGGATCATGTGGAAAGATCGTTTGCCATCAATGATCAAAATCCTTACCGTACCAACATTAAATGTTGGTATCGGTATATCGATGATATTTTTCTGGTGTGGAATGGAACCAGGGAGGATTTTGATGCTTTTCTTGTTTATTTGAACACCATACAACACCATCTTAAGTTCACATCCACAATTTCCAAGGACACTATTGCTTTCCTTGACCTCAACATCTTTAGTGAAAGGGAAAAATTGATTACTTCGCTACATAGGAAAGAGACAGAAAGGAACACTCTGCTTTCTTACCAGAGCCATCATCCGAGGGCCCTTAGAGATGGCCTTCCCTTCGGGCAATTTTTGCGCATTCGTCGCAACTGTGCCCGGAGGGAAGACTATATGAGAGAAGCAAATACCCTGAAAGTAAAATTATTGAACAGAGGATATCCCAACAAATTGATTAAAAGATCACTGAAACGTGCGTGGTATTGTCCACGGGAGGAGCTCTTGGAAACACGCCCCAAAAAAAACACACAAAAGATTGTCTGTGTGACTACCTTTGGTACTCATACAAACAAGATACGTAGCTTGATAATGAAACATTGGCATATTATACAAAACATTGATTCCTCAATTGAAGTACCACTCTTTGCATTTAAGAGAGCAAAGAACTTAAAAGATCATTTGGTGCATTCCTCTAATGAAAATTTAAGAGAAGCAAGGGGTACATTGGAGTCTGTCTGGAACCTACCACCGGTGATTGGTCACCATCCGTGTGGAAAATGTGTAGCCTGCCCCTTTACTTTTAAGACAACTCTGTTTCAACATGGCAATGTTACACACACATTGCAGACATTCTCAAATTGTAACACACGGAGTGTTGTTTACTGCATTTGGTGCCCTTGTGGTCTGCCCTACATTGGGCAGACACAACAACATATAAAAGCCAGAATAGGCCAACATAGAAGTCGGATTAGAAAACTCATTCTGACTGCACCTCTTGTAACACATTACAAAGAATTCAATCATAACGCTGACCAAATCAAATGGCAAGTGATAGATAGCATATCAGTACCAGAGAGGGGTGGCGATATTTCAAACATTTTACAACGCAGAGAATGCCATTGGATAGATAGAATTGACTCAATCAACCATGGCTTGAACTCAGCAGATGAATGGAGAGGGTATGTTTCAAACATCACACACTAGTCTGCCTTATACTGATATGCTGCTTGAAAAGATTGTGTTACACTACTATACCTTTTACAAGGAATGATGTTGCTCCGCTTGATTAATGTTCATTTTAATGTACATGTGGGATGTAATTACGCTTTCACATGGATGTAATATTTATAAATGTATGTTTATAACTGTGATATGATACAAAAATGACACATCCAAGTGTGTAGTCCCTTGCAGTGACTAATTTGCCTTTTAGTCGCATATTGCCTTGATAGTTCATAATAATGAGCTATCATCCACTCAAGCGCTTTCCAAACATCAATTTTGACTAGTAAATGCTGATTGTTATTCTGTGCATAAACTAGTCCGATTTTGCTATACTAACGAATTCTTTTACAAAATGTAAAAATCGTTGGAAATAATGGCACTCAAATATATATTTCAGAACCTGCTCTGAATATTGCGTCATGAAATAAGAAAGAGACAAGAAACTTTTTTTAAAAAAAACCCAGAGTCGGTCCTCCACAAACTAGGAGGTAGCGTTTGATTTATTCTCCTGACCGCGCTCGAGTTTTCTGAACTCGCGCCGCCAGGTCTTACATCAAACGTCAAAACGAGAGCGGGAGGAGCCGTGTAACACGGAAGCGGGAAGCTGTTAGACGCGACTGGGCTCTACAGAAACAAGGTACGTTTCGGTACTCCTCGCACAATTCCTTTGGCATTGCGAGATACAAACATTCTGCGCAGTATATGCAATAAGTCCCACCCTCTACCCCCGTTTTTGTATTAACATAGGTATTACCCTTGATAAAATTGAAAACGAACCTGATGCATAATCTGACACAGGGAATTGGATATCATTGAAATATCTCGTATATGGCACACCCATTGCAGGTAATTACTTCTATAGTATGGGGTTAGATGGATCATTATTCTCAAACGCGATGTACTTATGGCATATATTATTTCAATAGGTGTTACCGACAACATCAAAAGTTCTAAACCCTATTACTGCGCGCTACATACTGCGCATTCCCGACCACTACAAGTGGTAAGTACCAAAATTATGTATGGTGCTTGCTTGCCTAAATTACTCATATGGCATTAATCTTTCACTAACTACTCCTTTACTCTCTTGTTTTTCAAAAAATCCGACAGTGCCCGGCTGGGTCACTTGTAAGTGTTTGAATCTTTTCCTTTCACCACGCATGGGTGATCATAGGAATAGAAACCAGGTATTTAGGTCCCCACTTCTTCTAAATTAATTAAATTAATAATACCATGGTCATACAATGACTCATAGCCCCTTTTGTATTTTAATTTTTAGATGTCCTATAATTTCCTGTCCTGACGAGACCCCAATCCCATAGGGTCGAAACGCCGTCGACGCCCACGTGAAAAAGAACCCTTAAAAGAGAGTGCCTATGATTGTGTAGACTCACTCATTATATTTATATTAATTCTTCTGGGTCTTTTTCCAAAATATATATATTCAGTTTGAAACCACTGTGCCTTTTGAGCCTTCATGTTTTATGTACTGTGAGTTTGGTTGTTGTTTTTACACACTTGGGACACACTGCACCCTTATGTACTGTTTATGTTTTTCCTATGAATCAATATGTATGAAAAATATATTTTTTCCTTTCAATAAGAGTCTATAAAATTTGAAAGTATACTACATAATTGTGAGTGCATTTCTTTCCACCATTTTCAATCCTCAGTTGTTATAATCATTGCCATTGAGCATAACAATTAAAAGTTATCAATTTAGATTACGCCACTGGAACCAATGTTCTTGATATAATTGAACCCTCAGAGGCCAGACAAAGAGTTAATGCAATAAAACCATCAGCGCACTCTGCTGCTGTACCTGAAAGGACTGCTTTGCTGCATGAAGCCTGCCTTGAACGCTCCGAGGGCCGTCATAGAGTTAATGCAATAAAACCATCAGTGCACTCTGCTGCTGTACCTGGAAGGACTGCTTTGCTGCATGAAGCCTGCCTTGAACCCTCAGAGGCCCGTCAAAGAGTTAATGCAATAAATCCATCAGCGCACTCTGCTGCTGTACCTGAAAGGACTGCTTTGCTGCATGAAGCCTGCCTTGAACCCTCAGAGGACAGTCAAAGAGTTAATGCAATAAAACCATCAGCGCACTCTGCTGCTGTACCTGGAAGGACTGCTTTGCTGCATGAAGCCTGCCTTGAACCCTCAGAGGCCAGTCAAAGAGTTAATGCAATAGAACCATCAACACACTCTGCTGCTGTACCTGAAAGGTCTGCATTGCTGCATGAAGCCTGCCTTGAACCCTCAGAGGCCTGTCAAAGAGTTAATGCAATAAAACCATCAACACACTCTGCTGCTGTACCTGAAAGGACTGTTTTGCTGCATGAAGCCTGCCTTGAACCCTCCGAGGGCAGTCAAAGAGTTAATGCAATAAAACCATCAGCGCACTCTGCTGCTGTACCTGAAAGGACTGCTTTGCTGCATGAAGCCTGCCTTGAACCCTCAGAGGCCAGACAAAGAGTTAATGCAATAAAACCATCAGCGCACTCTGCTGCTGTACCTGGAAGGACTGCTTTGCTGCATGAAGCCTGCCTTGAACCCTCAGAGGCCAGTCAAAGAGTTAATGCAATAGAACCATCAACACACTCTGCTGCTGTACCTGGAAGGACTGCTTTGCTGCATGAAGCCTGCCTTGAACCCTCAGAGGCCTGTCAAAGAGTTAATGCAATAAAACCATCAACACACTCTGCTGCTGTACCTGAAAGGACTGCTTTGCTGCATGAAGCCTGCATTGAACCCTCAGAGGCCAGTCAAAGAGTTAATGCAATAAAACCATCAACACACTCTGCTGCTGTACCTGAAAGGACTGCTTTGCTGCATGAAGCCTGCCTTGAACCCTCAGAGGGCAGTCAAAGAGTTAATGCAATAAAACCATCAGCGCACTCTGCTGCTGTACCTGAAAGGACTGCTTTGCTGCATGAAGCCTGCCTTGAACCCTCAGAGGCCAGACAAAGAGTTAATGCAATAAAACCATCAGCACACTCTGCTGCTGTACCTGGAAAGACTGCTTTGCTACATGAAGCCTGCCTTGAACCCTCAGAGGCCCGTCAAAGAGTTAATGCAATAAAACCATCAGCGCACTCTGCTGCTGTACCTGGAAGGACTGCTTTGCTGCATGGAGCCTGCCTTGAACCCTCATAGGCTAGACAAAGGGTTAATGCAATAAAACCACCAGTGCACTCTGCTGCTGTACCTGAAAGGACTGCTTTGCTGCATGGAGCCTGCCTTGAACATTCAGAGGCCAGTCAAAGAGTTAATGCAATAAAACCATCAACGCACTCTGCTGCTGTACCTGAAAGGACTGCTTTGCTGCATGGAGCCTGCCTTGAACCCTCAGAGGCCCACCTCATTTATAATTGCATTACTACGCATTGCACTTCAGAGAAACTATTTTGTACACAAGGGGGTATATTTTCAACAATGTGGTGGGACCAGTATGGGAGCAATTTTTGCTCCCAATCTGGCGAATATCTATATGGATCATGTGGAAAGATCGTTTGCCATCAATGATCAAAATCCTTACCGTACCAACATTAAATGTTGGTATCGGTATATCGATGATATTTTTCTGGTGTGGAATGGAACCAGGGAGGATTTTGATGCTTTTCTTGTTTATTTGAACACCATACAACACCATCTTAAGTTCACATCCACAATTTCCAAGGACACTATTGCTTTCCTTGACCTCAACATCTTTAGTGAAAGGGAAAAATTGATTACTTCGCTACATAGGAAAGAGACAGAAAGGAACACTCTGCTTTCTTACCAGAGCCATCATCCGAGGGCCCTTAGAGATGGCCTTCCCTTCGGGCAATTTTTGCGCATTCGTCGCAACTGTGCCCGGAGGGAAGACTATATGAGAGAAGCAAATACCCTGAAAGTAAAATTATTGAACAGAGGATATCCCAACAAATTGATTAAAAGATCACTGAAACGTGCGTGGTATTGTCCACGGGAGGAGCTCTTGGAAACACGCCCCAAAAAAAACACACAAAAGATTGTCTGTGTGACTACCTTTGGTACTCATACAAACAAGATACGTAGCTTGATAATGAAACATTGGCATATTATACAAAACATTGATTCCTCAATTGAAGTACCACTCTTTGCATTTAAGAGAGCAAAGAACTTAAAAGATCATTTGGTGCATTCCTCTAATGAAAATTTAAGAGAAGCAAGGGGTACATTGGAGTCTGTCTGGAACCTACCACCGGTGATTGGTCACCATCCGTGTGGAAAATGTGTAGCCTGCCCCTTTACTTTTAAGACAACTCTGTTTCAACATGGCAATGTTACACACACATTGCAGACATTCTCAAATTGTAACACACGGAGTGTTGTTTACTGCATTTGGTGCCCTTGTGGTCTGCCCTACATTGGGCAGACACAACAACATATAAAAGCCAGAATAGGCCAACATAGAAGTCGGATTAGAAAACTCATTCTGACTGCACCTCTTGTAACACATTACAAAGAATTCAATCATAACGCTGACCAAATCAAATGGCAAGTGATAGATAGCATATCAGTACCAGAGAGGGGTGGCGATATTTCAAACATTTTACAACGCAGAGAATGCCATTGGATAGATAGAATTGACTCAATCAACCATGGCTTGAACTCAGCAGATGAATGGAGAGGGTATGTTTCAAACATCACACACTAGTCTGCCTTATACTGATATGCTGCTTGTGTGGAAAATTAGTGCGTTTTGGTGAACATTATCTGCGCCATCTTGCCTCTTCCCCTGATGCCACACTTTTGTCGTGCGCGCCCGCCATTTTAAGATGTCCCGATCAGAACAAACCCTTTTGCATGCCGCTGGCCCCTGACATAGCCCTTTGCCTTCACCAAGCCTGCACGCTGACCACCCCCCTGCTTGCACCTGCCTTGAGTCATAAACCCCTCTTCGGCGCTGCTCTGCCCCCGGCCCTCATCCTGTTCCCAGCGCGACACCTCCCTGCTTTCCTTTCATGATCTCCGGCCCTTAGATGCAAACCCCCTTTTTCCCCGTGAGCCCGTTTTGTCCTCCCCGTTCCCAAGCCGACACCCAGCTCTGCCGATACCATCCTTGCCCCTCCCCGTGCAATAGAAAGCTTCCCCCATCAAAGAATCCCCGGGTTGATCAAAGCCCCCCCCCCACCCCATGAGATCCGATCAGACTCCCCACATTCCGTGAATCGGCGGATTATCCAGCTGCGCGATGCT
Organism: Lissotriton helveticus; assembly: GCF_964261635.1. NCBI lineage: Eukaryota > Metazoa > Chordata > Amphibia > Caudata > Salamandridae > Lissotriton > Lissotriton helveticus. The sequence goes on along the minus strand of NC_136058.1, from coordinate 388,805,412 downwards.
CATCACCTGTTGTGACTAGGGTGGGGACTTTAACTGTAAATGTGTGTGGGAACGGGCCCAAAGGGGAGTTCCGAGAATGTCTTTTCCGCACATCAAAGCTTTAAACATGTATGTGTAATCTGCAATAAAGTCATAAATGTGGATATAAGAGGCCAGGCCTCAGAAATACAGTTAGAGCACCTCAGAACGATACCTTCTGTCCGTTTCGTTGTGTTCTCCTCCGGAGAGAATAAAAAAAACCTTGTTTCCTGCTTTCCAGTCTCCAGCGCCTGCCTCTTCATTGATTTAAATAACTAGAGGGTCACAGAGGCAATACCGCCGGGCAAATATCGATTGTCCCCGACCCGATTGAAACTGTTTTTACAATTGGCGTCCCAAGCGTGGGGCCCATCAGCGACTCGTGGATCCAGTGGGAGAGGTCCCGACGACAGAGTGAACGACTGCAACGATCGGGAGAGCTCTTGCCCAATAGACCCTCGTCTGGCAGCCGATCATCCGAACTTCACTAGTTCCGAACAGACCTCTCTCGAGTGATCTACGGTCCTGACTGGGAACCATCAGGAGTGCCGTGAGAAATACGAGAAAAAGAGGACGATCGGGCGCTGGATTCGGAAGACAAGAAACTGTCCGCATGGTCCGGGTAAGGTCGTGTTGCCACGACAAGTTGCGAAAGAATTTGTTTTGATTGCTTGATTGTTCAAAAATACTAGTATTGCCTTGTTTATTTTTATTTAGAGATTCACTGTCTGCAAACGGAGAAGCAACAGGCTCTCTCTCCCTTTGCAAGCAGTGGAGGATAAGTAGGGTAGCAGCCGTGCTTGTTCTTTTTCTCCCCCACTCAATAATTGCTTGAAACTGAACTGTTGTTCACAAACTATTGTTTCCTGGAGATTCTCTGTCTGCAAGCAGGGAAGAGACCATCCTTTTTGCAGATAGTGAAAAGGGTAGGTAACGCAGATCTTTGCGGTCCTACTCATTCTCCCCATTGTTATTTTTTTGGTCTTTTGGTTTTTTTTTGGATCCATGAGGTATTCACTGCCTGCAAACAACGTAGAATAGAAATATTCTGTCTAGTCTTTGCACCTAGTGATAAGATAGGCAGTGCTGACTTTTTAGTCCCTCGTTACGAGCCGTCATGTCTGTCTTCTCCCCATTGATAAATAGCCTGTTTAGCCCGGACCGGGTGTTAGAGGTGGACCATATGGCTCCACTAGAAGGCACCCCTAATAAGGACATGTTCATAAACTATGGGTTAGTCACCATAGCTTATAATAAATTATGGCACAGGTATACCGAAGATAGCCAAGACAAACAGTGGCCACTGGCAGGATCCTTTGACCTTGATAAAATAGAAACGTTAGAAATAGCCCTTCGAAATAATAAGACGACGCCAATTATGCTCGACAGTCTCGGTATGTGGCGCAGAGAGGCTACGAGACGACAGAGAAAAGACGAGGACAAACCAAGTAGAGAAATATACCGACAGGACAACCCCAGGACACCGCTACCCACAACTTATCCCCCGACACTATACAAAGGACGACCAGATTTAGGGTCAGACCAATGCGCTTTTTGTAGGTATGTCGGACACTGGAAAGCCCAATGCCCGACTCTACTGAGCGTGAGTAAAGGCAAAGGGCCGACAAGAACGACAGACCGACAGTACGAGAAAAGGCGCGAGACAGAGAAGAGCCCGACTTACATAGACAGACCAGACAGAACCACCACGTTTGATTATGCCCGATGGCACAGATTTCGCCAGGAAAATCTCAGCGGCATGATCAAGTTCTCCTAGGTCGGGAAATGTCAAGACGGGAACCCAGCCTCGTTTAAAATTCACTGACGGAAAGAGATAATTATGACCAATAACTGTTTTTATATTTGTCTTGGGTCTTTGTATGTCGTACTTGTACTGTCCCCCGTCTGAGTTCGTGTGTATGTAATGTACAAATCTGCGTCACCCCTCTACACGTGTTTCCGTGTTACTCGACCCCTGTTAGCAGAAACTTAGCATAAAAGCAACCTGGAAAGAAAGAAATGATAAAACAAAATCCGTAGAACATTAATAAACTTGAACTTTTAATTTAACACAACAAACAAGGAATAATAACGATAAACTGTAGAAAATGAAAGTCAAACAGAACATTCGCCCCCCCCCCCATTCTGGAACCTTCCAAAGTAGGGCAGGGTTACGGCTACGCCCAACCAACGGCAACCCATATAAGGCGAGCCCCGCCGCCAACTCTTGGTCAGGAAATCTTAACGTATGGGGGAGCCGGAGGAGAGACAGGAGCCCGCAGCCTGGGCATTTGCAGGTAGTCCCGCCACGTGTCTCCTTGGCCGGCCGCAACGGGCCTGGAAAGACTAAGGTAGTCCCGCCACATGTCAAGAGGAGAGCGAGGCACCTCTTCCTTTTCTCTTCCGTCACAGCCGCAGCAGTCCTGGACGGCGGGATGTCCTGCACGTACCTCCACAACAATTTGTCCAAGTTGGGCTGGGAGGGAGAGGCGACGCGGACGAGCCTCTCCCACCTCCACCGGTAGGAGGTTTCCCAGCCCCCAGCCCGACGCCGAACACCCCCAGTCAGGCGATGGTGCCCATACTTCCACAGCACCGGACACACAATGGTGGCACCCCAGTATTTGCGCAGCACCGAACGTACAATGGTGGCACTTGGGGAACACCGGATGTGGAGAGGCCTTCATGCGGGGCGATGAAAAGGAGCGGCATGGAGTGCACCGGGAGAAGGAGACGATGTGAACGAGTCTCCCTCGCCCCCCAGGTGGGGGCATCACAGCTGCACCCCAGCTGAACGTCCCGCTCTCACAAAACAGGGACCTCTTCCTTTCACTCCGAAGGGTCTCTTCCATTCTTGCAAACTCGACGAGAGTGGCCCCTGTAGGGCCTCAAAATGGCGTCTGGATCCGCTGGAAGGCGGGCCCCGGCCATTAGAGTAACTTTGGCCAGCCATACAACTCGAACATTTGTCCCATGGAGCACGAGCCCCCATCTCCGACAGCATCTCCGCAGCCTTGAAGATCATACAAAGGTCCCCGGCGGAGCCTTCGGCCTTTGCAGGTTTCCGGTAAGGGACGGCTGCTTCGATCGCCAACGAAACAAACATGACATTGCCACACCTTCTGTTAGCGTGAATTCTAGAACTGCCGAAAAGGACTCTGGTCCAAACTGCCAGTAATGGAAACATTTCCCCCTGATGCTGCTTCCGGACTGTGCCGGCCCCGCCCAAAATGGCGCTGGTATCAATCGGAACTTACGAACACCTCGTGGTGTTCCTTCGCACTGATATAAACTTGATGTTCTGAGATTTTTGTGACCCTTTGTACACTTGGCTAGAAAAGACAAGGAGAGCTCACTCGACGAACAGTATATAAAAAAAATCCCGTTACAAATGTTGATTACGAATATACAATGTATTATATTTTTATAACTGATGTAAACCTCATTTACGATGCATACGTACGGTATGCATATAGGAAATCTGATTACAACTGTTATGATTATGTTTCTAAATTATGAAAATATATGCCCCCGAACCCCCAGCCAATTAATAGACGTTTTAGTCTCTTACAAATGAATGAGTAAAACTTTCCGATGTTTTTACTGTTGCAAACGACACCCCCCACTGTACGCACTTTAGCCATCGCCACGACCGACCAAATACGACCACACCCTCCTAATCCATATGCTGAAATGAATTTGCAAAATAAAGTCTTTGAAACTATGGACGGGTATTGCATGCTTTATTTTAAAACAATATGGGATGGGTAGGACAGTTCTTTTTCTGTGCACCCTACTCTGCTCTCTCTTTAAGGTTAAAGGAAGATGGTTGCCCAGCCCTGGAGGACGGATCGGATCGACAACACGACACTCCGTCTTAAAAGTACGCGACTGACTCATGAACTCTCGCGTAGAGGAAGACCGTGACTTCCAAGGATGGGTAAAACGAATGGTGTAAATGAGGGAATGTAAAGGAGGGTGAAATGAAATAATGTAAATATTGTAAAGTACAACGTTCCAAAGTAGCAGGGACCCAAGAACCGAAGAACTTTAGAACGCCACGGCGTCGAAAGAGGTTTAAGGATCCCGATAGTGAGATATATCCTTTGACTAGATACCTCGCACTAGGCACCTCTGGTTTCCTTTTTATGTTTCCCCGCACACGCCCTACATGAACACACTACCCCCCCTCGACTCCGAAAACCATATCCCCGGGGACCCTGCCCCAAGGAGGAAAGACGAGTAAAAGGTAAGTAAAAGACTTATGAATCCATGTATTTGAATGCGCGCGAATGCTGTCTCCCCCACCCCCCCCCCCCTTTTTCCTCCCTCTGCAGGTTACATCAGAGATTACGGCCAAGGCGTGGCGAAGATCTGAGACCTAGCCATGTCTAAATACACGAAACGGACTAGCGCCGCAGGGTGGTGTCTAAGCACGCCTGCAAACTACTCACGTATCGAACAAACCCGAAAAATTAGCACAACCTGATAAAAAGTGATCACCCTTAAACCAGACCGGACGAATGAACCCACGTTACGTATGATGCGAAACTGTGAGGGAATGTGTGTGTGTGTGACTGAGGCGTTGACCCAACTGGTCAAAGGACCGAGAATGCGAGAAAGTGCGACAAAATGGTACCTCCTTTTTTTCCTTTCCTTTTTCTCAAAGCACGTCCCCTCTACCCTGTCTAATGCTCAAACTGCATGATTACAAGATTCTAACGTGGACTCGTGAATACCCTTTACTGTGTAATGCACTAAATAGCCTTTCTTGAATGCACTGCCGCCCTCTCCGTTGCACGTGTACTATTTAGCCTGCCGTTGCACTCTTTCTCTCTCTCTCTCTCTCTCTCCTCTCTCTCTCTCTCTCTCTCTCTCTCTCTCTCTCTCTCTCTCTCTCTCTCTCTCTCTCTCTCTCTCTCTCTCTCTCTCTCTCTCTCTCTCTCTCTCTCTCTCTCTCTCTCTCTCTCTCTCTCTTTCTCACTCTCTCTCTCTATTTTTTGCACTACCACTCTTCCGAGTGGTTAGCCCCGAAATTGGCAGATTGCCACCCCTAGCACACCACCTAATTGGCTTCAAATACCGTCAGTATTTGCATAAACATTTGTCTTTAATACAATCACCCTGAGGCCGCGTCATTACCTCTCCTTTTCCGCTAGAACTCAATGAACCCAGGTTGGGCCGTAAGGGAAAGGACAGGTAAGACGACAGAGGTTCCCTAATCTGGCCCGAAATAAGGGAACTACATGTCAACGGCTCCTATAGTATAAAACAAGGACCTCAGAATACGCGACCCTCCCCTCCCCGAATCGTCGCAATACCCAAACCAGAAAAACGATCACCCCCGTTACCTCCCCTGTCTATGTCCCTGGCTGTTTCCCATAAAACCCCTGTCCTTCCTAGTTAAGTAACCGGGCTGAAAAAGGTTACGTAGGACCCAGAATGATGTTTTACAAGGTTAACAGACTAGACCAAGGTAAAGAAATCGTCAAAATGAACCCCGCAGTAGTTGAAAAACAGGATGCACCGATAGAAAGGAAATGTTTAGCCATGTTCGTCTCTCAGCAAAATACCTGTGTAGTACCATGTTGACGACTCACTGTACCCTTTTTGTAAATGTGAAACTCTAGAGAACGGCATATCTTTGCCAGATTTGTCTCCCGAAGGTGGGTTACCATCAGATGAACTGTCATGCCTGTAATAAATGATTATGAAGGAAAGTCATAGTAAATCCAACAGGTCCGCCACCGGTCATTCATATGCCAGTTGTGAACGTTAAAAATAACGGACATTTTCATTCTTTGCCTGGAGCTGGGAGAGAAATAGACTTTTTTGATTATCTTCATCCGCAAATTTTCTAAAAGACTGTCTTTTCAAACTTGTTTAAGGGTACTGCCGTTGGAGGAGAGAAGGACCGGATGTGGGAGCACGAGGCCTGACTGCAGACTAAGGGACACCTGCGACATTAGCCAAGGCGAGACCACGACTGAAAAGAGCTGCAGGACGAGGCACTGTTTTCGACAGCATGAAAAGAAAGGGTCGACCTGATGCCCCTGCTCGACGTCCAGTGCCTGTCGACAAGTCCCCGCTCTCTGAATTCCGTCACACGCCCGCCTATTTGAAGTCTCTCGTTCCCCTAGTCGTTCCTAATTTGGCCCTGCTCCATCCCCCTTTTTCCTCTGACCTACCCTATGGACTGTTTTGAACGCTCTTCTTCCATCGGAACTTTCTGACAATCACCTCAAAGGACACAGGGCGAAAAGGACCTTTCCGACCAGAAACGCGAGGAAAGGGTCGTGCCCTGCAACGCAGAACTTAGAACAGAGCTGGACTTGTAGCTCCACCGCCGGTGCTCAACAGCGCCAACGAAAGACCACAAAGAACAATGAGAACTCGTAAACTTCGAACATTTGACATCCTCAATCACCGTTTTTTTTGCCTCATTTCTCTCCCAGCCGCCATTGTATTGATCCTGCTCCAAACCGAATCTGAAATATGTATTAACCTGCCAGTTCACGTTATGATATGTACTTGCTGCTCGCCGTTTTTGTATTTCATTCCTATGACTTTCCTGCTGAACAAATTTATCAAAGTTTATCAAATAGGTGCGCCTCCTAAAAACTAGAAACCTCAAAATGTATTATTTACAACTCTTTTTCTAGGGTTCCTACCGGTTTCTTTCTCACGCCCACCACAATAGACCCGAGTAGAAAATGAACCAGCAAGATGTCTTGAATATGTTAAAGGGAGGACTGTGGAAAATTAGTGCGTTTTGGTGAACATTATCTGCGCCATCTTGCCTCTTCCCCTGATGCCACACTTTTGTCGTGCGCGCCCGCCATTTTAAGATGTCCCGATCAGAACAAACCCTTTTGCATGCCGCTGGCCCCTGACATAGCCCTTTGCCTTCACCAAGCCTGCACGCTGACCACCCCCCTGCTTGCACCTGCCTTGAGTCATAAACCCCTCTTCGGCGCTGCTCTGCCCCCGGCCCTCATCCTGTTCCCAGCGCGACACCTCCCTGCTTTCCTTTCATGATCTCCGGCCCTTAGATGCAAACCCCCTTTTTCCCCGTGAGCCCGTTTTGTCCTCCCCGTTCCCAAGCCGACACCCAGCTCTGCCGATACCATCCTTGCCCCTCCCCGTGCAATAGAAAGCTTCCCCCATCAAAGAATCCCCGGGTTGATCAAAGCCCCCCCCCCACCCCATGAGATCCGATCAGACTCCCCACATTCCGTGAATCGGCGGATTATCCAGCTGCGCGATGCTCATCACCTGTTGTGACTAGGGTGGGGACTTTAACTGTAAATGTGTGTGGGAACGGGCCCAAAGGGGAGTTCCGAGAATGTCTTTTCCGCACATCAAAGCTTTAAACATGTATGTGTAATCTGCAATAAAGTCATAAATGTGGATATAAGAGGCCAGGCCTCAGAAATACAGTTAGAGCACCTCAGAACGATACCTTCTGTCCGTTTCGTTGTGTTCTCCTCCGGAGAGAATAAAAAAAACCTTGTTTCCTGCTTTCCAGTCTCCAGCGCCTGCCTCTTCATTGATTTAAATAACTAGAGGGTCACAGAGGCAATACCGCCGGGCAAATATCGATTGTCCCCGACCCGATTGAAACTGTTTTTACACTTGAAAAGATTGTGTTACACTACTATACCTTTTACAAGGAATGATGTTGCTCCGCTTGATTAATGTTCATTTTAATGTACATGTGGGATGTAATTACGCTTTCACATGGATGTAATATTTATAAATGTATGTTTATAACTGTGATATGATACAAAAATGACACATCCAAGTGTGTAGTCCCTTGCAGTGACTAATTTGCCTTTTAGTCGCATATTGCCTTGATAGTTCATAATAATGAGCTATCATCCACTCAAGCGCTTTCCAAACATCAATTTTGACTAGTAAATGCTGATTGTTATTCTGTGCATAAACTAGTCCGATTTTGCTATACTAACGAATTCTTTTACAAAATGTAAAAATCGTTGGAAATAATGGCACTCAAATATATATTTCAGAACCTGCTCTGAATATTGCGTCATGAAATAAGAAAGAGACAAGAAACTTTTTTTAAAAAAAACCCCGAGTCGGTCCTCCACAAACTAGGAGGTAGCGTTTGATTTATTCTCCTGACCGCGCTCGAGTTTTCTGAACTCGCGCCGCCAGGTCTTACATCAAACGTCAAAACGAGAGCGGGAGGAGCCGTGTAACACGGAAGCGGGAAGCTGTTAGACGCGACTGGGCTCTACAGAAACAAGGTACGTTTCGGTACTCCTCGCATAATTCCTTTGGCATTGCGAGATACAAACATTCTGCGCAGTATATGCAATAAGTCCCACCCTCTACCCCCGTTTTTGTATTAACATAGGTATTACCCTTGATAAAATTGAAAATGAACCTGATGCATAATCTGACACAGGGAATTGGATATCATTGAAATATCTCGTATATGGCACACCCATTGCAGGTAATTACTTCTATAGTATGGGGTTAGATGGATCATTATTCTCAAACGCGATGTACTTATGGCATATATTATTTCAATAGGTGTTACCGACAACATCAAAAGTTCTAAACCCTATTACTGCGCGCTACATACTGCGCATTCCCGACCACTACAAGTGGTAAGTACCAAAATTATGTATGGTGCTTGCTTGCCTAAATTACTCATATGGCATTAATCTTTCACTAACTACTCCTTTACTCTCTTGTTTTTCAAAAAATCCGACAGTGCCCGGCTGGGTCACTTGTAAGTGTTTGAATCTTTTCCTTTCACCACGCATGGGTGATCATAGGAATAGAAACCAGGTATTTAGGTCCCCACTTCTTCTAAATTAATTAAATTAATAATACCATGGTCATACAATGACTCATAGCCCCTTTTGTATTTTAATTTTTAGATGTCCTATAATTTCCTGTCCTGACGAGACCCCAATCCCATAGGGTCGAAACGCCGTCGACGCCCACGTGAAAAAGAACCCTTAAAAGAGAGTGCCTATGATTGTGTAGACTCACTCATTATATTTATATTAATTCTTCTGGGTCTTTTTCCAAAATATATATATTCAGTTTGAAACCACTGTGCCTTTTGAGCCTTCATGTTTTATGTACTGTGAGTTTGGTTGTTGTTTTTACACACTTGGGACACACTGCACCCTTATGTACTGTTTATGTTTTTCCTATGAATCAATATGTATGAAAAATATATTTTTTCCTTTCAATAAGAGTCTATAAAATTTGAAAGTATACTACATAATTGTGAGTGCATTTCTTTCCACCATTTTCAATCCTCAGTTGTTATAATCATTGCCATTGAGCATAACAATTAAAAGTTATCAATTTAGATTACGCCACTGGAACCAATGTTCTTGATATAATTGAACCCTCAGAGGCCAGACAAAGAGTTAATGCAATAAAACCATCAGCGCACTCTGCTGCTGTACCTGAAAGGACTGCTTTGCTGCATGAAGCCTGCCTTGAACGCTCCGAGGGCCGTCATAGAGTTAATGCAATAAAACCATCAGTGCACTCTGCTGCTGTACCTGGAAGGACTGCTTTGCTGCATGAAGCCTGCCTTGAACCCTCAGAGGCCCGTCAAAGAGTTAATGCAATAATCCATCAGCGCACTCTGCTGCTGTACCTGAAAGGACTGCTTTGCTGCATGAAGCCTGCCTTGAACCCTCAGAGGACAGTCAAAGAGTTAATGCAATAAAACCATCAGCGCACTCTGCTGCTGTACCTGGAAGGACTGCTTTGCTGCATGAAGCCTGCCTTGAACCCTCAGAGGCCAGTCAAAGAGTTAATGCAATAGAACCATCAACACACTCTGCTGCTGTACCTGAAAGGTCTGCATTGCTGCATGAAGCCTGCCTTGAACGCTCAGAGGCCTGTCAAAGAGTTAATGCAATAAAACCATCAACACACTCTGCTGCTGTACCTGAAAGGACTGTTTTGCTGCATGAAGCCTGCCTTGAACCCTCCGAGGGCAGTCAAAGAGTTAATGCAATAAAATCATCAGCGCACTCTGCTGCTGTACCTGAAAGGACTGCTTTGCTGCATGAAGCCTGCCTTGAACCCTCAGAGGCCAGACAAAGAGTTAATGCAATAAAACCATCAGCACACTCTGCTGCTGTACCTGGAAGGACTGCTTTGCTACATGAAGCCTGCCTTGAACCCTCAGAGGCCCGTCAAAGAGTTAATGCAATAAAACCATCAGCGCACTCTGCTGCTGTACCTGGAAGGACTGCTTTGCTGCATGGAGCCTGCCTTGAACCCTCATAGGCTAGACAAAGGGTTAATGCAATAAAACCACCAGTGCACTCTGCTGCTGTACCTGAAAGGACTGCTTTGCTGCATGGAGCCTGCCTTGAACATTCAGAGGCCAGTCAAAGAGTTAATGGAATAAAACCATCAACGCACTCTGCTGCTGTACCTGAAAGGACTGCTTTGCTGCATGAAGCCTGCCTAGAACCCTCAGAGGCCCGTCAAAGAGTTAATGCAATAAAACCACCAGCGCACTCTGCTGCTGTACCTGGAAGGACTGCTTTGCTGCATGAAGCCTGCCTTGAACCCTCAGAGGCCAGTCAAAGAGTTAATGCAATAAAACCACCAGCGCACTCTGCTGCTGTACCTGGAAGGACTGCTTTGCTGCATGAAACCTGCCTTGAACCCTCAGAGGCCAGTCAAAGAGTTAATGCAATCAAACCATCATTGCACTCTGCTGCTGTACCTGAAAGGACTGCTTTGCTGCATGAAGCCTGCCTTGAACCCTCAGAGGCCAGTCAAAGAGTTAATGCAATAAAACCATCAGCGCACTCTGCTGCTGTACCTGGAAGGACTGCTTTGCTGCATGAAGCCTGCCTTGAACCCTCAGAGGCCAGTCAAAGAGATAATGCAATACAACCATCAGCTCACTCTGCTGCTGTACCTGGAAGGACTGCTTTGCTGCATGGAGCCTGCCTTGAACCCTCAGAGGCCAGTCAAAGAGGTAATGCAATAAAACCATCAGCTCACTCTGCTGCTGTACCTGAAAGGACTGCTTTGCTGCATGAAGCCTGCCTTGAACCCTCAGAGGCCAGTCAAAGAGTTAATGCAATAAAACCATCAGCGCACTCTGCTGCTGTACCTGGAAGGACTGCTTTGCTGCATGGAGCCTGCCTTGAACCCTCAGAGGCTAGACAAAGAGTTAATGCAATAAAACCACCAGTGCACTCTGCTGCTGTACCTGAAAGGACTGCTTTGCTGCATGGAGCATGCCTTGAACCCTCAGAGGCCAGTCAAAGAGTTAATGCAATAAAACCATCAGCGCACTCTGCTGCTGTACCTGAAAGGACTGCTTTGCTGCATGAAGCCTGTCTTGAACCCTCAGAGGCCAGTCAAAGAGTTAATGCAATAAAACCATCAGCGCACTCTGCTGCTGTACCTGGAAGGACTGCTTTGCTGCATGGAGCCTGCCTTGAACCCTCAGAGGCCAGACAAAGACTTAATGCAATAAAACCATCAGCACACTCTGCTGCTGTACCTGGAAGGACTGCTTTGCTGCATGAAGCCTGCCTTGAACCCTCAGAGGCCCGTCAAAGAGTTAATGCAATAAAACCATCAGCGCACTCTGCTGCTGTACCTGGAAGGACTGCTTTGCTGCATGAAGCCTGCCTTGAACCCTCAGAGGCCCGTCAAAGAGTTAATGCAATAAAACCATCAGCGCACTCTGCTGCTGTACCTGGAAGGACTGCTTTGCTGCATGAAACCTGCCTTGAACCCTCAGAGGCCAGTCAAAGAGTTAATGCAATAAAACCATCAGTGCACTCTGCTGCTGTACCTGAAAGGACTGCTTTGCTGCATGAAGCCTGCCTTGAACCCTCAGAGGCTAGACAAAGGGTTAATGCAATAAAACCACCAGTGCACTCTGCTGCTGTACCTGAAAGGACTGCTTTGCTGCATGGAGCCTGCCTTGAACATTCAGAGGCCAGTCAAAGAGTTAATGCAATAAAACCATCAACGCACTCTGCTGCTGTACCTGAAAGGACTGCTTTGCTGCATGAAGCCTGCCTTGAACCCTCAGAGGCCCGTCAAAGAGTTAATGCAATAAAACCACCAGCGCACTCTGCTGCTGTACCTGGAAGGACTGCTTTGCTGCATGAAGCCTGCCTTGAACCCTCAGAGGCCAGTCAAAGAGTTAATGCAATAAAACCACCAGCGCACTCTGCTGCTGTACCTGGAAGGACTGCTTTGCTGCATGAAACCTGCCTTGAACCCTCAGAGGCCAGTCAAAGAGTTAATGCAATCAAACCATCAGTGCACTCTGCTGCTGTACCTGAAAGGACTGCTTTGCTGCATGAAGCCTGCCTTGAACCCTCAGAGGCCAGTCAAAGAGTTAATGCAATAAAACCATCAGCGCACTCTGCTGCTGTACCTGGAAGGACTGCTTTGCTGCATGGAGCCTGCCTTGAACCCTCAGAGGCCAGTCAAAGAGTTAATGCATTAAAACCATCAACGCACTCTGCTGCTGTACCTGGAAGGACTGCTTTACTGCATGGAGCCTGCCTTGAACCCTCAGAGGCCAGTCAAAGAGTTAATGCAATACAACCATCAGCTCACTCTGCTGCTGTACCTGGAAGGACTGCTTTGCTGCATGGAGCCTGCCTTGAACCCTCAGAGGCCAGTCAAAGAGGTAATGCAATAAAACCATCAGCTCACTCTGCTGCTGTACCTGAAAGGACTGCTTTGCTGCATGGAGCCTGCCTTGAACCCTCAGAGGCCAGTCAAAGAGTTAATGCAATAAAACCATCAGCGCACTCTGCTGCTGTACCTGGACGGACTGCTTTGCTGCATGGAGCCTGCCTTGAACCCTCAGAGGCTAGACAAAGAGTTAATGCAATAAAACCACCAGCACACTCTGCTGCTGTACCTGAAAGGACTGCTTTGCTGCATGAAGCCTGTCTTGAACCCTCAGAGGCCAGTCAAAGAGTTAATGCAATAAAACCATCAGCGCACTCTGCTGCTGTACCTGGAAGGACTGCTTTGCTGCATGGAGCCTGCCTTGAACCCTCAGAGGCCAGTCAAAGAGTTAATGCAATAAAACCATCAGCGCACTCTGCTGCTGTACCTGAAAGGACTGCTTTGCTGCATGAAGCCTGCCTTGAACCCTCAGAGGGCAGTCAAAGAGTTAATGCAATAAAACCATCAGCGCACTCTGCTGCTGTACCTGAAAGGACTGCTTTGCTGCATGAAGCCTGCCTTGAACCCTCAGAGGCCAGTCAAAGAGTTAATGCAATACAACCATCAGCTCACTCTGCTGCTGTACCTGGAAGGACTGCTTTGCTGCATGGAGCCTGCCTTGAACCCTCAGAGGCCAGTCAAAGAGGTAATGCAATAAAACCATCAGCTCACTCTGCTACTGTACCTGAAAGGACTGCTTTGCTGCATGAAGCCTGCCTTGAACCCTCAGAGGCCAGTCAAAGAGTTAATGCAATAAAGCCATCAGCGCACTCTGCTGCTGTACCTGGAAGGACTGCTTTGCTGCATGGAGCATGCCTTGAACCCTCAGAGGCCAGTCAAAGAGTTAATGCAATAAAACCATCAGCACACTCTGCTGCTGTACCTGAAAGGACTGCTTTGCTGCATGAAGCCTGCCTTGAACCCTCAGAGGCTAGACAAAGAGTTAATGCATGGAGCCTGCCTTGAACATTCAGAGGCCAGTCAAAGAGTTAATGCAATAAAACCATCAACGCACTCTGCTGCTGTACCTGAAAGGACTGCTTTGCTGCATGAAGCCTGCCTTGAACCCTCAGAGGCCCGTCAAAGAGTTAATGCAATAAAACCACCAGCGCACTCTGCTGCTGTACCTGGAAGGACTGCTTTGCTGCATGAAGCCTGCCTTGAACCCTCAGAGGCCAGTCAAAGAGTTAATGCAATAAAACCACCAGCGCACTCTGCTGCTGTACCTGGAAGGACTGCTTTGCTGCATGAAACCTGCCTTGAACCCTCAGAGGCCAGTCAAAGAGTTAATGCAATCAAACCATCAGTGCACTCTGCTGCTGTACCTGAAAGGACTGCTTTGCTGCATGAAGCCTGCCTTGAACCCTCAGAGGCCAGTCAAAGAGTTAATGCAATAAAACCATCAGTGCACTCTGCTGCTGGACATGGAAGGACTGCTTTGCTGCATGAAGCCTGCCTTGTACCCTCAAAGGCCCGTCAAAGAGTTAATGCAATAAAACCATCAGAGCACTCTGCTGCTGTACCTGGAAGGACTGCTTTGTTGCATGAAGCCTGCCTTGAACCCTCAGAGGCCCGTCAAAGAGTTAATGCAATAAAACCATCAGCGCGCTCTGCTGCTGTACCTGGAAGGACTGTTTTGCTGCATGAAGCCTGCCTTGAACCCTCAGAGGCCCGTCAAAGAGTTAATGCAATAAAACCATCAGCGCACTCTGCTGCTGTACCCGGAAGGACTGCTTTGTTGCATGAAGTCTGCCTTGAACCCTCAGAGGCCAGTCAAAGAGTTAATGCAATAAAACCATCAGCGCACTCTGCTGCTGTACCCGGAAGGACTGCTTTGTTGCATGAAGCCTGCCTTGAACCCTCAGAGGCCAGTCAAAGAGTTAATGCAATAAAACCATCAGCTCACTCTGCTGCTGGACCTGGAAGGACTGCTTTGGTGCATGGAGCCTGCCTTGAACCCTCAGAGGCCAGACAAAGAGTTAATGCAATAAAACCATCAGCGCACTCTGCTGCTGTACCTGAAAGGACTGCTTTGCTGCATGGAGCCTGCCTTGAACCCTCAGAGGCCAGACAAAGAGTTAATGCAATAAAACCATCAGCGCACTCTGCTGCTGTACCTGAAAGGACTGCTTTGCTGCATGAAGCCTGCCTTGAACGCTCCGAGGGCCGTCATAGAGTTAATTCAATAAAACCATCAGTGCACTCTGCTGCTGTACCTGGAAGGACTGCTTTGCTGCATGAAGCCTGCCTTGAACCCTCAGAGGCCCGTCAAAGAGTTAATGCAATAAATCCATCAGCGCACTCTGCTGCTGTACCTGAAAGGACTGCTTTGCTGCATGAAGCCTGCCTTGAACCCTCAGAGGACAGTCAAAGCGTTAATGCAATAAAACCATCAGCACACTCTGCTGCTGTACCTGAAAGGACTGCTTTGCTGCATGAAGCCTGCCTTGAACCCTCAGAGGACAGTCAAAGAGTTAATGCAATAAAACCATCAGCGCACTCTGCTGCTGTACCTGGAAGGACTGCTTTGCTGCATGAAGCCTGCCTTGAACCCTCAGAGGCCAGTCAAAGAGTTAATGCAATAGAACCATCAACACACTCTGCTGCTGTACCTGAAAGGACTGCTTTGCTGCATGAAGCCTGCCTTGAACCCTCAGAGGCCTGTCAAAGAGTTAATGCAATAAAACCATCAACACACTCTGCTGCTGTACCTGAAAGGACTGCTTTGCTGCATGAAGCCTGCCTTGAACCCTCAGAGGGCCGTCAAAGAGTTAATGCAATAAAACCATCAGCGCACTCTGCTGCTGTACCTGAAAGGACTGCTTTGCTGCATGAAGCCTGCCTTGAACCCTCAGAGGCCAGACAAAGAGTTAATGCAATAAAACCATCAGCACACTCTGCTGCTGTACCTGGAAGGACTGCTTTGCTACATGAAGCCTGCCTTGAACCCTCAGAGGCCCGTCAAAGAGTTAATGCAATAAAACCATCAGCGCACTCTGCTGCTGTACCTGGAAGGACTGCTTTGCTGCATGGAGCCTGCCTTGAACCCTCATAGGCTAGACAAAGGGTTAATGCAATAAAACCACCAGTGCACTCTGCTGCTGTACCTGAAAGGACTGCTTTGCTGCATAGAGCCTGCCTTGAACATTCAGAGGCCAGTCAAAGAGTTAATGCAATAAAACCATAAACGCACTCTGCTGCTGTACCTGAAAGGACTGCTTTGCTGCATGAAGCCTGCCTTGAACCCTCAGAGGCCCGTCAAAGAGTTAATGCAATAAAACCACCAGCGCACTCTGCTGCTGTACCTGGAAGGACTGCTTTGCTGCATGAAGCCTGCCTTGAACCCTCAGAGGCCAGTCAAAGAGTTAATGCAATAAAACCACCAGCGCACTCTGCTGCTGTACCTGGAAGGACTGCTTTGCTGCATGAAACCTGCCTTGAACCCTCAGAGGCCAGTCAAAGAGTTAATGCAATCAAACCATCAGTGCACTCTGCTGCTGTACCTGAAAGGACTGCTTTGCTGCATGAAGCCTGCCTTGAACCCTCAGAGGCCAGTCAAAGAGTTAATGCAATAAAACCATCAGCGCACTCTGCTGCTGTACCTGGAAGGACTGCTTTGCTGCATGAAGCCTGCCTTGAACCCTCAGAGGCCAGTCAAAGAGATAATGCAATAAAACCATCAGCGCACTCTGCTGCTGTACCTGAAAGGACTGCTTTGCTGCATGAAGCCTGCCTTGAACCCTCAGAAGCCAGTCAAAGAGTTAATGCAATAAAACCATCAGCGCACTCTGCTGCTGTACCTGAAAGGACTGCTTTGCTGCATGAAGCCTGCCTTGAACCCTCAGAAGCCAGTCAAAGAGTTAATGCAATAAAACCATCAGCGCACTCTGCTGCTGTACCTGGAAGGACTGCTTTGCTGCATGAAGCCTGCCTTGAACCCTCAGAGGCTAGACAAAGGGTTAATGCAATAAAACCACCAGTGCACTCTGCTGCTGTACCTGAAAGGACTGCTTTGCTGCATGGAGCATGCCTTGAACCCTCAGAGGGCAGTCAAAGAGTTAATGCAATAAAACCACCAGTGCACTCTGCTGCTGTACCTTGAAGGACTGCTTTGCTGCATGAAGCCTGCCTTGAACCCTCAGAGGCCCGTCAAAGAGTTAATGCAATAAAACCATCAGCGCACTCTGCTGCTGTACCTGGAAGGACTGCTTTGCTGCATGAAGCCTGCCTTGAACCCTCAGAGGCCCGTCAAAGAGTTAATGCAATAAAACCACCAGCGCACTCTGCTGCTGTACCTGGAAGGACTGCTTTGCTGCATGAAGCCTGCCTTGAACCCACAGAGGCCAGTCAAAGAGTTAATGCAATAAAACCATCAGCGCACTCTGCTGCTGTACCTGGAAGGACTGCTTTGCTGCATGAAGCCTGCCTTGAACCATCAGAGGCCAGTCATAGAGTTAATGCAATAAAACCATCAGCGCACTCTGCTGCTGTACCTGAAAGGACTGCTTTGCTGCATGAAGCCTGCCTTGAACCCTCAGAGGCCTGTCAAAGAGTTAATGCAATAAAACCATCAGCACACTCTGCTGCTGTACCTGGAAGGACTGCTTTGCTGCACGGAGCCTGCCTTGAACCCTCAGAGGCCAGTCAAAGAGTTAATGCAATAAACCCATCAGTGCACTCTGCTGCTGTACCTGAAAGGACTGCTTTGCTGCATGAATCCTGCCTTGAACCCTCAGAGGCCAGTCAAAGAGTTAATGCAATAAAACCACCAGCGCACTCTGCTGCTGTACCTGAAAGGACTGCTTTGCTACATGAAGCCTGCCTTGAACCCTCAGAAGCCAGTCAAAGAGTTAATGCAATAAAACCATCAGCGCACTCTGCTGCTGTACCTGAAAGGACTGCTTTGCTGCACGGAGCCTGCCTTGAACCCACAGAGGCCAGTCAAAGAGTAAATGCAACAAAACCATCAGCACACTCTGCTGCTGTACCTGAAAGGACTGCTTTGCTGCATGAAGCCTGCCTTGAACCCTCAGAGGCCAGTCAAAGAGTTAATGCAATAAAACCATCAGCGCACTCTGCTGCTGTACCTGAAAGGACTGCTTTGCTGCATGAAGCCTGCCTTGAACCCTCAGAAGCCAGTCAAAGAGTTAATGCAATAAAACCATCAGCGCACTCTGCTGCTGTACCTGAAAGGACTGCTTTGCTGCATGAAACCTGCCTTAAACCCTCAGAGGCCCGTCAAAGAGTTAATGCAATAAAACCATCAGCGCACTCTGCTGCTGTACCTGGAAGGACTGCTTCGCTGCATGAAGCCTGCCTTGAACCCACAGAGGCCAGTCAAAGAGTTAATGCAATAAAACCATCAGCGCACTCTGCTGCTGTACCTGGAAGGACTGCTTTGCTGCATGAAGCCTGCCTTGAACCCTCAGAGGACAGTCAAAGAGTTAATGCAATAAAACCATCAGCGCACTCTGCTGCTGTACCTGGAAGGACTGCGTGGCTGCATGAAGCCTGCCTTGAACCCTCAGAGGCCAGTCAAAGAGTTAATGCAATAAAACCATCTGCGCACTCTGCTGCTGTACCTGGAAGGACTGCTTTGCTGCATGAAGCCTGCCTTGAACCCTCAGAGGCCAGTCAAAGAGTTAATGCAATAAAACCATCAACGCACTCTGCTGCTGTACCTGGAAGGACTTCTTTGCTGCAGGGAGCCTGCCTTGAACCCTCAGAGGCCCGTCAAAGAGTTAATGCAATAAAACCATCAGCGCACTCTGCTACTGTACCTGGAAGGACTGCTTTGCTGCATGAAGCCTGCCTTGAACCCTCAGAGGCCAGTCAAAGAGTTAATGTAATAAAACAATCAGCAAACTCTGCTGCTGTACCTGGAAGGACTGCTTTGCTGCATGAAGCCTGCCTTGAACCCTCAGAGGGCAGTCAAAGAGTTAATGCAATAAACCCATCAGCGCACTCTGCTGCTGTACCTGAAAGGACTGCTTTGCTGCCTGGAGCGTGCCTTGAACCCTCAGAGGCCAGTCAAAGAGTTAATGCAATAAAACCACCAGCGCACTCCGTTGCTGTACCTGAAAGGACTACTTTGCTGCATGAAGCCTGCCTTGAACCCTCAGAGGCCAGTCAAAGAGTTAATGCAATAAAACCATCAGCACACTCTGCTGCTGTACCTGGAAGGACTGCTTTGCAGCATGAAGCCTGCATTGAACCCTCAGAGGTCAGTCAAAGAGTTAATGCAATAAAACAACCAGCGCACTCTGCTGCTGTACCTGAAAGGACTGCTTTGCTGCATGAAGCCTGCCTTGAACCCTCAGAGGCCAGTCAAAGAGTTCATGCAATAAAACCATCAGCGCGCTCTGCTGCTGTACCTGGAAGGACTGCTTTGCTGCATGTAGCCTGCCTTGAACCCTCAGAGGCTTGACAAAGAGTTAATGCAATAAAACCACCAGTGCACTCTGCTGCTGTACCAGAAAGGACTGCTTTGCTGCATGAAGCCTGCCTTAAACCCTCAGAGGCCAGCCAAAGAGTTAATGCAATAAAACCACCAGTGCACTCTGCTGCTGGACCTGGAAGGACTGCTTTGCTGCATGGAGCATGCCTTGAACCCTCAGAGGCCAGTCAAAGAGTTAATGCAATAAAACAACCAGCGCACTCTGCTGCTGTACCTGGAAGGACTGCTTTGCTGCACGGAGCCTGCTTTGAACCCTCAGGGGACAGTCAAAGAGTTAATGCAATAAAACCACCAGCGCACTCTGCTGCTGTACCTGAAAGGACTGCTTTGCTGCATGATGCCTGCCTTGAACCCTCAGAGGCCAGTCAAAGAGTTAATGCAATAAAACCATCAGCGCACTCTGCTGCTGTACTTGAAAGGACTGCTTTGCTGCATGAAGCCTGCCTTGAACCCTTAGAGGCCCGTCAAAGAGTTAATGCAATAAAACCATCCGCGCGCTCTGCTGCTGTACCTGGAAGGACCGCTTTGCTGCGCGGAGCCTGCCTTGAACCCTCAGAGGCCAGTCAAAGAGTTAATGCAATAAAACCATCAGCGCGCTCTGCTGCTGTACCTGGAAGGACTGCTTTGCTGCGCGGAGCATGCCTTGAACCCTCAGAGGCTAGACAAAGGGTTAATGCAATAAAACCACCAGTGCACTCTGCTGCTGTACCTGGAAGGACCGCTTTGCTGCGCGGAGCCTGCCTTGAACCCTCAGAGGCCAGTCAAAGAGTTAATGCAATAAAACCATCAGCGCGCTCTGCTGCTGTACCTGGAAGGACTGCTTTGCTGCGCGGAGCATGCCTTGAACCCTCAGAGGCTAGACAAAGGGTTAATGCAATAAAACCACCAGTGCACTCTGCTGCTGTACCTGAAAGGACTGCTTTGCTGCATGGAGCATGCCTTGAACCCTCAGAGGCCAGTCAAAGAGTTAATGCAATAAACCCACCAGTGCACTCTGCTGCTGTACCTGAAAGGACTGCTTTACTGCATGGAGCCTGCCTTGAACCCTCAGAGGCCAGTCAAAGAGTTAATGCAATAAAACCATCAGCGCACTCTGCTGCTGTACCTGAAAGGACTGCTTTACTGCATGGAGCCTGCCTTGAACCCTCAGAGGCCCGTCAAAGAGTTAATGCAATAAAACCATCCGCGCGCTCTGCTGCTGTACCTGGAAGGACCGCTTTGCTGCGCGGAGCCTGCCTTGAACCCTCAGAGGCCAGTCAAAGAGTTAATGCAATAAAACCATCAGCGCGCTCTGCTGCTGTACCTGGAAGGACTGCTTTGCTGCGCGGAGCATGCCTTGAACCCTCAGAGGCTAGACAAAGGGTTAATGCAATAAAACCACCAGTGCACTCTGCTGCTGTACCTGAAAGGACTGCTTTGCTGCATGGAGCATGCCTTGAACCCTCAGAGGCCAGTCAAAGAGTTAATGCAATAAACCCACCAGTGCACTCTGCTGCTGTACCTGAAAGGACTGCTTTACTGCATGGAGCCTGCCTTGAACCCTCAGAGGCCAGTCAAAGAGTTAATGCAATAAAACCATCAGCGCACTCTGCTGCTGTACCTGGAAGGACTGCTTTGCTGCATGGAGCCTGCCTTGAACCCTCAGAGGCCAGTCAAAGAGTTTATTTATTTTATTTATTAATTTTTGGTTTTTGTATAGCGCGTAGTCACCCTTGAGTATCCCAGCGCTGAAACCTCGAACTCCTAATGGGGGGCACAGGAAAAGAAAAAAAAGAAAGAAAATTCGGAGAGAATCAGGGAAAAAGGAGGGTTTTGAGGGACTTTCTGAATCGAAGGAGGTTTGGCTCAGCTCTGAGGTTTGGGGGGAGAGCGTTCCATTTTCTGGCTGTGTTCACCGAAAATCTGCGGCCGCCTATGCGGGTTTTCTTCACCCTGGGGACGACAATAAGGTTTCCTTGTTCGGACCGAAGCGCTCTCGAGGGTCTGTATGGAGTGATCCAGGCGCTCAGAATGGGGGGACCTGTATTGTTCAGGACCTTGTGTGCCAGACAAAGGGCCTTGAAGGCGACTCTTTCCCTTACGGGGAGCCAATGAAGTTTTTTCAAGGCGGGTTTGGCCGAAGTTCTTGCTGGGGTGTTTGTAAGCAGGCGGGCTGCGGCATTTTGAGTTTTTTGTAGTGTTTGCAAGGTGGCTTCCGGCGCCCCGAGGTAGATTGCGTTACTGTAATCCAGCCTTGCTAGCACTAAGCCTTGAATTAGTAGCAGGCGGGACTGGAATGGGAGTAGGGGGAGTACTTTCCTACATGATCTCAGGAGCCCGTAGCAGATGCCGGCTGTTTTCCTGGCCTGTGTCCGGAAAGTAAGATCTGTCTCTAGCCACACTCCCAGACTCTTGACCTCTGTCTTAGGGGAGGGGGGGTCACCCATACATGCGGGCCAGATGTTCGGAGGGAGACTCGGGGTTTTGTGTCCGAGAAGCAAGATCTCTGTCTTTGACCCGTTCAATTTTAGGTCGGAGTCGCCCATCCATTGATGAACCGTGGACAGGCAGTCTTGCAGGTTGGAAGGCTGTAGCTTGGGGTGGGAGAGGGTCACCACCAATTGAGTGTCGTCAGCGTAGCTGACGATCGTGACTCCAAAAGGGGCGACCAGCTCCTCCAGAGGGGCCATATATACGTTAAAAAGTGTGGGGCTTAATGAGGAGCCCTGGGGCACTCCACATCGGAGGGGGATAGAGGGAGACCGGCTATCTCCTTCCCAGACTTGGAAGGAGCGTCGGGAGAGAAAGGATGTGAGCCATCTCAGCGCACTGTCTTGTACGCCAGTGCTCTCTAGGCGCTGGACTAGGACCTGATGGCTGACAGTGTCGAATGCTGCGCTGAGGTCCAGGAGGACCACTGCCACTGATCCTCCTGTATCCATGATTTCCCTCGCTTTTTCTACGGCCGCCAGGAGGGCGGTGTCTGTGCCCTGACCTGGTCTAAAACCCGTTTGAGAGTTCTTTAAGCAGTGGTTTGATTCCAGGAAGTGGGACAATTTTTTGTTTGCGAGCTTCTCCGCGACCTTACCTATCCAGGGGAGGAGCGAGATGGGTCGGTAATTAGATAGGTCTGTGGGGTCTAGTGACGGTTTCTTCAGCAGACCTTTGACAACGGCCTCCTTCCAGCTTTGTGGGACTATTCCTTGGGAAAAGGAGATGTTAATGAGGGCCGTGAGTCTGGCTGTGATGGTTCGTGCTATGTCTTTCATGAACCGTACGGGAACTGAATCGCTGGGGGCTCCGCTTTTCGTGGCTGCTAGAGTGGTTGCCACTTCTTCTTCTGAAACTGGTCCGAGTGCGGTTAAACAAGGGGATACCGGGTTGTCCATGGGGTTTCCAGACGTAGGGGTGCAGTCCTTAGCGATTCCCGGAGTGGTCTGGTTAGTAGCAGGTAGAGAGGAAAGGATTTTCTTGATTTTACTATCAAAGAAATTGGCCAGGTTGACACATTTCTCCTCGGCTGCTTTGGGGTCCAGGGGTGTCTGCGGGGGAGCTGGGACATGGAGAAGCTCCTTAAGTATGGAGAAAGTCTCTTTTGCAGAGCACGAGGAATTTTGTATTCTTGCCTCAAAGAAAGAGCTTTTAGCGCTGAGGAGGGCTTGTTTATACGCCTTCATGGCAAATTGATAGGCGTTTTTGTCCGTTGCTGTTTTATTTTTCCTCCATGTTCGTTCCGTCTTTTTACACTCTTTTCTAAAAATGTTCAGGGCTGGGGTGTACCAGGGAGCGTGATTGATCCTCTTTACATGTTTAAGTGAGCGTGTTAATGGGATAAGGCTGTCTAGGGGGTTGGTGAGCCAGCTGTTAAATTCCCTATCAGCGATGTTAGGGTCAGCTGCAAGGGGGCCATCGGAATCCCTGAGCTTCGCTTCCCATTTTTCTGGATTTAACTTGTGCCAGCGTCGGGTTAAAATCCTGGTTTTCTGTTTGGGGACACAAGCGGGTTGATAGGACCAGTGCATTGGGACCAGAAAGTGGTCTGTCCATGGGAGGGGGGAGGGGTCTTGGGTTTGGAAATTCTTGATATTGGTGAAGACTGGGTCTAGGAGATGACCTTTCTCGTGGGTGGGTTTCGCGTTCAGGAGCTGGAGGTCAGCTGATGCGAGATCTGCTAGGAGATTCGCGGCGGTGTGGTCTGCCGGGTCTAGGAAGTGAAGGTTCAAATCTCCTAGAAGAAGAAAGTTAGGCGTTGATATTGTTTTTAAAATGATGTGGTCCATCAGAGTGTTTGAGAAATCCCCTATTGAGCCTGGTGGTCTGTATACCAGAAGGCCCGATAGTGAAGTGGTAGGCGAGATCTGAAGGGTGAAATTACAATTTTCACAGTCCTTGACCGTACCTTCGGTGATCCTGCAGCTAAAATGGTCTTTATGGAGAATGGCGAGCCCACCACCTCTTCCGACTGGTCTGTTAAGACAGCAGATTTGGTAGCCTGGGGGGGTTGCATTGACCAGATCTGAGCCGTTGTTGGGGGTCAGCCATGTTTCGGTTAGAAATAAAGCATCTAGCGAGAGGGTTAGGGCGAGGAGGTTTACCTCATGTGAGTGCTTTACTAGTGACCTGCAGTTCAATAGGCCCAGTTGAAGCGTGCTGCTAGGTTTCGTGGTTTCAGGGGTATTGCAGAGGGGACATCCTGTAAACGGGGTGTCAACCTTCAGGATGAAGTCACACTGCGGGTTTTTCTTTGTATTCCAGAGACGGAGGGTGTCTGGGGGGTAGGATAGGAGGGGCAGTGAGTCGGGCATAGTGACTGGTCCTAGGGCCGTCTGGGCCCGGACGGGCCCAGACGGGCTTGCCTTTGGCGCGCCTTCGGCGCGCTGACGGCGCGCCCGCTGCGCCCGTCCGCTGCGCGTCCGGTAATTGCACATCTTTAAGGAGTGGGAAATGGGCGGGTGGGCGTGGCCTCAAAGTCGGCGTGGCCTCTCTCCCTCGCCGTGAATGGCGGCAGAAATGTTTGTTGCTGGTTTTAAAGTTGCAGCGAAGGGGTCGCTGTTTCGGCGCTTCTGGGCCCGCTCCAGTGGTGGAAGACGGGTGAGTGCTGGTTTAAAATGCAGAGAAATAAGCGTGACACAGATATGCAATGAAAATTTTTAAAAAAGTGCTTGCTAGTCTCCCGGCTTTCCGCCTCAGGAGTTTTGAGATTCTAGTGAGGGGCGCTGAAGGCAGCGTTTATATACCGTGGGCGGCGGGTGGGCGTGGCCTCAAAGTCGGCGTGGCCTCTCTCCCTCGCCGTGAATGGCGGCAGAAATGTTTGTTGCTGGTTTTAAAGTTGCAGCGAAGGGGTCGCTGTTTCGGCGCTTCTGGGCCCGCTCCAGTGGTGGAAGACGGGTGAGTGCTGGTTTAAAATGCAGAGAAATAAGCGTGACACAGAAATGCAATGAAAATTTTTAAAAAAGTGCTTGCTAGTCTCCCGGCTTTCCGCCTCAGGAGTTTTGAGATTCTAGTGAGGGGCGCTGAAGGCAGCGTTTATATACCGTGGGCGGCGGGTGGGCGTGGCCTCAAAGTCGGCGTGGCCTCTCTCCCTCGCCGTGAATGGCGGCAGAAATGTTTGTTGCTGGTTTTAAAGTTGCAGCGAAGGGGTCGCTGTTTCGGCGCTTCTGGGCCCGCTCCAGTGGTGGAAGACGGGTGAGTGCTGGTTTAAAATGCAGAGAAATAAGCGTGACACAGAAATGCAATGAAAATTTTAAAAAAAGTAGTTGCTAGTCTCCCGGCTTTCCGCCTCAGGAGTTTTGAGATTCTAGTGAGGGGCGCTGAAGGCAGCGTTTATATACCGTGGGCGGCGGGTGGGCGTGGCCTCAAAGTCGGCGTGGCCTCTCTCCCTCGCCGTGAATGGCGGCAGAAATGTTTGTTGCTGGTTTTAAAGTTGCAGCGAAGGGGTCGCTGTTTCGGCGCTTCTGGGCCCGCTCCAGTGGTGGAAGACGGGTGAGTGCTGGTTTAAAATGCAGAGAAATAAGCGTGACACAGAAATGCAATGAAAATTTTAAAAAAAAGTGCTTGCTAGTCTCCCGGCTTTCCGCCTCAGGAGTTTTGAGATTCTGCAATAATTAAGTTAATGCAATAAAACCATCAGCACACTCTGCTGCTGTACCTGAAAGGACTGCTTTGCTGCATGAAGCCTGCCTTGAACCCTCAGAGGCCAGTCAAAGAGTTAATGCAATAAAATCATCAGCGCACTCTGCTGCTGTACCTGAAAGGACTGCTTTGCTGCATGAAGCCTGCCTTGAACCCTGAGGCCCGTCAAAGAGTTAATGCAATAAAACCATCAGTGCACTCTGCTGCTGTACCTGAAAGGACTGCTTTGCTGCATGAAGCCTGCCTTGAACCATCAGAGGCCAGTCATAGAGTTAATGCAATAAAACCATCAGTGCACTCTGCTGCTGTACCTGAAAGGACTGCTTTGCTGCATGAAGCCCACCTTGAACCCTCAGAGGCCAGTCAAAGAGTTAATGCAATAAACCCATCAGCGCACTCTGCTGCTGTACCTGAAAGGACTGCTTTGCTGCATGAAGCCTGCCTTGAACCCTCAGAGGCCAGTCAAAGAGTTAATACAATAAAACCATCAGCGCGCTCTGCTGCTGTACCTGGAAGGACTGCTTTGCTGCATGTAGTCTGCCTTGAACCCTCAGAGGCCCGTCAAAGAATTAATGCAATAAAACCATCAGCGCACTCTGCTGCTGTACCTGGAAGGACTGCTTTGCTGCGCGGAGCATGCCTTGAACCCTCAGAGGCCAGTCAAAGAGTTAATGCAATAAACCCACCAGTGCACTCTGCTGCTGTACCTGAAAGGACTGCTTTGCTGCATGGAGCCTGCCTTGAACCCTCAGAGGCCAGTCAAAGAGTTAATGCAATAAAACCATCAGCGCACTCTGCTGCTGTACCTGGAAGGACGGCTTTGCTGCATGGAGCCTGCCTTGAACCCTCAGAGGCCAGTCAAAGAGTTAATGCAATAAAACCATCAGCGCACTCTGCTGCTGTACCTGAAAGGACTGCTTTGCTGCATGAAGCCTGCCTTGAACCCTGAGGCCCGTCAAAGAGTTAATGCAATAAAACCATCAGTGCACTCTGCTGCTGTACCTGAAAGGACTGCTTTGCTGCATGAAGCCTGCCTTGAACCCTCCGAGGCCAGTCAAAGAGTTAATGCAATAAAACCACCAGTGCACTCTGCTGCTGTACCTGAAAGGACTGCTTTGCTGCATGAAGCCAGCCTTGAACCCTCAGAGGCCAGTCAAAGAGTTAATGCAATAAAACCATCAGTGCACTCTGCTACTGTACCTGGAAGGACTGCTTTGCTGCATGAAGCCAGCCTTGAACCCTCAGAGGCCAGTCAAAGAGTTAATGCAATAAAACCACCAGTGCACTCTGCTGCTGTACCTGAAAGGACTGCTTTGCTGCAGGGAGCATGCCTTGAACCCTCAGAGGCCAGTCAAAGAGTTAATGCAATAAAACCACCAGTGCACTCTGCTGCTGTACCTGAAAGGACTGCTTTGCTGCATGGAGCCTGCCTTGAAACCTCAGAGGCCAGTCAAAGAGTTAATGCAATAAAACCATCAGCGCGCTCTGCTGCTGTACCTGGAAGGACTGCTTTGCTGCATGGAGCCTGCCTTGAACCCTCAGAGGCCAGTCAAAGAGTTAATGCAATAAAACCATCAGCGCACTCTGCTGCTGTACCTGGAAGGACTGCTTTGCTGCATGGAGCCTGCCTTGAACCCTCAGAGGCCAGTCAAAGAGTTAATGCAATAAAACCATCAACGCACTCTGCTGCTGTACCTGGAAGGACTGCTTTGCTGCATGGAGCCTGCCTTGAACCCTCAGAGGCCAGTCAAAGAGTTAATGCAATACAACCATCAGCTCACTCTGCTGCTGTACCTGGAAGGACTGCTTTGCTGCATGGAGCCTGCCTTGAACCCTCAGAGGCCAGTCAAAGAGGTAATGCAATAAAACCATCAGCGCACTCTGCTGCTGTACCTGAAAGGACTGCTTTGCTGCATGAAGCCTGTCTTGAACCCTCAGAGGCCAGTCAAAGAGTTAATGCAATAAAACCATCAGCGCACTCTGCTGCTGTACCTGGAAGGACTGCTTTGCTGCATGGAGCCTGCCTTGAACCCTCAGAGGCCAGTCAAAGAGTTAATGCAATAAAACCATCTGCGCATTCTGCTGCTGTACCTGGAAGGACTGCTTTGCTGCATGGAGCCTGCCTTGAACCCTCAGAGGCCAGTCAAAGAGTTAATGCATTAAAACCATCAACGCACTCTGCTGCTGTACCTGGAAGGACTGCTTTGCTGCATGGAGCCTGCCTTGAACCCTCAGAGGCCAGTCAAAGAGTTAATGCAATACAACCATCAGCTCACTCTGCTGCTGTACCTGGAAGGACTGCTTTGCTGCATGGAGCCTGCCTTGAACCCTCAGAGGCCAGTCAAAGAGGTAATGCAATAAAACCATCAGCTCACTCTGCTGCTGTACCTGAAAGGACTGCTTTGCTGCATGAAGCCTGCCTTGAACCCTCAGAGGCCAGTCAAAGAGTTAATGCAATAAAACCATCAGCGCACTCTGCTGCTGTACCTGGAAGGACTGCTTTGCTGCATGGAGCCTGCCTTGAACCCTCAGAGGCTAGACAAAGAGTTAATGCAATAAAACCACCAGTGCACTCTGCTGCTGTACCTGAAAGGACTGCTTTGCTGCATGGAGCATGCCTTGAACCCTCAGAGGCCAGTCAAAGAGTTAATGCAATAAAACCATCAGCGCACTCTGCTGCTGTACCTGAAAGGACTGCTTTGCTGCATGAAGCCTGCCTTGAACCCTCAGAGGGCAGTCAAAGAGTTAATGCAATAAAACCACCAGCGCACTCTGCTGCTGTACCTGGAAGGACTGCTTTGCTGCATGAAGCCTGCCTTGAACCCTCAGAGGCCAGTCAAAGAGTTAATGCAATAAAACCACCAGCGCACTCTGCTGCTGTACCTGGAAGGACTGCTTTGCTGCATGAAACCTGCCTTGAACCCTCAGAGGCCAGTCAAAGAGTTAATGCAATCAAACCATCAGTGCACTCTGCTGCTGTACCTGAAAGGACTGCTTTGCTGCATGAAGCCTGCCTTGAACCCTCAGAGGCCAGTCAAAGAGTTAATGCAATAAAACCATCAGTGCACTCTGCTGCTGGACCTGGAAGGACTGCTTTGCTGCATGAAGCCTGCCTTGTACCCTCAAAGGCCCGTCAAAGAGTTAATGCAATAAAACCATCAGAGCACTCTGCTGCTGTACCTGGAAGGACTGCTTTGTTGCATGAAGCCTGCCTTGAACCCTCAGAGGCCCGTCAAAGAGTTAATGCAATAAAACCATCAGCGCGCTCTGCTGCTGTACCTGGAAGGACTGCTTTGCTGCATGAAGCCTGCCTTGAACCCTCAGAGGCCCGTCAAAGAGTTAATGCAATAAAACCATCAGCGCACTCTGCTGCTGTACCCGGAAGGACTGCTTTGTTGCATGAAGTCTGCCTTGAACCCTCAGAGGCCAGTCAAAGAGTTAATGCAATAAAACCATCAGCGCACTCTGCTGCTGTACCCGGAAGGACTGCTTTGTTGCATGAAGCCTGCCTTGAACCCTCAGAGGCCAGTCAAAGAGTTAATGCAATAAAACCATCAGTGCACTCTGCTGCTGTACCTGAAAGGACTGCTTTGCTGCATGAAGCCTGCCTTGAACCCTCAGAGGCCAGACAAAGAGTTAATGCAATAAAACCATCAGCACACTCTGCTGCTGTACCTGGAAGGACTGCTTTGCTACATGAAGCCTGCCTTGAACCCTCAGAGGCCCGTCAAAGAGTTAATGCAATAAAACCATCAGCGCACTCTGCTGCTGTACCTGGAAGGACTGCTTTGCTGCATGAAGCCTGCCTTGAACCCTCAGAGGCCCGTCAAAGAGTTAATGCAATAAAACCACCAGCGCACTCTGCTGCTGTACCTGGAAGGACTGCTTTGCTGCATGAAGCCTGCCTTGAACCCTCAGAGGCCAGTCAAAGAGTTAATGCAATAAAACCACCAGTGCACTCTGCTGCTGTACCTGAAAGGACTGCTTTGCTGCATGGAGCATGCCTTGAACCCTCAGAGGCCAGTCAAAGAGTTAATGCAATAAAACCACCAGTGCTCTCTGCTGCTGTACCTGAAAGGACTGCTTTGCTGCATGGAGCCTGCCTTGAAACCTCAGAGGCCAGTCAAAGAGTTAATGCAATAAAACCATCAGCGCGCTCTGCTGCTGTACCTGGAAGGACTGCTTTGCTGCATGGAGCCTGCCTTGAACCCTCAGAGGCCAGTCAAAGAGTTAATGCAATAAAACCATCAGCGCACTCTGCTGCTGTACCTGGAAGGACTGCTTTGCTGCATGGAGCCTGCCTTGAACCCTCAGAGGCCAGTCAAAGAGTTAATGCAATAAAACCATCAATGCACTCTGCTGCTGTACCTGGAAGGACTGCTTTGCTGCATGGAGCCTGCCTTGAACCCTCAGAGGCCAGTCAAAGAGTTAATGCAATACAACCATCAGCTCACTCTGCTGCTGTACCTGGAAGGACTGCTTTGCTGCATGGAGCCTGCCTTGAACCCTCAGAGGCCAGTCAAAGAGGTAATGCAATAAAACCATCAGCGCACTCTGCTGCTGTACCTGAAAGGACTGCTTTGCTGCATGAAGCCTGTCTTGAACCCTCAGAGGCCAGTCAAAGAGTTAATGCAATAAAACCATCAGCACACTCTGCTGCTGTACCTGGAAGGACTGCTTTGCTGCATGGAGCCTGCCTTGAACCCTCAGAGGCCAGTCAAAGAGTTAATGCAATAAAACCATCTGCGCACTCTGCTGCTGTACCTGGAAGGACTGCTTTGCTGCATGGAGCCTGCCTTGAACCCTCAGAGGCCAGTCAAAGAGTTAATGCATTAAAACCATCAACGCACTCTGCTGCTGTACCTGGAAGGACTGCTTTGCTGCATGGAGCCTGCCTTGAACCCTCAGAGGCCAGTCAAAGAGTTAATGCAATACAACCATCAGCTCACTCTGCTGCTGTACCTGGAAGGACTGCTTTGCTGCATGGAGCCTGCCTTGAACCCTCAGAGGCCAGTCAAAGAGGTAATGCAATAAAACCATCAGCTCACTCTGCTGCTGTACCTGAAAGGACTGCTTTGCTGCATGGAGCATGCCTTGAACCCTCAGAGGCCAGTCAAAGAGTTAATGCAATAAAACCATCAGCACACTCTGCTGCTGTACCTGAAAGGACTGCTTTGCTGCATGAAGCCTGTCTTGAACCCTCAGAGGCCAGTCAAAGAGTTAATGCAATAAAACCATCAGCGCACTCCGCTGCTGTACCTGGAAGGACTGCTTTGCTGCATGGAGCCTGCCTTGAACCCTCAGAGGCCAGTCAAAGAGTTAATGCAATAAAACCATCAGCGCACTCTGCTGCTGTACCTGAAAGGACTGCTTTGCTGCATGAAGCCTGCCTTGAACCCTCAGAGGCCAGTCAAAGAGTTAATGCAATAAAACCACCAGCGCACTCTGCTGCTGTACCTGGAAGGACTGCTTTGCTGCATGAAACCTGCCTTGAACCCTCAGAGGCCAGTCAAAGAGTTAATGCAATCAAACCATCAGTGCACTCTGCTGCTGGACCTGGAAGGACTGCTTTGCTGCATGAAGCCTGCCTTGTACCCTCAAAGGCCCGTCAAAGAGTTAATGCAATAAAACCATCAGAGCACTCTGCTGCTGTACCTGGAAGGACTGCTTTGTTGCATGAAGCCTGCCTTGAACCCTCAGAGGCCCGTCAAAGAGTTAATGCAATAAAACCATCAGCGCGCTCTGCTGCTGTACCTGGAAGGACTGCTTTGCTGCATGAAGCCTGCCTTGAACCCTCAGAGGCCCGTCAAAGAGTTAATGCAATAAAACCATCAGCGCACTCTGCTGCTGTACCCGGAAGGACTGCTTTGTTGCATGAAGTCTGCCTTGAACCCTCAGAGGCCAGTCAAAGAGTTAATGCAATAAAACCATCAGCGCACTCTGCTGCTGTACCCGGAAGGACTGCTTTGTTGCATGAAGCCTGCCTTGAACCCTCAGAGGCCAGTCAAAGAGTTAATGCAATAAAACCATCAGCGCACTCTGCTGCTGTACCTGAAAGGACTGCTTTGCTGCATGAAGCCTGCCTTGAACCCTCAGAGGCCAGACAAAGAGTTAATGCAATAAAACCATCAGCACACTCTGCTGCTGTACCTGGAAGGACTGCTTTGCTACATGAAGCCTGCCTTGAACCCTCAGAGGCCCGTCAAAGAGTTAATGCAATAAAACCATCAGCGCACTCTGCTGCTGTACCTGGAAGGACTGCTTTGCTGCATGGAGCCTGCCTTGAACCCTCATAGGCTAGACAAAGGGTTAATGCAATAAAACCACCAGTGCACTCTGCTGCTGTACCTGAAAGGACTGCTTTGCTGCATGGAGCCTGCCTTGAACATTCAGAGGCCAGTCAAAGAGTTAATGCAATAAAACCATCAACGCACTCTGCTGCTGTACCTGAAAGGACTGCTTTGCTGCATGGAGCCTGCCTTGGACCCCCAGAGGCCAGAAAAA
Organism: Lissotriton helveticus; assembly: GCF_964261635.1. NCBI lineage: Eukaryota > Metazoa > Chordata > Amphibia > Caudata > Salamandridae > Lissotriton > Lissotriton helveticus. The sequence continues at coordinate 388,773,593 of NC_136058.1, read as the reverse complement.
GAGTTAATGCAATAAAACCATCAGCACACTCTGCTGCTGTACCCGGAAGGACTGCTTTGTTGCATGAAGCCTGCCTTGAACCCTCAGAGGCCAGTCAAAGAGGTAATGCAATAAAACCATCAGCTCACTCTGCTGCTGTACCTGAAAGGACTGCTTTGCTGCATGGAGCATGCCTTGAACCCTCAGAGGCCAGTCAAAGAGTTAATGCAATAAAACCATCAGCACACTCTGCTGCTGTACCTGAAAGGACTGCTTTGCTGCATGAAGCCTGTCTTGAACCCTCAGAGGCCAGTCAAAGAGTTAATGCAATAAAACCATCAGCGCACTCCGCTGCTGTACCTGGAAGGACTGCTTTGCTGCATGGAGCCTGCCTTGAACCCTCAGAGGCCAGTCAAAGAGTTAATGCAATAAAACCATCAGCGCACTCTGCTGCTGTACCTGAAAGGACTGCTTTGCTGCATGAAGCCTGCCTTGAACCCTCAGAGGCCAGTCAAAGAGTTAATGCAATAAAACCACCAGCGCACTCTGCTGCTGTACCTGGAAGGACTGCTTTGCTGCATGAAACCTGCCTTGAACCCTCAGAGGCCAGTCAAAGAGTTAATGCAATCAAACCATCAGTGCACTCTGCTGCTGGACCTGGAAGGACTGCTTTGCTGCATGAAGCCTGCCTTGTACCCTCAAAGGCCCGTCAAAGAGTTAATGCAATAAAACCATCAGAGCACTCTGCTGCTGTACCTGGAAGGACTGCTTTGTTGCATGAAGCCTGCCTTGAACCCTCAGAGGCCCGTCAAAGAGTTAATGCAATAAAACCATCAGCGCGCTCTGCTGCTGTACCTGGAAGGACTGCTTTGCTGCATGAAGCCTGCCTTGAACCCTCAGAGGCCCGTCAAAGAGTTAATGCAATAAAACCATCAGCGCACTCTGCTGCTGTACCCGGAAGGACTGCTTTGTTGCATGAAGTCTGCCTTGAACCCTCAGAGGCCAGTCAAAGAGTTAATGCAATAAAACCATCAGCGCACTCTGCTGCTGTACCCGGAAGGACTGCTTTGTTGCATGAAGCCTGCCTTGAACCCTCAGAGGCCAGTCAAAGAGTTAATGCAATAAAACCATCAGCGCACTCTGCTGCTGTACCTGAAAGGACTGCTTTGCTGCATGAAGCCTGCCTTGAACCCTCAGAGGCCAGACAAAGAGTTAATGCAATAAAACCATCAGCACACTCTGCTGCTGTACCTGGAAGGACTGCTTTGCTACATGAAGCCTGCCTTGAACCCTCAGAGGCCCGTCAAAGAGTTAATGCAATAAAACCATCAGCGCACTCTGCTGCTGTACCTGGAAGGACTGCTTTGCTGCATGGAGCCTGCCTTGAACCCTCATAGGCTAGACAAAGGGTTAATGCAATAAAACCACCAGTGCACTCTGCTGCTGTACCTGAAAGGACTGCTTTGCTGCATGGAGCCTGCCTTGAACATTCAGAGGCCAGTCAAAGAGTTAATGCAATAAAACCATCAACGCACTCTGCTGCTGTACCTGAAAGGACTGCTTTGCTGCATGAAGCCTGCCTTGAACCCTCAGAGGCCCGTCAAAGAGTTAATGCAATAAAACCACCAGCGCACTCTGCTGCTGTACCTGGAAGGACTGCTTTGCTGCATGAAGCCTGCCTTGAACCCTCAGAGGCCAGTCAAAGAGTTAATGCAATAAAACCACCAGCGCACTCTGATGCTGTACCTGGAAGGACTGCTTTGCTGCATGAAACCTGCCTTGAACCCTCAGAGGCCAGTCAAAGAGTTAATGCAATCAAACCATTAGTGCACTCTGCTGCTGTACCTGAAAGGACTGCTTTGCTGCATGAAGCCTGCCTTGAACCCTCAGAGGCCAGTCAAAGAGTTAATGCAATAAAACCATCAGTGCACTCTGCTGCTGGACCTGGAAGGACTGCTTTGCTGCATGAAGCCTGCCTTGTACCCTCAAAGGCCCGTCAAAGAGTTAATGCAATAAAACCATCAGAGCACTCTGCTGCTGTACCTGGAAGGACTGCTTTGTTGCATGAAGCCTGCCTTGAACCCTCAGAGGCCCGTCAAAGAGTTAATGCAATAAAACCATCAGCGCGCTCTGCTGCTGTACCTGGAAGGACTGCTTTGCTGCATGAAGCCTGCCTTGAACCCTCAGAGGCCCGTCAAAGAGTTAATGCAATAAAACCATCAGCGCACTCTGCTGCTGTACCCGGAAGGACTGCTTTGTTGCATGAAGTCTGCCTTGAACCCTCAGAGGCCAGTCAAAGAGTTAATGCAATAAAACCATCAGCGCACTCTGCTGCTGTACCCGGAAGGACTGCTTTGTTGCATGAAGCCTGCCTTGAACCCTCAGAGGCCAGTCAAAGAGTTAATGCAATAAAACCATCAGCTCACTCTGCTGCTGGACCTGGAAGGACTGCTTTGCTGCATGGAGCCTGCCTTGAACCCTCAGAGGCCAGACAAAGAGTTAATGCAATAAAACCATCAGCGCACTCTGCTGCTGTACCTGAAAGGACTGCTTTGCTGCATGGAGCCTGCCTTGAACCCTCAGAGGCCAGACAAAGAGTTAATGCAATAAAACCATCAGCGCACTCTGCTGCTGTACCTGAAAGGACTGCTTTGCTGCATGAAGCCTGCCTTGAACGCTCCGAGGGCCGTCATAGAGTTAATGCAATAAAACCATCAGTGCACTCTGCTGCTGTACCTGGAAGGACTGCTTTGCTGCATGAAGCCTGCCTTGAACCCTCAGAGGCCCGTCAAAGAGTTAATGCAATAAATCCATCAGCGCACTCTGCTGCTGTACCTGAAAGGACTGCTTTGCTGCATGAAGCCTGCCTTGAACCCTCAGAGGACAGTCAAAGAGTTAATGCAATAAAACCATCAGCACACTCTGCTGCTGTACCTGAAAGGACTGCTTTGCTGCATGAAGCCTGCCTTGAACCCTCAGAGGACAGTCAAAGAGTTAATGCAATAAAACCATCAGCGCACTCTGCTGCTGTACCTGGAAGGACTGCTTTGCTGCATGAAGCCTGCCTTGAACCCTCTGAAGCCAGTCAAAGAGTTAATGCAATAGAACCATCAACACACTCTGCTGCTGTACCTGAAAGGACTGCTTTGCTGCATGAAGCCTGCCTTGAACCCTCAGAGGCCTGTCAAAGAGTTAATGCAATAAAACCATCAACACACTCTGCTGCTGTACCTGAAAGGACTGCTTTGCTGCATGAAGCCTGCCTTGAACCCTCAGAGGGCAGTCAAAGAGTTAATGCAATAAAATCATCAGCGCACTCTGCTGCTGTACCTGAAAGGACTGCTTTGCTGCATGAAGCCTGCCTTGAACCCTCAGAGGCCAGACAAAGAGTTAATGCAATAAAACCATCAGCACACTCTGCTGCTGTACCTGGAAGGACTGCTTTGCTACATGAAGCCTGCCTTGAACCCTCAGAGGCCCGTCAAAGAGTTAATGCAATAAAACCATCAGCGCACTCTGCTGCTGTACCTGGAAGGACTGCTTTGCTGCATGGAGCCTGCCTTGAACCCTCATAGGCTAGACAAAGGGTTAATGCAATAAAACCACCAGTGCACTCTGCTGCTGTACCTGAAAGGACTGCTTTGCTGCATGGAGCCTGCCTTGAACATTCAGAGGCCAGTCAAAGAGTTAATGCAATAAAACCATCAACGCACTCTGCTGCTGTACCTGAAAGGACTGCTTTGCTGCATGAAGCCTGCCTTGAACCCTCAGAGGCCCGTCAAAGAGTTAATGCAATAAAACCACCAGCGCACTCTGCTGCTGTACCTGGAAGGACTGCTTTGCTGCATGAAGCCTGCCTTGAACCCTCAGAGGCCAGTCAAAGAGTTATTGCAATAAAACCACCAGCGCACTCTGCTGCTGTACCTGGAAGGACTGCTTTGCTGCATGAAACCTGCCTTGAACCCTCAGAGGCCAGTCAAAGAGTTAATGCAATCAAACCATCAGTGCACTCTGCTGCTGTACCTGAAAGGACTGCTTTGCTGCATGAAGCCTGCCTTGAACCCTCAGAGGCCAGTCAAAGAGTTAATGCAATAAAACCATCAGCGCACTCTGCTGCTGTACCTGGAAGGACTGCTTTGCTGCATGAAGCCTGCCTTGAACCCTCAGAGGCCAGTCAAAGAGATAATGCAATAAAACCATCAGCGCACTCTGCTGCTGTACCTGAAAGGACTGCTTTGCTGCATGAAGCCTGCCTTGAACCCTCAGAAGCCAGTCAAAGAGTTAATGCAATAAAACCATCAGCGCACTCTGCTGCTGTACCTGAAAGGACTGCTTTGCTGCATGAAGCCTGCCTTGAACCCTCAGAAGCCAGTCAAAGAGTTAATGCAATAAAACCATCAGCGCACTCTGCTGCTGTACCTGAAAGGACTGCTTTGCTGCATGGAGCCTGCCTTGAACCCTCAGAGGCCAGACAAAGAGTTAATGCAATAAAACCATCAGCGCAATCTGCTGCTGTACCTGAAAGGACTGCTTTGCTGCATGGAGCCTGCCTTGAACCCTCAGAGGCCAGACAAAGAGTTAATGCAATAAAACCATCAGCGCACTCTGCTGCTGTACCTGAAAGGACTGCTTTGCTGCATGGAGCCTGCCTTGGACCCCCAGAGGCCAGACAAAGAGTTAATGCAATAAAACCATCAGCACACTCTGCTGCTGTACCCGGAAGGACTGCTTTGTTGCATGAAGCCTGCCTTGAACCCTCAGAGGCCAGTCAAAGAGTTAATGCAATAAAACCATCAGCGCACTCTGCTGCTGTACCTGAAAGGACTGCTTTGCTGCATGGAGCCTGCCTTGAACCCTCAGAGGCCAGACAAAGAGTTAATGCAATAAAACCATCAGCGCAATCTGCTGCTGTACCTGAAAGGACTGCTTTGCTGCATGGAGCCTGCCTTGAACCCTCAGAGGCCAGACAAAGAGTTAATGCAATAAAACCATCAGCGCACTCTGCTGCTGTACCTGAAAGGACTGCTTTGCTGCATGAAGCCTGCCTTGAACCCTCAGAGGCCAGTCAAAGAGTTAATGCAATAAAACCATCAGCGCACTCTGCTGCTGTACCTGGAAGGACTGCTTTGCTGCATGAAGCCTGCCTTGAACCCTCCGAGGGCCGTCATAGAGTTAATGCAATAAAACCATCAGCACACTCTGCTGCTGTACCTGGAAGGACTGCTTTGCTGCATGAAGCCTGCCTTGAACCCTGAGGCCCGTCAAAGAGTTAATGCAATAAAACCACCAGCGCACTCTGCTGCTGTACCTGGAAGGACTGCTTTGCTGCATGGAGCCTGCCTTGGACCCCCAGAGGCCAGTCAAAGCGTTAATGCAATAAAACCATCAGCACACTCTGCTGCTGTACCTGAAAGGACTGCTTTGCTGCATGAAGCCTGCCTTGAACCCTCAGAGGACAGTCAAAGAGTTAATGCAATAAAACCATCAGCACACTCTGCTGCTGTACCTGGAAGGACTGCTTTGCTGCATGAAGCCTGCCTTGAACCCTCAGAGGACAGTCAAAGAGTTAATGCAATAAAACCATCAGCGCGCTCTGCTGCTGTACCTGGAAGGACTGCTTTGCTGCATGGAGCCTGCCTTGTACCCCCAGAGGCCAGTCAAAGCGTTAATGCAATAAAACCATCAGCACACTCTGCTGCTGTACCTGAAAGGACTGCTTTGCTGCATGAAGCCTGCCTTGAACTCTCAAAGGCCAGTCAAAGAGTTAATGCAATAAAACCATCAGCGCGCTCTGCTGCTGTACCTGAAAGGACTGCTTTGCTGCATGAAGCCTGCCTTGAACTCTCAAAGGCCAGTCAAAGAGTTAATGCAATAAAACCATCAGCGCACTCTGCTGCTGTACCTGAAAGGACTCCTTTGCTGCATGAAGCCTGCCTTGAACCCTCAGAGGCCAGTCAAAGAGTTAATGCAATAAAACCATCAGCGCACTCTGCTGCTGTACCTGGAAGGACTGTTTTGCGGCATGAAGCCTGCCTTGAACCCTCAGAGGCCAGTCAAAGAGTTAATGTAATAAAACCATCAGCGCCCTCTGCTGCTGTACCTGGAAGGACTGCTTTGCTGCACGAAGCCTGCCTTGAACCCTCAGAGTCCAGTCAAAGAGTTAATGCAATAAAACCACAAGTGCACTCTGCTGCTGTACCTGGAAGGACTGCTTTGCTGCATGAAGCCCGCCTTGAACCCTCAGAGGGCATTCAAAGAGTTAATGCAATAAAACCATCAGCGCACTCTGCTGCTGTACCTGAAAGGACTGCTTTGCTGCACGGAGCCTGCCTTGAACCCTCAGAGGCCAGTCAAAGAGTTAATGCAATAAAACCACAAGTGCACTCTGCTGCTGTGCCTGGAAGGACTGCTTTGCTGCATGAAGCCCGCCTTGAACCCTCAGAGGCCAGTCAAAGAGTTAATGCAATAAAACAATCAGCGCTTTCTGCTGCTGTACCTGAAAGGACTGCTTTGCTGCATGAAGCCTGCCTTGAACCCTGAGGCCCGTCAAAGAGTTAATGCAATAAAAGCACCAGTGCACTCTGCTGCTGTACCTGAAAGGACTGCTTTGCTGCATGAAGCCTGCCTTGAACCCTGAGGCCCGTCAAAGAGTTAATGCAATAAAACCATCAGCGCACTCTGCTGCTGTACCTGGAAGAACTGCTTTGCTGCATGAAGCCTGCCTTGAACCCTCAGAGGCCCGTCAAAGAGTTAATGCAATAAATCCATCAGCGCACTCTGCTGCGCTACCTGGAAGGACTGCTTTGCTGCATGAAGCCTGCCTTGAACCCTCCGAGGGCCGTCATAGAGTTAATGCAATAAAACCATCAGCGCACTCTGCTGCTGTACCTGAAAGGACTGCTTTGCTGCATGAAGCCTGCCTTGAACCCTCCGAGGGCCGTCAAAGAGTTAATGCAATAAAACCCTCAGTGCACTCTGCTGCTGTACCTGAAAGGACTGCTTTGCTGCATGGAGCCTGCCTTGAACCCTCAGAGGCCAGCCAAAGAGTTAATGCAATAAAACCATCAACACACTCTGCTGCTGTACCTGAAAGGACTGCTTTGCTGCATGAAGCCTGCCTTGAACCCTCAGAGGCCCGTCAAAGAGTTAATGCAATAAAACCACCAGCGCACTCTGCTGCTGTACCTGGAAGGACTGCTTTGCTGCATGGAGCCTGCCTTGGACCCCCAGAGGCCAGTCAAAGAGTTAATGCAATAAAACCACCAGTGCACTCTGCTGCTGTACCTGAAAGGACTGCTTTGCTGCATGGAGCCTGCCTTGAACCCTCAGAGGCCAGTCAAAGAGTTAATGCAATAAAACCACCAGCGCACTCTGCTGCTGTACCTGGAAGGACTGCTTTGCTGCATGAAGCCTGCCTTGAACCCTCAGAGGCCAGTTAAAGAGTTAATGCAATAAAACCATCAGCGCACTCTGCTGCTGTACCTGGAAGGACTGCTTTGCTGCATGAAGCCTGCCTTGAACCCTCAGAGGCCAGTCAAAGAGTTAATGCAATAAAACCATCAGCACACTCTGCTGCTGTACCTGGAAGGACTGCTTTGCTGCATGGAGCCTGCCTTGAACCCTCAGAGGCCAGTCAAAGAGTTAATGCAATAAAACCATCAGCGCACTCTGCTGCTGTACCTGGAAGGACTGCTTTGCTGCATGAAGCCTGCCTTGAACCCTCAGAGGCCCGTCAAAGAGTTAATGCAATAAAACCATCAGCGCACTCTGCTGCTGTACCTGGAAGGACTGCGTGGCTGCATGAAGCCTGCCTTGAACTCTCAAAGGCCAGTCAAAGAGTTAATGCAATAAAACCATCAGCACACTCTGCTGCTGTACCTGAAAGGACTGCTTTGCTGCATGAAGCCTGCCTTGAACTCTCAAAGGCCAGTCAAAGAGTTAATGCAATAAAACCATCAGCGCACTCTGCTGCTGTACCTGGAAGGACTGCTTTGCTGCATGGAGCCTGCCTTGGACCCTCAGAGGCCCGTCAAAGAGGTAATGCAATAAAACCATCAGCGCACTCTGCTGCTGTACCTGAAAGGACTGCTTTGCTGCATGGAGCCTGCCTTGAACCCTCAGAGGCCAGTCAAAGAGTTATTGCAATAAAACCATCAGCGCACTCTGCTGCTGTACCTGAAAGGACTGCTTTGCTGCATGAAGCCTGCCTTGAACCCTCAGAGGCCCGTCAAAGAGTTAATGCAATAAAACCATCAGCGCACTCTGCTGCTGTACCTGAAAGGACTGCTTTGCTGCATGAAGCCTGCCTTGAACTCTCAAAGGCCAGTCAAAGAGTTAATGCAATAAAACCATCAGCGCACTCTGCTGCTGTACCTGGAAGGACTGCTTTGCTGCATGAAGCCTGCCTTGAACCCTCAGAGGCCCGTCAAAGAGTTCATGCAATAAAACCATCAGTGCACTCTGCTGCGCTACCTGGAAGGACTGCTTTGCTGCATGGAGCCTGCCTTGTACCCTCAGAGGCCAGTCAAAGAGTTAATGCAATAAAACCATCAGCGCACTCTGCTGCTGTACCTGGAAGGACTGCTTTGCTGCATGAAGCCTGCCTTGGACCCTCAGAGGCCAGCCAAAGAGTTAATGCAATAAAACCATCCGCGCACTCTGCTGCTGTACCTGGAAGGACTGCTTTGCTGCATGAAGCCTGCCTTGAACCCTCAGAGGCCAGTCAAAGAGTTAATGGAATAAAACCATCAGCGCGCTCTGCTGCTGTACCTGGAAGGACTGCTTTGCTGCATGAAGCCTGCCTTGAACCCTCAGAGGCCCGTCAAAGAGTTAATGCAATAAAACCACCAGCGCACTCTGCTGCTGTACCTGGAAGGACTGCTTTGCTGCATGGAGCCTGCCTTGGACCCCCAGAGGCCAGTCAAAGCGTTAATGCAATAAAACCATCAGCACACTCTGCTGCTGTACCTGGAAGGATTGCTTTGCTGCATGAAGCTTGCCTTGAACCCTCAGAGGCCCGTCAAAGAGTTAATGCAATAAAACCATCAGCGCACTCTGCTGCTGTACCTGAAAGGACTGCTTTGCTGCATGAAGCCCGCCTTGAACCCTCAGAGGCCAGTCAAATAGTTAATGCAATAAACCCATCAGCGCACTCTGCTGCTGTACCTGAAAGGACTGCTTTGCTGCATGGAGCATGCCTTGAACTCTCAAAGGCCAGTCAAAGAGTTAATGCAATAAAACCATCAGCGCACTCTGCTGCTGTACCTGAAAGGACTGCTTTGCTGCATGAAGCCTGCCTTGAACCCTCAGAGGCCAGTCAAAGAGTTAATGCAAAAAAACCATCAGTGCACTCTGCTGCTGTACCTGGAAGGACTGCTTTGCTGCATGAAGCTTGCCTTGAACCCTCAGAGGCCCGTCAAAGAGTTAATGCAATAAAACCATCAGCGCACTCTGCTGCTGTACCTGGAAGGACTGCTTTGCTGCATGAAGCCTGCCTTGAACCCTCAGAGGCTAGACAAAGAGTTAATGCAATAAAACCATCAGCGCACTCTGCTGCTGTACCTGGAAGGACTGCGTGGCTGCATGAAGCCTGCCTTGAACCCTCAGAGGCCTGTCAAAGAGTTAATGCAATAAAATCATCAGCGCACTCTGCTGCTGTACCTGAAAGGACTGCTTTGCTGCATGAAGCCTGCCTTGAACCCTCAGAGGCTAGACAAAGAGTTAATGCAATAAAACCATCAGCGCACTCTGCTGCTGTACCTGGAAGGACTGCGTGGCTGCATGAAGCCTGCCTTGAACCCTCAGAGGCCCGTCAAAGAGTTAATGCAATAAAATCATCAGCGCACGCTGCTGCTGTACCTGGAAGGACTGCTTTGCTGCATGAAGCCTGCCTTGAACCCTCAGAGGCCCGTCAAAGAGTTAATGCAATAAAACCATCAACGCACTCTGCTGCTGTACCTGAAAGGACTGCTTTGCTACATGGAGCCTGCCTTGAACCCTCAGAGGCCTGTCAAAGAGTTAATGCAATAAAACCATCAGCGCGCTCTGCTGCTGTACCTGGAAGGACTGCTTTTCTGCATGGAGCCTGCCTTGCACCCTCAGAGGCCAGTCAAAGAGTTAATGCAATAAATCCCTCAGTGCACTCTGCTGCTGTACCTGAAAGGACTGCTTTGCTGCATGGAGCCTGCCTTGAACCCTCAGAGGACAGTCAAAGAGTTAATGCAATAAAACCATCAGCACACTCTGCTGCTGTACCTGAAAGGACTGCTTTGCTGCATGAAGCCTGCCTTGAACCCTCAGAGGCCAGTCAAAGAGTTAATGCAATAAAACCATCAGCGCACTCTGCTGCTGTACCTGGAAGGACTGCTTTGCTGCATGAAGCCTGCCTTGAACCCTCAGAGGCCGGTCAAAGAGTTAATGCAATAAAACCATCAGCGCACTCTGCTGCTGTACCTGGAAGGACTGCTTTGCTGCATGAAGCCTGCCTTGAACCCTCAGAGGCCAGTCAAAGAGTTAATGCAATAAAACCCTCAGTGCACTCTGCTGCTGTACCTGAAAGGACTGCTTTGCTGCATGAAGCCTGCCTTGAACCCTCAGAGGCCCGTCAAAGAGTTAATGCAATAAAACCATCAGCGCGCTCTGCTGCTGTACCTGGAAGGACTGCTTTGCTGCATGAAGCCTGCCTTGAACCCTCAGAGGGCAGTCAAAGAGTTAATGCAATAAAACCATCAGCGCACTCTGCTGCTGTACCTGAAAGGACTGCTTTGCTGCATGAAGCCTGCCTTGAACCCTCAGAGGCCAGACAAAGAGTTAATGCAATAAAACCATCAGCGCACTCTGCTGCTGTTCCTGAAAGGACTGCTTTGCTGCATGAAGCCTGCCTTGAACCCTCCGAGGGCCGTCATAGAGTTAATGCAATAAAACCATCAGCGCACTCTGCTGCTGTACCTGGAAGGACTGCTTTACTGCATGAAGCCTGCCTTGAACCCTCAGAGGCCAGTCAAAGAGTTAATGCAATAAAACCACCAGCGCACTCTGCTGCTGTACCTGGAAGGACTGCTTTGCTGCATGAAACCTGCCTTGAACCCTCAGAGGCCAGTCAAAGAGTTAATGCAATCAAACCATCAGTGCACTCTGCTGCTGTACCTGGAAGGACTGCTTTGCTGCATGAAGCCTGCCTTGAACCCTGAGAGGCCAGTCAAAGAGTTAATGCAATAAAACCACCAGCGCACTCTGCTGCTGTACCCAGAAGGACTGCTTTGCTGCATGAAGCCTGCCTTGAACCCTCAGAGGCCGGTCAAAGAGTTAATGCAATAAAACCATCACCACACTTTGCTGCTGTACCTGGAAGGACTGCTTTGCTGCATGAAGCCTGCCTTGAACCCTCAGAGGCCAGTCAAAGAGATAATGCAATAAAACCATCAGCGCACTCTGCTGCTGTACCTGAAAGGACTGCTTTGCTGCATGAAGCCTGCCTTGAACCCTCAGAAGCCAGTCAAAGAGTTAATGCAATAAAACCATCAGCGCACTCTGCTGCTGTACCTGGAAGGACTGCTTTGCTGCATGAAGCCTGCCTTCAACCCTCAGAGGGCAGTCAAAGAGTTAATGTAATAAAACAATCAGCCCACTCTGTTGCTGTACCTGAAAGGACTGCTTTGCTGCATGAAGCCTGCCTTGAACCCTCAGAGGCCAGTTAAAGAGTTAATGCAATAAAACCATCAGTGCACTCTGCTTCTGTACCTGAAAGGACTGCTTTGCTGCACGAAGCCTGCCTTGAACCCTCAGAGGTCAGTCAAAGAGTTAATGCAATAAAACAACCAGCGCACTCTGCTGCTGTACCTGGAAGGACTGCTTTGATGCATGGGGCCCGCCTTGAACCTTCAGAGGCCAGTCAAAGAGTTAATGCAATAAAACCATCAGTGCACTCTGCTGCTGGACCTGGAAGGAATGCTTTGCTGAATGAAGCCTGCCTTGTACCCTCAAAGGCCCGTCAAAGAGTTAATGCAATAAAACCATCAGCGCACTCTGCTGCTGTACCTGGAAGGACTGCTTTGTTGCATGAAGCCTGCCTTGAACCCTCAGAGGCCAGTCAAAGAGTTAATGCAATAAAACCATCAGCGCACTCTGCTGCTGTACCCGGAAGGACTGCTTTGTTGCATGAAGCCTGCCTTGAACCCTCAGAGGCCAGTCAAAGAGCTAATGCAATAAAACTATCAGCGCACTCTGCTGCTGTACCCGGAAGGACTGCTTTGTTGCATAAAGCCTGCCTTGAACCCTCAGAGGCCAGTCAAAGAGTTAATTCAATAAAACCATCAGCGCACTCTGCTGCTGGACCTGGAAGGACTGCTTTGCTGCATGGAGCCTGCCTTGAACCCTCAGAGGCCAGACAAAGAGTTAATGCAATAAAACCATCAGCGCACTCTGCTGCTGTACCTGAAAGGACTGCTTTGCTGCATGGAGCCTGCCTTGAACCCTCAGAGGCCAGACAAAGAGTTAATGCAATAAAACCATCAGCGCACTCTGCTTCTGTACCTGAAAGGACTGCTTTGCTGCATGAAGCCTGCCTTGAACCCTCCGAGGGCCGTCATAGAGTTAATGCAATAAAACCATCAGCGCACTCTGCTGCTGTACCTGGAAGGACTGCTTTGCTGCATGAAGCCTGCCTTGAACCCTCAGAGGCCCGTCAAAGAGTTAATGCAATAAAACCATCAGCGCACTCTGCTGCTGGACCTGAAAGGACTGCTTTGCTGCATGAAGCCTGCCTTGAACCCTCAGAGGCCCGTTAAAGAGTTAATGCAATAAAACCATCAGTGCACTCTGCTGCTGTACCTGGAAGGACTGCTTTGCTGCATGGAGCCTGCCTTGAACCCTGAGGCCAGTCAAAGCGTTAATGCAATAAAACCATCAGCACACTCTGCTGCTGTACCTGGAAGGACTGCTTTGCTGCATGAAGCCTGCCTTGAACCCTCAGAGGCCAGTCAAAGAGTTAATGCAATAAAACCATCAACACACTCTGCTGCTGTACCTGAAAGGACTGCTTTGCTGCATGAAGCCTGCCTTGAACCCTCAGAGGCCCGTCAAAGAGTTAATGCAATAAAACCATCAACACACTCTGCTGCTGTACCTGAAAGGACTGCTTTGCTGCATGAAGCCTGCCTTGAACCCTCAGAGGCCCGTCAAAGAGTTAATGCAATAAAACCATCAACACACTCTGCTGCTGTACCTGAAAGGACTGCTTTGCTGCATGAAGCCTGCCTTGAACCCTCAGAGGCCCGTTAAAGAGTTAATGCAATAAAACCACCAGTGCACTCTGCTGCTGTACCTGGAAGGACTGCTTTGCTGCATGAAGCCTGCCTTGAACCCTGAGGCCCGTCAAAGAGTTAATGCAATAAAACCACCAGTGCACTCTGCTGCTGTATCTGAAAGGACTGCTTTGCTGCATGGAGCCTGCCTTGAACCCTGAGGCCCGTCAAAGAGTTAATGCAATAAAACCATCAGCACACTCTGCTGCTGTACCTGGAAGGACTGCTTTGCTGCATGAAGCCTGTCTTGAACCCTCAGAGGCCAGTCAAAGAGTTAATGCAATAAAACCCTCAGTGCACTCTGCTGCTGTACCTGGAAGGACTGCTTTGCTGCATGAAGCCTGCCTTGAACCCTCAGAGGCCAGTCAAAGAGTTAATGCAATAAAACCATCAGCGTAATCTGCTGCTGTACCTGGAAGGACTGCTTTGCTGCATGAAGCCTGCCTTGAACCCTCAGAGGCCAGTCAAAGAGTTAATGCAATAAAACCATCAGCGCACTCTGCTGCTGTACCTGGAAGGACTGCTTTGCTGCATGAAGCCTGCCTTGAACCCTCAGAGGCCGGTCAAAGAGTTAATGCAATAAAACCATCAGCACACTTTGCTGCTGTACCTGAAAGGACTGCTTTGCTGCATGAAGCCTGCCTTGAACCCTCAGAGGCCCGTCAAAGAGTTAATGCAATAAAACCATCAGCGCGCTCTGCTGCTGTACCTGGAAGGACTGCTTTGCTGCATGGAGCCTGCCTTCAACCCTCAGAGGCCAGTCAAAGAGTTAATGCAATAAAACCATCAGCGCACTCTGCTGCTGTACCTGAAAGGACTGCTTTGCTGCATGGAGCCTGCCTTGAACCCTCAGAGGCTAGACAAAGAGTTAATGCAATAAAACCACCAGTGCACTCTGCTGCTGTACCTGGAAGGACCGCTTTGCTGCATGGAGCCTGCCTTGAACCCTCAGAGGCTAGACAAATAGTTAATGCAATAAAACCACCAGTGCACTCTGCTGCTGTACCTGGAAGGACCGCTTTGCTGCATGGAGCCTGCCTTTAACCCTCAGAGGCTAGACAAAGAGTTAATGCAATAAAACCACCAGCGCACTCTGCTGCTGTACCTGAAAGGACTGCTTTGCTGCATGGAGCCTGCCTTGAACCCTCAGAGGCTAGACAAAGAGTTAATGCAATAAAACCACCAGTGCACTCTGCTGCTGTACCTGAAAGGACTGCTTTGCTGCATGGAGCCTGCCTTGGACCCCCAGAGGCCAGTCAAATCGTTAATGCAATAAAACCATCAGCGCACTCTGCTGCTGTACCCGGAAGGACTGCTTTGTTGCATGAAGCCTGCCTTGAACCCTCAGAGGCCAGTCAAAGCGTTAATGCAATAAAACCATCAGCGCACTCTGCTGCTGTACCTGAAAGAACTGCTTTGCTGCACAGAGCCTGCCTTGAACCCTCAGAGGCCCGTCAAAGAGTTAATGCAATAAAACCATCAGCGCACTCTGCTGCTGTACCTGGAAGGACTGCTTTGCTGCATGAAGCCTGCCTTGAACCCTCAGAGGCCAGTCAAAGAGTTAATGCAATGAAACCACCAGCGCACTCTGCTGCTGTACCTGAAAGGACCGCTTTGCTGCATGAAGCCTGCCTTGAACCCTCAGAGGCCAGTCAAAGAGTTAATGCAATAAAACCATCAACACACTCTGCTGCTGTACATGAAAGGACTGCTTTGCTGCGCGGAGCCTGTCTTGAACCCTCAGAGGCCAGTCAAAGAGTTAATGCAATAAAACCATCAGCACACTCTGCTGCTGTACCTGAAAGGACTGCTTTGCTGCATGAAGCCTGCCTTGAACCCTCAGAGGCCCGTCAAAGAGTTAATGCAATAAAACCATCAACGCACTCTGCTGCTGTACCTGAAAGGACTGCTTTGCTGCATGGAGCCTGCCTTGAACCCTCAGAGGCCTGTCAAAGAGTTAATGCAATAAAACCATCAGCGCGCTCTGCTGCTGTACCTGGAAGGACTGCTTTGCTGCATGGAGCCTGCCTTGAACCCTCAGAGGCCAGTCAAAGAGTTAATGCAATAAAACCCTCAGTGCACTCTGCTGCTGTACCTGAAAGGACTGCTTTGCTGCATGGAGCCTGCCTTGAACCCTCAGAGGACAGTCAACGAGTTAACGCAATAAAACCATCAGCACACTCTGCTGCTGTACCTGAAAGGACTGCTTTGCTGCATGAAGCCTGCCTTGAACCCTCAGAGGCCAGTCAAAGAGTTAATGCAATAAAACCCTCAGTGCACTCTGCTGCTGTACCTGAAAGGACTGCTTTGCTGCATGGAGCCTGCCTTGAACCCTCAGAGGACAGTCAACGAGTTAACGCAATAAAACCATCAGCACACTCTGCTGCTGTACCTGAAAGGACTGCTTTGCTGCATGAAGCCTGCCTTGAACCCTCAGAGGCCAGTTAAAGAGTTAATGCAATAAAACCATCAGTGCACTCTGCTTCTGTACCTGAAAGGACTGCTTTGCTGCACGAAGCCTGCCTTGAACCCTCAGAGGTCAGTCAAAGAGTTAATGCAATAAAACAACCAGCGCACTCTGCTGCTGTACCTGGAAGGACTGCTTTGCTGCATGGGGCCCGCCTTGAACCTTCAGAGGCCAGTCAAAGAGTTAATGCAATAAAACCATCAGTGCACTCTGCTGCTGGACCTGGAAGGAATGCTTTGCTGAATGAAGCCTGCCTTGTACCCTCAAAGGCCCGTCAAAGAGTTAATGCAATAAAACCATCAGCGCACTCTGCTGCTGTACCTGGAAGGACTGCTTTGTTGCATGAAGCCTGCCTTGAACCCTCAGAGGCCAGTCAAAGAGTTAATGCAATAAAACCATCAGCGCACTCTGCTGCTGTACCCGGAAGGACTGCTTTGTTGCATGAAGCCTGCCTTGAACCCTCAGAGGCCAGTCAAAGAGCTAATGCAATAAAACTATCAGCGCACTCTGCTGCTGTACCCGGAAGGACTGCTTTGTTGCATAAAGCCTGCCTTGAACCCTCAGAGGCCAGTCAAAGAGTTAATTCAATAAAACCATCAGCGCACTCTGCTGCTGGACCTGGAAGGACTGCTTTGCTGCATGGAGCCTGCCTTGAACCCTCAGAGGCCAGACAAAGAGTTAATGCAATAAAACCATCAGCGCACTCTGCTGCTGTACCTGAAAGGACTGCTTTGCTGCATGGAGCCTGCCTTGAACCCTCAGAGGCCAGACAAAGAGTTAATGCAATAAAACCATCAGCGCACTCTGCTTCTGTACCTGAAAGGACTGCTTTGCTGCATGAAGCCTGCCTTGAACCCTCCGAGGGCCGTCATAGAGTTAATGCAATAAAACCATCAGCGCACTCTGCTGCTGTACCTGGAAGGACTGCTTTGCTGCATGAAGCCTGCCTTGAACCCTCAGAGGCCCGTCAAAGAGTTAATGCAATAAATCCATCAGCGCACTCTGCTGCTGTACCTGGAAGGACTGCTTTGCTGCATGGAGCCTGCCTTGAACCCTGAGGCCAGTCAAAGCGTTAATGCAATAAAACCATCAGCACACTCTGCTGCTGTACCTGGAAGGACTGCTTTGCTGCATGAAGCCTGCCTTGAACCCTCAGAGGCCAGTCAAAGAGTTAATGCAATAAAACCATCAACACACTCTGCTGCTGTACCTGAAAGGACTGCTTTGCTGCATGAAGCCTGCCTTGAACCCTCAGAGGCCCGTCAAAGAGTTAATGCAATAAAACCATCAACACACTCTGCTGCTGTACCTGAAAGGACTGCTTTGCTGCATGAAGCCTGCCTTGAACCCTCAGAGGCCCGTCAAAGAGTTAATGCAATAAAACCATCAACACACTCTGCTGCTGTACCTGAAAGGACTGCTTTGCTGCATGAAGCCTGCCTTGAACCCTCAGAGGCCCGTTAAAGAGTTAATGCAATAAAACCACCAGTGCACTCTGCTGCTGTACCTGGAAGGACTGCTTTGCTGCATGAAGCCTGCCTTGAACCCTGAGGCCCGTCAAAGAGTTAATGCAATAAAACCACCAGTGCACTCTGCTGCTGTATCTGAAAGGACTGCTTTGCTGCATGGAGCCTGCCTTGAACCCTGAGGCCCGTCAAAGAGTTAATGCAATAAAACCATCAGCACACTCTGCTGCTGTACCTGGAAGGACTGCTTTGCTGCATGAAGCCTGTCTTGAACCCTCAGAGGCCAGTCAAAGAGTTAATGCAATAAAACCCTCAGTGCACTGTGCTGCTGTACCTGGAAGGACTGCTTTGCTGCATGAAGCCTGCCTTGAACCCTCAGAGGCCAGTCAAAGAGTTAATGCAATAAAACCATCAGCGTACTCTGCTGCTGTACCTGGAAGGACTGCTTTGCTGCATGAAGCCTGCCTTGAACCCTCAGAGGCCAGTCAAAGAGTTAATGCAATAAAACCATCAGCGCACTCTGCTGCTGTACCTGGAAGGACTGCTTTGCTGCATGAAGCCTGCCTTGAACCCTCAGAGGCCGGTCAAAGAGTTAATGCAATAAAACCATCAGCACACTCTGCTGCTGTACCTGAAAGGACTGCTTTGCTGCATGAAGCCTGCCTTGAACCCTCAGAGGCCCGTCAAAGAGTTAATGCAATAAAACCATCAGCGCGCTCTGCTGCTGTACCTGGAAGGACTGCTTTGCTGCATGGAGCCTGCCTTCAACCCTCAGAGGCCAGTCAAAGAGTTAATGCAATAAAACCATCAGCGCACTCTGCTGCTGTACCTGAAAGGACTGCTTTGCTGCATGGAGCCTGCCTTGAACCCTCAGAGGCTAGACAAAGAGTTAATGCAATAAAACCACCAGTGCACTCTGCTGCTGTACCTGGAAGGACCGCTTTGCTGCATGGAGCCTGCCTTGAACCCTCAGAGGCTAGACAAATAGTTAATGCAATAAAACCACCAGTGCACTCTGCTGCTGTACCTGGAAGGACCGCTTTGCTGCATGGAGCCTGCCTTTAACCCTCAGAGGCTAGACAAAGAGTTAATGCAATAAAACCACCAGCGCACTCTGCTGCTGTACCTGAAAGGACTGCTTTGCTGCATGGAGCCTGCCTTGAACCCTCAGAGGCTAGACAAAGAGTTAATGCAATAAAACCACCAGTGCACTCTGCTGCTGTACCTGAAAGGACTGCTTTGCTGCATGGAGCCTGCCTTGGACCCCCAGAGGCCAGTCAAATCGTTAATGCAATAAAACCATCAGCGCACTCTGCTGCTGTACCCGGAAGGACTGCTTTGTTGCATGAAGCCTGCCTTGAACCCTCAGAGGCCAGTCAAAGCGTTAATGCAATAAAACCATCAGCGCACTCTGCTGCTGTACCTGAAAGAACTGCTTTGCTGCACAGAGCCTGCCTTGAACCCTCAGAGGCCCGTCAAAGAGTTAATGCAATAAAACCATCAGCGCACTCTGCTGCTGTACCTGGAAGGACTGCTTTGCTGCATGAAGCCTGCCTTGAACCCTCAGAGGCCAGTCAAAGAGTTAATGCAATGAAACCACCAGCGCACTCCGCTGCTGTACCTGAAAGGACCGCTTTGCTGCATGAAGCCTGCCTTGAACCCTCAGAGGCCAGTCAAAGAGTTAATGCAATAAAACCATCAACACACTCTGCTGCTGTACCTGAAAGGACTGCTTTGCTGCGCGGAGCCTGTCTTGAACCCTCAGAGGCCAGTCAAAGAGTTAATGCAATAAAACCATCAGCACACTCTGCTGCTGTACCTGAAAGGACTGCTTTGCTGCATGAAGCCTGCCTTGAACCCTCAGAGGCCCGTCAAAGAGTTAATGCAATAAAACCATCAACGCACTCTGCTGCTGTACCTGAAAGGACTGCTTTGCTGCATGGAGCCTGCCTTGAACCCTCAGAGGCCTGTCAAAGAGTTAATGCAATAAAACCATCAGCGCGCTCTGCTGCTGTACCTGGAAGGACTGCTTTGCTGCATGGAGCCTGCCTTGAACCCTCAGAGGCCAGTCAAAGAGTTAATGCAATAAAACCCTCAGTGCACTCTGCTGCTGTACCTGAAAGGACTGCTTTGCTGCATGGAGCCTGCCTTGAACCCTCAGAGGACAGTCAACGAGTTAACGCAATAAAACCATCAGCACACTCTGCTGCTGTACCTGAAAGGACTGCTTTGCTGCATGAAGCCTGCCTTGAACCCTCAGAGGCCCGTCAAAGAGTTAATGCAATAAAACCATCAGCGCACTCTGCTGCTGTACCTGAAAGGACTGCTTTGCTGCATGGAGCCTGCCTTGAACCCTCAGAGGACAGTCAAAGAGTTAATGCAATAAAACCATCAGCACACTCTGCTGCTGTACCTGAAAGGACTGCTTTGCTGCATGGAGCCTGCCTTGAACCCTCAGAGGACAGTCAAAGAGTTAATGCAATAAAACCACCAGCGCACTCTGCTGCTGTACCTGGAAGGACTGCTTTGCTGCATGAAGCCTGCCTTGAACCCTCAGAGGCCAGTCAAAGCGTTAATGCAATAAAACCATCAGCGCACTCTGCTGCTGTACCTGGAAGGACTGCTTTGCTGCATGAAGCCTGCCTTGAACCCTCAGAGGCCAGACAAAGAGTTAATGCAATAAAACCATCAGCACACTCTGCTGCTGTACCTGAAAGGACTGCTTTGCTGCATGGAGCCTGCCTTGAACCCTCAGAGGCCAGTCAATGAGTTAATGCAATAAAACCATCAGCGCACTCTGCTGCTGTACCTGGAAGGACTGCTTTGCTGCATGAAGCCTGCCTTGAACCCTCAGAGGCCCGTCAAAGAGTTAATGCAATAAAACCATCAGCACACTCTGCTGCTGTACCTGGAAGGACTGCTTTGCTGCATGAAGCCTGTCTTGAACCCTCAGAGGCCAGTCAAAGAGTTAATGCAATAAAACCCTCAGTGCACTCTGCTGCTGTACCTGGAAGGACTGCTTTGCTGCATGAAGCCTGCCTTGAACCCTCAGAGGCCAGTCAAAGAGTTAATGCAATAAAACCATCAGCGTACTCTGCTGCTGTACCTGGAAGGACTGCTTTGCTGCATGAAGCCTGCCTTGAACCCTCAGAGGCCAGTCAAAGAGTTAATGCAATAAAACCATCAGCGCACTCTGCTGCTGTACCTGGAAGGACTGCTTTGCTGCATGAAGCCTGCCTTGAACCCTCAGAGGCCGGTCAAAGAGTTAATGCAATAAAACCATCAGCACACTTTGCTGCTGTACCTGAAAGGACTGCTTTGCTGCATGAAGCCTGCCTTGAACCCTCAGAGGCCCGTCAAAGAGTTAATGCAATAAAACCATCAGCGCGCTCTGCTGCTGTACCTGGAAGGACTGCTTTGCTGCATGGAGCCTGCCTTCAACCCTCAGAGGCCAGTCAAAGAGTTAATGCAATAAAACCATCAGCGCACTCTGCTGCTGTACCTGAAAGGACTGCTTTGCTGCATGGAGCCTGCCTTGAACCCTCAGAGGCTAGACAAAGAGTTAATGCAATAAAACCACCAGTGCACTCTGCTGCTGTACCTGGAAGGACCGCTTTGCTGCATGGAGCCTGCCTTGAACCCTCAGAGGCTAGACAAATAGTTAATGCAATAAAACCACCAGTGCACTCTGCTGCTGTACCTGGAAGGACCGCTTTGCTGCATGGAGCCTGCCTTTAACCCTCAGAGGCTAGACAAAGAGTTAATGCAATAAAACCACCAGCGCACTCTGCTGCTGTACCTGAAAGGACTGCTTTGCTGCATGGAGCCTGCCTTGAACCCTCAGAGGCTAGACAAAGAGTTAATGCAATAAAACCACCAGTGCACTCTGCTGCTGTACCTGAAAGGACTGCTTTGCTGCATGGAGCCTGCCTTGGACCCCCAGAGGCCAGTCAAATCGTTAATGCAATAAAACCATCAGCGCACTCTGCTGCTGTACCTGAAAGAACTGCTTTGCTGCACAGAGCCTGCCTTGAACCCTCAGAGGCCCGTCAAAGAGTTAATGCAATAAAACCATCAGCGCACTCTGCTGCTGTACCTGGAAGGACTGCTTTGCTGCATGAAGCCTGCCTTGAACCCTCAGAGGCCAGTCAAAGAGTTAATGCAATGAAACCACCAGCGCACTCTGCTGCTGTACCTGAAAGGACCGCTTTGCTGCATGAAGCCTGCCTTGAACCCTCAGAGGCCAGTCAAAGAGTTAATGCAATAAAACCATCAACACACTCTGCTGCTGTACCTGAAAGGACTGCTTTGCTGCGCGGAGCCTGTCTTGAACCCTCAGAGGCCAGTCAAAGAGTTAATGCAATAAAACCATCAGCACACTCTGCTGCTGTACCTGAAAGGACTGCTTTGCTGCATGAAGCCTGCCTTGAACCCTCAGAGGCCCGTCAAAGAGTTAATGCAATAAAACCATCAACGCACTCTGCTGCTGTACCTGAAAGGACTGCTTTGCTGCATGGAGCCTGCCTTGAACCCTCAGAGGCCTGTCAAAGAGTTAATGCAATAAAACCATCAGCGCGCTCTGCTGCTGTACCTGGAAGGACTGCTTTGCTGCATGGAGCCTGCCTTGAACCCTCAGAGGCCAGTCAAAGAGTTAATGCAATAAAACCCTCAGTGCACTCTGCTGCTGTACCTGAAAGGACTGCTTTGCTGCATGGAGCCTGCCTTGAACCCTCAGAGGACAGTCAACGAGTTAACGCAATAAAACCATCAGCACACTCTGCTGCTGTACCTGAAAGGACTGCTTTGCTGCATGAAGCCTGCCTTGAACCCTCAGAGGCCAGTCAAAGAGTTAATGCAATAAAACCCTCAGTGCACTCTGCTGCTGTACCTGAAAGGACTGCTTTGCTGCATGGAGCCTGCCTTGAACCCTCAGAGGACAGTCAACGAGTTAACGCAATAAAACCATCAGCACACTCTGCTGCTGTACCTGAAAGGACTGCTTTGCTGCATGAAGCCTGCCTTGAACCCTCAGAGGCCAGATAAAGAGTTAATGCAATAAAACCATCAGTGCACTCTGCTTCTGTACCTGAAAGGACTGCTTTGCTGCACGAAGCCTGCCTTGAACCCTCAGAGGTCAGTCAAAGAGTTAATGCAATAAAACAACCAGCGCACTCTGCTGCTGTACCTGGAAGGACTGCTTTGATGCATGGGGCCCGCCTTGAACCTTCAGAGGCCAGTCAAAGAGTTAATGCAATAAAACCATCAGTGCACTCTGCTGCTGGACCTGGAAGGAATGCTTTGCTGAATGAAGCCTGCCTTGTACCCTCAAAGGCCCGTCAAAGAGTTAATGCAATAAAACCATCAGCGCACTCTGCTGCTGTACCTGGAAGGACTGCTTTGTTGCATGAAGCCTGCCTTGAACCCTCAGAGGCCAGTCAAAGAGTTAATGCAATAAAACCATCAGCGCACTCTGCTGCTGTACCCGGAAGGACTGCTTTGTTGCATGAAGCCTGCCTTGAACCCTCAGAGGCCAGTCAAAGAGCTAATGCAATAAAACTATCAGCGCACTCTGCTGCTGTACCCGGAAGGACTGCTTTGTTGCATAAAGCCTGCCTTGAACCCTCAGAGGCCAGTCAAAGAGTTAATTCAATAAAACCATCAGCGCACTCTGCTGCTGGACCTGGAAGGACTGCTTTGCTGCATGGAGCCTGCCTTGAACCCTCAGAGGCCAGACAAAGAGTTAATGCAATAAAACCATCAGCGCACTCTGCTGCTGTACCTGAAAGGACTGCTTTGCTGCATGGAGCCTGCCTTGAACCCTCAGAGGCCAGACAAAGAGTTAATGCAATAAAACCATCAGCGCACTCTGCTTCTGTACCTGAAAGGACTGCTTTGCTGCATGAAGCCTGCCTTGAACCCTCCGAGGGCCGTCATAGAGTTAATGCAATAAAACCATCAGCGCACTCTGCTGCTGTACCTGGAAGGACTGCTTTGCTGCATGAAGCCTGCCTTGAACCCTCAGAGGCCCGTCAAAGAGTTAATGCAATAAATCCATCAGCGCACTCTGCTGCTGTACCTGGAAGGACTGCTTTGCTGCATGGAGCCTGCCTTGGACCCCCAGAGGCCAGTCAAAGAGTTAATGCAATAAAACCATCAGCGCACTCTGCTGCTGGACCTGAAAGGACTGCTTTGCTGCATGAAGCCTGCCTTGAACCCTCAGAGGCCCGTTAAAGAGTTAATGCAATAAAACCATCAGTGCACTCTGCTGCTGTACCTGGAAGGACTGCTTTGCTGCATGGAGCCTGCCTTGAACCCTGAGGCCAGTCAAAGCGTTAATGCAATAAAACCATCAGCACACTCTGCTGCTGTACCTGGAAGGACTGCTTTGCTGCATGAAGCCTGCCTTGAACCCTCAGAGGCCAGTCAAAGAGTTAATGCAATAAAACCATCAACACACTCTGCTGCTGTACCTGAAAGGACTGCTTTGCTGCATGAAGCCTGCCTTGAACCCTCAGAGGCCCGTCAAAGAGTTAATGCAATAAAACCATCAACACACTCTGCTGCTGTACCTGAAAGGACTGCTTTGCTGCATGAAGCCTGCCTTGAACCCTCAGAGGCCCGTCAAAGAGTTAATGCAATAAAACCATCAACACACTCTGCTGCTGTACCTGAAAGGACTGCTTTGCTGCATGAAGCCTGCCTTGAACCCTCAGAGGCCCGTTAAAGAGTTAATGCAATAAAACCACCAGTGCACTCTGCTGCTGTACCTGGAAGGACTGCTTTGCTGCATGAAGCCTGCCTTGAACCCTGAGGCCCGTCAAAGAGTTAATGCAATAAAACCACCAGTGCACTCTGCTGCTGTATCTGAAAGGACTGCTTTGCTGCATGGAGCCTGCCTTGAACCCTGAGGCCCGTCAAAGAGTTAATGCAATAAAACCATCAGCACACTCTGCTGCTGTACCTGGAAGGACTGCTTTGCTGCATGAAGCCTGTCTTGAACCCTCAGAGGCCAGTCAAAGAGTTAATGCAATAAAACCCTCAGTGCACTCTGCTGCTGTACCTGGAAGGACTGCTTTGCTGCATGAAGCCTGCCTTGAACCCTCAGAGGCCAGTCAAAGAGTTAATGCAATAAAACCATCAGCGTACTCTGCTGCTGTACCTGGAAGGACTGCTTTGCTGCATGAAGCCTGCCTTGAACCCTCAGAGGCCAGTCAAAGAGTTAATGCAATAAAACCATCAGCGCACTCTGCTGCTGTACCTGGAAGGACTGCTTTGCTGCATGAAGCCTGCCTTGAACCCTCAGAGGCCGGTCAAAGAGTTAATGCAATAAAACCATCAGCACACTCTGCTGCTGTACCTGAAAGGACTGCTTTGCTGCATGAAGCCTGCCTTGAACCCTCAGAGGCCCGTCAAAGAGTTAATGCAATAAAACCATCAGCGCGCTCTGCTGCTGTACCTGGAAGGACTGCTTTGCTGCATGGAGCCTGCCTTCAACCCTCAGAGGCCAGTCAAAGAGTTAATGCAATAAAACCATCAGCGCACTCTGCTGCTGTACCTGAAAGGACTGCTTTGCTGCATGGAGCCTGCCTTGAACCCTCAGAGGCTAGACAAAGAGTTAATGCAATAAAACCACCAGTGCACTCTGCTGCTGTACCTGGAAGGACCGCTTTGCTGCATGGAGCCTGCCTTGAACCCTCAGAGGCTAGACAAATAGTTAATGCAATAAAACCACCAGTGCACTCTGCTGCTGTACCTGGAAGGACCGCTTTGCTGCATGGAGCCTGCCTTTAACCCTCAGAGGCTAGACAAAGAGTTAATGCAATAAAACCACCAGCGCACTCTGCTGCTGTACCTGAAAGGACTGCTTTGCTGCATGGAGCCTGCCTTGAACCCTCAGAGGCTAGACAAAGAGTTAATGCAATAAAACCACCAATGCACTCTGCTGCTGTACCTGAAAGGACTGCTTTGCTGCATGGAGCCTGCCTTGGACCCCCAGAGGCCAGTCAAATCGTTAATGCAATAAAACCATCAGCGCACTCTGCTGCTGTACCCGGAAGGACTGCTTTGTTGCATGAAGCCTGCCTTGAACCCTCAGAGGCCAGTCAAAGCGTTAATGCAATAAAACCATCAGCGCACTCTGCTGCTGTACCTGAAAGAACTGCTTTGCTGCACAGAGCCTGCCTTGAACCCTCAGAGGCCCGTCAAAGAGTTAATGCAATAAAACCATCAGCGCACTCTGCTGCTGTACCTGGAAGGACTGCTTTGCTGCATGAAGCCTGCCTTGAACCCTCAGAGGCCAGTCAAAGAGTTAATGCAATGAAACCACCAGCGCACTCTGCTGCTGTACCTGAAAGGACCGCTTTGCTGCATGAAGCCTGCCTTGAACCCTCAGAGGCCAGTCAAAGAGTTAATGCAATAAAACCATCAACACACTCTGCTGCTGTACCTGAAAGGACTGCTTTGCTGCGCGGAGCCTGTCTTGAACCCTCAGAGGCCAGTCAAAGAGTTAATGCAATAAAACCATCAGCACACTCTGCTGCTGTACCTGAAAGGACTGCTTTGCTGCATGAAGCCTGCCTTGAACCCTCAGAGGCCCGTCAAAGAGTTAATGCAATAAAACCATCAACGCACTCTGCTGCTGTACCTGAAAGGACTGCTTTGCTGCATGGAGCCTGCCTTGAACCCTCAGAGGCCTGTCAAAGAGTTAATGCAATAAAACCATCAGCGCGCTCTGCTGCTGTACCTGGAAGGACTGCTTTGCTGCATGGAGCCTGCCTTGAACCCTCAGAGGCCAGTCAAAGAGTTAATGCAATAAAACCCTCAGTGCACTCTGCTGCTGTACCTGAAAGGACTGCTTTGCTGCATGGAGCCTGCCTTGAACCCTCAGAGGACAGTCAACGAGTTAACGCAATAAAACCATCAGCACACTCTGCTGCTGTACCTGAAAGGACTGCTTTGCTGCATGAAGCCTGCCTTGAACCCTCAGAGGCCAGTCAAAGAGTTAATGCAATAAAACCATCAGCGCACTCTGCTGCTGTACCTGAAAGGACTGCTTTGCTGCATGAAGCCTGCCTTGAACCCTCAGAGGCCAGTCAAAGAGTTAATGCAATAAAACCATCAGCGCACTCTGCTGCTGTACCTGAAAGGACTGCTTTGCTGCATGGAGCCTGCCTTGAACCCTCAGAGGACAGTCAAAGAGTTAATGCAATAAAACCATCAGCACACTCTGCTGCTGTACCTGAAAGGACTGCTTTGCTGCATGGAGCCTGCCTTGAACCCTCAGAGGACAGTCAAAGAGTTAATGCAATAAAACCACCAGCGCACTCTGCTGCTGTACCTGGAAGGACTGCTTTGCTGCATGAAGCCTGCCTTGAACCCTCAGAGGCCAGTCAAAGCGTTAATGCAATAAAACCATCAGCGCACTCTGCTGCTGTACCTGGAAGGACTGCTTTGCTGCATGAAGCCTGCCTTGAACCCTCAGAGGCCAGACAAAGAGTTAATGCAATAAAACCATCAGCACACTCTGCTGCTGTACCTGAAAGGACTGCTTTGCTGCATGGAGCCTGCCTTGAACCCTCAGAGGCCAGTCAAAGAGTTAATGCAATAAAACCATCAGCGCACTCTGCTGCTGTACCTGGAAGGACTGCTTTGCTGCATGAAGCCTGCCTTGAACCCTCAGAGGCCAGTCAAAGAGTTAATGCAATAAAACCATCAGCGCACTCTGCTGCTGTACCTGAAAGGACTGCTTTGCTGCATGAAGCCTGCCTTGAACCCTCAGAGGCCAGTCAAAGAGTTAATGCAATAAAACCATCAGCGCACTCTGCTGCTGTACCTGGAAGGACTGCTTTGCTGCATGAAGCCTGCCTTGAACCCTCAGAGGCCGGTCAAAGAGTTAATGCATTAAAACCATCAACGCACTCTGCTGCTGTACCTGGAAGGACTGCTTTGCTGCATGAAGCCTGCCTTGAACCCTCAGAGGCCAGTCAAAAAGTTAATGCAATAAAACCCTCAGTGCACTCTGCTGCTGTACCTGAAAGGACTGCTTTGCTGCATGAAGCCTGCCTTGAACCCTCAGAGGCCCGTCAAAGAGTTAATGCAATAAAACCATCAGCGCGCTCTGCTGCTGTACCTGGAAGGACTGCTTTGCTGCATGAAGCCTGCCTTAAACCCTCAGAGGGCAGTCAAAGAGTTAATGCAATAAAACCATCAGCGCACTCTGCTGCTGTACCTGAAAGGACTGCTTTGCTGCATGAAGCCTGCCTTGAACCCTCAGAGGCCAGACAAAGAGTTAATGCAATAAAACCATCAACGCACTCTGCTGCTGTACCTGAAAGGACTGCTTTGCTGCATGAAGCTTGCCTTGAACCCTCAGAGGCCCGTCAAAGAGTTAATGCAATAAAACCATCAGCGCACTCTGTTGCTGTACCTGGAAGGACCGCTTTGCTGCGCGGAGCCTGCCTTGAACCCTCAGAGACCCGTCAATGAGTTAATGCAATAAAACCATCAGCGCACTCTGTTGCTGTACCTGAAAGGACTGCTTTGCTGCATGGAGCCTGCCTTGAACCCTCAGAGGCCCGTCAAAGAGTTAATGCAATAAAACCACCAGTGCGCTCTGCTGCTGTACCTGGAAGGACTGCTTTGCTGCATGAAGCCTGCCTTGAACCCTCAGAGGCCAGTTAAAGAGTTAATGCAATAAAACCACCAGTGCACTCTGCTGCTGTACCTGGAAGGACCGCTTTGCTGCATGAAGCCTGCCTTGAACCCTCAGAGGCCAGTCAAAGAGTTAATGCAATAAAACCACCAGCGCACTCTGCTGCTGTACCTGGAAGGACTGCTTTGCTGCATGAAGCCTGCCTTGAACCCCTAGAGGGCCGTCATAGAGTTAATGCAATAAAACCATCAGCACACTCTGCTGCTGTACCTGGAAGGACTGCTTTGCTGCATGGAGCCTGCCTTGAACCCTCAGAGGCCCGTCAAAGAGTTAATGCAATAAAACCATCAGCGCACTCTGCTGCTGTACCTGTAAGGACCGCTTTGCTGCATGAAGCCTGCCTTGAACCCTCAGAGGCCAGTCAAAGAGTTAATGCAATAAAACCACCAGCGCACTCTGCTGCTGTACCTGGAAGGACTGCTTTGCTGCATTAAGCCTGCCTTGAACCCTCAGAGGGCCGTCATAGAGTTAATGCAATAACACCACCAGCGCACTCTGCTGCTGTACCTGAAAGGACTGCTTTGCTGCATGAAGCCTGCCTTGAACCCTCAGAGGCCAGTCAAAGAGTTAATGCAATAAAACCACACGCGATCATTACAGGAAGACACAAAAGACGTATGGTGAGACCGATTGATATGAGGAGAAAGAGAGAAACAGGGGACAGGGGATCTGAGAAACAAGGGATCTGAGAAACAAGGGGCAAAAGACATGCCATGTGAGGAGAGGCAAAAGGCAATGGGGTACATTTGTATACTCTTCCTAGTAAGTAAGGTGCTTCATGTTTGGTAACCAAACTACCTCACAAAACTGTTTGTCCCTTACCTGCTGATAAAAGCCTTAGGTCTTCATAAAGATGTCTCTTGACTGCTCAACCTACTAGGTACTACAGAGCTGTTGTGGGTAGACATGCTCTGGGCCTCCTCTCTCTGTCCTTCAGATAATCCAACCTTCATCAAGTCATTCCTGGTCCTTATAGCCCTACCTGGTCATAAGCCTACGATCAGCATGCCTTCTCCAATGTTGGCTTTCAGGACTCTGCTTTTTAAGGCCTTTTGTGCCATATATAAAAATAATTTTGAGGTCAGAAATGGCCTGTTTCGCAGAATCAAGCCATTTTCGAAAAACACAAAAATGATTTTACATATGTACAACTCACAAATTGCGATTTGATAATCTGTTACCGAATAGCAATCTGTCCTTAGCAACTCAGTATTGGAAGGGGCGTGTTTAAGGTGTCTCTTTCCCATACTATATTGCAGTGCTATGTATGAATCTTCTGCAAACAAATTACGGTCACAAAATATATGTACAGGAGGAACATGGCGGCAGGCTGACGCCTGTTGCGAGAGCTCCGTGTCCAGGAAGGTTTCTCCCGAGACTCAGGCGGAGATGATGGCACCAAACGGTGAGCAGAGAATGTGAAATCGCGCTCTCTATAGCGGCGCAGTGCTAATGCACACTTTCTTTTCCCTACCTTGTTTTTCTTTCTTTTGCGAGGAGGGGGGTTTCACCTATCGAGGCGGGTGTGCCTGTGCCTGCATCCTACTGCATCCTACTCGCACTAGGACCCTGCGATCTACACCGGCAATGGTTAGGATCTGCGAGCAAGCCGGCCTGTTTGGAAACACTGGTGCTGACGCTGTCCCTGTCTCCGTGGCTTCAACGCGGATCCACGCTGTGGATGGGCTGAAGGTCGAGCAGGGAGAGGAATACAGAGCCGGCTGCAATCGAGCGCAGCTGTCAGGAGTCGAAAGAGACTGAGGAGACCGGACCTGCATGTGGCAAAAGTCGAGGCGGTTTCTAGCCCGTGTCTGCCTCAGTGCTCCCTTATGTTGTGACTCCAGCAGCAACAGCAACAACAGTAAACGGTCAGTGAAGGGGGCATGGGGGCATAAGCTGGGGTCTGAGCTCTTAACTCAAGGAGGTGGCGCTTATCTAGTAAAAGTCAATCCCCCCTGGGTGGTGTCTGGGGTGTCTGGGTGTGCTGGTTGTGCCGATCAAGTGGGTAATGCAGATACTGCAGATACTGCCATAGCTACCTGGTACTCGGTGCAGTACGAGGGGATGGACCTGGGCGCAATTTCCTTCTCTACACAATCACACCCCCCTTGCCCTCGCCCACAAGCAGATACAGCTGGCAATAAAGTGGGAGAGAAGTGTGACACCCGGCTATATACACTCCCTGTACTCCCTGCACCAGCAGCCCAGGTGGCACCTGTTAGGAACAGATACCAGCTCAGGTCCTATCTGGAGCAACAAAAGTCCGAGGGTGGGTACCAGAGTGCGTCTAAAGCAACATCAACATCACTTACCCCAAAGAAAAAAGGGAGGAAAGATAAAGAGAAAAGGGACCGACCCGGGGGAACAGGCGAGTCCAAAAAAACAAAACTGCCTGGCACGTTTTTTGTCAAAACCCGCACCCTCTCTAAAGGCATAGTTCAAAATTATGGAGCAAGTTGTCGACCCAAAGGGGAAAAAACCCCCTCTCCCATCCTCTGCCTCCGTGCCCAACAATTTGGTTAGTAAACGTAAAACCCACTACTCAACTCAATGGGTCTCAGTCGGGCAGCAGGTACACTGTATTAGCTGACATGGAGGATTCAGTGGATATAGCGGACATAGAGGACCAGATGGAAAACGAACAAGAAACTCAAACAACTACGGCGGGGCCTGTCTCAGCTATCAGACAGGAAGAGATGCCTGTAGTAAGAATGGTGGAAGTGGTGAAAGCTCATGGTTCAGCAGAAGCAGAAGAGGTAACTGGGGTTAAGATTCCCGATGGAGGCCTCTCACAGCTTGAGGCACTCCTTTTCAACCTTAGAGGCGATCTATTGTCCAAATTTGATACCTCGGAAGCAAATCAAAAGAGCATACAAGATCAGTGCGCTAACTTGGAGACTAAATTGGATGATGTTTGTAAACGGACCACTGTGCTGGAAGAAGATGTCTCTTTGCTCACAGGGGCTTCCAAGAGGCATGAAAGGGACATCGAGACCCTTAGAACTCAGAATAGGGCACTCCAGATGGACGTAGAAAGGCTAGAAATCCACTCTAGGAGGAACAACCTGAAGTTCTTAAAGATTCCGGAAGGTGCAGAAAATGGGGACGTAAAGGGCTTGGTGTGTAAGCTCCTCAGGGAGGGAGTGCTCAAAGACGGTCCTGAGATAGACTTAGAATCAGAAATACAGAGGGCGCACAGAGACCCTTTTAGGCGCCACGCTGACAGGGCCGCCCCGAGGAAAATCTTAGTTAATTTCCACACATTTACTGTAAAGGAGCTGATTCTGAGCAAGGCACTGTCAGATAAAACCCTCCAAATAGGCTCAGCTCACTACCTCATCCGCTCTGATGTGGGGAGGGTTACGGCCCAACGACAATGGAAACTGGGTAATCGGATGCCAGATTTAAGAAGTATGGGCGCTCAGGTGCAAATGAAATTTCCGGCCTTCTTGAGGGTGGTATGGAGAAACAAAACACACAACTTCACTTCCCCCGAAGAAGTGGACACCTTCTTAACTTTAATGCGAGATAGTTCCCATTAAGCTCACAAAGGTTATCCAAGGGCAGGCGGAAGCGAGCAACGATACAATGTGCCCTCACAATGTTAGAACATAAGTACAGGGAAATAATAGCGGGTGTGGATCAAATGTCACAAAGGATCTTAGGGCTCTAATTATCATGGCTTATTCCTATGGCTCTTGCCCCTATTATCCCTCCCGGAGTAGCATAAAAAAAAAAATAGAAAAAATATCACACATATTTAAAACCTCACATATATCGGGAGATGGGGAAATAACAAAGAAAAAAAAAGGAGCAGGGGGGAAAAAAGAAAAAAAAAATCTCTATAAATAAAGTAAATAAATAAATATATAATTCTTGCACAAAAAAGGGTAAGCTCAGCTTATCCATATAGGTACATACATTTAAAGTAGAATCACATTTTGGTGCCTACCTTTCGTTTTATTGGAGGGAGTATCCGACTGGGTATGGAGAGCTCTCACATGGCGACATGATCGCCAAAACAGGTATGGGGGGGGTTCCTCAGGGGAGGTGGGTGGGAGGCTGGGGGGTGGTAAGGTTAAAAAATGGAAAAAATAATCCTCATATATATAACAGATACACTATACTTACTGGGTGCTGGGTACGCGCCTTTTTCTCTAGAAATCGGTTCTTATGGCCAATATGACACATAAGTAAAAAGTTTTTAGTTGGAATGTAAATGGATTGAGGGATAGGAGAAAGGTACACAGGGTAACAGATTATTTATACAATTCAGGAGCACACATTTGCCTACTGGAGGAGACACACCTAGGGAAAGCAGAATGTAAGACGGCATTTAAAAAATGTAGGTGGATCCAGGATATTCTCTGTTCTGAACAAAGTGGTAACACAAGAGGGGTGGCCATATTAATCAGAGTTAATGCAGGGATTAGGGTATTGTTAATAGCAGGACAAACTCCCCTCACTTGTGCAGTCTATTATGGGCCTAATCAGGACGCGCCAGGGGCCCTCACGAAACTAAAAAACTGCCTAGTAGAGACTGATGGATCGGTAATTATAGGGGGTGATTTTAATCTGATATTTGATAAAGATCTAGATCGTACCTCTAAAGTTAGATTCACTCCTCCCCAAAAGTCCAGATTGGAACTTAAGAACATTATGAGGGATTTTAACCTCATACATATCTGGAGGTTCAAAAACACAGGGAAAAGGGAATATTCTTTTTATAGCAGAAGGCATGGACACCACTCAAGGATAGATTTCTTTCTACTCGATAAAACCCTTTTCTCGGCAGTAGACACCATATCTTACGCCCCGGCTATCCTGTCCGATCATTCTGCTGTCGAGATAGTAATTCGACTTAAACAGCAGATCAAGCAGAGAAGGTGGACTCTAGACAGAACACTCCTTCTGGAAGAGGCTGTTAAGCAAGATCTGGCAACCCAGTCAGAAGAGTTTTTTAGGACTAATGTTGGGTCAGCAAGCAAACAGATAGTCTGGGAAACATATAAAGTCTTCATAGGAGGCTGGTTGAGCACCCTGACGATTAGGAGGAATAAGCTTTCAAGAGAGAAGAAGGAAGACCAACTCCTGAGACTTAAACTAAAGTAACAGGAACTCTAGAAGGCTTCCTTAGGCCAGCTAGAGACTAGACTCACTCTACAAAAAGAACTTGATATCCTACGGGCGGAATATCAAGCAGAGCTAGACAGAATCTTGAAGCACAGGTGGGATGCGAGTAAACTTCAATCCTTCTCATGCGGGGAGAAATGTGGTTGCCTCCTGGCGTGGAAGGCCCGAGTGGATAAAACTAGGAATCAGATCGACAGCTTATCCAAGGCTAGTACAGGGGAAACCACATACGATGATGATCTCATTAGAGAGGAAGTCAAAACCCATATGCAATCCCTGTATAGTACCACTCTGCCCCAGAGTGGACGGCAGGCTGGAAACTGGCTAAGTAAAGTCCAGCTCCCTGAATTATCAGAGGCAGATAGATCTTTCCTTAGCTCCAAGATAAGGGAAGGAGAAGTAAGGGCTCAGATCTTTAAAATGGTTAATGGCAAAGCGGCAGGTCCCAACGGGCTTCCGGTAGAGCTATATAGGACCGTTATAGACCAAATTGTTATAAGCTTAACGATATTATTCAATGAAATCCTGCTACGGGGAGAGCTGGCTCCTAAGTCATGGGCAGAGGCCACAGTCACTCTAATACTGAAACAGAATAAAGATCCTCGCAAGGTAGAGTCGTATAGACCTATCTCTCTACTAAATGTAGATTATAAGATCTTCGCGGGTGTATTAGCAACAAGACTGGCCAAGGCAATCAAATCTATTGTCCACGGTGACCAAAGGGGGTTTATCCCTGAGCGGCAACTCAATGAATTAACTTACAAGATGGAGGAGATATTGCTGTCTCCAGACAACATATGTGTATTGCTGGGGTCTCCTAGATGGGAGGGGGGATACCTAAAGCTCTGGTTTGGGAAGAGGAGACATGCTTTCTTTAGAAATGTCAGGGCTCTTCCTGTTATGTTATGTGCACACTCTTTTATAGCGAACGGCTACCCCGAGGGGTGTCCCGGCGCTTTGGCAAAGAGACCTGAGTCTAAAAGACACAAGACACAGCAACTCACAGTGGTCAAAGAATCATACAGAGAAAAGCCAGGTCTTCAACTCCTTTCTAAAAGAGAGGAGACTATTGGCTTTCCAAAGGGTGACAGGGAGCTCGTTCCAGCCGCGTGCCGCCAGATAAAGAAAAGACCGTCCTCCCATCCGAGCAAGTCTGATGGGTGGGACATCAGCCTTGGCCAGCACAGCCGACCGCAGAGTCCTCCTAGGCGCATAAAATGCCATGCGCTTCCTGATGTAATTTGGGCCCACAGAGTGAAGGGCCTTAAAAGCCAGGGTCAAAATCTTAAATGTGATTCTTTTCGAGATGGGTAGCCAATGCAACCTCCTGAGCAATTCAGATGCTTTTGCTCTGCGTGGAAGGCCAAAAATGTCTCTCGCCGCCGAATTCTGCACAATTTGCAGGCGGGCCAACAAGTGTTTAGGCAATCCTACGTATAGGGCATTGGCGTAATCCAATCGCGATCCAATTAGCGCTTGAACAATGTTTTTTTTGTACTGCAAAGATAGCAGCGGGAGAAACTTCCACAGCATCTTCAAAATGCCGAAGCATTTCCCAGATAGCCCCAAAATCTGGGGTCTAAATGAAAGACTGACGTCACACAGCACACCCAGGTTTTTAGCTTGTGTCGCAACCTTATCTGGAGGAAACATATCCTGAGGCCACCAGGTTTTCCAGCATGGATCAGGTGCACACCCAAAGAAAAGCAATTCCGACTTATCAGAGTTGCATTTCAGGCTATGCCGCTGAAACCACGCAAAGACCGCCCCCAGGCAGTCTTTGATCCTATCGCCATCAAAAGCCTCTCCCTTCCTGCAGGTAAACAGGAGCTGGGTGTCATCAGCGTAGGATATGATCTGGGCACCAAAAGCCTCCGCTACCGCCACCAGAGGAGCCATATAGATATTAAAAAGGGTGGGGCTCAAGATGGACCCTTGAGGAACCCCCACCTCTAGCGGCGGCATTTCAGCGGAGAACGGGGGTGCCCAGATCACCTGCCGACGACCGGACAAAAAAGATTTAAACCAGTCGAACACCGTCCCACGAAACCCGATCTCCCAGAGTCTTAAAAGGAGACCGTCATGTGGGATGGTGTCAAAGGCCGCCGACAGATACAGCATGACTAAAATAGCCTTTCCCCCAAGATCGAGAGTTTCTCTGATAGCTTCGGTGACCTCAAGAAGGGCTGTCTCCGTGCTATAATTTGCACGGAAGCCAGATTGAGAATCATGGAAGATGTTGTTGCTCTCGATAAAATTGGTAATCGAGAGCTGCACATGTTTCTCAATAACCTTCGCCAGATCAGGGAGCAGGGAGATTGGCCTATAATTAGCATGCACCAGGGGATCTAAAGTGGGCTTTTTGAGTAGCGGCAGAATCAATGCGTGTTTCCATGCCAAAGGAACCGTGCCCGTACTCAAGGAAAGATTGAGCAGAGGATTAACCAGGATATTAACTGCCGACGCCACCTTACCCAGGCACTTCGCTGGACAAGGATCCAGTGGAGAGCCAGAGCGAAGCCCAGACAAAAGATCCAAAGAGGAGCCACAGGACAAAGGTGGAAAGACCGATAATACGGGACAATTCTCTGCAGCTA
The DNA here is from genome assembly GCF_964261635.1 of Lissotriton helveticus. NCBI lineage: Eukaryota > Metazoa > Chordata > Amphibia > Caudata > Salamandridae > Lissotriton > Lissotriton helveticus. Next base: position 388,737,939 of record NC_136058.1, on the reverse strand, counting down.
ATGCCGATGGGGAGATCGGTATACTAACCGTCAGGTTGAAATCCATAATATGAAAAGAGTCCTGAATCGTCTTGATTTTAAGTACAAAGAAGTCTCCCAGTTGGCTGATCCAAGCTTCAGAGTGTGAATGAGAAGGCGCGCAGGCAGCTGGGGAAACAAACTCCTTAACCACTCTAAAGAGTTCCTTGCTAATATTTTCCGCCTTATCGATTCTGCGCTCAAGATAATCTTTTTTGCCTTCAGAAATGTGCTTATGATACATCTTAATTGCATCACGATATTTTAATTTATCCTCTGACTCGTATTTGCGCCGCCACACTCTTTCGGCCTTTTTACAGTCTTGGCGCATTTTCCTTAACAAACGAGTAAAGGAGATTCACTGATTCACTGCCTCTGACTGCAGGCTTCGCCAAAGGACCATCTGCACTGAGCTACTTATTGTGGCAGTACAGCCCTTGGCCATTCAAGAGACAGGATGCCAATTCAGCTATTTTGAAAATGCAAAAGAAGACATGGAAGTTTTCAGTCCATGGCAAGCCTTGAACTGAGATTCATGGCTGGCCACAAGGACTCGCAGAAGGAATCCTATCTCTTAAATAGTGATAAAAAAGAATCTTCCTGAATCAATGTCATTAATCTATTTGAATTGTATAATATTGAGGCATACCTTGCACTGCAAAGAAATGACCGGGTTACATTGTAGTTCTATTTCTATGCCTAACATTGACTTACTTACTACTTCCTTAGTGAAACCGACAGTTGTGCATCTGACAAATTACTGGCCATCTTCCTTTGGATGGATAATGACATTAAAACAAGTGGTAGGTTAGTATAGTAAGATTCATGGAGCACTCCTCAGTGACATCAGTGAAGGGTCTTCCAGGGTGGGTCAGGCACTGCCTTACATCAGAACCTGGACTGGACTTTGCTCCAGAGCTCTGAGCTCAGTTACCAAGAGTAGCTTAGTTTGGCAACCTTCAGTGTTAGCCTGAATACACAAACATTTGGCCACTTACTGAAGTTGATGGGAGAACAATTCAGGTAAACTTGAAATGAGAGACCGACCATCACCTAAGATAAGCAGCAGTGAGTGTTTGGAAAAGGAAGCAAGAACAACCCTTTTCAGGCCTGTCAGAGCGAGGGCTTCCCTAAAGAGAATAGAGCTTTAAAGAAGGGACATTTAGGTGGTTAGAGGGCATAAGAACACAGTTGAAATTTCAATATCTGACAGCAAGGCAGAAATTAAAATAAAATATATTTTGTACACAGTAGTAGTTGAGATAGTAAACTAGATACCCCCCATCCTTGCCAATGCATGGGATTGATCCACCACGTAGCTTCTTGGAAGGCTCTGCCTGATTTCTGTCAGATGTGTTGCATCTATGCCATGGATTGTAAATCTAGGATGAGCTTGTGCTCTTGGTTCTGTTTTGGGATGTGGAGTGTTCATGCTGCATTGTTTCAGATACAGGAGGAATGGACATGGTGCTGGCAGGACAATGGTTCCCTCTCTATCCTTTCCATAATTGCAATTACTGTGAATAAACCTGTTTTTAAACATCGCACCTGCTTTAATGTGCCTTGCCTCCTGCCTACAGTTGCGACGAGTGAGGCATGGCCTGAACTTATGTAGTTAGCCTGCTCTGGTGGGAAGTGTTAATACTGACAGTGAGTGCACCTCACCAACTCATCTGCACTGATTTTATTTCTTGATTTCTAGAGAGAAGACTGTGGACTGTGGACATTGTGAACCTAAACTTCATACTGCTGTGTTCAATCAATGTCCTGCTCTTGAGATGGGCTGGAACAAATGTGATGTTAATTTCACAAGAGTGTGTAAGAAAAACAGTGCATATGGTGTCTCATGAGTCAGATCAAAAGTTAACAGGGTTCATTAAGATAATGGTCTCAAATCCAAAGATCCTATTCAATATTTCTCTATAGTGTTGGATTCTGCCCAGCCCGAGCACTGCAGGAACGTAGCATGCACCAGTCCCCTTCCCCTGCCCAGTGGCCACTCACAGGATCAAATGCAATGAGTACGCCAATGGACCTGAAAAGAGGGTGGTATGTTGAAGAGACACCAAGTCTTCCACCCATAGAGATCGATAGGACACAGCTCCTTCCATCACCCTCTGCACCTGTAGTAGACAGAAAGACAACAAGCTCTACTTATACTGCTGTATCCCAATTCCAATGACCATGCACCGCCCCAACACACACAACCCCTCTTACCCGTGATAGTGCAGGCTTTGCTTCGTGCTGTCGTGTATTTCTATAGGTTCTGAATCGATCCCCCTATTCCTGACCCTATTCTGGTTAAACTACCTAGCTAGTTAACTAACAGTCAGCCCATGAGGCAAGAAATCCCCCATGATGCAGATACCGTTATCTGACGCAGTCACACTACGGCACAGGAACGTGTTATCTGATTAGGTCATAACGCTTGAGATCTAATTAGACAAGCGACATTCCTCCAGCCCCTGATAAGGCATACGACGTTCTCATAACAAATCAAACCTATGACAACCTGGAAAATCCGTGCGGCCATTGTTTTGATTTCACAGAGAACTTTTGCAAAAGAATGTGCTAACGAGCAAGTCGTATGACATCTTTATTGACGTACCTATGTCCATCCTTACGTCAATCTCGGCACCTTTAAGGTATAAATATTGCCGACCTTGCCCTATGCAAACACACGCGTGGTGACAAGACGGAGCAGCCATACTTGCCGAAGCCGAGAGCAGAAGCAGACCCCGCAGGCAGCAGCCCCGCCTTCCTGACGCGCTGAGAGATGCGCTGCTATCTCAAGCCGAGAGAGCCAGCACCGGCGCTTTCGGGCAGCCCTCGCAGGCAGCCTGGAATATCGAGAGCAGAGAAAGAGATACCATTCCTCATTCATCCTAAATTCCAGGTACAGAACTGAATAACCCCTCCTAGAGAATTCTTTAGTTATTCACTTGGCAAAAACAAACTTAACTTAAACTGTAACTTTCTATTCCCGCCCACGCATTAGACTTAGGTCAGGTACACGGGGTAGGCGTATTTAGAAACACCAGTTGAGTACGTTTAGTCAAATGTATATGTGTATGTAAATATATTTTAATCATTTTAAACATCATATGGCTCAGAAACCATATCAATGTTTTTACAGTATTATTTTATACTATTGCTTCTAATGTATGCACTTTACTTAACTATAAGTATTGCAATAATATCGATCCATTTCTCTTGTACGAGAAAAGAGACTGATCAATAAATAACATCTTTTATTGAACACGCCCGTCTCTTCCTTTTCTCTACATTCTGATGAGACTAAGAATGCACGTACTGACTGAGTAAAATAATTGCCTTGTGCTCACACGACTCTTGAGATTGACTCTTGATTAGGGGAGAGCAAAGTTGTCATGTTCTATGGTTGTCAGAAACTAAATCCCTTCTTGTCTAATCAGGGGAGTTAATCCTTCCTTGAACATTCGAGAAAGTTTCTAGCGAACTCTGAGCTTAGCTGGCAAACCCAAAAATTAAGTCTAGCATCGACAGTAGTAGACCTAGTTAACGTCTGGCCTAGGCCTTTACTGCTGTAGGTACTATTCCAATGCGCAGAGCCTATTGGGAAAATAGGAGCTACACTACATGGCGCCCAACGCGTTTGGAAAGGGCGATAAAACTAACGTAAGACATTTAGAGTAACTCAGTCGTGCTTTCTCACTCAGACCCCTTTTCCCAAATACTCCAAAGACGTCTGGAGTGGGTGAAAGGTTATTATATCCTCCAAAACCTCGCAGGAGGGAACTCCTATGTATGGTTCTTGGTCTAGTCAACGTTGAAGGATAAAACAGTTCCAAAATATTGTGCATCTAATCTCTGTTTCCATAAGAAACCTGATCTGCAAACAAACATAATACCATCCTGTCTGTAAAATGGCAGAGAGTGATGATGAAAGAGAGGCAATTAGATTAGCTACTGAAATAGCAGATGCTGATGCTACCATGCAAACAGCAGACCCGGATATAATACTCATCCAGGTCGCCAAAAGGAGATCTATAACCTTAAAACTTATAGAAAATGGACTGACACCTAGAGGTGGCACAGTCATATTCGTAATTGAGGCACACGAATATCGGCAGACAGAGGTATACTATTCATGGATACATTTTCCAGCAGCAAATGCTGTAACAAAGTACTTCCACTATTACAAAGTAGAGGAACCTCCTAATGAGTACACTCCTTTTGAGGAGGTGGAAGTACCACTCAAATTCCAAGAGCATTTGCTCTTATTTGATGACGCCCTAAAACATAACAATCACATTACAAGGCTCGGTCCTTTAGGAAGACCAGGAGCAACGTGGCCGGTCCTAGCCGGATACACACCACATCCAGACATTGAAAGAATGCCTGCAGCAGAGCTGTTAATACAGCTAAAACAACTACTAAAAATTCACAGACAATTAGTTCAGTATGTAATGCGGACTTCAACAATTCAGCCAGCGATTAAACTTCCACAGCTGACCCCTCACCAGGGGAACACAAATAAAATTACACCACAGAACATCCAATCCTGCCTAGGTAAACTTCCAGCTAAACGGGAACAAATACCATTCTGGTTGGCACAGAAAATTACCCAAATAGAGGCGGTGTTTCCTGACACCACCCCATTAGAAAAACACAGGATTCTGACTATATGTCTCCCAATGGGAATCGCACCACACATTGAGGACTGTGACACTTGGGGTACAGTCTTTGCTTCCATCTATACAAAAACGCACAGTGTTCCATCCATTTCGGTGATACCAGATGTGCTAAAACAAATTCAAGATGAATACGGTCCAGAACCTGCTTTAACTCTTGGTATGAAATTACTGAAAGACTTCAAGCAGGTCTCAGCTATATTATTAGCCAACATAAAAGGTGAAGCAGCAAACGTGGCGATCCGCCAGAGGTTAAAAGAGACAGATATAGCAGACCAACCAGCTGAAATTGCCAGAATCATAGAAAAATCCTATGAAGAACTAGGCAGAGATAGTCTAGGTGGAATACCAGTAAAACCGCAACTGACTACAAGTCCAGAAAAAATATTTTTATATAATAATAATTCACCGAAAAAGAACTGGTATGGAAACAAACAATCCAATCCCAAAGAAAAGAAATTCCAGTCCAGAGGAAGGTCTCCTAGGCGAAGAGAGAAATCTCCAAACCCGAGACAAAGGTCACCCCAGAGTGACCCCTCTGGGAATAGATATAACCTTAGAAATAGGGATAATATTAAAAAACCTGATAGATATCAAGACATTGATACACGTCCCTCTCAATCTTTTCAGAATTCCTCGCAGAAATCGGAAAGAAGAGGACGATCAGAAGAGAACGCCAAGTCCAAAGACAAGGAACCTGCTCAACTGAAAAAGAAATTACAATTTCCAAAAAAGAAGGTAGCCAGTATCAAGGTAGTTAACAATGCCGAGAATACTGAGGACACAACTGAAAAACGGAGAGTGGGCTCAGACAATGCTAGACAGCGCAGCAGAGGTGAGCATAGCTCGCAAAGTCCTTATGAATCATCTGGAGACAGTGGACACGAATGAATACCTTCAAGTGGAAACTGCAGATACCAGAATTAGCAAGCCCCACAAGATATACGAGATAACATTACGTATAGAGGGAGATAAGACTAGGAAAATAAGGGGACTATTTTGGGATAACCTCTCCAAGGGTTATGACATCCTTCTAGCTGAAAAAGACTGGCCACCAGAGTTTGTCAGGGAGTGCCCTCATGGCGAAGAAGTAATTATGCCTGCCTTCTCGAATCAAATCCCGATTCATAAAAAATATACACTTGCTAGAAAGTGGGCAGTGGCCTTAGCACCTGCTTTATATAAAAATCATGTAGGATGGGATGAGGATTCTCCTCCTCACAAAATCCAGTTAAAATCACAACCAACTGCACAAAGGCAGTACCCAATTAAGCAAGAAGCTAAAAAACAAGTAAATGAAATACTAGATCAGCTAGAATACCAGGGGGTGATTGAAACTTGCACCTCACAAATGAACAATCCTTTGTTTCCGGTCTCCAAACCAGACAATTCATATCGTCTAGTTTTGGATTACCGACACCTTAACACATGTTGCAAAACCTTTGCAGTGCAAAATTCACACAGTGCTGCACTAATGAATAGCATAGTGCGCAAAAAATACAAAACAACCTTGGACATCTCCAACGGATTCTTTTGTCAAAACATAGCACCAGAGAGCAGATATTTAACAGCTTTCTCAGTAAATGGCACTCAAAAACAATTCTGTCGGTTAGCCCAGGGGTACAAGAACAGCCCGGGGGTATTCTCAGCGAGAGTAACAGAATTACTACAACTATATGATGATGAAGCATTATCTTATGTCAATGACATTTACTTAACAGATGATGACTTGGAGACTCACTTGAAAAGAGTGAACACCATAATACTTGGTTTCGCTGCAGAGGGTTACAAATTCAACTTCAAAAAGTCCAGAATTGCCCATCTGACAGTCCTATTCTTAGGATATGAGCTATCAAGTGAAGGTAAAAGCCTGGCAGACAATTTCCTAGAGAAATGTGCCGTTATCCAAGCTCCTAAAACACTAAAAAACCTACAGTCAATTTTAGGTTTCCTAAATTTCGGAAGAACATACATTGCAAATTACGCAGAAAGGGTGAAACCCCTTTACGATCTAATTAAACCAGACTTTAAAAGATCCAGTTGGACTCAAACACACACAGAAATTTTGAGATCCTTACAAACAGACATGCTAATTAAAACAAAATTAGAAACACGTGATAACACACGCAACCTTGTGATCCGAGTCATCCCAGGGAGATGCGGATTCACATACCTGACTTCTAATGAAGGAGAAAAGGTACCAATTGCATTCAAATCACACTTGTACACAGAAGCTGAACAGAAATTCAGTAATACAGAAAAAATCATTCGTGCAGTTCAAACCGCAATAGCTAGAGAAAAAGAGATAGCTGACGGCAGACATATCACAGTCAGAACAGCAGAATCAGCCTTTGAGGCACTAACAACACCGTGTAATTTACCATCAACAACATTGGATCCAGAATGGATACAATGGGTGAATTCAATCACAACGGACAAAGTATACTACTACTTTGATCCAGAACTAGAAGAATTAAAAAATCTAAAATACGAAAAGACGTATCCTCTGCCAATCGACATTCTGCCTCTACGACATTACGCCTGTGTAATCTATACAGACGGACATGCTCAACCCTCCGTTTGGGGAGAACATGCATACAATCCCACATGTGAGATTACAAAAGAAGTGTGGCGCGGAGGTAAACTAAGACCTCTATTAACAAAATCACACTCAGTAGAAACGAATTCAGAACTACAAACTGAAATAATAGGTTTGAAAATGGCGCTAGATAATGCGGATCGCGAATTCCCGACACTTATAGTGTCAGATTCATATTTCTGCGTCAAAGCATATAACAAGGATTTGCAGACATGGATTCAGAACGGTTACAAAGATGACACAGATGCACCAATAAAGCAGAGACTGCTCTGGGAACAAGTAGCTCTTTTGAAAAAAGAACTACCAAAGACTCACGTGACACACTCACTGAGTCACCAGCGTGATGGCGTTCACGTTGTAGGGAATTCATTGGCTGAAACAGCCGCAGCGGCAGCCAGTAAACCGGCTCCCGTAGATCGAAAAAAGCGTACATTAAAATACATTGACGGCGAAACATTGCTGGCGGTGAAAACGTCATCAAAAGGCGACTGCTCAGCGTTACCGATCAATTATCCACTCAATTACACATACATAATCGATGCAAACTCCGTCCCTTTTGCTCGAATCCCTGGAGTGGGGGATAGAGTGATTCCAAACATGGACAGGAGAAACTTGTTAATCGCAGACGCACACATGGGCGAGGGTCTCAGACACCTTAAATTAAAAGATTCTCTGGAAGAATTACAATCACGGTACTGGTGGCCAGGCATGAGCCTGCACTACACCATGTTTGTAAAAAACTGCCCAAACTGCAACAGAGATCGCAGTGGGGAGAGAAGCAGTTTAATACCTCGTCGTATCAAGGCAGATAATATTACCAACAAAAAGAATGGCTTGCGATTAACATACACAGGCTAGTTCCACTTATAATGTAGATCCACAGCACTCGGCTGACGTCCGGACTGTTATACAAGATTTGCGAGTCTAAATGGCATATACGCTAAGAGCATGCTACGTTCGACCATTTTTTTTTCTCACTCAGACAAACCAGCCTGGGGGGGGAAAGAATGGCCAAATGAGCACAGCCCAGCGGGAATCTTCTCACTTCCTTCCTGAGGGTATGGGATGGTGTAAAGAAAAAACCAAGGCAGAAAGCAATCTATAATGGAAAGGACATTAGGTTCGGGAGCTGGGTGGGTCAAACATCTAATAAGTGTCCAACGTAGTCTAAATAACTTGCCAAGAAATTCTCTGAAGGGATTCAGTCCGTATGAATTATTATTCGGAACTAGGATGTTGATCTCTGACCTTGATAGTCAGACTTCAGTGGTAATAGAAAAAACCTTTGATGTCAAAGACCGTTTGGCTATTTTGCAGGACTTAAACAAAACAAGAAAAGACCTGAGCAACATACAGTTGAAACAACAGCCAACAACCACTGAAGAATCACCACCTGTCCCAGCAAGACCTGTCTGGATTCCAAAAGTCGGGGATCTAGTCAGGGAAAAGATCGCGGTAAAGAAGGAATTTGGGCCTTCTTACAGAAAAGCAGTTCCTGTCTTGTCTGTCAACGGGACAAGATCAGTTGTACTACCGCCACTTGCTGGTAAAAAGGAGAACCGAGTTGTATCCATCGACCTGGTAAAACCACAACATGTGGCCTATAACAAACAGTAGGCCAAGTGGACTCCCAATAAGTAGCAGAACACCAAGGTTTGCTACCAGTACAGAGGTCCTAACAAAGAGGCTCATCACATTTGAAACGCCTAAAGAAGAACAACAAGGACTATGCAACAATGCAATAGAACTCAGACCTCTGAAAACCCAAATAAAGACATTTAGCAGAGACACACCAATCTACAATGAAGTTCCAAGTGAAAATGCAAGAAACAAAAATCCTGAACCAATTGGAACAATTGACAGAACTGCATCCGGGTACTTCATCAACTTCGATGATTCCTCTGAAGGCTTCAGTGAATCAAAGACACAGCCATCATCAAAATCCTTTAAAGACAAAGCTAAGGAACTTTTGAAACATCTGAAAGAAACATATCTGGTTTCTCCATGGATTGAATTTTGGGTGGGTTTTGGTGCATTTATCCTCATACTTTGGCTCATCATGGTATTTACCTTGGGACGCTTCATTGAGGGAAAATATGCTAAAATGGACACAGCAAGTCAGAACATCAACTTGGTCCTCAAACCACACACATCTTCACACGTCGAGAAACGAGAACTTTCTTCAGAACTTTCTTCAGCCAACTTCACAGCAATTCCAATACCTGGTGGGGTAGCCTGGGACAACACTGACTATGAAATTTATGGTCCGGTCAAGATCCTGAAATATCCACACCAAATCAAGATCTCCTTGAGTGACTTTGCAAAACCAAACTCATTTGCTGATGATTGGGACTTCGAAAGTATCAACAATATGATGTCTGACTTAGTAATGTCTGCTAAATTTACAAAACATGATTATTTGCAAGGTTCTACAAATTATGATAGTATGTATTGCTATAACCATTATGGTAACCATTTTTTTGCATAAATCTGCACAACCTAGAAATGTTTTAAATTATAATCAATGGGAACATTGTGCTACACCTCCAAAAGGGAGCTCTAGAACCGTTTATGACAAATATTCATATTTTTCAGGTTTTAACATAACTAATGCTGAAACATTTTATTACAAATTGTCAAACAAGACAGGGATGAAAACCATGATAACCAACACGAAATTGATATATTCAGATTCATTCTTTGAAAAAATGAATACTTTTGGATTTGATGATTGGGACAAAAATGTTGATTTGAAAAGTGTTTGGGGTACAAAAGAATGGCAAGTACAGGGTATAGAAGCTTTGTTTAGAGCCTGCATGATCCCAGAACAAATGATATTTTTAAATGACACTGTTCAACAAACCACCTGTCTTGGCTTAGCCAAAATCAAAGATTTAAATAACCTGTCTATTCCAAAGCCAACAATGTTTAGCAATAACTCTGATACAGATGAAGAAATAGACATAAGCCATATACTTAACCAAAACAGAACACATCCTGATTGGAAACAATGGTTGATCTGGCCCACAGATACAAATAACTGTCAAGATAGATTCCTGAATAAAACACAGGGTTTCAAAATGACCAGGCCAGACCCTAGATATCCTCAAAGACATCACCCAGGGATAATAACAACCTACAGTGTGGGCAAATTATGCCTTCAATGGCTACAGACTTCCACACTGCCTGAAATTAAGCAACACCTAACCTTACTTACTGATGGTGCTGACTTGCGTGATTTCATAATGGGACCACGCAAACAGCGTCAAAAGCGTTTCATAGCAGCCTCTGTATATGCAGCATACAATGAGGCCTGGAAGGTTACTCAAATTGAAACAGCAGAGAGAATACGTGAAATTGATCGTATTAATTTGGAAAAATCACTTTCTGTAGTGGACAATGGGTTAATGACTCTGTCCTCCAGAATATTTTCATTGGACAGCATTGTGTCTTCAGCAATCGACATATTATCGCAAGACTTACTGTTATTACAACATGGTCAGTCGCAATTGCGTTCTATTGTACAGCTTGGCTGGACGTTACAAAATCTGCGTTCAGGCTATGTGCCTTGGCGTTTAATCAACACAACGTCACTATTCCAAATCTTTAACCTTACTGATAGACAAATCGGTATGGCGCAGAAGGGTGCTGATTATACAATCTTGAGCATTGAAAAACTAGAAAGATTACCAATGACAATGTCAGAACGACCTGTCAGTGAATGGATAATCCACGGAATCATAAATATTCCAATCTCAACCTTCAGGTTTCAATACTGCCAAAAATATATACAGGCTGGCATGTACGAGAAATTGGGAAAGGGGTACCTTAAAACAACTTGGAACCTGCCCTATTCACATGCATGTGTCAGTAACAAAGGACAGAAAGTGTTTCTTAGTGGCAACAATTGTGCTATGTCACTAAGCGGCACGCTTCTGTGTAACGGTATTAGTTTGCACGGAGCCTGTGAAGGGAATTCATACAACCTTTCATGTCACCAGCAAGGCGCACCTGCAACTGAAATAGAACCATTCTTTCAAAGACTCTATAATGGGAGTTACATTCTTATTGTAGACCGCAGATGTTGCAGTCTTATGCCCGGGACTCCTTATCTAGTAACTACAACAGCGAAGGTCAAGTGCTGTGGACGTTCTTTGTTCCCCAGCTCCTTTCCAGACAGGGAGGCAAGGGCATGGCCCAGTTTGAAAATTACTTCTATTCGAATAGACACTTTAAGCAGAATGAAAACAGTGCTTCTTCAGACGCCTACAAGGCTCACGTCATCAAAAGAAACGTATGATCTACAAGTCGCAAGGACGACTGCAGAGATACATACATTATTATCAACTAATTCCCCCGTACATTTCTCAGAAATCCTGAGCGAAATCTTAAATATTTCTGATACCACTGGGGTCTCAAAGGTATTTAAGACAGTATTTTCGATGGCATTAACACCATTCAAAGCCATACTGGGTATTTTTCCAGATTTCGTCCATTCGATTTTTGGCGGACTTCCCCTGATCCTAGGACTAATTGCAGGAATCCTATTCCTAGTCCTTATTTTTCGTTATGGCAACCCATGTCACAGATCAAACTCTCGCGACAATGGAAGATACGATCCTAGCCATTGGATACCGGGACCGGATATCAAAAATCCTGGGACTCTCCCGGCTTAGAGACCTAAATATGACTTGGTTTCTATCATTTCGACCAATGTGGCAAAGGTGTGTTTTACCTGTACTAAGGTGTCTGCTATGCGGAGAAGAATGCGTGTTAGACACCTGTCTGACGCTACAATCGGATGCGCCGGTGGATGCAGATACACTGTTGGTTCCTACCAAGGTTCACGCACTGTGCTGCCCTCAAAGGCTGCCAATTCTGATGACGGCATTCCTGGAATCTTCACCATTACGATTGAAGAGTAGTGAAGTTCAAGATGAAAGCAGCATCGAACAGGTACGACCTTCTGTCAGCAATGCAAATCAGAATGTCAATGGAGACAATCATGCGCACGAATGCATGGTTACCCCTATTTCCGACTTAGTGGAACTTTCCCATGAAGCTGTTGACAGTTTTTTCGAAAGCCTGAATGATATGATGTTCTCTCCGGAACAGAAATAGAGACTTTTGAGTAAACTCGCACACGGCGTTCCCTGAATTCGGCCTTCAACCTTTAAAAATAAAAGTCACATGAACAATTACAATCCAGTTCATGGACAGCAACTTTTTTCAGCAAGCCCTTAAAATATTTTTCTATATATTTTTTCCCCGGGACACTGATCTTCTGCTTAAAGTAAGAAACTATTCCTAGAGAACTAAGATTTCTATTTTAGATACTTTATAGAGACTTTAGCTGCCCGCTGGTATGTTCACAAATATTTTATTATGTGATGAAATGGTCTCGACCTTCCTTTCTGTATAGCTATATTAAGAGCCATTTCATGTGTATTTCTCATATACCAAAAAGCAATAATGCATTACAATGCGTGTTTACTTTTGCATTTAATTCATGGCTTAAGTGCATACAATATATGACTGCAATTTTTCAGTATATTTGAAAATTTCGAAATGCATTTATGTATTTTGGGGTGGTAAGGTATACACTATACTCTATAGTATGTTGTACTATGTTATACTATGCATAGATTAGTAGATATGACCATAGTTAGCGTGGAGTGGGTGTCGTGTATTTCAATAGGTTCTGAATCGATCCCCCTATTCCTGACCCTATTCTGGTTAAACTACCTAGCTAGTTAACTAACAGTCAGCCCATGAGGCAAGAAATCCCCCATGATGCAGATACCGTTATCTGACGCAGTCACACTACGGCACAGGAACGTGTTATCTGATTAGGTCATAACGCTTGAGATCTAATTAGACAAGCGACATTCCTCCAGCCCCTGATAAGGCATACGACGTTCTCATAACAAATCAAACCTATGACAACCTGGAAAATCCGTGCGGCCATTGTTTTGATTTCACAGAGAACTTTTGCAAAAGAATGTGCTAACGAGCAAGTCGTATGACATCTTTATTGACGTACCTATGTCCATCCTTACGTCAATCTCGGCACCTTTAAGGTATAAATATTGCCGACCTTGCCCTATGCAAACACACGCGTGGTGACAAGACGGAGCAGCCATACTTGCCGAAGCCGAGAGCAGAAGCAGACCCCGCAGGCAGCAGCCCCGCCTTCCTGACGCGCTGAGAGACGCGCTGCTATCTCAAGCCGAGAGACCCAGCACCGGCGCTTTCGGGCAGCCCTCGCAGGCAGCCTGGAATATCGAGAGCAGAGAAAGAGATACCATTCCTCATTCATCCTAAATTCCAGGTACAGAACTGAATAACCCCTCCTAGAGAATTCTTTAGTTATTCACTTGGCAAAAACAAACTTAACTTAAACTGTAACTTTCTATTCCCGCCCACGCATTAGACTTAGGTCAGGTACACGGGGTAGGCGTATTTAGAAACACCAGTTGAGTACGTTTAGTCAAATGTATATGTGTATGTAAATATATTTTAATCATTTTAAACATCATATGGCTCAGAAACCATATCAATGTTTTTACAGTATTATTTTATACTATTGCTTCTAATGTATGCACTTTACTTAACTATAAGTATTGCAATAATATCGATCCATTTCTCTTGTACGAGAAAAGAGACTGATCAATAAATAACATCTTTTATTGAACACGCCCGTCTCTTCCTTTTCTCTACATTCTGATGAGACTAAGAATGCACGTACTGACTGAGTAAAATAATTGCCTTGTGCTCACACGACTCTTGAGATTGACTCTTGATTAGGGGAGAGCAAAGTTGTCATGTTCTATGGTTGTCAGAAACTAAATCCCTTCTTGTCTAATCAGGGGAGTTAATCCTTCCTTGAACATTCGAGAAAGTTTCTAGCGAACTCTAAGCTTAGCTGGCAAACCCAAAAATTAAGTCTAGCATCGACAGTAGTAGACCTAGTTAACGTCTGGCCTAGGCCTTTACTGCTGTAGGTACTATTCCAATGCGCAGAGCCTATTGGGAAAATAGGAGCTACACTACAGTGCAGGCACTGGTCAATCCAAGTTGACAAAATATATTTACTTGGATTGCCACTCAGGAGCAATTAATCTCAGTGTCCTTCGTTTTCCAACATAGGGGCATAAGGGGAAAAGAGATCAACTCCGGGTACTGTATAACGCTGTACCAGACAAACAAAAACCCTTGATTAAACGTGTAGCCGGGAAAAGAACAGGGGAAAAGGGATCGGTCTGTTGCACTCGGTAACGCCGAGGCTTCGAAACGTACTGTTACACGGCCCTTCGCGGAGTGACCCGAAACGTCACATCCGCCAAACAACGATGTGAAAGGCGTCTCTGGGAATGGACGCGGGGCGCGATAAACGCTTCGTTTTAATAGCGTTTCTTCGTGTACACAAAAAACAAGGGCACAGTAACAAAAGCAAAGGGAAACACAGTGAACGGGAGCCCCCGCACACTAATGGCATAAAAGGAAGCAGGTCGGGAAAACCAAAAAGGAGGGGAGAGGGAATCAGAAAATGGGAACAAGAACTAACTAACTATGGACAAGAAAAAGGGCAGCAAAAATAGGGGAAGAAGAAAAAAGTCTCTCACGAGCCCGTGAAAGTAATTCAGATCAAGGAATCCAGAACAACAGGAATCCTCAACAGCAATAACCAGCAACCAGGGAGCAGGATACCAGAATCCACACAAGGGCAATATCAAGCACTGAGACAAAGGTAGGACAAACCTTTATCCCTCTGCCCCCATGTCATGTGATATCAGTGCATGGTCATGGAAATGGGACTAGCCCCAAACCCTAACAGTACCCCCCCTACGATCCTCCCCACAGGGCGGGGCTTCAGGGGATGCTGCCTATGAAACATTCGAACCAATCGTGGTGCATGCACCCCCCCCAGCTGGCTCCCA
Organism: Lissotriton helveticus; assembly: GCF_964261635.1. Lineage (NCBI taxonomy): Eukaryota > Metazoa > Chordata > Amphibia > Caudata > Salamandridae > Lissotriton > Lissotriton helveticus. The sequence goes on along the minus strand of NC_136058.1, from coordinate 388,722,709 downwards.
CGTCCTATCTTCCTTTTTGTAACCCCTCCAATCCACCAAATAGAAAAGACGACCCCTGACCCGCTTGGAATCAAGGATAGCCTGCACCTCGAATTCTTCCTGGCCGTCTATTATCAAAGGAGGAGGAGGGGGCATCACCTGCGCTGAGGGTATATAAGGTTTCAGTAATGAAGTATGAAACACAGGATGCACCCCATAATCAGATGGTTACTGGAGCTTTAAAGCCACCGGATTAATAACCTGAGTCACCGGAAATGGACCCACAAACCGAGGCTGCAACTTGCGGGATCCCTGCAGTCTTAGATTACGGGACGCCAACCACACTAGATCGCCCACCTTATATGAGGGAGCCGGGGTCCGATGTTTATCTGCTTGTATTTTCATAGCAGCCTTGGCCTCTACCAAACTCTCCCTGGCCAATCCCCAAATGTGACTCAGTCGCCCACACACATCATCAATGGCCGGCACACGTCCCGTAGGCTGAATGGCCACCGCCCTAGGATGGTAACCAATGGAGCAATAGAAAGGGGTCATACCCAGAGCGGAATGGAGACTGTTATTATAGGCAAATTCCCCTATGGGTAGAGCCGTCACCCAGTCACATGACAATGATGCAACCAGACATCTCAAATATTGCTCCATTGTCTGATTGGTTCGCTCAGTCTGACCATCAGACTGAGGATGATATGCCGAAGACAAACGTATCTCCGTTTTGAGTACCAAACAGAGTTCCTTCCAAAAATGAGACACAAACTGCGCTCCCCGGTCCGAAATAATCACAGCCGGCAACCCATGTAATCTTACGACTGAGGACATAAAAACCATAGCCATCTCTTTTGCCGTAGGGATTTTGGAAAGCGGAATAAAATGCGCCATTTTGGTGAACAGATCCACCACCACCATTATGGCAGTATAACCAGAGGCTACAGGCAAATCGGTCACAAAATCCATGCTCATGGTGTGCCAAGGAGCAGGGGGTACCTCCAGGGGATGTCAAAGCCCCGAGGGCTTAGTGTGCGAAGGTTTGCTGATGGCATATATAGGACAGGCATGCACATATCCTTGAATATCACTGGTCATGGAATCCCACCAAAACCACCTCTTACACAATTCCTCCGTTTTCCTTATCCCCGGATGCGCTCCCAAAGCGGAGGAATGACACCACTCCAGAACCATAGGCCTCAACATAGGGGGAATAAACATTTTGCTCTCATGATATAGCAACCCCTCTTTTACTGTTATCAGGAGCAACGACAACCAAGGCGCCAAATCCAACTGATTCAGTCGTTATTTCACTAATGCGGGGAATTCATCCATTACCGTGGCCCCTATAATCCTTTCTCCCTGTATCATGGCCCTATTCTCACTCAAGGAGCCTTCTTCCTTGGGATCGCCATGGATTCGAGAAAGAGCATCTGATTTAATCTGCTGAGCCGCTGGCCTATAGGTGATGATAAAATCATACTCGTTGAAAAACAAAACCCATCGCATCTGTCGAGGTGTTAACGCCCTAGCTGAACGAAAGAATTCCAAATTTTTGTGGTCAGTATGGATGGTAATAACATGCCTAGCGCCCCATAAATAGTGGCGCCACTCCTCAAAAGCCAATTTTACTGCCAACAGTTCCCGTTCAGCCACCGTATAGTTTCGTTCCGCCGGCAGTAATGTCTTAGAAAAAAAAGCGATGGGATGCATATGACCAGTGGCCTCGTCACGTTGGGACAACACCCCACCCACGGCACACATAGAGGCGTCAGTTTCTACAAAAAACGGCAGGGCAGGATCAGGATGCACCAACACTGGTGCCGATGTAAACTGCTCCATCAATGAACGGAAAGCCTCCAGAGTCTCACTGGTCCACTCAAAGGGGACGCCCTTCCTCAAAAGGCGGGTCATAGGCGCCACTATGTCTGAGAAATGCGAAATAAACTGCCGATAAAAATTGGCGAAGCCTAGGAGCACCTGGATCTGCTTCACTGAAGTCGGCACAGGCCAGGTCACAATGGCCTGTATCTTCCTTGGGTCCATCCGAATCCCTGCTGCCGAGATGATGAAACCCAAGAACTCCACCTCAGGGGTGCTAAACTGGCACTTCTCCAACTTGGCGTAGAGTTGATGTTCTTGTAATGTCTGTAACACTTGCAACACGTGTTCTGTATGTTCTGCCCTGACTTCAGAAAAAACAAGGATATCGTCCAAATAGACGATAACAGTGCGGTCTAGGTATTTGCTGAGGACCTCATTGATAAAAAACTGAAATGCCGCTGGCGCATTACACAAGCCAAACGGCATAACAGTGTACTCAAACAGGCCGTATTTGGTTCTAAATGCCGTCTTCCACTCATCTCCGGGTCTCACCCGTATAAGATGGTAAGCACCCGGCAAATCTAATTTAGTGAATACCGTTGCCTTGCGGAGCTGGTCCAATAACACCGAGATGAGTGGAAGAGGGTACCTGTATTTTACTGTAGCCGTGTTCAATATCCTATGATCCACACAAGCCCTCAGCGTACCTTCCTTCTTAGGAATGAAGAATATAGCTGATGACACAGGGGAGGAGGAAGGACGGATAAACCCCAATCGCAACATCTCATCGATGTATTCTTTCAAATGAATCTCTTCAGGTTCCGAAAGAGCATACACTCGGCTACAAGGCAGTGAAACCCCTGGTATCAATTCAATCTTACAATCATAGGATCTGTTTGGTGGTAGGTCTTGAGCACAGCCCTTATCAAACACGTCCTTAAAGGCAGAATACTGTGGCGGGACAGATTCCACCTCCGCCACGGCACAGAACAAGGGGTTAACCTGCTCACGTGCCACAGTGTAACAATTCCCCAAACAGTACACCGAATCTAACGTCACCAATCTCTGTACCCAATCAATCTTGGGGTTATGCTTCTGCAACCACGGGACACCCAACACCAACCCAAAAGAGGGGGCATCGATCAAATCAAACACCACTGTTTCTGAGTGCCCATTTTCACATAACAAGCATAAAGGAGCGGTCTGGCGAGTGATGCAACCAGAGGTCAACTCAGTCCCATCAATGGCTCTCACCGGCTCAGGTTGTTCTTTCATCTTACAGGGAATCATTAATTTCTCAGCCATTGCAATATCTATAAAGTTTCCAGTAGCCCCAGAATCCAACAAAACTGATACAGGGACATGGTTATGTACTGAAAGCAGTAGCTGAGCATTTATAACAAAATGTCTTGGAGCTTGGTCTACAGCGCCCACAACCTCATACTGTTTATTTCGTTCCACATTCATCCCTCTTTCCACTTGGATACAGGCTACCTTTTTACCAAAACCTGCACCGGATGGCTTAACAGAACATTCCCGTGCGAAATGTCCTCCCTGACCACAGTACAAACACAGATTGTTCTCTCTTCTTCTTTTCTTTTCCTCCGGGGTCAAAGGTCCCCTCACCCCTCCTATTTCCATGGGTTCTGGCAACGTCTTACTCTCCCCTCCTACCTTCGTCTCAACTTTCACATAACTACTCCTGGATGCCTGGAAACGACTGCGTTCTCCTCGCCGTTCTGATACCCGATGATTCAATTAAACCACAAGGTCTATGAACGCCGCGCAGTCCTCCGGTGGATCTACCACCTGTGATACTATGTCCTTAAGCTCCTCGCACAGACCCTGATAGAATATAGACGTCCTCTTTTCAGTCGGCCAGTGAGTCTCAGATATCAACCGATTAAAGGAAGCTATGTATGACAACAAATCCTGCCTACACTGCCGTAATTTAATCAATTCTGCATCGCTCGCCTGCATGAACGCATGCTTGGCAAACAGACCCTGCATCAATTCTTTAAAAGCAGTGTAATTATACAACACCCGATCGTCACTGTCCACCAATGGAATAGCCCACTGGGCCCCATTGCCAGCCAAATAGGATATCGTGAAGGCGACCTTAGCAGAGTCGTCAGGGAAGGCGCTTGGTCTACACATAAAATGCAACTGACACTGGGTCATGAACATTCCGAATTTGGCGCTATCCCCAGTGAATCTCTCAGGGGGTGCTAAAGGAACCGCAACAGGGGATGACACTGTCACCGCTATGGGACTGCTGCCACCGACCGCACCTTGTCCCCCCCTCCACTATATTGAAATGTAGCGGGCTGTATGACAGGAGCCGTTCCCCTATGTTGCGACTGCTCTCTAGCCCTAACGGCCCCCAGTTCCTGTTTAAGGCCTACATTCTCTTGCTGTAGCTCCTGTACCTGCGTCTGTAACACATGCAATGCCCCCATAATGTATTGCATTGAGGGACCTCCCGTATTCCCACTCAATAAGTTCCCATCCTCATCCATGCTAGTCCGGGCAGTGCTAATATACGTGGGCTTGATATTCTGTTGGATTCTGCCCAGCCCGAGCACTGCAGGAACGTAGCATGCACCAGTCCCCTTCCCCTGCCCAGTGGCCACTCACAGGATCAAATGCAATGAGTACGCCAATGGACCTGAAAAGAGGGTGGTATGTTGAAGAGACACCAAGTCTTCCACCCATTGAGATCGATAGGACACAGCTCCTTCCCTCACCCTCTGCACCTGCAGTAGACAAAAAGACAACAAGCTCTACTTATACTGCTGTATCCCAATTCCAATGACCATGCACCGCCCCAACACACACAACCCCTCTTACCCGTGATAGTGCAGGCTTTGCTTCGTGCAGGCACTGGTCAATCCAAGTTGACAAAATATATTTACTTGGATTGCCACTCAGGAGCAATTAATCTCAGTGTCCTTCGTTTTCCAACATAGGGGCATAAGGGGAAAAAAGATCAACTCCGGGTACTGTATAACGCTGTACCAGACAAAAAAAAACCCTTGATTAAACGTGTAGCCGGGAAAAGAACAGGGGAAAAGGGATCGGTCTGTTGCACTCGGTAACGCCGAGGCTTCGAAACGTACTGTTACACGGCCCTTCGCGGAGTGACCCGAAACGTCACATCCGCCAAACAACGATGTGAAAGGCGTCTCTGGGAATGTACGCGGGGCGCGATAAACGCTTCGTTTTAATAGCGTTTCTTCGTGTACACAAAAAACAAGGGCACAGTAACAAAAGCAAAGGGAAACACAGTGAACGGGAGCCCCCGCACACTAATGGCATAAAAGGAAGCAGGTCGGGAAAACCAAAAAGGAGGGGAGAGGGAATCAGAAAATGGGAACAAGAACTAACTAACTATGGACAAGAAAAAGGGCAGCAAAAATAGGGGAAGAAGAAAAAAGTCTCTCACGAGCCCGTGAAAGTAATTCAGATCAATGAATCCAGAACAACAGGAATCCTCAACAGCAATAACCAGCAACCAGGGAGCAGGATACCAGAATCCACACAAGGGCAATATCAAGCACTGAGACAAAGGTAGGACAAACCTTTATCCCTCTGCCCCCATGTCATGTGATATCAGTGCATGGTCATGGAAATGGGACTAGCCCCAAACCCTAACATATAGGAGATGAATGTGTTGCTATATTAACTGACTCAGGATCCAAGATCACTATAATTTCAAAGAGCACCTTTATTAACAGGTTTGCTGTTAAAAGCTTGTTTTCTCCTGGCATATCTCCGTAAGGCAATATTGGGCCCAAAATAGGTTTGGAAGGTTTCTTTGATGCAATAATTAGTTTTTAAGGGTATGAAGGTACAGGGTAAAGTGTGTCTCACAGAAAGGTCCTAACATTCTTGGTTGGCATAACCAGGGATATTTAGGGATTGTCCTTAAGCTAGAATCTGATCAACAAGTTTACCCCCACATGCATCATTGTGACATTTTGCACTTCTTAATTTGCGAAAAATAAGGATTCGCAAATTAAGAAGTGCAAAATGCTATGCATCATTATTTTCGGTATTCATTTGTGATTCGGTAAAAATCGCAATTTTTACCGAATCCCAAATAAATACCGAATTCTTAAGTACATTTTCGCAATTCCCATTGATTCCTATGGGCCAAAAGGCCCATAGGAGTCAATGGGAAGGCAGTAGCAAATTGCGAGTGGCACTTTGAAAATTTCATGGGTGCAGGGGGGGGGTCCAAAGGACGCCCCCATGCACCCCTGAAATTTATTTTTCGCATCATGTTTCACACACACATGTCCTAAGGACATGTGTGTGTGAAACATGAATGTTGAAAAAAAAACATTTTCAGCATTTAAAACACTTTTTCCAAATTTACCGAGTGGTTCAACCACTCGGTAAATTTGACACCCTAATTGCGATTTTGCACTTTTGAAATTAATGATGCATTGCTTTTAAGAAATCGCACATCTGCGACTTCTTAAAAGCAACCGCAATTTTAGAACTCGCAAAAATGCTACGAATTCTAAAATTGCTTCATGCATCCCAAAAAGCACTTTTGGAATCGCAAACGGCCGATTTTAAGGAATCGCACCGTTTGCGACTCCAAAAATGCTTGATGCATGTGGGGGTTAGTGTGTTGAAGGAAGCACAGTAAATAGTGTGAGTAATTTGACTATTGTGTTAAAAACCCATGATGCTGTTTTTAAAGCTGAGCTTGGTAGAGGTTGAGCATGTAATCAGACTTGACGAAGGGTGTGTGCCCGTCAAACACAGATTAAGGTGTGTTTTTTAAGCATCAGGGAAAGTTTGGAGAAGCTTTTTTCTCAGCTTTGTGATGATAGTGTGGTAGAAGCTGTGGAATCTTCATCCTTCATTGTATCTATCAACTATTGTGGTTGCAAGAAAGAAATATAATTGAATTAGGGATGTTCATTGATCTCAGGAGCCTGAATAAGGCTATCTGGGTTGATAGGCATCCTTTATCAAAAAAAGAGGAAATTATGGTTACCCTAGTGGGGGGTAAGTTTTTTCCCAAACTTAAAAAGTGATCAGCGTACCACAAAGTGGTTCTGGCCAAAGAATCAAGACATTGTGCAGCTTTTGTAATTCCCTGTGGAGTTTTTCAATTTTGGAGAATGCCTTTTGGCTTGGTATCTGCTGCTTTAATTTTTCAACGTGTCATTAGAGGCATTTTAAAAGACCTTTAGAAAACATTATGATGAGCACAAGGTGGAAGTGGATGCTTTGCTGGGTGCTCTGTGTAAGATCGGTTGAAGACTGAGAAGAGTGTGTGATTTGTTTGCTAGAAGTAGAATACCTCGGACATGTAATTTGCGGGAAGAAATTGGACCACATCCTATTTGATTAAAGCAATCAAAGAGGTAGCTACCACAGTAATTAGAGAACAACTCCAAGCCTTTTTGGGTATGTGTGAGTACTACACCAATTTGTTGCAGATATTTTCTACTAAAGGCAAGCTCCTTGGTGCCTTCTTAAAGCAAAATGCTACGTTTGTGTGGGTTCATGCTCAAGATTTAACTTTTAAAAAAGGAAAGAAGGAACTGTCCAATTCCCACTTCTCAGTCCTTATCAATTGGGTAAACCTTTGGTTATCACAGGTGATAGAAGCAGTGTTGGTCTGCAGGCTGCTTTGACTCAAGCTAAGTGTGAGTCTGAAAGTTTTGTCACTTTTGCCTCATGCACTCAGGAGAGACGCTATTCAGTAACTCAATGTGAGGTGCTTGTTTGCACTTGGGAGGTTGAGCTTTTCAAAATATGTATGTTTGGGGAACCACCTATTGTTGCTTACTTATCATAAACTATTAGGACCCATCATCAGTGGTACTAATGTTCATTCAACAAATTGCAACTGCCCGGTTGGTCAGATCAAGTGTGAAGCTTTTGGAAAATCATTTTGTGGGAGAGTATGTATCTGGTGGCAAGAATAGCAAGGGGGGTTGTCTTTCCCTGATTTCCTATTCAAGTGATGAGGCAGAGGATGTTTTGGATGATCATCAGGATGCTGATTATTTAGGTTGGAAGTGTAGTCTGAAATGAAGATAACTGTGCTGGTGAACCGGAATGGAAAAATGCACTTGAACAATATGTTGTTTTAGGGAAGGTCATGGACTCATTAAGGATGGTTGGCCTAAAGAAAGAAATATTTCAGTGGAATTGCAGTCATACAGTAAAATCTAGAAAGAATTGTCTGTGGAATCCAAGTTGTTTTTCATGGCTGAGAAATATTATCTTCCCATTACCATCAATCATTAGTTATTGTGGATAACTCATCGGGGTAGTTTGGGTATGACTTGGGATGTTTATTAGTGGCCAGGTATGTATAGAGATGTAGATAATTTGGTGGTGAGATGTTCCACTTCTTCTTAAAATTATAAGAGTTTAAAATGTCTCACACCACTGATGAGTGATGTAGGTCAGAAAGGGTTTGCGACAATGTTAGTCTTGATTTTTTAAGGCCGTTTTACATTCTTCCAAATGTCTTTTTATTGTTTAAGTTGACCACCTGTTGAAATGGTTGGAGGTGAAATTTGTGCATGAAGCTAGTGCCAAGGCAGTTATCACCCTTATCACAGATGTTTTTGTCAGTAGTGACTGTCAGCAGTAGACATTCAAAGCCAGTGTGTTTCCCTTTAACTATTGGTACTAGAGCAGTAAATAAGATCTTGGTTGTATCAGTGGTGCTCTGCTTCAATAGGTTTTGCTTAAAGCAGACGTAAGAGCAAGTGTGTGTGTATGCTCTTTCACTTCCATGCATGTTTGCTTGTCTATATGTGTGAGAAAGACGATTTCCATTCTGAAATTAGTTCGGATAACAGTGTTTAGTTTGTGTCCACTAGGATGAGGCAAATTCTGTAAGGTGTGTGCATAAAGCACACAAAGGTGCATTTGATATCATCCTCAAAGCAGTGGTCAGGTGGAATGAGTGAACAGGGTGGTATTTGAATGTATTAGGGGTGCAGTTATTGAGGGTATGGATGTTGAAGATGTTATTCGAGTGATATTATGGTCGTATTACAATAATCCACATAGTGACTGATGTTTCCCTCTTTGTGGCTTTAAAGGGACGGAGATGATTGACGGAGTGCTGAAATATTTCATACACTCACCCCCAGTCACAGATCTGGGTTGAATTCATCATTGTTTTTAGCTCAATTCACCACCCCAGTTCAGACCCAGCCATATTCAAATCAATCTTGACCCTGTTCCTCATGGGAACAGTCCAGCCCGAACTGCTGAGCCAGGGAGTATGCATCCTGGGGCCAGTTTCGGGGTAACACACTCATCAGCCAGGCTAGCTTGGATCTAGTGGAAAAGTGAGGAAGGGAACCACGTCTGGGTATACCCTGCCAACTTAGGGCGAACTAAGCAAACATAAGGAGATGATGGATGGAGCGCTGAAACTTTTCAGACACTCACCCCTAGTCAGGGAAGGACAGCACATGATCTTCTCAAGTCTTTGTGGTAAATTGCCAATAATCAGTGGCAAGGTGAATTGTGATGTGGGAGGAATTCTGTCCAATGTTCATGTAAGACAACAGAAGAGTAAAATGAGGTTTGATGTGGTGAAAGTGTAAAGTAAAGTAAAGTCCACATTTGTAAAGCGCACAATCACCCGTAAGGGTCTCTAGGCGCTGGGGGCCATCGGGAAGATTAAGCGAGCTGTTGCCTAGAGTCACATGGTGCTGGGCTAACCTGCCGCCGGAGCCGGGGATCAAACCGTGGTCCCCAGATTCCAGCATCAGTCGCCCTGGCCACACCTCTCCCAGTGTCTAAGTGTCTAAGTCTCATCTTACTGTAAAGGGAGAGTAGGTCCGTGTCATGTTACCTATTTCCAAAGTAGTGAAAGGCACTGTTAAATACGGCATTCCTACCCACCAAGTTGAAGAAGTGAGGATGGTTGCGCTCTGAAATGAACTAATGGTTAATGGTGGAATGTTACACATGTGGGAAAAGTGCAGAGAGTTTCACAGGGTGATGAAGATATTGGTTTTCTCGAATATGATCAAGGACTTGAGCAATATATGATCATCAACAAAAGTGTTCAGGAAAATGACAAATTCAAGGCATATGCACAAAATCTATGGATAAAAGCTTATGTAGGAATCCAATAAATTTTGAGACATTTGTTTTGGAGCAATAGGGTAGGGTTTATTAGTTATAGTGAGCAGTGTAACTGGATTCATTCTTTACTTATATGCTTACAGATATTAAGGATGGTCTTTTCAATTGTGTTATTTTCTTTCTGTTTATTTTTATTGTTGGAAAAAAGGAGGTATGTTGTATCTGTTCCATGGATTGTATTTCTAAGTTGAGCTTGTGCTTTTTCATTCTGTGTTGGGATGTGGAGTGTTTGTGCTCTATTGTTTCAGAGTCAGGAAGAATGGTTGCAGTGCTTGGAGGAAGGTGGCCGCCTCCCTCTCCGTTCCAAGATTAGAGTATTTGAAATAAACTTGTGTTTAATCATCATACCTGCATCAGTGTGTCATGCCTCTTTACCACATGAAGTTCATTGTCTTTAGAGCAGTCTGATGTTGACTTCTTTTTGAGTCTTGACTTACTAATGTGGGAGGTCTTACCTGCTTAAAGTTAGGGTGCCACCAGATGGCGCTGTCATTGAGTATGAACCGTGCTTCCCCTGATGAGCTGGTACTGAAGCTTCCCACTTTGTTGGTGGTGACGTTTACATGAGAATAGTAAATCTAGTTCAAAATATCAAACCGCGCAGGAGGGTCCCCTTGATCATTGAAGTGGATCTCATCACCAGAGGTGGTTTTAAAATGAAGATTTCGCATATAGTGGTGTAGCTGCCAAGGAGAAATGTGGCACATCAATTGGATAAATCTAACAAAAGCAGCAGTCACTAACTGTCTCTAAGCTAGAATTAGCCCTGGTTAATGCAACTATGCTCCTATTCAGTGGATGTGTTATTGTGGGGTGGCAATTGCATCATGTAGTGACGGTCAGCTATAGAAGTTGAAATTGGTTCTATTTTAAGCTCAGATCGCGCCCCTGTCCTTGTAGACATTGACCTTATCCCCTTTTCCCCTCACCCACGCTGTTGGCGCTTTAACAATTCCCTTCTCCTTGATCCAAATTTTTGTCAAAAGTTTAACTCCTTCGCCTCTGAGTTTCTTGCTATTAACAATACTCCTGGCTCCCCTTTTGTCATGGTTTGGGATTCTTTTAAGGCTGCTGCCAGAGGTTTTATCATTAATTTTGTTTCACAAAAGAAGAAATCCATAGAAGCCCAATCCACTCGTTTACTCAATAAAATAAAACAATTGGAATATCCATATTATCACTCAAATGATGAATCCTCCCTGAAAAATCTTATTGGTGCAAAACTTACCTTTAACAGACTCTCTACTGATGCTGCCTCTAATTTGCTATTGAAAAGCAGTTCCCATTATTATGGGGGTCTGAATAAAATGGGGAAACTATTAGCAATTTATTTAAAAGTCAGAAAAGAAAGAACAAAAATAAAATCTTTACAAGGTCCTGCCGGTATTCCTATCTTCAAAGATAAGGATATTTTGAACAAATTTGTCTCCTTTTACAAGAATTTATACACTCCTGAAAAACCGCCAGATCAATCTGACCTTCTTTCTTACTTCCAATCCATTCCTTCCCCTCCATCCAGCCACATTGATTTTGAATCACTGGATGCTGATATTTCTTTAGCAGATATTCCCATGCTATATCGGTATTGCGACGAGGGAAAGCTCCTGGCCCAGATGGTTTCACCATTGAATTTTATAATTATTTTGCAAGCATACTCTTGCCAAATGTTTTACTTTTATTTCAATCTTTCCTTGACAATGGTTCTTCTCAAAGTACTTTTTAAGAAGGGCTGATTTGCGTGATTGCTAAAGAGGATAAAGGTCATTCCCTTAGTAAGAATTACCGTCCGATTTCTTTGGTCAATACAGATTATAAAATCTTTGCAAATATTCTGGGCCTCCGTATGGATCCTATTCTTTCTGATCTTATTGGCCCGGAACAATCAGGGTTCGTGAAGGGATGACTTGCCTCTGACAACTCACAAGTTCTCTTCAATGTTTTAAATAAAGCCTCTTCTTTGGATCACCCTCTTGCCGCGATCTCCTTAGACGCTGAGAAGGCATTCAATAGAATTGGTTGGTATTTTATGTTCCACGATTTAAAAGGGGACGGGTTTTCTTCTAAATTAATTACTTTCATTTCTTTATCGTACTCTGGTCCCCAAGCCTAAATTTCCATCAACGGTATGACCTCTTAATATTTATCATTGCATAGAGGAGTACGACAAGGATGCCCCCATCCCCTCTACTATTCGTTATTGCTTTGGAACCCTTTTTAACTAAAATTAGACAGGATGACCATATTATTGGATTTCATTTTGATCTCCATCAAGTTAAAATGTCAGTTTATGCAGATGACATTCTTTTATATTGTTCTAATCCTGCATCTTCACCTCCTCCTTTCTTCAACAGATGTTATCTTTCCCTAGCATTTCATGTTATCGCCTTAATGTAGACAAATGTGAAGTTTTACCTTTAAATGCTCTATGCCAAAAACATATTTATGATCATCAAGGGTTTTCTTGGAAACATCTCAAAATCAAATATCTCGGTTTATGGTTTGCTCCTTTATTATCTGAGACATTTAAATAAAGTTTTGATTATATTATTAAAACATTGAATAATTCCATCACGCGTTGGCACCCTCTTTGTCTATCCTGGTGGGGTTGTTTAGATTCAATTAAGATGATGCTATCTCATCTTATCTTATATACCCTCTCCATGATCCCAATTCACATCCCGGAGTATTATCCTTCAAATTTTTTTTTATATATTAGTGAAATTCTTGTGGAAAGGTAAGCGCTCTCGTATAGCTTTGTCCTTCTTGAAAAAAGACAGACTTAGTGGGGCTTAGGTTTCCCGACTTTAAACTGTATCACTCTGCTTTTTCATTCAAACAAACAGCTAGATGGTTATCTACAGATCTTCCTTTATATCCTCCCCTTTGGTTAAAAATAGAAAACTTTTTTATTGCTCCTTTCAATTTTCAAGAAATTTTGACTCTCACTTCCAACACTGCCTGTCTGCGTTCTCCTATCATTTCCCATTCCTGCAAACTTTTGATCCCTGTACTCTCCTCATCTTATCCCTCTTATAACTCCCTACATCAGCGACCTATTTGGCACATTAAATTATTACAAACTCACAATTGTTCTATATAGTAGATATCTTGGCATTCTAGAGGTATCCCAGTATCTGGATATCCCAGCTTTTATCTAATGATCAACCTCTTACTTTCGCTGATCTCCAAGTTCAATTTTCTCTACCTTCCTCCTCTAGATCACAATAAAACCTTCTTCATTCTTCACTCATCCAATATCCTAAAAATCTTCCTAAATCTCATGATGTTCCTAGTTTGTATAAAAACGTATTCCAAGTCTTAGACAATTCTCCCTCAGCATCCAATATATATAAATCAATGCAATCTCCTCCAGACAGATACAAAACAAAAGTTGAATTAGCTTGGGAACATTTTTTTTCACAAGAATAGGCAACTTTTACTTGGGATAAAATATGGTCTAAAATTCATCCAGAGCTGCAAACACCACACAAACCCTTTTTTTCATCTATCATCGAGCATTATTTTCCCTGTTGCTTTTGGCCTCTTTTTCATCAAACACACCCTCCACTTGTTGGCCCTGCCCTTGTCCTACTGCTGATTTAATACACATGCTGTTCGAATGTCCCCAATTCATCGATTTTGGGAACTTGTTTGGTCCCAAATTAATAAAATGTTTAGAGTTTTGCTCCCTTTTCCTTATACATACATCTTTTTAGGTACTCTATCCCCCAATGGCCTCAGTCGCCTCTGAGTTTTAAGCTTTTAGACTTATTGTTAGCTATCACTTTCCACTTAATAACCTCTAATTGGAAGCAAGCTGATAAAGTCAATTTCAAATCCTGGTGGAATGCAGTCTGTTTTCATCACCGGCTATGTATGCATGTATTGGTTTTTATTAAGCGCCTATCTCACCCGTAGGTCTCATAGCTCTAGCTGAAAAAGAGGGCCAGGTCAGAGCAGAATGTTTTTTTTTTTTTTTTTACTAGATACTAACTATGTTTTCCCTATATCCCTTGCAATTAAAAGGGATCTTTTATAGCTCCCCTTAACAACTTATTTATTCCTATCTGCCTTATTTAGCGCTGCTTCTAAAAATAGTTCAAACGATGTACAAAACCACCTTAATTTTCCCCTTTACCTCTTAATCTAGATGATTATTCCGTTACTCGGTTTGTTTTATAATCTCATTTATTGTTATGCTTACTTGGTTAAATATTTTTGTATAGTGTGTTTCTGACCTTCAATTGCATTCCTTTTTTACTGTATCTCCCCCCCTGTTTTCTTATTATTTTATATGATGCATTTCAACTTTGTATATCATGTGATACAAATATTATTATGTACCTTTATTCTTACCTTTTTATCTTTATGTTAACACCATCGGCGCTGGGCATTTTCCTGCTGTGCGCTGAACTTTTAAAAAACCTGCAGTTCATGACGAGCTGAGCTTGTCATGAGCGTCGAAGGGGTTAAATATCGCTTCATTATATGGTTATATTGTTATATCTCTTTTTCTTTGGTCCTCTTTAATAAACTCAAAGAAGTTCCAAGTCAGTGTGTTTGCCTTTAGCTATCGGTACTGGTGCTGTTTAAATTATTTTAGTTGCATCAGTGGCTATTCTATAGGTTTTGCCTAAAGGAGACTTAAGTGCAAGTGTGTGTGTGTGTGTAAGCACTTGTATGTGCTCATTGACTTCCATGTGTCTGTGCATGTTTGCATGCCTATATGTGCTAGCGATTATCCTTGTTTGCACCCATTTCCCATGTGTTTTTGTGCATGCCTGTCTATGAAAACATGTATATTTGTGTTTACACGTGCCTGATAGAAATAGTGCATTAATTTGTCTTGCGCATGAGGTTTCCACCGGTGTAATAAGAACAGTCAGACTGATCTGAACCTCTACCACGAATGAGCACGTGTAGCCAACAGGTAAACAATACTGCACAGCATGGCCCGGTGAGTGAGCATGGGGCGTTTCATGACAAAGGTGCAGCTATTGTGGAGGGTGCCTCATTTATTAACAAACAATTGAATGACTGCTTCATTGTGCATAATTCCACTACATTTGGCTGACTTATATTTTTTATTTAGGCAACAATAGATTTCCAACAGAGGCATTTCCACATGCAAATTCCTCCTGATAATATATCTGGAGGGATTACGTAGGCAAAACATTTTGGAAATGGGGAAAATTTGCATTTTTTAACAACAAAATGTTATTGTTTTTAATACATCAGTGCAATGACAATATCACAAATCCAAGTAAAAGAACAATACTATACATAGCATTTTATTATAATGTGATCAAGTTATGGTGGCTCCACCACAACCCCCAGATCTTGTGATAGATAGAAGAGCATTCTCTGGGTTCGAGAATGGACTCCAACACTTTTATGCACCTTGGCTGCCCACCATTTAGTGGTAGGAGGAGATATTAGGGAACTTCCAATATTGATCAATGATTTGTTGTTGGCTATCGCTGGCTCAATACTCACTGAGGTCAGGTCACCCCCCACATCTCCTGGAATACACAGGATTGCAATAAAGGGTGAATGGTCAACTGGGACTGTGTTATTTGTAATACGGTACACTTTTCCTCCTTTGCGCCATGGCGCACCTTTCAAAAGGTGTGCTTGGCGCAAGCAGGGACAGTGCACCAGGTGCAAGCAGGTACAGTGCGCTGTATTACAAAGAATGCTCTGCCCCCCAGTGTAGCCACAAACTAGTCATACGCTGGGTGCAAGTAAAGTATGGAGCTGCTGTTTCGAATCAGATCCATGATTGACAGTGCAGGCATCATGCTGCCTGCCCTTTCAAGAGGAGAGTGTGATCCCTGTGAGAAGATGGCCTGGTATATGCTGCCCACTAATTTAAGTGGGCACTGTGCACCAGTACAAACACCCCTTATTGATGATTAGGTCAAAGATAACCTTTATGAAAGCTATCCTAGTAGTAGCTATGGAGAGCAGCCTTCAGGCTAAGTCTCGAAGGAATGTTAAGCAGCTTGTTTTACCAGTCTACAACCTCCCGAATAACCAAATGAAAGGAGAACCACACAAGAGATATATAACATATCTGTATATATTACTAAACACTCTCTACTAACCTCTATCAGATATTAGACCATATGGCACACGATTATTAATCAATAGAACAACAGTAAATAGCACAATACACAGCGGGCTCCAGGGGGGGACCAAACCATATACTAAGAAAGTGGTACTACAACCACAACTTAACTAGACTCAGTGCCTGGAGCACGTAGAATTGCCGGTACCCTAAGGAAACACCCAAGGGGGTGACACAGGGGACCCAAGGAGCCCGGGTGCAGTATGTGAACACAGGTGCGAGCTCCGTACAACTCTATGGGAAAGTCTCAGTTAGAAATTTACAGATTAAGGACACTTCGGAGAGGACTTCAAGCAAACCCTCTCGAACTTAGAAGGTTCTAAGGCCAGCACGCTTTTGAGTACAGAGGTACCCATGTTACCTATCCCAGGGGAGCTGGGTGCATAGGTGACAAATGATGTCGGAAACCTTCGTCGTTTTCAATGGCGTGACTTCAAGAAGTGCTGCTGCTGTGGAGATTAAAAGTGTCTGGTGGAATCCAAGCCTGGATTCAAGGTGAGAAAAACCTGAAAGCAGAGTCTGGGTCACATCAGGGTGACAGGGGGCTCGGTAGACGAATGGCCGCCGATATCGGGTGCTTCAGGGGAGATGATGGGGTAATTGACTCTGCAGCCACGTGGACCAGGAGACGTCAACAACAACCAAAGTCTGAAGGTGAGCTGTCCCACAAAGGATGTTGAGTGCTGAGGAGTGAGTGTCTGGATTGAGCAGCAACAAGCCTTGGCAAATGCAACCCACACGGGGAGAGGAAAAGCAGGCCCGGTGTGGACCAGCAAGGTCCTGGAGACTCTCCAAGCTATACGGAGCCAGGGCACATTTGTAAGAACCAGGAAAGCCCAACAGAAGTGAAAGTTACCTTCACAGAGACCCACAGGCCAACGGACTAGGGATCACGAAGTGACCTCAAGCTGAATCACAAAATAACAGCCCACGGAACACTCGTGGAGTGTAGGCCGGAAATCTTCAGTGGAAACACTGCTCAGGGTCAGGACTACCGGAGCCCAAAGCACAGCCTCAGGGATCGCCAAAAAACAAATGCTGCTGCAAAAGTACACACTGCACAGGGGTTCGGGTTGCATGGTCCCCATGAGGGATACTGGTCTCAGAATTACTGAGAGGTCAGATTAACCTCAGGGATGCTCAGGAACCCACCTCCTGTGTTGCAGAAATCTTCGGAGTCCTCAGGATCTTGGGAGATGCAAACCAGTCAGATGTGTTAAAGGTGCCTGCCTTGCAGGAGAGTGACTCCTTTATTCCAAGGGAGATTCTTCAGTCATCCAGCGTAGTGTAGATCATCAAAGTACTTGGTTTCTGCTTGCAGAGTTTAGTGCAGGTAAAAATTAAAGTCCTGTAGTCAGGTTTCCTACTTTATACCCAAGGAAGGGGTTGGACAAACTCTGGGGGCCCTCCTAGGGGAGAGACAGGACAGAGGGGTGGTTACACATATGTCCTTTGTCTAGTTTTGTGCCAGAGCAGGAGCCAATAGCTCCTACAACAGGTTTGAACTGGACTATGCACAGGGACACCGAATGTGCCCCCAGTGCAGAGCTTCAAACACTCTCAAAGTGCAGCCACCTAGTCACTATACACTAAATCCTGTCTGGGACGTGGTTACACCTCCCTGCGACAAGAAACCTATTGTGAAGCCTCCCCCTGCTCGAGCACCACTTAGCAGCAGTAGGGCAGACTCATGTCTGTGGCTGGCAGCATCCATTTTGTGATGCCCAGGTCAAGAAAGCTGGTACCGGGTAGACCGGTGCCACACATTAGTGGTTCCACAAGGGAGGAATCATACCTCCCACACCAGTTACTGTGTTGTATCTTGAGTTTCCCTGCTGCACAGCTGGTATGCATGTCATGTGGAATGTTGGATGATTGGAATGTGAGTAGCTTATGAATGTCATTTGGGTTTGGGCTGAGCAGCAGGACAGCAGCTCCTGATGGGGTTATCATTCTATCTTAACTAATTAACTTAATAAAAGTAACTTGATCAATTCTACATGAAGTATCCATCTTCTTATCGATTACAACATTTTGGCGACATTTTGGGGACTGTTCTGTAAGAATCTACGCGTGCAACTTAAAGGAAGAAGATTATATTACACTGCAACCAAGGAGAGTAAAAAAAAAAAAGAAACGGAACCAGAGAGGTGCTGTTAAAGAGGAGTAGGGAAAACTCGAGGTAAAACACTTTGAATTTGAATAAGAGTGTGTGTTTAACGCTGTCTGGCAAACAAACCCCATCAGTGACCAGGACATCGGTCGCCCTGAAGCCCAAGTTTGCCAGACTCATGAGAGTAATTCGAGCCAAGTGGAAATGTTTATGTTGACTCCGCATGAACTTTCAGTGTTAATCAAAGTGATTAATGCCAGCAGCACTGTTTGAGTGAAAAGTTTGAGTCACGGAGAAATATTCGGAGGCATAAAATCGAGCCTCGGTAGAGTGCGATGAGTTTTGACAGCTGATGTATGATTCCCGAATATTTGAAGAATAGAAAAAAAAAACGGAGTTCGGGGGCATGAAATCGAGCCTCTGTAGGCCTGTGAAGTCGAGTCACGGTGTCAAATAGATGTTGAGTGTCAGCTGCAGTGTCGTGCCATAATAGGATCGAGACTTGGAGAGTGAAATGCTACTCAATGGGAAGTGCAAATATCAGCGCATGAGGTGGCTACAGCTTGAGTGTCACACGATGAGAAATGCGTGTTTGGAGGTGGTAAATGTGCTAATTGAAATGCGCAACAAATACAATTTTTAATTGCCATTTTAAACACTGCAAACGAACTGCGCAATGCGTAACTGTCACTTTCAAAGGGGAAGGGCTCGAGGAAGGCGAGCAACATACCTCTCCTTGTGACGTGATCCCTCCTTAGTCTGTGCTTGCACGTTTAAAAGCAGTGACGTGCCGAGAACCCTCCAGCCCTACGCAATATACGTGCCTCCATTTCAGAACTGTCTTTGTTTGGGAGCGTTACCACGACTACGTCTCTTGAGTTCGTGAGGAACTTTTAATGACTATATACCCGGAAGGAAACTGATTTGGATCTGGGTTGCTATGGAAACTTTTCAAACATGTTCTCTACTTTCGGAACCAAAAGCTAATCGGAGGTTGCTGATCGACTTACATTGAAGCAGAAAGACACTCGGTAGTTATTGGCACAGTCTTCAGGATCGATATAAGCCTTGCTAAAAATAAAAAAATAAATGAGGAAAAGCATTTGGTATCCCTGAGCTGCAATCGGTGTAAGAGAAGTGCAGTAAAAAAAAATTTTTTTAATTTGCAGTAACAAGACTATGTTTGGATGCATCCTTAGAATCCTGATATTAAAGTGCCTGCATGAAGACCGTATCAGACAGTGTTATCCGTTTTCTCAAGTTTGTATGAGAGCAACGTGGAAGATGCAGAAAAAGAAAAGACAACTTATCAGGGCAATGTTGTTACTGCAATCCATGGCTGAAACAGGAAAATGTCCTAGTGATGGAAGAGGATCTACACTGCGGACACTTTGATGAGACAATTGTCGCTGAACTCGACAACAGTGGTGGTGTCAAAATACCAAACCACTATATTTGTGGGTTTGTAGTGGCTATGTCGTATATGGTCACATGGTTATTAGAGGGCTATGCTGTATATGGTCACTCATTGGTTATCGTGTTATGGTGTTAGTGATTGTTTCACCAGGAGTTGTTCCACAACTAGTGTTGTGTGTGGGTGTGTCTAGATGTTAGGCAACCCATTAGCTCATGTTTGTGGGGGCTATGTGGTGTATGGTTACCCCTTGGTTGCGTTGTTAGTCACATGGTTTTTAGAGGGCTATACTGTATATGGTCGCTCATTGATTATCGTCTTTTAGAATTGGCGATTGTTTCACCAGGAGTTGTTCCACAACTAGTGTTGTGTGTGGGCGTGTCTAGATGTTAGGCAACTCATTAGCTCATGTTTGTGGGGGCTATGCGGTATATGGTCACCCCTTAGTTGTGTTGTTTGGGTGTTGATGATTATTTCAACAAGAGTTGTTCCCAACTAGTTTTGTGTGCGAGTGTGTCTTGATGTTAGGCAACTCATTTGCTCATGTTTGTGGGGTCTATGCGGTATATGGTCACCCCTTGGTTGTGTTGTTTGGGTGTTGATGTTTATTTCAACAAGCTTTGTTCCCAATTGGTGTTGTGTGTGAGTTGACGTCAGGTTGTTGAGCCACTTATTAGCTTGTATACAAGTTGTTTTGCCGCATATGTCCAGTATGGGTTGTGTGTGGGCTTGTTCAATGTGCACGAGGTTTCCCGGCTACGTAAGTGCTTGTTTGGTGCTGAGGTGTGCATGTTGTGAGCGTACATGTGGTTTCCCGGCATATGAATGAGTATGTAAGTGCTTGTTTGGTGCTGAGGCGTGCTTGATGTGTGCGTGTGGTTTCCCGTAGTATGGATGAGTTATGTAAGTGATTGTTCTTAGTTTGTAGTCAACGTGTTGTTTCCTGATGATTTTGGGTTAAGTTTTACTTTTGTGTGTTTGCTTGTTGTATTGGTCTGGCCAACTGGTATAATAAGTAGCATATGGATGTAGGGTAGTAAGTTTTTTCAGGAAGTAATGTTGTGACCTGTATGGACTGTGGGATGTGGGATGTCTTAAAATCTTAAAATGTATTATATATGTTGTTAATTTGTTCTTTGGTACATTGTTTAAATATCTTTGACTTTATGTACTAGAGTGCAATCTTTTGACAACCATTATTGCTCTTTAGCAATTGTACCCATAACGAAGGGAGATATGTTGTATCTTGAGTTTCCCTGCTGCTCAGCTGGTATGCATGTCATGTGGAATGTTGGATGATTGGAATGTGAGTAGCTTATGAATGTCAGTTGGGTTTGGGCTGAGCAGCAGGACAGCAGCTCCTGATGGGGTTATCATTCTATCTTAACTAATTAACTTAATAAAAGTAACTTGATCAATTCTACATGAAGTATCCATCTTCTTATTGATTACAACATACTGCTGTGGAGGTATGATTCCAAGGTGTTTGACACCAAACACAACATGTTTCTATGCAGCCGTTTTAAAGTTAGCATAGGTTATAATGCACTTAAGTATATATGGCATGGCTGCATCACAGACAACCCCAGATAATAGATTCTGAAGGCTGCATGCACCCTCTCACTTAAAACCCAGCATCCTGCCTTCAAGATTGATAAGGTCTGCCATAGGGGTGACTGATAGGTTTAAATGTGCAGTGATTAGAATAGATATAGGGAACCTATCTCTAAGTAAGGGGTGCAAATATCCACCTTACACAGGCTGCAGTAGCAGACCTGTGGTGTCAATTTTAATGGTCTCTCAGGGGTGGCATGATACATGCTGCAGCCCCTGAGAGGCTGCTGGGACACCTATGCCCTGGGCACAATGTGTACCATATACTAGGGACTGATAAGTATCCAATCTGGAGTGTACCTCAAGTACATGCAATCAATTTATAGGAGAAAGCAGCTAGGCTGGAGTCATGGATAGCAGGATCCCAGCCCGTCTTAGTTGAAAACAGTGAGTCATCAGCAAAAGGTGGGTGTAAACATAAGAAGCAGATCCTACTCTCCTAAAATCCCCTTCCAGGCAGCTGCAGTGAGTGACAGCACCAGCCTACAGGAGGATATCAGGGTGGGGGGGCTCCAGGTGAACCACTTTCTCTCCTCCAGAGAGCTGCCTTTAGTGGCCTCCTTTGAGGCATGTTTGCCTCTGTGTCCATGGCGATAATAGGGTGCAGACACAGAGGCAAAGAAATTCCCCCACTTGCATGGGGCCACGCCCCCATGCAAATGAGGGAATACCCTTTCATAATAGGGCTTGCACTACAAGTGTGCCAGCGCTATCAGTACTACAGAATGGGGATGAACAAGTGTCTGCGGCCCCTTCTGTAATACCAAAGTGGGTGCACACGCCAGTTACTGCCTGGGGGCACAATGTATAATACGGCCCCTGGTCGTTCTATTATTTTAGAGAGAGTGGAAAGTTTTTCAGAATAGTATTTTACCATGATGGGGCAATTCTAAACCATATGGAAGAAATCACACTCACTAGCATTACATCAAAAGCATAAGGGTGAGGACATTTTACCTGCTCGCTATAGCGCCCTAAGGATGAAATATGTAGCGTGCAAGCAATTCAACAGAGTGAGGTAGAACTGTAAGGAAATAAGCAGTTATGGGGAGGGGAATTTTGGCATCTCTCCGCTCCCATGTATTCAGGGGTTTCACACAGCCCTTCCATCATTCCTTAGGCATCAAAATAAGTCTGGAGCATTTATAATTAGTGATTTATTGATATGTGATTTAAATCACATAACTGAACAGCAATGGTATTCTCACTTTTTAAACTTATGTTGTGAGGATAGCCTTAAAGGATCAACGACATCCCGATTCATTGAAATTGAAAGCAAGCCCTGTATGAAGTCAGACCCCAAGGATCATTCATTTTCTCAGCGAGAAGTACAGGATGCCATCTCAAAAATTCTGCCTGGGAAGGCGGCCGGCCCAGATGGCCTCCCGGGGGATTTGTTACTGCATGATCCCAAATTATGGGCAGATTTCATAGCATGTCTAATGAATTTAATACAGCTTGGTCACCCGGTCCCAGAATCCTGGAAGGGTGCAGAGGTAATTACCATATATAAAAAAGGCGATAGAGAGGACCCTGCCAACTACAGACCAATAAGCTTAATAGACACCATCCAAAAGGTAGTTGGCAGGGTCATCATAAATCGAACTGAAGCCTGGCTCTTGGATAAAGACATTCTGTCCCATTTCCAGGCAGGGTTTAGGCGCAACATCGGTGCAATAGACCAGGTTTTTCGATTCTGTGCAGTCTACTGGAAGTCAGTAACAATTGCCAAGGGTAGCTTATACCTGGCTTTCATAGACTTGAAAACAGCATTTGATGTTATACCACGCACCAAACTCTGGACAGTCCTATCTGATATGGGTTTCCCCTGCTACCTGCTGCAGTTTATTATTAAACTCCACGAAGGAAATTATGCAAGGATTCGCTGGGGAAGTCAGGGCCAACTGACAGGGAGGGTACCGGTCAACAGAGGAGTGAGGCAGGGATGTGTGATGGCTCCGACCCTGTTCTCCCTCTTTATAAATGGCGTGGTGGACCATCTGAGGGAGGACCCTACGGATGCCCCCGTCCTTGCCGGGGAGAAAACACCTACACTCCTCTTTGCTGACGATACCCTCCTGATGTCCAAAACCCCTATGGGCTTGCAGAAATTACTCGATCGTTTCAGCAATTTCTGTAAAGATGAAGGGTTAACAATTAACACCTCTAAAACCAAGTTGATGGTATTATCTGCTAATAAAAAGCATAGGAAGGCTAAACTCTCCCTGAGTGGCACCCCTCTCGAGGTAGTGGATGAATTCGATTACCTCGGAGTGAGGCTTTGTAATAAAATGAGATGGAATTCCCATATCTCCAAAATGGTTTTAAATTTTAAAAGGGCTTCCGGGGCGATATTAAAGAATCAGCGCCTCTCTACTAGTAGACCTATAGCCCCGGTTTTGGCAGTCTATGAGGGGAAAGCTCGAGCATCGGCAGTTTACGGCTCTGAACTTTGGGGCCTGGAGAATACCAAAGTATTGGCAGTGGCTGAGAACAAGTTTATGAGAGACATAGTCTCGCTGCCCCAATCGACCCCTTTGAAACCATTATCCTTTGACATGGGCCAAAGATCGATCTCTGATTTAGTTCAAATTCGCCCCTTGTTATTTTGGTTGCGCCTCAGAAGGATCCCCGAACTAGTTAATTATGCTCTAGTGCTGGATGAGCTAATTAGTTTGAATATAGCCAATAAAATAAAATGGCTGAACAAATTAAAGAACCTGGTGATATCTATAGGCCTGGGCGACTCTTGTACCACTCAACCCCCCCCCCCCCCCCGAAACAAGTTGTTAAAAAACTATATTGGAATTGGGTTGAGGCAAAGGAACTAATTAACTCAAACTGGGGTACACTGACGAATAACTTCCTTGAACACAAGCCCTTCAGGAAGTCAGAGTCATTTTTGGACTTTATCCAGACTCCCCGTGATAGAACTTTGTTCCTGAAACTAAGATATGGCACCCTTCATCTTAACTCGTTCATGGAAGGGTGGAAGGACAGGAGGGAATCTGACCTAAAAATGCCCTGGTTGTTCATGTCCCAAAGAATCCCTTGGCCATTTTTTGTTTGCATGCATTGCTTACAAGCAGGCTAGAGCAAAATGGCTGAAGCCGGCTTGTAGAGAGCTAGGAGTTAGGGACTACAGAACAGCTTTGCGCATCATTTGAACAAATACATCTTCTATGTATATTGTTTGTGGGGTCGCTAAATACTTGGCAAGTGCTTGGTACACTAGGTCTAAATTGCTACCCAATGCTTGATTAGTATTATTAAGGAAACTCCTTCTATAAATGTTCCATTTCATTTATTATCTGTCTTAAGTAAATGTTATCTTAAATGTAATGGGATTTGTTATACCTGTAATACTGTTTATGTATTTGTGTATGTTTGAATGTCTGTACTTTTATGAAATATTTTTTTTTCGAATTAAGTATTACAAAAATAAATTAAAAAAAAAGATATGTGATTTACCTTCCTTCCATGGTGGGCCAAAGGAGACATTAGCCTCTAACAAGCTGTATTTTTTTTATTTTTATTTTTTGGTTAAAAACGTTTATTGAGCAACAAAATCATGTTTACAGGAATGGGCCTACAACCGCACGGGCTGGCCGCTAAGATCGACGTACAATGTGATAAAAAAAACAATGGTCGCCACTCCGGCGGTCAGGCACAAACCGGATACAAGATGTCGCCCACAATATAAAAAAGATAAGGCAATTTTCTTTTTTTCAAAAACACCAAAAGCAACTAACATCAAAAAAGGCGAATGCGTAATAAACAGAGTCAGCCCTGAAGGGGGGGGAAACCCACTAATCAGGAATACGAAATCACAATCAATAGGATAAGGCAAGGTGGGGGGACAGCGGGGAGGTCAATCAAACCAAAGGACAGTATACGAAATTTCAGGAACGCCAGCCTAGGGAGATAGAGTAACATCAGGGGCTTCCACCAGTGGAGGAGCACAAATATCTCCACGATAGGCGTTCCACTGACACCAGATCTTCGTCCATGCCCTAGGTCTGCCCCTGGCTGTGTAAACAGTCTTTTTGCGGAACATAGACCAGTCCATGTTTTCTTCCCACACAGAGACAGTGGGGTGCCTGTGCGAGCCCCAAAGTTGCGCTATGTCCCGCTTCGCGACCATATACCCCAGGGTCGCCCATCTGGTCTGGGCCACCGAATAGTCGGTAGGTTCCCACACGTTCAACAAGCATCTCCGGGCCTCCGGCACCAGGGCAATTCCAGTCACATCAGCGATCACCGCAAGCACCTCAGTCCAATAGGCATCCACCATCGGACACTCCCAAATAATATGAAGAAACGTAGCACTCATCCCACACCCACGCTTGCATAGGCCATCCGGGGAAAAACCCATCGCAACCAAACGAGGACCAGTAACATACACCCGGTGGAGGATCTTGAGCTGAACCAGACGGAGACGGGCAGGAATGGCGACCTCTTTCGGGGAAGATAGTGCCGACTGCCAATCCTCGTCATCCAATTCCAGCCCGTCGCCGACCCATGTCTCTCTAAGTCGAACAAGCAAGTCAGCGCGATTGTGAATTAGCTTCTTATAAATCAAGGAGATAGTGCTATCAGGGAGATGACCATCCAGGATACGATCTTCGAGGGGGGAGGACTCGGGGATGGCGGTACCGGAAGTCAGAACAGAAGTGAGGGCTTGACGGACCTGTAAATATCTAAAAAATTCTCTATCACTCAGGTCATAATCATTCCGAAGGGCCTCGAAGGACTTCACCGCTCCATTCGCACACACGTCACCCACTCTACAGATTCCAATCATGTCCCAGCGGTCAAACCCCTTCGTCGTCCAGAGACATCCCAGACGCTCAGATGCATAAAGCGGAGTCGCCAGCGTCACTCGTTCATCCCAGCCCAAGCTCACATTCGCAGCGCGCCATACACTAACCGCAATCCTGGTCGGTACCGTAAGGTGGCGCCCAGCCGACCTAGAATAAAGCGCTCTATTAAAATCCCCACCCGGCAGTTGGAGTCTGTCCATTTCAAAGGCCGGATCCGGACCCGGGGAATACATTGAGTGGTTAATGGCAGATAGTTGGGTAGCCCAATAATATCTCCTGATATCAGGAAGTGCTATGCCCCCGTCATACCAAGGGATGGTGAGCTTCGCAAGGGCAATACGTGGGCGCCCGTCCCAAATCAGTTGCCTTTGTAGACTCTTGACCTCTCGGAAATAAGTAGCGGGGATATCATCATAGGAATTCTGGAGTGCGTAAAGGAATCGCGGTAAGGACATCATCTTGAAAAGGGCGGCTCTGCCCAGCGGCGACAAGGGTAATTTACGCCAGCGAGCCACGTCCAGCCTAAGTCTATGAAGCGGGGGAAGGAGATTACGTTCAAACCGGAGCGACACATCCAGAGTAATAAAACCCCCCAGATATTTGAAACCCGACTGGACAACCTGGATGGGAAATCTATTCGGTAACGGGGGCAGATCACCCGAAAGAACAGACACAGGATTTAGCCCAGTTTATAATCAAACCAGAATTTTTGCCAAACGAGGTGAGAACGTCAAATAAGACATTTAAAGATTTACGCGGGGAAGTAAGGTAAAGAAGAATGTCATCCGCGTAAAGCGAGACACGATCCTCAAAATCTGGGGACCAACGTATACCCTTGAGAGAAGGCTCCCAGCGAAACCACGCAGCTAGCGGCTCTAACGCGAGAGCAAAAAGCAGTGGAGACAAGGGGCACCCCTGCCTGGTCCCCCTACCGAGGGAAAAGGGAGCCGAAACTCGACCATTAACCACGACCTGTGCCAGGGGGTCGGTATACAGCAGATTCACCCACCCGATAAACCCCGGGCCAAAACCAAACTTCTCAAGAGCCGCCCAAAGGTAGGGCCACTCTATCGTATCGAAGGCCATCGAGGCGTCCAACGAAGCCAAAATGGCCGGCTCCGTCAGAAGCCCCGCCCTCGCGATGGCTCCATAAAGGCGACGCAGATTAAGAGCTGTGTTACGGTGCGGGATAAATCCGGATTGGTCCGGATGAATCAAGTCACTAATGACCGTTAGGAGGCGAGTAGCCAAGATCTTGGCAAGAACCTTAGGCTCAACATTTAACAGGGAGATGGGTCGATATGACGAACAAAGATCCCGGGGCTTACCATCTTTAGGGATTACCACAATCGTGGCCAGGCGCTGGTCATAAGGGAGAGCACCCCGCTCACGGGACTCCGAAAACATTGTTCGAAGATAGGGCGCAATCTTATCCGGACGCAGTTTGTATAACTCGATTGGCAAACCGTTCGGGCCCAAAGCCTTGCCTGAACGGAGAGAGCGAATTGCAGTCGCTATTTCGTCCGTAGAGAACGGGCCCTCCATAGAGACCCGCTCCAAATCAGAGAGGCAGGGCAAAGCTATGTCGCGCAGCAAGAGGCGGGAGTCGTCTGCATCCCTTTCCGACACTGGGGAGTAAACCGCACGAAAATAGTCCGCCAAACATTCCACTATTTCAACCGGGTCCGTCACTTTCACACCATTCAAAGTCTGAATCACAGGCACTACTCGATTCGCCCTCTCCTTCTTGTCCAACCAGGCAAGCAATTTACCCGCTTTGTCCCCAACATCATACAGACGACCCTGTTGCTCTCTAAACATCATTTTGGCCGCATCTGTGACCAGAGACTTATAGGCAAATTGCTTCAGACCCAGGGCATGGAGTTTGTCACGAGTAACATTTGATTCCAGGTCAGCCTCCATCTCAAGTATTTCCATCTCAAGATCCACCACCTCCCGATTCCTCGCCTTTTTGGTTTCAGCAATGAGAGACAGGGCCTGCCCACGAATTACTGTCTTAAAAGCCTCCCATAGGGACACCGCAGAGGAGACAGACCCCTCGTTTTCTAGAAAGTAGTTATCCAGGGACTTAATCAATTGACTACGGGTCTCAGGGGAGGTCAGGTACCAAGGGTTGATAGGAGCCACCCGGCCCGCCGCCTCCACCCCCACATCAAAACAAAGCCAGAGCGGAGAATGGTCCGAGATGCCCCGGGGGAGGTGTCTAATCTCCCGGACAGCCGATGACTGTGCAGCTGGCATGAGGAAGTAATCCAGTCTAGACAAACTCCCATGGGCCCCAGAATGGAAAGTATACTGAAGCTGAGTGGGGTGCATAAGTCTCCAACAGTCCACCATACCAAAAGTATCCAAAAAGCCACCCAGCCACAATTGGGCCGAAGGAGTATCCCTAGGGGGGTAAAGATCACTCAGACCGGAGAGAACAGAGTTAAAGTCACCAGCCATGAAAAGAGCACCATCAGGGAGGCCCAACAGCACTCGGCCCAAATCGGAGAAGGTAGAGGTCTGCAGGCCGGGGGGCACATAGACGGTGAACAGGGAAAGGGTCCGGCCCTCGTATCGTCCCACAAGGACGGCATAACGCCCCCGATCATCGAGGATTACATCATCTATCGCAAGGGGAAGGGAAGCTCGGACAAGGATGCCCACCCCCCTGGAACCTGTTGTAAACCCTGAGTGCGCGACAAGACGATAGCCCCACCTATTCATTGCACGACAAGTATTACCCACTAGATGTGTCTCCTGCAGAAAGACAATATCGGGAGACAAACGTCGCAGGCATCGCAACACCACCCCCCGTTTTATACGATCCCCTAGACCATTGACATTCCACGAAATAAACCTCAACCCGCTACCCCCATCCCACAAAGTAATGCAGGAACCATCCCCCAATGAGCATGACACTGAAAATTCAATTATCAAGATAGAATCGCCTTGAAAAAACAAAACACAAACCACAAACGCCCCACCAACCCACCCCCCAACATCCAAGAAAACACCCCCCACCCTGCACCCCTGCAGTAAGCAAAAAAGCCACCCCAACATGCAGTGTGCCTGTCGCCCAAAAACCCCCGTTCTACAAAAAGACCCCGGAGGAGGAAAAGGCCCTGTCCCACCCGCCACCCCGACAGAGATAAAGAAAGAAGAGAATACACAGAAAATAGAGGCGCTCAAGTACAGAACCCAGGAAGAAATTACATGATACGGAGACAGGGGCCCAGACAACAAGTTCAGCTCTCTACACCACCCTCGGCACCACCCGGGTGCTCGGTGGGCTCAGTCAAATTAGGCCGGTCCGGCAGAGAGTCCAGCCAGTCATTTACCGAATCAGGTCGATCAAAGAAAAGGGTCCGTTCATTGTACTCAACTCGTAGCCTGGTAGGAAAAAGCATGGCGTATCTCAGACCCAAGTCCCGAAGACGCTTCTTGACTCCACGGAAGCCCATTCGCTGTCTCTGCACAAGCTGTGAGAAGTCCGGGTAAAAGTTCACCGTGGCATTTTCGAAGGCCACCGGGCCCTTAACTCTCGAGGCCTGCAGGATAGCGTCTCGGTCCCTATAATGAAAAAGTTTTGCGACAATGGGCCTCGGCGGGGCGCCCGGCTTGCCCTGGCCACCCGGAACGCGATGGGCACGTTCCACTGCAAAGAATTTGCTCAATCCAGATGGAGAAAGGTAGTTTTGTATCAAGTCCTCAACCAGGAGATCAACAGAATGTGGATCAGGATTTTCCGGAACACCAACCACACGCACGTTGCAACGCCGTGCTCTGTTTTCAAAATCCTCCAAGCGCTGAGTCATGAATTCGTTCACCTTTCTGAGGTTGCCGATCTCCGTCTGTATCTCCGAGACGTCGGCCGTGAGGCTAGATGACTTGAGGGCCAATGACTTCACCTTCTCATTGGTTTTAGATAAGTCAGCCCGAATCAAGTTCACATCAATAGCCACAGTATCAATTTTGTGGGCCAGAGCTTCATACTGTTGGCCGATGGTTTCTCTCATGCCAGAGATGGCGCCCATGATATCCTGCAGGGACGGCTCCGCCGAAGCCTCCAAAGGGTGCCCCACTGCACTCGGGCCAGGCAAGGCGGCACCGGGGGACCCCTTCGATTGTGTGTACCGGTCCATGATATTAGACTGGACCGGGCCTCCGCGAAGGGGCGTCTTGGTCTTTCGCCTCTCTTGGTCCCCTCTGCCAGTCATAGTGTAGACCACGTCCCCGAGGGACCCACGCGACCTGGTGAAAATGGCCGCAGGAAGACAGGGCGCCGGAGCCAAAAGTCAGCAGCGAGGGCACATCGAGGTGTGAACCGGCCCGGAAGGATGCGAAGCAGGCAAAAGGTGCAACTGCGACCTCGTGCCGCTGGACTCAGCACCGGCCAGACACCTCCGCTGGAAGACGTAGTCCGAGGCAGAATCGAAACCGAAAGTTAAGTGGGGGACCCATAGTCGAGTCCCCCTGCCGCTGTTGTTCAACTCAGACACGGCAGCAGAGCCTCACCACGACCCGGGCGCACCACCAGGGCGGGCCCCGAAAGTTCGAGTCGACGTAGCTTCGGTGCCCCTGGTCCAATTCGAAATCCAAAAACAATATTAAGATCAGCCCAGGTTCCTCTTCATGAGTCCTTGCAATGAATCAGGATATGTTCAGGATATCATGCCGGGAGTGGCGGGGGTCCGGAGAGCGCTGTGCTCACGCGGCCATCACGGATGCCCGCCAAGCTCCTCCCCCCAAGCTGTATTCTTGAGGCTCACTCAAAGCAGATTGTTGGGAGGCTGTGTGATGCAACTGTAAGTCTTTATAAAATTGGGTTCTGTGGAGATCAAATTTGGCTTGGAGAATCTGGAACAGCTTCATTGGCTTAACAAATCTTAGGACTACTCAGCTCTTTATACCATCATTAAGGCCTTTACATTCCCATGAATGTAGCCACGTGGGTCATATTGGCTAATTGAATGGCTGTGCAAGTGTTGTGCATGCAGCCTGGGAGCCCTCATTCAGGAGTTATATCTTGTCAATTGGGACAAACGAGGGCGATACTTGTCTCATGGCAGCCAGAAGATGATCCAGTTTTCAGTGACTTTTCCGGGGAGGATCAATGCACTCTGTCTGATAGGCAATAACTAGCAAGATGTTTCTTCATGCCCTATTCCTAGCATCTTCAGCTAGTTCCTACTTCCTCCATCCTTGATGCAGTAATGTGATGGGAAACAGTGAGTTGTAGATCGAAACTGCTTCTTCCAGTTCACTATCCACTATGTTGCCTAAGTATTGCCGTAGTAAAGTGACAAGCAGACAGGGCTGTTTATCTGGGGCTGTTTATTCGAACTATATGCCAGGATGCATGCCCCAAAGCTCTTTAGCTTGATGATCTAGCATGTACATTATGACAAGGCCAATGTTTAGAATGAACCAGCAAAGCCATCAGGTCCAACCATTGAGTCATATTTCCTCGTAAAGTTAAAGAAACTTGATCATGATTCAAGAAGTGCCCTAGAGCATCCCCAGCAAGACTACGGAGCCCCCTGTGATGACACCGAACTGGTCACTCTGGCCCATGGCGATGAACATGCCCTACACCTCAAAGTGGGGCCCCCTTGACGAATAAATGATGTTACCCGCATGTCATGGCATTGCAGAGTAATGGTAGTTGCGTTGTGTTGGAATGCGGGGTATTGGTTTTTGTTGTAAAATATTCGTGGCTGTTTACCCAGATGACACTCCAAGTCAACCCTGCAACACCCCATCTCCTGTCACAGAGTCACCATCAAAGATACCATCTGTGGCCACATCCTCAGTTATCAACCACGCTCAAGACTTTGTCAGGGGTGACCATAAGCACAAGTGTTTTTGGTAACTGAGACAGGTGTCAATATAGAAAGTCATATGCCAGATGTGCGACCAAAGAATTTGTGACTCACAAATTGCGTCGCAATAGCGACTCGCAATTTGCAAGTTGCAAATTGGTACGTACAACACTGTCTCTGACAATTATTGCGATTCCCAATCGGGTTGCAAATTGCATGCCTCATGCATATTCATGAGGCACTCGCAATTTACGACCCCATTGGGAATGGCTAGCCCTCCCAGGTATGGTGGCCTTCTGGGTTCAGCAGACCTCCATGTCTGGGACTGCTTTTTAATAAAGCAGCTTTTTTTTTTAAAATGCAGCCCGTTTTCCTTAAAGGAAAACGGGCTGCATTTAAAAAAAGAAACATGAAACGTTTGTGTTTCATTTTTTAATGGCAGGTAGTGGTCTCTGGGACCACTGCCTGCCCTTAAAATATATTTTTAGAGCCCGTCACAAAGGGGACGGGGTCCCCTGGGGACACCTTCAATTTGCAAGTGGTTTACCTTCTGTGAAGAGTGGTAAACTGTGACTGTTTTGCGACTGCAAAACAATCACACATAGCATTTGGGGTTGCTATTAGGAAGGGATCGCCCCGACTGCCATCCAAGGCTTTGACTGACATAGCGGTCCCTGTCCACACCCTAGACCCTGGGCTGGATCCCCTGACATAGAGAACCCATTGCCAAGACTCTTTCTCCTGCGCATGGTGTGCGATCCGGGCCAGTCTGGTGGGTGCAGAGCACCCACTGGCCGGCGCCGTGACTAAGAGGTGAGGATGCAGTGGCCAGGAGAACTGTGGTGGATGAGTTTCTGGGGCTTTCTTCCTGGCTCCCCCTGGCTTGCAGCAATCGCCAGTTCGCTGCTGGCCGACGGGGCAAGGTGCCCAGCCCAGCTGCCTTGCTGGGAAACTCTCTGGCTCCTGTAAAGCAATTGGAGCACCCTTCCAGGCTAAGACGGGGCTAGGAGCATTATCAGCCCGGACCAGACCAGAGAGTGAGGCCTTTACTGACTGGGGGCTGCCCCGGGGGACCCCTGGATTGGCCAATCAGCTCCCCGGGTCCCTTCTCCATGTAGATTAACGTACACTGACAGCCTTTGCCACTTCTCCATACCAGAGTGTATCTCCATGTCCTGATCCATGGGTGACCTCTGCTGTGGGGTTGGGGGGGGCGGATCGAGCCGTGGGACAACTCCCTACGAACAAGATCCCAGCTGTGACATACATTGGCATCCAGATATCATGGCGAAGGCAAGGCTTATGTCCCGTATCACCGAGGCCCGACACAATTCATAATCACAATCCACTGTAATAACTATTGTCATCTTATTTTATCTTTTTTTATCAAAATATAAAAGAGACTCTTGTCTTGCCTCACCCGCTCGTTCTTTTCATCCCCTTCTCCCTGCTTTTGGGCAGTGATCTCCTTGGTCTTGCTGGCGCATCGCTGGCTCTCAAATTCGTGGTGCACTACCACGTGATCAGTGATGCAAAGGAGGATATTGGCTGAGACTATTTAGAGGCCGCCTTCTCTGACCTCAAGGCTTGGTTTCTTTCTTTCCGGTGCCTGATCTTGGAAGGACTCCTGCCACCAGCGGTCTCACTGGTTTCTTCAATTCCTGTTTCTTTGTCTCGTCTTAATGGTTCGTCTTTTCCTGATGTCCCTGCTACAAGCTCTGGTTGTGTAGAGCCCTCCATTGAATCCTGCACTCCTGCCTGCAGTTGCTTTGGTTTCGGTATCTCCTTCACTACGGGAATAACCTTCCTCTTTTTCATCTGAACGACTAGGCAGTCAATCAATCAATCAATCAATCAATCAGGAGTTTGTTAAAGCGCGACTACTCACCCGTAAGGGTCTCAAGGCGCTAGGGCTGGGGGGGGTTGGAGGGGTGCAGGTTCCATTCCATCAAGGAGGGGGTCTGTCGAAGAGCCAGGTTTTGAGGTTTCTTGCGAAGATGGGGAGCGATGTTGTCTGTCTGAGGTGGAGCGGAAGGGCGTTCCATGCTTTGGCCGCGAGGAAGGAGAAGGAGCGGCCTCCCGATCTGGTCTTTCTGGTGCGGGGGACCACAGCGTAGGAAAGCTGGGCTGATCGTAGGGTCCTTTGGGGTGCGTGGAATTTGAGTCGGCTGTTCAGGTATGCTGGTCCGGTGCCGTGGAGGGCCTTGTGTGCGTGGGTGAGCATCTTAAAGGTGATTCTCGCCTCGACGGGGAGCCAGTGGAGTGTGCGCAGGTGCTGGGAGATGTGGCAGTGTTTTGGCAGGTTGAGGACCAGTCTTACGGCGGCGTTCTGGATGTTCTGTAGATTGCGGATGAGGTTTTTGTTTATTCCGGCGTAGAGTGCGTTGCCGTAGTCGAGTCTGCTGGTGACCAGGGCATGAGTGACTGTCTTTCGGTGTTCGAGGGGGATCCATTTGAAGGTCTTACAAAGGAGGCGGAGGGTGTAGAAGCAGGAAGATGAGACAGAGTTGATCTGGCGGTCCATTTTGAGCTCGGAGTCCAGGATGATTCCCAGGTTGCGTGCGTGGTCTGTGGGGGTTGGCGGGTTTCCGAGGGCGGTGGGCCACCAGGTGTCACTCCAGGCATCGGGGTTTGGGCCCATGATGAGTACTTCTGTTTTGTTGGTGTTTAGTTGTAGGCAGCTGTTTTTCATCCATTTGGCGACGGCTTCCATGCCTTCTCGAAAGTTGCGTCTGGCGGTGTTGGGCTCGTTGGATAGGGAGAGGATGAGCTGGGTGTCGTCTGCATATGACACGATGTTGAGTCCGTAGGTTCTGACGATGGGGGCAAGTGGAGCCATGTAGACGTTGAAGAGCGTCGGGCTGAGGGAGGAGCCCTGGGGGACTCCGCAGGTGATAGGTGTGGGCTCCGAGAGGAAAGGGGGGAGTCTGACCCGCTGCGTCCTGCTGGAGAGGAAGGAGCAGATCCAGTTGAGGGCCTTGTCCTGGATTCCTGCATCGTAGAGTCTGCGTATTAGGGTGCGGTGGGAGACTGTGTCGAACGCCACTGATAGGTTGAGGAGGATGAGGGCTACTGTTTATCCTTTGTCCAGTAAGGTGCAGATGTCGTCTGTTGCGGCGAGGAGGGAGGTTTCCGTACTGTGGTTTTTTCTGAAGCCGGATTGGGAGGAGTCGAGGATGTTGTGTTCAATGAAAGTGGCGAGTTGGCTGTTGATGGCTTTCTCGATGACTTTCGCTGGGAACGGGAGCAGGGAGATGGGTCTGTAGTTTTTGAGGTCGGTGGGGTCCGCTGAGGGTTCCTTTAGGAGGGGGTTGACCTCGGCGTGTTTCCAGTCATCGGGGAATGAGGCGGTCGCCAGGGAGCAGTTGATGATGTGGCGTAGCATGGGTGCGATGGTGTTGGCGGCTCTGTTGAAGATGTGGTGGGGGCAGGGGTCCTTGGGGGCCCCTGAGTGGATTGACTTCATTGTCTTCAGTGTGTCTTCGGTGGTGAGGACTGTCCAGTCATCAATCGCTGGTTTCCGGGAGTGGTTGGTGAGGGTTCAGTGTGTTGGTTGTCTTCGTCGAAGTTGTCGTAGATGCTCTTGATTTTGTGGTGGAAAAAGATGCTGAGTTTGTCGCAGAGGTCTTGTGAGGGAGGGATGTCGGTAGACTCGCTGGTGGGTTGGGCGAACTCCTTGATGATGCTGATGAGTTCCTTGCTGTTGTGTGAGTGGGTGGAGATTCTGTCTTCAATCGCTTTTTTCCTCGTTTCTCTGATGAGTTGATGGTGGGCGTTAGTGGCGGCTCTGAAGTTGTTGTGGGCTTCTGTGGATTTGGTGCTTCTCCAGGCCTTTTCAAGGCGGCGGCATGTGCGCCTGGACTCTCGAAGTTCGGTGGTAAACCATCTGGCTTTCTTGGCACGGGTATTGTTGTTTTTCTTGAGGGGGGCTATGGTGTTGGTGCTGTCCGAGATCCATCTATGCAGGGTTCGGGCTGCGGTGTTGGGGTCGTCGTTTTCCGCGATGGTTGGGGTGGAGTTGTTGAGTGAGGAGGTGAGCTGGTCATCGGTGATTTTGGTCCAGTTTCTTTGTGGAAGCAGGTGCTGGTGTCTGTGGATGGTGGGTGTTCTGAAGGTGAAGTGGACGCAACGATGGTCGGTCCATGGGAGTTCGGTGGTGTGGCTGAAGGTGATGGAGTTTCCTGTAGTGAAGAGGGGGTCGAGGGTGTGTCCTGCTGAGTGCGTGGGCTCGGTCACGATCTGGCGGAGTCCAATGTTGTGGAGGTTGTCCAGGAGGGATGTGGTGTTGGGGTCTAGTTGATTGTCGAGGTGGAAGTTGAGGTCTCCCAGCAGGGTGTAGTTGGTGGATGCGATGGCCTGCGGGGAGATAATGTCCGTGATGGAGTTGGCGAAGGGTCCGCGGGGTCCAGGGGGTCGGTAGATGAGGGTTCCTCGGAGGGCGGCGGTGGGGCTGGCCAGTATCTTGAAGTGAAGGTGTTCCATCAGTTCTGTGGACTCGTCAGGGAGTGTGCTCAGGCGGAGGCTGGATTTGTGGACGATGGCGATTCCTCCTCCTGGGTGGATGGGGCGGTCCTTCCTGGAGATCTTGTATCCTTGGGGGATGGCAATGGCGATGTCCGGTCCCGAGGTGGTGTTGGTCCAGGTTTCAGTGAAGAATGCTACGTCTGGGGTTGTGCTGTCGAGGAGGTCCCAGATTTCTGTGGCGTGTTTGTGAAGGGATCGGACGTTGAGGAGGATGCATTGCAGGGTCTTCGGTTCGGTTGTGTTCTTGTGGGCGGGTTGTTCTGGATCCGTGTTCTTGGCGGTGCTGCAGGTGACAGCTGAAGGGTTCATGGGTGTCGGCTGGTGATGCTAGCTTGCAGTTGTTGTTGCAGCCTGGGTTGAGTGCGTGGAGTGCTGCTGGGTCATAGCGTTGGCGGGGGGAAGGTCCAGGGTTCCTGGTGCTGGTCACGGACGGGTCGCAGACGGGCGCAGGCGTGCTTGCCTTTGACGCGCCTTCGGTGCACCAGCGGCGCGCCCGCAGCCCGCGGCCGCCATTAAGTAGGGGTCAGGGAGGGCTGGACAGCTGGGAGGCGGGAGCGGGGAGGGGAGCTGGATTGGGCCGGTCGTGCTGGGGGGGAGGGGCCGCGGGGGCAGCAGCGGCGGGGAAAGGTAAAGGGAGGAAAGAAGGGTTAAAGAAAAAAGGGAAAATAAGCAGAAATAAGGCACAAAAGAGCAGAGATGCAGAAAAGAGCAGAAAGGTGAAAGATAGAAAGGGTAAAAAAACGAGTGAAAACGAGTGAAGGAGCAGAGGGAGAGAAAGGGAAAATGGGCAGAAATAAGGCACAAAAGAGCAGAGGTGCAGAAAGGTGAAAGATAGAAAGGGGAAAAAAACGAGTGAAAACGAGTGAAGGAGCAGAGGGAGAGAAAGGGAAATGGACAGAAATAAGGCGCAAAAGAGCAGAGGTGCAGAAAGGTGAAAGATAGAAAGGGGAGAAAAACGAGTGAAGGAGCAGGAAGAAAGAAAGGAGACAGAGGTCCACTGGACCACCAGGGATGAGGCGCAGGGAAACCTGCGGGTGGAGGAGGGCCTCGATCACCAACACTCAAGAGTGCAGGGGCAGGGGCACCTCACTTAATGGTGGAGCTGCGAGGGTGGGAGAGCAATTTCACTGACAATGAGTCAGTGGTCTTGCTCCACAGTGGTCTTGCTGCTACAGTAAGACTGTACCAATTTGTTCATTTTTCTCCATTCCACAAAAAACTTCTGAAGAGTGATTCAAAGTATATTTTTCCCTTTCCTGTTTTTGGGTCAGTTCACTGCTTCCCCTATACTCCTTGTGCTGAAGGAATTTGTTATGTTCAGCATCTTTATCGTTTCTCTGTTATGCAAGTTGTTTTGTTTTTGGACATTCTTCCTTTGGGTGTAAGAACAACCTACTGCCTGAGAAAGTTATCTATATGATTATATTTTTGTATATATTCACTGAAACAAACCATAGGTTTCAGAGACGTTATAGTTAGAAATTAGCATTTAAAAAAGCTTTGAAATTCACTGAAAAAAGACATAGGTTTCAGAGACGCTATAGTTAGAAATTAGCATTTAAAAAACCTTTCGAAATTCACAGAAAAAAACATAGGTTTCAAAGGTGTTATAGTAAGCTGGACATTTCACTCGTACAAAACCATAGAAATTCCTCCGTTATAGTTTGTTCTGCTAACTTGCGCGCCTGCAATGCACTGCTGATGATGTCACATATTACATCATTTATCACTGATGACATCATCCAGTGAATGTGGTTTAGTTTGAATTTAAATATGTATGATATATATACCAATCTGTATTGAAGATTGAGTAGATATATAACTTTCTGGATGGAGGATTTAGTAGCTGTCTGACTGTAAGTAATTAAAAGTGCCCACTTAATACATTGGTTAGTAACTAAACTATGTGAATGTGTGCATCACTGTCTCTGTTGTTGTATAACATGCTGCATCAGTTGGTCACTAACTACATGAGTGTGTATATTAGTTATTGATTAGTTTGGTGAGTATTTTTATGGGACACTGAGTTTGTGTGTGGTTGGATGGGGTGTCTGTCACTCTATGCATAGATGTGTGAATGATTGATTGACTAGGTGTATAGGTTTAAAAGTACATGTGGAAACAGTTGTTTGGGTGAATGAGTGTATCTATTTGTGTGTTGGTGAGCAAATATATGTTTTAGTTGTACATCTTCAACAAAGTAAAAAAATAAAAGGCATGGTATGTGAGAGTTGGTGTATATAAATAAGTATATGTAAGAGTCAGTGATTGTGAGAGTAACTATATGAAAGAGTGTATAATTGTAATGGTGATTTCGTAACATATTATCTATGAGTTACTATGTGTTTGAATAAATGAGGTGTTTTGTGTATAATTGTGTGAGTAAATGTAAGTGGTTTTTTTTTGGGTCCTCATATAGGCCACCAGAAAGTATCAACTCTAGATGGGATCTCTCTCAGGGCCACTGACACCAATCGATTTTTGGATTCCGCCCCTGGATTTAGTGCTAGGCCTGCAGAGGTCACCCAGAGGTAGGCTGTCTCCTTATCCAACTCCCTTTACCATTCCGATGTACCTTGTCCCATGGGAGGACCGGACCACAAACCTCTGGCATAATCATTGGACTGTTTATTTATCCGACCATACTTTCAAGGCAGACCATACTTTAGTAGCGCCCTCTCCGCTACACAACACATCAAACTGACTAATGGCCATGATATTTCTTAGGCAATCGGCAAATCTCGGGGGGGGGGGGGCTCAGATTTCCACTCTCTACATATCTCCCTCCTTGCAATGACAATAACATAGAATAGGAACTGTGTTGCACTGTCTCTGATGTTATATCCATGTGGGAGGCCTAAGAGGATCAATCTCGAGCTGCAGATAACTGGTGTTAATAATACCTCCTCTAAAAACCTACCCACATGTCTCCAGTAACTGTTAATTTCTGGGCAGTCCGCAAACATATGTATGTCGTCAGCTGCAGGGAATTTACACCTTGGGCAATAATATGGATTCCATGAGATCTTTGGTAGTTTCGCGGGAGTCCAATAAGCTCTATATGCAGTGAACAGGTGGTTCCTCCTGAGGTTGGCAGGTTTTATGATCTCCTGTGAGATTGTAAATGAGTCAATCAAACCTTTGTCATCTCATCGGTATTATCGATTAGAAGGTTGTCCCAGAGCTTCGTAATTTCAGGCTCTACACTATCCTTTGCACCCACTAAGGAGTTGTACCAAACTGAGATCTCTCCTTTCCAACCTCTCCCTCTATTGATTAAGTCCAGGATCTGGATCACGTCCTCATTCCCCCAACCCTGCCTCCCCCACCAAGAAGACAATTGATAATATTTAAATCT
The DNA here is from genome assembly GCF_964261635.1 of Lissotriton helveticus. Classification (NCBI taxonomy): domain Eukaryota; kingdom Metazoa; phylum Chordata; class Amphibia; order Caudata; family Salamandridae; genus Lissotriton; species Lissotriton helveticus. The sequence continues at coordinate 388,682,951 of NC_136058.1, read as the reverse complement.
TGTGAGGGACCCCCCGTTAAATTAGATAGAGATTCCCAGTCCATTAATTGAGAGTTATTGCAGAGGTCACCCCATTTCACAAAACCCGCCTCCTTCAAAGGGAGGGCTAGTCGATCTAATAAACAGTCAGGGGTGCCCGAGGAATCCCATATTGGGGCTTGGGCATTATAATATGGGATCCCCAGAATCTTGCATATAGACTGCCAGATCTTAAGTGCCGCCTGTAGTTGCTTCAAGCGGACCTTTTTGTAGAATTTTTGATTCCCGAATTTGTAAAGGAAAAATTTTAGGCCTTGTGGCTAGTCAGATAACATTGCTCAAAACAGACGGCCATGAGAAGAAGAGTCCAGGTTATTTGCAAGGAGTCTAACAGGAAAAGCATAACAGTAAAAAAGCAAATCAGGGAGAGCCAGCCCCCCCCCCACTTTTAACCCCCTTCTTAATTTCTTTCACGCTATCCGAGGGGATTTGGTGGCCCAAATAAAAGACCCGATCTTACTCTGGAGACTGCTGATATCTTTGTGATTAAAGATCAGGGGGATATTATTAAATAAAAAGGTGATTTTGGGGAGAATGATCATTTTGATCAGGTTAACTCTACCAAAAATATTCAAGGGTAGACGGCCCCACCTAATTAACAACTTACTTATCTCCTTTACCACTATCTGCCGGCTGGTTTTTGGAACATCCGCTAATTTCTGAGTGAGGTATATACCCAGATATCTAATTTTGTGTTTAGCACCAGGTATCGGGTCGGGATATTCCAGCTCATTATATCAGTTTTTTCTTTGTTTATTTTATATCCCGACACTGTGCCAAATTCTTCTGCTAACTTAAATAGTCTGGGAATAGCCTCTACAGGGTTGACAGTAGGAGATCATCTGCATATAATGCAGTCTTTAACACTAATTCTCCCATTTTAAATGGAATAATTCCAGGGTCTAGTCTCGGAGAACAAACATGAGGCTCAATATATATATCGAAGAGAAGCGGGGACAGAGGGCAGCCCTGCCTGGTGCTTCTGGAGATATGAAACCAGTCGGTCAGGCCGCCAATTATCAAGCCCTTAGCGCGAGGGCTCCTATATAGTGATTTTATTCTTTCAGTAAAAGAAGATGGGAACCCAAACTTTGCCATAGTCTCCCATAAAAAGACCCAATTGACCTGATCGAATGCTTTTGCAGCATCAATCGCTACGATGGTGAGTGGCAGTCCTCTCTCCTCAGCTACATCTTTTGCTCTAATCACCTGAAATGTGAGCTCATTTAGTTGACGCCCAGGTATAAATCCCCTCTGGTCTGGGTAAATTATGGTCTTGATCACTTTAGCCAATCTAGTAGCTAATATTCCAGAGTATATCTTTAGGTCTGAATTTAGGAGGGAAATGGGTCTGTATGATTCAATCTTTTTAGGGTCTTTATTTGGTTTTACTATTAGAGCGATGGTGGCTTCTGACCATGAGGGTGGAATGTCCCCTCCATGTCGAAAGATTCTATTAAAAAGTGACAGTAGTGCAGGTAGAATTTCCTCAAGATTATCTTTATAGACCTCAGTCAGTAGCCCGTCTGGGCCAGCAGCCTTGCTTCTACTCATCTTGTTCACCTGTGCTCTTATCTCCCCCTCGGTGATATCGCTGGCCAAGATGATCTTATCAGACTCACTCAATTGGGGCAGTTCCCTCGAATTCCACCCCTGCTCCAGTTCTTCAACTCCCGAACAGTTATTTTCTTGATATAATTCCATCATAAAACCTCTTGCTTCTTCCCTGATGTCATCATCTTCCGTTAGCATCACCCCCGTGTCTTGCTGGGTAAAGGAGTTGATGTTATTCCTGCTCCTCTCAGATCTTGCTTTCCAAGCGAGAAGAGCGCCACACTTTTCTCCGTACTCGAAGTTCTTAAGCTTACTAATCTCCCATCTATCCTTAATTGATTTTTCAACTCTAGCTTTAAATCGTGACTGTAGTTCTAAAAGTTCCTTTTCTAAATTCGGTATTTTTCCTCTATCTTCAAGGACAGCCAGCTGTAACAGTTGCTCCTTCTTTTTAATGCAGTCAAGGTCGTTAGAGTCCCTTTCCTTAATGGATCTTCTTTTATGGGCCATCAGAGAGCTCAAGATCCCTCTCATATAAGTTTTAAATGATTCCCAAACTATCTGTTCCGTGGCTGTGTCTATATTGAATAAAAAGAACTCGGATGTACTGTCCTTAACCTTAGCTATAATTTCCTCATCTAGTAGGAGTGTTCTATCAAGAGTCCATCTATAGTCCAATGGTCTGGCCTTAGAATTAACCATTAATTCGACCACAGAGTGGTCAGAGAGGCCTTGCTAGAATATATGAGATTGAAGCTATGTCTGGTGTAAACACACGGTCCACCAGAAAGTAATCGATTCTGGAGTATTGGCTATATTTTGTACTGTAAAAGGAATATTCTCTCAGAGCTCCATGCTTAACTCACCAGATATCCTGCAGCCAGAACTCCTACATAAAATTCCCCAGGGCCGAGAGAGAAATTCTTGGGACATTATACTTAGCTTTAGAGGTACGATCCAGCTGACTGTCTAAAGCTAAGTTAAAATCGCCTCCAAATATTAGTGGCGCTGTGTACTGTAGCATAACTCTCTGTAAATTTAGAAGGAAGCTAGGATTATCCTCATTGGGGCTGTAGTATACAGCGCACGTATAAGATAAACCCCCTATAGAGAGAACTGCCACCAGCCATCTTCCGGACTGATCGGTCTCCCAACTCTGGACCCTTATTCCCTTGTTTGCTTGAACGATATGGCGACCCCCCTTTTTATACCTTTTTGCCCAGAGCATAACACATCCTGGACCCAACTGAGTTTCGCTAAGACTTGATTACATAACTCAGCTTCTAGATGTGTTTCCTAGAATGAGTGGACATGTGCTTGAGTATTTTTTAGAAATTCACAGACCCTCATTTGCTTTTTACGGCTCCCCATACCATTTAAGTTCCAGGAGAGAAATTTGATGCATGCTGCCATGCTACCGGCCATTATCTGGTTTAATGAAGCAGATGACCCCTCTCAATAAATTTATGACATATGAGGACATTTTTATTTCCCCCCCCACCCTGTGCCCCCCAAACCGCCCCCCCGAGGAACCCTCCCATTATATCAGGCGTTAGTCTCGCCTTAGGGAGCCCCTCGCCCTCACGACGCCACCATGTGCAACGATACCCTTATTTTATTTAATTTTTTTTTCCCCCTTTTCCCTTTTTCTCCTTTCCTCTTCCTTACTCTCCGCCAACAGGTTCTACCCAAGCTATCTATTACTCCCTCAATTGAATAGCTATTTATGAGGGAAGAAAGAGAGGGAACTAAGAGAGGAAATATATATGTTTATAGATCTAACTTAAACTACCTTATACATAGTAAATAGGTAAGTGAATATATAGTAAGATTCCTGATCTTGATTATATCTTGCAGAATTGAGTCTAACTATTTCCTCATTTTTAACAATAATTCATCCACTTCTTCAGGGTGATTACAGTTGTGCATTTTATTGTTCCACATCACCTTCAATAGGGCTGGAAATTTAATTTGCACTTGCGCACCCAAAGATCTAAGTTCTGGCATTCTAGATCCCAATTCCCACTGCCTCTGAGCAGTCCGTCCCCCTATATCAGATCTAATTTGATAAGGATTAGCCCGGTAGTGGAGGGAAGATCGTGCTAGACATCTGCTTAGTATTAACTCCTTAACGCTAAAGGTTTGAAAGTTAACTAGGATCTTTCTAGGTGCCTTCCGGTCAAGATGTAATCTAAAGGAGTCTCTCTGCACCCTCTAAATTTCAGCCTCAAGATCAATATCTGGCCGGTCCTTCAAGACCCCCTCACGTAAAAGTCTGCAGACAAACCCTTTAATATCTTCCACCTCCTCTCCTTCTGTTATTTTAAAAATTCTGATGTTATTCCGTCGGGTTTGTATTTCCAGCCTTTCCATATCCATCATGAGGAATCGGTTTTGTGTTTTGAGAGTGTCAATGTATTTAGTGTTTACCAAAGTGGTTTCTGAAAGCGTTGATACCTTACTTTCCAATGTGCTGGTCCGGATTGCTATATCATCTAATTTGGCTTCCAGCAAATCAAAATCTATCATGCAGTCTTTTTTGGTTACACTCTGAGACTTCGAACCTTCCCAATAAGTCCTCCCGCAATGTTTGAAGTAGTGAGCCAATTCTGTCACGCTCGGGCAGATTTGTGGCTCTGGCTGAGTCATGGGTGGCTGAACTATTCTCAGGGAGAGACTGAGCTAGAACGGGAGATTTCACCGGGGGTGGTAGAAATAATTGAGGTATATTTTGCTCTCTCGAGCTCGCCGAGGGCGTGAAGGATGTAGAATTCATAAAGCCTGAGCCATCGGGAAGCCCTTGTGTTACCGGTGAAGGATGTAAAGGAGTAAGAGGGACTTGGGGGTCAAAAATGTTGTCAGGAATAATGCTCGACGCCAGACCAATTCCTAGACGTGCTGGGACTTCTGAAACACCCGGGACCTCTGGGGCCTCTAAGCTTTCATTACCCTGAATGGTCCCAAGCGGGGCATATCTGTTCCTCAAGGTCAGGAAGGACGAGGACGGAGAAGCAGCCTGGTCTAATTGAGCTATATCAGCTGTTAGTGGCTTCCCCATAGTGTCCTGAGAACGTTTGGACCCCGTCATGTGTGCCATGATCTGAAAATAGCTTTTAAGGGAGGGCGTACTTTTTTGTACCTGCAGCTATAAGGTCGCCTTAGTGCCCCCACCCTTCTTAGTTCCCCATTTTCTTGTGGGGTCGGACCACCTTTTTTGATTGGTTCTACCGAGTTCCAGACCCCCTGTCGTCGCAGGTCCTGTTTTGACCTTAACTGGTATCTATTCCTCGGTTCTCCTACCACCTCTTTAGATTTAGAAATGTCCTGCCCGACCCCAGGGGAGCCTACAGCAGTATTCAATTGCGGCCGGACCTGTGGTGGTGGTATTGCTACTACCGTACCTTCAACCTCTGCAGCTGTTTCCACTGTTAGTGGATTTATCTCCATACAGACCCTCCTCCTCACTGTCTCCTTACCAGTAAATCGTGCTCCCAGGGATTTAACAGCTGAAAACTGCCCCCAGCACACTGGACCCCTGAAATGGGAAAGAAGTGCCCCTCGAGAACGATACCAGACACTCCTCCAATTCACGTATCCCGATTCACGCTCCAGTTCCTTTCCTTCTCCAGCTACTGCCCCCGCACTTGCCAAACGAACCTTCGCCTCGGGTGCCGCTGTAGGCTGTTTGTCAGCTCTGACCTCGGTGGACGCCGACTCCGCCTCTGCCTCTGACCTCGCTGCAGACTGCTCCCGCATTTGCCCAGTACTGCTGGGTCCTAATGCCCCCGAGCGCTACTCTGCTCCTGACTCCGCCGCCACCGCCGCCATCGCTGGAAGAGAAGAGCAGAGCAGACACGCTGCACTGGTAACAGTCCCCTAAAATTGTATTAATGAAAATGCACCCAGCCTCTCACCGCTTAATTCCGGTGGAATCGTTCGGAAAGAAAAACTCCATTATCTTCTGGTATACTGCTTGTAGCGCCGCCGTGGCGAGGAGCTCCGCGACAGCCGTCAGCCTGCTGCCGCCATGTTCCTCACACTCCGAGTAAATGTAAGTGTGATTAATTCTTTTCATGAGTGAGTAGGATAACTGCATAACAGACTAAGATGACTGCTGATGTGTCATTGTCTATATATGTATATAAGTGCATTTGATAGTGTTCTAATAATTAGTGACTGCATGTAGAAGTGATTCTGTTGTGGAATGGGTAGTTATGTGTGTAGACTTAGGAATCAGTGAGTGGGTATCTAATAACTGGTATTGTTGTGTCAATGGTTTCAAATATGGTACTCTGTATTTTACAGTGAGTGATGAAAGGTTATACTAGTGTATGATGAGGTGTATCAAATTGTCACGTGGATGATGTCATCAGTGATGTCATAAGTGATGTCATTTGAGATGTCATCAGTGATGTCATCAGTGATGTCACTGACCATGTCATGAATGATGTAATAAGTGACATCATCAGCAGTGCATTGAGGGCAGGCGAGCTATAGTTAGCAGAACTAACAATAACGGAGGAATTTCTATGGTTTTGTATGAGTGAAATGTCCAGCTAACTATAACACCCCTGAAACCAATCATTTTTTCTGTGATTTTTATGGTTTTTTAAATGCTAATTTCTAACTTAATGTCTCTGAAACCTATGGTTTTTTCAGTGAATTTCAATGCTTTTTAAAATGCTAATTTCTAACTATAACATCTCTGAAACCTATGGTTTTTTCAGTGCATTTCAAAGGTTTTTTAAATGCTCATTTTTAAGTGTAATAGTAGTCATACCTATTTTTTTGTACTGATTTTCTACAGTTTTTAACTGTTTATTTATAAATATTTTATTCATTAAATAACATCATATATTTTTCTGAAAATTGCAAAAAAAGTTTTTAAAAATTCAAATTGAAATATTGTTGAATTTTTTTGTTTTTTTTAATTTTAATATATGAATATGATTTTCTTAAAAAAAAAAAAAAATTTGTTCAGAGTCACGCACCCTAAGCGTATTCATTACGGTGGGTGCGCGGATTCTAGCCGCCATTTTAGAAAAGTCATGAAGGATCCACGTACGCTGTGCGACGGCTGCGTGTTTTTCAGTTACATCACATACATGTAATATCACGTGATGTGAACGATTGGTATGCGACCAGTCCGTGACTCCTGCTCCCGCACATTTGTGACACATGCGCATTATGGTACGTGACACTTCCGCGGTGGCGGGTCCCGCGTGACGTCATATACGTGCTAGGGCGCGCTGGGTGCGAGACTCCCGCAAAAGAAAATTATGTTCTAAAATGATATGTATGTGTCTTTGATATACATATTAGGGCAAGAGATTATCTAAGATATTCATAAAAATAATATATTTGTACTCATAATAAACGTATATTATTAAGTTAGGATTTTGTCATAAGTCTGTCTTAAGTCTGTCTTAAGTCTGTCTTAAGTCTATCTTAAGTCTGTTTTAAGTCTGTCTTAAGTTTGTCTTAAGTCTGTCTTAAGTCTGTCTTAAGTTTGTCTTAAGACAAACTTAAGAAAAAATCCTAACTTCTGTGAATACCAAAAGTAGTAAGTTCATTCTGCGAATGCCAAAAGTAGTAAGTGCATTCTGTGAATACCAAAATAGTAGTAAGTTTAGGATTGAGTCTTAAATTCATTCTGTGACTCGGACCCCTAAACTTTAATCACTTATCTACCACTATCTACTTATCCTATCACTCCACCAATACGTAAGCACTTATAAATTGTGGGCCCGATTCACAGAACTAACTGAAGACAAAATCCTAAACGTACTACTTTTGGTATTCACCGAAGTTAGGATTTTGTCTTAAGACTGACTTAAGACAGACTTAAGACAGACTTAAGTTAGGATTCTGTCTTAAGTCTGTCTTAAGTCTGTCTTAAGACAACATCCTAACTTCTGTGAATACCAAAAGTAGTAAGTTTAGGATTTTGTCTTAAGTTAGTTCTGTGAATCGGGTCCACAATTTATAAGTGCTTACGTATTGGTGGAGTGATAGGATAAGTAGAGAGTGGTAGATAAGTGATTAAAAAAGTACATGGGATAGACTAGACGATTCCTACACTGCATGAGTACTAACTGGGTATTTAAAGAGTGTATCAATAGTATGTAGCTAGTTAGAGGTCTGCTTGGATAGTGTACAAAATAGTATAGCTGTACTTGTGTTTTTTAGCTAGGCCATTCCATAAGTTCATAACTAGTAATAATTACATTATTACAAACAGATTGTATAGTGAATTTATAAGTGCTTATATCTTGGTGGAGTAATAGGATAAGTAGATAGTGCTGGATGGGTGATTGGAGAAATGCATGGGACAGACAGGAGGATTCCTACACTGCATAGGTACTAACTGGGTATTTAGAAGAGCTTATCAATAGTTTGTAGCTGGTTAGAGGTGTGCATGCATAGTGTACAAAATATTGTACCTGCATTTGTGTCAGTGACTACCCCATTCCTTAAGTATACGACTAATAACTGGAGTAATTTCAGTGTTGCAAAGAAAGTGTGTGCTGAATTTATAAGTGCTTAGGTATTGGTGGAGTGATAAGATACGTAGATAGTGCTGGATGGGTGAATGGAGCAGTCCATGGGACAGACAGAAGGATTCCTAGACTGCATAGGTACTAACTGAGTATTTAAAAGACTGTATCAATGCTATGTAGCTGATTAGAGGTCTGCATGCATAGTGTACAGAATATAATAACTGTACTGCTTTTTTCTGGCTGGGCCACTCCTTAGGTATATGACTAGTAACTAGAATAATTTCAGTGCTGCAAAGAGAGTACATGTTGAATTTATAAGTGCATAGGTATTGGCGGAGTGATAGGATACATGGATAATGCTGGATGGGTGATTCGAGAAAAACATGGCACACACAGAAGGATTCCAACACTGCATAGGTATTAACTGGGTATTTAGAAGAGCGTATTATTAGTTTGTAGTTTGTTAGAGATCTGCATGCATAGTGTACAAAGCATTGTACTTGTACTTGGGCTAGTGGCTAGGCCATTCCTTAAGTATATGACTAATAACTGGAGTAATTTCATTGCTGCAAAGAGAGTGCATGCTAAATTTATAAGTGCTTAGGTATTGGCAGAGTGATAGGATACGTACATAGTGCTGGATGGGTGAATGGAGAAGTGCATGGGACAGACAGAAGGATTCCTGGACTGCATTGGTACTAACTGAGTATTTAAAAGACTGTATCGATGCTATATAGCTGATGAGAGGTCTGCATGCATAGTGCACAGAATATTGTAGCTGTACTAGTATTGGTGTGTCTATGGGGCCGATTACGATGGCGGTAAATCCCGCCGGCCCGGCGGTCGCGGATTTACCGCCATCACCCTTAAAATTCCCACCACCAAATTAGGATGGTGGTGGGAAGGGAAAAGGTAACTTGGCGGACGAAAAGACCGTCCGCCGTGGTCCCGCAAGGCGGGCCTTTTCCGCCCGCCTTGTGGGACTAGGTACAAGGGGGTCTATGGAGGCAGTACTATGCAGGCTCCCGCCATGGGCATTATGATGCCTGTCTTTTGCGGCAGCATTGCCGCCGTAAAAAAGACAGGCGGAGAATGCCTTTGGGGGTCTGTTGCGGGCCCCCAGGGGGTGGGGGTGCACATGGGGGCATATGGTGCATATGGTACCCCCCTCATTGCCATGCACTACAGTCCCTTTACACTGCAAGTGGGTCTGCAGCCAGAAGATCCACCCACAATGTAAAGGGGCCAGGATGCGCCCGCCAGTGTGGCAGGTGCATCATAATTGCTATGGTGGGACAGCTGCAACTATTGCGGGCGGTCCCTTTAGGAGCTAGTCCGCCTGCCATCGTAATCGGCCCCTATGGTTTCGAGAATGGTAGTCTGTATTTTAGGGTGTGAGGAGGTGTATCAGATGATCACGTGGATGATGTCATCAGTGATGTCACTGACCATGTCATGAGTGATGTAATATGTGACATCATCAGCAGTGCATTGCAGGGCGTGAGTTATAGTTAGTACAACTAACTATAACGGCTGAATTTCTCTTGTTTTGTAAGAGTGAAATGTTGAACTAAAGACGTCCATGAAACCTGTGGTTTTTTCAGTGAATTTCTGAGGTTTTTTAAATGCTAATTTCTAACTATAATGTCCCTGAAACTTGTGTTTTTTTCAGAGAATTTTATATATATGTTTTTAATCTCCTCTCACTCCTACAAGGAAGGAATTAGTTCAGGTTGTAGTTTGGAAGTATTTAATCTACAAAGGACGTGATCCACGCGTTTCGGCTCGTCTGAACCTTGATAACGATACAAGACATCATTGTAGCATCCCTTTTTAAATTTACAAATGCCTCCAGTTTCCAACATTAACAAAGGACTACATATTACTTTAATCCAAAAAGCTGGCGGCCATATTGGCCTGGTCACAAAGTGAAAATTCAGGAATTGATACAATAAAGAAAAGAAAACAAGTGTTAATATGCACACAATGTCATTTCAGCATATCTTGCCCCGTGACCACCATACCTGTATGTTCGTCAACGTGACTTATTCATAATAAACATACCTAGGATTTCAAAAATCAACATAAACAATGGGCTACACATTACTTTTAAGGGAAAGGCTATCAGCCATATTAATCTAGGCACGTTGTGTATTATGATGGTTCTTACACGCAAGAAAAGAAAAAAAAGGGATGTTAATATATACACACTATCCCTAAATAAAGTTCTAGCGAATAAAGTTCAATTCCATTCACAGCTCATTTGAGATGTCATGAGTGATGTTATGAGTGATGTAACTGACCATGTCGTGAATGATGTAATGTCTGAGGTCATTAGCAGTACATTGCGGGGGCGTAAGTTATAGTTACCTCAGGTAACTATAACCGCTGAATTTCACTGTTTGTGTATGAGTGAAATCTGAGTCTAACTATACCGTCCCTGTAATCTTTGTTTTTTTCAGCAAATTTCTAGTTTTTTTTTTTACTGTTAAGAAATATACGTATCACAATGGATAGTGGGGGGTTGGAAGCAGGGCCTGGCATCATACGGCCCCCACCCAAGCTTGCTGCTCCTGCCTTCCCTCCTCGTAGCCATCCATTGTCCAAGTCAAATCATCAAAAAGTCTTTATTTAGATATAAAACAGATATCTTTAAAAGAGAATTACAAATTTTATTATACATACATAGTAAAACAGTACAAACAGTCAATTGTTAAAACCGCTTCCCAAGCTGTAAGTACATACATAAAACAACCCTTACTCGCAGCCTACTATTTAAACTGTTCTCATCACTGGCTGCCTAGTGGGTTAGGTTTTTTTTAAAAGGGGTTGATTAGTTTAAAACAGATGGGGGTAAGGCAGTAGCAAGGCTTTTTTGTTTAAAATTACGATAAGCATTCTGAATCAGGTTTGTCAGTCTTATATTTAAATCAGTGTTATCCGGCAGCTATAATGGCTTGCCTGCAGGTCCGAACCCCCAGCCGATTCCATTCCCCCCTCAGCTTAAAGCCTGCGTTGGTGGTCGAAGGCGGGGCAAATGCAGACCACATGAAGTAGTGTTTCTGCTGCTTCGCCGCACCCTCTGCAGGTTGTATCCTCTTCCGCACGGCGCCAGGTAGGAAGGTTTTGCAAAAATCGCCAATCACCCATTCTAATGGTTATGAAGCTACGTTTTAAGTACAGTGAGAAAGGACTAGAAAAGTAAGTGGAAGGGGCTAGCTGATTGTAGGAATTAATAACTGCCCACGCGTGGCTTCGTTTTGAGAACAGTGCTTTATCTTTAATGAGTGATAGCGATCTTAGGCTTTTTTTAATTGCAAGCTTAAATGCAGACTGACTAGGATTAAGGGCCCAGAGTCCATCTGCTGAAATTTGTTGGATATAATTCTTAAAAAGTTGGCCAAAAGTTCCTCCTGGGTTTTTCTCAGTTATTTCCTGCCAAACTAGAGACTCTAATGTACCTGGGTTTGATTGTCGTAATTTATGGCAATTTATGATCAGTGCTGCACTAGCCCAGGTCGCGCTGCCAGCGGGCTGTGATTTTTTAACTTGCCTTTATTGTATTTTGGTTACTTTTATTTTATTTCTCCCCTGTTCTTAACTTACCGCTTTGTCTGGGCTTCTGTCCCCATACTTGCATTTAATTTGAGGAACACGCACCGCCATTCGGCGGGTCCGGGTCCCGGGGCTGGATTCCTGTGGGCGCCATCTTAGTTTGGGGTGAGTGTGATTTTTCGCGGGCGCCATCTTGGAGCGTCCCGACGCTCGAGTTGCTCAGTGAGACGCCTATTTAAGGCGGACTCGTGTGATACTTCGGTCTGATCAGTGCTGCACTAGCGCAGGTCGCGCTGCCAGCGGGCTGTGATTTTTTAACTTGCCTTTATTGTATTTTGGTTACTTTTATTTTATTTCTCCCCTGTTCTTAACTTACCGCTTTGTCTGGGCTTCTGTCCCCATACTTGCATTTAATTTGAGGAACACGCACCGCCATTCGGCGGGTCCGGGTCCCGGGGCTGGATTCCTGTGGGCGCCATCTTAGTTTGGGGTGAGTGTGATTTTTCGCGGGCGCCATCTTGGAGCGTCCCGACGCTCGAGTTGCTCAGTGAGACGCCTATTTAAGGCGGACTCGTGTGATACTTCGGTCTGATCAGTGCTGCACTAGCGCAGGTCGCGCTGCCAGCGGGCTGTGATTTTTTAACTTGCCTTTATTGTATTTTGGTTACTTTTATTTTATTTCTCCCCTGTTCTTAACTTACCGCTTTGTCTGGGCTTCTGTCCCCATACTTGCATTTAATTTGAGGAACACGCACCGCCATTCGGCGGGTCCGGGTTCCGGGGCTGGATTCCTGTGGGCGCCATCTTAGTTTGGGGTGAGTGTGATTTTTCGCGGGCTCCATCTTGGAGCGTCCCGACGCTCGAGTTGCTCAGTGAGACGCCTATTTAAAGTCGTCCTCTCCCGCGCAGCGGGAACGCGCAGAGGGACGCCGTCGCTTAGCCGGAGTCGTGCCAGAGTCCTGCCCGTCTGCGCTCGTCCGCGTCGAGGCAGCGGGTGCGGGCTATGGACTCCGGCCCCCAGCCATTATACCTGCATGTGTAACACAGCGACGTTCAGGTACAATCGCACCGATCTCTTTTCCATCAGAGACGGTATTTTGGAGTGTAGTCATGATCCGTTACCTCCTCTTTCGGGACCTTATGACTGTGTGTGTGGCAGCTTTTCATTGGCCTCCCCTATTGGGGTTCGCTCTATTGAAAGGACTGCCCAAAGTACGCATATGGACTGCTCTGAGCGAGTACTCAGCATATGGAGCTTCAATGTTAGATCATTGGTCAAGCACCATCAGTCCCTACGGGACATGATAGATAAGGACTCTCCTGACATCATTTTTCTCACCGAGACTTGGCTGCAGGACGCCGACGCTGCCATAATAAATCTGGCGTTTCCCTCCACCTATACGGTGTTTACTTTGAACCGCACATCTAGGGGAGGTGGCATAGCCATGGCGACTAAATCCTGCTTTCCGGTGGATTGGAAAGCTCTTGATCTGCCGATGTGCGAGAGCGCCTCTTTTAAGGTTACTGTCAGTCATCAATTCACTCTTAGCGGCCTGCTTATTTATCGCCCACCAGGGAATGACACTGCCTTCAAGGTCGCCCTTGCTGATGTGGTTAGTTTGCTTGCTCCTAGATGCGCTAATTTCAACATCGTAGGTGATCTCAATATACATCTTGATCAGACGTCATCTTTACCCATCAGCTCCTTGTTAGCGGACCTTGAAGCTATGCAATTGATCCAACTAGTTACCTCCCCCACCCACATAGGAGGTCATATACTCAATCCCTTCTTCACCACCTTGGTTCGGGCTAAGACATCTGACCCGATGGTGGTAGGATGGACTGACCATCTGTTGGTTAAAGTGTCATGCCCCTTAGATGACCCACAATTTAAACCTGTGGATAGACTGATCCTTAAAAGAAACTGGAGTAAACTCAAACTGGAGGAGTTTGTTAAGATATTGGAGGCACAGCCCTTGGGCACTCTGCCGAATGTGGGACAGGGATATGAGCAGTTTTGTAACTGGGTCCTGACTGCCCTCGATTCTCTTATACCTATGCGCTGGTCGAAATGCCACGTCAAAACGCGCAGCCCATGGTATAATGAGGCCCTTGCCGAGCTTAAGAGATCATGCCGGCAAGCTGAGAGGGCCTGGAGGAAATCCTTTGACTCCACGTTAAAATCGGTTTATTTTGCCCAGCTTAAAACCTATCATAGAGCTATCTGCCAAACCCGGGCCGCATATTTCGCCTCTGAGTTTTCCAACAGCCCTAACCCATCCAAACTAATCTTTAAGGTGCTCAAAGATTTGATGGGGAAACGGGCAACCTCGCTGCAAATCTGCACGGACTCTCATTGTGAAAGTCTGGCTTCCTTTTTCGTGGAGAAGGTGCAGGCAATTTATCGAGGATTTATACCATCTGTACTCGGGGATGAACCTAGTGACGTGAAGGTTTCGGTTCCCGAAACTCTGTCCTCCTTGCCTGTCATGTCTGTTGAGGTTTTTGACACTCTGAGCCTCAAAATTAAATCTGGTTCTCCCTTAGATCCGCTGAAGCCGGAGCTTATGGCTCTTCTCCCGCCCCTCTGCCGCGAGCCCATACTGGACTTGATTAATCTTTCGCTCAGCGAGGGCGTGGTTCCTTCCTCCTGGAAGCAAGCAGTGGTTAGCCCCATTTTGAAGACGCCCAGCCCAGCGGGCTGTGATTTTTTAACTTGCCTTTATTGTATTTTGGTTACTTTTATTTTATTTCTCCCCTGTTCTTAACTTACCGCTTTGTCTGGGCTTCTGTCCCCATACTTGCATTTAATTTGAGGAACACGCACCGCCATTCGGCGGGTCCGGGTCCCGGGGCTGGATTCCTGTGGGCGCCATCTTAGTTTGGGGTGAGTGTGATTTTTCGCAGGCGCCATCTTGGAGCGTCCCGACGCTCGAGTTGCTCAGTGAGACGCCAATTTAAAGCCTTGACCCCCTGCTTCCTGAGAACTATCGGCCCATCTCTCTCCTGCCTTGGACCGCCAAGGTCACTGAGGCACACGTGAACTCCATCTTGTCTGCCCACCTCTCTCGTAATAATATCCTTGACGAGAGTCAGAATGGTTTTCGCGCACAACACAGCACTGAAACTGCTCTGCTCTTTATGACCGAGCACTTGCGTTCAGTGCTGGATGCGGGGCAGACAGCGGCGCTCCTCTTGTTAGACCTGAGCGCCGCGTTCGACACGGTGTCTCAAGACATTCTGATGCGGCGCCTAGAGGAAGTGGGTATTGAGGGGAAGGCTCTGCAATGGTTCCGCTAATTCCTTTCGGACCGGTTTTTTAAAGTGGCCAGTGCTGCACTAGCGCAGGTCGCGCTGCCAGCGGGCTGTGATTTTTTAACTTGCCTTTATTGTATTTTGGTTACTTTTATTTTATTTCTCCCCTGTTCTTAACTTACCGCTTTGTCTGGGCTTCTGTCCCCATACTTGCATTTAATTTGAGGAACACGCACCGCCATTCGGCGGGTCCGGGTCCCGGGGCTGGATTCCTGTGGGCGCCATCTTAGTTTGGGGTGAGTGTGATTTTTCGCAGGCGCCATCTTGGAGCGTCCCGACGCTCGAGTTGCTCAGTGAGACGCCAATTTAAAGCCTTGACCCCCTGCTTCCTGAGAACTATCGGCCCATCTCTCTCCTGCCTTGGACCGCCAAGGTCACTGAGGCACACGTGAACTCCATCTTGTCTGCCCACCTCTCTCGTAATAATATCCTTGACGAGAGTCAGAATGGTTTTCGCGCACAACACAGCACTGAAACTGCTCTGCTCTTTATGACCGAGCACTTGCGTTCAGTGCTGGATGCGGGGCAGACAGCGGCGCTCCACTTGTTAGACCTGAGC
The DNA here is from genome assembly GCF_964261635.1 of Lissotriton helveticus. Lineage (NCBI taxonomy): Eukaryota > Metazoa > Chordata > Amphibia > Caudata > Salamandridae > Lissotriton > Lissotriton helveticus. The sequence continues at coordinate 388,667,429 of NC_136058.1, read as the reverse complement.
GCCGCGTTCGACACGGTGTCTCATGACATTCTGATGCGGCGCCTAGAGGAAGTGGGTATTGAGGGGAAGGCTCTGCAATGGTTCCGCTAATTCCATTCCACCTGGTCAGTCCTCTTTCCATCCTTTGGGACTGGGAGTCCCTCAGGGCTCTGCGTTGAGCCCCACTTTGTTCAACCTGTATGTGAAACCACTGGCTGCTGTCGTCAGACAATGTGGCTTAACCATGACATCGTACGCCGACGACACGCAGCTGGCGGTGACACTCAGTGGGGACCCTGAGGTGACGGCGCCCAGATTCCGTGCAGGACTAATAGCTGTGGCAAACTGGATGCGCAGTAATTGCTTACAGCTAAATGCTAAGAAAACCGAGGTCCTGATTCTAGGGAAGCAGGCGGAACTTTGGGGAGATCAGTGGTGGCCTCCTGAGTTGGGGGTGTCCCCCGTCCCAGCGGCCGAGGTTAAGAACCTGGGGGTCTGGCTGGATTCTAGTCTCTCTTTTACCAGCCACACAAAGAAGATTGCAGCCACCTGTTATGGTATTCTGCGAGGACTGCGTCCAGTCCTCAAATTCTTCGACCCTCCTACTCAGCAACTGGTGGTCCAGGCCTCCATCCTCTCTCGGCTGGACTACGGGAGTGCACTGCTGCTTGGAGTAAATCAGGCTGAGGCTACTAGGCTACAGAGGGTGCAGAATGCCGCTGCGCGGGCCATTGTTGGCCTCCCGAGACGTTGCTCTGTCTCTGCAATCCTGACATCCCTTCACTGGCTGCCAGTCAGACAGAGAATCAAATTCAAGGCTCTCTGTCTGACATTTAAGATCCTGAAACTCTCGTCGCCTCCTGCCCTTGTGGGCCTTGTCTCTCTCTATGTCCCCACGCGGTCTCTCAGGTCTGAATCTCTTCTTCTGGCGATTAAACCCAGGTTCAGACTGAGTAGGATGGGAGGTCGCTCCTTTTGTGTTTTGGCGGCTGGATTATGGAACTCCCTCCCTGTCCATATTCGTGCCCTAAATAGCCTGACTCTCTTTAGACGTGCTATAAAAACCCACCTGTTTGCCTCCGCTGACTGATTCCCTCTTTTCTCAGCATCGATCTGTTGTGTTGTGGTTCTCGATCAGGCGCCAGGACGCCCCTTTGCTGGGGCAGCTGTGCGCCTAATAAAAGTTATTAACATAACATAACATAACAAATACCCCGATGCAGGAAACATCGTAATTCAATAACCCCATCTCTAGTCTGATCTGTGGGGGGGATGCAAAATGTGGCAACTGGAAAACCTTTTTATACATTTTTATCATATGTCGATTCAGAGCAGTGTTTAATTCCCCTTTAAAAATCCCTATGCCATACGACAGGGTGGGGCCAATTTTCGCTTTCAGGACTTCCAAGAGAAGGGACAGAGTGGGACCAGAAAGATTTTTTGAAAGCTTAGTCAATGACACCGCGAGCGTTGTTGCTTTAACCGCGATCTCTTTGCGCTGCTTTATAAGGTTGCCCCTGGAGTCCAAATGGACCCCCAGGTATTTGTACGACTGGCCTATGGCGAGGCTGTTGTTATTGAAAAGACCATCCACCACCGGCATGTCACTTTTTCCCAAATGCGACAACCTGGGTCTTCTTCAGATTGATTTCTAATTGTGTATTGTAGCAGTGTGTCAAGAAGCCTGTGCAACCCCACTCTTGTGAGGCTAATTAAGGCCAGATCATCGGCATATAAAAGGTTGCTTAATGCCGTGCCTCCTACCTTTGGCGAATGGCTATTTACGCCATCCAGGGCACTGGATAAGTCGGCAATGAACAGGTTGAATAAGAGAGGGGCCAGCACGCATCCCTGCTTAACCCCTCTCGTTGTAGAGATTTTTCGCGAGAGATGCGTGCCGGACCCGACTTTACTCGAACCCAGGTGCGGGAGTGCAGTTGGATAATTGCATTCAATAATTTGTTAGGGATTCCCCACTTCCTGAGCTTTTCCCATAGGGCCTCCCTAGGTACCCTATCAAATGCGGCTTTAAAGTCGACAAAGCAACAGAACACAAACCTGGATATTAAAAGGGCTTTGTCGACAATAGATGACACCACCAATAGGTTGGTCATGGTCCCTGAGTGAGCAGTGAACCCAGTTTGGTTCATTGGCACCCTATTGAAATCATTTGCCCATTGCCTCAGGTCCTCCAGAAGGAGCCCTGCGCAGTGTTTCGCCTCGATATCCAACAGGGCAATAATTCTATAGTTGTTGGGGACAGCGCGCAAACCTGATTTATAAATTGGATGAATAATTGCACCCCGCCACGAGTCTGGAATTGTTGCAGTTCTCAATGCATAATTAAATAAATTAGTTAGCAATCCAGACCAAAAGGTTATGTATGATTTAAACAAGTTTTGAGGCAGGCCATTAGGGCCAGGTGCTCCATCTTGTCTAGCCTTTGTAATCGCAGTGATTGTCCTGTCTTCAGTCACCCGGTGTGGTTCGTCAGACCGGTATATTGGATCAATAGGAATGCGCCCTTTAATACCAGGACCAGTACCCAATTCTACTGGCAGGCCCTGTGCTGCCGGATCTGGATGGACTTGTGCCTTGAAGTGGTCCGTAAGATAGGTTGCCCATTCTGCTTCTTGAATGCTTGCGTTTCCAAAACTTGAATAACTCAAGTTTGAGTGATTGATTAGAGCCCAGAATTTCCTGGCGTTTTTCCTCTTACTCTCCCACACCAGCTTGCACCAGAAATGATTTTCATAAATGAGCTTATCTTTGGTGATCGCCGACCTGAAAGCCTTTTGAGCACTGTGATATCTATTCAAAATTTCGCCGTTGCCCGGAAATTTAACAAGTAGCTGTAGCGCGCTGTTCGTTGCCTTTTTAAGTAGTTTTGTGTTTAAAGAGGGTGCAAACTTGCGAGTCTGAGTTCGACTGTGACCCTGCGTGTTAGCTGGAAAGCGTCTAGTCAGGTGAGAGCAAAGCGACGTCCAGATGGCGGTCGGTGAGGCATCTAGGGTATTTCCATCGTTTGTAAAATCCTTACATACTTGAAGGATTTTCGGGCCAGTATCGTCGCTCCACTTCAGGCGCTTTAGGTTTTTAGAATATATTCCCTGGTGGGTTAGAAGTGCTAATTTATGAGTCCCTGGTCTTATATTGAGAGAGAAAACCTGGGGCCTGTGGTCACTTTTGGTGCATGGAAGAATGCTGAAGATGTCTAGGTAGTGTAAGAGGTCAGCATTACAGATGGTGTAATCCAAGTAGGAGTGTTTGCTACCATTAGACCAGGACCAGTTTGGTGGGGTGTCCCCTGCTGACCTACCATTCATTACCAGATAACCTGCACTATTAAGCCTCGACACGCAGAGCTCTCCTAGTTCGCTATGGACTTGATTCAGCGGTCTGGTTCCAGTTATGGCCTCAATGATGTTAAATAAGGATGGCTCCGCAGTGTCCCCAGTTATTCCCTGGAATAAGTTGGTATTGAAGTCCCCCGTAGCGATACAATCTGAAATTGGATAATCATGATTTCTATTAAGCGGGCCAAGTGAGCTTTTTTAGTGCGAGAACTTGGATTAATGTATACATTTAAAAAGATTAGTGAACGAAGGTTTCGCCACCGATTGATTTTGACTCCTAGAATCCAATCTTCTTTGATGGAAAGACGTTTAATTGTGCCTTTTAAATTGGTGGATATATAAGTTGATAGGCTACCTTTTGCGTGACCATGGGACTATCCCTAAAGGCTCGATTCCAGAATTCAATAAACCCGATGATAGGGTGGCCATCAGTTGCCCAAGTTTCCTGAAGGGCTATTGCTGTGTGCTCACGTAGGAAAGAGAGAGTTTCTTGATTGTCAATTTTGTGGTGGAGCCCACTGATGTTCCAGGAACATGATATGAATTTGTCATGTCCTTGATGTTCGTCTATGGTTGGAAAACCTTTTGGCCACATTTGCACATCCAAAGGTTTATTTATTGTACCCACAAGCCCTGCCACTGGGATTCATTCTGAACTTTTATTTGACAAGATCGCGGGGAGCCACCACCATCCTTGACTGGAGTCAGCATCAGGAACCTCTATTAATGATGTTTTCCAATGTTCTTCAGGTCGAGTATTGTAGTGTAGCTCCTATTTTCCCAATAGGCTCTGCGCATTGGAATAGTACCTACAGCAGTAAAGGCCTAGGCCAGACGTTAACTAGGTCTACTACTGTCGATACTAGACTTAATTTTTGGGTTTGCCAGCTAAGCTCAGAGTTCGCTAGAAACTTTCTCGAATGTTCAAGGAAGGATGAACTCCCCTGATTAGACAAGAAGGGATTTAGTTTCTGACAACCATAGAACATGACAACTTTGCTCTCCCCTAATCAAGAGTCAATCTCAAGAGTCGTGTGAGCACAAGGCAATTATTTTACTCAGTCAGTACGTGCATTCTTAGTCTCATCAGAATGTAGAGAAAAGGAAGAGACGGGCGTGTTCAATAAAAGATGTTATTTATTGATCAGTCTCTTTTCTCGTACAAGAGAAATGGATCGATATTATTGCAATACTTATAGTTAAGTAAAGTGCATACATTAGAAGCAATAGTATAAAATAATACTGAAAAAACATTGATATGGTTTCTGAGCCATATGATGTTTAAAATGATTAAAATATATTTACATACACATATACATTTGACTAAACGTACTCAACTGGTGTTTCTAAATACGCCTACCCCGTGTACCTGACCTAAGTCTAATGCGTGGGCGGGAATAGAAAGTTACAGTTTAAGTTAAGTTTGTTTTTGCCAAGTGAATAACTAAAGAATTCTCTAGGAGGGGTTATTCAGTTCTGTACCTGGAATTTAGGATGGATGAGGAATGGTATCTCTTTCTCTGCTCTCGATATTCCAGGCTGCCTGCGAGGGCTACCCGGAAGCGCCGGTGCTGGGTCTCTCGGCTTGAGATAGCAGCGCGTCTCTCAGCGCGTCAGGAAGGCGGGGCTGCTGCCTGCGGGGTCTGCTTCTGCTCTCGGCTTCGGCAAGTATGGCTGCTCCGTCTTGTCACCACGCGTGTGTCTGCATAGGGCAAGGTCGGCAATATTTATACCTTAAAGGTGCCGGGATTGACGTAAGGATGGACATAGGTACGTCAATAAAGATGTCATACGACTTGCTCGTTAGCACATTCTTTACTAAAGTTCTCTGTGAAATCAAAACAATGGCCGCACGGATTATCCAGGTTGTCATAGGTTTGATTTGTTATGAGAACGTCGTATGCCTTATCAGGGGCTGGAGGAATGTCGCTTGTCTAATTAGATCTCAAGCGTTATGACCTAATCAGATAACACGTTCCTGTGCCGTAGTGTGACTGCGTCAGATAACGGTATCTGCATCATGGGGGATTTCTTGCCTCATGGGCTGACTGTTAGTTAACTAGCTAGTAAGTTTAACCAGAATAGGGTCAGGAATAGGGGGATCGAATCAGAACCTATAGAAATACACGACACCCACTCCACGCTAACTATGGTCATATCTACTAATCTATGCATAGTATAACATAGTACAACATACTATAGAGTATAGTGTATACCTTACCACCCCAAAATACATAAATGCATTTCGAAATTTTCAAATATACTGAAAAATTGCAGTCATATATATTGTATGCACTTAAGCTATGAATTAGATGCAAAAGTGAACACGCATTGTTATGCATTATTGATTGTTGGTATATGAGAAATACACATGAAATGGCTCTTAATATGGCTATACAGAAAAAAAGTCGAAACCATTTCATCACATAAAATCTATTGCGAACATACCAGCGGGCAGCTAAAGTCTATAAAGTCTATAAAGTATCTAAAATAGAAATCTTAGTTCTCTAGGAATAGTCTCTTACTTTAAGCAGAAAATCAGTGTCCCGGGAAAAAATATATAGAAAAATATTTTAGGGGCTTGCTGAAAAAAGTTGCTGTCCGTGAACTGGATTGTAGTTGTTCATGTGACTTTATTTTTAAAGTTGAAGGCCGAATTCAGGGAACGCCGTGTGCGAGTTTACTCAAAAGTCTCTATTTCTGTTCCGGAGAGAACATCATATCATTCAGGCTTTCGAAAAAACTGTCAACAGCTTCATGGGAAAGTTCCTCTAAGTCGGAAATAGGGGTAACCATGCATTCATGCGCATGATTGTCTCCATTGACATTCTGATTTGCATTGCTGACAGAAGGTCGTACCTGTTCGATGCTGCTTTCATCTTGAACTTCACTACTCTTCAATCGCAGTGGTGAAGATTCCAGGAATGCCGTCATCAGAATTGGCAGCCTTTGAGGGCAGCACAGTGCGTGAACCTTGGTAGGAACCAACAGTGTATCTGCATCCACCGGCGCATCCGATTGTAGCGTCAGACAGGTGTCTAACACGCATTCTTCTCCGCATAGCAGACACCTTAGTACAGGTAAAACACACCTTTGCCACATTGGTCGAAATGATAGAAACCAAGTCATGTTTAGGTCTCTAAGCCGGGATAGTCCCAGGATTTTTGATATCCGGTCCCGGTATCCAATGGCTAGGATCGTATCTTCCATTGTCGCGAGAGTTTGATCTGTGACATGGGTTGCCATAACGAAAAATAAGGACTAGGAATAGGATTCCTGCAATTAGTCCTAGGATCAGGGGAAGTCCGCCAAAAATCGAATGGACGAAGTCTGGAAAAATACCCAGTATGGCTTTGAATGGTGTTAATGCCATCGAAAATACTGTCTTAAATACCTTTGAGACCCCTGTGGTATCAGAAATATTTAAGATTTCGCTCAGGATTTCCGCGAAATGTACGGGGGAATTGGTTGATAATAATGCATGTATCTCTGCAGTCGTCCTTGCGACTTGTAGATCATACGTTTCTTTTGATGACGTGAGCCTTGTAGGCGTCTGAAGAAGCACTGTTTTCATTCTGCTTAAAGTGTCTATTCGAATAGAAATAATTTTCAGACCGGGCCATGCCCTTGCCTCCCTGTCTGGAAAGGAGCTGGGGAACAAAGAACGTCCACAACACTTGACCTTCGCCGTCGTAGTGACGAGATAAGGAGTCCCGGGCATAAGACTACAGCATCTGCGGTCTACAATAAGAATGTAACTCCCATTATAGAGTCTTTGAAAGAATGGTTCTATTTCAGTTGCAGGTGCGCCTTGCTGGTGACATGAAAGGTTGTATGAATTCCCTTCACAGGCTCCGTGCAAACTAATACCGTTACACAGAAGCGTGCCGCTTAGTGACATAGCACAATTGTTGCCACTAAGAAACACTTTCTGTCCTTTGTTACTGACACATGCATGTGAATAGGGCAGGTTCCATGTTGTTTTAAGGTACCCCTTTCCCAATTTCTCGTACATGCCAGCCTGTATATATTTTTGGCAGTATTGAAACCTGAAGGTTGAGATTGGAATATTTATGATTCCGTGGATTATCCATTCACTGACAGGTCGTTCTGACATTGTCAACGGTAATCTTTCTAGTTTTTCAATGCTCAAGATTGTATAATCAGCACCCTTCTGCGCCATACCGATTTGTCTATCAGTAAGGTTAAAGATTTGGAATAGTGACGTTGTGTTGATTAAACGCCAAGGCACATAGCCTGAACGCAGATTTTGTAACGTCCAGCCAAGCTGTACAATGGAACGCAATTGTGACTGACCATGTTGTAATAACAGTAAGTCTTGCGATAATATATCGATTGCTGAAGACACAATGCTGTCCAATGAAAAAATTCTGGAGGACAGAGTCATTAACCCATTGTCCACTACAGAAAGTGATTTTTCCAAATTAATACGGTCAATTTCCCGTATTCTTTCTGCTGTCTCAATTTGAGTAACCTTCCAGGCCTCATTGTATGCTGCATATACAGAGGCTGCTATGAAACGCTTATGACGCTGTTTGCGTGGTCCCAGTATGAAATCACGCAAGTCAGCACCATCAGTAAGTAAAGTTAGGTGTTGCTTAATTTCAGGCAGTGTGGAAGTTTGTAGCCATTGAAGGCATAATTTGCCCACACTGTAGGTTGTTATTATCCCTGGGTGATGTCTTTGGGGATATCTAGGGTCTGGCCTGTTCATTTTGAAACCCTGTGTTTTATTCAGGAATCTATCTTGACAGTTATTTGTATCTGTGGGCCAGATCAACCATTGTTTCCAATCAGGATGTGTTCTGTTTTGGTTAAGTATATGGTTTATGTCTATTTCTTCATCTGTTTCAGAGTTATTGCTAAACATTGTTGGCTTTGGAATAGACAGGTTATTTAAATCTTTGATTTTGGCTAAGCCAAGACAGGTGGTTTGTTGAACAGTGTCATTTAAAAATATCATTTGTTCTGGGATCATGCAGGCTCTAAACAAAGCTTCTATACCCTGTACTTGCCATTCTTTTGTACCCCAAACACTTTTTAAATCAACATGTTTGTCCCAATAATCAAATCCAAAAGTATTCATTTTTTCAAAGAAAGAATCTGAATATATCAATTTTGTGTTGGTTATCATGGTTTTCATCCCTGTCTTGTTTGACAATTTGTAATAAAATGTTTCAGCATTAGTTATGTTAAAACCTGAAAAATATGAATATTTGCCATAAACGGTTCTAGAGCTCCCTTTTGGAGGTGTAGCACAATGTTCCCATTGATTATAATTTAAAACATTTCTAGGTTGTGCAGATTTATGCAAGAAATGGTTACCATAATGGTTATAGCAATACATACTATCATAATTTGTAGAACCTTGCAAATAATCATGTTTTGTAAATTTAGCAGACATTACTAAGTCAGACATCATATTGTTTATACTTTCAAAGTCCCAATCATCAGCAAATGAGTTCGGTTTTGCAAAGTCACTCAAGGAGATCTTGATTTGGTGTGGATATTTCAGGATCTCGACCGGACCATAAATTTCATAGTCAGTGTTGTCCCAGGCTACCCCACCAGGTATTGGAATTGCTGTGAAATTGGCTGAAGAAAGTTCTGAAGAAAGTTCTCGTTTCTCGACGTGTGAAGATGTGTGTGGTTTGAGGACCAAGTTGATGTTCTGACTTGCTGTGTCCATTTTAGCATATTTTCCCTCAATGAAGCGTCCCAAAGTAAATACCATGATGAGCCAAAGTATGAGGATAAATGCACCAAAACCCACCCAAAATTCAATCCATGGAGAAACTAGATATGTTTCTTTCAGTTGTTTCAAAAGTTCCTTCGCTTTGTCTTTAAAGGATTTTGATGATGGCTGTGTCTTTTGTTCGCTGAAGCCTTCAGAGGAATCATCGAAGTTGATGAAGTAACCGGATGCAGTTCTGTCAATTGTTCCAATTGGTTCAGGATTTTTGTTTCTTGCATTTTCACTTGGTACTTCTGTATAGATTGGTGTGTCTCTGCTAAATGTCTTTATTTGGGTTTTCAGAGGTCTAAGTTCTATTGCATTGTTGCATAGTCCTTGTTGTTCTTCTGTAGGCGTTTCGAATGTGATGAGCCTCTTTGATAGGACCTCTGTACTGGTAGCAAACCTTGGTGTTCTGCTACTTATTGGGAGTCCACTTGGCCTACTGTTGGTTATCGGCCACATGTTGTGGTTTTACCAGGTCGATTGATACAACTCGGTTCTCCTTTTTTCCAGCAAGTGGCGGTAGTACAACTGATCTTGTCCCGTTGACAGACAAGACAGGAACTGCTTTTCTGTAAGAAGGCCCAAATCCCTTCTTTACCGCGATCTTCTCCCTGACTAGATCCCCGACTTTTGGAATCCAGACAGGTCTTGCTGGGACAGGTGGTGATTCTTCAGTGGTCGTTGGCTGTTCTTTCAACTGTATGTTGCTCAGGTCTTTTCTTGTTTTGTTTAAGTCCTGCAAAATAGCCAAACGGTCTTTGACATCAAAGCTTTTTTCTGTTACCACTGAAGTCTGACTATCAAGGTCAGAGATCAACATCCTAGTTCCGAATAATAATTCGTACGGACTGAATCCCTTCAGAGAATTTCTTGGCAAGTTATTTAGACTACGTTGGACACTTATTAGATGTTTGACCCACCCAGCTCCCGAACCTAATATCCTTTCTATTATAGATTGCTTTCTGTCTTGGTTTTTTCTTTACACCATCCCATACCCTCAGGAAGGAAGTGATAAGATTCCCGCTGGGCTGTGCTCATTTGGCCATTCTTTCCCCCCCCAGGCTGGATTGCCTGAGAAAAAGAAAAAAAAATGGTCGAACGTAGCATGCTCTTAGCGTATATGCCATTTAGACTCGCAAATCTTGTATAACAGTCCGGACGTCAGCCGAGTGCTGTGGATCTACATTATAAGTGGGAACTAGCCTGTATATGTTAATCGCAAGCCATTCTTTTTAGTGGTGATGTTATCTGCCTTGATACGACGAGGTATTAAACTGCTTCTCTCCCCACTGCGATCTCTGTTGCAGTTTGGGCAGTTTTTTACAAACATGGTGTAGTGCAGGCTCATGCCTGGCCACCAGTACCGTGATTGTAATTCTTCCAGAGAATCTTTTAATTTAAGGTGTCTGAGACCCTCGCCCATGTGTGCGTCTGCGATTAACAAGTTTCTCCTGTCCATGTTTGGAATCACTCTATCCCCCACTCCAGGGATTCGAGCAAAAGGAATGGAGTTTGCATCTATGATGTATGTGTAATTGAGTGGATAGTTGATCGGTAACGCCGAGCAGTCGCCTTTTGATGACGTTTTTACTGCCAGCAATGTTTCGCCGTCAATGTATTTTAATGTACGCTTTTTTCGATCTACGGGAGCCGGTTTACTGGCTGCCGCTGCGGCTGTTTCAGCCAATGAATTCCCTACAACGTGAACGCCATCACGCTGGTGACTCAGTGAGTGTGTCACGTGAGTCTTTGGTAGTTCTTTTTTCAAAAGAGCTACCTGTTCCCAGAGCAGTCTCTGCTTTATTGGTGCATCCGTGTCATCTTTGTAATCGTTCTGAATCCAGGTCTGCAAATCCTTGTTATATGTTTTGACGCAGAAATACGAATCTGACACTATAAGTGTCGGGAATTCGCGATCCGCATTATCTAGCGCCATTTTCAAAGCTAATATTTCAGTTTGTAGTTCTGAATTAGTTTCTACTGAGTGTGATTTTGTTAATAGAGGTCTTAGTTTACCTCCGTGCCATACTTCTTTTGTAATCTCACATGTGGGATTGTATGCATGTTCTCCCCAAACGGAGGGTTGAGCATGTCCGTCTGTATAGATTACACAGGCGTAATGTCGTAGAGGCAGAATGTCGATTGGCAGAGGATACGTTTTTTCATATTTTAGATTTTTTAATTCTTCTAGTTCTGGATCAAAGAAGTAATATACTTTGTCCGTTGTGATTGAATTTACCCATTGTAACCATTCTGGATCCAATGTTGTTGTTGGTAAATTACACGGTGTTGTTAATGCCTCAAAGGCTGATTCTGCTGTTCTGACTGTGATATGTCTACCGTCAGCTATGTCTTTTTCTCTAGCTATTGCGGTTTGAACTGCTTGAACAATTTTTCCTTTGTTGTTGAATCTCTGTTCAGCTTTTGTGTACAAATGTGATTTGAATGCAATTGGTACCTTATCTCCCTCATTAGAGGTTAGGTATGTGAATCCGCATCTCCCTGGGATGACTCGGATCACAAGGTTGCGTGTATTATCACGGGTTTCTAATTTTGTTTTAATTAGCATGTCTGTTTGTAAGGATCTCAAAATTTCTGTGTGTGCTTGAGTCCAACTGGATCTTTTAAAGTCTGGTTTAATTAGATCATAAAGGGGTTTGACCCTTTCTGCATAATTTGCAATGTAAGTTCTTCCGAAATTTAGGAAGCCTAGAATTGACTGTAGGTTTTTTAGTGTTTTAGGAGCTTGGATTACGGCACATTTCTCTAGGAAATTGTCTGCCAGGCTTTTGCCTTCACTTGATAACTCATATCCTAAGAATAGGACCGTCAGATGGGCAATTCTGGACTTTTTGAAGTTGAATTTGTAACCCTCTGCAGCGAAACCAAGTATTATGGTGTTCACTCTTTTCAAGTGAGTTTCCAAGTCATCATCTGTTAAGTAAATGTCGTCGACATAAGATAATGCTTCATCATCATATTGTTGTAGTAATTCTGTTACTCTCGCTGAGAATACCCCCGGGCTGTTCTTGTACCCCTGGGCTAACCGACAGAATTGTTTTTGAGTGCCATTTACTGAAAATGCAGTTAAATATCTGCTCTCTGGTGCTATGTTTTGACAAAAGAATCCGTTGGAGATGTCCAAGGTTGTTTTGTATTTTTTGCGCACTATGTTATTCATTAGTGCAGCACTGTGTGAGTTTTGCACTGCAAAAGTTTTGCAACATGTGTTAAGGTGTCGGTAATCCAAAACTAGACGGTACGAATTGTCTGGTTTGGAGACCGGAAATAAAGGATTGTTCATTTGTGAGGTGCAAGTTTCAATCACCCCTTGGTATTCTAGCTGATCTAGTATTTCATTTACTTGTTTTTTAGCTTCTTGCTTAATTGGGTACTGCCTTTGTGCAGTTGGTTGTGATTTTAGCTGGACTTTGTGAGGAGGAGAATCCTCATCCCATCCTACGTGATTTTTATATAAAGCAGGTGCTAAGGCCACTGCCCACTTTCTAGCAAGTGTATATTTTTTATGAATCGGTATTTGATTCGAGAAGGCAGGCATAATTACTTCTTCGCCATGAGGGCACTCCCTGACAAACTCTGGTGGCCAGTCTTTTTCAGCTAGAAGGATGTCATAGCCTTTGGATAGGTTATCCCAAAATAGTCCCCTTATTTTCCTAGTCTTATCTCCCTCTATACGTAATGTTATCTCGTATATTTTGTGGGGCTTGCTAACTCTGGTATCTGCAGTTTCCACTTGAAGGTATTCATTCGTGTCCACTGTCTCCAGATGATTCATAAGGACTTTGCGAGCTATGCTCACCTCCGCTGCGCTGTCTAGCATTGTTTGAGCCCATTCTCCGTTTTTCAGTTGTGTCCTCAGTATTCTCGGCATTGTTAACTACCTTGATACTGGCTACCTTCTTTTTTGGAAATTGTGATTTCTTTTTCAGTTGAGCAGGTTCCTTGTCTTTGGACTTGGCGTGCTCTTCTGATCGTCCTCTTCTTTCCGATTTCTGCGAGGAATTCTGAAAAGATTGAGAGGGACGTGTATCAATGTCTTGATATCTATCAGGTTTTTTAATATTATCCCTATTTCTAAGGTTATATCTATTCCCAGAGGGTTCACTCTGAGGTGACCTTTGTCTCGGGTTTGGAGATTTCTCTCTTCGCCTAGGAGACCTTCCTCTGGACTGGAATTTCTTTTCTTTAGGATTGGATTGTTTATTTCCATCCCAGTTCTTTTTTGGTGAATTATTATTAAAAAATATTTTTTCTGGACTTGTAGTCAGTTGCGGTTTTACTGGTATTCCACCTAGACTATCTCTGCCTAGTTCTTCATAGGATTTTTCTATGATTCTGGCAATTTCAGCTGGTTGGTCTGCTATATCTGTCTCTTTTAACCTCTGGCGGATCGCCACGTTTGCTGCTTCACCTTTTATGTTGGCTAATAATATAGCCGAGACCTGCTTGAAGTCTTTTAGTAATTTCATACCAAGAGTTAAAGCAGGTTCTGGACCGTATTCATCTTGAATTTGTTTTAGCACATCTGGTATCACCGAAATGGATGGAACACCGTGCGTTTTTGTGTAGATGGAAGCAAAGACTGTACCCCAAGTGTCGCAGTCCTCAATGTGTGGTGCGATTCCCATTGGGAGACATATAGTCAGAATCCTGTGTTTTTCCAGCGGGGTGGTGTCAGGAAACACCGCCTCTATTTGGGTAATTTTCTGTGCCAACCAGAATGGTATTTGTTCCCGTTTAGCTGGAACTTTACCTAGGCAGGATTGGATGTTTTGTGGTGTAATTTTATTTGTGTTCCCCTGGTGAGGGGTCAGCTGTGGAAGTTTAATCGCTGGCTGAATTGTTGAAGTCCGCATTACATACTGAACTAATTGTCTGTGAATTTTTAGTAGTTGTTTTAGCTGTATTAACAGCTCTGCTGCAGGCATTCTTTCGATGTCTGGATGTGGTGTGTATCCGGCTAGGACCGGCCACGTTGCTCCTGGTCTTCCTAAAGGACCAAGCCTTGTAATGTGATTGTTATGTATTAGGGCGCCATCAAATAAGAGCAAATGCTCTTGGAATTTGAGTGGTACTTCCACCTCCTCGAAAGGAGTGTACGTTTCAGGAGGTTCCTCTACTTTGTAATAGTGGAAGTACTTTGTTACAGCATTTGCTGCTGGAAAATGTATCCATGTATAGTATACCTCTGTCTGCCGATATTCGTGTGCCTCAATTACGAATATGACTGTGCCACCTCTAGGTGTCAGTCCATTTTCTATAAGTTTTAAGGTTATAGATCTCCTTTTGATGACCGGAATAAGTATTATATCCGCGTCAGCTGCTTGCATGGTAGCATCAGCATCTGCTATTTCAGTAGCTAATCTAATTGCCTCTCTTTCTCCATCACTGTCTCCCATTTTACTGACAGGATGGTATTATTTTTGTTTGCAGATCAGGTTTCTTTATGGAACAAAGATTAGGTGCACAATATTCTGGAACTGTTTTATCCTTCAACGTTGACTAGACCAAGAACCATACATAGGAGTTCCCTCCTGCGAGGTTTTGGAGGATATTATAACCTTTCACCCACTCCAGACGTCTTTGGAGTATTTGGGAAAAGGGGTCTGAGTGAGAAAGCACGACTGAGTTACTCTAAATGTCTTACGTTAGTTTTATCGCCCTTTCCAAACGCGTTGGGCGCCATGTAGTGTAGCTCCTATTTTCCCAATAGGCTCTGCGCATTGGAATAGTACCTACAGCAGTAAAGGCCTAGGCCAGACGTTAACTAGGTCTACTACTGTCGATACTAGACTTAATTTTTGGGTTTGCCAGCTAAGCTCAGAGTTCGCTAGAAACTTTCTCGAATGTTCAAGGAAGGATGAACTCCCCTGATTAGACAAGAAGGGATTTAGTTTCTGACAACCATAGAACATGACAACTTTGCTCTCCCCTAATCAAGAGTCAATCTCAAGAGTCGTGTGAGCACAAGGCAATTATTTTACTCAGTCAGTACGTGCATTCTTAGTCTCATCAGAATGTAGAGAAAAGGAAGAGACGGGCGTGTTCAATAAAAGATGTTATTTATTGATCAGTCTCTTTTCTCGTACAAGAGAAATGGATCGATATTATTGCAATACTTATAGTTAAGTAAAGTGCATACATTAGAAGCAATAGTATAAAATAATACTGAAAAAACATTGATATGGTTTCTGAGCCATATGATGTTTAAAATGATTAAAATATATTTACATACACATATACATTTGACTAAACGTACTCAACTGGTGTTTCTAAATACGCCTACCCCGTGTACCTGACCTAAGTCTAATGCGTGGGCGGGAATAGAAAGTTACAGTTTAAGTTAAGTTTGTTTTTGCCAAGTGAATAACTAAAGAATTCTCTAGGAGGGGTTATTCAGTTCTGTACCTGGAATTTAGGATGGATGAGGAATGGTATCTCTTTCTCTGCTCTCGATATTCCAGGCTGCCTGCGAGGGCTACCCGGAAGCGCCGGTGCTGGGTCTCTCGGCTTGAGATAGCAGCGCGTCTCTCAGCGCGTCAGGAAGGCGGGGCTGCTGCCTGCGGGGTCTGCTTCTGCTCTCGGCTTCGGCAAGTATGGCTGCTCCGTCTTGTCACCACGCGTGTGTCTGCATAGGGCAAGGTCGGCAATATTTATACCTTAAAGGTGCCGGGATTGACGTAAGGATGGACATAGGTACGTCAATAAAGATGTCATACGACTTGCTCGTTAGCACATTCTTTACTAAAGTTCTCTGTGAAATCAAAACAATGGCCGCACGGATTATCCAGGTTGTCATAGGTTTGATTTGTTATGAGAACGTCGTATGCCTTATCAGGGGCTGGAGGAATGTCGCTTGTCTAATTAGATCTCAAGCGTTATGACCTAATCAGATAACACGTTCCTGTGCCGTAGTGTGACTGCGTCAGATAACGGTATCTGCATCATGGGGGATTTCTTGCCTCATGGGCTGACTGTTAGTTAACTAGCTAGTAAGTTTAACCAGAATAGGGTCAGGAATAGGGGGATCGAATCAGAACCTATAGAAATACACGACAGTATGGTCTAGCATCAGTAGCCAGTCTGGTGCTCACAACTTGTTGAAGTGGTGGAAATTGGGAGAGCAGGGTGGTAGGGAAGCCAGGCATGGTGTATGGGTAAACTCTGATGCCCTAGCTTCGCAGGGTGGTCTTATGGTCCAGGAAGGCGCCCACCCAGCTAGACGACGTGAAGGACACCAAGGTTGCCTCAGATGGTTGGATGCCTCTAGGGGGAAGAAACTCTATAGATTCAATGTGCTCCGTGGTCAGGCCTTCAAGCCCCGGAATGCCCACCACTAATTTTAATATATTTGATCTATTGAGAATGTCTTGGCGGCCCTTAGATTTATATTCTGGGACTAGTAAAAGCTGATAATGGGGCGGGTCGTTTTCGTTCGCTTGATCAGTCTCATGTGTTTCATTTGGTGGCTGGCCTGCATCCATTTCGTGCTTCTGTTGCGACTGACAATCTGCGGCCTTCGGCGGATGTTGTATGAGACTGGACCAATTTACGTGTTTATTGTGAATAGTTTTTTTAAAGGTCATTCTGGGTGTAACATTGGCCGCTCCAGGTGGGATTAAATCTGACACTAGATTCGTTTTTACTTGGTTTGTCATGGGCCTCGTTGGTTTTGCCTTGTTGATTTCGTTAGTTTCCATCCCTGAAATTTCCGTAGCTGTGCTAGGCTCGTCTGTTACTGGTTCCGTGATTGATTCACCCGTGTCTGGGGCGCTTGTCATGCCCTGTTGGGTGTCAAACCCTGATGTTTCTTCTTGAGAATTCGTTAGAAATGATGGAGAACTTGTCTCACCTAGAGACTTAATGTTCGCCGTTTTCTCAAAGAGGGGAAAGAGCTTCCGGTGAACCGTATTCACGCTAGCCCTAATTTTATTTCTGTTTTTGCGTTGGCGTTTGCGTTCTCTCTTGCTGCACGGTGGGGGGAGGGCTGGAGGTTCTTCCAGTGTGGGCCCATTAGAGGGCACTGAACCAGCCCTCAGCCCTATGACTGAATGGTTAACACTAACTAGGCGCTCACTTGGGGACCCCGTCATTTTCTGTCATAGATTTAGATTGAGCAGGACTCATCGGCAGGGATTGTGTTTGCCCGCCAATCGCCTGCCCATTACATTGAGTTGGGCAGGAAGCTGTTCCGTCAGATGATTCAGTTTCTTCATTTGAGATGGGCCAGGCGTTGGCGGGATGGGGAGGCAAAGCGGACTGATTTTGGTTTTGCAAGCCAGGTTTTGTAGATGGAATGCCTCCCTTCACACATTTGGCTTCCTTTATAATACAAGATAGCAGTTCAGGGAGTGAGGAAAGAGAGTCGATGATTGTAGAGCAACACCAAACCGATTGTATTAACTTTGTGGACGCTTGGGCCCCTATAATTAGGTTATTCAACTTATCGAGTTTGCTGTCGATCCCTGACGTAAATAGGGCTATAGTATTTAAAAGGTCAACCCAGCTTTTCAGAGTGGTAATTTAGAGTGGTGACTGTTTTTTCAAATGTCTGAAGAAGTTGTGGCCAAACACTGCTCGCTGTGTGCTCCATTTTATGAAGATTTTTGGTAGGTGTTGGACTAGGAGAGTTTTGGGTATTTTTGAAGAAGAATGATAGGTCTGCTAAAAGCTGCTCGCTGGGGTCAGGAGATTTTAGCTGTTTTTGAGATGATATCTTGGTTGCTCCAGGTGAAGAGGGTGAGGTAAACTCGGGGCTTTGGGCAATTGACTGCTCCTTTGGAGTAATTGTGTTTTGGAATGAGTCAAGTAATTGACTGCTGTTTGTGCAAACATTGATGTTTTGGCCGTGGATTTGCGCATGAGTTAGTTGGCCAAAAGACATTTTTGAAGGATCCGTTGACACCCCCAGACTTTGTTTGGTGAGTAATGATTCGGTTTCAGGCAGCTGTATTAAGTCAAGAGGGGAGCTTGGCTCGGGCTGAGGGCCCGCCAACTTAGGTTGTGATTGGCCTGCTACTTCTGTGACCACTGTAGAAGAAAAGGGCAACTGACACAATGGCAATTGGGTTTGTTGAGTAACATCAGGCTTTTGATTAAGAGTTGCATCGCCCGAGTGGGCCATAGGCTGATCGCTGGCTGTTCCTCCACAAATGAAGACTCCTGGGGGTTGGACCGAGTTTTCTAATTCAGACGCCCATGGTTGGTGGGGTAGCGGACACCAAGAGGAAGCATTTGAATCGGCTGGATCAACCGGGGCTCCGGGCCTCATTGGCTCCGGGGGCTGGGGCTGCAGCTGAGATGACGGGATGATCATTGGTGGGTCTTTTTTTTTTTAAATAGTTGAGCAAACTCGAGGATTTTAGGACTTTTGGCTTCTCCGTAGTGCTAACTTTGTGTAAGTCGCTGCTGGGGGTCTGGAAAGATTTTGCCACTTTTACTATTTCTAGGGGGGTTCTGGGCAGGTTTTGACTGCCCTGATGGAACTCCTCTTCCAGGTCAGCTTGTTTAGATCTCCTCCGCTTGGGAACTGCTGCATTCTTCCTTACTTTCCCTGATCTCATAGTTCCAACTGCTGAGGAAGGGTACTGGTACTGCGCGAGAGTCCCAATGCGGGGCGCTGCCAAATGGAGCGGAGTTTTTGATTATCCTGCCTTCGAAAAAGGAACCAGAGGTTAATCGTTGTCTTGAACGATGGCTGAGGAGTTAGGTAGATGGCTGACTGCCCGGCTTGCTGACTGGATGGCGGGCTGGCTGCGTCCCGTCCTCAGGAATACTGTCTATGGGATTTCTGTGGCGTGGTGTATCACAGCCTCTCCGCCCACGTGCCACACCGGCAAGGCACCCCCGTTCAACTGAACCCGTCTGCCCGGACCACGACCCGCGGCAGCCCTCACGCACCGCTCCCCTCATGCCCTATCGGGGGGTCAACTGATAGCCACACAGCTGTAATAGTTACAGCTCGACGACCAAGACGACTCACCCAATGGGCTCAGGAGGCAGTGGGGCTGGCCGCCGCGGGGCTGGGTCAAGGCAGGCACTGGGAAAGAGAGCGGAGGGAGCAGCCCCAGAGCTGGAAGAACTGGGCGGGCGACCATGCAGGTGAGCAAGGACAACGAAGGGGGTGGGGAGGACGGGCCCGAGCCGACCCAGGCAGGCCAGGGCAAGCAAGAGCAACCCTCAAGCGTGCGCAGGTGAGGCGGTCAGGGAGCGGTGTAGGGACTCACACGGGCGGCTCCAAGCAACAACGGCAAGCAATGTGGGAGGGGATAGGGAGAGAAAGCGCCCCGCAGCAACAGCAGCAACAGCGGTGAGGGACCGAACGCTGCAGCGCCTCTCAACCCACACCCCACACCCCCAGCACAGAGTCGGACAGACTCTCCACAATTGGTCAGCCTATGCCCCTGCCAATGCCCACTTACCGGAAATGGCCACTCTATACCGTCTCCACCGGCCTCAGCGCTCAGCACCTCGAACGCTCGAGCCGATAAGCCTCCGACAGGGTGGGACACGGCCCTTTAACCTCGCTGGGCCTCGGCTCTCAGCTCACTGTGCCCGGCACCCGGCACCCGGCTCCTGGCTCTGGATCAGCTCACGGCTCACCTCCTCCCCACTCGTTCACTCGTCGCCTTACCATGCCTTCCTGACGACGGCACCACGCTCAGTCCCCGTTGGTGGGGCGCGGCCAAAGATGCAGTGTCACAGTACTTCGTCTATCCGCAGCACCTGTCGGCACGTCCGGGCGCACAGCTACTCTTCCGTTAGTGGGGCGCGGCCTCAGTGCAAGAGGTTTCTGCTTTACTCCACTCTGATGGTTTAGCTGGTGGTTTTTTGCGATTTTCAGCCGCGATTTCGGACGTGATTTTCGGCGCCCGCGGTGCGCGCCTCTGCCTGCACTGCTCCGCTCTGCTCCTACTGTCCAAGTCCATGTCCCTGCCCCCTTATTACAGCCCTGTGTGGCCGTTGTTCTGCCACTGGCCTTCCCCCCTTCTCTGAACAGTTAGCTTGCTGCCCCATCCACCTCCCCCATATCCTCTGTTGTCTGAATCCATGGACTAGCCTCCTCCCTCCTGCCATGCATGGTCTGATGTTCTGCCACTGCCCTCCAATTAGCATAATGTACCAGTCCACTCCTCCTGCCCTCCTTGCCCAATTCTATGCCCTATCATTGACCGCCTGCTTAGCCTCTGTGCTTAGCTTGCTGCCCCTATTCTCCTTCCCCCTGCCCTCCGATGTCTGTGTGCATGCCCCTGCTCCTTCCTTTTTGCCCACCAGGTCCACGGACCTGCCACTCCTATCTACTCTGAGTGTTCTGTTGAGCTGGCACTTCCCTCCCCCCGCCTAGCATTGTCACATGAATGTAACCTGTCCCTGCCACCTTCACCCTGCCTGTCCAAATTCCATGCCCCTATCCCCTTTCTACTGGCCTCCATGGTCCGTTTTACTGCCACACCATTCTGCCCTCCCTGGTCTGTTGTGCTGCAACTGCTCCTTCTGTTTGCTCCGCATGGCCTGTTGTAAGGCCCCTTTCCCTAAACTATCTTGTCTGTGCCCAGGTCCTGACCCTCCATTCTATCCTCCATGGTCCTTTGTGCATGCCTCTGCACGCTCCTTCTTGCCCATCAATGCCATTGTGCTGCCAATAACCCTCCTGCTTGCCATGCATGGTATTCTGTGCTGCCACAGCCCCTCTCACCTTCCCTGTGTGGTCAGCTAGCTGCCCCTGACACCCCCACCTTCCCTCCATGGTCTGTGTGTATGCCATTATAGTCTCACTGTTGCTCTCCATGGTGTGTCTTGCTTCTAGGGCCCATCCTGCCTGACCTCCATGGTCATCTGGCTACTCCGGGCCTGCCTCCTTGCCCCCAGCCCTCTGTTTCCATATGCAGACCCCTATTCCCTCCCTCCTGGCTTGTCTGTTCCATTGTAATGCCCCTGATCCGTCCCTCCTGCCCTTTATGGCATGTTATGCTGCAGCTTTCTCTCCTGTCTGTCCATTATGGTCAGCTAGCTACGACTGTCTCTTTCCCCTCTGTTCTCTGTTGTCCATGTGCATGGTCCTGTCCCCTCCCTATTGCTTTCTATGGATTGTTGTGCTGTACTCCTGTCCCGAATGCCCTGTGTGGTCTACTGAGCTGCTGCAAACCCTGACGCCTGCCCTGTAGGGTCAGTTTGGTGTACCTCTCCATGTCCCTCCTGTCCTCTGTTATCTGAGTCCATGTCCCTACCCCAATTCCTCCTGCCTTCCATGATCCAATGTACCATACTTGCTAACATTTTGAACTTGGTAAGAGGGAGATTTTGAAAAAAAACTGGGGTATTGATTTTCCCCTTTATCTTACATTGAAAAAGAGGAGATTGTAGACTGGAGACAGATCAAATAAAGCCCATTTTGGCTTAAAAATATTGTACTACCATTGCCTCTTCCTTCTGCCCACAATGGTCTATTATATTGTTGGTATGTTGCCCCATTCCCCCTTTCCACTGCCCTCCATAGTCTGTTGTGCTGCCACTGCCCTTCCTGCCTGCCCAGTGTGGTTAAATTGTTGCCTCTGCACCCTCATACCTGCCTTCAATTTTCAGAGTCCGTGCCGCTGGCCTCTGCCTCTCAACAGTATCCTAATGAACAAAAAGATTGCTAACATTCTATATTTATTACAAAAGTGTGGAACGCCTGACGTCATCTTGATTTAATCAAAACTGTAATACCTAGAGCATTTCCTTTAGAAATTACATATATGAGAGGTTCTTATGTGCATCAAAATTATGGTTAGTGCTCTAAATAACAAAAATGAGGACATATTTTTTGAGTTTTCAAATAGCAACAAAGCACTTTTAAATTATTTGTTATCTTTATGTTTTTTTATCCAGTTGAGCACCTGATTAAATGTTGCACTTAGGGGAGAGGATGTGGTGTTACTTCCAGAGCTGCAGACTTTGCAACTTGGGAACCAGGTTGGAGTTTCTGCTTCGGCTCGACATTCTGTGATTCTGGTCAAATCACGTAATCTCCCCGTGTCTACAAACAAAATGAATTTGTTCTTGTGTGATGTAACCAATGCTCATGTAAAGCACTCCAATACCTGACAAGTCTGTACTATATAAAACCACAAAAACACAAAAAATAAAAAAGTGTTTTGCACACTTCTGTCATTGGACTACATGTGGGCTATATCTGGATGTTTTAAGTGTTACCAGTTTATTCCAATCAAGATGGCTTCAGGTGTGCCATACTTTTGCCATAAGTAAGACAGTAAGCACTCTAGTTGTTCTTAAGACCACTGTGGGACATTCTGTCATTTAGCTATACCTGGGCTATATCTGGATATTTGTGCTACATTTGGGCTCTTTTGTCTCTGGTGGCCATCTTGGGAGACTTATTTGTTATGAAGTTTCCTAATTTCCTCGTTACTGCAGTCTCCTCAGTAGGAAATACTTTCAGTTTTTTACTTTGGTTCCATCAAGAAGGCATCCAGATGTGTTGCACATTTGCTATAAATTCTGAATGTTAGCACTCTAGTTGCTCATTAAGGGGCAAAATAGCAGCGTTTGCGACAAAAAAGTCGGCAAATGCGATGTATGATGAAAATTTGCGATTCCTTAATTTTGCGCAAGCATTTAAGGAATCGCAAAAAGCGATTCCTTAAATGCTATGTAAGAAGCAATCAAGTTTTGCGATTTCACATTAAGAAATCGCAAAATACCACCAACTTGTAGTTGGTGTTAATTTGCGATTTCTTTTACAAATGCACTTTTTGGCATTTGTAAAGATGCCATGTGGCACTCATACATGCCCTTAGGGCATGTATGTGCGCCATATGTGCACACATATAAATTTCAGGGGTGCAGCAGGGTGTCCTTAAGACACCCTTGCACCCTTGAAATTATTCTCAATTATTCTCAATTTGCGATTAGCAAATTGCGAATCGAAAGTTGAGAATAACTTCCCATTCCTTCCTATGGGCCTCCTGGCCCACAGAAATGAATGGTAAAATATTCCTTAATTGCGATTCGCAATTTTCTAATCGCAATTAAGGAATATTAAGAAATCGCTAAAAAATTTCGATTTTCTGAATACATCCCATTTTGCAATTCTCAAATAGCGATTCTCAAAACATCGCTATTTGAGAATCGCAAACATGGATGTTGATACATCTGCTCCTTTATCACTGTAGGAAAGCTACTGCCCACCAAGGAAGCCTGCTGCTGGTATTGAAAGTGCATGTTTCAGTCTGCATGCCAGAATTTTTTAATGAAATAGAAGAGGATTTGAGAAGTCAAAATGTGCCCTAATTTTTCTTTCTGCAGCACTAATCATAATTTCTATGGCAAAATGAACCCCCTCATTTTGTTCCTTTGCAAATTAAATGTTTTAAGTGTTACCACTTTATTCCAATCAAGATGGCTTCAGGTGTGCCATACTTTTGTTAGTGCTCTAGTTGTTCTTTAGAAAACTCTAGGACATTCTGTCATTGGGCTATACTTGGGCTACATCTGGGTCATATTTGTGCTACATTTGGGCTCTTTTGTCTCTGGTGGCCATTTTGGGAGACTTATCTGTTTTGAAGTTTCCTAATTTCCTCATTTACTACAGTCTCCTCAGTAGGAAATACTTTCAGTTTTTTACTTTGGTTCCATCAAGAAGGCCTTCAGATGTGTCACACCTTTGCCATAAATTCAGAATGTTAGCACTCTTTTTGCTTATTAGATCACTGTAGAAAAGCTACTGCTCAACAGGGAAGTCTGCTGCTGGTATTCAAAGTGCATGTTTCAGACTGCATGTCATAATTGTTTAATGAAATAGAAGAGGATTTGAGAAGTCAAAATGTGCCCT
Source organism: Lissotriton helveticus (assembly GCF_964261635.1). NCBI lineage: Eukaryota > Metazoa > Chordata > Amphibia > Caudata > Salamandridae > Lissotriton > Lissotriton helveticus. The sequence goes on along the minus strand of NC_136058.1, from coordinate 388,643,479 downwards.
AATTTTTCTTTCTGCAACACTCATCATACTTTCTATGGCAAAATGAACCCCCTCATTTTGTTTCTTTTTAAATGAAATGTTTTAAGAGTTACCACTTTATTCCAATCAAGATGGCTTCAGGTGTGCAATACATTTGTCATAAGTAAGACTGTTGGCGCTCTAGTTGTTCTTTAGAACACTCTGGGAAGCTGCAGCAGAACACAAAAGAATCAACTGTCAGTCTCTGCCTTTGTTGGATGTACATGTTTTACTGAGAATGTCAGACTTCATTCTCACATGACTGAGAACGATAATGTGAATTTACAGAAAATATGCTCTCAGCTTGGCTTATAGATCACCTTCCAAACCTCTGTGGGAAAAGCATGAGAAAATAGTTTTATCTCAAACATGATTCATGATATCCCAGCCGAAGGCTTTTTCACATGGTAAGATCACCTTATTACACACCACAATTCCTAAAATCAGTATGGTATCATCAACAAATGATTTATAATGTAAATAAAGTCTTAAAATGTTCTATTACCTTCAATGCTTTTTAATGAGGTGCGTACATGTATATTGGCCCCAAGATGGCTGCCAACACTTCTTGTATGAAGTGCTGACAGCCAATCAGATCTCACGATGAGATGTGTGGTTAGGCTCCGCCCATATATACCTATATCCATTATTATTTAAAAAAACTCGTTAATGGATTTACACCATTTAACAAAAAGAGTTCTTTCTGAAACAAGGGCTACCTTCTTGCCAAATTTGGTGTAATTCTGTTCAGCAGTTAGGACTGTAGCCATGTCTAAAGTTTCCTATGGAAAATAACATGGAGAAAACACGTTTTGTGACCCCCATTTTTTTCTCAGCTCCTGCTTGCCAAATCACCCTTAAACTTCCAGGACAGGAGCGAACTAGTGCGCTCCATGAGTTTTGAAAATTTCGCGAAGATTAGTCATCCGGCGCCAAAGTTATTGGGAATAGAACGTTGCGATTTTCCAATGGTAACTGCTCATTGTAACTTTTGGTAAGAAGAGTATTTCAATAGCCTCTATTTATGGCCCTAACAACAATAAAGCCCAGTGCTACACCTGGCTATTCCTCTTTATAGCTCACCACTCATGATAACCTGAACGTTGGGGATACTTTAATGTGGCCATGGACCCCACAATTTATAGATCACACCAGTAGGGGCACTCGTTGAACCCTCCTCCTTCTTTGCTTATGGGGCTAGACGTCTTACAACTAAAAGACATTTGGCGCACACATCACGGAGGTGAGGTACAACACGTATTATTCTAGTGTCCAAAAATCTCATTTATGTGTAGATTACAAATTTTTCTCCCATCCAATCTGCCCTTTAATTGAGTCCATTGAAATAGCCGCCAAAATACTTTCAGGCCATACTCGAGTGACAATGGCGATCAAGATTACCCTACCAGAACCGCCCCTAGCAGACTGGGGAAAATGAATGAGATTGCATTCTGGGACCTGGCCCTTAGAGACACTCTCTGAGAAATGGCTTTGCATTATTTTAACGAGAACGATGCGGGTGGAATGGCATAAGCGACGGTATGGGATGCTGCTAAGGCAGTGATCATGGGGGAACTCATCGAACCGTACCTCCACCTTCTTTTGGCTGGCTAGGAATACAGGTTTAGACCTTGAAACAGAGATTTTCAAGTTGGAACAACAGTTCAAAGCTTCAGCTTAACATAAAACACAGGGAGGATTACTCCGTTCCAGGGGGAACTAGAGATGGTGCTGACTAAAGATGCAGCCCATATACACCTTGAAATTAAGCAGCTCTTTCATGAGAGGGGAGACAAGGCCTACTGCCTCCTCGCCTACAAGATCAGAATGCACAGAGCTAGGAATTATATTCACTCTATTACAGATGAAGAAGGACATACACCATAGACCAGGAGGTTATAGAAATGTTTGTGCAGTACGTTACAGCTCTCTATTGGGTAGACCATTGGAAACTGGAGCTATAAGATGTCTATTTAGCAGGAGCTATATGATGTCTACTTAGCAGCTGTCCACTTCCCAGATATTGACACGGACACTAGAGTTGACCTGGACTGACAGATAATGGTGGAAAAGGTCCAACAGGCTATCAAGGAACTTCCCAACTATAAAGCCCCGGGTCCCAATAGGTTCTCCAATACATTTTGCAATAATTTTAGCCCTTATCTGATGAAGGTCTAGAACTCTTTTTTTAGATGCTACAGGTGTCATGGAATCCCTCCGAATTCTGACATTGAAGCTGGGCAAAGACCTCCTGGAGTGTGAGCCCTACCATCCTATAGATCTTTGAATAGCGAAGTGAAGATTTATACTAAAATCATTACAGTTCCTTTGAATGAAGTTTGGTCAACTCTGATATCCCCTTACCATCCTGGTTTCATTAGACATAGGCATACAGGCAATGATATCTGCCTGGCTCCTAGTGTAGTAGACAAAGCCATGGCGGCTAGGATGCAGCTACTCCTGCTATCTCTGGATGTGGAGAAAGATTTTAACAGGATATACTGGACGTTCCTCAATAAATCGGTTGACTGGATGACACTGGGTTCCCATATGAAGACTTTCATCCTAACTATCTATAAGGCTCCATTGGCCAAGGTTTGTATCTACTCCTGTATCTCTGACCCCATACTGCGAGCCCGGGTCACACGTCAGGGCTGTCCCCTCTCCCCCTCAATATTTTCTCAGAAGATGGAACCATTGTTCCAAAATGAGATGGCCAGTCCCAATATTAAAGTCTTATAGATGGCTGGGGTTCAAGACAAAATGGCCCTGTTCACAGATTATGTTTCTCACTAATCCCTCAGTCTCCGTCCTGGCGCTGATGTTGAAGCTGGACTGTTTCAGGGAGGTAGCAGGATTCAAGATAATCTCTAAAAAAATGACAGGTAATGGTTGTGAGAGTTAAAGTGGAAGGCAGCTGACATGTTGCAGTCAACTACAGCTTTTTTCTAGCCTCTGGAGAAGTGAACTATCTTGAAGTGGTTTTCCCCTGGCTCAACACAGAAGTATTTGCTTGCAATGTGTCCCCACTTTTGACAACTCCTTTCAAAGACCTATACAGATGGGGTTGCCTTGAGTTCTCATGGGTGTGTAGGATTAATTGTCTCCAAATTACCTTCCTGCCAAAACCGCTCTACCTGTTCCACTCTTTCCAATGCAGATCCCTCCAGACAGATTGACATCCGTAACACGAAGCCTGTGGATATTGATACGGAATGAGAAACCCCAGCGGATTGCAAGATCCCTCCTGGTCAGGAGCTCAGGGGAGGGCGTGCCTTACATTGAATGCTACTTTTTAGCGGCCCATTTAACCTCAGCCATACCATGGTTTTTCCCTGATGTGAGCAAACAGGAGTCCAGCAGGATGCCACTTGACCAGCTGTAATGGCTGTGTCCTAGGGCGTGGTACACTGGGGCCCACTTTGTTGGATTACTGAGATAACCCTACATCATTGGAATGTTGTAGTCCGGACATGGGGGTAACAACAAACTCTGCGTTGGTGTCGCCTCTCTCCCCCTCTAGCAGACTACTGACTCATTTACTCTTGGTGGCCTGACTAGTGGTTGTGCAACAATGGAGGGGCCCGTACCCTCCAACCATTGAACGATGGTGGGATAAGGTATAAACTTACAATGCAATGGAGAAACGTACTGTCACACTTAGGGAAACACTCCTGTCATGTCCCAGGGCAAGGACCCCTTTCACATATATGTTGAGAGGGACACATATGCTCCTCATATTCCAACTGTGATGCACACATCAGAGATATTCGACCAACCACTTTTGGGAAGCTCCTGTCTCCAGGAGGTTAGTTATGATCCTATCCCAGGGGTAGCACAAACTAAGACCGTGTAGACCCAGAGTGAAATTGGACAATGTGTCTATTACAACCCAAAAGATATGGAGCCTAGAATTCATATGTGAAAATGATCTATGTTGTATTATGCTGCTGCACCCACAACCAAATATATTTATTCGAAATTTTTAAGGAAAAATTAACTAATTGCTCCATAAGGACCTCACACACAAAATGACAACCAAAATGTCAGGTGATCACATTCTGTGACCCGATTTCCAAAGAGCTTGCCACTAGAGAACCTGACAGAATCCCTTAGGAGGAAGACAACTCAAGACCATCCAATAAAAACATGACAATCTCAAATAAAGACAATTTCCAGCAGACTCTTGCCCAGCACAAATATTCAAAAACATGTTATTCACCTTTGTGTCAGCCACCACCTCAAGAAACAGCCTCAAAATCTCCCTAAGGACAGGATCCTTTACCTTATAAAACAAGACCTCACAGAACGTTCATTGAAGAAGAAAAACAACATATCAATCTTCAATAGCCCATTGCTTGGAAATCCAATTGAAAGAGCTATGTACTCACAGATGCCTGACTCCACAGAAGCGAACAACCTACCTTCTGACCACTGAACAGGGTTCGGCACAGAGAGTGGCACTGTATCTAGGTGACTGCTCCATGCTACCTGGATGTCTTCCCAAATACTCCTTTAATGACCATGAGCTATTTTAAAGGATATGTTTCCAGCTTGGGAATGTGAATGCATGGAGGGTGTTCTGCTGTCTCTTGCAGGCCATTATCCCTGTGTTTGTAGCCAAATGAAGGGAATTGCAACTAGCAACCTGTCTGATTTATAATCATTAGGCAGTTTGTTCCCCGACCACATGCCTATACACATGTCATATTCCCAAATTACAAGCAGGCTGCGTTAAGTTCATGCACAATTAGCTAGTACATCTCATCTGAAATTCACTGCTGGTGAAGTTGATAAGAACAGGATGCAAAAGTCAATATTATGACATACAAAAATAGTAATACCCATGTTTGCCTGATATTTGATTAGAAATAAAAGTGACTCTCCCACCTGCCATAGCTGGAAGTCCTTCCTCAGACTCTCGCCCCTTGAGGAGCGGTCAGACTGGGTTTGGGATGAGATCATGTTGTGTAAAGCATGAGCCGCTGCGTAGACTGCTGTGTGGACACTGTATGTGAAGTAGAAGTTGTTAACATCATATACTGTTGAAGGAAGCTGGTCCAGTGATTGAGCCTCTCTGCAGTAAGGATAATCGGATCCATAGGGGAATGAAGCAGCCGAGTGTGTATATAGACAGGTGTCTTTAAATGCCCAACGAAAAATTTGTTTTTTATCCAATGTGCTATTTAAAGACTCTACATTGTACAAGAAATCTTTGAGTCCTGAAACTTCTCCCTTTGGAATGGATAATGCCAGGGTGCCATTGAACATACCTGGATCTTCAAAATAAACAGCTTCTGTGAAAAACGCAGAAGTGGCTGTGCTTATCCAAACCAAGGCACGCCATGTATACATCTCCCAGTATGTTAATCTAAATATTAGTTGTGCTAGGTGATCTTTTGAGCAATGTACTATCAGTACAGTGACAGAGGATTCATGGATCACATTAATCAGTTTCTTAACATAGTGCCCATCCTTCTGCAGGGAATCCTTATTGATTCTTTCTAAAAAGGCCACACAGCCCCCGAGCATGCTGATCTCTCGCTCCAGCTGCTCGCCAGCCCTTCTGCCGCTGTCATCATCTGTCGTCAGGATCCCCACCCAGGTCCAGCCAAAGTGCTTGAGCAGAAGGGCGATCCCACGGGGCTCATGGATCTCACTTGGGACAGTCCGGTAAAAGGAAGGGTAAAGAAGCCTGTCACTGAAGAGTGGATCCATGGCACCATAGCTGATCTGAGAAGGAAACATATGCGAACCATTACACACTTAAAAACACTGCACTAAGCAGGCAAGCCATAGTGCTCCACTAACCACTCCTCAATCTCAGTCTTCCTCCATATGCAGTGTAAGTGACTCAAGAGAATGATCATGCTGCTGGTGTTATCTAACATCAACATGGAGATGCTGGTGCACCAGATGTGATATCATCAATACATAGAAATCACAAGACTCCCTGTCACATGCTTCTCTTACCCATCTGTCTATCCGGCTTTGGCATTTATATTTATTATCTCTTTTCATAGTCTTTGCATTGTATCCCATTGTGTGCTCAGGTAAATTCGTGATTTGATGACAAATGAATCCCCAAAACCTCAGGAAATTGAACCAAGGCAGGTCAGGATTTTAATTGTTGCTGCAAGAATCTTTTAAAACTTTTAATCTGTGTATTTTGTTTTATTTTGTGCTCACCTGTGCTCTTCATGCCCCCCTGGTCCACCGCAGCTTGTGCCTTTTGTGTGGAGGGGTTAAGCACCAGCAATTATTCCACTCACTTCTTTCCGACGCCACTCACTCTCCCCTGATGCCGGTTAGCGCTTCAGACACGCTGTCGCGATCCCGCCCACTTCCTTGCATAAAAGGAAGTGCACCGAGCGGACGCACAGTGGATCCCCAAAACGTCAGGAAATTGAACCAAGGCAGGTCAGGATTCTAATTGACTCTGCATGAATATTTAAAAACTTTTAATCTGTTTATTTTGCTTAATTTTGTTCTGACCTATGCTCTTCGTGCCCCCTTGGTCCGCCGCGGCTTGTGCCACTTGTGCGGAGGTTTAAGCACCAGCAATCTTCACACTCACTTCCTCCCGATGCCACTCGCTCTCCTCTGGCACGGGTCAGCGCTTCAGACATGCTGTCATGGTCCCACCTACTTCCTGGCATAAAAGGAAGTGCAAAGGAGCGGACGCGCTGCAGCTTGCCGGCGGCGCGCCAAAGGCATGCCAAAGGAAAGCCCATCTGCGTCCGTCCGCGCCTGTCCGTCACCAGACACCAGACACCCTGCCCTTTTTTCACCAGCAAAACACCCTCCACTAGTACAGGATGGCCATCCTTAAATACACCAGCCAGGAACGTAACCTTTTTAATAAAGTACCCCCCTCCACCCTGCCAACGATGTCGGGTCACGTAACGCACAAGTACCCCCTGCTCAGTAGGCAACCCAAAATAGCCTATACCAGCAACAAATGCCCCCTAACCAATTCCACAACATTAAAGCCCAAGCACCTGACCAGTCTATACTGCAATGCATGCTTCCTCCCAAAACACGCACTAGAAATCTAGTCCTTCTTGGACTCAAAAAAACTTGATATATTCTTCATCGCAGAAACCTGGCTCCAAGATCCATTTTTACTTGACCTAGCTATAGCATTTCCCCTTGACTATCAGCTGATAAGACTAGACAGGAAAGACAAGAGAGGCGGCGGAATAGCATTTGCCTTCAGGGAAAACATTAAAATAAATACTGTAGAATCCCATCTGGCAGAATGGGGTGAAATATCTTCAAAACAGAGCATGCCAACAAGGAATCCTGGAAAGGCGCCCTCCTCTACAGACCACCCGGTAGCAAGGCCCACTTTACTAATAATCTAACAGAAATGATTGCGCCACATGTTCTGGCTACAGATAATTTCCTCCTACTAGGGGATTTTAACTGCCACGCTGAACTCCCATCGGATCCCTACACATACAAAAGCGGAACGTAAATGGCGAAACACTAAAAATGAAATAGACAGACAGCATTATAAAACAGTGCATCGGCTGTATAAGGACCATATAGCCACGGCCAACAAAATATACTTAGGAAATAGAACAAATCAGGCCTCCAATTCCCATAAAGAACTGTACAAAATAGTAAAAGAATTTACCAATCCCTCCTCGTGCCACCAACCGATCATTGCTTCCCAAGAGTGGGTCGACTACCTTTCATCTTTTTTTGTAGATAAAATAAACAACATCTACAAACAATTTCTAGCCGACACACCATCCAAACAGGCATGCAATAAAGTTCCTCCCTCACCCACTACCTCCCTCAAAGAATTTTGCACTGTTACAGAGGAAGAAGAAGCCCTCACCCTAAACAAAATCAAATCAGGATCTCCAGCCAACCCGGCATCCTCCCAGATCTTATCCATTGCCGCACCAGCTCTCATCCCAAACCTAACTAGAATTTTCAACCTCTCACTATCACATTCTATCATACCCACACACTGGAAGGGGGCCATAATCAGACCAATCCTAAAAAAAAACAACAGTCGACCCAAAACAGCTTGCCAATTACCGACCAATCTCCTTTCCGCTCCTATTTGTCACAGTCATGGAATCACTGGTCAACGGTCAGCTATATAAACATCTGGAAAGTAACAATCTGCTGGACCCATCTCAGTCGGGGTGTCGGGCATTTCACAGCACCAAAACTGCCCTACTCGAGATAATCAACAACATCAGGCTCTTTCTCGATGCAAGACAATCTGCCATCTTGATCTTACTTGATCTGTCAGCGGCCTTCGACACCATCTCACATGACGTCCTCCTGGAACACCTAATGGAGTTTGGTGTCGAGGGCTCAGCATTAAGCTGGATCAAGAGCTACCTGACAGACAAGTCCTTCAAGGTTCGAATAGGTGTTTTCTCCTCTAAAAATCCGATCATTGACAAGGGAGTCCCTCAGAGATCCATATTGAGCCCCACACTCTTTAACTTGTATGCGCCACCACGGGCAAAGATAATCCGAGCACATGGGTTTGAAACAGTGTCACTAACACCAAATCCAGATTTAAATAGTGCATGTTGTCCATTAACGACTGGATGGCGAGCAACCACCTATTACTCAACACAAGCAAAACTGAAATCATGCTCTTTGGCAATGCTCAGAAAATGTGGACAGATGACTGGTGGCCACCGTCTATGGGACCCTGCCCTCCACCCAAATCTATAGCTCAAAATCTGGCCAAGATAATAGATGATAAACTCTACATGGCTGACGACATTGTGGAAATTTGGCAGAGATCGCTGTTAGCATGTAGCTGAAGCCATCTTGTTTTCTGCAGCTATCTTGTCTAGCCATGTGCTCTTTCCTTCTTTGCTGTCGCTTGCCCTTGTGCTTTGCTCAAGAACTGGCTATACTTAGCCCTTGCTACTTTGCACATGCTCAGAAGAGTCCGTAGCTGCCTATGCACCTGTTTACGTTTGTTACTGTCAGGATGTCTTTACTAAAGTCAACAACTGTTGGCTCCTCCTTCTTTGTTGACTTTGCATTCTCTATATGACCATATATGTATGTAACTCTTCCTATGTGTGCTTGAACCGCCTTCTTTTGAGCTCCTGTGTTGGTATAAAAGACGCATGGTTCTTCTACTCCTTGTGCTACTTCATATACTGCTGAAGGGTGTTGTGTGAATGTAGTTGCACCTCATGAGGTTTAATAAATTGTTTTCTTGACATTTCAGTTTCCATGCCAACATCTATTTGCTGGTCTGAGGACTTGTGTGCAGAGAAGGGCGAACCCTTAGCACTGGTAGGCCTTGCTGAGGTCTACTTCTACAACATAAACAATGTGGTATGTACCAGCTACGGTCTAATGCAAACCCTCAGAAAAATCTTTAAGTGGATTCCCCTATTGTCTCGCATGCCCTTAGTGCAGGGACTAATCATTAGCCATCTAGATTACTGAAATGCGCTGCTGGCTTCCATTATTGAAGAGCAGTTGTCAAAACTTCAGGTCCTACAGAACACTGCGGCCAGATTGGTCCTACACCTCTCTCCCCGCTCCCCTTCTGTGCCCAGTCTGAAGACCCTCCACTGGCTCCCCATAAAAAAGAGGATCAACTTCAAACTATGCTGCTTGGTCCACAAGACCCTGAACGGCAAGGGGCCAAAATATCTATCCAAAAAACAAATAAAATACCAACAAACTAGAATCCTGCACTCCACCAGTAAACAATTCCTAGCAGTACCAAAAGTGCATACAGTAAGGAACGGAGGCAGAGCTTTCTCCAAAATTGGACCTGAAACTTGGAATGCCCTACCTCTTTTTCTCCGACTGCAACATGATCATAAGAGGTTCCGCAAAACTTTTAAAACCTGGATTTTCCAGCTCTGATTAGACATCTCCGCTGGTTCTTTGACTATTTGCTGGCGCTGCAAGATCTAGGGGTGATACACACACCTAACAAATACTAAATAAAAATACATATAAACACTGAACATCTCTTCTCTAAGCCTATAGCAGAGGCATCTACAACCATGCATTATGCTGTATTATTTTGTCTAGGGTCATTAAAACAATTACCAATTATATATTTTATAACCCAGCCAAATGATGGGAATTTCATGAAAGGGTATATACTATAGATTTGACGTAGGACTTAGGTCAACTAGGTCTCTATCGAATCTATTAGACTTAATAGTGAGTGACAGCTAGCTCAGAGGCCACTAGAAACTTTCTCGAATAAACAAGAAGGGATTAGTTTCTGACAACCGCATAAACATGACAACTTTGTTTCCCAAGATAAAACGTATCTTTAGTGTCGTGGAAACAATCGATAGATATTTCACTCAGTCAATCGTGCATGCTTCGTTTCACCAGAGGTGCAGAGAAATAGAGAGACAGGCGTTTTCAATAAAAGTATTTATTGAACAGTCTTCTTTCTCATGCAGAAGAAATGAACTGCTACAATCATAATACTGGTTGCAAAGTACAATGCGTACAGTACGAAGAGTATTATAAAATAATACTGTAAAAGCATGGTACGGTTTCTAAGCCATATAAAATAATATACATTAATAACAAAGACTAAAAGTACTCAAATGGTGCGTCTAAAATACTCCTACCCCGGTGTACCTAACCTAGGTCTAGTACAAGGGAAGAAGTAAGTGAGGAGTAGCTTAATTTTAGTATTCTTTGCCAATAATCTATCCAAGAAATCTCTATGGGTCTAATCAGCTCCGTACCTTGGTTTAGAATGAAGGAAGTCTGGTATCTCTCGGTCTCAGGACTCGATTTGCCAACAACCCGCAAGGGTAGCTTGGAAACACTGGAGCTGGATTTCTCGGCAAGAGAAAAGACAGCGTCTCTCTCAGTGCCTCTGATGGAGGGTCGGCTTCCTTTTGCACTTGCTGCGGGGAGCTGTGTTGTGTAGGTAGATAGTCGAACTTCTCCAAACCACTGTGTGTTTGCTAAGGCAAGTGTGGCATATGTATACCTTGAAGGTGCCGAGTTTGACGAAAGGTTGGACATAATAACGTCATCAAAGACTCGCAGGTTTCTTTGAAAACTCCATGAGTTCTTGGATAAATTAATATTCAAGCAAGAGTAAGTCACTGACCGCTGAGGGCTAGTTTTCCAAGAAATCGTTGTGGATTTTCGGAACTAGTGGAAGTAGCCATGCCGTATTTGGACTGCATGGGCTAAGCCTAAATATGGTTATGATTTCTATGCCTATATAAGGACATGTTGATTCATACCTATATATGGGCATGAATCAGGAGAATTACACTAGGGTCCTAAAATGCTCTACAACAGTCATTACAACATAGACACTTCACCAGAGTTCACTACACAGCTGTTCAGCTAAATGGATATATGTATATATATATATATATATATATATATATATATAACAAATATTTTATATATTAATATGTATGTCTATATTTGTTTGAAGTGAAGAATCTTTATGTATTTATATGTATGTGTATATTTGTTTGAGAATGATTTATGTATTTAGATGTATGTCTATGTTTGTTTGAAGTTAAGACAATGTCTGATTACATAATTCTTTTTCTAACATGTTTCATATATCTTTACATTATGTTACTTATATTTTACTTCAAAATGTGTTTTATTCAGTGTATTAAGCCCTTCATATTTTTTACTTGTAAAGTATTTTTTAATATCTATCAATCAATCTATCAATCTATCTATCTATCTATCTATCTATCTATCTATCTATCTATCTATCTATCTATCTATCTATCTATCTATCTATCTACCTGCCTACCTATCTACCTACCTACCTACCTACCCGTCCGTCCGTCTGCCCGTCTATCTATCTAAAGTTAACATACATCACTCTTTTTTGCCACATTTATTTATTTAACAATGTAACCAGAATGACAACTATCAAAGCGCATGTGGTAGGATTAGGTAAGGTAAACAAGTTTAGTGTTGATTCATTAAAATCTTACAATATAAAAACCATAAAAGACACCATCTTATTAGACAATGAAATAGACAGTTAAGCAAAAATTCTAAAATCACTGTAATGTTTTAAAAAAAAGTTGATTTAATATATACAATTATTGAAACACCAAGCAAAGTAATTGTCCTGTATATGCATATAGCTAAGCAATGGATGGATGTTCAAATTTTCGGAATCCCCATTAACAGTCAGTCAGTCAATTAATCTTTATTTTGATCAAAAGATCATAAAAGATACGTAGTAACCATCCTAAACATTTCTTAAGAACACTGTACAAGGAGCACTAATAATAAATACAAATATAAAAATTAAAAAAACTATACAACATTAAAAAGAGTTAAGCACTGTACGTAAATCATTTCTTTCTACAGATAAGATCTTCTCCTTCACCACATGGCGTCAATAAAGTGTGAAACTGAGAATACGACTGGGGTAGAAGTATTACTCTTAAGTGTTCTGAGGGCCTCTTTATAATGTCTGAATCCCAAGTTTTTACAGAGTTGGATAAGCCAACATTGCCGTATGGATTTGTAAGTCTGGCAAAAAAGAAAACATGGGCCTCAGATTCTTCATTTGTCCCGCACATTGGACATTCTATCGTTCTAGTAGTCGACCATTTGTTGGCGAAGGTCCTTACCGGAAGTGTTCCATATCTAAATTGAAGATAATATTTCCTCACTGTAGGAGGGAAGATTTTATCTAAGAATGGTTCCACTATACAAGCATCTTTAAGATTAAGAAACTGAACTGTAAGTGGGCCCAGAGAAGAATTACCAAGGATGGCCCCTAGTCTTTTATTGCGGTCCAACTTGATCAATTCAAGACGAGACAACTGGGCGCAGACACCAAGAGGATTATACCAGAGGCCAGGCAAGTCTAATCTCAGACATTCCTTTTTTATAAAAACAAGTCAAGGTATTCTCTCTGACCCAGGAAGAATTCATAATTCTTCCAAAGCTGTTCTAAAATTTAATAGTTCAGGGTTCACCCACAACCTGCGCCAATAAACAATAGGGCATAAAGCAACTTCCTATTCTAAAGGTCTAATACCCAGGTCCATTCTCAACGGGGTGAGGGGAGTACTAGATGGGAGGGCCAACAAGGATCTTAGGAATTGATTTTCGGTCTTACTAATACCGCCCACCTGGCAATGGCCCCACAATTCAGCTCCATATAGGATTGCTCCCCTGGCTTGGGCTTTATGTATTTCAATAATCGATGCTACTGGCTTAGAAGAGGACTCTCAGTGTAATTTTAAAATACCACCCGTAATCTGGGCTAGTCTCAGTTTAGCCTTTGCCAATTGAGGGGCCCAGTCCATTTTGTCCGTAAGAGTGATACCCAGGTAGTCAAAAACAGTGACCCTGTCCAAAGCTACGCCATTCAAAGAGGGATTGGGACAGTGGGTCTTAGTTGGATTACAGACCATGAATTTGGTTTTCTGTGTATTGATCTCCAACCCCCTTATATGACAAAAGTTTGCAAAGCTATCCAGGGCACGTTGAATTCTCATGGGAGATTTTGACAACAGAAGAGTGTTGTCTGCAAACATTAATGCACCACCTGTTCTCCTCTCATTTTTGGGCGTCAATGTCTTTTATACCTTTAAGGTGGGCAATCAAAGCATTAATGAAGAGACAAAATAAAGTAGGTGCCAGTACGCACCCTTGTCTGACTCCTCTATTGACTGGGAATTTAGATGTAAGACTGCCCCATTTACCACTTCTGACTTGGGCAAAGTTATCTGAATGGAGTGTCCTAATGATGTTAAGGAGATCAATAGGTACCCCCATGTCCTCCAAAACATCCCACAAGATTTTACGGGGGCACCAGATCAAAGGCAGTTTTGAGGGCAGCGAAAATTAAGTAGAGGCTGCCACCCTCTACTCTCACGGTCTTCCATTAAAGTAGTTGGAGCCTTAATAGCTGGTTGATCGTGGACGTCTTTTCCCTGAAACCCGCCTGAAAGGGGCTGAGAATCTGCCGTTCTTCCATCCAATTCTGGAGCCGATCAAGAATGATACATGAGAATAATTTTTGGCTCACATCAATCAGACTGATCGGACGATAATTGAGCGGAAGAAGAGGGGAACCTTTTTGAAGACTGGTATAATCTCGGCACCAACACATATGGCAGGTAATTTGGCTGGATGTTCAAATGTTCAGAATCCCCACTAACAGTTAATGACATAAACCAGCAACTGTACATGATTATTCCCCAAACGCTAGCTCACAATTCTCTGTTGTTTGAAAGATCAGTCACTAGCTAGAGTTCAGACTGTGATAACATCACCTGGATCAAGTTTATTTCCCGCGGTCCTCAGGAATTCTATAAATATGCAGTTCAATGATGTGTCTAGTGTTTTAAAACATGCTATCACAGCTTGTCTGAATGGACAAATTCCCAGCTGGTTAAATGATATCCTTAAAATCCTCCATCATCCAATAAGGTGGGTCAAAGGCAAGTTAAATTAATAATGTTCTCCTCTCCAGCTTTACACTGTCTACAACATATTTTGTTTGTTTGTCACAACCAGGGCATTGTATGCACAAGCCCTGGGAGTTTGCCAAATCATGCTCCCATAAAACCTATTTTTATTGCTGAAACCATCCAGTCTCTGAGTAGGGCTGTGATTTAAGAGTTTTGGATTATCACAGGCATATTAGGACCATGCGCCATGACTTCTATGCCGGCAAAATCGAGATGACCCAGAACTCCTCCGCCGAACTCTTTTCAATAGTCCAATCACTTTCCTCTCTTGACCCTGTGTCAGCATTGACCTACCATTAGAGGAGCGCTGTAATTTCATGGTTCAGTATTTCCCTGACAAGATTGTTTCCATCTACTGTACCTTCCCCAAGTCTGTCAGAAATGCTCCTGGTCTCAAAGTCTGGTTTGAGCCTCCAGGAGGCAGTGCAGGGCTTTCTAGTTTTACATTTATTACCACTGAGGAACTATCCCCTCTACTAGCAACTGTTAAATCAGGTGCCCCTATGGACCTTGCCTCCACGTCCATCCTTGAGCAGGGGATGAATGCGATAGCACCTGTGCTGTGCGTTCTTCTTAACAATTCCTTTAAGTCTGGCCAGATTCCCCAGACTTGGAAATATCACCATAGTGCTGCTCCTTACAAAACTGCAACTTGACCTCACAAAACCACAACATTTCAGACCCATCTCATTCCTTTCCCTTTGCTTCCAAGGTGGCCCAAAAATGTAAACCAACAACTCTAAGTCTTTATGAGGCAATAGAACTTCTCCACAAGACTCCACATGGGCTTTTGTCCATTTGGCAGGACATAGATAGATGAGACACTACAGCACTGTTGCTGCTGGATCTCAGCTCAGCCTTTGACACGGTGTCCCACAACCTTCTACTCGAACGGCTGTGGAACGATGGAATTGATGACAAGGCTCTCCTGTGGTTTGCCTCCTTTCTTCAGAACAGAACCTTTCAGGTAATGTAATTTTATTTTGTAAAGTTCACAATTACCCGAATGTGTCTTAGCGCTTGCATTCATCCCCAATAGCCTCAAGGGTCGGCCATCAGCCCGATCCTATTCAATCTTTACCTCCGTCCCCTGATCAAATTGATAAAATCTTTCGGTATAGCGGTCACCAACTACGCTGACGACACCCAACTCATCTTCTCGCTTGAGGGTAAGGAGGCTGTGTCACAGGAGACCTTCCACCACTGCATGTCCATCACAGCGGAATGGTTGAGCCACAATTCTTTGCAATTTAACAGCTCAAAAACAGAGGTGCTACATTGTTCTATGGATCGCACCCCTAGGCCTCTTCCACTGAATTTTTGGCCCCCGTCCTTCCAGGGCACCAGTACGCCGGCTGAATCGGTCCGTAACCTGGGGGTGATGTTCGGCCCAAGCCTGCAGCTAGACGTGTCCGTGAATAAAACGTTGGCCACTTGTATGGCACTGTTGCGGATGTTGCGGAAGATATTACCTATGCTTCCTGTACAGACTAGGCCAGAGGTAGTGCGGAGTATCATCTTAAGTAGGCTCGATACTGTAACTCACTACTTCTGGGGGCACCTACGACCCTGGTGGGAAAATTGCAGCGCGTACAGAATTTTGCCGCCAAATTGGCCCTTTCGCGCCGTCGATCTGATTCATCCACCATGGCACTCAGGGATCTTCACTGGTTGCCAATCCCTCAGCGGATTGATTTCAAAGCTCTCTGTCTGGTACATAAGGCCCTTCATGGACAGGGCCCTTCTCCTTTGCAGGACTTGTTTTCCTGGTATGTACCGTCTAGAGCTCTCCGCTCGGCCTCAGCTTGTCTGGTGACAGTTCCCAGGATTTTGAGGACCCGGATGGGAGGTCGATCTTTTAGGTTCACCGCAGCACAACTTGCATAGTTCTTGGAAAAAGATGTGTTTCCAAGAACTATGTAAGTTGTGCAGCTGCTAAAATATTGTGTATGTATCATCTAAGTCTAAGCGCCAGGATACCCGTTGGGTGACAGTCATTGCGCTATATAAATATATCAATACATACATACATACATACAATAGACCATCAAAGACTAAGCAGGTTAATGAGATTAACTGTGTGACTCAACAAAAAGCCAGGTTTTTAGCTGTTTCCGAAATAGCAGCAGATTCGATTGGGAGCGCAAAGTTAGAGGCAGAGAGTTCCAAAGTTTACTAGCGTAGAAGGAGAAACTCACGCCACCCCATCTTGCTTTGTTTATACTGGGGACAATTACCATTCAGGCTGAACTAGAGAGAACCCAGCGGAGAGAATGGCAGGAGAAAGTGTTTTGAAAATATTATGGTTAAGTCCAGTGAAGAGCCTTATGTACCAGACATAATACTTTGAATTTGATCCTATTCCTACCTGAAAGCCATTGTAGACCCTGCAAAGACTGAGAAATGGTAGCAAACCTAGGAATTTTCAAAAGCAGTCTGGCGGCTGCATTTTGCAGAGATTGAAGTTTGTTCATCAGATGCATATGGGTGTCCAGATACCAAGCACTGCAGTAGTCATTCCATATGATAACTAGCATCACAATAACTGTCTTTTGCCGTTCTAAAGGGATGAACGGAAAGATCTTCTTTAAAATCCTGAGCAGGAAAAAGCAAGTGCTCTGAAAAGCACTGTGGAAACACAGTTTGGTGTAAAAAATGCCTCCCAATTTCTTGCTTTTTGAGCAGGAGAAGGAAGGGATCCAAGATCAGATGACCACCAAGAGGAGTTCCAGAAGGTGGGATGATTCCCATAAAGCAAGACCTCAGTTTTATCTAAGTTTAGCTTTTTATTACCACTAATTAAGAGGCTTCGTACTCCAGATTTTCGAGAAGCTTATGAGACCTTGCTTCAACTAAATAGTGAGGAAAGCATCTTTCTTGTTGACCTCTGTTAGATCTGGGGGTCTCTAGTTGGCAGAGGTAGGTACCAATGTCCAAATAGGGACCCTTGCTTCTAGTCAGGGCAAGGGGGATACACTCTTTAGATAACCCCTGCTCACCCCTTTGGAAGCTTGGCATGAGCAGACAGGCTTATCAAAGGCAATGTTTAAAGTATTTGTACCAACACTAACAGTAACACAGTGAAAACACTACAAATGGACTCCACACCAGTTTAGAAAACTAAAGTATCTTTATCTAAACTACACAAGACCAAAATGGCAAAAATCCAACATACACAGTTCAAGAATATGATTTTCAAAGAGATCAAGGGTTTGCGTTAAAATAAACCACAGTTGCGTCACTTTTAGCCCAAAGTACCTGGAGATGCGACAAAAGTTCCAAGCGGCAACTGCAGTGGTGAAAAACAAGCGATGCGTCACTTCTGAGACCCTGGGGAGGCAATGCGACAACCCCCCGCACGCAGCGGGCGTGTTGCGACGAATCCGGTCTGTATGAGAAGCGATGCAATACCTTGTGTGGATTCCGACGCGGAGGTTCTCCGCTAGGATGCGTCTCGCACGGGCATGATGCGACGATCTTCGGGGTGGCGATGATCTTTGGTGCAGTGGCGATGTGCGGTGCAGCGTTGATCCTCTTCTGCTGCGGCCCCTCGATGTGCTTGCGCTGGACTCTGCAACGATGTTCGCAGCGACGTGATGCGGTTCGCAAGCAAGTGGTGCGATGGTTTCTCGCAGCGACGTCAGGCTCTGCGATGATAGGCTCTGTGATGATACTCGCAGCGACAGGAATCTTTCCTCACCGGGGTGATGCGCTCCGCAAGCCTACGATGCGTCGGTTCTTGCAGCGGCAACAGGTGCTGTGACGATTTTCGTGGCGACGGAAATCTTCACGCACTGTCGACAATGCGCCCTGCAAGCGATCGATGCGTGCAAATTGTAGATTTTCTTCTTTTCTTCTTGTCCAGCTCCCCATACAGCAGGAAACAACCTTCATAGGCCCCACAAATGGATGAAGCACTATAAGCAGGTCAGAATTCACACAGCAGAGTTCAGGGAGGAAGATGGGGGTGAAGTCCTTTTGTTCCTGGGCCTTCTTATCAGGAGGCCAGCTCTCCTCAGGCACTTGGAGATCTCTTCAAGCAAGGGGACACAGCAACAGCAAAGTCCTTCCCCTCTTCTTGGCAGCAAAGCAGCTGCAGGTCAGCCTTACAGCAGGTCAGACCTTCTTCTTAAGTCTTCCAGCTTTCTCCTTGGCAGAGGTTCCATCTTGATTCCAGGATGATCTAAAGTTCTGGGGTTTGGATATCCCTTTTTATACCCATTTTTCCTTTGTTCTCTGAAGGCAGAGAGGCCTTTGCCTAGTCCAAACCAGTTCTGGTCAGTCCTGGAGCACTCTGTTTACTTGTCTCCTCCTTTCCTTTTAGAGAGAGGGGCAGGGTCGTCAGCCGCCCAGCAGGAGGTGGAGCCAACATTGTGGAAGGCAGGCACAGCCCTATTCAGGCCCAAGTGCTATCCCCTCCCACCACTAAAGATGCAGATGGAGCTATTCAGCCCTGTGCTGACTCATCCAGCCTCTTGGAGCCATCCCAGCCCCTGTCACTCACAAACCAGACAGTCAATTCACAAACAGGCAAAGGTACACAGAAAGGTCAGACAAGAAAGCTGCCACTTTCTAAAAGTGCCACTTTCAAACACAGGATTTAAATACCATCCTTTCTAAAAGATGTGTTATTCAATTCTGAGTGCAGGGATACCAGACTTCAATTTTATATCTTGCTCCTATGGGAAGATATGCAGGTAAATATTATACACAGCATTCCCCATTATAGCCTAAGGGCAAGGTAGCCTTGCAATAGTGAAATACGAAATTGGCTGTAATTCACTACCAGAGCATGCCACCCATACTAGTACATGCTCTACCTTTCACATACACTGCACCCTGCCTTCCATAGGGGTGTCCAATGTGTACAGAAAGGGAAGGGTTAGGCCTGGCCAGTTTGGATACTGGTCAGGTCAGCACGGCAGTTAGCAACTGCACACAGGCACTGCGGTGGCAGCCCTGAGACATCATTTTAGGGCTACTCATGTGGGTGGCACATTACGTGCTGCAGGCCCACTAGTAGCATTTGAATCACCAGCCCTGGCACACTCAGTGCACTTTACTAGGGCCCTACTGGTAAAACAAATATGCCAATCATGGATAACCAATCATAATAACAATTTATACAGAGAGCATATGCACTTTAGCACTGATCAGCAGTGGTAAAGTGCCCAGAGTCCTATTGCCAACAACCACAGATCAATAAAATCAAGGGAGGAAGAAGCTAAAAGTTTGGGGATAACCTTGTAAAAAGGGCCAGTTTCACTTTGTAAGTGCTCAGTCCCCAGTGGTTTAACATTTTTGTGATTGCATTGATTTTATTATCCTAGTTTGGATATGCTCTGGGGCACAAATGTGTTTTTATGTAGTACCTCTGCACAGGTGTGCTAGAAAATGAGGCCACCCTAGGTTTGAAGCATAAAGGATCCAAGAATCACAGATTTAGCATCCTGATTGGTTGCTATCAAGTCAAGTCAATAGGTCTTTATTTCGATATATATCATAAAAGACAAGGTACAACAAGCATAAAATACATTTCATGTAAGGTTAAAACAATAAATATAATTCACGTTAAAACCTAGATAAAACAGCATTAAATTAACCAGGAAAAGACCATGAGTACGACATACAACAGTACACAATTACAATACAAATGACGTAAACACTATATCTCAGTGACTAAGGTTACGGGAACGTATAGACCAGGCCCAGCTAATAAACTTTGCCACACCAATAACAATAAAGGCAGTAGTGTCCGTTTTCAAAATCCTACTAGCAGCAATAGCAGATCTAGTGCCCAACAAACAACATACTGGTCTTAACCAGACTCTTCTAGGAAGTGTATACTTTGGGCAACAGAATAGTAAATGTTCAATATTTTCTACTTTCGTTACACAAAAAGGACATTTGTCACTACTTTCTGGGTTCCAAAAGTGTGTTAGCTCACGCACGGGTAGCGAGCCCACTCTCAGTTGATGATACAGTTTCCGGTCTTTTGACTTGTTATTAAGTCCCAATAATCTTCATATCTCGGGACATCCTTAATAACTAGAAAAACCGTAGTCATCCTAGAACCCCCTACTAAAGATAGTCTCTTCTCCATGATCCTGCGCCAGTACATTTCTTTAAGGATTTTTTGGGATGGGAAGGTGGCACTAACTGGGTCTACCCAGAGGCCCTCCAGTCCCAAATCCTTCAGTAGCGCTCTGAGAAATGAAAACCATGGAACCCTATAGGCCCCCTCTATGCCCCTTACTTCAAGAATAGCCTCGGCATACATAGATAGTTCAGGTGTAGTCCACAGGTGCCGCCAAAATGCCAGTGGTCTATACCGAACTACATCCTCTATAGGATTAATTCCCAGATCGTACTGTAGGGGGAGGCTAGGCGTGGATTGAGGAAGGCCAATAACCGTTCTAAGGAACTTGTTCTGAGCTACCTTCAGTCTTGAAAGGTCACTGTAACCCCACAATTCTGCTCGATATAAAATAGAGGGAATTATTTTTGAACCATAGAATTTGGCCAGGGGTGCCAGGGGTTTAGTTAGAGAATTGGAGTGCTCCTTTAATATGGCGCCCCCAAGCTGGGCGTGTTTAAGGGACAAAAGGTCCAACTGAGGCTTCCAACTTAGGTTCTCACTCAACGTGACGCCCAAGTATGTAAAGACCTCTGTTTGGTCCAGGATAGCCCCACTCATTGATACCTTTGCCTTAACAGCTCTAGAGCCCCGTAGAACCATACATTTCGTCTTTCCAACATTCACCTCCAACTCATGCTCGCTGCAGAAAAGCTCAAAACGAGACTGTGCTGACTGTAGGCCCTGCCTCGTTTTGGAAATAATGAGCGTATCGTCAGCGAACATGAGGAGGGGAATTTTCCTCCCAGCAAGAGAGGGCGCGTCAGTTGGAAAGTTGGAGAAATAATTGGTCACCCCATTAATAAACAGTGAAAACAGAGTGGGGGCCAAGACGCACCCCTGTCTTACCCCCTTGGCAACCTCAAAACTATCAGTAACCTCGCCTGGCTTACCCCATCTGACTTTAGCATATGTATTCGCGTGCATGTTAATAAGTAGAGTCACCTGCTCTTTTGGCATACCTAACCCCAATAGGACTTCCCACAGCTTGGTCCTCATCACTAAATCAAAAGCAGACCTAAGATCAACAAAGGCTGCAAACAGAAGTGTCCCCCCTAAAAATACCACCTTCCAATATAATAACATAAATCTAAATACCTGTTCTAGGGTCCCCATGTGCGGACGAAAACCAGCTTGTAGGGGCGTTAATATACCAAAGTCTGATATCCAGCACTGGATTCTACCAAGAAGGAGTCGAGCCACAATCTTTTGAACCGCGTCAATAAGACTGATGGGTCGATAATTAGCGGGAACAGAGCGATCGCCCTTCTTATAAATAGGAAGGATCTCTGCCCCCAACCACGATTCCGGTACACTTGCTCCTTTCTCCAGAAAGGGAAGGGTTAGGCCTGGCCAGTTTGGATACTGGTCAGGTCAGCACGGCAGTTAGCAACTGCACACAGGCACTGCGGTGGCAGCCCTGAGACATCATTTTAGGGCTACTCATGTGGGTGGCACATTACGTGCTGCAGGCCCACTAGTAGCATTTGAATCACCAGCCCTGGCACACTCAGTGCACTTTACTAGGGCCCTACTGGTAAAACAAATATGCCAATCATGGATAACCAATCATAATAACAATTTATACAGAGAGCATATGCACTTTAGCACTGATCAGCAGTGGTAAAGTGCCCAGAGTCCTATTGCCAACAACCACAGGTCAGTAAAATCAAGGGAGGAAGAAGCTAAAAGTTTGGGGATAACCCTGTAAAAAGAGCCAGTTTCACTTTGTAAGAGCTCAGTCCCCAGTGGTTTAACATTTTTGTGATTGCATTGATTTTATTATCATTGTTTGGATATGCTCTGGGGCACAAATGTGTTTTTATGTAGTACCTCTGCACAGATGTGCTAGAAAATGAGGCCACCCTAGGTTTGAAACATAACGGATCCAAGAATCACACATTTAGCATCCTGATTGGTTGCTATCAGTATGGTAACACTTTAGGTTAGGTAGCAAGCAACTGCCATTTCTTTTCTGAATTGTGAGCGGAAAAGAGAGACTGCTAACTGTGACGTTTAACGCCTTCCGTGCTCATGACGGTCCCCGACCGTCATGAGTCACGGTGGGCGTGCGCGCGCGACAGCCAGGGGCTGTCCGAACCCCGCCCAAGAATGGAATGTCCAGCATCGCGGCGGAATACGCACTGCAGCCAAGGTGTTAAAGTCATTAGCAGAAGATGGAGACTACCAATCTTTCCATGAAGCTTTGTGCTGGAGACAAGCATCTGACTTGATCTTATGTGGTGGACTAGGACACTGGTATGGAGCAGTGGGAGAGGGGTCACCGTTGGTTGAATACACACAATTCACTGTAGCTTATAAGTACTCCTCTGTTTAATTAGAATTAGTACATTAACTTTTCTTTACATGCACATTGATAAACTTAGGAAATAATGTGAAACTACTGAAAAGAGTGAAAAAAACACTTCAAGTGAGTGCAAATATATAAAAAGCTATGAAAAGACTGCAAAGTCAACTGAAAACATAGTCATGTGGCCGATCTAAGCATAACCCACCTTGTGAGCTTTATGTGATGTTATACTGTGTCAGCCTCAGTCATGCGTATAGTAGTGTTGTACTGGACCATTGTAGTTATGCATAGCTGAGTAGTTGAGGAGGATTTGACTCTCTGGAAAGGGTGCACTAAGTAAGGATATAGGTATAACTTGCTGTGATTTATTGAATGGATGAATATTTTAAACTGCAGAGATGTTTAAAAGTTTAGCATCTTGTGGTCTGCGGGATGACTGGAGACCAAGTAAAAGCCACCTCAAAGTAAAGTAATTTGTACATTTCAGTGATTTGTTCTTCAAACTCTTACTTTTTCCACCAATCGTCCGGCACTCTAATGTGGCCCATAAATAAAAACCTCCACAAAGTCCAACTTAACAGATGCAGGTAGAACTCAGTAATATGCTTTATTTTTCAATAAAATGGAGAAAATACCAAGAGAGTAGTTAATATACGGGGAATGAAGGAGTAATGGAAATGGCCTAAATATGGAGCGTTCCTGTCTCCTTAATATCTGGCGAGCTATAAGTAGGGTGATGAAAGGGCTTCTGTCGGCTTGTTTAGCTGGTTGGCCTCAACTGTCTTTTCAACATGAGAGTCACACTATTCTTGATTTGGCTCACTGTACAGTTTAATAAAATGAAGTACACTATGTAGAGAGTCCAGGGAATCCCCAATGGGTATACAGAGATATAGGTAGATAATACTAACTCTTTTTGTGGTAGTGCAGGCGAGCAGTTAGGCTTATCAGAGAGTAGAGCTAAGCATTTGTTGTATTCACAGAAGCAATAAATTAGACACACACTCAAGAATAAATCCAAGACCAATTTATAAAAAAAAGTATGGATTTTTATATAATTTGTAGACCAAGAACAAAGTTCTAAGGTAAGTACTTTCCGAGATATGATTTTGCAAAGTTCAATAAATATAACACTTCTATAAATTAACCTTGTATTTATGTTTTAAAAACTAAAACAAAAATAAAAGGCATTGTCATTTACAATATCAATAGCTCGAACTCATGTAAATGCGAGACCTATTGCATTGCAAATGCTTGTACTAGTTTCCTACTACCCTGTGTGTTTATTTTAATTTATATCCCTGCTTAATGTGTTTTTCTGTATTGTACCCATCCCATCCACCCCGTCCTAACTATGGCTGAGGCAGGCAGTGTGGCGCATCACGCACCGCCTGTGGTTGACGGGGGCGCATTGAGGTGATGCCCCGCCATATTGTTATCAAGGTGAGGTGGTGGCACTGGTTTTTTAGATGTAGCGCTTCATCCCCACATGCTGGTTGGAAGTTGCAGGCTCGGCCAGGACTAAGAACTATTAGAGCATCGGCTGAGGTGGGGAGAGGGTCTGCGCTGCTTGTCTTACTGGGGTCTCCCGCACCGAGCAGCAGGGGACAAACAACTGTGCCGACATCATCCAGCATGAGCCAGATGTTCTGGACAAGCTATGAGTAGAAGTGGTGGGCTAGGCAAGTCATATTTTCTTATAATTTAATAAATATATATATTTATTACTTTTCAGATAGCATTACACCACAGGTAAGTTTATATATAATGAATGTGCAGAGCGCAAATTATACATCCCAACTTATAGTTACTTAAGATAACTATAACTATAAGTGGTAAATTTCTGTGGATTCTAGAGTTTGAAACATTACATTGTTAATGAACATGTCACCTAACTATAAAGTTACTTTAACCATTGTTTTTTCATTGAATATCTAGGGCTTTTTTAACAAAAAGTAATATTTTATTACCATACGTAA
This sequence comes from Lissotriton helveticus, assembly GCF_964261635.1. Lineage (NCBI taxonomy): Eukaryota > Metazoa > Chordata > Amphibia > Caudata > Salamandridae > Lissotriton > Lissotriton helveticus. The sequence continues at coordinate 388,618,567 of NC_136058.1, read as the reverse complement.
AGCCAACCCCCCCCTGCCGTGCACGGCCTTTGGTCAATCCATGACAGGCAGCCAACCCCACGCTGTGCACCGCCTTTCATCATGCAAGGCAGCCAGCCAGGCCCTGCGTCCAACTTCCCGCTGGCAGCCAACACCAGGCCGTTCATGGACTTTGGCCGTGTGTGGCACTGGGTTGGCCACAGGCAGCCAACCTCACGCTGCGCATGCGTGGTGCAGGGCTGGCTGGAGGTCCTGGCTTGCAGCAAGGCCCTGTAGCCAGGTCCTGCGTCCAACTCCCCAGAGGCTTCCACTTGGAGGCAGCTAACCTCACGCTGCACACAGCCTTGGTCGTACGTGGTGTGTAGGGTGCCAAAGGGCCTGATTTACAGCTTTGCCCTTCAGCTGACCACCAGTAGGCAGCCCACCACACACCGCCTTTCATTGTGCGAGGCGTGGAGTTGGCTGCAGGGCCTGGCTTTTCAAGGCCCAGTAGACTGCAGGGCAACTTTTGAGTGTCGGGTCCTGGACTCCTGGTGTCCTCTGGCCACTAACCAAGTAAGAAAAAAGATATGCATGGCTGCATGTTATGCACTATTTCGCACATGCTGGCACACTAGAACTATCCAAAATGGACTTGTACACATTGATTGAATATGACTGATTATTCTTCTCCAGATTTTATGTATTTATATGCCTAGATTTGTATTTTGTATGAAGCTTATGGTTTTTACTAAGTAATAAATGATTACTTACTACAACTACTACAAGTACGAATACTGGCTATATGAAATCCGTGCTACACTATTTGTTAAAAACTACAAGTTAGGGGGCATGTGCTGAACATAGAATTGCCAATTTTCCTCACTATCAGTTCAGCATAAAATTAAATCTGACTTATATTGGTTACCTTTCACTGCATATCTCTCTTCTCACTCAGCTTTACCTTAAATATCCCTTTTTCTTTCCTATCTTCTCTATATCCTTCTTTTCCTTTTCTTCCTTTTTCCTTTTTTCTCTCCTTTTTTTCTTTTTCTTTTACTATCTCTGTTTATCTCATTTCTCTCCTTTTTTTCTTTTTTCTATAAAAAAATATATTTAAATTATGCAGCTAAATATTTATTAAATTCCTTAAATTAGAAGTAATTCTATAATTCTATAATTTTAATTATTATTAATATGCTTCTAATATTTACCATTATTGTAGTTTTATTTTCTTTTGAATCTTCAATAAAAATTGGTTAACAAAAGAAAAATCACTATGACATATTTTCTGTTGAGTCCAATGACAAAGATGCTTCTGTATAACGTGATGAGACTAAGACCTATAGACTGTAGAGTCCTATGGCTTAAGAGACAGAAGCGTCTGAATCACGTGAGTAGACTATGACATGTCACTGTGAAGGCCTATCGCCTAAGACGTGTCTAAATCATATGATGACACCATGACGTATACACTGTTGAGTACTATGGCAATTTCAAGGAAGTCTCTGAGTTCTGTGACATGGAACATGACGTACACACTAATGAGTCATATGGGGATAATGGGCACATTTCTAACCCTCGTGGCGTCAATATATACACTAGGTCATAAGGTGATGCTGATGATGCCTTTGACTTCTGTGAGTTATCTATGATTAGGGCTCCAGGTTTTATAGTATTTATTTTTTTAACATTTCCATCTGTATTTATTCATATTTATTTTTACTCATCTTATTGTTATTTATCCATATTTCTTTTGTGTTTTGCGAATATATGGAGTCATAAAATAGTACATATCCATATTTATTTAACTAATAACAATACACTCATTTTTAGCAAATTAAGCAGCCAAATATAACAAAACACTACACCTTTAGGTAAATTTGAGCATTATAATACAAATACAAATATATATTACGGTAAGCCTGCATTTAGGGAAATCTCAACCTATTTTTAACTTCCCATGCTGCCTATCTGCTCAGCTGTTGACCTAGAAATCACCAAAAACAGCATGGAGAATCACCCACAATTAGCACACTTTTCAGCATTTTTCCACTTTATAAAATAAATACAGACAGTAAGCACTTTGTTTGCTGTCTGTAATTCTCTGTAAAACTCCATAAGAACTGAAAACCGGGAGCCTTATCTATGATGTATGATTGTGTTGAATCATATGACGTTGCCAATGATGCATCCAAATTGTGTGGTGACTATGACATCCATGCTATTGAATGCCACGGTGACCACGAAGAGACATTTCAGTCTTGTGATATGACTACCACATTCTCACTGTACCATATTTTGGACGGGGTGGTGTCGTGTATTTCTATAGGTTCTGAATCGATCCCCCTATTCCTGACCCTATTCTGGTTAAACTTACTAACTAGTTAACTAACAGTCAGCCCATGAGGCAAGAAATCCCCCATGATGCAGATACCGTTATCTGACGCAGTCACACTACGGCACAGGAACGTGTTATCTGATTAGGTCATAACGCTTGAGATCTAATTAGACAAGCGACATTCCTCCAGCCCCTGATAAGGCATACGACGTTCTCATAACAAATCAAACCTATGACAACCTGGATAATCCGTGCGGCCATTGTTTTGATTTCACAGAGAACTTTAGTAAAGAATGTGCTAACGAGCAAGTCGTATGACATCTTTATTGACGTACCTATGTCCATCCTTACGTCAATCCCGGCACCTTTAAGGTATAAATATTGCCGATCTTGCCCTATGCAAACACACGCGTGGTGACAAGACGGAGCAGCCATACTTGCCGAAGCAGAGAGCAGAAGCAGACCCCGCAGGCAACAGCCCCGCCTTCCTGACGCGCTGAGAGACGCGCTGCTATCTCAAGCCGAGAGACCCAGCACCGGCGCTTCTGGGCAGCCCTCGCAGGCAGCCTGGAATATCGAGAGCAGAGAAAGAGATACCATTCCTCATTCATCCTAAATTCCAGGTACAGAACTGAATCACCCCTCCTAGAGAATTCTTTAGTTATTCACTTGGCAAAAACAAACTTAACTTAAACTGTAACTTTCTATTCCCGCCCACGCATTAGACTTAGGTCAGGTACACGGGGTAGGCATATTTAGAAACACCAGTTGAGTACGTTTAGTCAAATGTATATGTGTATGTAAATATATTTTAATCATTTTAAACATCATATGGCTCAGAAACCATATCAATGTTTTTACAGTATTATTTTATACTATTGCTTTTAATGTATGCACTTTACTTAACTATAAGTATTGCAATAATATCGATCCATTTCTCTTGTACGAGAAAAGAGACTGATCAATAAATAACATCTTTTATTGAACACGCCCGTCTCTTCCTTTTCTCTACATTCTGATGAGACTAAGAATGCACGTACTGACTGAGTAAAATAATTGCCTTGTGCTCACACGACTCTTGAGATTGACTCTTGATTAGGGGAGAGCAAAGTTGTCATGTACTATGGTTGTCAGAAACTAAATCCCTTCTTGTCTAATCAGGGGAGTTAATCCTTCCTTGAACATTCGAGAAAGTTTCTAGCGAACTCTGAGCTTAGCTGGCAAACCCAAAAATTAAGTCTAGTATCGACAGTAGTAGACCTAGTTAACGTCTGGTCTAGGCCTTTACTGCTGTAGGTACTATTCCAATGCGCAGAGCCTATTGGGAAAATAGGAGCTACACTACATGGCGCCCAACGCGTTTGGAAAGGGCGATAAAACTAACGTAAGACATTTAGAGTAACTCAGTCGTGCTTTCTCACTCAGACCCCTTTTCCCAAATACTCCAAAGACGTCTGGAGTGGGTGAAAGGTTATTGTATCCTCCAAAACCTCGCAGGAGGGAACTCCTATGTATGGTTCTTGGTCTAGTCAACGTTGAAGGATAAAACAGTTCCAGAATATTGTGCATCTAATCTCTGTTTCCATAAAGAAACCTGATCTGCAAATAAACATAATACCATCCTGTCAGCATAATGGACAGCGATGAAGAACGAGAGGTTACTAGATTAGCTACTGAAATAGCAGATGCTGATGCTACCATGCAAGCAGCAGACGCGGATATAATACTCATTCCGGTCGCCAAAAGGAGATCTATAACCTTAAAACGTATAGAAAATGGACTGACACCTAGAGGTGGCACAGTCATATTCGTAATCGAGGCACACGAATATCGGCAGACAGAGGTATACTATACATGGATACATTTTCCAGCAGCTAATACTATAACAAAGTACTTCCACTATTACAAAGTAGAGGAACCTCCTAATGAGTACACTCCTTTCGAGGAGGTGGAAGTACCACTCAAATTCCAAGAGCATTTGCTCTTATTTGATGGCGCCCTAAAACATAATAATCACATTACAAGGCTCGGTCCTTTAGGAAGACCAGGAGCAACGTGGCCGGTCTTAGCCGGATACACACCATATCCAGACATCGAAAGAATGCCTGCAGCAGAGCTGTTAATACAGCTAAAACAACTACTAAAAATTCACAGACAATTAGTTCAGTATGTAATGCGGACTTCAACAATTCAGCCAGCGATTAAACTTCCACAGCTGACCCCTCACCAGGGGAACACAAATAAAATTACACCACAGAACATCCAATCCTGCCTAGGTAAAGTTCCAGCTAAACGGGAACAGATACCATTCTGGTTGGCACAGAAAATTACCCAAATAGAGGCGGTGTTTCCTGACACCACCCCGCTGGAAAAACACAGGATTCTGACTATATGTCTCCCAATGGGAATCGCACCACACATTGAGGACTGTGACACTTGGGGTACAGTCTTTGCTTCCATCTACACAAAAACGCACGGTGTTCCATCCATTTCGGTAATACCAGATGTGCTAAAACAAATTCAAGATGAATACGGTCCAGAACCTGCTTTAACTCTTGGTATGAAATTACTAAAAGACTTCAAGCAGGTCTCGGCTATATTACTAGCCAACATAAAGGGTGAAGCAGCAAACGTGGCGATCCGCCAGAGGTTAAAAGAGACAGATATAGCAGACCAACCAGCTGAAATTGCCAGAATCATAGAAAAATCCTATGAAGAACTAGGCAGAGATAGTCTAGGTGGAATACCAGTAAAACCGCAACTGACTACAAGTCCAGAAAAAATGTTTTTTAATAATAATAATAATTCACCAAAAAAGAACTGGGATGGGAACAAACAATCCAATCCAAAAGAAAAGAAATTCCAGTCCAGAGGAAGGTCTCCTAGGCGAAGAGAGAAATCTCCAAACCCGAGACAAAGGTCACCTCAGAGTGAACCCTCTGGGAATAGATATAACCTTAGAAATAGGGATAATATTAAAAAACCTGATAGATATCAAGACATTGATACACGTCCCTCTCAATCTTTTCAGAATTCCTCGCAGAAATCGGAAAGAAGAGGACGATCAGAAGAGCACGCCAAGTCCAAAGACAAGGAACCTGCTCAACTGAAAAAGAAATCACAATTTCCAAAAAAAAAGGTAGCCAGTATCAAGGTAGTTAACAATGCCGAGAATACTGAGGACACAACTGAAAAACGGAGAATGGGCTCAGACAATGCTAGACAGCGCAGCAGAGGTGAGCATAGCTCGCAAAGTCCTTATGGATCATCTGGAGACAGTGGACACGAATGAATACCTTCAAGTGGAAACTGCAGATACCAGAGTTAGCAAGCCCCACAAAATATACGAGATAACATTACGTATAGAGGGAGATAAGACTAGGAAAATAAGGGGACTATTTTGGGATAACCTCTCAAAGGGTTATGACATACTTCTAGCTGAAAAAGACTGGCCACCAGAGTTTGTCAGGGAGTGCCCTCATGGCGAAGAAGTAATTATGCCTGCCTTCTCGAATCAAATCCCGATTCATAAAAAATACACACTTGCTAGAAAGTGGGCAGTGGCCTTAGCACCTGCTTTATATAAAAATCATGTAGGATGGGATGAGGATTCTCCTCCTCACAAAATCCAGTTAAAATCACAACCAACTGCACAAAGGCAGTACCCAATTAAGCAAGAAGCTAAAAAACAAGTAAATGAAATACTAGATCAGCTAGAATACCAGGGGGTGATTGAAACTTGCACCTCACAAATGAACAACCCTTTGTTTCCGGTCTCCAAACCAGACAATTCATATCGTCTAGTTTTGGATTACCGACACCTTAACACATGTTGCAAAACTTTTGCAGTGCAAAACTCACACAGTGCTGCACTAATGAATAACATAGTGCGCAAAAAATACAAAACAACCTTGGACATCTCCAACGGATTCTTTTGTCAAAACATAGCACCAGAGAGCAGATATTTAACAGCTTTCTCAGTAAATGGCACTCAAAAACAATTCTGTCGGTTAGCCCAGGGGTACAAGAATAGCCCGGGGGTATTCTCAGCGAGAGTAACAGAATTACTACAACAATATGATGATGAAGCATTATCTTATGTCGATGACATTTACTTAACAGATGATGACTTGGAAACTCACTTGAAAAGAGTGAACACCATAATACTTGGTTTCGCTGCAGAGGGTTACAAATTCAACTTCAAAAAATCCAGAATTGCCCATCTGACAGTCCTATTCTTAGGATATGAGTTATCAAGTGAAGGCAAAAGCCTGGCAGACAATTTCCTAGAGAAATGTGCCGTAATCCAAGCTCCTAAAACACTAAAAAACCTACAGTCAATTCTAGGCTTCCTAAATTTCGGAAGGACTTACATTGCAAATTACGCAGAAAGGGTCAAACCCCTTTACGATCTAATTAAACCAGACTTTAAAAGATCCAGTTGGACTCAAACACACACAGAAATTTTGAGATCCTTACAAACAGACATGCTAATTAAAACAAAATTAGAAACCCGTGATAATACACGCAACCTTGTGATCCGAGTCATCCCAGGGAGATGCGGATTCACATACCTGACCTCTAATGAGGGAGAAAAGGTACCAATTGCATTTAAATCACACTTGTACACAAAAGCTGAACAGAGATTCAGCAACAAAGGAAAAATTGTTCAAGCAGTTCAAACCGCAATAGCTAGAGAAAAAGACATAGCTGACGGTAGACATATCACAGTCAGAACAGCTGAATCAGCATTTGAAGCATTAACAACACCGTGTAATTTACCAACAACAACATTGGATCCAGAATGGTTACAATGGGTAAATTCAATCACAACGGACAAAGTATACTACTTCTTTGATCCAGAACTAGAAGAATTAAAAAATCTAAAATATGAAAAGACGTATCCTCTGCCAATCGACATTCTGCCTCTACGACATTACGCCTGTGTAATCTATACAGATGGACATGCTCAACCCTCCGTTTGGGGAGAACATGCATACAACCCCACATGTGAGATCACAAAAGAAGTGTGGCGCGGAGGTAAACTAAGACCTCTATTAACAAAATCACACTCAGAAGAAACAAATTCAGAAATGCAAACTGAAATAATAGCTTTGAAAATGGCGCTAGATAATGCGGATCGCGAATTCCCGACACTTATAGTGTCAGATTCATATTTCTGCGTCAAAGCATATAACAAGGATTTGCAGACATGGATTCAGAACGGTTACAAAGATGACACAGATGCACCAATAAAGCAGAGACTTCTCTGGGAACAAGTAGCTCTTTTAAAGAAAGAACTACCAAAGACTCACGTGACTCACTCACTGAGTCATCAACGTGATGGCGTTCACGTTGTGGGGAATTCATTGGCTGAAACAGCCGCAGCGGCAGCCACTAAATCGGCTCCCGTAGATCGAAAAAAGCGTACATTAAAATACATTGACGGTGAAACATTGCTGGCGGTGAAAACGTCATCAAAAGGCGACTGCTCAGCGTTACCGATCAACTATCCACTCAATTATACATACATAATCGATGCAAACTCCGTCCCTTTTGCTCGAATCCCTGGAGTGGGGGATAGAGTGATTCCAAACATGGACAGGAGACACTTGTTAATCGCAGACGCACACATGGGCGAGGGTCACAGACACCTTAAATTAAAAGATTCTCTGGAAGAATTACAATCACGGTACTGGTGGCCAGGCATGAGCCTGCACTACACCATGTTTGTAAAAAACTGCCCAAACTGCAACAGAGATCGCAGAGGGGAGAGAAGCAGTTTAATACCTCGTCGAATCACGGCAGATAACATCACCACTAAAAAGAATGGCTTGCGATTAACATATACAGGCTAGTGCCCACTTATAATGTAGATCCACAGCACTCGGCTGACGTCCGGACTGTTATACAAGATTTGCGAGTCTAAATGGCATATACGCTAAGAGCATGCTACGTTCGACCATTTTTTTCTTTTTCTCAGGCAATCCAGCCTGGGGGGGGAAAGAATGGCCAAATGAGCACAGCCCAGCGGGAATCTTCTCACTTCCTTCCTGAGGGTATGGGATGGTGTAAAGAAAAAACCAAGACAGAAAGCAATCTATAATAGAAAGGATATTAGGTTCGGGAGCTGGGTGGGTCAAACATCTAATAAGTGTCCAACGTAGTCTAAATAACTTGCCAAGAAATTCTCTGAAGGGATTCAGTCCGTACGAATTATTATTCGGAACTAGGATGTTGATCTCTGACCTTGATAGTCAGACTTCAGTGGTAATAGAAAAAAGCTTTGATGTCAAAGACCGTTTGGCTATTTTGCAGGACTTAAACAAAACAAGAAAAGACCTGAGCAACATACAGTTGAAACAACAGCCAACAACCACTGAAGAATCACCACCTGTCCCAGCAAGACCTGTCTGGATTCCAAAAGTCGGGGATCTAGTCAGGGAGAAGATTGCGGTAAAGAAGGAATTTGGGCCTTCTTACAGAAAAGCAGTTCCTGTCTTGTCTGTCAACGGGACAATATCAGTTGTACTACCGCCACTTGCTGGAAAAAAGGAGAACCGAGTTGTATCAATCGACCTGGTAAAACCACAACATGTGGCCAATAACAAACAGTAGGCCAAGTGGACTCCCAATAAGTAGCAGAACACCAAGGTTTGCTACCAGTACAGAGGTCCTAACAAAGAGGCTCATCACTTTCGAAACGCCTACAGAAGAACAACAAGGACTATGCAACAATGCAATAGAACTTAGACCTCTGAAAACCCAAATAAAGACATTTAGCAGAGACACACCAATCTATACTGAAGTACCAAGTGAAAATGCAAAAAACAAAAATCCTGAACCAATTGGAACAATTGACAGAACTGCATCCGGTTACTTCATCAACTTCGATGATTCCTCTGAAGGCTTCAGCGAACAAAAGACACAGCCATCATCAAAATCCTTTAAAGACAAAGCGAAGGAACTTTTGAAACAACTAAAAGAAACATATCTGATTTCTCCATGGATTGAATTTTGGGTGGGTTTTGGTGCATTTATCCTCATACTTTGGCTCATCATGGTATTTACTTTGGGACGCTTCATTGAGGGAAAATATGCTAAAATGGACACAGCAAGTCAGAACATCAACTTGGTCCTCAAACCACACACATCTTCACACGTCGAGAAACGAGAACTTTCTTCAGAACTTTCTTCAGCCAACTTCACAGCAATTCCAATACCTGGTGGGGTAGCCTGGGACAACACTGACTATGAAATTTATGGTCCGGTCGAGATCCTGAAATATCCACACCAAATTAAGATCTCTTTGAGTGACTTTGCGAAACCAAACTCATTTGCTGATGATTGGGACTTTGAAAGTATAAACAATATGATGTCTGACTTAGTAATGTCTGCTAAATTTACAAAACATGATTATTTGCAAGGTTCTACAAATTATGATAGTATGTATTGCTATAACCACTATGGTAACCATTTCTTGCATAAATCTGCACAACCTAGAAATGTTTTAAAATTTAATCAATGGGAACATTGTGCTACACCTCCAAAAGGGAGCTCTAGAACCGTTTATGACAAATATTCATACTTTCAAGGTTTTAACACTAGTAATGCTGAAACATTTTATTACAAATTGTCAAACAAGACAGGGACCAAAACCATGATAACCAACACAAAATTGATTTATTCTGATTCATTCTTTGAAAAAATGAATACTTTTGGATTCGATTATTGGGACAAAAATGTTGATTTGAAAAGTGTTTGGGGCACAAAAGAATGGCAAGTACAGGGTTTAGAAGGTTTGTTTAGAGCCTGCATGATCCCAGAACAAATGATATTTTTAAATGACACTGTTCAACAAACCACCTGTCTTGGCTTAGCCAAAATCAAAGATTTAAATAACCCGTCTATTCCAAAGCCAACAATGTTTAGCAATAACTCTGATACAGATGAAGGAATAGACATAAACCATATACTTAACCAAAACAGAACAAATCCTGATTGGAAACAATGGTTGATCTGGCCCACAGATACAAATAACTGTCAAGATAGATTCCTGAATAAAACACAGGGTTTCAAAATGACCAGGCCAGACCCTAGATATCCCCAAAGACATCATCCAGGGATAATAACAACCTACAGTGTGGGCAAATTATGCCTTCAATGGCTACAAACTTCCACACTGCCTGAAATTAAGCAACACCTAACTTTACTTACTGATGGTGCTGACTTGCGTGATTTCATAATGGGACCACGCAAACAGCGTCAAAAGCGTTTCATAGCAGCCTCTGTATATGCAGCATACAATGAGGCCTGGAAGGTTACTCAAATTGAGACAGCAGAAAGAATACGGGAAATTGACCGTATCAATTTGGAAAAATCACTTTCTGTAGTGGACAATGGGTTAATGACTCTGTCCTCCAGAATATTTTCATTGGACAGCATTGTGTCTTCAGCAATCGATATATTATCGCAAGACTTACTGTTATTACAACATGGTCAGTCACAATTGCGCTCTATTGTACAGCTTGGCTGGACGTTACAAAATCTGCGTTCAGGCTATGTGCCTTGGCGTTTAATCAACACAACGTCACTATTCCAAATCTTTAACCTTACTGATAGACAAATCGGTATGGCGCAGAAGGGTGCTGATTATACAATCTTGAGCATTGAAAAACTAGAAAGATTACCGTTGACAATGTCAGAACGACCTGTCAGTGAATGGATAATCCACGGAATCATAAATATTCCAATCTCAACCTTCAGGTTTCAATACTGCCAAAAATATATACAGGCTGGCATGTACGAAAAATTGGGAAAGGGGTACCTTAAAACAACTTGGAACCTGCCCTATTCACATGCATGTGTCAGTAACAAAGGACAGAAAGTGTTTCTTAGTGGCAACAATTGTGCTATGTCACTAAGCGGCACGCTTCTGTGTAACGGTATTAGTTTGCACGGAGCCTGTGAAGGGAATTCATACAACCTTTCATGTCACCAGCAAGGCGCACCTGCAACTGAAATAGAACCATTCTTTCAAAGACTCTATAATGGGAGTTACATTCTTATTGTAGACCGCAGATGCTGTAGTCTTATGCCCGGGACTCCTTATCTCGTCACTACGACGGCGAAGGTCAAGTGCTGTGGACCTTCTTTGTTCCCCAGCTCCTTTCCAGACAGGGAGGCGAGGGCATGGCCCAGTTTGAAAATTACTTCTATTCGAATAGACACTTTAAGCAGAATGAAAACAGTGCTTCTTCAGACGCCTACAAGGCTCACGTCATCTAAAGAAACGTATGATCTACAAGTCGCAAGGACGACTGCAGAGATACATACATTATTATCAACCAATTCCCCCGTACATTTCGCGGAAATCCTGAGCGAAATCTTAAATATTTCTGATACCACTGGGGTCTCAAAGGTATTTAAGACAGTATTTTCGATGGCATTAACACCATTCAAAGCCATACTGGGTATTTTTCCAGATTTCGTCCATTCGATTTTTGGCGGACTTCCCTTGATCCTGGGACTAATTGCAGGAATCCTATTCCTAGTCCTTATTTTTCGTTATGGCTACCCATGTCACAGAACAAACTCTCACGACAATGGAAGACACGATCCTAGCCATTGGATACCGGGACCGGATATCAAAAATCCTGGGACTTTCCCGGCTTAGAGACCTAAACATGACTTGGTTTCTATCATTTCGACCAATGTGGCAAAGGTGTGTTTTACCTGTACTAAGGTGTCTGCTATGCGGAGAAGAATGCGTGTTAGACACCTGTCTGACGCTACAATCGGATGCGCCGGTGGATGCAGATACACTGTTGGTTCCTACCAAGGTTCACGCACTGTGCTGCCCTCAAAGGCTGCCAATTCTGATGACGGCATTCCTGGAATCTTCACCACTGCGATTGAAGAGTAGTGAAGTTCAAGATGAAAGCAGCATCGAACAGGTACGACCTTCTGTCAGCAATGCAAATCAGAATGTCAATGCAGACAATCATGCGCATGAATGCATGGTTACACCTATTTCCGACTTAGTGGAACTTTCCCATGAAGCTGTTGACAGTTTTTTCGAAAGCCTGAATGATATGATGTTCTCTCCGGAACAGAAATAGAGACTTTTGAGTAAACTCGCACACGGCGTTCCCTGAATCCGGCCTTCAACTTAAAAAATAAAGTCACATGAACAATTACAATCCAGTTCACGGACAGCAACTTTTTTCAGCAAGCCCTTAAAATATTTTTCTATATATTTTTCCCCGGGACACTGATCTTCTGCTTAAAGTAAGAAACTATTCCTAGAGAACTAAGATTTCTATTTTTTTAGATACTTTATAGACTTTATATAGACTTTAGCTGCCCGCTGGTATGTTCACAATATATTTTATGTGATGAAATGGTTTCGACTTTTTTTCTGTATAGCCATATTAAGAGCCATTTCATGTGTATTTCTCATATACCAAAAAGCAATAATGCATAACAATGCATGTTTACTTTTGCATTTAATTCATAGCTTAAGTGCATACTATATATATGACTGCAATTTTTCAGTATATTTGAAAATTTCAAAATGCATTTATGTATTTTGGGGTGGTAAGGTATACACTATAGTCTATAGTATGTTGTACTATGTTATACTATGCATAGATTAGTAGATATGACCATAGTTAGCGTGGAGTGGGTGTCGTGTATTTCTATAGGTTCTGAATCGATCCCCCTATTCCTGACCCTATTCTGGTTAAACTTACTAACTAGTTAACTAACAGTCAGCCCATGAGGCAAGAAATCCCCCATGATGCAGATACCGTTATCTGACGCAGTCACACTACGGCACAGGAACGTGTTATCTGATTAGGTCATAACGCTTGAAATCTAATTAGACAAGCGACATTCCTCCAGCCCCTGATAAGGCATACGACGTTCTCATAACAAATCAAACCTATGACAACCTGGATAATCCGTGCGGCCATTGTTTTGATTTCACAGAGAACTTTAGTAAAGAATGTGCTAACGAGCAAGTCGTATGACATCTTTATTGACGTACCTATGTCCATCCTTACGTCAATCCCGGCACCTTTAAGGTATAAATATTGCCGACCTTGCCCTATGCAAACACACGCGTGGTGACAAGACGGAGCAGCCATACTTGCCGAAGCAGAGAGCAGAAGCAGACCCCGCAGGCAACAGCCCCGCCTTCCTGACGCGCTGAGAGACGCGCTGCTATCTCAAGCCGAGAGACCCAGCACCGGCGCTTCTGGGCAGCCCTCGCAGGCAGCCTGGAATATCGAGAGCAGAGAAAGAGATACCATTCCTCATTCATCCTAAATTCCAGGTACAGAACTGAATCACCCCTCCTAGAGAATTCTTTAGTTATTCACTTGGCAAAAACAAACTTAACTTAAACTGTAACTTTCTATTCCCGCCCACGCATTAGACTTAGGTCAGGTACACGGGGTAGGCGTATTTAGAAACACCAGTTGAGTACGTTTAGTCAAATGTATATGTGTATGTAAATATATTTTAATCATTTTAAACATCATATGGCTCAGAAACCATATCAATGTTTTTACAGTATTATTTTATACTATTGCTTTTAATGTATGCACTTTACTTAACTATAAGTATTGCAATAATATCGATCCATTTCTCTTGTACGAGAAAAGAGACTGATCAATAAATAACATCTTTTATTGAACACGCCCGTCTCTTCCTTTTCTCTACATTCTGATGAGACTAAGAATGCACGTACTGACTGAGTAAAATAATTGCCTTGTGCTCACACGACTCTTGAGATTGACTCTTGATTAGGGGAGAGCAAAGTTGTCATGTTCTATGGTTGTCAGAAACTAAATCCCTTCTTGTCTAATCAGGGGAGTTAATCCTTCCTTGAACATTCGAGAAAGTTTCTAGCGAACTCTGAGCTTAGCTGGCAAACCCAAAAATTAAGTCTAGTATCGACAGTAGTAGACCTAGTTAACGTCTGGTCTAGGCCTTTACTGCTGTAGGTACTATTCCAATGCGCAGAGCCTATTGGGAAAATAGGAGCTACACTACAGTGGTAAGTAACAAGCAACAGGTAAAAATATTGCATCATAGTGTCCTGAAATGAGAATATAGAATCAATATTTCGATTAACTGATGTAGTCCGGAATCACATTGAAGTATCTATAGTTTTTGAGGCGGTTGTGTATCCTTAGGTTGCCAATGGGACTCTGACACAACTGATTAGGAACCGGTGTGGTTTACCCTTGCTGAAGAGATAGTGTCACCTAACTCTAAATACATAAATACTCACTAAGAGTTTCTGGACAATCACCATGAACTATTTGTTGGTCATTGGATCTTCATTACATAATTGGGGTTTTCTGATGTATGGGGGATGACAATGTTTTTCTCATTTAGTTCACTGATCACTCTGTGGGGGTAAGATGATTCTCATATTTTCAGTTGCATGCGATATGATGTATCTTCATAGTAAGTCCTTGCAACCCTTACACTATATGCCATGAATTGAAGAGTATGGCTGTGTTAAACCCTGAAGAAGGTGCTACAAATGTTGGCTGATCCACTGAAACATAGTTTAGCTTGAGTAAAAAGGATGTGGGCCTAGTAATACGCAGGATGATGTGTCACAGACCACTTAGTGACTAGAATCCTGAACGTAACATGAACTTGCTTTCAAAGGCATGAGAAGATATCAGTGGCAGAAGGCTTCTGATGCTTTTATACGGAGTTTAATTTTTTTTACATAATTGACAATAAATCTTTAGCAAGCACATTTGTTTGAATGTTTGAATTTATAAAATGGAATACACAATCTTGGGAGGTTCGCTACTCAGAGCATTTCTGGATCGACTATTTCTTTGCTATGAGTCTGTAGACACCTCCACACCTTTCCCTATTCTTTAATTGAAAAGTTGTGAGTACACTTATTTGACAAGCCAATGCCTGTACATTTTGGGCCTCTTCCAAATACGATGACTACATTTTACAAATGTTGACAACTCTTCAAATATTTAATTATCTCAGAACATGATTCCGCAACATCATGAATTTTTTATTAGAATACTTCTCTTACCTGCAGGTACCTGTAGAGCCCAGTTAGAGTTGCGATAGCCATAGAAGAAACTGGTAACAAATCGCCAATAACAGCAGCCAGAAAATTTTTGGATTCACATCTGTAATTAGGAACCAGTGCATCGTTCCCTGTTAATAAAACCCATGTGTTCTTTATCGATTCTCCCTCTAAGGCTATCGATCGAGAGACCCTGTAGCCCAGCGTAATGTTGGGTAAAAGTTTAGGGTTTTTGTTGATCTCCTCAATGGCATACATGAAGGCAAAATAATGTCGAAAATAATGGAGAGAGTATCTGCAACAAAAAGGAAATAAGTGTGAGGTGTGTCATCATGCCATAAAATAGCCTCTAGGAGCTTCCTGCTCCATTGAGATTTTACAGGTATAAGTTACAACAATAAAGAGTTCATAAATAGTCATAAATAGTGATCCAACTGACCCCTGTCAGTGCTGCCACGTGTATAGATAGGGAAGACTACTAATAGACTTCCATCAACTGAGCGCACCTGGGTATCCAACCATGGAAGAAGGTCCTGGGGAATGAGAGGAAAGAAGGGTGATCACTAATTTGCATCCTCCTTGGCTAGACAGCAAACACTATGAATGAAAATTGACCAAATTACAAAGAGACTTACACCATGGAAATACCATGGTATGAAGTCTCTCAATGTTTCATGGTATGTCTCCCAGTATCTGTTGGACTAAGGGATTATTAAAAGATTGATAGATGTGGCCTCACACACACACCCTAGATCTCATGCTTCATCAACACACACCCCCTGGGTGTCATGCTTCATTATTGTTCACACCTCATTCTGTACCTTTTCTAGACAGGGTGTCTCTCAGCATGCATCATCTGAACAAATCAGAGAGGCAACCATTGATGACTCTGAGACATATGGCTTCTTCATCACAATATTGCAAATATAGCCTGCAGGAAGCATTCATAAACAAAAATATAAGTCTACAATGCCAAGAATAAAATAGCGCTGGGTGGGGTTCACAGCATGAATCTGAGAAACTCTAGAGCCCTGGAAGAACTGCCTGAAAAGGTAAGAGGAGTAATTAATAACAATATTAATTCTGGACATTTTTGTTTTGACTGATAAAAAATTGTGGCCTAAGAATAAAAAAAGATACACCATCAACCTTTAACATCATATAGTATAAAGGATAGTGCATATCTCTCAAATTGTCCCGAATCAGAGGGAGTCACCTTCCTTGGACTCATCCTCTCTTTCAAAACAAGGTAAATGTCATTCAGAGACTTAATTATTCACTATTCCTTGAAAAATATACATTCCCTAGCTCCAAAATCTTTTCCCACCCAATGTATTTCAGTAGGTACATGCACCCCAAAGTCACCCCTGGTGAGGTATCAACAGGGGTGTGGAAGCACTTCCAGGGACAAGAACATATTGAAGTCATAAATCACATTAAGCTTCAACACCACAGACATTACAGCAGGAAGCAAAATAAATGTAGCTGCAAATTCGTTGCTACAGCATCAGTAGGAGCATGGAAAGTCTCTGTGAGTCCAGTGTGCCTCTATTGCAGTGGATGGTCAGCCCAAGTTTGCGCAGGTCCTTGCTCGCCTAGCTGCTCCATCACAGATTTTCATTCAGGACTTGTACTCTCATCTGTTCCATTAAAAAAGCAGTACAAGCCCCAGAATGTAAAGAGAAACATGCATTGGAGCAGTTAGTCAGGCATGGATAGGGCAAACCTGGCAGCTCACAAACCACAATGGAAGCAACATGAGGCAGGTGGACTAAAAGCCACTACTAGCCACTACTAGCCAATAGTCAGACTGAAATGCAACACCTTTCTTTTGTTCTACTAAATACTTCTTTGGCCTGATGCAAACCCGAGTGACCCTTTCTTCAAGCGATGACTAAAACAAATCTACAGCTAAAGGGGGCTTTGCCACAAGACCCTCTCTGTTTGTTTATGGTGTTAATGGTTTGAGCTCTGTGAGTAGTCAGACCTGGGAAGAGCAGTGAACAGTGAGCTGCAAAGCTGAGGCAAATTAAGGGGGATAAGGCAATGGAAATGTGCTGGGAGAGAAAGAAGGTGATTGAAACAGATTTAAAATTATTCTACCTTGGAATACAGCTGGAAGTCTTACATTCAAAGTATACCAAATGTGTAAACTGTCAGAAATCCGGTGTTAGTTTAGAGGGGTGTCAGACACACTCAATAGTAAACACAATCCTTATCAGGGTGAGCCACAAAAATCACAAAATAAATCTGCACTAAAGCCTATGGTGGCTTGGCACAAAAGCAGTCAGGCTTACCTTAAAGGCAAGTACGTATGCAGCACTCAAACAGCAATAAAGCGAGAACACACCATAAGAAAAATCCCAAACCAATATAGAACTCTTAATAAATACAATGACATCAAAATGAGAGAAATCCAATACATAGAACCATAGTTAGACATTTTTTTAAGGTTTAAGTAAAAATAGCACAAAGAAGCACAAAGCACCAATAGCTTTTACTTAGTCACACGACCAGTTCAATGTCAAAAGTTCAGGCGACCACAATGGTGCACATTTCGGATACAGGGACACAGGGCCCGATTCACAG
The DNA here is from genome assembly GCF_964261635.1 of Lissotriton helveticus. Taxonomy (NCBI): domain Eukaryota; kingdom Metazoa; phylum Chordata; class Amphibia; order Caudata; family Salamandridae; genus Lissotriton; species Lissotriton helveticus. The sequence goes on along the minus strand of NC_136058.1, from coordinate 388,600,598 downwards.
AATGAACTTAAGACTCAATCCTAAACTTACTACTATTTTGGTATTCACAGAAGTTAGGATTTTGTCTTAAGTCTGTCTTAAGTCTGTCTTAAGACAAACTTAAGACAAAATCCTAACTTCTGTGAATACCAAAAGTAGTAAGTTCATTCTGTGAATGCCAAAAGTAGTACATTCATTCTGTGAATACCAAAATAGTAGTAAGTTTAGGATTGAGTCTTAAATTCATTCTGTGAATCGGGTCCACAGTTAGGAAATCACTATTCCTAATGTATGAAACTCTTTTGAGTTTCATTAGTGATTTGCAGCGGGTCACCAATAGACCTATGTCATGAATATAAATAATATAGGTCGCAATTTCTGACCCACTACCTTTTTGATGTCATCACAGAGATGACCACCATGTCTGTGATTGATTTTGATAAAGCGTTTTTTTTTTAAACAGCCCGTTATCCTTTATGGAAAACAGATTGCAATTACAAAAAAAAAAGTTTGATGTTTCATTTCTTAAGTCCATGGGACCATTGCCTTCTCTTAAATAATATTTTTCAAACCATCTTCAAAGGGGAAGAGGCCCCTTTGGGACCCCTACCCATTTGCGAATGGGCTACTACCAACTTTAAATTGGTGGTAAATTGTGAATGTTTTGTGACCGCATTTTGGTCACAAACATTCTTACATACCATTGCAATTTGTTATAAGGCAGGGACGCCATCAAAACGCCACTTCCAAATACCAAATTGCAAAATCCAAATTGTGATTCAGTAACAGGTGACCGAACAGCAACTAGGGCTTTGTACATCCCAAAAAGCATTTTTGAGCCTAGTTTTGTACTGGAGCAGACTTGGAGTCGAGTATGGCATCGGAGAATGTGTGGAGACTAGTATGGTACTGTAGCAGATGTGGAGCCTAGAATGGTACCAGAGGAAATGTGGAGCCTAGTGTGGTGAGGGAGGTGCAGATGTGGAGCCCAGTATTGTCCGGGAGCAAATGTGGAGCCTAGTATGGTACCAGAGCAGATGTGGAGCCTAGTATGGTACCAAAGCAAACGTGGAGTCTAGTATGGTACCAGAGCAGATGTGGAGCCTAGTATGGTACCAAAGCAAATGTGGAGCCTAGTATGGTACCGGAGCAGCTGTGGAGCCTAGTGTGGTGAGGGAGGTGCAGATGTGGAGCCCAGTATTGTTCGGGAGCAAATGTGGAGCCTAGTATGGTACCAGAGCAGATGTGGAGCCTAGTATGGTACCAAAGCAAATGTGGAGTCTAGTATGGTACCAGAGCAGATCTCTAAGCCATACCATGACCTCCGTGACCACCAGATCCTGACCGCAAGGCTGCATCTGCTCTCGACTGCAGCACTGCATCTAAAGAAGATGCCACTGCTGGGCCCAAGCCTGTACCTGCTCCAGCACAACAAGCCTGACACAAGGCATCAAACTTGTATGCTCACTGCAAACCCCATGAGAAACGTGGCTTGGCCAGCTTGGATGTAAGGGAGTGAGTGAGGACACTAATCTTGTCATCCTTCCTTAGAAGGGCTTAGGACCGAAGAAAGGCAATGCATGAATGAGGCAAATAAAATCAGCCCCATAGCTAGATGCACGCTAACTCCTGACTTGTGCGTGGTGGGCCCAGAGTTTTGGGAGACAGTGGCAGAGGGAGCAGGGTGGGTGTAGTTCCTTCAGGCAAATGCCTAAGAAACACTGTGTAGCATGATCATTACATTTATGTAGTCTTACAACAGAAGCACTGGGATTTACATTAAAGTTATTGTATCTGTTGGTTGATTTTTGATTGTTGTGACTGTGCTCAAGCAACCCCCCTACTTACGAGTCTGTGATTGCTCGTCCTCGCTATTCTGAGAACTACTTGTTCTGCTGGTTCATAAAAGGGGGTGGTGATGGACAGAGTATCTGAATTAAGCAGAACACTCCTACCCAGTCAAAAGATCAGGGCTTGATCCATCACCGTTTTTTAGCTCACTGCACCATCCCAGTTCAGAACCTGGCTATATGCAAATTAGTCTAACCCTGGCCCAGTGCATCATGGGAACAGGGCAGACCAAACTACCAAGCCAATTCTTTACTGGAAAGGAAACAAGCTTCCGGGGACCGGTTTCTGGCATTACAGCCGTCTTCGGCCCGGCTTGCTTGAATCCTGATGGTGCAGTGAGCAAGGGACTCACATCAGAGTATACCCTTCCACACTTATGGTGGCCAAAACGATTCATAAAAGGGGGTGGTGATGGACAGAGTATCTGAATTAAGCAGAACACTCCTACCCAGTCAAAAGATCAGGGCTTGATCCATCACCGTTTTTTAGCTCACTGCACCATCCCAGTTCAGAACCTGGCTATATGCAAATTAGTCTAACCCTGGCCCAGTGCATCATGGGAACAGGGCAGACCAAACTACCAAGCCAATTCTTTACTGGAAAGGAAACAAGCTTCCGGGGACCGGTTTCTGGCATTACAGCCGTCTTCGGCCCGGCTTGCTTGAATCCTGATGGTGCAGTGAGCAAGGGACTCACATCTGAGTATACCCTTCCACACTTATGGTGGCCAAAACGATTCATATAAGGCAGGGACGCCATCAAAACGCCACTTCCAAATATCAAATTGCAAAATCCAAATTGTGATTCAGTAACAGGTGACCGAACAGCAACTAGGGCTTTGTACATCCCAAAAAGCATTTTTGAGCCTAGTTTTGTACTGGAGCAGACTTGGAGTCGAGTATGGCATCGGAGAATGTGTGGAGACTAGTATGGTACTGTAGCAGATGTGGAGCCTAGAATGGTACCAGAGGAAATGTGGAGCCTAGTGTGGTGAGGGAGGTGCAGATGTGGAGCCCAGTATTGTCCGGGAGCAAATGTGGAGCCTAGTATGGTACCAGAGCAGATGTGGAGCCTAGTATGGTACCAAAGCAAACGTGGAGTCTAGTATGGTACCAGAGCAGATGTGGAGCCTAGTATGGTACCAAAGCAAATGTGGAGCCTAGTATGGTACCGGAGCAGCTGTGGAGCCTAGTGTGGTGAGGGAGGTGCAGATGTGGAGCCCAGTATTGTTCGGGAGCAAATGTGGAGCCTAGTATGGTACCAGAGCAGATGTGGAGCCTAGTATGGTACCAAAGCAAATGTGGAGTCTAGTATGGTACCAGAGCAGATCTCTAAGCCATACCATGACCTCCGTGACCACCAGAGCCTGACCGCAAGGCTGCATCTGCTCTCGACTGCAGCACTGCATCTAAAGAAGATGCCACTGCTGGGCCCAAGCCTGTACCTGCTCCAGCACAACAAGCCTGACACAAGGCATCAAACTTGTATGCTCACTGCAAACCCCATGAGAAACGTGGCTTGGCCAGCTTGGATGTAAGGGAGTGAGTGAGGACACTAATCTTGTCATCCTTCCTTAGAAGGGCCTAGGACCGAAGAAAGGCAATGCATGAATGAGGAAAATAAAATCAGCCCCATAGCTAGATGCACGCTAACTCCTGACTTGTGCGTGGTGGGCCCAGAGTTTTGGGAGACAGTAGCAGAGGGAGCAGGGTGGGTGTAGTTCCTTCAGGCAAATGCCTAAGAAACACTGTGTAGCATGATCATTACATTTATGTAGTCTTACAACAGAAGCACTGGGATTTACATTAAAGTTATTGTATCTGTTGGTTGATTTTTGATTGTTGTGACTGTTCTCAAGCAACCCCCCTACTTACGAGTCTGTGAGTGCTCGTCCTCGCTATTCTGAGAACTACTTGTTCTGCTGGAGCGTCACTTTTTGGGACGCTCCGGTGCCGCAAACCATGAATTCATATCTATGAGGGTGCAGAGACTAAATATCGTTGAAAAAATATCATGGCTCAAGAATATCAACAGACAAAATATCATGGTGAAGAATATCAACTTTGGGTAAGTGAAAAATATCAAAGTGTTTAATATCATTTGCAAAAATATAGATGTTAGAAATTTCCATTTTGTATTAATGTTATGTATGTTAGTATGTATTTTTATATGGGTGTGATGCATTTATTTTTTGTATAAGATTTGTTTGTATTTTTATTATATGTGTAAAAGGTTTAGTAGTTATTAAAAAAATGGTTAGAATTTTGCGTTTTTAGTTCTGTAGTGGGTTGTGGGTTTATAGAGGAATAGGGTGGGAAGTAATACAATTATATAAAATTAATTACATGTTTTGAGAAGTTATTATTATTTTTTTTTTGAGTTTTGTGTTTTTAGTACTGTAGCGGGTTGTGGGTGCATAGGGGAATAGGTTGGAAAGTAATTTAATTATATAACATTTATAGAAGAATTTTTATGTATTAATAATTGTTGAATTGAGATGTTATATTGTCAAATGTGTAAATATTTTTTTATCAATTATGTAATAATCAGTTGTTAATTCATTTTTAATAATGAATTGGCAATTAGTTATGTTAATTTTGTAAAGATTCTAGGTGTGTTATGGTGTTTATAGGTTAAAATGGTGGGAAGTAATTTATTAATAAATGTTAGTAAATTAATTAAAAATAATTAATTTGTAATTAATTATGGTGTACTTCATTTTCAGGTGTGTGTTGTGAATATTGTAGTCTTAAAGAATACATATCAAAATCAATATTTAATAATTATTTTTATTAATCATAATTTGTCAAATGATTAATAATTATCTATCTATCTATCTGGCCTTTATGGATTTGCCCTCTGCTTTTGACCTTGTTAATAGTTCAAAGCTCTGATTTATCCTTTTGGCCCCTGGTGCACTTCTTGGCACACTTTCATAAAGAAGACCTTAATGCTCGGGTCAGGATTGGCTGATGGGCCGAGGTCACTGAAGCCATTAAGGTAGGCAGGGGGGTCAGACAGTGTTGTGTTCTGGCCCCCGTCCTTTTTATTATCTACATTAATGGACTGAATAGAACATTAAAACCATTGACCCAAGATGTTCCAAAAATTAACGGAAAAATGCTCCCCGTACTACTCTATGCGGATGATGAGGTCCTTATTGACCGCACTCTGAACTCCTAACTCACTTTAGTGCAGGGCTTTGTTAACTATATGGACAGTTTGGACTTATGTACCAATTTTAAAAAGTCTTTTATAATGTCTTGTGGTCCTAGGAAACGCCAACTCAGTTTTATATCTGTGGGTAATCAGAAGCTGACGAGCACTAGCTCCTTTCCTAATCTTGGAGTGGTCTCTGCCGGGAACGGCTCCTGGACTGAGCACATGTATCACTCCAGGAACAAGTTTCAAATGCCACCAACTTGATTCTTAGTCTTCCATGTCCAAAGAGAACAGGTGCCATTTTAGCTATTTTAATTTTTTTTAAATATCAATGTGTGCCAATAGCCACCTATGGCGCTGAGGTTTGGGTTATTGCTTAGAGTCCCTGCATTTAACAGGAAGAGAACAGATTCTGAAGGAAGCTACTAGGCGTCCCAATCTCCACACCTTAATATACTTGCCGTAGGGAACTCTACCTAAATTTTATTGAAGATTCTATTAGGGCCCGCCCCGCCCTCTTCAGGCTATCCGTTTGGAAAAACCCGGCCGCATCCCTTACGAGAGAGCTCATCAGTGATTGTATGGGATGCGAGAAAGGGAAGGATATCCCTTGGTTGTCAGGGGTGTATCAGAGCCTGCGCAGCGTTAACAAGGGAAGCATCTTCACAAATTCTAGTACAGCAGTGACAATCAATAAAAACGATCTTCGGAGTGCGCTCTATTTGCTATATAAAGCCAAAAGGATTGAAAAGGAATACAAAAAAATCCCTTTTCTATAGCTATATGGCTATTGAACACCCTGTACACCCACTGTCTAACTACCTCACTCTGTTTATGAGTGATTGGGAGAGGAGCCTTTTAATCTGCTTAAGGGAAGGTACTATTAAATTTGCATTAAGTTTTCCCCTGGGTCACCACTCTGACCTTGATCAACTACCCTGACCGTGTGATGGTCAGAGTGGCCAATCTATATTACACTTTTTATAAATACTATTTAACGTACTTTAAGTGGCTTTTAACCCTGTATTTTTAAAAGTTTACGGCCATCAGTTTGGAAAATGCTTATTTGAGGTTGCTTATGTTGGATGATGAAGAGCTGTTTTTTCACATAGGCACTTTTTAGAGAATTGCTGTTTGAGCTTGTCAGATGATGTCTAATCTTTGAGCTTTTACATTATTTATTTATGAATTTTTGCATAAATTGGAAAGATTACTGTATATCGTATGTTGCTAACGGATTTTAATATGACTCTTTTATCTGTATATTTTTAACTTGTTTGTTGTTGTGCTTTTATGGATATGACGTTATCTGAATAATGGGGCCCATTATGATAACGGGCGGATCTCCACCGCCTGTATGTCACTGGCGATCCGCACGCTGAAAACCACCATCCGCTCCCTAATACCGCCCACCAGATTACCATGCCAGAGGGGCCCCCGGCGAACGTAAAGACCGTCGCCGGTTTTCTGCCCGGTCGCAGAGTCAACCGGGCAGAAAAGCAGCTAACATGGTGGCGGTGTCTCCCAGATACCGCCATCCATATTAGCATTTGTGCGGGGATGTGCGTTGCTGCCACGGAAAGGCAGGCGGTTTCTGCCATTGGGGGCCTGTTGCGGGCCCCCAGGGACTCAGGGGTGGGGGGTGCATGTGGGGGGTACCTATGGTACCCCCCAGCAGTTCCGTGCACAACACGGCAGGCACCGCGCGATGCCTGGCATGTTGTGCATGGAAGTGCACAACTTGCATTCCAGGCATTGTGGCGGGCGGTGCAGAGTGCACCGCCCGCCACAATGTCAGGAATGCTCTATGCGCCTACCACTGTGGCAGGCGCATCCTAATGTCCCCTACGGGACCCGTGTCCCTTTTTGCGTCTTCATGGCGGCAGGACAAAGTCCGCCCACCATCCTAATGTGCCCCAAAGTGTCTTTGAACCTTGAACCTAATCATTATGTTAATTATGGAAATTAATTATAATTAACATGTTGACTTTTTTACTGGTGTGGTGTTATAGACTGGGAAAAAAAGAAATGTTGGTTAATATTTGCTTATTTTAAATAAATATTGTTTATAAATGTATTTACTTTAGAGAATAGTTCTACCTATTTGGAGTGTCAAGTCTTTATTGCGTGATTTTAAAAAAACCATTGCAAATACAAAACATTTAAAAGGTTTCAAAATTGCATTTAAAATATCTTCCTGTTGTTAATGCGAAGCTCGTTGTTATTTGAGTAGTCGGAAGTAGCGTCCAGAAGTCTTTGCATTCCGATCTTTGTTTTACTTAACACTACCACGTCATCAGCATATAATAGGTTTGTCAGCAACAGACCAGATAATTTGGGGGCGTGGGAATTGCCCTTGTTGAGAGCTTCAGGGAGGTCGGCTAAAAATAGGTTAAAGAGTGTCGGGGCCAAGACACAACCCGGTTTGAGGCATTTTTCCGTCGGAATTGGGCGGGACAATCTTGAGCCGTCCCCAATCTTAATTCTAACCCATGTGTCCTGGTTTAGAAGTTGTATGGCTCTTAGGAGGCCTGCTGGAATGTTGAGTCTGGACAACTTCTGCCAGAGTTTACTTCTGTTAACATTGTCGAAGGCCGCTTGGAAGTCAATGAACCCCATATAGAGTGGGCAAGAACAGAATTTCGCTTGGTCAATCAGACAAGAAAGGGTCGTAAGATTGACTGAGGTGCCGGTGTTTATTGTAAAACCTGTTTGATTCAGAGGAATTATAGAGTTATCATCAGCCCGTGCCCTGAGTGAGTAGAGCAGCACTCCCGCAAAATACTTTGCTTTATTGTCGATGAGTGCGATGAGACGGTAATTCCCTGGGGATTTTTTATCCCCTCCTTTAAAGATTGGTGCAAGAATGGATCCACGCCACTAGGGCGGTATGGTGTTGTTTTGCAGACATGAATTAAAAAGGGGGCTTAGTTTCACAGCCCAGAAAGTTGCATCTTCCTTAAACAGAGCTTGAGGAATCCCACCTGGGCCAGGAGCGCCGTCCTTGCGTCCCTTTTTTATTATTTTTTCTATTTCAGCCTTCTGGACTGTTGCAAGATAGACGCAGCTTTGAGTCAAGAGGCGGTCTTTTGTTGATGTCTTTTTGTGACCTAGCTTCTTTAGGGGTTTGAAGTGTTCAGATCAGATTCCCGGACAATCTCTGTTTGTATTACTTTATCCATGGGAGGGAGATTTAGGTGGTTAATATGCGGTTCCTGATCATTAAAATGGGAATAGAGAAATTCGACCCACTCTATTTCAAGTATGCTCGAGGAGGCAACTTTGGATGCGCGCCCAGATGCCCTATTAATTGTGCGCCAAAACCTGGCAGAGTTGTTTGTTTTAATGTCATGCTGCAGTTTGACCCAAAACAAGTTCCATTGGCTTATGCGTAATTCACGTTTTGCTTTCTTAAGGTGACTGCGGGCCTCTCTGAGTTTTATTATTTTAATAGGATCCATTGGATCAGTTTTTAAAGCCCGCCATAAGCGATTCATCGATCTTGTTGCTGATAGTATCTCAGAATTCGAGCACGGCGTGTACTTTTGATCAGTTTGACTTCGGTATTTTGTTGGTTTCGCGAATCTGTCAATAAGTTCGGTTGCAAATGTTGACCAGTTGGCAATTATGTTATCCGGGCTCTTTTGGCGCTCAATTATTTGTTTCGCCTCTACTGATACGTGTTGAAGATTCTTAAAGGAGCATTTAATGCGTTTGAGGTTGATTGTAAAGCTCTCGGATGGCAAATCCCTTACCTCTTTGTGTTGCATAAGGCAAGTCCTCAACATGATTTCTTGCGGACAGAGGTCGCTTTCTGTTCTGTTTCCAAAACAATAACCTGCTACTTGATGGAGCAATGAGATGCTGACGAAGGTATAGTCAATTAATGAAGTGCCTTTTTTCGATAGATAGGAAAATCGAGGTGGCTTGTTAGCAGGATAACGCCCATTTAGGGCTCTGAGGCCCAAATTTTCAAGGTTGCCTTGTAGAGAACTTCCATGTGGATCGTCCTTGTGCCATCCAGGCCGATCTTGCGGTGGTATCCCCCAGATGCTATCATGTGATTTGGTGACCTCATTTTTTTGGAGGACTGACATTAACCACATGTTAAAGTCACCAGTAAGTAGGATTTCTGAGTTTAGAAAACCTGTTTGCACTCTTACTACTGACGCTGTTGCTTCTTCTACAAAGGATTTCCTTGATGCTGTGTTTCGGCGGACGTAGGCATTCATTAAGATTAACCTCCAATTTTGGCCATTGCTCGGTGTCAGAGAAATTCCCACACACTGGAGACGATTTGATGAGCCCAGCAGGTCCCAGGAGGTGACTGCATTTTTTGTTGATATATAAACTGCAAGACCGCCGCTCCCTCTTCCTGGATGATTTAGTTTGTGCGCTGGAATGTGATGGGTTTTAAAGCCTTCTAGGTGCTGCGGTGCCGTAAGCCATGTCTCTTGTAGTAAGACTATGTTGAAGCCCCGAAAGTATGAAATGGTGGCGTTATCCTCAAGTTTGCTTGTTAGGCCATTTATGTTCCATGAACAGATTTTTAGAGGAATCTTTTCATGGCGGTCCGCCCTTCTGGGATGTCAACGTAAGAGGCGGGTTGTATTCAGGGCACCGGCCAGCCATGACTATGAACCCACCTCGTCCTGATTCCTATTTAATGTGATCCCGTCTTCTTTTGCTTTCCCCATTGGGTGGACGGAAGTGGGAGTTTTGTTGCATGCACCCCTGAGGACTGAGTATACTGTACCCCTCCCTGCACGTCTATGTTCATCACCACAACTTCCCTGTAGAACACATGGATAGCCCTCTTCCCTGCCCGGTTGTATCAGTATTCCCCATTGCTTAAAGGTGTCGAGTGACCCTAGAATTGTATTAATTGCCTCTGGGGTACTCCAGGTGACCTTTGTGGATTTGTTTGATTGGCCTTGACATGGTGCAATGAATTCTACCGATATTATGTCTTGAGAGGTAATTGCGTCTGACAACCCTGACGCTTGTATCAGCTTTAAGATATTTCCCCGATTCAGGATATCATGGCTACCTTTAGACTTATATTCTGGATAAAAGAGGGTAGAGAGGTTATCCCCACTCCGAGCTGTGCTATTCGGCCTGGGCATTGCCTCTGTTTTGTCAATGTTGGACGTTTGCGCAACATTTATCAAAGGACCCATAGAAGAGATCTCATTGCGCACAGTATTGAGCATTTCATTATTTACATGACCAAAGTTCCAGTTATCACTTGCTGGGAGTGCGCCCTGTTGGTTGTTGACACGGTTGACTGTGTCTACCTGCTTTAAAATCGGGCCTCCAGGCAGCCTTGTCACCAGACTTGGTGTGTGATTCACATCCATTTCGTTCTGCTTAATGAGTGTGTTAGGGGAAGCCATGTTGGTAGTGGTTTTTTGTTCTTTTACTTTTTGTTCTTTTACTTCAATAAGCAAACATTGTCCCGGAGGAGCCATTGATGGTTTCTTTGCTGTTGACGAGCTGGAAATGTGGCTCTTCCTTTTGTCACAGTCCTGGTTAATTGGTTGTGCTTCCGTTGGTATTCCTGGGTCAGAGGGATTTTTTCGCTCATCGTCTCCGGAGACTCCAGGACGTCTAAGGGTGTTGAACATCGGGTAGAGGTTTAAGACTTGTTTGCTCCTTCTCATTTTGTTGCGTCCTTTCCGCTTCCTCTGTCTTTTCACTTTTCCCGCAGGGTTACCCTCTTCTTGTTCAATTGGGGAAAGAGGGGTGGAACTAGCTCTGCTGGTGACCTGAGGAGATTGCAGTTCTCTCATACCGCCACCTTGCACCGCTTCATCTTCAGGTCGTGAGAAGTTGACAGCTTCTTCCCCTCTTAGCCTTAGGTTGAAAACTGTTTCTGATTGACGAGCTTCACTTGAATTACCTAAATCTGTATTGCTGCCATTCCCAGGGGTGGGTGTACCTTTTGCTATTACTTTTAAATCTGCTACAAGCTTTTCCATTATGCCTGGGAGCGAACAAAGTTTCTCCACTATTGGTGAGCATTCGCATCCTTGCTGAGGGCGATCTACAGTTTCCTGGGCCCGTCTGATCAGGCTATTTAGATTTGAGATCCTTTCGGCGATTTTGGCAACGTATTGGGCAAGTGTATTTAGAAGGCTGATTTGAATGTCCATTTTATCTGCCTTGTAAGACATTCCATCTGCTGACTTTTGGAGGATATCGAGGGCGGTAGCCCATGCTTTTTCTTATGAGGGGACCTCGCTTTTGTCCTGCCTTGGAGTTACTGATGGCTGAGGGAGGCCAGGAATTGAGTTCCCATATGAGTGCAACATTTTTACCCATTCCGTCGAATCAAAGTAGGAAAGCTCTTTCATGCCACCCTCAGCATCTTCTGTGTTCATTATGGTTTCAGTGGGCACTGGCTCAGGTTTGCACACACGGTGTAGGTCCTGTTGGTCACAACCCCCCCCCCATGGGAGGTACCTGGACTTTCCGTCGTGAAAGCGGTGTCGATGCCCTTGATGAAATGAGGCGCAGATTCTCCATTTTGACTGCACGGGATGCTGAAGCTAGCTTCAGGAATCATTTGGTTAAAGTTTTCCAGAATGCTGGGTTTTTCTACCGCTAGTTCAGTATCGGTTTCCAGTGTGTTGAGGGCAACAGTGGATATGGATATGGCGAATCCGGATGGAGCAGAGTTGTTGCCACACGCTCTATGTCTCGAGGGGGTCTTCCTCTCTGGGCTCCCCCTGACCGCGGTTCGAACTACCATTGGCGGTTTGGTGGAAGCAGTGGTTGGCATGTAACTGCGTTGGGAAGTCCTTGGTGCCCCGTTTGCTGCGCCGCCCCTGGAGATAATCACCAGTGGTCTTAGGGGGATTGGGAGCCCAGTGATGTTCTTGTTGCTAGAGAAGACTGTTGACCCGGCGTCCTTTATGTAGTTAAGTTTTGTTGTTATCTTTGGTTGATTTCCAATAGGTTTACTGGCCCTTGTGTCAGGACTCTTCCTGGAGGCGTGAGACCCGCTTTCAATTATGATATCAGTGTCGCTCAGCAGCAGATTAGGTGACCGCTCTGGGTCCGAAACTGTCCTCACGTTTCTCCCTTTGCTTTTCTTTTTCCTTTGGGGAGCCGTTATCCTCACCCTGCCAGATCTCATCTCAAGGCGAACAGAGTAGATGAGGAGCGGTAGCTGAGGGAAGGCTCACAGGACTCCTACTGGGCCTCTACCCTCGCTTCAGCTGCAGCTTCAGTCAGCTGCAACTGGCCACCAATCGCTGTTCGCAGGTCACAAATCACAGGTCCCAGATCACTGATGTCTGATACCTGCACAACCCGGGCCGCAAGAGGTTTACTAGCATTCAGGCATAAAACCCACAAAGCTCGTGCCCCTTGCCTCATTCCCGCTTTCTCTTCTCTTTGCCAGCCAGCAGCCCAAGCACCCGGAATGGACAAACAGACAGAGCAGGAAGGATTGCTTTGGTGTGGTGGTGGCGACGACGGTACAGTCTTGAGCCTAGGGCTTAGTTTTTAGCAGGGACTGGGTGTTGGTGTGGGGGTAGTTTTCCGCCGTGTCCCATTGACCCAGTAGCCCAGAAGGCAAGCAACCATATTTGATAACACGAGCCTCAAACACTGCACCCCTACCTTCTCAGATGTGGTTAGGTCACGATGCGTGGTCCGTGGACTGGACTGGAACCGGCCCCTTGGAAGCAGCCTCTTGGAGCAACCGGACACCTCCCACCAGTACCCTCATCAACTTGGCTTGGCTCGGCAGCTGCGGCAGAGCAGCACAGCGCTGCTCAGCAGTGCAGGGAGGGGAAAGCGGCAAAGGCAGCACGTAGCAGCACGTAGCACACTCCAGGTGCAGCACTTCGCTGCACTCCGCTTCGGTCTCGCTTACTGCCAGCCGCCAAACCTCGCAATGACGTGGCACCCTCAGGCACTTTCCTCAACAGCACACTGTTGCTCAGCTGCCGCTCGTCAGCTGGGTTGAAGCCGGTTTCAAGTGCGGCGGTGATGTAAGACGCCGGTGTTTCCCGGAATTGCCGCAGTGTGCCCGGATTCCTCTCACCGCAGCTTCTGTGGCTGTGGCTACGGCTTCTGCAGCTGCTGCGGCTTCTGACGCCGGTGTCTCCCGAGTTGCCACAGTCAGCCCGGATTCCTCCCACCGCGGCTTATATAGCTGCCGCGGCTTCTGTGATTGCCGCGGCTTCTGTGACTGTCGTGATTACAGCATCTCAAGTCCCTTCGTCTTTCTATGTGCCGCGGCTTTACTCCGGCTTTACTCCGGGCTCAGCCGCCGTTGTCTCTGCTCCTCGCTCCTTGCTCACTCCTTGCTCTCGCTCTCGCTCCTTGCTGCCGCTCACGCCGTCTCTCTAGCGCCACCGGCTGCCGCTCACACCGTCTCTCTAGCGCCACCCAATAGTTCTATCTATTTGATATTTGTAATTACTATATTTAATGTTAATGTTTAATATATTTAGGGCCAGATGTAGGTAACTATCATTTACCGATTATAAAATACCGAATTTTACCGATTCGGTATTTTAGAATATGTAAATGATATGTAGATAATGATTCAGTAAATTTTACCGAATCGGTAAAATTCGGTAAATACTGATTCGGTATTTACCGAATTGATGTTCCCCATTCATTCCTATGGGCCTTAAGGCCCATAGGAATGAATGAGAGTTACCGATCTGGTAAATACTGAATCGGTAATAGGGGGTAGACCTACAAGGGTGGCAGGGTGACACATTGACACCCTGTTGCACCCCTGTATAGAGCATGGGTGCACATGTGGCACACACACATGCCCTAAGGGCATGTATGTCTGCCTCATGGCACTGTTAAAAAAAGCCCAAAATTGCTTTTTTAACTGTTTTTCGTTATTTACCACCATCTTGTAGTTGGTGGTAAATAATGAATCCTTACAAGTGAAAAGCACTCTCTTGAGTGCTTCCTACATTAAGGATTCGGTAATTTACCGAATCGGTATTTAAGAATTCAGTCATTTACTGATTCCTTAAATAACAGATTCGGTAAATTACCGAATCCTTAAATTAGGCCCCTATATCCCAAAATCCTTATACCGGTCAGTAACGGCCGAAATTCGGTCATTTTGGCCGTTCCCGACCGGTATTAGGCTTCCTACCTCTGGCCATTAATCTGCTATTTTTATTCTTTTTTTATACTGTTTCATTTTTTTTTTAAATATTAAAATGTTCTTATACATTTTTGTTTCTCTGCTATCCAACACTTTCCTTACTGTTGCACTCACTGGAGTGGGAATAGTAATTTTTACCCCTTTGCTATCTAACACTTTCCCTACCGTTGCACTCACTGAAGTGGGAATACTAATTTTTACTCCTTCACTATCCTGCATTCTCCCTACTGTTGCAGTGACTGGAGATGGGAATAGTAATTTTTACCCCTCCACTATCCAGCATTTTCTCTACTGTTGCACTCACTGGAGTGGGAAAAGTAATTTTTACCTCTCCGCCATCCTGCACTTTCCCTACTGTTGCACTCAATGGAGTGGGAATACTAATTTTTACTCATTCGCTATCCAGCTCTTTCCCTACTGTTGCACTCATTGGAGTGGGAATAGTAATTTTTACTCCTCCACTATCGAGCACTTTCCCTACTGTTGCACTTACTGTGGTGGGAATTGTCATTTTTATCCCCCCGCCATCCAGCACTTTCTCTACTGTTGCACTCACTGGAGTGGGAACAGTAATTTTTACTTATCTGCTTTCCAGCACTTTCCCTTCTGTTGCACTCACTGGAGTGGGAATAGCAATTGTTACCCTTCTGCTATCCAGCACTTTCTCTACTGTTGCACTCATTGGAGTGGGAATAGTAATTCTTACTCATCCTCTATCCAGCTCTTTTCCTACTGTTGTACTCACTGAGGTTGGAATAAAAATGTTTACTCATCCGCGGTCCAGTTCTTTCCCTACTGTTGCACTCACTGGAATGGGAATAGTCATTTTTACTCATCCGCTATCCAGTTCTTTCCCTACTGTTACACTCAACTGGAGAGGGAATAGTATTTTTTTAATCAGCTGCTATCCTGCACTTTCCCTTCTGTTGTATTTATTGTATTGCAAAATGTATGTTTTCCTTTTTTTTATAGTTAAATGTTTGAATTCATTATAAAATAATTATTTTTTATTTTAAATTATTGATATATGTATATATTACATTTTGATATATTTAAAAGTTGAATAATTAAAGATAATAGTTAATACATTATATGTAAGTAAATCTATGTATATGTATATATTTTTATGTTTGTGTGTTTATATTTTTTAATTAAGTTTATTTGTTATATTTAGTTAAAATGTATATCAAATGTTATTTATTTTGGTAAAAATATTAATAATATTTAATATATTTATTTTATGTTGTATATATATGTCTAAGTCAATATTTTGTACATCTATATTTTTTGCTTCAATATTTTTTATTCGATATTCTTGTACTTACCTGTTTAAATATAGGGAGTCGATATTTTTGTAGTCTATATTTTTGCATCAAGTTTTTTTTGTTGTTGTTTTTTTTTTGTCCTCATAACCACCATGTAGACAAAGTGCCAAAAGGAATCAACGGAGAATAACTGACTCAGTTTAGCTGAAAAACTGGAGGGGACACTTATCTTATGGAGGCCGACTATCCCACAGTCTTCCACCGTAATCCAAAGAGGCACTAAGTCCTTAAATTGCCAACCCGCAGCAAATCTTGGGGTAGTTTTAGCAGCCAAATGGGAGCCAGTCAGGAACCGGGTAGCGGCTGTTCCAATGGTGCAGAATAAAAGAGCACCTTAGGAGATCAATCATTGGACTCGGGGAAAAAAAAACTGCCCCAAAAAAAAAACCCGAATACATCACTGAAGCCACGTTAGTAGGTGCCAAAATGCCCTTTTTCTGCGATTACCAGATCTGGCCAAATCTGTGACTGAGGTCTGCAATACAGAGTTTTGCCAATCTCTAACGGTGGGAGGTGAGGAGTCCTTCCATTTCCTGCAGATCTCTCTTCTTGCGAGCAGGATGGAATAAAAAACTAAACATCTGGGTAGGTGTTGTACTCCTTCCAAGACTCCAAAAATAATCAGAGACAAATCCATTGTGACAGGTCTTCCCAGAGACTCAGTACGGCAATTGCTGATATCCTGCCAAAATACTGTTAGTACCGGGCAGTCCAAGAACATATGAGTATCCGAAGCAGCAATCAACCACATTTTGCGCTAGACACTGGCTGTCCTGCAAATTTAGAGAGTCTTGAGGGGGAGTAGTATGCCCTATAGAGGGTGTAGATGTGATTTCTGCGAAGCCATGATGGCTTGACAATGCTCCACAGAAGCTCGAAGGAAGACTTCCAAAGAGTTTGTAAATTCAAATCCACCAGAACAGACCCCCATAATGACTCTGACAAGACAAAGTCTCCATCTGCCTCCTCCATAATAAAGTTATACCATCTAGATATTTATTTCTTTTCTGGACCTCTGTTTAGTAAGTCGGAGATAAATGGGCTATGTCCACCAAGTTTAAACTTATTTTTATTGGCAGGAGATGCTTTATAGGCTGCAGTCCAACTATAAATCTGGATATATTTGAAGCGTGAAAAATTAGGGCCAACCTTGGCTTGCAGATGTTCCCATGAAAATAAATCTCCCTCGTAGAAAAGGTCCCCCCAAACCTCCATGCCTGCCTCTCTCAGAGGAACTGCCAAGATGTCATCAAGCCAGACAGGAATTTCAGGCAGGTCCCACAACGGAGTTTTTTCGCAAAATTAATTTACTTTTATAGATTTCATGATTTCAGCCCATGTTCGAGCAAGACCCTGTAGAGTCTTCAGTTAAATTTTTTTTTTAAACTTAGGATTTCCAAACTTAAAAAGATAATTGGAATGATTGATATTTTCCATTTCCAACATTGCTGCATACATCATGCCCACCCCCGAGGCTTCGGGATTCTTCAACAACATCCTTGAGTGGGATAATTGAAAGGCCCAAGCATAGATTTTTAAATCTGGAGCCGCCAACCCACTCTTTTCACGTCGCCGTCTTAGTTTTTTCCAGGCGATACGTGGAAGATGGTTGTGCCAAATAAAAGATGAAACATTTGATTGAAATTTGGCTAAGATATTTTGATCAAAGTATAAGGGAATGGTATTAAATAAAAAAGAGATTTTTGGCAGAATAGACATTTTGATAAGATTGACCCTACCTATTAGTGAGAGAGGGAGATGTGACCAGGATTGGAGAAGCTTACGGCAGTCTTTAAGTACTGTGGACAAATTAACTTGGACTATTTTGTTCATATCTTTTACAATTGCCAAACCTAAATAACGCATTGAAGTGCCAGGATGGAGTTCTATAGGAGGATTCTCATCATTCCAGAAAAGCATTTCAGTTTTGGCTGCGTTTATCTCATACCCCGACACATGTCCAAAAGTGTGAGCCAATTTCACTCTGGCCGGGAGAGCCGTAGCGGCCTCTGATGTTCAGATAAGTACGTCGTCGGCATATAATGCCACCTTCCTCGTCCAGCCTTGATAATGGAAAGGTTTGATGGAGACCTCCTCCCTTAGATATTGCGCAAAAGGCTTGATGTAAAAATCAAAAAGTAAGGGGGAGAGCGGGCACCCCTGTCGGGTTCCCCTAGTGATAGAAAAAGGGCTTGATAGGTCTCCATTAACGAGAAGAGATGCAGAAGGATTGCTATACAACCGGCTGATCGCCCTGCGAAAACTTACCCCCACACCAAACTTGGCCAAGGCCTCCGACAGGTACACCCAATTGACCCTGTCGAAAGCCTTGGTTGCGTCCAGTGTTAGGGCCGCCAATGGGAGCTTATTATATGTTGCTATATCTATGGCACCAATTAAATCAAAGGTCAATTCATATAATTGTCTGCCCTTTAAGAACCCCTTTTGATCCAAATGAAGGACAGATGGTGCGGTATCGGCCAATCTTGATGATAAAACTGTGGTAAAGATTTTATAATCCACGTTCAAAATGGATATTGGCCTATACGACCCACATTCTTCCTTAGGTTTACCTGGTTTTAAGATGAGGGTAATAGAGGCATTATCCCAAGATGCTGGGGGAGACATTCCTTCTAAAAGTATTCGGTTAAACAACTTTGTAAGGAAAGGAGCGATCTCTGAGTCTAAGATCTTGTATAACTCAGCCGGAAGGCCATCGGGTCCCGACGCTTTCCCCTTACTTAGATTTCTTAATAGCAGATATCACCTCACTCTCTGTAATGGGGCTATCCAAGTATTGGGATTGTTCAAGAGAAAGGGAAGGTAGAGTAATATTATTCAACCAGCTCTTTACAGACTCAACCGATATCACTTTGTCTTCTTTATATATTACCTGGAAAAATTCCCTAAATGCCTTCCTGATATCATCATCTGAGGAGAGATTGGTGGTACCTATTTTTATAGATGCAATGTTGTTCAGGACCTGATCTACTTTGGTATTCCAAGCCAGCAGTTTGCCAGCGCCTTCACTATATTCGAAGTGAGCCAACCTGCTGGCTTCCCATCTCTGTTGGACCCTCAAACTCAAGGACGATGCCAGACTACCCCTCAAGGTCGCCAATTTGTTATGTAGGGGATCTAATATCGACCTCGAAGATGTACTATTTAGGTCGATTTCATGTTGAACACAAGCCATATCTGATTCAATAGAAGAAATCATTTCATTGTAACTCTTTCTCCGAAAGGCGACTTTGGCAACAACCAACCCTCTCAATGTTGCCTTAAATGAGTCCCAAATAATTATATCAGAGGCTGTACCATTATTAGATAGAAAGAAGTTGTGTGTCTCTGTCTTTAGGCACAAAATATCCTCCTCATTAGTGAGTAGGGAACGATCAAAAGACCAAACAGTCGGGGTTTTTTTACTACCAAATCCCATCACCAATTTATCAGCAGAGTGATCTGAAAGATGCAAAGGGAGATATTCTATTATTTTAACAGAATCGACCAGTCTTTGAGTCGTTAAAATATAGTCAATCCTTGACTTATGGTGATATTTATAGTTCCTATAAGAAACCCCCTGTTGGTTTCCTGACCTTTTCGCCAAACGTCGACGAACCCTTGCTGTCTCATAGCGTCTAGTAAAAAAGATCTAGTTTTAGACAAAACCATGGAACGATTATTAGGGGACTTGTCCAAGATGGGGTCCAACACAATGTTAAAGTCGCCGGCTAAAATTATAGGTCCAGAAATAGAAAGTAACTGAGAAAAGATTGTTTCCAATGTAGAGGGGTCGTCCTGATTCGGACCATAATAGCCGACTATTGTAATTGAAAACCCAGCCATAAGAACTGAGGCTATAGCCCATCTGCTAGAAGAATCTACGACCTGTGAGATTAGCTTAGCTTTAGCTCCTTTTTTGAAAATGATCGCAACCCCTCTTGTGTGGGATGTTTGTGTGGTAGAGACCATAAAATCAATCCAGCTATTCTTTTTAATTATTACCGACAGTTCAGAATGCGCAAGATGTGTTTCCTGCAACACCATGACCTGCACATCCGAGTCTTTCAAATATTGCAGAATTCTACTAGCTCGGGGCTTGGTGCGGAGGCCATTGACGTTCCAGGAAAGGAGACCTATACTACTCATCTCTTAACCGATAGGATAGCATGATTAGTGTTATACCAGAAAGAGATAATTATGATACTGTTAAATGCTTGCATCCAGCAATTATATGTAAGATATGTGAGATATGTGAAACATGAGTTACCATTCCAAAAACTTCTATACTGGTTATTGAGAACTTTTTTATATTTTTGACACCCCTGTGCACTCACCCGCTCAAGGTGAGAGCCCCCCCGTGAAGAACCCTTGCATTATCTAACCGGAACAAAGTCCAGTAGATAGTGCCCCACCGGTTGATCCCCTACAGAAAAGTCTAACCACTATCTATTCAGGTAAGTAGACCTAAGTGAGTAAAGAGATTTCTAAAAAATTTAATTAAAGCTATAAGATCTTTGACTAATGATTATTTAGTGCATATATAGTGCATTTAAGTATATGTGCCTCTGCTCCTTTATATTCAAAATTAAGAATATGAAAAAATTACACACCAGAACTTACTTAGGCAATTTAGTGAGAAAGAAAGAAGAAGGCGTCTAACATTAAAGCCTGCGGTTCTCTTCGTCCGAAACCATTGGTGGCTCATTACTGGTTATTCGGGTCAACATTAAACATTAAACCTAACAGGCCGTTTTACCCAGATCTATTAACAACTCATCTGCTGCTTGCACCGACCTGATGTTATACATCTTATTATTGTGCATTACTTTAAGAGCTGCCGGAAACATCAGCTGAGCTGTTGCGACCAATCTTCTAAAAGCATCCAGACGCTTTCCAAATTCCCATTGCTTTTTGAGTGTTGTTTGGGACAGGTCTGATCTTATCAAGAAAGTAAAGCCTTTCCCAGACAAAGACTTTTGTTTCAAGGCCATATTTAAGATACGTTCCTTTAGGACGTAAGTGTGGAAATTGACCAAAATCTTACGCGGTTTAGATCTCTGTGGGTTCAGTTTGAAAGGGTCTCTGTGTACCCTCTGAATATCAACTGACAGTTCTGCGGGAGTGTATTCTAATGACAATGCTTCCTTCAGTAATGAGACGATGTATTGCTTTATGTCTGACCCTTCAGAGCCTTCTGGAACATTCAAAATGCGGATATTTCCCCTTCTCGCATTATTTTCAAGGGTCTCCATCCTCTCGCTAGGAGCCAGATCTTCCTTTGTAAGTTTGTTAATATCCTGCCTTGCCTGATCCAGATAGACTGAGTGAATGCCAACTGTTTCTTCTAACACTCCAGTTCTTATAGTGAGACCTTCGATTTTATTGTCAAGTGATTCACAATAATTTTTTAACTCTAGTTGATTGGCAGAAGATTTGGCGAATCCCTTCCTTATCTCCATAGTGAGAGCTGAGAACATCTCTAATACAGAGGCTGCCGTCATCGGAGCTTGAGAGGTTAGAGGAGGGACCTGTAAGGAGTTAATATCGGGTTGAACAGAATTTACAGAATCATCCTCAACTGGACCCCCAGATGCGCCACGCAAGTCGGTCGAATCCGATTCTTCAGCCTCTTCAGGATAAACTGTAGTAGGATCTTGAAGTTCACTCAATTGCTGCGTCGATGACGATTGAAACTGAGATTGACCTGACTCTCTTCCTGGATCTAGAGAGCTAGCTTCTACATCAGTAGTTGCTGCCATTTCCATTATTTAACCAGGGAGTTTTCCAGCTTGATCCGACTCCTCGGATAACGATGTATCCAATGATATGGCAGGTTGACCAACCGATATGGTGTTACCCTCTGATGTCGACGCCATATCTTGACTGTTTAAGCCTTCAGAAAGATGTAGGATCTGTGGAATGGCTTTAAAATAGGCGCGGAGTGAGGGTGTTAATTTGGAGCCTGCAGGGAGTAGCGCTTTAGAGTCCTTGGTCTTCGCTTTAGTTTTGGCCTTCACACTTGGGGTTTTGGGCTTGAATTCAGTATTTAAATAAGAGGAAGGTTTTGTCTTGGATAATGTATTGGCCCCTTCCCCAGCTTCTATCCTCCCTTCTAACATGCCGACCTTATTTAAATCTGTCTTCTTTTTTCGTCTGCGACCTCGGCCACGTTTAGACCCACTTTTGGGAGTATTAAGTAAGCTGTCAGTGATGTTAAATGCACCAAAAGTACCTGCAATATTCTTATCAGAGGGGGCCTGTAAATGCTCCTCAACACTGACAGCATTAATGTCGGAATCAGACAGAATGAGGGTGTTTTCTATCAGTGCCTGGTCTATAAAGCTGGTATTAGCCACTTCATGCCCAAGAGACCCTTCCACAGCAGAAATCGAAGCGGGAACTTGTGGATATTGGGGCTGTTCTTGAATATCCCCCTTAAAGGCTGAGACCAAACTTAAGTCAGTACCTGTGTCTGTGCGTCTATCAGGCTCTGACTCTGACTCTGTAACCCTGTGAGGAGAAAAAAAGAGATTTCTCAATCTTTTGCCCTTCATAAGCTCCAGGGCTGCTATGCAAATCCTCGGACTAGATGGAGTGTCCGGTACCTCGAAGCACTTTACCACTGGGGGAGAAGGAAGGGCTAAGGTGCTGCTGAAACAGGGCTGCTGAGCAGTAGAAATGCTTTTAAAACTGCCTCTTACAAAATCCAAGTCGCTCTGACTGCAACAGAGCCCGAAGTTCGAAACATCAATATCTAACTTACTTGTAACCGATGAGATTGCACCGTCCCCCCCGCAACGCCCGCTACCTCTGTAGCCGTGTCTGCAGCCGTCTTCACTCTGGCCGAGATCGAGATCGAGAGCAGGAAACCATGGAGACAGAGAGAGGACTCCCATGCTCCACCAGGCAACCACCATCGGTACGTGAGATTGGGAGAACTGGGTCTATTTTTAGAATTAAGCAAAGATTTTTGTCAAAAACCGGCGCTCATGTGCACATAGCGCATCTCACTCAGGCCCCCATAAGCAAACAATCTTCAGCGCTTAAAGTGCAAGCGGGAGACGATCCCGCAGGGGATCAGCACAGAGCACCGCGGCGAGCTAGCTTGCCGCTGCCATGTTCTTCCGCGCAGATGTGCACTCGCATCAATAGTTTTGTATATCGATATTTTGTACATTGATATTTCATCAGTGAACCTAGTGCAAAGCCATTTTGCGTGGCTTTCAGTGATCTCATAATTATGGAGTAAGGCAAGGCAGTGCCAATCGCTATGTTGCGTTACTCTGCGCTAGGGCAGCGTTCAATGGGTGTTCGCACGCAACAGACATGGATTTTGATGCATCCCCAGATTTACAAAGCTATGTAAGCCCGGGGATGTGCCAAAAGTTTACGCCTCCTGAGGTGAGGCGTAACGAGGAGAAATAACTTTATTTCTCCTTGTTATTCCTATTTCCATGTGTGCAGCATTCTGCAGCCCACATCGAAAGAAGAAAGTGCCTCTCATGAATGTGTTAGTGCCATAAGATGCCCCTTCCTGCAAAAAAACAATCCTGTCCACAACGCAGGCACATTGGTGCAAGGATGACGGCTCTGGCATTAGGCTGCCGAAATCGCACCAGTGCTGGGGGATAGGACAGGAGTGACCTATGTGAAAACCCCAAAAATGAGGCCCAAGTGCAGAAAGGTTTGTACCTGGCCACGTTTACTGGACCTTAGCAGGATGAACCGCAGAACATTAGTGGCAAACAACCCCAAACCTTGAGTTGAGGCCTAGTCACTCTTGTGCATGCTGTAGCCTCCGGTACGGGGTATGAAATGTTGGGGGGCTGAGGAATTGCATGTAGGGAAGGTAATGGCCGTCTAACTATTTTGATGTGCATTCATTCAGAATTGGTGCAGCAACAGAAGTATATGGCTCACTGTCTGGAGACGATGGACTGGTGAGTTTGGGAAGCTCGAGGGCAGCCACTGTAGGGGAGAATGTAAGGCCCAGGATGTCACCTGGGTCATCTGATTTTGTTTCTTTGCAGGAAATGAAAGTGATGTAAATTGGAAAAGGGTGATGTGAATGTGTGGCCACCCCATAGTGAAAGCTGGGGACCAAGAGGTATAGACAAATAAAAGGCTTTGGTGGTGTGTCTTGTATGTAGTGGAATACAGTGGGGCTGAAGTTACGCGCCCTCTGAGTCCTCAGCAAGTTGAAGCCCAGACCACAAATTATATTGGTCTATCAGTGGTGCTGCTGATGGGTTAGGAACTACTGAAGACGATTAATATAGATTTCGAGACATTACAGGGCAAGTGAGTAAAAAGATTTTGAACTCAGTTGCTCGAAAGAGGGTCTGCTCTGAAGACCTCAAATTGGCAGCCACAAACAGGGTATGTAATAAGGTCAACAGTGAGATATCTGGATTTTGCAAAGCCAGGAATATTGGAGTGATTTGTTATGTGGACTTAGGGTACAAGTATCCAAAGTTGTTTCAGCAGGATGGGGTGTATTTGGGGAACAGGAAATGTTGTGTGAAGTTGATAGAGGTGCTTGAAGACTGGTAGGATAGGAAGGCCTTAAGGAAGTAGGACAGAAGGAACACCTCAGGGGACAGTGTTTCTGGTGGTGGAAAAAGAGAGCTAAGGCTCAAGCAAAGGAAGAGCAGCAGAGGTCAAGAAGCTAGAAGTAGGGGGAAACAACGTAGGCTGGGAGAAAAGCCATGATGAAATAGGTCTTGTGCAGGCACCTGGTATAAAAGTCAATGGAGATTTATTCTTGAGGATCAGCAATTTATTATGGAAACCCGAAAGAAGGAAAGGCTTGAGACTTATACAAGGAGGGGCAATGAATTGGTTTAGAGTTCAATTGTTAACACTTTTTCAGGAACCTAAGGATGATGTATTGTAAGTTCTGCCTGCTTCTGAATAAAGCAGCCTTTCTACAACATAGCCAGAGAGCTGTTTTTCCCCAAAGCAGAAATTGGCATGCATGTCCACCTCAATCCAGCAGCATGCCAGCCCTGGGCCCTCTCTAGTTCCAACACCAGGCCAAGATCTTGAACTTCACCTGTGTCATTAGAACACCAGCACAGCCTGTTCTTTCCTTCTCCCTCACTGTCTATAGCTGTGTTTTTATTTAAAGATCTTACTTACTTTATCATATCAGACTCAATGAATGAGATGAGGAGCGAGACATCAAGGCCACCTTTAGCAGCAAACATTGGGCTTCCCTCATTATTAAAATACTCTTTACAGGTGGATGACGTCAGTGCTACTGGATATAAAATCAACATATAAGGCAGGAGAACATTCTAAAACAGGCAGATGGAGTGTGGGATTTTACTTTTTTCTTTTTGGAGAAGGGGTGTCAGAGTGAGAAACATCTACCCTGTGATATTTAGGGAACCAGCTTTCAACACGAGGGCCAAACCACGCACTGCTGTTACAACACGGCCATTTGACACAGTTGATCACAACACTCTCATCGACCGTGTCTCAGCACTAGGTATCAAAAATCAGGCCAAAACCCTTCTTACCTCCTTCCTCTCTAACCGGTCCCAATCAGTAGCTCTGGACGACTTTAAATCTCCATCCTTTACCCTTCCTTGCGGCGTTCCTCAAGGATCCTCGCTAAGTCCGACCTTGTTCCAAAATATACGTGTCTGACTTGGCGAGGGTTATTAAGTCTCATGGAATTCTACTCACTACATACGCCGATGACACCAAGCTAGTGCTAGAAACCCACAATGACGGCCTAAAAGCTGCAGCAAACTTCAAAACTGTAATGCTCGCAGTAAGCACATGGATGGCAAATAACTGCCTCAAACTTAACTCCGAGAAAACGGAGGTAATGATCTTTGGCAACTTCTCCCCTAGCTGGTCCACACTATGGTGGCCTGCAGACTTGGGTTCACTCCCTACCCCCACTACAAAAGTCAGAAACCTGGGCATCATTTTTGATAACAAACTAATTTCTTCAACACGCGAACAATGTGGTATCCTCAGACTTCCACACTATTAAAATAATAAAGAAACTGCTACCCTATCTCCCATCAAGTGCCAGGAGAACACACTAGTTATGTCCAAGGTGGACTATTGTAACGGCCTATTTCTTAACACCCAGGAAAAAGTTCTAAATAAACTACAAATGGTACAAAACACGGCAGCAATAATCCTGACCAACACCCCCAAGTTCAAACCCACCTCCAATCTAATACGTAAACTCCACTGGCTGCCTATAAGAAGCCGTACCAAGTTTAAAACCCTATGTATTGCTTACAAAGCAATACATAATTCAGGACCTGAATTTCTAAAAAAAAACACTAAGCCTCTACACACCTACCAGAGCCCTTCGCTCTTCAGCAGCAAACCTCATAAACATCCCCAGAACAAAAAAATCATCCTGGGGCGACAGAAGATTCACAGTCGCCACAGCCCGACTCTGGAAAACACTCCCCTTCCACATTAAGACGGCCCTACTCTCCTTGCATTCCGCAGACAACTCAAAACATGGTTGTTTAACCAATAACAGTCTAGCTTATCCTGCCTCTTTATCAACCGTCCGTAGCGCCGGGACACCTATGGGTATTTGCGCGCCTAACAAATTGCACAAATAAATAAAATAAATGACAATGAATGCATCTTTACCACGCATTTCTTTACCAGGCATGTCATTACAACCACACGCCTTAGGGAAAGCGGCATTGGACTTAAAAGTCCAACGCTTTCCCTACTGTTGCTTGTCCTGGAGGTGGAATAGTAAATTATGCTGCTCCAAAGTCAAGACACATCTATTGTAAAGACTGTGGAATAACAGCATGCTTGGTAAAGTCATGTGTTGTTCTGACATAAAACCTGATATTTACTGTCTAAATGACAAAATATACTCCCTCATTGATGTCTCTCATAGCTTCACATGTTTTGGGCAAACCTGCATTAACACTGGGATTATCGTCCCTGTAATTTTTAATATGTTACCTGGAATGACCATATATGATCTTGCAATATGGGCTTGATAAACCATTTCGTTTTTTGTGGGGGGGAAGAATGGTTTGCAAATGTCTCAAGAGTGTGAAGGCAGACTAAAAAAACAGAATGGCATATTATGTACTCCAGCGCTATCAACCACAGGATCCCATTAGGATGGCTGGCGGACTTTCGTCCGTCCGCCACCCTAGCAGTGCTGGTGTGGAAAAGTAAATTTTGCCATGTTCTGTGTCCCTACGCCTCATCCATCATATGTTATGTGTGCATGATCAATATGCATATGTTATTCCCCATTTCTGATTAAAGACGCAATTACAGTTGTGTCCACCTCTAGTATGTTAGTTTCCAGTTCTCGTGAATACTACGAATATCAGGCCTATGTAAGTAATGTTGCCACGTTTCTCAGTGTGCACGTTATTCAATTATAAAGTCCCCGTTTCCAGGCCTCAAAAGGGCCCGGACCACAGATTCAGCTCCTGTCTCCTGAAAGCCTCGCTAAGGAGCGATACAGCCCCCACCTGTATCCTCGACCCTTCACTCACTTCCTGCCTTGCAGTGCCCGGTGCACCCCGGCTCTGCCTCTGAGTCTGCCAAAAGTATGTTATAGTTCCTGCTATCAGTTCAGTCCTCCTCCTCTGCATTCCTAAGCTACTGAACTGCATCAATAGTTTCCGTCATTGTCTAGCCTTCTCGTCTCCACGTTAGAGAAATACTGTATTTAATGGTCATTTAATATTCTTCACGCACTACATGTAGAATAATGCATGGTCCAGTCTTAGAGTCAGGTTAGCCTCTCCCCTCATGACTTCTAGTTTATATCAACATGTTCCCTAAACATCAGATACCAGATAGGGTTTAGGTACATGTCGCTCCGACCCTCCAGACTCTAGTCTCTGCTCCTAGCACAGAGTTCGTAGCCCCCAGCTTCTCCTAGTAACACGTCATTGCTAGTTTTCGCGCACCATTAGGTTAGAGGTCCCGGCTCCTTAGGTAGCCCCCTCCAATGTTTCCGCCCATTCATGACATATTCTGTTACGTTTTGCATCACATGTCTAAGTAAACTCCCAGTTACACCTCTTATTTCTCTTATCTCTCGCGACTGCTACGCGTCACGCCTTCTACTCCACCTACTGTTACGCCTACTGCAATGTAATGCTATGTGTTTGCGCTATGTATATAAGTCAATGTTTTGTTATTAAATGTTAGCGCGCTCATCCCAGACCCAGCCCCGGCAGCTGCCGGGCCTTATTGTCCTATTCCTATGCAGGTTGTCCTGATCCTGTCCTTATGCTGTAATAAACCTGCAGAAACTCCTACTACCTCGAATCTTGACTCTTATTTATTGAGCTATCTGTTATGCTATAAGTCTAGTCAAAAATAGGGTATTATTTATTTATTTACCACATAATGGCGCCCGAATAGGGACTTGCCCTTTCCCCACGCGTCGGTGAAGCCACGCCGACCCCCTGACCCTCTGCAGTCGTGACGGAACCATACCGTGCACTGGCAGATATTTCTGCTCCAAGTATCCCTCAGGCCCACGGAGGAGACGGAGGAGGCGGTCCAGCATCCGAACGAGACGGTGGAGGAACGCGGCGAGTCCCGACCAGAGCCCAAGCCGAGAGTCCAAGGTCCGAGGTATCCGGAGGCCCACCCGTAACTGAAGTCCGAAGTCCGAAGACCGTCGTCATAGTCCAGTCCCGTCCGAGGCCTTCCGTTCCGTGCTGCCCGGTGAGTACCATTGCTGGGGTAGTGTCTAGACAGGGTCAGTCTAAATTGACTCCTGGTCCGTGGGTTGGTGGTACCCAAGCCCACAAACGAAGTGTTCACCTAGGTGGATACGGGTCTTGATACGTTCCTTTATGGGACCGGTATGTTCCGTACTGTTACAGCAGTGCATCCAGTAACTCTAGTCTGTTCCGTTCTCGAGAATTCTGTTCTGTTTCTGTTTTCAGTATTTTCAGGTAGTATTCTGTTCGAACTGTTATTTATAATGTTGTTTAATGTATTTTCAACGTCGTGGTATGCCTGAATTGTTTTCCTAATTGTTATTGTTTTTCGTGTATTGTATTGTGTTCCGATTCAAGTTTAGAATGCCGCTCTTTTCCAAGTTACGTCAGTTAAAAACTAGAAAGGGTCTGCTGGAAGCAGCAGTTCCTGTTCCGCCTAGGGACAGTCCAGGTCACTTTATGTATCAGAAACATGGCATAAGCGCCATATTGTATCTAGATTTATGGGTAGAGTATACCAAACAGTTAGAAGAAAAGTATAGATGGCCCGTATCGGGTACATGGGATGCCGAATGTATCATGCGAGTAGAAGAAGCATTATGGAAAAAGAAAGCCAGACAGTCACAGAAAGATGCCATCGAGTTATGGCGTAAGGAAGCGCATAGAAGAACGGAAAAGGAAGTCAGAAAGTCAGAGTTAAGTAGAGAATCCCAAGAACGAGCTCAAGAAAGAGAATTAATCGAGATAGGTGAACAAGTTAGAGCCGAACAGTCAGACAGACAGAGGCATGCCCTTATTAAGGGTATGTATCCTCTCCTTGCCGAAGGCTTGCCAAAAGCGACCCCAGAGGCACCCAGTAATTTCCCGCCACCATTAGTTCCGACCAAGCTACGTCACAAACCGACCGCAGCTGATATTTTTATTTCGTCCTATTTGGACGACACAGTTCCAGAATATGCAAATCCAGTTCGCGCTCCACCTGTCCCTGTAAATCAGGCACTTCCTGTTCCTCCAGACACCGGAGTACCTGTTACGGTACCCCCGGGTCAGCCTGCCATACAAGTTCAGCCCACGTTACAATTACCGACCCTGCAAGCACGAAGAATGTCAGTCGACGATTCTAGTATAGGGGCTGCACCCCGCCGCCACACAAGCGTTTATCAGCACTCGAATTACATGCTCAAGCATCACAGCGTACTCCTAAAAGTAATAAGTCTGTTACAGAAATCAGACAAGCCCTTGCCGAATGTGTCTATGACACAGTCCCAGGCGAGTATAATATGGTGTTATATTCCGTACGCGTAAGAAGGGTGACCGAGTATCTAGTCACCTTACCGAATATGAAAGAAGATCTAGACAGAATATATCGTTTCATCCGTACAGGGGATGATCCAGAAAGTATTGGCGAGATTATGTCTCAAAGGAAAGCCGAGATTCAGCTCATGATATTAAAGTTCCTGATCAATTGTCTAATAAGAGAACAAGATTACCCGTCTAAAGATCCCGCCGAAATGAGAATCCTAACAAGGTGGAGTGATAATATAGCCGAGGGTAAGCACAAGACCATTAGTGCCATGGAAAGTATGTACAAGAAAATTCGTAAAGAAATAATAAGGTTACACGAACAGCGTAAAGCAGCACAAGTAAGCGAGAAAGAAAGTATCTCTGATCCTGAAGAGGAAGACGAGAATCCCGCCAGAATAGCGTATGTAGGAAAATCCAGATTTCCAGATCGCCATTTACGTCCGGAACCTAAGTCTATTTTTCATCATCCAGCACCAGAACGAGGCTCTTTAGAACAAGTATTCCAAGCTACCGATCACATTCTGAAATCACGAGTCGGTTATAGCGAATTAAGTACCATGCACGAACAAGAACTAGCCCGATCAGCAGTCCGATGGATTACTGATTCTACCACTTTTCCAGACGAAATAGTGGCACAAATGTTTCTGAAACTGCCCCCAGCCGAGCAACGACTGGTGGGTATGTATATGATCCAGCACCTCATTACCCTGTATGAGGGTCAACATTCTGATCCAGGCCCGTTACATGATATCCTGAACGAGTTACTCCAGTACAGATGGAGAGGTCTAGGTACCGATTTAATTAGTGTCATTCTAGAACAGCGCCACAAGTATAGAACGTTCCTGAACCCGCATTTTGTTCATGTCTCACCCCCAGAAAGTAAACCATTCTACATAGACAGACAGAATCCGCTACGAGAAGTCCACCCAGTCCAAGGGGCGGGTGGCGTAATGCAACGAGTGTTTGTATACACTCCGATATCAAAGATGGAACTTCTTGAAATGAAGAAATTAATCCCCTGTCATGACAAAGATCCAGCGGGGTTCCATAGAGAATTAAAAGACATGCTCCGTATGGGAGAATACACTTACCCCGATATCATTAAAATGTTAAAAGTCCTGCTACCCGCAGGGGTGTATGAAAAGTTAAAGGAAAAAGAATGGGAGGTGGGAGAGAAAAAGATCGATTGGACAGCTCTAGAAGCTGAAGACAAGGCACGAGTACCAGGTACCGGTCTTGGAGATAAATGTAAAGAATTACCAGAATTATTGATTCAAGTTTTACCCAGATTATTGACAACTAGGAAAGAAGACTGGGATGCAATCTCAGCCTGTAAACAGAAACAAGATGAGGATATTAGTGATTTTTATTCTAGATTTGAGAAATGTTTCAGTATTAACAGTGGTCTCAAGACAAGTAGTGAGTCATACCCTCATCTTTTCGTTACCAAATTAGTCGAGAATTCAAGTCCACAAATTAAAAACCGAGTTTTGAAAGTCGAAAGCACCTGGCAAGCAAATACTCCGTCCCAGATGCTCCAGATGCTCCAGTATCACCAGAATAGAATCAGAGAAGAGCAAGAACACGAAAGAAAACGTATGAAAGACACGAAAATGAAAGTGCTAGTTGCACAATCTATTCCTCAAGACAGTCAGAAGAGAGGTCTGAATCAAGCCAGTCATCCTGCGGCTCCCGTTAAAGGGAACTGCAATTATTGTAAACAGCCAGGTCATTTTATAAACGAGTGTGCAGTTCTGAAACACAACATAGCTACTGGTAAGACTAAAGAAAGACCACGTCCGCCGAGACAAGAACAAGTTTCACAGACTCCTCAGTCACAGAATGCACCACAGACAGTTACCGTACCGCAGCCTATTGCTGCAACACAGCACGTTACATCGCAGATGTACCAGTATGCACAGTCCGAGTATCCAGAGTACCAGTCATATTCATGAAACAGCCTAGAGAGGGAGGTAGGCTTGCCTCTCATCGAGATACCTGTAGACCAAGAAGGTCCCTATGTTCATAGTCAAGTATTAGGGAAAGACAGAAAGTTTTTGATCGATACAGGGGCAAGTAGGACCACAATTAGTCACGCCGAAGTTCCAGGGGCTCCGCTCTCAGGCTCAAGAAATGTTTCCCTTGGATTTTCAGGAAAACCCATAGTTAATGAGATATCAAAGCCAGTTACTCTAGAAGTAGGTCCATTGTCCCGTACTACTGATCTGTTACTTACTAAGTCATGTCCAGAAAATCTATTAGGCATTAAGACATTGAAAGAATTAGGTGCAGTTATTTGCTGTTCCCCAGAGGGAATACGTCTGTTCCTACGTGACTTTAAGGGTCACTATGTATTACGAGATTTTGATTCAAGACTGTCTAATGTTCCGCAGCATTTATGGGCGCAAGGTCCAACTGATGTAGGTTACATGCAAATCACACCCTATCGTGTGACTCTCAAACCAGGTGTAGTGTTACCACGAATCAGGCAGTACAGATTGCCACCTGAGGCTGTAGCAGCCTTATCCAAAATTATTGACGAGCTCATGGCTCAAGGAGTAGTTGTAGAAACTGACTCCAATGTGTGTAATTCTCCGATCATTCCAGTCATGAAACGTACTGATCCAAATGCACCCCCAGTATATCGATTAGTGATTGATTTACGAGAGCTTAATAAATGTATTATTCCTCAGTACCCAGTTGTCCCAGACATTTCTTCCCTGTTAACAGCCATTGATTCCGAAGCCATGTTTTTCACTGTTATTGACCTCAAGAATGCATTTTTTAGTGTTCCAATTCATCCAGACAGCCAGTTTCTTTTCGGATTTTGTTTAAATGGAAGGAGCTATATGTTTACACGCGCTCCTCAAGGTTTTACAGAAAGCCCTAGTATTTACAGTCAAGCACTCAAGAGACAACTAGACAACATTCACATGCCAACTGACACTGCCCTGCTCCAGTATGTCGATGATCTACTGATCACAGCCCGTTCTGAACGTGACTGCGAGCGTGCATCACTTACAGTTCTGTATTTTCTAGCCGAGATGGGGCACAAGGTGTCACCTTCGAAGCTTCAATTCTGTGTCCAGCAAGTGGTATACTTAGGACACTTGCTGTCCAAGAGGGGTAGGCAGTTGACACCCGACCGTATCCAGTTAATAGCGAGTCTTCCCCAGCCCAGAACCCAGAAGGAGGTACGTGCTTTTATCGGCCTTACTTCTTATTGTAGACAATGGATTCCCCAGTATGCATTCCTAGCCAAGCCACTGATACAGTTAACGACACAGGAGGCAGCCGTATCGACTGTCCTCCCTTGGACATCTGACCATACACTTAGTTTCAACGAGTTAAAGAAAGCCCTATGTCAAGCTCCAGTTCTAGCTACACCGAACTACAGTAAGCCTTTTACACTTTTCGTTACAGAACGCAAAGGTACAGCATTATCTGTTCTCACACAAGATCAAGCAGGTCAATACAAGCCCTGTGCTTATTTTTCGAGCACATTAGATCCAGTCGCCCAGGCGTTGCCTGCATGCCTCAAGTCAGTTGCAGCCACAGCACTAGCTATCAGACAAAGTGATTCCATAGTTTTAGGACATTCCCTGACAGTACAGGTCCCACATTCAGTAGAAGTTCTTTTAAACCGAACACAAACTCAGCACTTGACAATTGCACGTTTAACAGGTTATGAATTGACACTGTTCCAGCCACACATAGAAATCAGACGCTGCAACGTCCTGAATCCTGCTACACTGTTACCATCAGTTAGTTCAAATCCAGACATACATGATTGTGTGGAAGTAGTTAACATTACGACAAAGCCAAGACAAGACCTGACAGATATTCCGTTACCAGATCCTGACCTGACACTTTATGTGGATGGTTCATGTATGAGAACTAGTACAGGAGAACTAGTCGCCGCGTATGCAGTGACTACTGACACTGAAGTTATTGAAACACACCGTATTGATACTCTGTCCGCTCAAGCAGCAGAGCTAGTCGCTCTGACACAAGCCTGTATACATGCCAAGAACCTGAAGGTTAATGTTTACACAGATTCACGTTACGCATTCGGAGTTGTACACGACTTCGGAGTGCTCTGGCAGGAGAGAGGTTTTATGACTTCTCATGGAACCAAGATTCAGCATGGTCTCCTTATTCAAGCCCTGTTAGATGCCATACATTTACCGACATCTATTGCTATCATGAAGTGCAAAGCACATACGAAAGTCACTGACATTATTTCCCAAGGTAATGATTTAGCAGACCGCACAGCCAAGCTTACAGCACAGACTCCAGACATTCCAGTTAATCAGACACATATTCCAGATCTGACTACATGCATGACAGTTAAGGACCCTACTCAAGATGTCATAGATATCCAGTCACATGCTACTCCCGATGAAATCAAGA
The DNA here is from genome assembly GCF_964261635.1 of Lissotriton helveticus. NCBI lineage: Eukaryota > Metazoa > Chordata > Amphibia > Caudata > Salamandridae > Lissotriton > Lissotriton helveticus. The sequence continues at coordinate 388,566,705 of NC_136058.1, read as the reverse complement.
AATGGTCTGTACAAGGAGGGGTCCAGACAGATCAAGGATGGTTAACGAAGGGTAGAGCCACATGGTTTCTCCCCGATTCTATGGTTCAAGTCATTATCAATACCGCACATAGTCCAGCACATTTAGGAGAAAAAGCTATGTTAGACAGTATCCAGAACATTTGGTTCAACAAGCATTTACGAGCTGCAGCCAAGCAGAAAGTCCGTACCTGTATGATATGTTGTCAGTTTAATCCAGGTAAAAGTGTCCCGGTGGAACAAGGTGGTTTCCAGCCCCCTGACCACCCTTTTGAGGTCCTCCAGATGGATTATATTCAAATGGAGCGATGTCGAGGTTTCAAGTATGTCCTTGTAGTTGTATGCGCCTTGTCCAGATGGACAGAAGCATATCCAGTCCCAGATTACACAGCCGCGACCACTGCCAAGCAGTTGGTTCGTGAATTCTTCCCTAGATATGGACTCCCTAGAGTCGTATATTCTGATAACGGCCAGCCATTCTCATCTGAACTCATGAAACATGTTTCCCTTTTGTTAGGGTACCAGTGGAAGTTCCATTGTGTACGCCATCCAGAAGCAGCTGGACTAGTCGAAAGGCATAATCAGACTCTGAAAACCCGTATAGCAAAAGTCTGTAAAGACAAGGGTGTGGACTGGTTAGTAGCTTTGCCAGTCGCTCTGTTTTACATGCGTATGGTCGCACATTCCAGATCAGGTCTGTCCCCGTATGAGGTCGTTTTCGGCCGCCCCCCTAATATGTGGGGTACTCCTAGACCCCGAAGTATTACCGATGTTTCATGTAATATGCTGACAGATTACCTAGCTTCCTTGATGTCTGCCCTCAACTCATGTCGTTCACAGGTTGCCGCCGCATTTCCAGACAATACCGAGGTGGCACCGCACGAGATCGTTCCAGGCTCCCTTGTGATGATCAGAAATTTCGACAGATCAAGTCCGCTGGAACCACGTTGGAAGGAGCCACGTCAGGTCCTCTTGACCACCCGAACTGCCGTCAAGTTGGAAGGCAGGAAGGGGTGGGTCCACCTTTCTCATGTAAAACTTTTCAAAGGATCGAAACCAGTCTTCAAAAACATTTCCAAGAACATTTCCCAGGATTCGAAGGATTGCCAGAACATTGTTTTAAAGGACTGTCCCGCACAAGACATTATTACAACCCCTCCCTTGTTAGAGAAAACTCCGCAACAGGAGTATAAGTTAAAGCTCAGGTCTAATAAGTCAGCCAGTTTGATTGTATAAGTCCTCCCCTAGGTGAAACGGTTAGACTGTTTCTGACATGTATAAAATAGACCCCCATAGTGAGAGAGTCAGTCAAAGCTCAATCAAATGTATCGTTTTTCTGAGTTTCGTATTATTCATCAGCATAATGGCTTCCTGCACCAGCTATGCTTTCTATCTGTGTTTTCCAGTTCCTCATGTAAATATGTCTGCTCATGCTACAGAAGAGCACACGTTTAGTGATCTGCCTCCTCACGAATATTCATACCGCCTCGCTATGCGTAATAACACATTTATCCGTATGTTACATTATTCACACCAGACCAGCAATGCCACTAATTGTTGGGTGTGTGGTCGACTCCCCCCTTTCCAGACATCGAAGGGAGTTCTGCCACTCTTTCCTTATCCATTCTCACACAATGGTTCGTGTGGAGCATGGTCCACGTTAACGTCGTCCTCAACAGATATGTTTTTTCTTAACAGTACATGTTTCCCAGACAAGCAAGGTCTCCCCCACAGAACAGGTTTAGATTTAGAAAATGAAGTATATAATTTAGGAAATTATTCGTCGAATTTCATGGTTCTGAATGTTCAGTCTGATACTACTCCAGACTCACCCGCTATTTCAGTACTACCAGTCAAAGGCGAATTATGTGTCCGTAGTTATGGTTCTGTACATATAGGTCATAGTGAATGTACTACTGTTATCCAGTATAGTGACAGTGGGAAATCTATTTTCAAAGCTTCACGTCATTCTTATTTTATTTGTGGTCAAACTGCATATGTCCGTCTGCCCCTCGATTGGGAGGGAACCTGTTACATTGCTTTCCTACTGCCACCTGTTTTTCTAGCCCCACCTGACTATCATAGGAATTCTTTCTTAGTACACACTAGACACAAGAGAAATCTCCCGATTGTCGATTATACTGAAACCGCCGCAGAGCAATTCATTGATATAGATAAAGGTGTTTTCCCTTATTTAGGTACAGTTGTAAATAGTAAGCTAATTCGTAGGTTAACAAGAACCCTTGAAGCAGTAGTAGATGAGACTGCCTCCGCTCTAGGTAACTTAACTGAAGAGCAATCCTTTATGAGAATTGTCGTTTTACAGAATCGTCTCGTCCTTGACGTCATACTGGCCGATAGGGGCGGGGCCTGTAGAGTTCTCGGATCCAGTTGTTGTATTTTCATTCCAAATAACGCGCCGTCTGTTTATTCAGCTATAACCAGACTCCATAAAATTGCCCATCTGTTACACCAAGATCCAGGCACCTGGACGTGGTCCGGTTGGTTCTGGAATATAATTTCCGCATGGGGTTGGAAAGTCCTGTCCTTTTTAGGTATTGCAGTAGCGATCATATTTAGCTGCTGCCTCTGTATACAATGTGGCCCTGCGATTTGCAGCATGTGTGCTACCTCTTGTATTCCCAGTCCCAAGCCCTGTTCTAAATCCCGTTCCAAGACAATTCGAGACGAGCAAATGGTACTGTATGAAATGATAGACGGTATCATGAATATTGATGTTTCCTGATGAAAACGTAGTGACAAGGAGGGAATGTGGAAAAGTAAATTTTGCCATGTTCTGTGTCCCTACGCCTCATCCATCATATGTTATGTGTGCATGATCAATATGCATATGTTATTCCCCATTTCTGATTAAAGACGCAATTACAGTTGTGTCCACCTCTAGTATGTTAGTTTCCAGTTCTCGTGAATACTACGAATATCAGGCCTATGTAAGTAATGTTGCCACGTTTCTCAGTGTGCACGTTATTCAATTATAAAGTCCCCGTTTCCAGGCCTCAAAAGGGCCCGGACCACAGATTCAGCTCCTGTCTCCTGAAAGCCTCGCTAAGGAGCGATACAGCCCCCACCTGTATCCTCGACCCTTCACTCACTTCCTGCCTTGCAGTGCCCGGTGCACCCCGGCTCTGCCTCTGAGTCTGCCAAAAGTATGTTATAGTTCCTGCTATCAGTTCAGTCCTCCTCCTCTGCATTCCTAAGCTACTGAACTGCATCAATAGTTTCCGTCATTGTCTAGCCTTCTCGTCTCCACGTTAGAGAAATACTGTATTTAATGGTCATTTAATATTCTTCACGCACTACATGTAGAATAATGCATGGTCCAGTCTTAGAGTCAGGTTAGCCTCTCCCCTCATGACTTCTAGTTTATATCAACATGTTCCCTAAACATCAGATACCAGATAGGGTTTAGGTACATGTCGCTCCGACCCTCCAGACTCTAGTCTCTGCTCCTAGCACAGAGTTCGTAGCCCCCAGCTTCTCCTAGTAACACGTCATTGCTAGTTTTCGCGCACCATTAGGTTAGAGGTCCCGGCTCCTTAGGTAGCCCCCTCCAATGTTTCCGCCCATTCATGACATATTCTGTTACGTTTTGCATCACATGTCTAAGTAAACTCCCAGTTACACCTCTTATTTCTCTTATCTCTCGCGACTGCTACGCGTCACGCCTTCTACTCCACCTACTGTTACGCCTACTGCAATGTAATGCTATGTGTTTGCGCTATGTATATAAGTCAATGTTTTGTTATTAAATGTTAGCGCGCTCATCCCAGACCCAGCCCCGGCAGCTGCCGGGCCTTATTGTCCTATTCCTATGCAGGTTGTCCTGATCCTGTCCTTATGCTGTAATAAACCTGCAGAAACTCCTACTACCTCGAATCTTGACTCTTATTTATTGAGCTATCTGTTATGCTATAAGTCTAGTCAAAAATAGGGTATTATTTATTTATTTACCACACTGGGACCGTCCACCAGCAATGCGTCATTCCCAAACCACTGATTAGGATGTGCCCTCCACCCTGGCGGTCGCATTCCGCATCTTTTACATTGCGGCGGGTGCTGCTGTAAGCAGCACCCACTGCAATGCCAAAGAGGCATGTTGTGCATTGCCATGTACAATGTGGCAGGCACCGCTTGTACATGGCAATGGAGGGGGGTAACCATGGTACCCCACCAGTGCACAGCCCCCACCTCGCACCAGGGGGCCGCAAAAAAAACAGGCGGAGAGGCCCATGGTAATCACTATTGTGGTGCCTGCACGGTACCACCTCAATGCAATCCAAAAACCCGGGACATGTATCGGGTCTAGAGATCATCAGTTTTACAAGTACCTTCTTGCACCCACATGGGTGAACCACTCAAGAACTCCATGTACCAGATTCCCGAGGGGCGATCCAGAGGAGGGGCTAGCGGTGTGCACTCCATTGTGATTGCTTATACAAATTGGCTCCCTTGAGCTTTGAGCCGACAGGCTCCTGGACGACGCACCTGCGTGCCGGTTCGGGCATCGAGGCCATTGACGGTTGTTTGGCGGCCTTCTCTTCCACCCCTAACTATTTTCTCTACTGATGAGGGAAGTTATCCCGAAACCCGAGCCATGTCTCGGGCGATATCCAAAAACCCGGGACATGTATCGGGTCTAGAGATCATCAGTTTTACAAGTACCTACTTGCACCCACATGGGTGAACCACTCAAGAACTCCATGTACCAGATTCCCGAGGGCCGATCCGGAGGAGGGGCTAGTGGTGTGCGCTCCATTGCGATTGCTTATACAAATTGGCTCCCTTGAGCTTTGAGCCGACGGGCTCCTGGACGACGCACCTGCGTGCCGGTTCGGGCATCGAGGCCATTGACGGTTGTTTGGCGGCCTTCTCTTCCACCCCTAACTATTTTCTCTACTGATGAGGGAAGTTATCCTGAAACCCGAGCCATGTCTCGGGCGATATCCAAAAACCCGGGACATGTATCGGGTCTAGAGATCATCAGTTTTACAAGTACCTACTTGCACCCACATGGGTGAACCACTCAAGAACTCCATGTACCAGATTCCCGAGGGGCGATCCGGAGGAGGGGCTAGCGGTGTGCGCTCCATTGCGATTGCTTATACAAATTGGCTCCCTTGAGCTTTGAGCCGACGGGCTCCTGGACGACGCACCTGCATGCCGGTTCGGGCATCGAGGCCATTGACGGTTGTTTGGCGGCCTTCTCTTCCACCCCTAACTATTTTCTCTACTGATGAGGGAAGTTATCCCGAAACCCGAGCCATGTCTCGGGCGATATCCAAAAACCCGGGACATGTATCGGGTCTAGAGATCATCAGTTTTACAAGTACCTACTTGCACCCACATGGGTGAACCACTCAAGAACTCCATGTACCAGATTCCCGAGGGGCGATCCGGAGGAGGGGCTAGCGGTGTGCGCTCCATTGCGATTGCTTATACAAATTGGCTCCCTTGAGTGCCGGTTCGGGCATCGAGGCCATTGACGGTTGTTTGGCGTCCTTCTCTTCCACCCCTAACTATTTTCTCTACTGATGAGGGAAGTTATCCCGAAACCCGAGCCATGTCTCGGCCGATATCCTAAAACCCGGGACATGTATTTGGTCTAGAGATCATCAGTTTTACAAGTACCTACTTGCACCCACATGGGTGAACCACTCAAGAACTCCATGTACCAGATTCCCGAGGGGCGATCCGGAGGAGGGGCTAGCGGTGTGCGCTCCATTGCGATTGCTTAATGTAATGCAACGCAGCTGCTTGTGGTGCATTGGGTTACACTTCAACTTGAGGGCGCTCCGGGGATGGAGCATGGGAATTCCCATGCATCCAATCATGGATTTTAGCACATTACTAAAGCTAGTAAATGCGTCAAAATTGTGCGTGTCCCAAACCCAGGCATAGCAATGAGAATTATCTTTATTTCTCCTTGTTACTTCACTTTCCTATGTGTGATGCATTCCACCCCACACAAGGAAAAAGGAAAACGCCTTTAAAAATTGTTTTTGTGCAATTAGGTATCCCTCGTGAAGCAGGCACCTTTGCAGCTCTGTAATTAAAAGTCAGTAAAGCTTGTGCCACTACAGAGGACTAGCAACAGTGTCAGAGCAGGAAAAGGGTGAATGCATGGTCTGCAGGAGCCGGTGTTTAGCTTGAGCCGGTGGGGCCCCAGCTACTCCTTTTTGAGCTCCGCTTACAGAGAACAGCAAGGGAAAAACACCCAAAGCAGAAAGAGGGAAGAAGAAAAAGATGGAAAAACCACCATAAAAGGAGAAAGCAGGCAGCTGCCAGAGTGAGATAAATGGCGGGGATTGTCAGGTAGAGAATTAAAGGCATGTAGTGGATTCAAGACTACCCAGACTTGGTATTGGTCGCACTGCCAGTCGGCTTTCAAAAAGAGTTTTGGGCACCGGAATCCATTCTTTTACAAGGTAAGCAAGGGCAGGAGGATACAGTGATTATCCTCTGAGAAGTGCTGTGGATAGAAGGAAGTTCCAAGACTCTAATGTGGGGCATATGTTAGGTGTGGTGTATACCAGTGTCCTCATCGCTGGTACTACACCCCTCCCCTTTCCTCACGGTAACAACAGTGGTGTCTTTTTATAAACCTCTGCTTCCCAAACATTACTGCTTCATAGCCCTGTAACCATTAACCCTGGGCAGAGAAGGCCTCTACGCAAAGTTCCACAGAGTTGGAAAGCAACTCCGTGGAACTTCGCTACGCTACGCTACGTTCCGCACCGCACGCTCCACCCTACCCCCTCCTAAAATAATTAAAATTAATTAAAAGACACTTACCTGCCCGTGCTGCCTCCTCCTTTACATTGGAAATACAAAGGGGATGATGGATGGAGTGTTGAACAATGCAAGCACTCACCACCAGTCAACTGATCTGGGTTTAATCCATCATCATTCTTTAGCTCACTCCGCCACCCCATTTCAGACATGGCCAAATACAAATCTGTCTGACCCTGTGCCTCATGGGAACAGTCCTGCCCAAACTGCCAAGCTATGTCTTCCCTGCACCGGAAACAGGCATCCTGGGACCAGTTTCTGGCTAATCAGCCGTCATCAGCCAGGCTAGCATGAATCCAGTGGTAAAGTGAGAAAGGAACCCACATCTGGGCATACCCTGCCAACTTAGGGTGAACAAAACAAAATCAAAGGCGATGATGGACGGAGTGTTGAACAATGCAAGCACTCACCCCCAGTCAACTGATCTGGGTGTAATTCATCATCATTCTTTAGCTCACTCCGCCACCCCAGTTCAGACATGCCCATAATCAAATCAGTTTGACCTTGTGCATCATGGGAACAGTCCAGCCCGAACTGCCAAGCCTTGTCTTCCCTGCACCGGAAACAAGCATCCTGGGAGCAGTTTCTGGCTAATCAGCCGTCATCAGCCAGGCTAGCTTGAAACCAGTAGCAAAGTGAGCAAGGAACCCACTACTGGGACATACCCTGCCAACTTAGGGTGAACAAAGCAAAACCAAAGGGGATGATGGATGGAGTGTTGAACAATGCAAGCACTCACCCCCAGTCGACTGACGGGTATGCTCAGACGTGAGTCCCGTGCTCTCCATGCCACTGGAGTCAAGCTATCCTGGCTGATGAGGGCTGAAAGCCCCAAAACGGTCCTAGGATGCTTGTCTCCAGTCCAGGGAGGACCTGGCCTGGTAGTTCAGGCTGGACTGTTCCCATTGGGCGCAGAGTCAAGACTGATTTGCATATGGCTGGGTCCAAACTGGAATGGCATGGTGAGCAGAAAAATCGATGGATTTAGGCCCAGATCTCTGTACTGGGGGTCAATGTATGACATTGTTCTGCATTCTGTCCATCAATTGTTCTTTTTGCATTTGTCACCCCGAGTGGGATGGGTATGCTCAGGCGTGAGTCCTGTGTTCTCCATACCACTGGAGGTAAGCTATCCTGGCTGATGAGGGCTGAAAGCCCTAAAACGGTCCTAAGATGCTTGTTTCCAGTCCAGGGAGGACCTGGCCTGGCAGTTCAGGCTGGACTGTTCCCATTGGGTGCAGGGTCAAGACTGATTTGCATATAGCTGGGTCCAAACTGGAATGGCATGGTGAGCAAAAAAATCGATGGATTTAGGCCCAGATCTCTGTACTGGGGTCAATGTATGACATTGTTCTGCATTCTGTCAATCAATTGTTCTTTATGCATCCTCCTTTAGGTCCCCGATTTCCTGCCTCCTCCTCACCGTCCTGCTTCACTAATAACACCTACGTTGTATGTCTTGTGCGTGCGCATTCGCACTCACAAAACGTTCAACGTAAGGCTCATCCATGAAGCAGGATGGTGAGGAGGAGACTGGAGCGCGGCGATGTAAAGGAGGAGGCTTCCACGGAGCAGGTAAGTGCCTTTTAATTTGTTTTAATTCTTTTGGGAGGATGGCATGGCTGGATAACTATGCTCCACCGCGGAGTCGTATTTTTGCCTGAACTCAGCGTTTGTAACGGAACGCGGAGTAGGCAAAACAACATAAACTCCGCTGGTGGAACGTAGTTACCCGCCCGGGGTTAATAACTATCAGGGATGACCATGACACAACTTAACGAGTCAACATCAAACTTGCACCAGAGATGGGCTGCCATGGTACGCGAGGAGGAGACAGTAACATGATACACAGGTTATACCACAACCAGTAAAATAGGCTCAAAACCCACTAAGCTATCCTCTCATCACATGTTTCAGGGTATTTCAGACTGTCTTTCAGCAACATTGTATTTGCTCCAGGCTGGGTTGTCAAGTGCAAGGAGTGCGCCCTCTGGGGGTGAACCAGCAGAAGGAGTGAGCTGTCTGAGGGTGAACCAGCAGGAGGAGTGAGCCCTCTTGAGTGAACCAGCAGAAGTATTGAACCCTCTGGGGTAAACCAGAAGAAGGAGTGAGCCCTTAGGGGTGAACCAACAGAAAGAGGGAGCCCTCTGGGGGTGAATGAGCAGAAGGAGTGAGCCCTCTGGGGTGAAAAAGCAGAAGGAGTGAGCCCTCTGGGGGTAAAAAAGCAGAAAGAGTGAGCCCTCTGGGGGTGAACCAGCAGAAGGAGTGCTCCCTCTGGGGGGGAGCCAGCAGAAGAAGAGAGCCCTCTGTAGGTGAACCACGGAAGGAGTGAGCCCTCAGGGGTGAACGGGCAGAAGGAGTGAGCCCACTGGGGTGAACCAACAGAAAGAGTGGGCCCTCTGGGGGTAAACCAGCAGAAGGAGTGAGCCCACTGGGGGTGAACCAGCAGGAGGAGCAAGCCCTCTGAGGTGAACCAGCAGAAGGAGTGAGCCCTCTGGGGGTAAACCAGCAGAAGGAGTGAGACATTTGGGGGTGAACCAGCAGAAGGAGTGAGCCCTTTGGGGGTGAACCAGCAGAAGGAGTAAGCCCTCTGGGGTGAACCAGCAGAAGGAGTGAGCCCTCTGAGGGTTAACCAGCAGAAGGAGTGAGCACTTTAGGGGTGAACCAGCAGAAGGAGTTAGCTCTCTGGGTGTGAACCAGCAGGAAGAGTACACCCTCTCGGGGTGAACCAGCAGAAGGAGTGGGTGCTCTGGGGTGAACCAGCAGAAGGATTGAGTCCTCTGTGGGTCAATCAGCAGAAGGAGTGAGCCCTTTGTTGGTGAACCAGCAGAAGGAGTGAGCCCTCTGGGGTGAACCAGCAGAAGGAGCGAGCCCTCGGGGAGTGAACCAGTAGAATGAGTGAGCGCTCTGTGGTGGACCAGCAGAAGGAGGGAACCCTCTGTGGATGAACCAGCAGAAGGAGTGAGCCCTCAGGGGTGAACCAGCATACGCAGTGAGCCATCTGGGTGTGACCCAGCAGAAGGAGTGAGTCCTGTGAGGTAAACCAGCAGAAGGAGTGAACCCTCTGGGGGTAAACCAGCAGAAGGAGTGAACCTTTTGGGGGTGAACCAGCAGATGGAGTGAGCCCTCTGTAGGTGAACCAGCAAAAGGAGTGAACCCTTTGGGGGTGAACCAGCAGGAGTGAGCCCTCAGGGGTGAACCAGCAGAAGGAGTGAGCCCTCTGGGATGAACCAGCATAAGGAGTGAGCCCTACGGGTGAACCAGCAAAAGGAGTGAGCCCTCTGGGGTGAACCAGCATAAGGAGTGAGCCCTCTGGAGTGAACCAGCAGGAGGAGCAAGCCCTCTGTGGATGAATCAGCAGAGGGAGGGAACCCACTGTGGGTGAACCAGCAGAAGGAGGGAGCCCTCTGTGGGTGAACCAGCAGAAGGAGTGAGCCCTCAGGGGTGAACCAGCAGAAGTAGTGAGCCCTCTGGGGTCAACCAGCGGAAGGAGTGATCCCTCTGTGGGTGAACCAGCAGAAGGAGTGAGCCCTGTGGGGGTCACCCAGCAGAAGGAGTGAGCCCTCTGGGGGTTAACCAAGCAGAAGGAGTGAGCTCTCTGTGGGTGACCCAGCAAAAAGAGATAGCCTCTGGGGGTGGACCAGCAGCAGGAGTGAGCTCTCTGTGGGTGAATCAGCAGAAGGAGTAAGCCCTCAAGGGTGAACAAGCAGAAGGAGTGATCCCTCTGTGTGTGAACCACAGAAGGAGTGAGCCCTCTGGGGGTAAAAGAGCAGCAGGAGTGAGCCCTCAGGGGTGAACCAGCAGAAGGAGTGAGCCCTCTCGGGTGAACCAACAGAAGGAGTGGGCCCTCTGGGGGTAAACCAGCAGAAGGAGTGAGCCCTCTGGGGGTCAACCAGCAGGAGGAGTGAGCCCTCTGTGGGTGAACCAGCAGGAGGAGTGAGCCCTCTGAGGTGAACCAGCAGAAGGAGTAAGCTCTCTGAGGGTGAGCCAGCAGAAGGAATGAGCCCTTCTGGGGTGTACCAGCAAAAGGAGTGATCCCTTTGGGGGTGAACCAGCATAAGGAGTGAGCCATCTGGTTGTGACCCAGCAGAAGGAGTGAGTCCCCTGGGGTAAACCAGCAGGAGTGAAACCTTTGGGGGAGAACCAGCAGACGGAGAGAGCGCTCTGTAGGTGAACCAGCAGAAGGAATGAACCCTTTGGGGGTGAACCAGCAGAAGGAGTGAGCCCTCTGTGGTTGAATCAGCAGAAGGAGTGAGCCCTCTGGGGTGAAACAGCATAAGGAGTGAGCCATCTGGGTGTGAACCAGCAGAAGGAGTGAACCCTTAGGGGGTGAACCAGTGCAAGGAGTGAGCCCTCTGGTATGAACCAGCAGAATGAGTGAGCCTTCTGGGGGTGAACCAGCAGTAGTGAGCCATCTGGGGCTTACCAGCATTAGAAGTGAGCCCTACGGGATGAACCAGCAGAAGGAGTGAGCCCTCTGGGGTGAACCAGCAGAAGGAGTGAGCCATCTGGGTGTGAACCAGCAGAAGGAGTGAACCCTCTGTGGGTGAACCAGCAGATGGAGTGAGCCCTCTGTAGGTGAACCAGCAGAAGGCAGGAACCCTCTGTGGGTGAACCAGCAGAAGGAGTGAGCCCTCTTGGGTGAACCAGCAGAAGAAGGAGCCCTCTGTGGGTGAAACAGCAGAAGGAGTGAACCCTCTGTGGGTGAACCAGCAGAAGGAGTGAGCCCTCTTGGGTGAACCAGCAGAAGAAGTGAGCCATTAGGGGTGAACCAGCAGAAGGAGTGAGCCCTTTGGGGTTCACCCAGCAGAAGGAGTGAGCCCTCTGGGGGTGAACCAGCAGAAGGAGTGATCTCTCTGTGGGTGACCCAGCAAAAAGAGTGAGCCTCTGGGGTGGACCAGCAGAAGGGGTGAGCCCTCTGGGGGTGAACTAGCAGAAAGAGTGAGCTCTCTGTGGGTGAACTGGCAGAAGAAGTGAGCCCTCTGTGGGTGAACCAGCAGAAGGAGTGAGCCCTCTTGGGTGAGCCAGCAGAAGGAGTGAGCCCTCTGTGGTGACCCAGCAGAGGAAGTGACCACTCTTGGGTGAATTAGCAGAAGAAGTGAGTCCTCAAGGGTGAACCAGCAGAAGGAGGGAGCCCTATGGGGTGAACAAGCAGAAGGAGTGAGCCATCTGGGTGTGACCCAGCAGAAGGAGTGAGTCCTCTGGGGTAGACCAGCAGAAGGAGTGAGTCCTCGGGGGGTGAACCAGCAGAAGGAGTGAACCCTTTGGGGGTGAACCAGCAGACAGAGAGAGCGCTCTGCATGTGAACCAGCAGGAGTGAACCCTTTGGGAGTGAACCAGCAGAAGGAGTGAGCCCTCTGGTGTGAACCAGCAGAATGAATGAGCCCTCTGTGGGTGAATCAGCAGAAGTAGTGAGCCCTCTGAGGTGAACCAGCAAAAGGAGTGAACCCTTTGGTGGTGAACCAGTGGAAGGAGTGAGCCCTCTGGTATGAACCAGCAGAATGAGTGAGCCTTCTGGGGGTGAACCAGCAGGAGTGAGCCCCCTGGGGTGTACCAGCAGAAGGAGTGAGCCCTACGGGGTGAACCAGCAGAAGGAGTGAGCACTCTGGGGTGAACCAGCAGAAGGAGTGATCCCTCTTTGGATGAACCAGCAGAAGGAGGGAGCCCTCTGTGGGTGAACCAGCAGAAGGCGGGAGCCCTCTGTGGGTGAACCAGCAGAAGGAGGGAGCCCTTTGTGGGTGAACCAGCAGAAGGAGTGAGCCCTCTTGGGTGAACCAGTAGAAGAAGTTAGCCCTTAGGGGTGAACCAGCAGAAGGAGTGAGCCCTCTGGGGTGAACCAGCGGAAGGAGCGATCCCTCTGTGGTTGAACCAGCAGAAGGAGTGAGCCCTTTGGGGGTCACACAGCAGAAGGAGTGAGCCCTCTGGGGGTGAACCAGCAGAAGGAGTGATCTCTCTGTGGGTTACCCAGCAAATAGAGTGAGCCTCTGGTGGTGGACCAGCAGAAGGGGTGAACACTCTGGGGGAGAACCAGCGGAAGGAATGAGCTCTCTGTGGGTGAATCGGCAGAAGGAGTGAGGCCTCAGGGGTGAACCAGCTGAAGGAGTGAGCACTCTGTGGGCGAACCAGCAGAAGGAGTGGGCCCTCTTGGGTGAGCCAGGAGAAGGAGTGAGCCCTCTGGGGGTGAACCAGCAGAAGGAGTGCCCTCTGTGGGTGAACCAGCAGAAGGAGTGAGCCATCTGGGTGTGACCCAGCAGAAGGAGTGAGTGCTCTGGGTTGAAGCAGAAGAAGGAGTGACCCCTCTAGGGGTGAACAAGCAGAAGGAGTGAACCCTTTGGGGGTGAACCAGCCGACGGAGAGAACGCTCTGTAGGTGAACCAGCAGAAGGAGTGAACCATTTGGGGGTGAACCAGCAGAAGGAGTGAGCCCACTGGGGTGAACCAGCAGAATGAGTGAGCCCTCTGTGGGTGAATCAGTAGAAGGAGTGAGCCCTCTGGGGTGAACCATCAGAAGGAGTGAACCCTCTGGGGTGAACCAGCATAAGGAGTGAGCCATCTGGGTGTGAACCAGCAGGAGTGAGCCCTCCGTGGGTGAACCAGCAGAATGAGGGAGCACTCTGTGGGTGAACCAGCAGAAGGCGGGAGCCCTCTGTGGGTGAACCAGCAGAAGGAGGGAGCCCTCTAGGGGTGAACCAGCAGAAGAAGTGAGCCCTTAGGGGTGAACCAGCAGAAGTAGTGAGCCCTCTGGGGTGAACCAGCGGAATGAGTGATCCCTCTGTGGGTGAACTAGCAGAAGGAGTGAGCCATCTGAGGGTGAACCAGGATAAGGAGTGAGCCCTCTGGGGTGTACCAGCAGAAGGAGTGAGCCATCTTGGGTGAACAAGCAGAAGGAGGGAGCCTTCTGGGGTGAACCAGCAGGAGTGAGCCCTCTGTGGGTGAACCAGCAGAAGGAGTGAGCCCTCAGGGGTGAACCAGCAGAAGTAGTGAGCCCTCTGGGGTCAACCAGCGGAAGGAGTGATCCCTCTGTGGGTGAACCAGCAGAAGGAGTGAGCCCTGTGGGGGTCACCCAGCAGAAGGAGTGAGCCCTCTGGGGGTTAACCAAGCAGAAGGAGTGAGCTCTCTGTGGGTGACCCAGCAAAAAGAGATAGCCTCTGGGGGTGGACCAGCAGCAGGAGTGAGCTCTCTGTGGGTGAATCAGCAGAAGGAGGAAGCCCTCAAGGGTGAACAAGCAGAAGGAGTGATCCCTCTGTGTGTGAACCACAGAAGGAGTGAGCCCTCTGGGGGTAAAAGAGCAGCAGGAGTGAGCCCTCAGGGGTGAACCAGCAGAAGGAGTGAGCCCTCTCGGGTGAACCAACAGAAGGAGTGGGCCCTCTGGGGGTAAACCAGCAGAAGGCGTGAGCCCTCTGGGGGTCAACCAGCAGGAGGAGTGAGCCCTCTGTGGGTGAACCAGCAGGAGGAGTGAGCCCTCTGAGGTGAACCAGCAGAAGGAGTAAGCTCTCTGAGGGTGAGCCAGCAGAAGGAATGAGCCCTTCTGGGGTGTACCAGCAAAAGGAGTGATCCCTTTGGGGGTGAACCAGCATAAGGAGTGAGCCATCTGGTTGTGACCCAGCAGAAGGAGTGAGTCCCCTGGGGTAAACCAGCAGGAGTGAAACCTTTGGGGGAGAACCAGCAGACGGAGAGAGCGCTCTGTAGGTGAACCAGCAGAAGGAATGAACCCTTTGGGGGTGAACCAGCAGAAGGAGTGAGCCCTCTGTGGTTGAATCAGCAGAAGGAGTGAGCCCTCTGGGGTGAAACAGCATAAGGAGTGAGCCATCTGGGTGTGAACCAGCAGAAGGAGTGAACCCTTAGGGGGTGAACCAGTGCAAGGAGTGAGCCCTCTGCTATGAACCAGCAGAATGAGTGAGCCTTCTGGGGGTGAACCAGCAGTAGTGAGCCATCTGGGGCTTACCAGCATTAGAAGTGAGCCCTACGGGATGAACCAGCAGAAGGAGTGAGCCCTCTGGGGTGAACCAGCAGAAGGAGTGAGCCATCTGGGTGTGAACCAGCAGAAGGAGTGAACCCTCTGTGGGTGAACCAGCAGATGGAGTGAGCCCTCTGTAGGTGAACCAGCAGAAGGCAGGAACCCTCTGTGGGTGAACCAGCAGAAGGAGTGAGCCCTCTTGGGTGAACCAGCAGAAGAAGGAGCCCTCTGTGGGTGAAACAGCAGAAGGAGTGAACCCTCTGTGGGTGAACCAGCAGAAGGAGTGAGCCCTCTTGGGTGAACCAGCAGAAGAAGTGAGCCATTAGGGGTGAACCAGCAGAAGGAGTGAGCCCTTTGGGTTCACCCAGCAGAAGGAGTGAGCCCTCTGGGGGTGAACCAGCAGAAGGAGTGATCTCTCTGTGGGTGACCCAGCAAAAAGAGTGAGCCTCTGGGGTGGACCAGCAGAAGGGGTGAGCCCTCTGGGGGTGAACTAGCAGAAAGAGTGAGCTCTCTGTGGGTGAACTGGCAGAAGAAGTGAGCCCTCTGTGGGTGAACCAGCAGAAGGAGTGAGCCCTCTTGGGTGAGCCAGCAGAAGGAGTGAGCCCTCTGTGGTGACCCAGCAGAGGAAGTGACCACTCTTGGGTGAATTAGCAGAAGAAGTGAGTCCTCAAGGGTGAACCAGCAGAAGGAGGGAGCCCTATGGGGCGAACAAGCAGAAGGAGTGAGCCATCTGGGTGTGACCCAGCAGAAGGAGTGAGTCCTCTGGGGTAGACCAGCAGAAGGAGTGAGTCCTCGGGGGGTGAACCAGCAGAAGGAGTGAACCCTTTGGGGGTGAACCAGCAGACAGAGAGAGCGCTCTGCATGTGAACCAGCAGGAGTGAACCCTTTGGGAGTGAACCAGCAGAAGGAGTGAGCCCTCTGGTGTGAACCAGCAGAATGAATGAGCCCTCTGTGGGTGAATCAGCAGAAGTAGTGAGCCCTCTGAGGTGAACCAGCAAAAGGAGTGAACCCTTTGGTGGTGAACCAGTGGAAGGAGTGAGCCCTCTGGTATGAACCAGCAGAATGAGTGAGCCTTCTGGGGGTGAACCAGCAGGAGTGAGCCCCCTGGGGTGTACCAGCAGAAGGAGTGAGCCCTACGGGGTGAACCAGCAGAAGGAGTGAGCACTCTGGGGTGAACCAGCAGAAGGAGTGATCCCTCTTTGGATGAACCAGCAGAAGGAGGGAGCCCTCTGTGGGTGAACCAGCAGAAGGCGGGAGCCCTCTGTGGGTGAACCAGCAGAAGGAGGGAGCCCTTTGTGGGTGAACCAGCAGAAGGAGTGAGCCCTCTTGGGTGAACCAGTAGAAGAAGTTAGCCCTTAGGGGTGAACCAGCAGAAGGAGTGAGCCCTCTGGGGTGAACCAGCGGAAGGAGCGATCCCTCTGTGGTTGAACCAGCAGAAGGAGTGAGCCCTTTGGGGGTCACACAGCAGAAGGAGTGAGCCCTCTGGGGGTGAACCAGCAGAAGGAGTGATCTCTCTGTGGGTTACCCAGCAAATAGAGTGAGCCTCTGGTGGTGGACCAGCAGAAGGGGTGAACACTCTGGGGGAGAACCAGCGGAAGGAATGAGCTCTCTGTGGGTGAATCGGCAGAAGGAGTGAGGCCTCAGGGGTGAACCAGCTGAAGGAGTGAGCACTCTGTGGGCGAACCAGCAGAAGGAGTGGGCCCTCTTGGGTGAGCCAGGAGAAGGAGTGAGCCCTCTGGGGGTGAACCAGCAGAAGGAGTGCCCTCTGTGGGTGAACCAGCAGAAGGAGTGAGCCATCTGGGTGTGACCCAGCAGAAGGAGTGAGTGCTCTGGGTTGAAGCAGAAGAAGGAGTGACCCCTCTAGGGGTGAACAAGCAGAAGGAGTGAACCCTTTGGGGGTGAACCAGCCGACGGAGAGAGCGCTCTGTAGGTGAACCAGCAGAAGGAGTGAACCATTTGGGGGTGAACCAGCAGAAGGAGTGAGCCCACTGGGGTGAACCAGCAGAATGAGTGAGCCCTCTGTGGGTGAATCAGTAGAAGGAGTGAGCCCTCTGGGGTGAACCATCAGAAGGAGTGAACCCTCTGGGGTGAACCAGCATAAGGAGTGAGCCATCTGGGTGTGAACCAGCAGGAGTGAGCCCTCCGTGGGTGAACCAGCAGAATGAGGGAGCACTCTGTGGGTGAACCAGCAGAAGGCGGGAGCCCTCTGTGGGTGAACCAGCAGAAGGAGGGAGCCCTCTAGGGGTGAACCAGCAGAAGAAGTGAGCCCTTAGGGGTGAACCAGCAGAAGTAGTGAGCCCTCTGGGGTGAACCAGCGGAATGAGTGATCCCTCTGTGGGTGAACTAGCAGAAGGAGTGAGCCATCTGAGGGTGAACCAGGATAAGGAGTGAGCCCTCTGGGGTGTACCAGCAGAAGGAGTGAGCCATCTTGGGTGAACAAGCAGAAGGAGGGAGCCTTCTGGGGTGAACCAGCAGGAGTGAGCCCTCTGTGGGTGAACCAGCAGAAGGAGTGAGCCCTCAGGGGTGAACCAGCAGAAGGAGTTAGCCCTTTGGGAGTGAACCAGCGGAAGAAGTGACCCTTTTGGGCGTGAACCAGCAGAAGGAGTGAGCCATCTGGGTGTGACCCAGCAGATGGAGTGAGCCCTCTGTAGGTGAACCATCAGAATAAGTGAGCCTTCTGGGGTTGAACCAGCAGGAGTGAGCCCTCTGGGGTGTACAAGCATAAGGAGTGAGCCCTATGTGGTGAACCAGCAGAAGGAGTGAACACTCTGGGGTGAACCAGCACAAGGAGTGAGCCATCTGGGTGTGAACCAGCAGAAGGAGGGAGCCCTCTGTGGGTGAACCAGCAGAAGGAGGGAGCCCTCTGTGGGTGAACCAGCAGAAGAAGTGAGCCCTTAGGGGTGAACCAGCAGAAGTAGTGAGCCCTCTGGGGGGAACCAGCGGAAGGAGTGTTCCCTCTGTGGTTGAACCAGCAGAAGGGGTGAGCCATCTAGGGGTGAACCAGCAGAAGTAGTGAGCCTTCCGTTGGTGAACCAGCAGAAGGAGGGAGCCCTCTGTGGGTGAACCAGCAGAAGGCTGGAGCCCTCTGTTGGTGAACCAGCAGAAGCTGTGAGCCCTTAGGGGTGAACCAGCGGAAGGAGTGAGCCCTCTTGGGTGAACCAGCGGAAGGAGTGAGCCCTCAGGGGGTGAAAGAGCAGAAGGAGTGAGCCCTCTGGGGTGAACCATAAGAAGTAGTGAGCCCTCTGGGGTGAACCAGCGGAAGGAGTGTTCCCTCTGTGGTTGAAACAGCAGAAGGAGTGAGCCCTCAGGGGGTGAAACCAGCAGAAGGAGTGATCCCTCTTGGGTGAGCCAGCAGAAGGAGTGAGCACTCTGTGGGTGAACCATCAGAATAAGTGAGCCTTCCGTTGGTGAACCAGCAGAAGGAGGGAGCCCTCTGTGGGTGAACCAGCAGAAGAAGTGAGCCCTTAGGGGTGAATCAGCAGAAGTAGTGAGCCCTCTGGGGTGAACCAGCGGAAGGAGTGAGCCCTCAGGGGGTGAAAGAGCAGAAGGAGTGAGCCCTCTGGGGTGAACCAGCAGAAGTAGTGAGCCCTCTGGGGTGAACCAGCGGAAGGAGTGTTCCCTCTATGGTTGAACCAGCAGAAGGAGTGAGCCCTCAGGGGGTGAAACCAGCAGAAGGAGTGATCCCTCTTGGGTGAGCCAGCAGAAGGAGTGAGCACTCTGTGGGTGAATATCTGCTGACCCGTCTGCAGATAGTTCAAAATTCAGCAGCCAGGGCAATCTTTGGTTTAACTAGAAGAGCCAGGGCCAGCAACCTCCTTGTCTCCCTGCATTGGCTGCCGATTCGTAAGCGCATCTTCTTCAAGACTTTAACTACAGCTTTTAAGGCGCTGCACAATGTCGGCGCTGGATATCTGCAGAGAAGGGTCAACTTCTATCTTCCATCGAGACCTTTGAGGTCTGCTGCCCAGGCAAATGCCATCGTCCCAACAGTGAAACGTGCTCGCTGTGGAGGTCGCTCCTTCAGTTACCTCGCACCCCGTCTCTGGAACACGCTGCCCCTGGCGCTGCGGACATGCTCCAATCTTTCGGTCTTTAGAAAGGGACTTAAGACCCATCTTTTTGTCCTGTAATGCCATTATGGTTATTTTTGGTGCCGTCACGGAGGTGTGTTAGTTGCTGGTATTTGGTGTGATGATCTTTAGCGCCGGGACGCTCTTCGGAGCAGCTGAGCGCTCTATCAAACTAACAGTAACATAACATAACAGTAACATCTTGGGTGAATTAGAAGAAGAAGTGAGTCCTCAGGGGTGAACAAGCAGAAGGAGTGAGCCCTCTGTGGTGAACCAGCAGAAGAAGGGCCATCTTGGGTGAATTAGAAGAAGTGAGTCCTCTTGGGTGAACCAGCAGAAAGAGTGAACCCTCTGGGGTGAACCAGCATAAGGAGTGAGCCATCTGGGTGTGACCCAGCAGGAGTGAGCCCTCCGTGGGTGAACCAGCAGAATGAGGGAGCACTCTGTGGGTGAACCAGCAGAAGGCGGGAGCCCTCTGTGGGTGAACCAGCAGAAGGAGGGAGCCCTCTAGGGGTGAGCCAGCAGAAGAAGTGAGCCCTTAGGGGTGAACCAGCAGAAGTAGTGAGCCCTCTGGGGTGAACCAGCGGAATGAGTGATCCCTCTGTGGGTGAACTAGCAGAAGGAGTGAGCCATCTGAAGGTGAACCAGGATAAGGAGTGAGCCCTCTGGGGTGTACCAGCAGAAGGAGTGAGCCATCTTGGGTGAACAAGCAGAAGGAGGGAGCCTTCTGGGGTGAACCAGCAGGAGTGAGCCCTCTGTGGGTGAACCATCAGAATAAGTGAGCCTTCTGGGGTTGAACCAGCAGGAGTGAGCCCTCTGGGGTGTAGAAGCATAAGGAGTGAGCCCTATGTGGTGAACCAGCAGAAGGAGTGAACACTCTGGGGTGAACCAGCACAAGGAGTGAGCCATCTGGGTGTGAACCAGCAGAAGGAGGGAGCCCTCTGTGGGTGAACCAGCAGAAGGAGGGAGCCCTCTGTGGGTGAACCAGCAGAAGAAGTGAGCCCTTAGGGGTGAACCAGCAGAAGTAGTGAGCCCTCTGGGGTGAACCAGCGGAAGGAGTGTTCCCTCTGTGGTTGAACCAGCAGAAGGGGTGAGCCATCTAGGGGTGAACCAGCAGAAGTAGTGAGCCTTCCGTTGGTGAACCAGCAGAAGGAGGGAGCCCTCTGTGGGTGAACCAGCAGAAGGCTGGAGCCCTCTGTTGTTGAACCAGCAGAAGCTGTGAGCCCTTAGGGGTGAACCAGCGGAAGGAGTGAGCCCTCTTGGGTGAACCAGCGGAAGGAGTGAGCCCTCAGGGGGTGAAAGAGCAGAAGGAGTGAGCCCTCTGGGGTGAACCATAAGAAGTAGTGAGCCCTCTGGGGTGAACCAGCGGAAGGAGTGTTCCCTCTGTGGTTGAAACAGCAGAAGGAGTGAGCCCTCAGGGGGTGAAACCAGCAGAAGGAGTGATCCCTCTTGGGTGAGCCAGCAGAAGGAGTGAGCACTCTGTGGGTGAACCATCAGAATAAGTGAGCCTTCCGTTGGTGAACCAGCAGAAGGAGGGAGCCCTCTGTGGGTGAACCAGCAGAAGAAGTGAGCCCTTAGGGGTGAATCAGCAGAAGTAGTGAGCCCTCTGGGGTGAACCAGCGGAAGGAGTGAGCCCTCAGGGGGTGAAAGAGCAGAAGGAGTGAGCCCTCTGGGGTGAACCAGCAGAAGTAGTGAGCCCTCTGGGGTGAACCAGCGGAAGGAGTGTTCCCTCTGTGGTTGAACCAGCAGAAGGAGTGAGCCCTCAGGGGGTGAAACCAGCAGAAGGAGTGATCCCTCTTGGGTGAGCCAGCAGAAGGAGTGAGCACTCTGTGGGTGAATATCTGCTGACCCGTCTGCAGATAGTTCAAAATTCAGCAGCCAGGGCAATCTTTGGTTTAACTAGAAGAGCCAGGGCCAGCAACCTCCTTGTCTCCCTGCATTGGCTGCCGATTCGTAAGCGCATCTTCTTCAAGACTTTAACTACAGCTTTTAAGGCGCTGCACAATGTCGCCGCTGGATATCTGCAGAGAAGGGTCAACTTCTATCTTCCATCGAGACCTTTGAGGTCTGCTGCCCAGGCAAATGCTATCGTCCCAACAGTGAAACGTGCTCGCTGTGGAGGTCGCTCCTTCAGTTACCTCGCACCCCGTCTCTGGAACACGCTTCCCCTGGCGCTGCGGACATGCTCCAATCTTTCGGTCTTTAGAAAGGGACTTAAGACCCATCTTTTTGTCCTGTAATGCCATTATGGTTATTTTTGGTGCCGTCACGGAGGTGTGTTAGTTGCTGGTATTTGGTGTGATGATCTTTAGCGCCGGGACGCTCTTCGGAGCAGCTGAGCGCTCTATAAAACTAACAGTAACATAACATAACAGTAACATCTTGGGTGAATTAGAAGAAGAAGTGAGTCCTCAGGGGTGAACAAGCAGAAGGAGTGAGCCCTCTGTGGTGAACCAGCAGAAGAAGTGCCATCTTGGGTGAATTAGAAGAAGAAGTGAGTCCTCAGGTGTGAACCAGCAGAAGGAGTGAGCCCTCTGTGGGTGAACCAGCCGAATGAGTGAGTCCTCTGTGATGAACCAGCAGAAGGAGTGAGCCATCTGAGGGTGAACCAGGATAAGGAGTGAGCCCTCTGAGGTGTACCAGCAGGAGTGAGCCATCTTTGGTGAACGAGCAGAAGGAGGGAGACTTCTGGAGTGAACCAGCAGAAGGAGTGAGCCCTCTGTGGGTGAACCAGCAGAAGGAGTGAGCCCTCAGGGTAAACCTGCATTAGGAGTGAGCCATTCGGGTGTGACCCAGCAGAATGAGTGAGTCCTCTGGGGTGAACTAGCATACGGAGTGAGCCATCTGGGTGTGAACCAGCAGAAGGATTTATCCCTCTGGAGTGAACCAGCAGAAGGAGTGAGCCATCTGTGGGTGAACCAGCAGAAGGAGGGCGCCCACTGTTGGTGAACCAGAAGAAGGAGGGAGCCCTCTGTGGATGAACCAGCAGAAGAGGTGAGCCCTCTGGGGTGTACCAGCAGGAGTGAGCCATCTTGGGTGAACGAGCAGAAGGAGGGAGCCTTCTGGGGTGAACCAGCAGAAGGAGTGAGCCCTCTGTGGGTGAACCAGCAGAAGAAGTGAGTCCTCAGGGGTGAACCAGCAGAAGGAGTGAGCCCTCTGGGGTGAACCAGCAGAAGGAGTGAGCCTGGGGTGAACCAGCTTAAGGAGTGAGCCATCTGGGTGTGACCCAGCAGAAGGAGTGAGTCCTCTGGGGTGAACCAGAAGAAGGAGTGAGCCGTCTAGGGGTGAACGAGCAGAAGGAGTGAACCATTTGGGGGTGAACCAGCAGAAGGAGTGAGCCCACTGGGGTGAACCAGCAGAATGAGTGAGCCCTCTGTGGGTGAATCAGTAGAAGGAGTGAGTCCTCTGGGGTGAATCAGCATAAGGAGTGAGCCATCTGGGTGTGAACCAGCAGAAGGAGTGAGCCCTTTGGGGGTGAACCAGCAGAAGAAGTGACCCATTTGGTCGTGAACCAGCGGAAGGAGTGAGCTCTCTGGTATGAACCCTCAGAATAATTCAGCCTTCTGGGGTTGAACCAGCAGGAGTGAGCCCTCTGGGGTGTACAAGCATACGGAGTGAGCCCTAAGGGGTGAACCAGCAGAAGGAGTGAACCCTCTGGGGTGAACCAGCATAAGGAGTGAGCCATCTGGGTGTGAACTAGCAGAAGGAGTGACCCCTCCGTGGGTGAACCAGCAAAAGGAGGGAGCCCTCTGTGGGTGAAACAGCAGAAGGAGTGAACCCTCTGTAGGTGAACCAGCAGAAGGAGTGACCCCTCCGTGGGTGAACCAGCAAAAGGAGTGAGCCCTCTGTGGGTGAACCAGCAGAAGGAGTGAGCCCTCTAGGGGTGAACCAGCAGAAGAAGTGAGCCCTCTAGGGTTGTACCAGCAGGAGTGAGTCATCTTGGGTGAACGAGCAGAAGGAGGGAGCCTTCTGGGGTGAACCAGCAGAAGGAGTGAGCCCTCTGTGGGTGAACCAGCAGAAGGAGTGAGCCCTCAGGGGTAAACCAGCATAAGGAGTGAGCCATCTGGGTGTGACCGAGCAGAAGGAGTGAGTCCTCTGAGGTAAACCAGGAGAAGAAGTGAGCCCTGTGAGGGTGAACCAGCAGAAGGAGTGAGCCCTCTGGGGTGAACTAGCATAAGGAGTGAGCCATCTGGGTGTGAACCAGCAGAAGGAGTGAGCCATCTGGGTGTGAACCAGCAGAAGGAGTGAACCCTCTGTGGGTGAACCAGCAGATGGAGTGAGCCCTCTGTAGGTGAACCAGCAGAAGGCAGGAACCCTCTGTGGGTGAACCAGCAGAAGGAGTGAGCCCTCTTGGGTGAACCAGCAGAAGAAGGGAGCCCTCTGTGGGTGAAACAGCAGAAGGAGTGAACCCTCTGTGGGTGAACCAGCAGAAGGATTGAGCCCTCTGTGGGTGAACCAGCAGAAGGAGGGAGCCCACTGTGGGTGAACCAGCAGAAGGAGGGAGCCCTCTGTGGATGAACCAGCAGAAGGAGTGAGCTCTTCTGAGTGAACCAGCAGAAGAAGTGAGCCCTCAGGGGTGAACCAGCAGAAGTAGTGAGCCCTCTGGGGTGAACCAGTGGAAGGAGTGATCCCTCTGGGGGTGAACCAGCAGAAGGATTGAGCTCTATGTGGGTGACCAAGCAAAAAGAGTGAGCCTCTGGGGGTGGACCAGCAGAAGGGGTGAGCTATCTGGGGGTAAACCAGGAGAAGGAGTGAGCTCTCTGTGGGTGAATCAGCAGAAGGAGTGAGCCCTCAAGGGTGAACCAGCAGAAGGAGTGAGCCCTCTGTGGGTGAACCAGCAGAAGGAGTGAGCCCTCTGAGCGTGAACCAGCAGGATGAGTGAGTCCTCTGGGGTGAACCAGCAAAAGGAGTGAGCCCTCTTGGGTAAACCAGCAGAAGGAGTGAGCCCTCTTGCGTGAACCAGCAGAAGGAGTGAACCCTCCCGGCATGAACCAGCAGGAGGAGTGAGCCCTCTGGGGTGATCCAGCACCGGGCACTGTTTTTGCTCCAGAGTGAGCTTCGGTTCCTTGAAGAGGCTCTGGTGTGAACTCACTCACACCGACAGCTGCACCGTGCATCACCTCAGGCAATGGGTGGGTGGCGCATAGTTGGGGAAGGTGCATCAATGGAAGTGGGAGTAGCACATGAAAAGGGAGCTGCAGGTGTGTCAAACATTGGTTTGCAGCACTTGATGCAGACTAGGGGGCCGATTTACTACTTCTGCCGCATATCTGCTAAACAGCAGGGATGCGCCAGAAGAGTTGCAACGCATCTGCCCACCCGTGCGCCACCACTGATGCGCCGCATTTACAATGCGGCGCACTGTGGCGCACGGATGGGCAGATGCCTGTCGCATCCCAGGCGAAAAGGCGACGCATTGCTGGAGTTGCGTCGCAAGCGCGACGCAGCTTCAGCAAGGCCCTGGGTGCCCCTATCCATAACATGCTGTGTGAATCCTTATGCCTGCTTCAAGGAGGCGCAGGGTTTTGATGCAGCATGGCCTTAAAAGTGACTGAGTGAAATCTTGTAGATTTCACTCAGCCACTTTTAGGAGGCGTTCCTGCACCGGAACGCCCCCCTCTCTGCGCAGGAACGCCCACATGTGGCGCAGGGCTTTACAACGTGACGCATCTCCCAGATATGTTACTTTGTAAATAGCCCGCAGCATGGCGCTGGCTTTGCGCCCGCCGCTGCATCACAAAAGTGACGCAACGGCGGCGCAAATCTGGCGTAAGGGGCTTGTAAATTTGCCCCTTTATGTTTTGGATAACCATGGGATGTGTAAACGTTTCCTATCCATGTTCAGAGAATGTAAATATATATTATGGGGATCCCTTGGTAATCAGGCGGGGATCTGGCTGTCCTAGACCGACTTGACATGCGCAGTAGTTATTCAGTGAAATACAGAAGCCTGCTCAGAGTTACATAGGTTGGTAAGTTGCCTATGATACTTGGCTGTTCAACCTGTGAACTCTACAGAGCAGCGAGGGGGTTCTGCGTGGGCAGGGGGTGGGAGGCCGAATGAATGTATGGCCCAGAGAGCTGGGGCAGAAGGGGACAGATTCAAGGAGTGGATGGTATCCTGGGGGCAAGAGAGAGGGGGCCAGAAGGGGGCAGATTCACGGGAGTGGAAGGTATCCTGGGGCGAGAGAGCAAGGCCAGAAGAGGGTAAATTCAAGGGGGTGGAAGGTATCCTGGGGGCAAGAGAGGGGGTTAGAAGGGGGCAGATTAAGGGGAGTGGAGGGTATCCGGGTGGGCAAGAGAGAGGGGACCAGAAGGGGGCAGGTTCAGGGGAGTGGAGGGTATCCTGGTGGGCAAGAGAGAGGGGGCCAGAACGGGGCAGATTCAGGGGAGTGGAGGGTATCCTGGGGGGTGAGAGAGAGGGGGCCCGAAGATGGCAGATTCAAGGGAGTGGAGGGTATCCTGGGGCAAGAGAGGGGGCCAGAAGATGGCAGATTCAAGGGAGTGGAGGGTATCCTGGGGGCAACAGAGCAGGGCCAGAAGAGGGTAGATTCAGGGGAGTGGAGGGTATCCTGGGGGGTGAGAGAGAGGGGGCCAGAAGGGGGCAGATTCAAGGGAGTGGATGGTATCCTGGGGCAAAAGAGGGGGACAGAAGAGGGCAGATTCAAGGGAGTGGAGGGTATCCTGGGGGCAACAGAGCAGGGCCAGAAGAGGGCAGATTCAGGGGAGTGGAGGGTATCCTGGGGGGTGAGAGAGAGTGGGCCAGAAGGGGCTGATTCAAGGGAGTGGAGGGTATCCTGGGGGCGAGAGAGGGGTCAGATTCAGGGGTGTGGAGGGTATCCTGGGGGTGAGAGAGAGGGGGCCAGAAGGGGGCAGATTGAGGGGAGTGGAGGGTATCCTGGGGGGTGAGAGAGAGGGGGCCAGAAGAGGGCAGATTCAGGGGAGTGGAGGGCATCCTGGGGGCAAGAGAGGGGGCTAGAAGGGGCAGATTCAGGGGAGTGGAGGGTATCCTGTTGGGCAAGAGCGAGGGGGCCAGAAGGGGGCAGATTCAGGGGAGTGGAGGGTATCCTGGGGGCGAGGGAGGGGGCTAGAAGGGGGCAGATTCAAGGGAGTGGAGGGTATCTTGGTGGGCAAGAAAGAGGGGGCCAGAAGGGGGCAGATTCAGGGAAGTGGAGGGTATCCTGGAGGCGAGGGAGGGGGCTAGAAGGGGGCAGATTCAAGGGAGTGGAGGGTATCCTGTGGGCAAACGATGGGGACAGAAGAGGGCAGATTCAAGGGAGTGGAGGGTATCCTGGGGGCAACAGAGCAGGGCCAGAAGAGGGCAGATTCAGGGGAGTGGAGGGTATCCTGGGGGGTGAGAGAGAGGGGGCCAGAAGGGGGCAGATTCAAGGGAGTGGAGGGTATCCTGGGGGCAACAGAGCAGGGCCAGAAGAGGGCAGATTCAGGGGAGTGGAGGGTATCCTGGGGGGTGAGAGAGAGGGGGCCAGAATGGGTCAGATTCAAGGGAGTGGAGGGTATTCTGGTGGGCAAGAGAGAGGGGGCCAGAAGGGGGCAGATTCACAGGAGTGCAGGGTATTTTGGTGGGCAAGAAAGAGGGGGCCAGAAGGGGGCAGATTCAGGGAAGTGGAGGGTATCCTGGGGGCGAGGGAGGGGGCTAGAAGGGGGTAGATTCAAGGGAGTGGAGGGTATCCTGGGGGCAACAGAGCAGGGCCAGAAGAGGGCAGATTCAGGGGAGTGGAGGGTATCCTGGGGGTGAGAGAGAGGGGGCCAGAAGGGGGCAGATTCAAGGGAGTGGAGGGTATCCTGGGGGCAACAGAGCAGGGCCAGAAGAGGGCAGATTCAGGGGAGTGGAGGGTATCCTGGGGGGTGAGAGAGAGGGGGCCAGAAGGGGGCAGATTCAAGGGAGTGGAGGGTATCCTGGGGGCAACAGAGCAGGGCCAGAAGAGGGCAGATTCAGGGGAGTGGAGGGTATCCTGGGGGGTGAGAGAGAGGGTGCCAGAAGGGGGCAGATTCACAGGAGTGGAGGGTATCCTGGGGGTGAGAGAGGGGGCAGATTCAGGGGAGTGGAGGGTATCCTGGGGGTGAGAGAGAGGGGGCCAGAAGGGGGCAGATTCAAGGGAGTGGATGGTATCCTGGGGCAAAAGAGAGGGCCAGAAGAGGGCTGATTCAAGGGAGTGGAGGGTATCCTGGGGGTTAGAGAGAGGGACAGAAGAGGGCAGATTAAAGGGAGTGGAGGGTATCCCGGGGGCGAGAGAGAGGGGGCCAGAAGAGGGCAGATTCAGGGGAGAGGAGGGTGTCCTGGGGGCGAGGGAGGGGGCTAGAAGGGGGCAGACTCAGGGGAGTGGAGGGTATCTTGGTGGGCAAGAAAGAGGGGGCCAGAAGGGGGCAGATTCAGGGGAGTGGAGGGTATCCTGGTGGGCAAGAGAGAGGGGGCCAGAAGGGGCAGATTCAGGGGAGTGGAGGGTATCCTGGTGGCGAGGGAGGGGGCTAGAAGGAGGCCGATTCAGGGGAGTGGAGGGTATCCTGGGGGCGAGAGAGGGGGCAGATTCAGGGGAGTGGAGGGTATCCTGTGGGCAAGAGAGAGGGGGCCAGAAGGAGGCAGATTCAGGGGAGTAGAGGGTATCCTGGTGGGCAAGAGAGAGGGGGCCAGAAGGGGGCAGATTCAGGGGAGTGGAGGGTATCCTGTGGGCAAGAGAGAGGGGGCCAGAAGGGGGCAGATTCAGGGGAGTGGAGGGTATCCTGGTGGGCAAGAGACACGGGGCCAGAAGGGGGCAGATTCAGTGGAGTGTAGGGTATCCTGGTGGGCAAGAGAGAGGGGGACAGAAGGGGGCATATTCAGGGGAGTGGAGGGTATCTTGGTGGGCAAGAGAGAGGGGGCCAGAAGGGGGCAGATTCAGGGGAGTGGAGGGTATCCTGGTGGGCAAGAGAGAGGGGGCCAGAAGGGGGCAGATTCAGGGGAGTGGAGGGTATCCTGGGGGCAAGAGAGAGGGGGCCAGAAGGGGGCAGATTCAGTGGAGTGTAGGGTATCCTGGTGGGCAAGAGAGAGGGGGCCAGAAGGGGGCATATTCAGGGGAGTGGAGGGTATCCTGGTGGGCAAGAGACACGGGGCCAGAAGGGGGCAGATTCAGGGGAGTGGAGGGTATCCTGTGGGCAAGAGAGAGGGGGCCAGAAGGGGGCAGATTCAGGGGAGTGGAGGGTATCTTGGTGGGCAAGAGAGAGGGGGCCAGAAGGGGGCAGATTCAGGGGAGTGGAGGGTATCCTGGTGGGCAAGAGAGAGGGGGCCAGAAGGGGGCAGATTCAGGGGAGTGGAGGGTATCCTGGTGGGCAAGAGAGAGGGGGCCAGAAGGGGGCAAGTTCAGGGGAGTGGAGGGTATCTTGGTGGGCAAGAGAGAGGGGGCCAGAAGGGGGCAAATTCAGGGGAGTGGAGGGTATCTTGGTGGGCAAGAGAGAGGGGGCCAGAAGGGGGCAGATTCAGGGGAGTGGAGGGTATCCTGGGGGCCAGAAGGGGGCAGATTCAGGGGAGTGGAGGGTATTCTGAGGGCAAGAGAGGGGGCCAGAAGGGGGCAGATTCAGGGGAGTGGAGGGTATCCTGGTGGGCAAGAGAGAGGGGGCCAGAAGGGGGCAAGTTCAGGGGAGTGGAGGGTATCTTGGTGGGCAAGAGAGAGGGGGCCAGAAGGGGGCAAGTTCAGGGGAGTGGAGGGTATCTTGGTGGGCAAGAGAGAGGGGGCCAGAAGGGGGCAGATTCAGGGGAGTGGAGGGTATCCTGGGGGCAAGAGAGGGGGCCAGAAGGGGGCAGATTCAGGGGAGTGGAGGGTATCCTGGTGGGCAAGAGAGCAGGGGCAGAAGGGGGCAGATTCAGGGGAGTATAGGCTATCCTGTGGGCAAGGGAGGAGGAGCTGGGAAGGGCCGTCTCAGTTGAGTGCAAGGTGGATGGGATGATAAAAGTAGGGTGTGGAAGGGGCAACAGCAGGTTATTGCTGTGTATTGGGGGAATGAGACCACAAGGGGTGCTGGGGGGACAATGTTTCAGATGGGAATCATGAACATAGGCAGGCTTGGTGGCAGTTTCAACAAAGGAATGAAAGAGAATGCTGGTGGCGTTGGGAGGGTGGGGTCCAGCACTTTCAGGTTGAGGGCCCTAAAATGATGCAAAAAGGAGCAGAATTTAGTTTGAGAGCAGCTCCTTGACATGGAGCACTTTGCAACATGACCAACACTGCTCATCTCAAGTGCCTGTCTTGCTAGCAAAGTTTTTAAGCATACGGTTAGGGTGGTGCCATCCATACAGACCTACAAAAGTTAAGCCTATGTCTCCAGCACAAGTCCTCCATTTAGTGATACCCCAGACCCTATCAGGGTGGCTTCAGCGCCGCGGGTACAAAGCAACCCCTCAACATACACCAGCAAACACTTCTCCTGACGAGAAGCACGCCAACTCCAAGATCAAAGGCTCCTAGCGTTACTGACAATGACAAGGATAAGGGGCCTGCTAGCATGTCCTTGCACTGTTCCGTTACCTATGACCTCTGTGTAGAAATACAGGCACTGCCAGTTGAGAAGTATAGCAGCCGTGCAGTGAAGTGAACATGGCGCCCTAGTAAAAGCTTCTGTAGGTCCCCACTAAATCACTAGTGGAATCTGGTGACCCTCACTCAATCATTCCTGGAATATAGGGTCCCCCCATCCATTCAATCAGTGCTGGAATCCGGGGACCCACACTGAATCAGTAATGGAATCTGGGGGCCCCTACTTAATCAGTACTGGAACCAAGGGACCCCCACTGAATCATTACTGGAAACCGGGGATCCCCATAGAATCAGTTCTGGGATCTGGGGACCGCCCCTACTGAATAAATTCTGGAATCAAAGAACCTCCACTGAATCACTACTGGTATTGAAGGATCCCCACTGAATCAGTACTGGAAACTGAGGATCCCCATTGAATCAGTACTGGAAACTGGGGACTCCACACTGCATCAGTACTGGAAACTGGGGATCCCCATTGAATCACTACTGGTATCGAAGGACCCCCACTGAATGTGTTTGTATTTTGATGAAATGCTGCGTTGTACACATTAAAACTGCTTTTAAAGGTGTGTTTCATGGATAGTATACGCGCGCCTTTAGTACCTTTTTACAATGTTTATCTTTACATGCACCTATTTTTAACATTTCCATACCTGCACAAACTTAAAGCCTGCACAGTTTTTTCCGTCAAAACTAAGCGGGACTTTTACTATTTATATGTGTATTTTCCAATTTAATCCAACCTTGTATATTTAATATGAGCTAAATTGTTTTTTTTAGCAGCACACGTGGCAAAATGCGCCTTTAATGCAAGCTTAATTCTTTTTCAGTCAAAACGCACGTCTACATTGTTAATTTTTTTGCATACTGTAATTAAACCAGTCTTTTAGGCGTAATCTGGCATATGCTGCTTTAGCACCAATAGCTCAGTTGACTGACACCTGCCAGTCTAGTCTTCAAGCACTGAAACTGTAGGGTAAGATCTGTTCAGGCAAAGCCCTCCTGCTTTTAA
Source organism: Lissotriton helveticus (assembly GCF_964261635.1). Classification (NCBI taxonomy): domain Eukaryota; kingdom Metazoa; phylum Chordata; class Amphibia; order Caudata; family Salamandridae; genus Lissotriton; species Lissotriton helveticus. Next base: position 388,536,314 of record NC_136058.1, on the reverse strand, counting down.
CACTCTTCCTCTCAGTATTGTTTACCACCTTGTTCTGCTCCATAAAGGTGCAAACATCTGTGCTAAATACTCTCTGTGCTGCAGTGTATGTAAAGGACACTTTGTGGTCAACAGTTGTTAACATTCCTTCCCCTCTCATTTGTATTAAATTCGTGTTGCCATCATATAAAAAATACACAAACATTAAGGATGTATATGCTAATATATAAATAAACAGTATACAATATCCCCCCACACAACAATATTTTTTTTCAGCATGATTTTGTAAAACGTCAACCATCCACCAGTATTTTAATTCCTCACGTATACAACAGCATATTCTGTAACTGGAAGACATTCAGCTCGCTGAGGTACCTTTCTTTCCTGTAGTTACATGGGTGGAACTCTCTCTAGTCTGATAAGAACAAGGCACACAGAGGCTATTTAAACACCTTTTTTACCTGCAAACATGTCAGGAAGCCAAAGTGCACACACCAAATAACATTCAAAGGTACTCAAAACTAGCATTACTGCCCATCCGACATGTTCTATTGCATTGAGATTGTGTTTATTTAGAGCTTACTGCTGCTAACGAGGCATTAAAGCACTTTCTGCTTATTCATGGGCCATTGCGTCACTTTTGCGCCGCCAGTCATCACTTTTTGGGACGCAACAGCAGTATAAAAAATGCACCATATTTACAAAGTGACGCATCTAGGTAGATATTATACCTGCGTCAGGCATCATGTATGCAGGGGGGGCTTTCCGATGCAAGAAAGGGTCGTAGAAGTGACGCAGTGAAATCTATGAGATTTCACTGCGCCACTTCTAGGACGAAAATGCGTCAATATCTTACGCCTGCCTCATGGCAGGCGTAAGACTGATGCAGGCACATGTGCAATGGGACTTGCCCATGTGTTATGACCCATTGCTCGAGTTGGGTCACTTTGTAAACTTCTTCGCCATATTATACCTGCGCCAGGTATAATGTATGCAGGGGAGGTTCTCTGACACAAGAAAGGGTCGCAGAAGTGACACAATGAAACCTACGAGATTTCACTGCGCCACTTCTAGAAAGCAAATGCGTCAATATCGTACACCTGACTCATGTCAGGTGTAAGACTGACGCAGGCAAGCTTAACATAGGACTTTAGTGACACACTCCAGCAATTCGGCATTTTTGCGCCCACAGATATGTCAGAAATACTGACGTTTCTGTAACTCCTTGCGACAAAATGAGCCATACTGTAAATATGACTCATCATCGGTGTCGCAAGGAGGGCGCCATGAAATGTGACTCATCGCTGTTTTTTCGCACTGATGCGTCACTTTTCATAAATGAGGGCATTCATTTACTGCACTGTTCCAATTTTACACTACACTTCATAAGTGGCAAACATGCCACTCACTGACCCACCATTCCTTCCTGAAATAATAGAGTACACACCATCCTCCTATTCTAAACTATCCTCCGATAGACACAAAATAACACCCTTTAAAAATCTATACTATCCTCTCCCCTTTTCCCTCTGTTTCTCACACACTATTTGTAATCCCCTTCCTTAATATCAACAACAACGTCATCAAAAAATGTACTATCGCTCGCATACTTCCTTTCTATTAAAACTCCACAACTATCACCGGTATCTATTCACAGAACACATGGTTCTACTACACAAATACAATAAACACTCAATTCAACAAAACACACATAAACAAATACCAATTTCAATACTACACACATACATACATTACACGCCACATACACATACTACACTACAAAAGAAAAGACACAGATACACAATATTAGCAGTTACAATCTTTTTTGGCTAAAACCACGCATACCAAGGTTCCCAACATTATCCAGGAGGCCCCAAAACCTACAGTAACATCATCCTTCACGAATTTCATACCACTGACAGAAGATCAGGTACTAAAAATTGTGTCGACAGTCAAAGCTGGATCCAAGTTGGATCCTTGTCCACTGTCGGCGCTCGTACCGGTGATGGAATCGATCATACCAGTCCTGACACAAGTCTGCAATTCCATCCTGCTTTCAGGGATATACCCCCTTAATCTAAAAACCACACTGCTCAAACCACTGCTAAAAAAACCTGGAGCCGATAAGTTAGAACTAAAAAACTATCGACACATTGCCAGTCTCCCGTTCATGGCCAAAGTGGTGGAAAAGGCCATGAACATACAATTAACTGAGTATATAGAAACCCATAAGAAGCTAGACGACACTCAGTACGGTTTTCGGAAATACCATGGGACTGAAACCGCCCTTATTAAAGCATCCGAAGATGTAAGAATAATAAGAGACCAAGGCGGTACAGCGGTGTTGGTACTGCTGGACCTTTCAGCAGCTTTCGATACGGTCGACCATAGTACTTTGGTCGACCGTGTCGGGAAAATGGGCATCTCCTCCACGGCAAGAGCCCTCCTCGCTTCCTTTCTCTCTGAGAGAACGCAGGCCGTCACTCTTGGCCCTTACCAATCTGCTAAGCTGTCACAACCGTGTGGGGTACCTCAAGGCTCATCCCTGAGTCCGACACTTTTTAATATCTATGTGTCGGACCTGGCCAATGTCATCAAAGCACATGGGATGAGCCTAACCTCCTACGCGGACGACACTCAATTGGTGATGGCAATAAGAGGTGATGGAGAAGAGGTAGCTAAAAGATTCCAGAGAGGTTTGACGGAAATAGGTGAGTGGATGGCAGCGAACTGCCTAAAACTGAATTCGGAAAAAACCGAGGTAATGATTTTTGGACAACTCTCACCAGAATGGCCCGCCTCGTGGTGGCCCCAAACTTTTGGTGCCCCCCCCAATCCGGTGACTAAAGTAAGAAACCTAGGAATACTTTTTGATGACCATTTAAACTTCATGGACCATGCTAGCAAAGTAGCCTCTATAGCCCATTACAAACTACGCATGATCCGAAAAATAAGTCCTTATCTCCCTACTACTGCCATTAAAACTCTGGTGAGCTCACTAGTCCTGACATCCCTAGACTATTGCAATGGGCTTTTCATCAACTGCCAAGCTAGAGTTATAAAAAAACTGCAGACCATATAGAATGCGGCAGCACGTCTTATTCTGGGAATTCCTAAGTTTGCTCCTCTCTCTGACGCCATTCCAAAACTACACTGGCTGACGATTCAGAATAGAGCCAGATTTAAATCACAGTGCATTGTCTACAAAGCACTAAACAAACAGGGCCCGCAGTTCCTTAAAGACCATCTACGTCCTTACCAACCTATACGCCAGTTGCGCTCTACCAACAGCAACCAACTAACGGTACCTCACACCAGAACAGTGATGTGGGGAGACCGACGGTTTGTGGTGGCAGCTTCCAAACTCTGGAATACTCTACCCCAGGACATTAGAGCATGTTCCACATTACTCCAATTCCGCAAAAAACTGAAAACCTGGCTGTTCAATAAATAAGTACTCGGTATAGAATAGAGGTCTGAGCAAGGCAGCTTATCTAACATCAAGCTGGCAAATTAATCAGCGCCAAGACACCCTAGGGTATATGCTGCGCTTTATAAATGCCAATAAATAAATAAATAAATAAATACGACACAAATAGCTCCACTCTCACAAATACGAGACCTATTGCATTGCAAGTGTTTGTTAATGTTGATTTCCTAAATACTACCACAAACCTTGCCTGCAGCAAACACGGATGCATGCAGCCCCCAAACCTTGCAAATACCCACACAGTGCCTCTCTCTACAAGGACAAAACTCCACTGATTTGCAAACTTAGGCTCCTGATTTTTGTCACAGTCCCACCCCCAGTACAGACAGGTAACGGGAACAGACTCACCTGCGGAAAACCACAAGTTCGGGCTCCCTTTTAAAGTCAGGAATGACCCTGATATACAGATTTCCAAACTGCAGGATTCCTCCCAGGATCAGGTCCCCCTCTATCTCATTCCCATACGACATTTTGATGTTTAAAGCACAGCTGGGGCCCGGGGCCCCCGGGGCCGCGGATGCTGCCGTAGAAAGGAGGAGTAGGGCCGCCATGCCCAAGAGCACATGTGCGCCCGGGGTCACACGGAGCGTCAGCAGGCACCCGGTAGGCGCTGGCTGCACCCCTGCCATCGTGCTCACCCGCACAGAGCGCCCACCTGAGACTGAGCCACAGGGCAGCACTCACTCACCCGGGCAATGCACCACCTGAGACAGAGCTCCAGTACAGTGCCCACTCACCCCTGCAGAGTACCCAACAGACAGACACTGTGGAGTGCCCACTCACCCACACAAAGCAGTAACCAGAGACAGAACCACAGTAGATTCACCCCTACAGAGCGCCCATCACTGGCAGAGCCACAGGTACAGCTCCCACTCACCCACACAAAATGCCCACCTGAGATAGAGCCACAATATAGAGCCACAGTACAGCACCCACTCCCACACGCAGAGCACCCATGAGAGACAGAGCGACAGTACAGCGCCCACTCACCCCTGCAGAGCACCCACCAGAGACAGAGCCACAGTACAGCGCCCATTCACCCCTGCAGAGCGTCCAACACTGGAAGAGACACAGTACAGCGCCCACTCACCCCAGCAGAGCGCCCACCAGAGACAGAGCCACAGTACAGCCCCACTCACCCCTGCAGAGTGTCCATCACTGGAAGAGACACAGTACAGCGCCCACTCACCCCTGCAGAGCGCCCACCAGAGACAGAGCCACAGTACAGCGCCCACTCACCCTCCCAGAAAAGACCATCAGGGGCAGTTTAACAGTGCAACATCCACTCACCCATCAAGAGAATGACCATCAGATGAATGTTCCCAATACAACACTCTCTCACCCACACACAGCACCTATCACAGACAGAGCTGTAGTACAGCAGTCACTCACCCCTGCAGAGTGTCCATCAGAGACAGAGCCAAGTGCTGCTCTCAGCCACCCACGTAGAGAACAACCATCAGGCGCATGCTAACAGTGTAGCGACCAGTCACCCACACAAAGCAGCACCCATCAGAGACAGGGCAATAGTACAGCAATCACTCACCCCTGCAGAGTGTCCATCAGAGACAGAGCCAAGTGCTGCTCTCCGCCACCCACGTAGAGAACAACCATCAGGCGCATGCTAACAGTGTAGCGACCAGTCACCCACACAAAGCAGCACCCATCAGAGACAGGGCAATAGTACAGCAATCACTCACCCCTGCAGAGTGTCCATCAGAGACAGAGCCAAGTGCTGCTCTCAGCCACCCACGTAGAGAACAACCATCAGGCGCATGCTAATAGTGTAGCGACCAGTCACCCACACAAAGCAGCACCCATCAGAGACAGGGCAATAGTACAGCAATCACTCACCCCTGCAGAGTGTCCATCAGAGACAGAGCCAAGTGCTGCTCTCCGCCACCCACGTAGAGAACAACCATCAGGCGCATGCTAACAGTGTAGCGACCAGTCACCCACACAAAGCAGCACCCATCAGAGACAGGGCAATAGTACAGCAATCACTCACCCCTGCAGAGTGTCCATCAGAGACAGAGCCAAGTGCTGCTCTCCGCCACCCACGTAGAGAACAACCATCAGGCGCATGCTAACAGTGTAGCGACCAGTCACCCACACAAAGCAGCACCCATCAGAGACAGGGCAATAGTACAGCAATCACTCACCCCTGCAGAGTGTCCATCAGAGTGTGGTATATAAATAAATAATACCGGATCTATTTTTGAATGAATAAATGAATAACAGATAGCTCAATAAATAAGAGTCAAGATTCGAGGTAGTAGGAGTTTTGCAGGTTTAATACAGCATAAGGACAGGAACAGGACAACCTGCACAGGAATAGGATGGCAGCGCTGCCGGGGGCAGAATCGGGACAAGGACCAGGATAACTTTTTAATAACAGTACATGAGCATATATACATAACGCAAACACATAGCATTACATTGCAATAGGCGTAGCAGTGGGTGGAGCAATAGGCGTGACGCGTAGCAGTCGCGAAAGATAAGGGTGAAAGTAGGTGTAACAGGGCGTATACATAGACATGTGATGCAAACGTAACAGAATATGTCATGAATGGGGCGGAAACATGGAGGGGGCTACCTAAGGAGCCGGGACCTCTAACCTGATGGTGCGCGCAAACTGGCAATGACGTGTTACTAGAAGAAGCTGGGGGCTACGAACTCTGTGCTAGGAGCAGAGACTGAAGTCTGGAGAGTCAGGGCGACATGTACCTAAACAGTATCTAGTATCTGATGTTTAGAGAACATGTTGATAGAATCCAAAAGTTATCGGGGTAAAGGCTAACAGACTCTAAGACTGGAGCATGCATTATTCTACATGTAGTGCGTGATGAAGAATATTAAATGACCATTAAATGCAGTATTTCTCTAACATGGAGACGTAAAGGCTAGACAATGACGGGAACTATTGATGCAGTTCAGTAGCTTAGGAATACAGAGAAGGAGGGCTGAACTGATAACTGGAATCATAACATACTCTTGGCAGACTCAGAGGCAGAGCCAGGCTGAGCCGGGCACTGCGAGGCAGGAAGTAAGTGAAGGGTCGAGGATACAGGTGGGGGCTGTATCGCTCCTCAGCGAGGCTCAGGAGACAGGAGCTGAATCTGGTGTCCAGGCCCTTTTGAGGCCTAGAAACGGGGACTTTACAATGGAATAACGTGCACACTGAGAAACGTGGCAACGTAGCTTTACATAGGCCTGATATTCGTAGTATTCACGAGAACTGGAAACTGACATACTAGAGGTGGACACAACTGTAATTGCGTCTTTATTCAAACATGGGGAATACATATGCATATTAATCATGCACAGATAACATATGATGGAGGACGCGTAGGGACACAGAACATGGCAAAATTTACTTTTCCACATTCCCTCCTTGTCACTACGTTTCCTTCAGGAAACATCAATATTCATGATACCATCTATCATTTCATACAGTATCATTTGCTCGTCTCGAATTTTCTGGGAACGGGTTTTAGAACGGGGCTTGGGACTAGGAATACAAGAGGTAGCACAAATGCCGCAAATCGCAGGGCCACATTGTATACAGAGGCAGCAGCTGAATATGATCGCTACTGCAATACCTAGAAAGGACAAGACTTTCCATCCCCAAGCGGAAATTATATTCCAGAACCAACCGGACCATGTCCAGGTGCCTGGGTCTTGGTGTAACAGATGGGCAATTTTATGGAGTCTGGTTATAGCTGAATAAACAGACGGCGCGTTATTAGGAATGAAAATGCAGCAACTAGATCCGATGACTCTACAGGCCCCGCCCCTATCGGCCAATATGACGTCAAGGACGAGACGATTCTGGAGCACGACAATTCTCATAAAGGATTGTTCTTCGGTTAAATTACTTAGAGCAGAAGTAGTCTCAATCACTACTGCTTCGAGTGTTCTGGTTAATCTACGTATCAGTTTACTATTCACGACTGTACCTAAATAAGGGAAGACACCTTTATTGATATCTATATATTGTTCTAGAGTAGTTTCAGTATAATCGACAATCGGGAGGTTTCTCTTGTGTCTAGTATGTACTAGGTGGGAATTCCTATGGTAGTCGGGTGGGGCTAGAAAAACTGGTGGCAGTAGGAAGGCAATGTAACAGGTTCCCTCCCAATCGAGGGGCAGACGAACATATGCGGTCTGACCACAAACAAAATAAGAATGACGTGAAGCTTTGAAAATAGATTTCCCACTGTCACTATACTTGACAATAGTAGTACAATCACTATGTCCTACATGTACGGAACCATTATTTCGGACACATAATTCACCTTTGACTGGTAGTACTGAGATAGCAGGTAAGTCTGGAGTAGTATCAGACTGAACATTCAGGACCATGAAATTCAAAGAATAATTACCTAAATTGTAAACTTCGTTTTCTAGATCTAACCCTGTTCTGTGGGGAAGACCTTGCTTGTCTGGAAAACATGTACTGTTAAGAAAAGACATATCTGTTAAAGATGACGTTAACGTGGACCATGCTCCACACGAACCATTATGTGAGAATGGATAAGGAAAGAGTGGCAGAACTCCCTTCGGTGTCTGGAAAGGGGGGAGTCGACCACACACCCAACAATTAGTGGCATTGCTGGTCTGGTGTGAATAATATAACATGCGGATAAAAGAGTTGTTACGCATAGCGAGGCGGTAAGAGAGTTCATGAGGAGGCAGATCACTAAACGTGTGCTCTACTGTAACATTAGAAGACTTATTTACATGAGAAACTGGAAAATACAGGTAAAATGCATAACTGGTGCAGGAAATCATAATACTGAGAAATAATATGAAACATAAAAAAACGATACATCGGATTGAGTTTTGACTAACTCTCTCACTATGGGGGTCTATTTTATACATGTCAGAAACCGGTCTAACCGTTTCACCTAGGGGAGGACTTAGACAATCAAACTGGCTGACTTATTTTACTAGACCTTAACTTGAGCTTATACTCCTGTTGCGGAGTTTTCTCTAACAGGGAGGGTGCAGTATCATTGTCTTTTGCGGGACAGTCCTTAAGAATAGTACTTTGGCAGTCCTTTAAATCCGGGGAAATGTTCTTTGAGACTGGCTTCAATCCATAAAATTTTTTAATATGCGAAAGATGCACCCAGCCTTTGCGTCCCTCCAACTTCATGGCTGTACGGGTGGCGAGGAGGACCTGTCGGGGCTCCTTCCAGCGAGGCTCCAGCGGACTTGAGCGATCGAAATTTCGCACTAGGACCATGGATCCTGGAACGATTTCATGCGGTGCCACCTCGGTATTGTCTGGAAATGCGGCGGCAACCTGTGAACGACAAGAGTTGAGGGCAGACATCAAGGAAGCTAGGTAATCTGTCAGCATATTACTTGAAACATCGGTAATACTTCGAGGTCTAGGTGTACCCCACATGTTAGGGGGGCGGCCGAAAACGACCTCATACGGGGACAGACCTGATCTGGAATGTGCGACCATGCGCATATAGAACAAAGCGACTGGCAGAGCTACTAGCCAGTCCACACCTTTCTCTTGACAAACCTTTGCAATTCGGATTTTCAGGGTCTGATTATGTCTCTCTACGAGACCGGCTGCTTCAGGATGGCGTACACAATGGAACTTCCACTGGTACCCTAACAACAGGGAAACATGCTTCATGAGTTCAGATGAGAATGGCTGGCCGTTGTCAAAATATACGACTCTAGGGAGTCCGTAACGGGGGAAATATTCACGAACCAACTGCTTGGCAGTAGTCGCGGCTGTGTAATCTGGAACTGGATATGCTTCTGTCCACCTGGACAAAGCGCATACAACTACAAGGACATACTTGAAACCTCGACATCGCTCCATCTGAATGTAATCCATCTGGAGGACTTCAAAAGGGTGGTCAGGGGGCTGGAATCCACCTTGTTCCACCGGGACACTTTTACCTGGATTAAACTGACAACATATCATACAGATACGGACTTTCTGCTTGGCTGCAGCTCGTAAATGCTTGTTGAACCAAATATTCTGGATACTGTCTAACATTGCTTTTTCTCCTAGATGTGCTGGACTATGCGCGGTATTGATAATGACTTGAACCATAGAGTCGGGGAGAAACCAAGTGGCTTTACCCTTCGTTACCCATCCCTGATCTGTCTGGACCCCTCCTTGTTCGGACCATTTCTTGATTTCATCGGGAGTAGCGTGTAACTGGATATCTATGACATCTTGAGTAGGGTCCTTAACTGTCATACAGGTAGTCAGATCTGGAGTGTATGTCGGTGTCTTATTAACTGGAATGTCTGGAGTCTGAGCTGTAAGCTTGGCTGTGCGATCTGCTAGATCATTACCTTGGGAAATAGTGTCAGTAACTTTCGTATGTGCTTTGCACTTCATGATAGCAATCGATGTTGGTAAATGTATGGCATCTAACAGAGCCTGAATAAGGAGACCATGCTGAATCTTGGTTCCATGAGAAGTCATGAAACCTCTCTCCTGCCAGAGCACTCCGAAGTCGTGTACGACTCCAAATGCATAACGTGAATCTGTGTAAACATTAACTTTCAGGTTCTTGGCGTGTATGCAGGCTTGTGTCAGAGCAACTAGCTCTGCTGCTTGAGCAGACAGGGTGTCAATACGGTGTGTTTCAATAACTTCAGTGTCAGTAGTCACTGCATACGCGGCTACTAGTTCTCCTGTACTAGTTCTCATGCATGAACCATCCACATAAAGTGTCAGGTCGGGATCTGGTAATGGAATATCTGTCAGATCTTGTCTTGGCTTTGTCATGATGTTAACTACTTCCACACAGTCGTGTGTGACAGGATTTGGATTAACTGACGGTAACAGTGTAGCAGGATTTAGGACGTTGCAGCGTCTGATTTCTATGTGTGGCTGAAACAGTGTCAATTCATAACCTGTTAAATGTGCAATTGTCAAGTGCTGAGTTTGTGTTCGGTTTAAAAGAACTTCCACGGAGTGTGGAACTTGTACTGTCAGGGAGTGTCCTAATACTATGGAATCACTTTGTCTGATAGCTAGTGCTGTGGCTGCAACTGACTTGAGGCACGCAGGCAGAGCCTGGGCTACTGGATCTAATGTGCTCGAAAAATAAGCACAGGGCTTGTATTGTCCTGCTTGATCTTGTGTGAGAACAGATAATGATGTACCTTCGCGTTCAGTAACGAAAAGTGTAAAAGGCTTACTGTAGTTCGGTGTAGCTAGAACTGGAGCTTGACATAGGGCTTTCTTTAACTCATTGAAACTAAGTGTATGTTCAGATGTCCAAGGGAGAACAGTCGATACGGCTGCCTCCTGTGTCGTTAACTGTATCAGTGACTTAGCTAGAAATGCATACTGAGGAATCCATTGTCTGCAATAAGAAGTAAGGCCGATAAAAGCACGTACCGCCTTCTGGGTCTTGGGCTGAGGAAGACTCGCTATTAACTGGATTCGGTCTGGTGTCAACTGCCTACCCCTCTTGGACAGTAAGTGTCCTAAGTAGACCACTTGCTGGACACAGAATTGAAGCTTAGAAGGGGACACCTTGTGCCCCATCTCGGCAAGGAAATACAATACTGTAAGTGAGGCTCGCTCGCAAGCACGTTCAGAACGGGCTGTGATCAGTAGATCATCGACATACTGGAGCAGGGCAGTGTCAGTTGGCATGTGAATATTGTCTAGTTGTCTCTTGAGTGCTTGACTATAAATACTAGGACTTTCTGTGAAACCTTGAGGAGCTCGTGTGAACATATAGCTCCTTCCATTTAAATAAAATCCGAAAAGAAACTGGCTGTCTGGATGAATGGGGACACTGAAAAATGCGTTCTTGAGGTCTATGACTGTAAAAAATGAAGCTTCGGAATCAATGGCTGTCAATAGGGAAGAGATATCTGGGACAACTGGGTACTGGGGAATAATACATTTATTAAGTTCTCGGAGATCAATCACTAATCGATATACTGGAGGTGCATTTGGATCAGTACGTTTCATGACAGGAATGATCGGAGAATTACATACATTGGAGTCAGTTTCCACAACTACTCCTTGAGCCATGAGCTCGTCAATAATTTTGGATAAGGCTGCTACAGCCTCAGGTGGCAATCTGTACTGTCTGATTCGTGGCAGGACTACACCTGGCTTGAGAGTCACACGATGGGGTGTGATTTGCATAAAGCCAACATCAGTTGGACCTTGCGCCCATAAATGCTGCGGGACATTGGACAATCTCGGATCAAAATCTCGCAATACATAGTGACCCTTGAAGTCACGTAGGAACAATCGTATTCCTTCTGGGGAACAACATATAACTGCACCTAATTCTTTCAGTGTCTTAATGCCTAATAGATTTTCTGGACATGACTTAGTAAGTAACAGATCAGTAGTGCGGGACAATGGACCTACTTCTAGAGTAACTGGCTTTGAAATTTCATTTACAATAGGTTTTCCTGAAAATCCAAGGGAAACATTTCTAGAGCCTGAGAGCGGAGCCCCTGGAACTTCGGCGTGACTTATAGTGGTCCTACTTGCCCCTGTATCAATCAGAAACTTTCTGTCTTTCCCTAATACTTGACTATGAACATAGGGACCTTCTTGATCTACAGGTATCTCGATGAGAGGCAAGCCTACCTCCCTCTCTAGGCTGTTTCATGAATACGGTTGATACTCTGGATACTCGGACTGTGCATACTGATACATCTGCTGTGTAACATGCTGTGTTGCAGCGATAGGCTGCGGTACAGTAACTGTCTGTTGTGCATTCGGTGGCTGAGAAGTCTGTGAAACTTGTTCTTGTCTAGGCGGACGTGGTCTTTCTTTAGTCTTACCGGTAGCTATGTTGTGTTTCAGAACTGCACACTCGTTTATAAAATGACCTGGCTGTTTACAATAATTGCAGTTTCCTTTAACGGGAGCTGCAGGATGACTGACTTGATTCGGACCCCTCTTCTGACTGTCTTGTGGAACAGATTGTGCAACTAGTACTTTCATTTTCGTGTCTTTCATACGTTTTCTCTCATGATCTTGCTCTTCTCTGATTCTATTCTGGTGATATTGAAGCATCTGTAACATCTGGGACGGGGTATTAGCTTGCCAGGTACTTTCGACTTTCAAAACTCGATTTTTAATTTGTGGACTTGAATTCTCGACTAATTTAGTAACAAAAAGATGAGGGTATGACTCGCTACTCGTCTTGAGGCCACTGTTTATGATAAAACATTTCTCAAATCTAGAATAAAAATCACTAGTGTCTTCATCTTGTTTCTGTTTACAGGCTGAGATTGCATCCCAGTCTTCCTTTTTAGTTGCTAATAGTCTGGGCAAAACTTGTATTAATAGTTCAGGTAATTCTTTACATTTATCTCCAAGACCGGTACCTGGTACTCGTGCCTTGTCTTCAGCTTCTAGAACTGCCCAATCGATCTTTTTCTCTCCCACCTCCCATTCTTTTTCTTTGAGTTTCTCATATACCCCTGCGGGCAACAGGACCTTTAACATTTTAATAATATCTGGATACGTGTATTCTCCCATACGCAGCATGTCTTTTAATTCTCGGTGGAACCCTGCTGGATCTTTACCATGACAGGGAATTAACTTTTTCATCTCTAAGAGTTCCATCTTTGTGATAGGGGTGTAAACAAACACTCGTTGCATTTCACCACCCTCTGTCTTAACTGGATGCACTTCTCGTAACGGATTCTGTCTGTCTATGTAAAAGGGTTTACTTTCTGGGGGTGAGACATGAACAAAATGCGGGTTCAAAAACATACTATATTTGTGGCGCTGTTCTAGAATGACACTAATTAAATCAGTACCTAAACCTTTCCATTTATACTGGAGTAACTCGTTCAGGACATCATGTAACGGACCTGGATCAGAATGTTGACCCTCATACAATGTAATGAGGTGCTGAATCATATACATACCCGCCAGTCGCTGCTCGGCTGGGGGCATTTTCAGAAACATTTGTGCCACTATTTCGTCTGGAAAAGTGGTAGAATCAGTAATCCATCGGACTGCTGATCGGACTAGTTCTTGTTCATGCATAGAACTTAACTCACTATAACCGATTCGGGACTTCAGAATGTGATCGGTAGCTTGGAATACTTGTTCTAGAGAACCTTGTTCTGGTGCTGGATGGTGAAAAATTGACTTGTGTTCTAGGCGCAAATGGCGATCTGGAAATTTAGATTTTCCTACATACGCTATTCTGTCGGGATTCTCGTCCTCTACCTCTTCTGTAGAAGAGTCATTTTCTTTCTCGCTTACTTGCGCTTCTTTACGTTGTTCGTGTACCCTTATTATTTCTTTACGGATTTTCTTGTACATACTCTCTATACTACCGATAGTCTTATGCTTACCCTCGGCTATATTATCACTCCACCTTGTCAGGACTTTCATTTCGGCTCGATCTTTGGTCGGATAATCTTGTTCTCGTATTAAACAATTAATCAGAAACTTTAATATCATGAGCTGGACTTCAACTTTTCTTTGGCACATGACGTCACTAATACTTTCTGGATCATTCCCTGTACGGATGAAACGAAATATTCTGTCTAGATCTTCTTTCATATCTGGTAGGGTAACTAGATACTCGGTCACTTTTCTCACGCGTAATGAATATAAAACCATACTATCCTCGCCTGGGACTGGATCATAGCCACATTCGTTAAGGGCTTTTCTTATTTCTGCAACAGACTGATATCTGGGCGTACGCTGTGACGCTTGTGCATGTAATTCGGCTAACGTTAAACGTTTGTGTGGCGGCGGGGTTTGAGGAGGACCTCCCCCTGCGGCCCCTAAACTAGAGTCGTCTACTGATGCTCTTCGTCCTGGCAGAGTGGGAAATGGAAATGTAGGCTGGACTTGTATGGCGGGCTGGACCGGGGGTACCGTAACAGGTACTCCGGTGTCTGGAGGAGCGGGAAGTGCCTGATTTACAGGGACTGGCGGAGTAGTAACAGGATTTGCATATTCTGGGACTGTGTCGTCCAAATAGGACGAAATGAAAATATCAGCTGCGGTCGGTTTGTGACGTAGCTTGGTCGGAACTAATGGTGGCGGGAAATTACTGGATGCCTCCGGGGTCGCTTTTGGCAAGCCCTCGGCAAGAAGAGGATACATACCCTTAATAAGGGCATTCCTCTGTCTGTCTGACTGTTCGGTTTTAACTCGTTCACCAATCTCGATTAATTCCCTTTCTTGGGCTCGTTCTAAGGATTCTCTACTTAGTTCAGACTTTCTGATTTCTTTTTCGGTTCTTTTATGAGATTCTTTGCGCCATAACTCAATGGCATCTTTCTGTGACTGTCTGGCTTTCTTTTTCCATAATGCTTCTTCTACTCGCATGATGCACTCGGCATCCCATGTGCCTGATAGAGGCCATCTATACTTTTCCTCTAACTGTTTGGTATACTCGACCCATAAATCTAGATACAATATGGCGCTTATGCCATGCTTCTGATACATAAAATGACCTGGACTGTCCCTAGGCGGGACAGGAACTGCTGCTTCTAGCAGACCTTTTCTAGTTCTTAACTGACGCAGTTTTGAAAAGAGCGGCATGACTGAACTATAATCTGGACACAATACAATACACAATAAACACGATAACTACTTCACACTCATACCACGACATCAAAGTACATGAAGAACATTTAAAATAACAGTTCGAACAGAATACTACCTGGAATACGGAACACAGAGTACATGAATTTTCTCGAGAACAGAACTGACTAGAACAGAAACCAAATGCACTGCTGAAACAGTACGAAACTCACCGGTCTCATAAAGAGACACGTCAGGACCCGCATCCACCGGAGTGGACACTTCGTTTGTGGGACTGTGTACCACCAACCCACGGACCAGAGTCAATTAGATTGACCCTGTCTAGATACTACCCCAGCAACGGTACTCACCGGGCAGCAAGAACGGAAGGCCTCGGACTGGACTGGACTGCTTGGACGCCGGACGGACGAACTTCGGACTTCTGTTACGGGTGGGCCTCCGGATACCTCGGACCTTGGACTCTCGGCTTGGGCTCTGGTCGGGACTCGCCGCGTTCCTCCACCGTCTCGTCTGGATGCTGGACCGCCTCCTCCGTCTCCTCCGTGGGCCTGAGGGATACTTGAAGCAGAAATATCTGCCGGTGCGCAGAAGAGTTCCGTCACGACTGCAGAGGGTCAGGGGGTCGGCGTGGCTTCACCGACGCGTGGGGAAAGGGCAAGTCCCTGTTCGGGCGCCATTATGTGGTATATAAATAAATAATACCGGATCTATTTTTGAATGAATAAATGAATAACAGATAGCTCAATAAATAAGAGTCAAGATTCGAGGTAGTAGGAGTTTTGCAGGTTTAATACAGCATAAGGACAGGAACAGGACAACCTGCACAGGAATAGGATGGCAGCGCTGCCGGGGGCAGAATCGGGACAAGGACCAGGATAACTTTTTAATAACAGTACATGAGCATATATACATAACGCAAACACATAGCATTACATTGCAATAGGCGTAGCAGTGGGTGGAGCAATAGGCGTGACGCGTAGCAGTCGCGAAAGATAAGGGTGAAAGTAGGTGTAACAGGGCGTATACATAGACATGTGATGCAAACGTAACAGAATATGTCATGAATGGGGCGGAAACATGGAGGGGGCTACCTAAGGAGCCGGGACCTCTAACCTGATGGTGCGCGCAAACTGGCAATGACGTGTTACTAGGAGAAGCTGGGGGCTACGAACTCTGTGCTAGGAGCAGAGACTGAAGTCTGGAGAGTCAGGGCGACATGTACCTAAACAGTATCTAGTATCTGATGTTTAGAGAACATGTTGATAGAATCCAAAAGTTATCGGGGTAAAGGCTAACAGACTCTAAGACTGGAGCATGCATTATTCTACATGTAGTGCGTGATGAAGAATATTAAATGACCATTAAATGCAGTATTTCTCTAACATGGAGACGTAAAGGCTAGACAATGACGGGAACTATTGATGCAGTTCAGTAGCTTAGGAATACAGAGAAGGAGGGCTGAACTGATAACTGGAATCATAACATACTCTTGGCAGACTCAGAGGCAGAGCCAGGCTGAGCCGGGCACTGCGAGGCAGGAAGTAAGTGAAGGGTCGAGGATACAGGTGGGGGCTGTATCGCTCCTCAGCGAGGCTCAGGAGACAGGAGCTGAATCTGGTGTCCAGGCCCTTTTGAGGCCTAGAAACGGGGACTTTACAATGGAATGACGTGCACACTGAGAAACGTGGCAACGTAGCTTTACATAGGCCTGATATTCGTAGTATTCACGAGAACTGGAAACTGACATACTAGAGGTGGACACAACTGTAATTGCGTCTTTATTCAAACATGGGGAATACATATGCATATTAATCATGCACAGATAACATATGATGGAGGACGCGTAGGGACACAGAACATGGCAAAATTTACTTTTCCACATTAGACAGAGCCAAGTGCTGCTCTCAGCCACCCACGTAGAGAACAACCATCAGGCGCATGCTAACAGTGTAGCGACCAGTCACCCACACAAAGCAGCACCCATCAGAGACAGGGCAATAGTACAGCAATCACTCACCCCTGCAGAGTGTCCATCAGAGACAGAGCCAAGTGCTGCTCTCAGCCACCCACGTAGAGAACAACCATCAGGCGCATGCTAACAGTGTAGCGACCAGTCACCCACACAAAGCAGCACCCATCAGAGACAGGGCAATAGTACAGCAATCACTCACCCCTGCAGAGTGTCCATCAGAGACAGAGCCAAGTGCTGCTCTCCGCCACCCACGTAGAGAACAACCATCAGGCGCATGCTAACAGTGTAGCGACCAGTCACCCACACAAAGCAGCACCCATCAGAGACAGGGCAATAGTACAGCAATCACTCACCCCTGCAGAGTGTCCATCAGAGACAGAGCCAAGTGCTGCTCTCAGCCACCCACGTAGAGAACAACCATCAGGCGCATGCTAACAGTGTAGCGACCAGTCACCCACACAAAGCAGCACCCATCAGAGACAGGGCAATAGTACAGCAATCACTCACCCCTGCAGAGTGTCCATCAGAGACAGAGCCAAGTGCTGCTCTCAGCCACCCACGTAGAGAACAACCATCAGGCGCATGCTAACAGTGTAGCCACCAGTCACTCACACAAAGCAGCACCCATCAGAGACAGGGCAAAAGTACAGCAATCACTCACCCCTGCAGAGTGTCCATCAGAGACAGAGCCAAGTGCTGCTCTCCGCCACCCACGTAGAGAACAACCATCAGGCGCATGCTAACAGTGTAGCGACCAGTCACCCACACAAAGTAGCACCCATCAGAGACAGGGCAATAGTACAGCAATCACTCACCCCTGCAGAGTGTCCATCAGAGACAGAGCCAAGTGCTGCTCTCTGCCACCCACGTAGAGAACAACCATCAGGCGCATGCTAACAGTGTAGCGACCAGTCACCCACACCCAGCACCCATCAGAGACAGAGCAATAGTACAACAATCACTCACCCCTGCAGAGTGACCATCAGAGACAGAGCCAAGTGCTACTCTCAGCCACCCACGTAGAGAACGACCATCAGGTGCATGCTAACAGTGTAGCGACCAGTCACCCACACACAGCACCCATCAGAGACAGGGCAATAGTACAGCAATCACTCACCCCTGCAGAACGCCCATCAGAGACAGAGCCAAGTGCTGCTCTCAGCCACCCACGTAGAGAACAACCATCAGGCGCCTGTTAGCAGTGCCGTGATCAGTCACCCACACCCAGCACCCATCAGAGACAGGGCAATAGTACAGCAATCACTCACCCCTGCAGAACGCCCATCAGAGACAGAGCCAAGTGCTGCTCTCCGCCACCCACGTAGAGAACAACCATCAGGTGCATGCTAACAGTGTAGCGACCAGTCACCCACACAAAGCAGCACCCATCAGAGACAGGGCAATAGTACAGCAATCCCTCACCCCTGCAGAACGCCCATCAGAGACAGAGCCAAGTGCTGCTCTCCGCCACCCACGTAGAGAACAACCATCAGGCGTATGTTAGCAGTGCAGCGACCAGTCACCCACAAATACTGCTCACCAGAGACAAAACCACAGTGCAGCTCCGGTGGAACAGAAGGCACATCTACCCCTGCTTTATAGCCCTCTGCCTGAACACATCTGGGTGCCTGTCTTCATTCTAACAATAGGATAACAACATATTTTGCTCTGCTGCTCAATCTTTGGAGAATCATGCCCAGGTGAGTATGTGATCATTTCGAAGATTAATTTTAAAATTGTTTATTGAGAGTCATGCCACCTGACCACCCTCAGCCACCTCTTCTCCAGAGGGGACGATGGTGTGTCCTGCCATGAATTACAGCTACATCTCCCTAGATGGATGGCGTTGAACCAGTCATGGCTAAACATGGATGCCTCAGATGAGCCACTTTCAAAACAATTTTCAGGGCTGATATGCTGTAGCCCGTGCACTGGGCAAAACTCAAATATACAATGACAGCACCTGAGCCTCCCACTCTTAACCCCTCCCACGCTGGTGATGGAACCATTCCGTCATGCCCCTCGGGCGGACTGTGCTGGTGACGGAACGGTTCCGTCACGGCCCGCTCGCCGCGCCTGTGCGGCGCTGATTTCACGCCTGCGCGGTGCGTTCTATTGAGCGGGCGGGGCCGTGACGGAACCGTTCCGTCACAAGCACTGCTCACCCGAGAGCCGTGACTGAGCGGTTCCGTCACCAGTGTAGGAGCGCCACGCGCCCCCCCCCCCCACCCCTTAGCACTGCGGCGGAATAGCCGCCGCAGTGAAAGGATTAAAGCAACAATGCAAATTTCCAAACAACTGGAGTCTGCAAGGAACTCTCTGCTAACTAAAGACATCATTAAAACGGATGAGATGGGTGAACAAAAGAGCAAAGGAAAACGAATTATGGGCAAAACTTCTCCATGATACAAACCAGAAAAACAGTGCCAAATTCTGGCAATCAGTTAACAAACTGTAGCGGCCTAATCACCCTAGCATAGACTCTAATATCACTGAAGCTACCTGGGTTGACTATCTCTTCAAACAGTTTAACGAATAAGAACCAGAAACAGTCACTCCCCTTGTCCATTCGGGAAATGTCTACATCAACAATGTAATAAGGGCAGGAACAATTCAACTCCGCCCAAGCGATGTCGACAGTGGACAACTCAAGCCGACGCAGCTGGAGATGGCACTGCCGTCAGGCCCACACTGCCCACTAAGTGCAGTAGATGAGTGGTCCCTTGGCCATAGCAATAAGGAAACAAATAGCCAGAGGTAGACGGGCAGGAGCACCTGGCCCAAATGGCATACCACCAATGTTGCACTACTGCAAGGGAAACAGTCCACCCTGGCGGATCAGAAAGTGGCCCAAAAGGGTCCAACATTAATGGACATACAACTAGGAACTCACCAAGAGGGTAACAGGGAGATCAAACGGTACACAAAAGTGTTAGATAAGAAAGTATAAAATCTTTATTTTTCTTTTTTTGTCATATTTTATCAGTGCAATTTTAATCCATGGTATTTCATATCCACATGTGTAATTACTTCAATTCATAAAACATATTTCAAACAATATATACATCAAAAAAATATACAACATACGGCTGCGTGAGCTCAATATTCCCTATGCTCTACTATTCCCGGCTCGCCTGCGTGTGGTCTTCACAATCTCGCACTCAGTTTTTCAACTCCCCGGAGGAAGTGTTTGAGTGGACAGACGAGGCAGTGCGAGTCAAGGTGAACACCCCCCCTCGGAGGGGCTCGGACTCGTCAACTAACAGGAGACCCCCGAAAACGCTCAGACGATCACGCAGCAAGAGTTACTGGAGGTCGCGCTCTCAGAAGCGCCCACCTCCTGGCGATGAAACGGCGGAAACACCGGAGGAAACAGATCCTTCTCCCTCGAAATCTTGAGACCCACACGCTCACGCTGGTTCTGGACATAGAATTGAAGGGTTGGTGAAACGCCTTGACGGCGGGAGTGGGCCTAGCGTTACTCTTGGACATGCCACGTGCTGATTGACTACATGATTCCCTATTCATGGGTGGACGGTTGTTCGGGAGACGCTCGTACAAGAGCGGGCCTACTCCCGGAGTTCATTCCCGCGTGTTGGGTGGGAAGTAGTTGAATACTTTGTGGGTAGTTGGGTGGGATCCATTGGTGTAGTGGGTCTTGGGCCTCCCGTTGGAGGGCTGAGATTGCCTGCACCGCGACAGGTACTTCAATGTTGCTGAGGTATGGGGTGGGGGGCTGGAGGGGGGGTTGTTGGTATAGTTCGGGGCAGGGGAGGGGGCGGGGGTTTGGGGGATCCGGGGATGGTGGGGAGGGAAGTTGGGGCTGGCTTTAGCTCGGTGTACACGGGAACCTGGAGGCAGCTGAGTATGTGTGTGTGGCCTCAGTGGCCCGATGATCTCGGAGTCTGGAGGATTGATGGCGGCTGAAGAACTGGGGGCGAGCCTCCCGCAAGCCTCGATGCGAATATTGAGCTGGAATGTGAGAGGGATGCTCGACAAAATTAAACGAAGTGCGGTTCTACGTCTGGGGAAGACTGAAAGAGCGGATGTATTGTTACTCCAGGAGACGCACCTCTTGGGCACCAAAGTCCTTAGTTTACGTAGATACGGGTATGAACAGGTGTTCCATGCTTGGTTCGCGAGAGGGTCCAGGGGAGTTGCAATATTGATACACCGTAGGGTCTCATATACGCATGATACACAATGGCTGGATGTGCATGGTCGATATGTCTTTATTAAGGGGAGACTGGGGAGTGAGCCAGTGGTTTTCGGTAGTGTGTATGCTCCACCCCCACTCCAAGACGCCCTGATTGAACGATTTTTTGAGGTATGGACCGATGTCCCGCACATGCTGACAATAGTGGGTGGTGATTGGAACGATGTGATGGACGGGAGACTCGACCGCTGTAGGCCTGGGGGGGGGTCAATTGTCGGATGCCACTACAAGGTTGAGTAGGATGGCGCGGGGATGGGATGGATTGACACTTGGCGACATCAACATGCCTGCGGTCGCGAATATACATTTGTCTCAGCGGTCCACAAATCCTTTTCACGCCTAGACTACCTGTTCGTCCCACAACCCTGGATAGGCAGGGTTGACTCCACCTCCATACTTCCGAGAGGCCTGTCAGATCACTCCCCGATCGCGCTGACGTTGAGCCTCGGTGTGAGGCGACAACCATTTCGCTGGCGTCTTTCTGTGTGGCACCTACAGCGCGACGACTATCAATCGCACATGAGGAAGGCTATAGCGCATTACTGGACAGAGAATGAGGACCCGAGTATAGATGCCATGACCATGTGGGAGGCCCTCAAACCTGTCCTTCGGGGCATAGACATTGCGTGGTGCGCCGCGAATCGTAGGACCCGCAGGCTGGAAGTAGAGGAGGCGGCTGACCAGGTGCGGAGCCAGGAGGCGAGATGCCTGACGGGGGAGAGTGGAGATGCCGTGGACCAGCTACTGCTCCTTTAGTGGTCGTACACCTCATTATTGTTAGACGAAGCTCGACAGGCTTGGCTCGCTACGCAGAGCAGAATCTACCAATGGGGGGACAAGTCTAGCACAATGCTATATAGGTTATGTCAAGCCCAGCCCCTGCCGGGTCTCCGAGATGTCGCGGGTGGTCCTATCTCAGCCCCTGAGGTCCTGGCCCAGATGTTTGCCCAATATTATGAGACACAGTATGCCCCCCGGGAATCCCTCCCGGCGGAGGAGATTGACAGATTCCTCGCAGACCTTCCACCCCGGGCGCTCTCGGATGAGGCACGAGCCCGACTGGACCTCCCACTATCGGCAGAGGAGCTTGGAGAAGCTCTGGGCGGACTAAACACGGGCAAGGCCCCTGGGCCCAATGGGTTCCCCTGTGAATTCACGAAGTTGTTTCATCTCCAATTGGGGATGCGCTATAAGAAGGCCCTGGAGGTGGCTAGGGATCATGGCATATTACCAGCGGACTGGCGACACGCTGAGATCGTGGTTTTCTGAAAACCAGGGAGGCCCCAGGACAGCCCGGAATCTTATGGTCCGATCTCTTTGCTGAACTTTGAAGCGAAAATACTGGCGAAGGCGTTGGTGAACTGTCTTCTCCCTTACATCACGGACCTGAACCATGCCGACCAGGCAGGCTTCATGCCCCACAGGGCAACGAGACACAATATACGACGCGCTCACCTAGTGGTGGAGGCGGTACGAGCGGCGGGCATCCCCGCGGCCCTCCTGCTGGCGGACATGGATCGGGCCTTCGACTCCTTGAGCTGGTCATACCTCCGAGCCCTCCTCCTTCGGCTCAATCTGGGCCCACGTTTTCTGTCCTATATTCATTTGTTATATACGGACCTGACGGCGGCGGTCAGAATAGCGGGAGCCTCCTCCAGTTCGTTCACCATCGGTCGAGGCACCCGGCAGGGATGCCCTCTTTCACCTTACCTGTTTGCCCTGGCTATGGAGCCGCTCGCGGCTTGAGTGAGGATGGATGCCCAATTGCGCGGTGTGGAATGGGTGGGAGACCCGTCTGACAGGATTGCACTCTATGCGGATGACGTCCTTTTCTTTCTTACGGACCTCAATAAATCGGGGCCGAGGGTTCTTGAAATAATGCGCATTTTCGGTGAGGTGTCAGGACTTAGGCTTAATACACAGAAGTCCAAATTGTGGGTCCTGGGCGACAGGGGGACTTTGGGTCCCTGGGCCTCGGTCCTTCAGGAAGCAGCGGGAGGCCTCAAGTACCTTGGTGTCTTTCTGACTGATGTGCAGGGAGTGTCGTGGTCCCGTAACATAGTGCCTGTTTGGGACAAGATCCGTTCGGATATGCTGATGTGGTCCAGGATGCCCCTGAACATCTATGGCCGCTCAGCCATTTTTAAGATGGTGGCCCTACCCCGAATTTTATACCAATTGCAGAATCACCCATACCCAGTTCCGCAGCAGTGGTTTCGACAGGTGAACTCCGCCTTGGGTCGGTTCCTATGGACCGGGGGAGCAATAAGAGTGGCGCTCCGCACCTGCTTCCTGTCGACCTACTGTGGAGGGCTGGCCACGTCTGATGTCCAGTCCTACTATCAGGCATCGCACTTACTTGTCCTTAACGAATGGTGGTACGGGGATCGCAGTGACCCGACCTATGCCCTAGAGAGGTATATGATGGACCCGCACACGCTCCATACTATCTTATACTCGGCGGTTATCCGGAAGAGACTCCCGAGGGTCACCCAAGTAATCTTCAAAGTATGGCGCGACGCGCTCCGCCGCATGGGATGGTGGAACAGGCTTACGGGCGAGACTCCACTGTGGCATAATGGGAGGCTGCCCGGCTTAGCTTCACTCCGGGGCTTCGAGGGCTGGGATGCTATTGGCATTTCGACGCTGGGCCACGTTCTGAAGGGCACAGTCCTCAAACCGTTCCAGGCGTTGCAGGATGAATACGACATGCCCCGATCCCAATTCTTCAGGTACTTACAGCTCCGACACGCCCTAACCCCCGCAATAGCAGGCATACCGTCCTTGCTGGAATTCAGTCCCCTGGAAGCAAAAGTTTTTATGGGGGAGTTGGAATCGAAGAAAATCTCAACCATATATCAAACATTGGTTACCCACTGTTCCCCTTCCCTTGATAAGTTGCGGGCGGTCTGGGAGAGTGACCTGGGAGACTTGGAGGAGGAGGACTGGAGAGAAGCCCTGGAGGCCCCTAGGGGAGCAGCGATAACAGTGCGTCTGCGCTTTATCCAATTTAAGTACCTTCACAGGGCATATTACACAAGGGAACGATTGTGGAAGGCGGGGCTGATAGCCTCCCCGGAATGTTTGAGGTGTGGCAGTGCGGTAGGCCCCTTCTTGCATACAGTATGGGGATGTATACGGCTGCAGAGATTTTGGACCGGTGTGTGGGACTGTCTGGAGAAGGTGTTGGCATGGGAACTCCCTCGCACGCCGCAGCTGGGCCTTCTTCATGTTATGGAACAAGTGGGGGGTAATCTGTATAAACGGCACTTGCTCCTACTGGGACTCACGGTGGCCAAACGGGATATAGCCCAGGCCTGAAAGGCCTCCAAGGCTCCGTTGGTGGGGGTGTGGAAGCAGGGCATGGACTTTAACATGGGACTGGAACGCCCGATCTTTGAGGCCAGGGGCTGCCCCAGGAAGCACTATCGGATCTGGAAGAAATGGGCAGACTATAGGGGCCTGTTACTGGACCCCCCCGGCGCCACGAACCACTGATATAGACCACGTCTGTACTACCCCCAAATGAACTGACCACACGTTGCTACCATGATGCTTAGGCTCCTGTTTCTGGACAATGTGAACACCGTGCAGGGTGGGGGGTGGGAACCGGGTGGGAATGCGGGGAGGGGGGTATTGGGCAATGTTGATTGAATTCCTTGACCACTATCGCTCTTATATGCTCACTGTCTTTCTGCCATTATGGAAGCAGTGTTTCTTTTGTATTCTGTCAACTGCTACAAAACTAATAAAATTTGTTCTGAAAAAAAAATATATACATCATACAGTCACCCCACAACACCTCTCAACCATCGCACACTTCCTATCTTTCAGTCACACTCAAACATTCACCAGCATACTGAACATAAACTACAGATTCCTCAACGTAATCCCCAGAATAACAAGAGTAATAACTGGATCCTGTAGGATCTACATAGCTGATAGCCAGAGATTCCAAGTTGTTGAACAAGATCCAGGACACACGTAAAGCCTACGCGCGTTTCGGTGCTCAGCCTAGATGAACAGGCGCACCTTCATCAGGGCTCTCACGCCGAGGTAGTGGGGGACACAACACATAAGGAAATGTTCCGTGGACAATCTGTTATCAACAGAAAAAAGTTACATTTTAGAATATACACCCTCATGTACCGTTACACCATCTGATAATATATCATTCCCATACGTTAAGTTGATCAAAAGAATAGTTTTCGTTCAATCAGATATACATAACTGATTCCTCATAGTATGTGTTCAATCATATAGTATACTTCGTTTAGAGACACACCCCTTGTTTGATGAGTTCCAATGTTGAAAGGATAAGCAGTAACATCATATTCATACAGACCAAGTATTTAATCCACAAACAAGAATTCCTGGAATCCAAAACGTCTCATATATTTCCAATATCAACAGTCATCCCAACCTTTCGTCACTCACGATTATCTAAACGATCAAGGAAGGCACAATACAGAGAGATTGGCAGAAAAGAGTTAAGATAATTATGTGTGTTAGGTACATATACCTCTAGTCCAGTTTCCCTATACCTCTAAGTATCACCAGTATATGGTAATTTAGAGATAGCCAGCTCAATGTAAGTGGCATGGTTCACAAACTAGTGGGATGGTACCTCGTAGGAATGAGGCCAGAAGGCCCCTCGGGAGTACATTTCAAAACAAATTCGTAAGGTGTAGCAGATTTGTACATCCCTCCAGCAGACAGCCATAAACCATTTTTTTCTTCTTCCCTTTTTTTTTATTATTATTTTTTATTATAACACCTCTTACCCACTTCAGGAGCGTTTTTTTTGGGAGGCGTCTTTTCAATCTCTAGTAGATGGTTCACCTTCGGACGGGCCGGTTTCCAATTTCATCTAGAAAATTACATATGCACACATTCATGTTTTATGAATTGAAGTAATTACACATGTGGATATGAAATACCATGGATTAAAATTGCACTGATAAAATATGACAAAAAAAGAAAAATAAAGATTTTATACTTTCTTATCTAACACTTTTGTGTACCATGTGATCTCCCTGTTACCCTCTTGGTGAGTTCCTTGTTGTATGTCCATTAATGTTGGACCCTTTTGGGCCACTTTCTGATCCGCCAGGGTGGACTGTTTCCCTTGCAGTAGTGTTATTTTCCCCTGACGTCTGCCCGTAGCTCTTACAGGGGGCCCCCTTTTTGTATTAGTAAAATACCACCAATGTTGTACAAACAGGATCCCGAATTTTGGTGCAACGCACTAGCTCCTGTGTTAGAACATGCTCTAAGAACTACAGCATTTCCAGAGTCGTGGAGAGGCTCAATTATTAGCCCTATATATAAGCAAGGAGCAATGTCTGCTCCAAACAATTACCACCTGATAGCCCTCATAGATACTGAGGCTGAATACTATGCAGAGATTATATTAAATGATCTGGTTAGCTGGTCTTCCACGAACCACATTATACCTATAACTCAAAACAGCTTTCCATCAAGGGCATGGTACCTTAACTAATATTAAGGTCTTAACTATGCTTATGGATGCTGCGAAGCAGGGCAAATACCCCCTATACCTCTGCTTCACAGTCTATTCAGCAGCCTTCGATCACGTTGACCGTGCCAGGCTCTGGCACAATTTGGACAGATGGGGTATACCACCACCGCTCTTAGACCAACTTATACAACTGCATACTAATTCATGGATCAGAATTAAACTAGGCGCTGGTAAGTAGCTTTCCAGCAGTATCACCACTACAAAGGGGTTAAAGCAAGGATGCGTTCTAGCCCACTTGTTATTTAGCCTTTTTCTGGCGGACGTACCGGGAGAACTGGACTGTTGCTCTTCACACGCCCCGAAGCTTAGTGGGATGATAATGACAAATTTGCTATATGCTGACGACTTAGGCCCAGATGTAGGTAGGCTTTTACCGGTCGATAACGGCCGAAATCGGCCGTTACCGACCGGTAATAACCTTTTCCTATATAGGTGGTATATTTACCGATTCGGTAAATAACGAATCGGTATTTACCGATTTGGTATTTACCGAATCATCATTTACCGATTCGGTATTTACCGAATCGGTAAATGAGATGTAGGAAGCACTTTAAAGAGTTCTTTTGTGCTTTAAGGATTCGTTATTTACCACCAACTATTGGTTGCTGGTAAATAAGGAAATCCTGTGTAAATGCAAATGTGTGCATTTACACCGGTGCCATGTGACAGACATACATGCCCTTCGGGCATGTATGTATGCCACATGTGCACACCAGCACTATTCAGGGGTGCAACATGGTGTCAAAGTGATACCCTACCACCCTTGAATATTTCCCTATTTTACTGAATCAGTATTTACCGATTCGGTAATTGACATTCATTCCAATGGGCCTCGTATAATGGCATCAGGACATCACAATCAGGGGCAGCAGAGTTCTGTTATTTGTTGCACAGGCACATCTCGTCAGCTTAACCTGTTGCGTGCTAATGACGAGCTCAGCTCATCATGAGGCACATTTGAGCTGCATTCATGATGAGCTGAGCTTGTCACGGCCGTTGGAACGTTCGCACGCGGGGATAATTTCCCCGCTGTGCTGGATGTTCCAAAACGGGTGTGGCCGTGACGAGCTCAGTTTGTCATGAGTGCAGCTCCACTGCGCCTCATGACAAGCTGAGCTCGTCATGAGCATGGCGGCGCCGCACACGGCTACTCTCCCCCCGCACAGCAGGAAAAAACTCCCCGCTGGGAAGGGGTTAAACAGATAGCTCTTGTTAGACTGATTTTTAACAGACTGAGAATTAACTGTGTCTGGGATGCAAGTACCTCTGAGTTCAATTTTAAGTTTTCACATATAACACAAAGCAGTTTCTTTTAAACTTTGTAATTCTTGTATTAGTGCAAAGTTCTTTGAATTTATTGTTAATGTACTGTATGCAATGGTTTTAATTAATCTATCAGAATAAAAATTTACTTACTTACTTACTTACTCATGTACTGGGACAAGTACCTTGACATGTATTTTGGCATGTCCTTTGGCATATAATAGGACATGTGCTTAACATACAACAGGACATGTACTTTCACATATACCAGGACACCTGCTTAACATTTACTAGCACATACTTACTTCCAGATACAGGACGAAACCCATTCATAGAAAGGACCCCCCCCATGTTTGGGAACATGGATGGAGTTAAAATCTGGGTAAACACATGAAACATGCGATGACTAACCCTAATGAACCATTGTATGGCCCCATCCAAGATAATGGTCAATATGTTTCAGACTACGTACGCCAACTAGGGTTAGTGGCTTTCTTCAGGACCGTGAGGTCAGTTATGGATCCCTTTTGCAAACCAGATGGACACTGTCCACTGGTTATACCTTTGATCTCTCAACGGGGAACTTGGACAATATCATGGCTTCTCCTAAGGATAAACAGGCAATACAAATTCATAAATACTTGAGGTTTCATAGAAAAGCTATGTTAGGCACCTTGGTGACATTAACAGTCTGATCCAACTTTTTGTGAATGCAAAATAATTTTCTATGTCCATGAGTACATCAACTTGGTGCAAACTAACTATGTGGGTGAGTAAAAATAGGTAGACCCTGTGGCTGGACCAACGCATGCAAAGGGCCACACCATGGACCTGGTGTGGTCAACAGAGCCAGGCCCATGGGGGGTAGTTGGGAGCCCCTGCGCATGGTCAGATCACTACCTAATCAGGGGCCAGAGAGCGGTGCCTAAAGGTGGAGGGAAACCCATGGCCACCTGGGAAACTGTAAGAAAGTGGAATTCAATTAATGAGGTGGAATTGGTTACTATTCTACAAAATGCAGCTTTCCAACCGGCTCTAGATGGCAACATTGAAGTAGTTTACCACAAGCTAG
The DNA here is from genome assembly GCF_964261635.1 of Lissotriton helveticus. NCBI lineage: Eukaryota > Metazoa > Chordata > Amphibia > Caudata > Salamandridae > Lissotriton > Lissotriton helveticus. Next base: position 388,507,229 of record NC_136058.1, on the reverse strand, counting down.
TGGATAAACTGAAAGCCGCCATCGAAATAGTGGCACCGGCTAGAAAGGTGAAGATGGTGGGCAGAGGAGCAGGAGCGCCTTGGTTTAACGATGCACTGAGGGCTAGGAAACAAGCTCTTCGGAAAGCGGAGAGAGCCTGGCGAAGGGACTACAATGCAGAGGCACATTTATTGTATGTGCAGGAGCTTGCTACATACAAGAGAGCGATCCAGGCACGTAAGGCAGATTTCTTCGAGACTAGGATCGCCACTGCCCAAAATCCCCAGAGAGAAATTTTCAAAGTGCTTTCGGAGCTTAGGAAGAACAGGGAACAGAGGCCCGAGTTTTCTCTTGAGGATTGTCACAAATTCCTCGAATTTTTTACCAATAAAATTGAGGAGCTCCTACTTGAAATCTCGCGCTCCCCTGTGCTAGAATGCCCACTGGAAATCATTCCTTGCAGGCCAACAATTCAGGTCCCCTTGAACAGCATTCCCCCAGTTGATAGGGAGACGCTAGTTAACTTAGTAGGGAAGGTGAAGTCAGGCTCTAAGGTAGACCCCTGTCCCCCTAGCGTGTTTAAGCAGGCCTTGCCAGGGCTGCAGGAAGACGTACTAGACCTCCTGAATAAGTCACTAGAAACAGGTCGGGTCCCGACAATGCTTAAAGAGGCGCGGGTGATTCCACTGCTTAAAAAGCCCGGAGCGGATGTTAAGATTTTGAAGAATTTCAGGCCCATCTCTCAGCTACCTTTCCTGGCAAAGGTACTAGAACAGCATGTATTGACCCACCTCTCCAGGCACCTGGAGACAAATGATCTGTTGGAACAAAATCAAGCTGGTTTTAGGGTACACCACAGCACGGAGCTGGTGATGGTCGCCATCTTGGATGAGCTGAGATGTAGAGCTGATAAAAAGATACCCGGTGCCGGTGCCCTGGTGCTGCTAGATCTCTCCGCGGCATTTGACACCGTGTGTCATAGTCAACTGCTGTCGCGTGTGAGAGATCTAGGCATAGGGGGAACCGCACTAGGCTGGCTTACTTCTTTCCTGCAGGATAGATCGCAGAAAGTACAGCTTTCAGACCTAGAATCAGCATCAGCGGCCATCACCTGTGGAGTGCCGCAAGGGTCGGCGCTCTCGCCGCTCCTGTTTAATATCTATCTCCAGCCTCTGATTTCCGCACTCAACAAGATGGAGTGTCAGATATATAACTATGCTGATGACACACAGATCATTATTCAAATAGAGGATACTCCTGGAGCTCAAGCACGTCTGCATAACATCTAGAGATACACGGTAAACTGGATGACTGCCAACTCACTGAAGATTAATCCTGATAAAACAGAGGTGCTGCCAATTACCATCGCCGGCAGCCCCTGGCACGATGGATTTTGGCCTGGGGAGTTGGGCAGGACGCCAGTTCCAGCTACCGTGGTGAAAAGCCTGGGTATCCTCATTGATGGAAATTTGTCCATGAGAAAGCAGGTGTCTACCGTGGTGGGTACATGCATAGGTCTTCTCAGGCAACTGCGTAGAATTTCTAATCTACTGTCCTTCTCTACTTTAAGGAGCGCAGTGACAGCCACGATTCTGGGGCGACTGGATTATGGCAATGCGTTGTATCTGGGCTTACCCCAGCAGCAACTTTCACGGCTTCAAACGGTGATGAACGATGCAGCAAGACTGATCTACAGGAAACCTAGGAGGGCGCATGCATCTCCTCTTCTGCGCCAGCTGCATTGGCTTCCTGTTAGGCAGAGGGCATTGTTCAAAGGCCTTTGTATTTCCCATAAGGCCATTTACGGCAATGCACCGAACTATATTAAAAAGAGACTATCGAGTTACATTCCAGGCAGGGCACTGAGGTCGTCTGAGGCCACGTTCCTGACAATCCCTCGGTATCGCCTATCGACCCAGGGTGGTCGAGCATTTTCTACTCTACTTCCGGCAGCATGGAATAAACTTCCTTTAGATCTACGGAAGGAATCAAAGTTGCTGCCATTTCGACGGTCGCTAAAAACAATACTGTTCCGAGAGGCCTGGGGAGAGTTGTAGTGGAGTTGCCTGTTCTATGGAGTTGTCCGTTTTGCCTGGTACAAGCGCTTAGAGACCCCAGGGTGATAACGCGCTATATAAATTGAAATAAATAAATAAATAAAAATAAATGGCGTTCCACCTTTCTTCTGATGGGCTGGAAGCATACCACAAATCCAGCAGTTCGTGGTATTTGTAGCGTCATGAGTATGGTGTAGCATCTGGACAAAAGTATTGTTCAAGTAAGATTCTCGATGCTTATGCTCATGAAAGGGAAGAGTGAAGTGCTGATGCTCTTCCGGAATCGGAGTAGTAGGAACCATAAGAAATTTTCGAGCAGGGCTCGCTATCTCAATCAACCAGGTAGTTACTGCAATAACTATCAATATAATAAAAACACTCTATACTCCCAAAATCCTTTTCTTAGTAGCATTCATAGTCTCAAAAGTCTTCTTCAAACTAAAAAACTGAAAAAATAAAATAGTCAATGAGCTCTTTACCCTGGGCAGCTGTTGGTTTCTTCACCACAGATCAAGACAGGTGTCACTACACTACGCAGGGCTGATCCACCTCCCTTGTCATATCGGCATTCCCTTTACTACCCAGAGCGGTTGCTCAACCAGTCTCGCAACAAAAAAAACTTCAAATCTTCCCTTTGGATCTTAAATCATAATGTGCTGCTCCAGAAGTCGTCTGATCCGGGAAAAACTCCGCAGATCCATCAGGTGATACAGCAGGGCCCTTCTCCGTAGCTAGAATATCCCGATGATCAGTCAAAACATCTGGATCCACCAAGGATGATGACACCTTATGACAGTGGATGCTGTGAACCCAGTTGCGCCTGTTGGTCGTCCGGACTGCCGTCCTCGTAGCCAGGAGGACTTGCTCTGGTCCACGCCACCTCGGCTCCAAGCTGTTCAACCTCTCGAAAGACTTGATCATCACTAGATCCCCGGGACGGAGACCATGGCCCTCACCTTGGGATTTATCCGGGTGCGCTTCTCGAACCTGTTGATGAATAGAAACCAAGCTGTCAGTTAATTGTGCCAAATAGTCATTCATTAAAACACAAGGAACATCATACACAGATCTCGGCTTCGGAACTCCCCAGATGCTCTTCGGCCGCCCAAACACCACCTCGTACGGGGTAAGACCCGTTCGAGAGTGTGGCACCGATCCTATGGACAATAGTGCCAATGGCAGCGCATCTGGCCATGTCAACTTCGTGGAGGCTTGAATTTTCGCAATCTTGAGCTTGAGAGTGCCATTATACCTTTCCACCAATCCTGCAGATTGTGGATGGAACACAGCATGAAACTTTTGCTTAATGCCTAATCCCTTCAGGACATACTTAATAACTTCCCCAATAAAATGAGGTCCGTTATCACTCCATAAAAGTCTGCAAACATTGAATCTTGGGAAGAACTCCTTCAGTAGCACCTTAGCAGTAGTAATAGCTGTATTATCTTTCGTGGGGTATGCCTCAATCCATTTACTGAAAGCACAAACCACCACTAGGACATAGTTCAAATTATTACACCGCTCAAGTTGAATGTAGTCCATTTGCAAGACTTCAAAAGGTGCAGTCGGTGTAACAAACCCTCCGGATGGAGCTCGTGTCCCCTTTCCAGGATTATATTGTAAGCAAATCAAACAAGAATGCACTACTCTCTTAGCTGTGTTGGCAATCTCAGGATGCTCCCAAACTTGCGTAAGCATTTTCGTCATTGCAAGAGCTCCAACATGTGCCACACCATGTGCCATCTGAACCATGGGTTGCCCGAAAGCTATAGGCAGCTTCCATCGATCCATTTGCTTATTTCTCCAGCAACCTTCATCATCTAACTCTCCTTCTTTAGACCATTGTTCACATTCCTTATCAGAAGCTGTCTTCTGTATCTCTTGTACTTCCTGCCTGGCATCGTACTATCTTTCAGCTTGTGACTTCACCACAAACATAGAAGTGGTATCTCTCTGCATGGCAGTCTCATGTGCTATACGATCTACCAAAGCATTTCCTTGACCAATCTTATCTATGACTTTCTTATGTGCACTGCACTTCACTATAGCAATTTTCTTCGGTAATGTCAATGCAGTCAGGAGATTGTGCACTAAATCTCCGTGCATTATCTGCATTCCATGAGACGTAAGAAAACCTCTTTCCTTCCAGAGTAGGCCAAAATCGTGCGCTACTCCAAAAGCATAGCGGCTATCTGTGTAAACATTCACACACAAACCAGCACTGAGCTCACACGCTCGCGTCAGTGCTATCAATTCAGCTGCTTGAGCCGATTTCTGTGGTATGTGTGCTGTCTCCACTATCGTCTCAAGTGTGGTGATTGTATATGCGGCTGAGGTCGTACCATCCGGTAATTTCAAACAAGACCCATCAACCCACAAATCACCATCTACATCTGGAAGGGGCGTATCCTGTAAATCAATGCGACCCTTTGTCTGTTCCTCAGTCAGAAAAATACAATCATGCGTTTCTTGTGACTGAGGCTGAGTCACCGGATATGGCAACAAAGTAGCTGGGTTCAAAGTTGCACATCTCTTCAATATAATGTGAGGGGCTAACAGTGTCAATTCATATCCTGTAAGACGAGTACTCGTCAAGTGCTGCGTCGTTGTCTGATTCAAAAGGGCATCAACAGCATGTGGTACTAACACTAACAATTTATGTGACAAAACTATTCCCTCACTCTGTCGAATTGATACCGCTGTTGCTGCAACTAAACGAAAACATCCAGGCAATGCTCTAGCAACAGGGTCAAGAACTGTAGAGAAATATGCACACGGGCGCTGCTTATCGCCGTGCAACTGGACCAACACTGACAATGCACATCCATCTTTCTCATGCACGTAAAGTGTAAAAATCTTCGTATAATCTGGTGTGCCTAACACTGGTGCTGAGCAAAGAGCTTGTCGTAACTGTCGAAAAGCACTTTCACATTCATCTGTCTATGGGAGGGGTACAGGGGTATCTTTCGTCAAAAGTGCTAACAAGGGCTTAACAATGTGTGAAAATCCCAAAATCCACTGTCTACAAAAAGAAGTGAGACCCAAAAATGCACGTACTCCTTTCTGTGTGGTAGGAACTGGCGTATCTAAAATGGCTTGTATACGATCTGATGTCAATGCACGTCCCTCCTTAGACAAAAGGTGACCTAAGTAGGTTACCTTTGGTCTACAATATTGCAATTTCTTCTGAGAGACCATGTGATGATGTAAAGCAAGAAAGGAAAGCAAAGATAAGGTACATTTTTCACACTGCTCTGGGGTGTCGGCTGCCACACCTTCGGGTAATTCAAAAGAATCAAGTTCCCTTTTCAATGCTTGACTGTAAATACTCGGACTTTCAGTGAAATCTTGGGGAACTCTACAGAATCGATTATTCAAAGTGAAACCAAACAGATATCGGCTATCAGAATGAATAGGGATCGAGAAGAAAGCATTCTTCAAATCGATTACGGTAAATGTAGTGGCAGTCGGACGGAGTAAAGTAAGAAGTGTGGTAATGTCTGAAACTACAGGGTATTGTGGTATCACAATCTTATTCACCTCCCTCAGATCAATAATGAACCTGTAAATTCGTGTATCTGAATCTTTCTTCAAAATCGGAAGAATCGGGCTGTTGCAAACATTGTATGGGACCTCCTCAACAACCCCCACTTGTATCAAATCATGCACGATTCGCATGAGTGCTTCCTCTCCCTCCTGTGAAATACGATATTGTGGCAAGCGAGGTAACACAGCTCCCTCCTTGATGCTAATCTGGATCGGAGGAATAACCATTTGACCCACATCAGTGTCTGAGGTAGCCCATAAGGATGTAGGGAGTGAAGCCAATGCAGCATCTTCTTTAATCAAACAAATTCTATCAGATTCAATGTAATTATCATTTAGGATGACACGTACCCCTTCAGGAAAACATTGTATCGTAGCTCTAAAATGTTTTAACATATCAAGGCCAAAAATATTATCTGGAGTTTTCGGGGAAAGCAAAAATGGGCATGGTGCATCAAATTTATCAACAGAAAATAAGAGTGGTTGGGACAATGGGCTAAGGGAAGGTGTTCCATCGAAACCTATTGAAGTAATAGTTGTGCCAGACAGGGGAGCCCTCGGAACCAATTGTTTAGACAAAGCGCTACGTGTAGCTCCTGTATCGACCAGAAACCGATCAGTAGAGCCCAAAACATGTGCTGAAACAGAGGGACCCGTCTGATCTACTGGGACTTCAACTGATTCCTTACCCCATCCTAGGCAATCCTATGCATGAGCAGAATCGTACGAACCAGAAGGGACATAATCAGATACTTGACATTGGTTTCGCCGATCAAACGTGTTCTGTCTTTGTTGTGAACGGGAATTCGTATCAGATCTGGCTCGATCGTTCATATTACCACGAGGCGCTGAGTAACTTAAGCCGGGCCCTTCCTGGCCCCGCTCCCGAGCTTCTCGTTGAGCACGAAGCACCGGGCAATCTTGTGCCCAATGACCATACTGTTTACAATATACACATTGATTCGGAGCTACATTTGAACTGCCAGAAGAAGTATTGGAGGATGTGTGGCCACCTCTATTGTAAATTCTATCAGGGCCCCTATCGTTACCTCTAGAAGCCGGACCATACACCTGGGCCAACATAACCTTAATTTTTAACTCTTTCGACTTCTTGTCCTCCGTCCCCTTCGCTTCCGCCTCCTGACGCTCATAATACTGAGCCATCGTCAACACAGAGGCCGGAGAAGACGTAGCCCAAGAACTTTCACTAGCTTTTAATTGACTCGCTATACTAGGCAATAAATTCGAAACATATTTATCGACAAACAAATCTCTGCCGGTATCGTCAGTAAGAGACTGACCACTGAAATCATGAAAAGCTTCCTCAAAGCGAGTAAAGAAATCAGAAACCAATTTGTCTGCTTTTTGTTTACAGGACGCTAAAACAGTCCAATCAATCTTTTTAGGGGGAATAACCGTTTTCAGTTTAGTTAAAATGGCTGCAGGGAGATCTAATATCAGTCTATGTGGTTTTTGGGCGGGCTCCCTATCTGCATCTATGCGCTCTATCTCTTTCCATTCGGCCCCAAAAATAGTGCGATCATCAATTTTACGAACGGTCCTCCACATATCTGGGGGTAAAATGAGACCGAAAATCTAATCTATATCACATAAGGTCATAACACAAGAATTCAAAGCACCCTCGACCTCTTCATAAAAGGCAGCTGGATTTTTACGTGGGTCAGATGACGCATTTTTAAGTGCCATTACACCTGCTCTATTCCAAGGAGTGTAAACCCAATTATAAATAAAATATCCCTTCGAATCAACAGATTTTTTATCATCACTGTCACCCGCTCCTTTAGGAGGAACATACAAAGGCGCGGCTTCCCGCATGGGTTTCATGACAACTGGTATCATCTTATCTGTCACGAAGATAGGGCGTTGTGCCACTCCAGACGAATTGGCCTGTGGAACGGCGTCCGCAGCCTTTTTCTGCTCCTTCAGCTGTTTCGCCTCGTCTCGTATTTTAACCAGCCGTCTAACGAAATCGGGTGCCTGGGAAAAATCAAAAAGACCATCATGTATCTGTTTATGATCGGCAGCAATATCAGCAGGTTCTAAAACATCGGAATACTTCCGAAACATGTCAATAACTTCATCAGCAAAGGATGCGGTGAAATACATCTGTTCTTTCTCTGACCAATTCTGTATAGTAACTAAAAGATCGGTAGCAGAATGTGTGCTACGCAACGCTTTACGAGCAACCTGTCTGATTTCAGACGATTGTTCCACAGACAGCAAAGATCGAGAGTCCCGCGTGTTCTGCTGTTCTGAATCGGAATCCTCATCACCCTCGGCCGGAGCAGACGGAGCGATATACGGAGGTGGAGGTCGATCTAATAACAAAAAATCATCTTGTGGTTTATTAAGGACAGGATAGAGAGGCTGGCGGACAGGATATTGGCCAGATATCTGTAACCTTTGTCTTTTTCCTCTCATTCCTGCATTTCTTTCGTTTCTTTCTTTCGTAACTCCCGCGCTTTCTCATACACAGTCTTTCGCTGCTCTTTCTCAATCAACGCTTTCTCACGTTTCTCCTGCTGTCGCACTTCTTTCTCCCACATTTGTAAACACTCAAACATATCACGTCTAGACTTTCGCTCAAACAAACATAGCTCCAAATATTCAACCTTTCGCGCATCAAACGACCCATACAATGGCCAACGTAACTCAGGATCCTTTTTAGTGTACTTGTGCCATAACGTGCTGTACATTATGGCAGAAGTACCAAATTTCACATACATATCTCAATTAGGAGTCCCGTCGGGGGAAGCCGGCTGTGATTCCTCAAGTCGTAAACTGGCGCCACCAAACAAGCAGCACATCTTTCGAAGTGCGCGGCAAACAGGCATGCTTCAAAAAGAATAGTGCAAGATATACACTACCATAGGTAAGGAGCGCTTAAGGTACTTCTTAGTACGACGCGCTATACATAGAAAAAGGCGGAGAAAACTCCATGCATCACCTGCCTATATGAATTGCAACCCATATATTGCTACATAGAACCCAAACCAAACCAAAGTAGACAAGTCTATCCAAATACAAAGTGCTCGGGCAAGAGTTCCTAAAACTGCCTTACCAATACGGGAGCCTCAAAATGCCAAAACCTACAACAGGCGGCAAGTGCCGCAAGCGACTCTTACCAATCGTAGGCTGTCCAGGTTCCAACTGCCAAGTTCAAAATTCGACCAAATGGTCACTGCACGGCAAACCAACAGAAGAGATCTCAGTCGAGGACCGACGCCACCTGGATGGTCGGATCGGAAAGTAAGGAAGGAACACCTCGGATACCAAGACACTGGTCTTATCTGGTAGCGATCGCGACCTCAGCAAAGTTCCGAACCTTCGTCACGACCAATTCTTCGGGCATCCGAGTCGTCGATGAGCCCCACGTGCCGGCGCCAATTTGTCGTACAGGCCTCAGCCTGGCCCGCTAGTGCAAGGGGTTCGCCCTTCTGCGCACGAAGTCCTCAGACCCAAAGGAAAAAGTTGGCACGGAAACTGGAATTGCAAAACATAGAATTTATTACACCTCATGAGGTGGTGCTAAAGTTCAAACAGTACCCTTCGGCACTATGAGAAGTAGCACAAAGGGCTACCGGACACATGGTATATTTATACCCACACAGGGGCTCAAAAGAAGGCGGTACAAAGCACAAGAGCACATTTTATGTCCATACAAGGCAATATCGAGAAGCAGAATCGATCAGCGGGAGGAGTTAACAGTCTTAGGGTCTCGGCTAACACAGTCCAATCTAAGGCTAACCATTAGCAGATGTGGACCCTAACGGTCAGCGGATAAACACAGAGATGCTATTATTAGGCTGTTGCCGGGCAGAAAGGTAGGACAACGCACATGGTCGACACGAGGCAATATGTGGCAAACAAAATGGCTGCCGCAAATACAAAATGGATGCCGCCAAATGTCAAGATAACGGCCATAACTCGATGTCTTTTGCTAACGCTCAACTCAATTGACGTTATAATACAACATTAATGTCCACCAATAAAGCCCTTATGCAGACCCCTTGCATTCACTTTGCCAGATGTGGTGGTAGGTCTTTCTTTATCCTAGCCCCTGACATAGGAATAAGCTGCTCCTCCATATCTGCGCCTGCCCAGACTTTCAGAACTTCGAGAAGTTGCTCAGAACATGGCTGTTGTTAATTTCACTCTGCTTTGGCCCACAGTGCAAGCGCTTCAATGCTATGTCAGGAGTAAGTCCTGCACTATACCAAGGCCATAGATAAAATAAATCACACAGGTGTGTTTCCTAATTCTATCCAGTTAGATTGGATGAGGAAGCCTCACCCACTGGTCGTGGCATGCTTCATCACAGGCAACCTCATCCCACTCTGGCAAGAGTGTACTACCAGGGCGGGCTCAACCAAGTACAGAAGGAATCATTGTTAAAAATCAACTGGACACAACGGGGTCCAGCCAGACTAAAAGTACCTCAAGTTAAACCCAGGGTACCTTTAATAGTGGGTACCTTAGGTACAGCTAAAACCTACATAGTGAATGCTACACGGGTACAATGACCCATCCATCCATGTTATGCCAACATGTTTCTGCCCATATACATGCCAATACTGGTCTAGGACATTCGTCAGGGCTGAAAGGCGATCATTATCTCCACTTCCTACACTAAATGAGTGTTATGAGCAGAGTTATCAGAATCTGAATCCTACCTTGGCAACCGAGGTAATGGACCCTGTAATAAAAATAAATACAAAAAAACACATTTTATGAAAATTCATAAAACAGTACATTTATGGCACTCAGGTGATAGTTCACACGCAAGGAAATCAACCACTTTAAGCACATGTGTAATGTATAGTGGTGACACTGCACTGCAAATGAAAGACAACACTCATGTTTTAGTTGAACACATGCTCAAACTAGATTGCCTGCTTACCCTAACTCTAAGGAACTAGAGCTGCTTGGTCTGTAAGGAGGAGGTATCTTTTTTAGTCACACACTGTGATTGTGTTCACTGGTACAATGCATTTGTGAGATTATCACATTTATTTAAAAGCAAGCACCCAGGGGTGGATATGTTGTTTATATGCTCAAAATATTTTAATCAAGGATTGACCCCCATGATTAGGAATCATGTATTACGTGGGACTATTGAGGGTTATTGATCAAATCCACAACACTCACATGGTCATCTCATTAAAATCAAGATGGGACCATTGGATTACCTTTATGAATATATTGGGAGTTGAGCGATTTCTTGACATGTCACCAGTAATGTTCGATTTACTACGTGACTACAAACATTATATCAAAAAGCTTTCAAAATAGCATTGGTGGCAGTGCGGGCACCCGCTATCGAGAGCCAGTATCATTAAATGAGGAAATGGCGTGTGACAGCATCGCCACAAAGTGCTTAGGCGTACGTCTGCATCTACAGGGCTCATAGGTAATGTATCCAGGACGCGCGATTCCCACCAGAGAACGAGAATGGCCCCCAATGACTTTTGTGGTCAGCATGAGGAAATAAAGGAACAGACCCCTAAAGAGAGAAGAAAGAATGAAGACTAACCTTTAACCAAAAACTGTAAAAAACACTTTTCAGCAGAGTATGAGGCATAACTTGACTAACGCAGTACTAAACCCTTCAACAATTAGTGAGACAAGGTACATAACACAAACATAACCCACAATCCCAGACAAAACTTCTATATTAGAACATCTTTCACACTTTATATGTACCAACACATAAGGAAAGATATTTGGAGGACAAAGGCATCATGCATAAAATACTCCGGCTGATGGTTCAATCAAGCCCACCACATTCAGCCTTTGCTATTATAAAAAATCTGATTGGGGTCAAGAGTTAAAGCTATACATTCAAGGTCTCATAGCATAGACTACCTAGACAGAAACCTATGATTTTCAAGTCATCCAAGAATTTCTCTTAAAAAAGTATATTTCCTGTTGGTATTCAGAGACAACTACATTTCATCATTGAGTCATTGGAAATCTATTCAAACAGTATAAATGATTCTGTCCTGATTTTATGCCATAGATTTAGCATTTCAATGACATTCCAAACCAGATCCTGATTGCTATGTCCCACTTCAATAAAGAGTTTGGTCAATTTAGTGGCTTCACACTTACATCTTATGCTGCTACAATGTTCAGCGATTCTGGTACATACATTCCTCGTGGTCATCCCTACATGCATCAGATCACAAGGACACTTAATAATATGCACCACGTGCTTAGAATTGCAATTGGTAATTTGTTTTAATTTCCAAGGTGTCTGTAACCCTAGGTCTATCTCAGTTACCCTAAGTGTCAGGCAGAACACATTACAGTTGCCTCAATCAAAGTTTCCCATGGGGGCAGGTAAGTTTCACAGGGTAGATTGTCCATTCCTGCTCTCCGGCCTCTTGGGGCATGTCCGCATTAAAATATCTCTCAGGCTTCTACCTCTTCTAAAAGAAAACATTGGCTTCTCCAAATTCAGATTGCCTGGCATCAAAATGCACCAATTCTTATTTAAAATTGTCTTGATTGCTTTGGAGCTAGGACCATAGGTGGTAAGCCTGTCCTTTTTGGTTTTGATCTAACTCATTTGGAGTTGATCTCTCCCGTTATTCAGATCCCTCTTATTTGCTTTGTCAGTCAGATGGAGAGGATAATTTTTCCCTAAAAGTTTTCAAGACAGATTTTTTCACATTAGCCTTCTAATTATGTCTATGGTGTAAGAACTGCACCACAGGGAGATTCTTTCAAAAGAAGAAGGTTGTTTCTATGAGTGGGTATGTAAAATACTTCTGTTTTAAAACTTCCGTTCTCTGCGTAAATCATGAAGTTAAGAAAGGACAATTTCTCTTCATCTGTTGTAATAGAAAGCTAAAAAAAAGGTTCACGTGAATTCATTAAATTGGAAAAGATTGCCGCCTCTTGTTCATTGCCTTGAATTACCAGAAGGATGTCATCTATGAGGAATCGCCATCGTCTACAGGAATACCCTCAGAGTCTCGACCTGCACGGCAGACACTTCCAGTACCGCCAAACACCTACACTTCCAGATCCACACTGACCCCAACACCATCCTCAGAGAAACACTCATCTACAGACCCCCGGGTCATCGACACCATCTCCGACATTGTCAGCAGGCACGCGCTTGCGTCCACAGAGTACATCCTCCTCAGAGACCTGAATTTCCACCTCGAGTACACCAACAACAGCAACTCGGTCACTCTGCTCGATAACCTCGCCAACCTCGGACCCAAACAGCTGGTCACAACCCCCACCTACAACGCCGGACACATGCTCGACCCCATCCTCTGAGCCAGCAACCACGTCACCTTCAGCCACACCACCGAACTCTACTTGACCGAGCACCGCTCCTTCCACTTCACCTTCAAGAAACCCACAGCGCACCACCACCTGCCACGTATCCCCTACTGAATTTGGAACAAGGTCACAAAAGACCAACTCATCACTATCCTCGCCCGAGACCCACCGACAAACACCACTGACACCAACACAGCCACCAGCAACTTCAGGCAATGGATCGATGACTGTGCCAACACTATCGCCCGATCAAAAAACCCTCAGAGGCACCAACAGAAAGGCTAGCTGGTTCACGACCAACCTCCAGGAATCCAAGTGGTCTTGCCGAAGACTCAAGAAAAAGTGGTGCCATGAAAAGACACGGGACAAACACGCAGCCCTAAAGAACGCCAGCCGCAAACACCACCAACTCATTCGTGTCACCAAAAGGACCTCCTTAAAGGAACGCATCAACATCAATGCACACAACAGCAAAGAGCTCTTCAACATCGTGAATGAGCTCTCCAACCCCAAATCCAGCTCCAACGACATCCCGCCCTCACAAAATCTATGCAACTCCCTAGCTACCTTCTTTCACCGCAAGATCGCAGACATTCACGACAGCTTCAACACCCAGACCCTCCCTACTGCTGCCAACACTGCAGACTCACTGCCCCCCAGCCTCACCACCCACCTGATCTCTTGGAACCACGTCAATGATGATGACACCATCAAGACCATGAACACCATCCACTCCGGCTCACCATCCGACCCCTGCCATCACCGCATCTTCAACAAAGTAAACCGCATCATCTCAACCCAACTTCGGAAGATCTTCAACAGCTCCATCGAGGCTGCCACCTTCACGGAGAGCAGGAAGCACACCGAGATCAACGCCCTACTCAAGATACCCACAGCGGACCCATAGGACCTCAAGAACTTCTGGCCCATCTACCTTCTGCCTTTCCCGGCGAAAGTCATCGAAAAGATTTTTAACAGGCAACTGACCCACTTCCACAAGGAGAACACCATCCTGGACCTGTCCCAATCCAGATTCTGAAGCAACCACAGCACCGAAACCGTCCTCATCACTGCCACAGATAACGTCAGGATGCTACTGGACAATGGCAAAACCGCGGACCTCATCCTCCTGGACCCCTCGGCTGCCTTCGACACTATCAGCCACCACATCAAATGCACACGCCTACACAACACAGGCATACGAGACAAAGACCTGGACTGGAGCACCTCCTTCCTCACCGACAGAACCTAGAGGGACCGCCTGCCCCCTTTCCGTTCCAAAACCCCCAAGATCATCTGCAGCCTGCCCCAAGGATCATTCCTCAGCCCTACCCTCTTCAACGTCTACATGGCACCGCTCGCCAACATCATCCGCTCGCACAACCTCAACATCGTCTCCTACGCCGACGACACTCAACTGATCCTCTCACTCACCAAAAACCCCGCCACAGCCAAAACCAACCTCCACAAAGGAATGAAGGCCGTCAGACAAGACAGAGGTCCTTATCCTTGGATCCACCCCTTCGCCTGGGAAGGCGCCTGGTGGTCAGCTGCACCCATGCCCACCGACCATGCACGCAACCAGGGGTTCATCCTGGACTCATCGCTCTCAATGACCCAGCAAGTCAACGCCGTCTCCTCCTTCGGCTTCAACACCCTCTGCATGCTCCGCAAGATCTACAGATGGATCCCCACCGGAACCAGAAGGACGGTCACACAGGCCCTCGTCAGCAGCAGATTGGACTTTGGCAACGCCGTCTACGCAGGAACCACAGCCAAACTCCCAAAAAGACTTCAACGCATACAGAACACCTCCGAACACCTCATTCTCGACATCCCCCGCCACACTCACATCACTGCCCACCTGAAAGACCTGCACTGGCTCCCTGTCAACAACAGGATCACCTTCAAGCTGCTCACCCATGCCCACAAAGCACTACACAATGGCGGACCAGCATACCTCAACAAGCGTCTCACCTTCTACACCCCAAACCGCCAGCTTCGCTCTGCCAACCTCGCCCTCGCCACCGTCCCACGTATCCACAGTACCTCCACCGGCGGCAGATCCTTCCCCTACCTTACTGCCAGCACATGGAACACCCTCCGCACACAGCTGCGACAGACCCAGGACCTGCAGACTTTCAGGAGACTTCTCAAGACCTGCCTGTTCGAGCAGTAGCTGCACCCTCCACCCCGCTCAGCACTTTGAGACCCTCACGGGTGATTAGTGCGCTCTACAAATAAGTGATTGATTGATTGATTTATGTACTGTTTCCACATCTTTATATGTTTTTTTTAAGTGTTTGAAGTATAATGAATATACTTGGTCTCAAATGCATGTACGTATAAATATGCCAAACTAGGAGCAAAGTACTTCTCATAGAAATTCTGGGTACCTGGAGAAAAAACTCTCCATTATATTCAAAATAATTCTGTGTTAAGGCGATGTGTGTGCACAGTCCAGTACATAATCTAGTGTTGTCATATGATCCATCTCTGTTAGAAGCTTCTCTATTACTTGCAATGCAGATTCCTGCTAGTATAAAAGGACACTCAACATCTAAACTGATCAAGAACTACTTTTCAGTGTCAAAAGTCATGTCTTTAAGTGAGTTAAGAATATCTTTGGTGTCCTTCAAAAATGAAGGCATCCATCTGGCAGCCAGTCTCAAGAAATAATCAGAAAATTGTGATAAAGGTTCAAGGAGGGAACCCACATTCAAAACTATGGGACATCCTGAAGGGAACATATTTTTGTGACCTTTGGTCAGTATATGAAAGTATGGAACAAGGGGTTTCTTTTGAAGGAGAAAAACAGCCTCATGTTTGGTTATCCTTTTGTTGTCAGTACCTTTCCCTAACAAAAAAATCTATTTCTTTACATCTTTCCGAAGTGGGGTCCTTCGAGGGAAGTTTATAGTTACGTGCATCATTCAGAAGCTGGAGGCATTCATTGGTGTATGTAGTTTTTTTTAGTATGACACTTGCACCATCTTTATTGGTAGGTTTTATCACAATTGTGTCACCTTTCGTTAGATCTGTTAATGCAATTCTGTCTTCCTTATAGATATTATTAAATGTTGCCTGTCACTCTTGCACAAAGAATCGGCCTCCTGTTTCACAGCCTTTTCAAAAGGCTGCCACAACTGGCGGCATTTCAAAAGAAGGGGATTAAAGGTTGTGTTAGATCTAAGTCCAGTATTTGTGTCACTAGGTTTACTCATACGCTCCCTTCGAAAAAAGACACTTTCAATCTGATCTTATGTAAGAATTCTGCTATCTCTATTTTAAGTTGAAAGTATTATTCTTTGGTGTGGGTACAAACCAGGGACCTTTATTAAGCCCTTAAGTTCAGGTGTCTGACAATGGGCGACACCCTCACTACCTCACTAGTGTGTCTGTTGGCCATTGCCCGACACTGAAGAAGTATATATAAGCTTCTCTAGTGCTCTGCACCAGAGGGAGTCCTTTATATTATTTTTAGCGTGGCTACTTATTGTTTAGTGTATATTGGTTCTAACGCATTATTTGTATTTTCATGTGCTTGTTTACCCAGATGCAGTTGGATTCATTGGGTTAACCCCTTTGGTATACTCTTCAAACGTGATGAGTCTTTCTGTTTGAACTTCTTGGATTGGATTGTAGCGAGAGGAAGCCGTCTGCTGCTGTGGAGACCACAAGGCATACTGCTTGTTTTTAAGCCACATAGTGTGATTTGATTAAGTCTATTGAGACAAATATTTTCTCCTTTTTCCCTGCAAGAGGCGGCAAAACTACAGTTCTTGTTCCTTGTACTACCGTTTGTAAGGGGCCGCAGTGGTCCAAGTACACATATGCAAGAGGTTTGTCTGATTTTAATAATGGCGTCTGCATGGGTCTTGCTACCATGCAACCTTTCATCTGCTGGCAGATGTCGCAATTCGAGACAGTTTGCTTAGTTAACCCTGGCCACCAAAAGCGTGGTTTCAGTAAAGAAATAGTGGCTGTAACCCTTGTGTGCGCAGAGCCCAAACCCTTGTGTGCAGCTAGTATTAAACCTAACCTACGATCCATATTTGGTATCACTCTATCCCCCATTTCAGGAATCTGAGCATGTGAAATGTTGCTTGCATCTAACTTGGAGTATTTGAGTGGACATTGTTTTGTTACTGCTGTGCTGCCTTTGTCTGAATTAATGACAGCTCCCATAATCTCACCGTCTATTCTCGTTTTGGAACGAATGAGTGTAGCTACGGATGCCATGCGAACAGCCCCTTTGAGGCTTCATCACCAATGAATTCCCTTCAACGTGAACGCCATCACGTTGATGACTCATGTATGGATCACGTGAGACCTTGGTAGCTCATTTTTAGGTTGAGCCTAGCACAGCACGCATGCATTGCTCTAGGAGACGACCTTTTGGAACTGTCTGCACTTTTCAGAAACTTATGCATGCCACGTCATTCACGTTGAGGGAGCGAGCAGTGGTGCGAAGGGGCCATCTGTTTGTGATTAGCGTAGCCGTGCTTGTTTACATTTGCCTTGCCTGTCTCGCTCGTTGTGCTTTCACTTTCGTGCCGTGCTTCTTCCACCCTCTGACCACACTCTGACAGATGTATGCCAAATGTGCTTAACGGCTTTGCACCACGCGTGCTTTCACGCACAGCCCGTTGTTTTGATATCCGTTTGATTAGCACGTTTATAATAATTCCTGGATTGTTTTCATTTTTATTTTCACAAAGTGATCGCTTTTCCATATTCCCGCGAAGGTCTCTTCGGTGAAATGGCACAGCAGCAGTAGCACGCTCTTTTATTGCCTCTCTTGATTTGGTGACACTTTGTAAATATTTTAAGGCTGAAGATTGAATAGTTCGCATCTGCATCTTGCTGGCATAAATATGTCGATGCTTTATTTGTACCACCTCACTGCATCTGAAACGATCTAAAGTTTGGTATTTAGTGATTTCGTAGTAAAAGCTTCAACTTGAGTGACGCTCTCGCCTTGGCACATGCATGCTCGCGAGCTTCATGTGCCCGGGGTTGTTCTGCCCCATGCAGGGCAGCCGCCGGCTCTGAGGGTCGATCACGTCTCGTCGGGCAGTCTATTATTGTTTATTTGCTAGTTCTGCCTCCCGGGCTCGATGTGAAAGGGAGCGCGTTTTTTTCTGCAGCCTTTCTGCACTGTCTCTGATGCATTTCTTTAAACCAGGCTTTTAGGTGCCCTTCACTCATATTCCTCTGTTCATGCCTTTACCTGAAAGTTAAAACCCTCCAGAATTTAGCATTGTAGCATCAAAATAATGCCGTAGCCCTCAGAATTTCGACATGTGTTTGGGGAAAGATTCAAAGATTTACAGCTGTGGTTTTGTATGTATCGCATTGGAGCATTTCTTTAAGTATGCATGTGTGTATTACACATATTATCACACTACCTATATGGGTGTATATGATATGTCGCTGTTGCAATATTGAACTCAGGGTGCCGAGCATATAGATGAATAGTTCTCTAGAAATGATATATGCACACAACACATGCATACATCTATCGTTATAGATATAGTACATATACAGATGCACAAAACATAATGTACTATTTAATACATTTATGGAATATGGGGTAGGATTCATGACTCAAGAGGGGACGCCTAGAGATGGTTGTGATGCCTTTCCTGTCCTCAACAACGTTACTAAGTAGGATATTAAATTGCCCATCTGCTTATATGGTTTAGGCCATGACAGTTATTCAAATGGAACCAGGATGTAATGGGTTAAATATGTGCACAGAGGCAAAATCATACTGAAGAGCAGTAACTGGTAGCAGTGTCATTTCCCTGTGTAAAAGTCATTGTAACATGCAATCTGTGAGGCATTAGCCTATGTATTTTTCATGCCAACTTCACTGGTCTGTAGTAAAATGTATTTATACCTTTATACTGTCAGAATAAATGTGACTATTTAATAATACAGTTACTCTAATAACATGTGATTGGGCTACATTTGTTTTCACTGGTGTGGTCTAAAAACATGAAACATGTGTTTACATTACATGTTATACACTATTCATATTATGAATGCTCAACATGATTGATACAAGCTACTCAAACTTTTTTGTTTCTTTCTATCTTTCTTGACTTGTAATGCATACTTAGTTTATATCTTTAATCCTAATTTAAATATACACATAGATGCAATACTGCTGTAGTATTAAATTGTTTTATTTTTGAACTTTTTTTGTTTTCTGACATTTGTCATTGCTCATTAATGTTCCATTTGATTCAAGTTCAATTGCAGACATCGTGTTTTTAGTATTGTTTTGGGAGACAGTCAAACCACGTTCATCCATGTTTTATTCATGGGTTTGGTCCAGCCGTGCCTAATCCAACGCAGAATCTATTGATCTATCTGAATTTCTTTTCATCCCCATAAAATATGTATTACGCCAATTTTGCTTTATAGGGTCTGGCAAACTCTGCTCATATGTAACACTGCGGATATTGACTTCTGTGACAGTAATTTGTCGAATTAACCCACCGGGGAATTTTTATTGTATTTTTCTTTGACTGACCTGACACGATAGTATATGTGATTGGGAGTAGGAAAATCTGCTTTGCATAGGCTTACGCCTTTACAAATAGGGATATTAGTAGTTAATTTGTTTTTTAATTGAACCCAAAATACACATTTTTATTTTAAGGCCTTCGTGAAAATTGAAACGTCAAACTTCTCTAAGTGTCTAGGTTGAATGTGTCAACATGCAAACACGTTTAATGTGTAATATTTTAAAAGTAGTTGCAAAAACATTCATATATGTATTTACGTTGAATCTCATCACTAACAAGTATTACTACTTATACTATTGCTTAAGGTTAAGTTATTTGTAGCTTGGGATTGAAATCTAATCTCACTGGCAAATTCTACCCCTCGAGTGCTCATTATTAGGTCAGAGAACGGAATATGGCCATCTCTCAGTGCACACCTTGGAAAAGAGAACAGTCTGTCCCTGTGCATGGCTAAACACTTCTAAGGTCCCAAAGCCAAGACCTATTGGCTATGCCAATGCTTGTTTCAACTCTGCTAACTGTTTGCATAGCATTTTATGCTTATTTGTGCCACCCTTCGCATCTTTAAACCTGTTTTGCTTCCAAGGGTATAGGTATTCATTACATGACTGAACACAGTAAAAAGAATCACGATTAGCGTGGTAAATTCATTACCAGTATTTACAAGTGCCAGTATCAGCACTTTTAACTCTGCCAACTGTGCTGTGCAGTCTCCTAGCAATTGAGTTTTTGTGCAACTTGGATGGAACTTTCCATCCTGCTAGTGACCTTTAACGATAGCACATGCTGCACTGTATTGCTGCTTCCTTCCCATGGCCGGTTGCGCAGATCCGTCAGTATAAATAATATATTCATACTGATCAAGAGGCAAGATTTCATTTGGTAGAGGATATTCTTGTTCATATTGCAGGAATGCCTGTGTTTCTAAACTTGGATCAAATCTGTATTCAACGCCCGTTGCAGTAAGAGAATTAGCCTATTGTATCCATCTTGGATGTAAGGCTTTCACATTTGGAATGCTAACCTTTGTAACAGCTTCTAAAGCCGGTACTGGGGTTACAACAATAATGCGTTTCCCCTGAGCCTGTGCTCGTTCTCTTGCTACAGCAGTCAGCATTTTTGTACAGGTGTGATTTGTATGCGATTGGTACCGTTTCTCCTTCATTGAAGGTTAAATATGAGTACCCGTATTGACCCGCGATTAAAAGGATCACCAAGTGGCGTATGTTTACACATGTTTGCAAGTGTTTTGAAGCTATCATGTCTTCCTGGAGTGAACAAAGAATATTAGTATGTTCTTGTGTCCAATTTTTGGCTGAAAATTCAGGTTTTATTAAGTCGTAGAAAGGTTTTACCCTTTGTGTGTAATCTAAAATGTATGTTCTGCCAAAATTTAGGAATCTAAGTATTGATTGTACATTTTTAAATGATTTTGGAGGCTGGAGCAGTGCACACTTTTCCAAAAAGTTTGCTGCTAGACTTTTCCCTTCACTTGTCAGCTCATATCCCAAAAATAGGACATTGAGCTGGGCTATTTTTGATTTTTTAAATTAAAACTTTTAGCCCTCAGTGGCAAATTTCATAATAATGGTGCTTACCCTAACGCTGAAAATGCGGTCAGATACCTCCTTTCAGGCGCTATATTTTGGCAGAAAAATCCAATCGAGATCTAAAGTGTTGTTTTGTATTTTTTCCGCACATTTATTCATTAATGCAGCACTATGTACATTTTGAACAGCACATGTATTTGTGCATGAGTTTAAATGTCTGTAATCTAAAATTAGATGATATGTATTAATGGGTTTAGAGACGGGAAACAAAGGATTGTTCATTGGAGAGGTAAATTTTTCAATGACCCCCTGGTATTCAAGTTGATCTAAGATCTCCTTTGACCTGTTTTTTATCCTCTTGCTTTATTGGATATTGCCTCTGAGCATTTGGTGAAACATTTAACAGGATCACATGGTAGGTTGAGTCCTCATCATACCCAGCATGATTTGTGTACAGTGCTGGAGCTTGGGCTACTGCCCACTCACTCCTGTGCATATGTATGTTTAAGGTGAATGGGAACATGGTCGGAAAATGCAGGAAAAATTATACTTTCTCCCCTGGGGCACTCCATTACGAACGCTGGCGGCCAATCTTGTTCTGCTAATAGGATGTCATAACCAGACGATAGATTCTTCTAAAAGAGACCTTTTACTTTCCTGGACTTGTCCCCATCTATCCGGAGTGTTATTTCATATAACTTATGTGGGACGCTCACCCTTTTATCTGGTGTTTCACCGTGATGTAATTATTCAAGTCCGTTGTCACCAGAAATTCCTTCAGTTTCTGGCGAGCTATTGTTACTTCTGCCGCACTGTCTAGCATCGTCTTAGCCCATTACCCGTTCAGAAGTTGTGTCCTCAGAATTCTGGGGATATCTGATTTTTAGACCAGCAACTTTCTTTTTATTACATTGTGGTTTTGATTTTGGCTTATCTACTTTTCTGGAAGTAAAGTCTTGAGTGCGCTGCTTGTCTCTGGACTGTGTGCGCTCATCCTTATGTTCTGAGAATCCTTCCCTCTCTGAGTTTTTCTTCGAACACTGAAAGGAATGTTTATCAGTATCCTGATACCTGTCAGGTTTGCTAATATTATCCTTATTCCTAAGGTTATACCTCTTTTCAGAGGGCTCCTGTGGAGGAGACCTACCTTGGGACTGAGATCTGTTGTCTTTAAACTTTTGTTGTTTTTGTTTATTATCCCACTTCTTTTTAGAAGAATTTGGTGTCTGCTTAGAAGTGTCCTTTTCAGGACTGCCCACTAGTTGAGGTTTTACAGCTTTTCACCCTAAGCTATCCCTGCCTAATTCTGAATACGAAGTTTCAATTATTTTGGGTAGTTCATTCTCCTGAATCAACGGACTGATCTCCCTTAGGCGTTGGGTATGTACAAGGGGGTTCTACCCAAATTAAGTCACTAGGACCTGGGTCATAGTAAGTACTAGAGGAAGGGGGTCCCAATGTAGAACCAAGTTACTTAACACACAATTAAATCTTAATAACACAATTCAAGATTCTGCAATGTTTAATTCACACAGCAGACGCCATTAGTATATAGTATCCAACATTTTGCATTATAAAGACGGTTGATTAGTGCCCAGGAGGGGGAAGTGGTCAAGTGAGGTAAGTGCAGGTAGGGAAAGTGACCATAAAAACAGACAATAATCTGAAAAATTGTATCCTGATTTGGAAAGTACACATGAACACAAATCACATCGAATCAATTGAGCAACCCATGCCCAAAGCAGTACATCAATGTAGCAATTTATGGAGATAGGGGCTGGTATCCAGGGAATTAGTTGTCCCAGGGGATTGATTGTCGACGTTTCGACCCACTAAGAGCAGGAATTCGTAGAACCCTTGCGGCGGGGTCTTCTTCAGGACAGGAGAGGGGCTATCAACCTATTGCTATTGACAATGGGTATATATTAATGGGTGGTCTACAGATCACCATTAGAGACAGTATCAATAAGGCACATTTTAAAAGAAAAAAGTCGGAGCATACCTAGCGGATAGCCGCAGGACATCTTAGTTGAGACAGTAGGCTTTCCTGAGGTTGGACATACCTACAGGGCATGAACATCAATTATTAAATGGGATATTAGATAGAAATTACACTTGGATGTAATGAGTAGAAAAGCTGGCCCGCAATAAATGGAGGAGATAAAAAAACTTACACGTAAGTTGATGCCAACCGCGTGCAAGCGGGGATCATGGGCGGCCCGGGGACGTGGGGCACAAGGACATTATTGAAGCTGCGAATTAATGGGGGAACGAGTTAGTGTAATCACCCCAGATATATAGACATCTAAATAGCGGTATTAAGAAAATGTGGCTTACCCAGAGTTGAGAATGAAATCAAAGTCATCCCATATCGTTGTGGCGGCGAGGCGCTCGAGATTGTCGGCTGCACATGTGCTAACAATTAATAAGGGGACAGGTTAGTGGATTCGCCGTGGTTTAAGGCGGCATTAGTGGTACACGAGAGGCAGTATGGCTTACCGGGGGTAGTAATAATCAGTGTCTCCCCCTTATTATCTAGGGCGGCGTGCCGCTCAAGTACGTCGAAGTACGCTGTAATACAAACAACAGCGCTGAATATACAGTAGGGGCCAACTTGATTAAGTTATTTCAAAAAGGGGAGGGGGGCCAGTATCGTACCACGGGGAAATGAATCTGCCCGGCGTCTCGGTATCTCGGTCAGGAGTCTCGGTCGGCTTCCTGTAGCGGATGTCGTTATGGTAACCAAGTCACATGGTGCCGGACTGACATAGTAAAAAGACTAACACCACCAATGGGCCGATGTATGTCGTCTGCTAGAAAAGGTATATCGAACTGAGGGGAAAACATCGTGTTTACATTGGAGTGACCAGCATTAGCGTATGTGATATTAATAAAAATAGATAACACATTTGGACATTTTTCAAAAAAGGATATCTTGACAAAATATATAATTATATATGAGTAAAAACATTAGTTCCCAGAAGCTTTACATTTGCAAAAGACATAATGCACACGGGTCAGTTCAGTATATACAACAATTACTAGTATATGTAAATTGAATAAGATAACCAAGGGTGTACCTATCACATGATGGTATAACCCCGATATAATCCATCATAGCAAAGTTTTATGGGTGTATTAATACCAATTCATCCCTAGAGTTGAGAAGGGGAGGAATGGGAACCTGTTGAAAGCATGTCAATTTACAGGCAGGTCTGCAAGTATTACTCATACATGTTATGAAGAAGGGGAGGATGAAAACAGCCAGGTTGTTAAGACAGTGTGGCCAATTGGGAGAATGAGTTATCATGTTCATTCAAACCAGATTGAATGGAATTGAAGAAAAACATCCATTTGAGCTCTCGGATGTTCAAAATAGAGGTGATGTTGCCACCTCTAGGTCCCAATTTGGCTTGTTCCAATATCACCCACTGGAGGCTCTCAGGTGCATGGGAAGCTGATTTGAAATGGTCTACCAGTGGAGCTCCCTGGGTCTCACATCGGATCCTACTCATGTGCTGCAGAATACGTACTTTTGCCTTTTGTTGTGTCTGGCCAATATAAATTAATTTGCAGGGACAAGTTATGGCATAAATAACATTAGTGGTGTTGCAATTACTGGATGATTTTAGAGGAACTTTCCATTCTTTGTAGTGGAATTCTTTTGTCTGCAACGTGGATTCGCAGGCCTTGCAGTTCCCACATCTGTGGTGGCCAATTATGGGCGGAAGATTCCATACAGATGTAATCGTCGGTTCTTCTGGAGTCGGTAGCAGGGAACGTACCACAAAGTCTTTGACACTTTTTGATTTCTTAAAAGCGTGTAATGGAGTGCTAGCTTGATTGATATCATCCGATATCAATTTCCAATGTCGGTTGATAATGTGTCTAATCTTGTTACTCTTAGTTGAGAAGGTGGTGACACATACTAAGCGATCTAATGATTGTGCAGTCTTGTCCTTTTGAGTCAATAGTTCTTCGCGTGGATAGAACCGAGCTCTTTTCCGAGCTTTTGACACCAGTCTTTTCGGATACCCCCGTTCTTTTAAACGACTTGCCAGATCCTCAGATTGTTTGAAATAGTGTTCTTTAATAGAGCAGTTTCGACGAATTCGCAAAAACTGTCCAAAGGGCAGATTGTCGCGTAACGCTCGTGGATGGTGACTGCTGTATTGTAGTAAAGAGTTCCTTTCAGCAGGCTTGCGATACAAGGTTGTCAATAAGGTGCCTTGGTCCTCATAGATAGTGATGTCCAAGAAATCCACACTATGGTTATCAGATTGAATAGTGAATTGAAGGTGGGGTAGTTGTCGGTTTAACCACTTGTGGAAAGATGATAAGTCAGTTGAAACCCCATTCCAGATTATCAAAATATCATCGATATGAGATATATGTTATCTCTGAATGGGTTGTGTCTGCACAGGACCGTATCTTCCTCAAAAGCTGCCATATATAGTATAGCCACATCCGGGGCAAAGGGAGCCCCCATCGCCACCCCTTGTGTCTGCAAAAAGAATTTGTTCTTAAAAATGAAAACGTTTTTGGTCATTGCTATCTGTAACAGTGCGACGATGAACTCTGTCGGTACTTGGACAGGCGCTGGTCTGGTCCGTAGGAACTTGGTTACGACTACAAGTGCTTCTCGTTGGGGAATGCATGTATACAGGGAAACCACATCGCAGGTTACGAGCAGTTGATGTCGTGAATCAAATGGAAGTTTCTCAATGATATTGATAGTATGGAGAGTGTCACGGAGGTAGGTCTGAGTTGTTTCAGCCAGCGGTTTCAAGAAAAAATCAATATATCTTCCCAAAGGTTCAAGTATTGAACCACAGCCAGACACGATTGGTCGCCCAGGCGGGTTCTCCATATTTTTGTGAATTTTGGGGAGTGTGTAGATCGTAGCCAGCCGGGGATGTTGTTGGTTCAGATACTCAAATTCATTTTTGGACAGGAAACCTTGATCCAGGCCTTCTTTGGTTATCTCCAGGATTTCTTGGGCTATAGCTTTAGTAGGATCCGCTCTGAGTTGTTGGTAGCTCGTCCCATCCATCAATTGTCGATTGATTTCAGACTCATACTTGGAGACGTCTTGCACCACAATGGCTCCCCCTTTGTCTGCCGGTTTGATAACGACCTCGGTGTTCTTCGCAAGAGAAAGGAGGGCTGCTCTTTCAAATTTACTGGTGTTGTATTTGATGAAGGATTTTTCAGTTAGTACATTGTTCAATCAATCGACAATTGATGGATGGGACGAGCTACCAACAACTCAGAGCGGATCCTACTAAAGCTATAGCCCAAGAAATCCTGGAGATAACCAAAGAAGGCCTGGATCAAGGTTTCCTGTCCAAAAATGAATTTGAGTATCTGAACCAACAACATCCCCGGCTGGCTACGATCTACACACTCCCCAAAATTCACAAGAATATGGAGAACCCGCCTGGGCGACCAATCGTGTCTGGCTGTGGTTCAATACTTGAACCTTTGGGAAGATATATTGATTTTTTCTTGAAACCGCTGGCTGAAACAACTCAGACCTACCTCCGTGACACTCTCCACACTATCAATATCATTGAGAAACTTCCATTTGATTCACAACATCAACTGCTCGTAACCTGCGATGTGGTTTCCCTGTATACATGCATTCCCCAACGAGAAGCACTTGCAGTCGTAACCAAGTTCCTACGGACCAGACCAGGGCCTGTCCAAGTACCGACAGAGTTCATCGTCGCACTGTTACAGATAGCAATGACCAAAAACTTTTTCATTTTTAAGAACAACTTCTTTTTGCAGACACAAGGGGTGGCGATGGGGGCTCCCTTTGCCCCGGATGTGGCTATACTATATATGGCAGCTTTTGAGGAAGATACGGTCCTGTGCAGACACAACCCATTCAGAGATAACATATATCTCTGGATGAGGTATATCGATGATATTTTGATAATCTGGAATGGGGATTCAACTGACTTATCATCTTTCCACAAGTGGTTAAACCGACAACTACCCCACCTTCAATTCACTATTCAATCTGATAACCATAGTGTGGATTTCTTGGACATCACTATCTATGAGGACCAAGGCACCTTATTGACAACCTTGTATCGCAAGCCTGCTGAAAGGAACTCTTTACTACAATACAGCAGTCACCATCCACGAGCGTTACGCGACAATCTGCCCTTTGGACAGTTTTTGCGAATTCGTCGAAACTGCTCTATTAAAGAACACTATTTCAAACAATCTGAGGATCTGGCAAGTCGTTTAAAAGAACGGGGGTATCCGAAAAGACTGGTGTCAAAAGCTCGGAAAAGAGCTTGGTTCTATCCACGCGAAGAACTATTGACTCAAAAGGACAAGACTGCACAATCATTAGATCGCTTAGTATGTGTCACCACCTTCTCAACTAAGAGTAACAAGATTAGACACATTATCAACCGACATTGGAAATTGATATCGGATGATATCAATCAAGCTAGCACTCCATTACACGCTTTTAAGAAATCAAAAAGTGTCAAAGACTTTGTGGTACGTTCCCTGCTACCGACTCCAGAAGAACCGACGATTACATCTGTATGGAATCTTCCGCCCATAATTGGCCACCACAGATGTGGGAACTGCAAGGCCTGCGAATCCACGTTGCAGACAAAAGAATTCCACTACAAAGAATGGAAAGTTCCTCTAAAATCATTCAGTAATTGCAACACCACTAATGTTATTTATGCCATAACTTGTCCCTGCAAATTAATTTATATTGGCCAGACACAACAAAAGGCAAATGTACGTATTCTGCAGCACATGAGTAGGATCCGATGTGAGACCCAGGGAGCTCCACTGGTAGACCATTTCAAATCAGCTTCCCATGCACCTGAGAGCCTCCAGTGGGTGATATTGGAACAAGCCAAATTGGGACCTAGAGGTGGCAACATCACCTCTATTTTGAACATCCGAGAGCTCAAATGGATGTTTTTCTTCAATTCCATTCAATCTGGTTTGAATGAACATGATAACTCATTCTCCCAATTGGCCACACTGTCTTAACAACCTGGCTGTTTTCATCCTCCCCTTCTTCATAACATGTATGAGTAATACTTGCAGACCTGCCTGTAAATTGACATGCTTTCAACAGGTTCCCATTCCTCCCCTTCTCAACTCTAGGGATGAATTGGTATTAATACACCCATAAAACTTTGCTATGATGGATTATATCGGGGTTATACCATCATGTGATAGGTACACCCTTGGTTATCTTATTCAATTTACATATACTAGTAATTGTTGTATATACTGAACTGACCCGTGTGCATTATGTCTTTTGCAAATGTAAAGCTTCTGGGAACTAATGTTTTTACTCATATATAATTATATATTTTGTCAAGATATCCTTTTTTGAAAAATGTCCAAATGTGTTATCTATTTTTATTAATATCACATACGCTAATGCTGGTCACTCCAATGTAAACACGATGTTTTCCCCTCAGTTCGATATACCTTTTCTAGCAGACGACATACATCGGCCCATTGGTGGTGTTAGTCTTTTTACTATGTCAGTCTGGCACCATGTGACTTGGTTACCATAACGACATCCGTTATAGGAAGCCGACCGAGACTCCTGACCGAGATACCGAGACGCCGGGCAGATTCATTTCCCCGTGGTACGATACTGGCCCCCCTCCCCTTTTTGAAATAACTTAATCAAGTTGGCCCCTACTGTACTTCAGCGCTGTTGTTTGTATTACAGCGTACTTCGACGTACTTGAGCGGCACGCCGCCCTAGATAATAAGGGGGAGACACTGATTATTACTACCCCCGGTAAGCCATACTGCCTCTCGTGTACCACTAATGCCGCCTTAAACCACGGCGAATTCACTAACCTGTCCCCTTATTAATTGTTAGCACATGTGCAGCCGACAATCTCGAGCGCCTCGCCGCCACAACGATATGGGACGGCTTTGATTTCATTCTCAACTCTGGGTAAGCCACATTTTCTTAATACCGCTATTTAGATGTCTATATATCTGGGGTGATTACACTAACTCGTTCCCCCATTAATTCGCAGCTTCAATAATATCCTTGTGCCCCACGTCCCCGGGCCGCCCATGATCCCCGCTTGCACGCGGTTGGCATCAACTTACGTGTAAGTCTTTTTATCTCCTCCATTCATTGCGGGCCAGCTTTTCTACTCATTACATCCAAGTGTAATTTCTATCTAATATCCCATTTAATAATTGATGTTCATGCCCTGTAGGTATGTCCAACCTCAGGAAAGCCTACTGTCTCAACTAAGATGTCCTGCGGCTATCCGCTAGGTATGCTCCGACTTTTTTCTTTTAAAATGTGCCTTATTGATACTGTCTCTAACGGTGATCTGTAGACCACCCATTAATATATACCCATTGTCAATATCAATAGGTTGATAGCCCCTCTCCTGTCCTGAAGAAGACCCCGCCGCAAGGGTTCTACGAATTCCTGCTCTTAGTGGGTCGAAACGTCGACAATCAATCCCCTGGGACAACTAATTCCCTGGATTCCATCCCCTATCTCCATAAATTGCTACATTGATGTACTGCTTTGGGCATGGGTTTCTCAATTGATTCAATGTGATTTGTGTTCATGTGTACTTTCCAAATCAGGATACAATTTTTCAGATTATTGTCTGTTTTTATGGTCACTTTCCCTACCTGCACTTACCTCACTTGACCACTTCCCCCTCCTGGGCACTAATCAACCGTCTTTATAATGCAAAATGTTGGATAATATATCCTAATGGCGTCTGCTGTGTGAATTAAACATTGCAGAATCTTGAATTGTGTTATTAAGATTTAATTGTGTGTTAAGTAACTTGGTTCTACATTGGGACCCCCTTCCTCTAGTACTCCCTTAGGCGTTGGCAGATTGCCACTGATGCTGCTTCCCCTTTAATGTTATCTAGTATTATGGCTGATGCCTGGTTGAAGTTATTTAATAACTCTATCCCAAGGTTCAGAGCAGGCTCTGCTCCGTACTCATTTTGTATTTGTCTGAATACATCTGGTATCACTGCTAATGAAGGAATACCATGAGTTCTGGTATGTATTGCAGCAAAGACTGTACCCCAAGAGTTACAATCCTCTAGCTGTGGTGTAATCCCCAAGGGCAAGCAGATTGTTAACATTCTGTGTTTTTCAAATGGTGTGGTGTATGGGAATACTGCTTTTAACTGGGTTCTTTTCTGAGCACCCAGGAAAGGAATTTGTTCTTGTTTTGTGGGCAATTTACCCATTACCGCGTGTAATATTTGTGGAGTAATTTTAGTAGCTATGCACTGTGTAGGAGCTGCATTTGGTGTAATTACTGTTTGTTGGTCCGCAAGTGTCCTCATGACAAACTGTGTCATGTTTCTGTAAAGTTTTATTAACTCTTTGTGGTGAAAGAGCAATTTATCATGTGGCATTGTGTCAATGTCAGGATGTGTTGCATAGGTCGCTAATATCGCCCATGTTGCTCCTTGCCTTCCTAATGGACTGAATCTTGCTCTACTTCTTGAGTGGAGTAGGGCACCATTAAACCATAAAATATGTTCCTGGTAGGTAAGTGGAATTTCAGTCTCCTCAAACGGAGTGTAGTCCGCTGGGACTTCTTTATGTACAAAATAATTAAAAGATTTTGTTGTAGCATTTGCTGCTGGGAATGTAACCCATTAATAGAACACCTCTGTTTGGAAATCTTTCTGTGCCTCTATCACGAATATCACGATACGTCTCCTGGGTGTCAAAGCATGTTTGAGACATTTAAGTGTGCGTGAAAGTCTGCCATTGGGTGCAATATATATTGCATTGGTATCTTCCTCCTCATCTGACTGAGGCAATGGCATATTTAATGGGTCTAAATTTCCTTCAGTCAGTGTGTTCGAGAACACAAAGTAACTTTACAAGGTAAAATAAGGTGTTTAGCAAAATTTGGGGAACTAAATGTCCTTCAAGCTTGATTAACCAACAGCCAATAAATAGGATATGACGCCTACTCATCTGTTGTGGATTTTGTGCCCATCCACTCCAGATGTTTCTGATGTTTTGTGAGTAGGGGTCTCTGAGAATAAGCATGACTGAACTTATCAGATTCTACTGTAAAATAAGTACCAAACCAATATTGGTGGTGCCATGTAGTCTAGTTCCTATAGCACCCCTGCAGGACCTGCGTTTTTGGATAACATACACTGTGGGCCTGGTGGCTGATTCTGAGCACTCCCACCATGTATGTTAGCCTGTTTGCATTAGCTAGCTCACAGTGCCACTAGAAGCTCCTTTTTATCAGAGAGATTAGTTTTTGGCAACCTCAGAACACAACAACCCTGATTCCTCAGACTCGTGGAAAACATTTACTACTTTTCGCTCAGTCACTCGTGCTCGCTCATTTGGTTTCAGAGAGTTACAGAGAAGAACAGTCCAGCGTGTTTACAATAAGAATTTGTTCTTCAAGTGTAAAATATCTGTGCTGCGATAACTGTTAAACAGTAGCAGGGATATAGGATCAGCATTACAGTGAAAATAAAAGGATAGCACAGTTCTACCATTTTTGCAATAGTCATGAACATATACATGAATATAAAATGCATTTAGAAAATAAAGTGCATACTCCTACAATGTCTGTCTAGATGTACCTAAGTGTACCTAACATGTAAGTAGGTGTGAAAGAGAGCCAAGAATCCCACTAGGATTTAGTCGAACCCCATTACCTGGAGAATGAGAGTTTGGGACCTCGTCCTGGTCTCGAGCTGGACACCCAGCAAGGGATGGTTAGACCACTGTCAGCTGGCACGACTGCATGTAGTAGCCTCTGAGTCTCTGGTCAGTGTGTCGGCCTGGAAGTCTGGGTTCCCACTAACTAATGCTAGCAAGAAGTGCTGTATTTATACAGAAAAGTCTAGAGTCCCTTTGTCCCTTGTGTCTTGTGTTAGCCATTGTTGGGTATGAAGTTGATGTATGGGATGAACTGTTTAAAATAGATATTAGGAAGGTGGTGTGGAAGGTGATGTGAAGCCCCTGCCTGGTTCCTAATGAATTATTCATACTGGATGAGCACATCCAATATGTTACAGGAGACCTATTGTTCAGGAAAAACCCTCCTTCTGCACCCAAGCCACAGACTAAATAAGGTTCAGCCCTCATAGTCCGTTATTGTGGAGTATAGGGATCTAATGCAGGTGAAGATTATGCCTGTATTAGGGCATCTAAAACTATGCCTATATTAGGGCATCTATATGAAATATAACATTCTGCCTCATGGGAACAGTCCAGCACAGTCCGAACTGCAAAGCCAGGTCCTCCCTGAAGAGGAAATAAGCATCCTGGGACCGGTTTCTGGCCAGGCTAGCTTGAATCTAGTGGGAAAGTGAGGAAGGGACCCACGTCTGGGCATACCCTGCCACTTAGGTGAACAAAGCAAACACAAGGAGATGATGGGCAGAGCGCTGAAACTTTTCAGACACTCACCCCCAGTCACAGATCTGGGTTGAATCCATCATCATTCATTCTTTAGCTCACTTCGCCACCTCAGTTCAAACCCAGCTATATGCAAATCAGTCTTGACCCTCTTGTAGTGCAGTTCCAATAGTAAAAAAAAAAAGAATCCATCATCATTCTTTAGCTCAATTCGCCGACTCAGTTCAGGCGCACTATATGCACATCAGTCTTGAACCTGTGCCTCATGGGAACAGTCCAGGCTGAACTGCCAAGCCAGGTCTTCTCTGAACCGGAAATAAGCATCCTGGGACTGGTTTCTGGGTCATACCCTTTATCAGCCAGGCTAGCTTGAATCCAGTGGCAAAGTGAGCAAGCGACCCACATCTGGGCATACCCTGCCAACTTAGGGCGAACAAAGCAAACACGAGGAGATGATGGATGGAGCGCTGAAATTTTCAGACACTCACCCCAGTCACAGATCTGGGTTGAATCCATCATCATTCTTTAGCTCACTTTGCCACCTCAGTTCAGACCCACCTTCAATCTGGGTGAATTTCTGTCGAGAGTGATCCAGTCCAAAATCCATAACCAAGTTCATGTCTCCCACACCACCACAGATGCGTCCGGAGACTGGATGACCCTAGCCAGGGAATCTATCAAGAAACTCTATTGTTACTGGTTGTCACATTACGGTGGCAAGTGGCAAGTGTAAAGTGATAAGTGTCCCCCTGCAACCAAAGGGCTAAGAGGCAACACTTTATCTCCACAATTGTGTTCAATACGAACCCAGGGAAATGCTTAGAGAAGAGCATAGCTACCTTGCTCTTCTTAGTGGGGCATAAGGACCAATATTGCTGCGGGAAACGCTGGGTCTGCATCCTGTGCACATCTTTAGACAGCAAGTGAGGCTCCTGAAGGAGACTGATTGTTTGGTGGGTTTGTTTAAGCCTTGAACGTTTAGGTCGAGCAGTTTAAGCTCTATAAGGAGGGTGAGGTTACATTTGCTACAGACAGGCCACACCCCGGCCATGTCAGTGGACAGAAATCGGCGAGCGGCTTCTGGTGAAAGTCAGGGACCACTGAACAAGGTATTTACTATGGGTGCGGAATGAAGAAACCCAAATAAACCCCCAGTCCACAACAATAAAGAACAAGCAGAGAGTCCATCAAATATGGAAACAGTGGGGTGGCACTATTAGGAGCATCAATCAGCTGTACCCAAATGAGCCCTGTTACCCCTCTGCAGCCCACCGGCCGCATCAAAACAACCTTTTTGTCCTCCTAGAGTCAACACCTGGCAGTGTCCACTAGATCTGCAGACAGGGAGCGAAGCACAGCTGCACACTCCTCAGCAATGGTGTCTGACTCAGGACGAAGTCCCTCCAGGGTGGATGTATGTCAGTACAACGCGATCTTTTAGATCGCGGTACTTAACAACGCGGTTATTACAACGCAAGTCGTTACAAGGACTTGCGTTGGAGGGCGCGGATTGAGGAATATTATAATTTTATATTCCAACACCAGTCCACGTAACAGTAGGGAAGGTGTTGGAATATAAAATTACAATATTCCTTAACCAACAGGGCCATCCAGCGCAAGTCGTAGTAACGACTTGCGTTGTAATGGCCGCGTGGTAAAGGTTGTGCGGTGTAATCATCGTGTTGTAACTGACGTTTACCCTCCCGGGTATAGCATGTTCTGCGCTGGCCATGCACAGCTGTACGATCTTGGGTGGGAGCGGATTGTGACCCCTGCAGTGTGTGGTCAATGTAAAGGACCTTGTAAGCCTCTACTAGTGATCAAAGCTGATAAGTCTTGCCCTCCAGTAGGAAGGGATGGCCCCAGGAGTAGGGATTACTGGTGTTCCTCAAGTGAGCCGTGACCGGGCAAAAGTCCCTTGTTTTTTGCAGAGTAATCTCTGCCAAATCTCGTTACAGCTGAGGAGTATGACCCCTAAACTGCAACAGCTAGACATTGCATGTCTTACTCAAAATAGCTTCCTTAGTTTTGAAATCGGGGACACAAACCAGGATGTCAGCTGGAGGTTGCTTTGCCACTCTTTGGTCCCCCTACATGGTGGCACCTGTCAAGTTTAATCTCTTCTTCCACTGGAAAACCTAAAACCAAGTAAAACAGCACCTGAAGATCAGATTCTTCCGAGGCGTTTGGCACCCCTGTATGCGTAAGTTGTTTCTTCTGGACCTGTTTTTAGTATTAAATAGATTTTTATTGGCAGAACACATGGCATAACAATAAATGTCAGCATCGCATACAACCCAGCGGGCCGGCCAGTGTACGTTCAGGCCAGAAGGGCAAAACAAGGAAGTAAAGGCGCAGTAATTAACACAGCATGCCGCCTACAATCCATGCAGGGCTGGCTGCTTTTGAATAGGAGGGTCCCCGTAAGCCGAATCCCACAACAGGTAGGTAGCTGCAAAGACCAACGTGCTGAGAGTTGGAGAGCACTAGCAAGTAAAAAGCCTGAAACAGACAACTAAGCACTAGTGAGTCTGCGTTTAAGAAAAAGAATAAAAGAACAACAAGAAAAATCAACTCCCACCCCCCATCCTCTCCCTATCCGGTGAGCACAATACAAGGAAAAATAAAGACTTGCCAATAGAGACTATTAGAAGTGGTACTCCGCATGCCGTAAGGGCAGAGAACCCTGGGGGATCAGCCACACTGTGTGACTGCGCCATCCTCGGGAATCAATTTCAGAATTCGGAGATACCTAAGGACAGGACAGCTCCCGAAACTCAGTGGATAAAATGGAGATGAAGGGGCCCAAATCTTAGCATAATCCGAGCTATTTCCAAGGGCTGCCAGTGACAGCCTTTCCATGCCTAAGAGATGCTACAGTTGGTGCAACCATTGTGTGTGCTCCGGGATCCTCTCTGATTTCCGCCACGCCAAAAGCACCTGGTGTGTGGCATTCAGTGCTAATGCCATTTGTCTCCCTCTAGTAGAGCGCAAGGGGAAGGTCAGCACGTTGGGCAGCCCCAAGAATGTGTAAGCAGGAAGTTGTTGAATGGTGGTTTTGA
Organism: Lissotriton helveticus; assembly: GCF_964261635.1. NCBI lineage: Eukaryota > Metazoa > Chordata > Amphibia > Caudata > Salamandridae > Lissotriton > Lissotriton helveticus. The sequence goes on along the minus strand of NC_136058.1, from coordinate 388,471,761 downwards.
AGGCCCTATCAATGTCATCAAGTATTTTCGCCAAACATCTTGTGAGCTTTGGGCAGTTCTACATGAGATGAAGGAGGGTCCCCGGGCTACCACAGTCTCGCCAGCAGAGGCCCTCACAACGAGACTGCCACTTGGCTAGGCGGACTGCGGTGTGATACCAATAGGACACAATTTTAAATGCAGTCTTAGCGTGGCCCATGGAATGTGCGGTGTGATGGGACCTATAGAAGACATCCTCCCACTCCTTGTCTGACAGTGTGAGTCCTAGCTCAGCCTCCCATCATCTCTGACCTGCCGTGTGAACCTTCTTGTCACCCTGAGTGAGTAGCAAGTATATTTCGGAAATACGTTTGCGGTCATCTTTCTTGTAGGTGAGCCATCTCTCGAATGGCAGCATCGGTCTGATAGTCAAGGGACGCATTTTGGTACCCAACACCCAATGTATCATTTCTGTATATAGAGAGAGATCAGAGCAGAAAGGCCATAGTCATCTTGTAGCAGCCAGAAGGGGATGAGACCCTGAATGTCAAACAGATGTCTTAGTTGCTTACAACCTCCCTCCAACCAGCGCGCAGGGACTCTAGTATCCATCCCTGGTGGGAAGTCAGGAATCGAGAAGATCGGGGTCATTGGTGAGGGAAAAGTAGTCAAGTTGGTCCTCGTGGAAACCTTATCCCAGACCAATAGAGTGGGACGGGTAACCATTGAGGAATATATCCCCCAGGCGTGGGCGGACCTCGGCAGCCAGGACTCCCTCCAGATATGGTGGCCCACCACCGTCTGGACCATGAATACCCAGTACTTTTCTTCATAGGTCAATTCCATTCTACAAGGTACTGCAACAGCGAGGTCTGAAAGTAGTGGGTAATGTTGGGCAGGACAAGACCGCCCTCTTTTTTATGGCGCTGCAGCAGCTTCTCCTGCAGCCAGTGAGAGATCGGGCCCCAAATAAAACGTTCAATCACAGTTTGGAAGTGCTGGAGCAAATGCGACGGGGGCTGCAAGGGAAGTGTTTGAAAGAGTTATAAGGGCCGAGGTAGAACGTTCATTTTAACTGCAGCCAACTTCCCAAACGACATCAGAGGCAAACATCGTCAGCGGGGCAAGTCCACGCAGATGCAAGAGAGGAGAGTTATATAGTTCACTTCCACTGTTTTAGCTAGGCTTTGTGGTGGACCAGCCCGAGATAAGTGATACCGTCTGTGACCCAATCGACAATGAAGCGGGCCTGCAAGATGCCAACCGCCGCTTGTGCAGCAGTAAGATTGAGTACTTGAGACTTCTGCATGTTTATTTTAAAGCTCGAACCCTGGCTGAAGGCCCGTATCTCATCCACGATAGTCGGCAGAGAAGACAGGGGACAAGCCACCGAGTTCCCTGCTTGAGTTCAGGAAACTGCTCAAGACATGGCTCTTTAGAAATTAGCTTTGCCTGACACAGCATGGTAGACCGTGAACTCCTAGACACCTCCGGGTAGTAGGGTGCACAATAAATTGTTATAACATAACATAACACTGCATAACATCATCGGTGTAAAGTCTAATGAGATGATAATCGAACCCAAACAGGACACCCTGTGCTGATGGGTTATACCGGAGTCCCTGGGTGAAGGGCTCCATATAATATATAAGGTGAAAAGCAGAGGGGAGAGGGGGCAGCCCCGTCTTGTCCCCCTCCCCACCACAAACCCGCTCAAAAGCAGGCTGTTGACCCTCACAGCCACTGAGAGAACATTGTAAATTCTCTTTACCCAACTCCGAAACCTTATCCCCATTCTGAAGTGTTTGAGAGTTGCAAATAGATCTGGCCAATGCACATGGTCAAAGGCAATCTCCACATCAACCGCTAGCAGTAGAGCTTCCTCCTTAGACCGTTGCACTTTGTCAATTAAATAGCAAATACGTTTGGTATTGTCCCCGCACAGACGGCCCAGAATGAAGCCGAACTGGTCAGGGTCGACCAAGCCGGACGTAAGCGAATTCAATCTATTGGCCAGGATGCTGGAAAACAGTTTTGCATCAATGTTCAGAAGGGAGATCGGCCGGTTAGAGCTGCAGAGCTCCGGATCCTTCCCTGGTTTGGGGATGACCCAGGTTAGGGAGCTTGTATCCGTGAAATAATTAAATACTCGGGTGACCAGCTCGGCACCATAGGTTTTATAAAAAAGGGTGCTGAGGCCGTCGGGCCCGGTACTTTCAGGGGCTTTAGACAGGCAATAGCAGAGATCACCTCCTTGATTCGTATGGGGGCCTCCAGCATCTCAGCCTCACTGGGCGGTAGAAGAGTAACTACTGTGCCTTGGAGGTACTCACCGGGGTCAAGCAGAGCGGAGGGGTCCGGGGAGTATAAGGTTTCGTAAAAAGAGCAAAAGGCCGCAACAATTCTGGCATCGTCCGTGACCGTTGACCCTCTCTCCCCGAATTGCCTTAACAACCTGAGCTGCGCGCTTGCTGCAGAGACAACAGGCCAAAATGAGATCCCCTTTATTAGAGCCCACATAGTATTTAAGCTTCAGTCGGACCACAGTGTGTTCAGCCCGATTGAGATCTAAGCTCCGCAGCTGGAGACACTCTTTCGCCAACTGACGCCAAATTCTGGGGGCACCAGTACGTTTATGAATGGCTTCTAGGTCCTGCACTTTAATTTCTATTTCCACATGCTTGGACTGCCAAATCTTGTTCCCACATGCAGCTTTAGCGATGAAAACTCTGCTTATGACCAGTTTATGTGCCTCCCATACCGAGGACAGTGGCGTAGAGCCAACATCATTGAGCACAGGGTAACGCCTAATTTCACCCCCTACCATCGGAGACCGAAGCAGTGAGTCTCATAGGAGCCAGCTGGAAGGGGATGTCTGTATAGAGGGCAAGCGCATGGTCAGGAAGAGAGCGGGTCTTAATGGTGGAATCTGTGACGCAAGCCCAGGCAGCCTGAGTGACGAGGAAGTGGCCAAGGCGGGCGTAGGTCTTATAGGCTGCTGAGTAGTAAGAGTAATCCATCAGGATGGGAGCAGCGCCAGGCATCTCTAATCCTTGCATCGCTCCACCAATCCCCCACCGCAACCGACAAGGCACCCGCACCCCCTGACCGTGAGCCAGAACAGTCCTGCCCCGCATCCATTACCAGGTTGAGATCACCCCCCTCCACTACCATAGAATCAGGTGTGTGAAGGACTTCAGCATAGACATCCAGCAAGAATTTCTCTGAGCGTTCATTTGGGGAGTAGATGGAAGCCATAGTTATGTGAGAGGACCTCATACCAAACTGCAGTGCTAGAAGGCGCCCCTTGATCTCAGCAATGGGACCCACCACTGATCCCCTGAAGTGCTATGAGAGTAAGATAGCCACCCCGCCCATTTACTCTTCCTCAAGGACCAAAACTGCTGAGGAAAGTGCCTATGGTGCATACTGTGAGTGTCGCTAGGAAGGAGATGGGATTCCTGAAGGAGACAAACATCACCACCAGAGTGTTCAAGCCTGGAGAGAACCGCCCTCCGCTTAGTATAGTTGTTGGGACTTCGAGCGTTAAAGCTAACTACCTTGACTTCCATCTGTGGACAATCTAAAGCTACTGCTAAGTCTGCCAGGAGCATGCTGAGAAGCAGTGCCCGAGAGGGCCCCCTGGGAAAAAGGCATGAAGACTGTGCTAAACAAAAGGTATGCCAAAGAAAAAGGCCCACTGGAGAGAGTACCCCCAACCCCAAGAAAAGAAAAAACCCATAACAGCAAAACATTGATCTAGGCAATCCCAAGAAGTCCAGCTTGAGGAGGGTCAGTAACAGTCGGATTTCACCAAGAAAGTGAGCCTGCTCCCATCCAGAGAAGGGGTCGGCGTCAGACTCCCCTTATGGGCTACAAGGGTCAGGAAGCAGGAATGAGTGCACCGGGCTGGTGGTTAGCGAGGAGAAGACCGCCTCCCGCTCTTTGGCTATAGTCTCACTGTCTGGTTTGTGGGCGACGGATCGCCTGCCCACCGTCTTCCACCTGTCGGGTCTGTCGCGCAGTCTGTCTGGAGGCCTGTGCTTAGCCTCTTGCAACTAACTAAGCTGTCTCAGCTGGCCTTTGTATTTAAAGATGATGCAGAAAGGATGTCCCCAGGCATAGGCAATCCCTTTCTCCCTCAGGTGGAGGGTGACGGGTGGAATGCCCTCTGTTTGATCAACGTGACAGCCCAAGGTCCTGGAAAAGGGTTGGAGAGTGACTTCTAAACTGCAAGGGATGCGAGTCTCGCGCTTTCCGCAAGATGAGCTCTTTTAATTGAAAGTCATGCACACAGGCCAATATGTCTGGTGGAGGCGCCGATTCTCGTGAACCCCACTTGATGTACCCTGTCGATCTGGATGTCGCTCATGTGTTCCAGGCCCAGCACTTGGCGAAAGAAGGCCTGTATAAATTCCCTAATGTCACTGCCTTTGGCCCCAGATTTCACTCCTCGAAAGCAAATGTTGTTGCCGCAGGACCGGTTTTCCAGATCCTCCGCGTGCCCCTGGAGCTTGATGTGTTGTTCCTTTAACTTGAGCATCTCCTGCTGCATCATCGCTATTTCCTCTGCGCGGGTGGTTTGTGGTCATCTACCCGATCTCCAATCTCCACCACATCATGCCGCACCTCTTTGAGGTACGTTGCCAGTTGGCCTTTAAGCTCCTGCAAATTTTCTCTCAGGGCAGATGAAGAGCGACATCATGAAAGCCTTCGTCGCGGGCGCGTCAGCCCCCTCCTGCGACCCGGAGGCCTCGTCATCTACGTGCTCTATGTCATCTATAGATGCCCCCAGCAGTCCCCTGAGAAGGGGTCTTCAGTAACATTTCCTTCACAGAGCACTCTTTGTTGGAGCGCTCCTTCTTGAGCCTGGTGCTCGCCATCCGGCCTTGACGTAATCTCCGACTCCTCACTGGTAGCTCCGATCAGCACGGCCTAAGCACCCGGAGCAAGCCCCATGGCCAAGGCCCCTTGAATAACGTGGTTGCACCAAGCTGCGTGCAGGGCCGGTGTTATCAACTTGGTTACAGGCCTCCCCTATCCCGACCTCGCAGGGAGTCCTGCAGTGTATGCCTTTAGGACCTAGCGTTGGGTGACTCCCTGCTGGTGTGTCGATACAACTCACTCTCCCAGAGCCGCGCACGGCCCTTGCTCCTGACGTGGGGCCCAAACTGCACACACCAACCAACTGGACTGGAGATGCAACCCCCGTCCCAAGGGAAAGTGGCTGGAGAAACGCTATGTCAGCCAAGGCACCGGCATCAGGACAGGACCCCAAGGACCCTGAGCCACCCAGAGGCCCGCAGACTGACCCACACCCAGCGGCCTCAGTTGCAGTCTCTGCCGACCTCAGTACAATTCTCCCCCTCGGTGCCAATGGTAGCGGGGGCTGCATTCAAGAGTGACAGGCCCTTGCACTCGCCTGGTTGGCCTAATCATAGTGGCCAGAGTCAACAGTCTAACCCCCAGCAGGTTCCACTGGCGATACAGGCCCCAGATCAGTACCCGTGTGCAGCGTTGGTTTTCAAGGCCTACCGTCAGGCGTCCCAGTGCCACAGGCGGCACCTCCAGATCTAGGCTAATTGAGTCAGCTCGGTGTGGCGGGAGACCCTCAGCAGTCGTCGGGCGTCCTCAGCGTGGCTCCATCTCCAGGGGCTCTAAGCAGACGAAGCAGGCACACGGGAGACTCAATACTTTGCCCACAGGGGCCCAGCAACGCACGCCGGTGCCCCGCCTTTCCAGTGGCTCCGAGGCACACCGGACACCGAACCAGCTCCTGCCTGATTAGGATAGGCGTCAGGGCTTCGTAACTCTGGGGCCCGATGCACTGCGCGTGCTCCGTCGAGCGCGGACCACGATTTAGGCCTCTGTGCTCAAGCAGGCCGCCATCTTCCACCGTAGGCCACAGCTTCTCCGCTCCCACTGTGATACACTGCTGCAAAGGGCAATTCCGAGGCACAGATGAGCCGCAGATGAGCCCGGGCTTGGGCTAGAGTATGTGCCGGGCCCCACTGACTGCGTTGTTGCTGGATGATTAGCGATGACAAAGCTTTGTGCTCAGCCATCTTGGCCACGCCCCTGGACCTGTTTTTAATGTCCTGTTTGTGCACCTGTAGGCCGATCTGCTTCTCTTGAATGTCGATCACTTCCTGCTGAAGCACCATTCTCTAAGGCAGCCACCCGCTCTTCCACCTTGTCCACATCTCTGGCCACCTCTCTCAGGTCCGAGGAGAGGTCCTTCTTCACAGCCTTGAGGTCTTTGTGTAGAAAGGTGAAAAGGGACTCCAAGAACTCACAGGTAACTGGACTTTCAGAGGCTTCACCATCGCCCCCGGGTCCCGATTTCTCAGGGGTCTTGATGAGCATATCTCAAATGGTGCGGTCTTTTTTGGACTTAGTAGAGGCCACACTGTTGAGGTCCACAATGGCGGTCCCAAGAAGTTAGGCTCGATATGCTGGACGCTAATGCAGGAGGCACCATGAGGCAAGCGTCCCTCAGAGTGTCACATCTGCAGCAATGTCCCTGCACCAGACTCTGCTGCACCCACGAACACCGCCCAGTCCAATGTCCTGGGAGTCACACTGGTCTGTTGCCCAGGGAGAGCCAAGCACAGGCCCGCAGGAGTACCAAAGAACGACAAACACTAGCTCCAGAAATAAAGGCAGTTCAAGTGCCCCCACCAGACAGCCAATGCCACCCGGAATCCCCCTGTGGCGGTGAGCTCTCTGTGTTAGGCACAAGGGTCTAGATCCGCTAATCACTGCACTTAGGGGCATATGTAGGCAATTTCCGTTTTGCGATTCTCAAATAGTGATTTTTAAGGAATCGCTATTTGAGAATTGCAAAATAGATTGTAGGTAATAATTCACAATTTTTTTGTGAATCTCTAACATTCCTTAATTGCGATGAGCAAATTGTGAATCGCAATTAAGGAATGAGTGTCCCATTCATTCCTATGGGCCTCTGGCCCATAGGAATGAATGGGGGTACATTCTCAAATTGCGATTTTCTATGAGAAAATCGCAATTTGAGAATCGCAATTCCAAGGGAGCCAGGGTGTCCAAAGGACACCTGTTGCACCCCTGGAATGTGCCTGTAAGTACATGTGGCGCACATACATGCCCTACGGGCATGTCTGTGCACCACATGGCACTTTGAATTTTTAAAAAAAATGCATTTTTGAAGGAATTCGCAAAATACCATCTACTTGAAGTAGGTGGTATTTTGCGATTCCTTATGCAAAAATCGCAATTTTTAAAGCACCCCTACATAGCATTTAAGGAATTGCAAAATTGTGATTCCTTAAATGCTATAAGCAAAATAAGGGATTGCAATTTTTGAGATTCCTTATTTTGCTAAGTGGCACCTACATATCAAAACGCTGTTTGAGATTCGCAAACGCCGAAATTCGCCGAATTTCTGCATTTGCGAATCGCAAACGGCTACCTACTTATGCCCCAGACAGCCAGATGCATCAACAGATGGAATTGCGATTCCTAAATAGCGATTTTTAAGGAATCGCTATTTAGGAATCGCAAAAGCCTATGCATGTAGGAATCACTATAAAAATAGCGATTCCTACACTTTCCTTAATTGCGACTCGCAAATTTTGAATCACAATTAAGGAATACCTCCCCATTCATTCCTAAGGGCCTAGAGGCCCATAGGAATGAATGGGAAGACATTCTCAATTTGCGATTGGCAATTAGCGAATCGCAAATTGAGAATGCAATTTCAAGGGTGCAGGGGTGTCCAAAGGACACCCTGTTGCACCCCTGAAATCTGCATATGGGTACATCTTGCACATATGGGCACTAAGGGCATGTGTGTGTGTAAAATGGAACTTTGAAAAATGCACTTTAGTGCATTTTTCAATCTTTTTACAAATTACCATGAAGTTCAACTACATGGTAATTTGCTACTTCTATTTGCGAAATCGCTATTTTTTGTTAGTTTGATGCATTGCATTTAAGGAATCTCAATTTGGGATTCCTTAAATGCAATCGCAATTTAAGAAATCTCAATTTAGAGATTCCTTAATTGCGATATATGCAAAAATACTGGTCGCAAAGGGGCAGATTCTGAGAATCTGCCCGTTTGTAACCGGTTTTTAGGTTGATGCATCTGGCTGTTAGTCCCCAGGCTCTGTTGGGCCACTCTCGTTCACGGGCCCAAGGATGAGATCCAGCTGGTCAGCCGGTCGCCATTATCCCACCACTCCCTTGGTAGGGGCTCTGTGCTAGCAGCCAACCGCCATCCGGCAGACCCTTGTCGTGCCGCTGGAGGGTCAAGTTGCCTCACTATGTCCTGTGATTCACCGCTCCACAGGGCGGTGTGGCAGACCATGGTCTCCCTCTAACAAGGACCTGGGCAGAGCGGCACCCCACACAGGCATATGGGCCTCCACAGCAGCAGGACCAGCTCCTGCAGAGAGAGTCACTGCCCCACAAACGCCACTGGGCTAGCTGGCCAAAGCCACTCCCACCAGGCCTCAAGGGAAGGCCGGGCTCATACTGGCATAACAAAAAGTGAGGGGGCTTCCCTGCAAGGCACTTAGGGGGGCCTCCTCCGGGCTCACTCAGGAGCTCTCCGGCCAGAGTGCAGGGCTGATGGGGCCCCTTGGAGCTTAGGTCCCCCTGCACCGCGGTGGCTGCGGGGGCCTGTGTTATGCCCCTGGCTCATCACCTTCTCACCTGAGGCCCGTCTAGTGTCCCGCCCCCAAGCGCAGTCCATAGCCTCCAGCCAGTACCCTGCGTAGAGTAAAAATCCAGGCACCGGCCACTAGCATCTCGTCAGAGCGCCGGCCGGGTATAGGCACCCTTGCACTAGAAGGTCCCAGGGCCTTCACCAGAGGGCAGGAGTTCTGGGTGCATGGATTGCAGGGATATGGGGTATCACAGCCCCGGCCTGAGGAGAGCCTCATGCTTAAAGAGACAGGGGTGGGGCGACGGCAAGATGGCCGCATTGATGTGAGGCTCTGCCGGACCGGGACATAATCCTATTAAACATCTGCTGCATCATGACATATTTGAGCATGATATGCAGCTGAATGGAGTCCCGCTTACTTACTGCATGCATTGAAGTCCGTGGCGATTGATTTGAGGCTGCAACAACGGGTGAAGCGGACTTTACTACTCTATGACAAAGTTGCAGCAAATGGCGGCTGTGGTGGTGTGCTAGGCGGATCGTCTGCTGACCGGACCAGGGCCCGCTGCACCATCGTGCTCGACCCCCCGTTGCACAGGAAGGGCTGCGCAGTGTGGAGGATGCAGGGTGTCCTGCTGTGATCGTCAGGGCGGCTGTCGGAGACTGCCAGCCGAGTGGAGCGGACGGCTTGGAATACCGCCATGTGTGCGGCCGATCCTGCGTGGTCACCGGGGTGGAGCACTGACGGCTGCGATATTGGGCGGCGCCTCTATCGACGGCTGCCCGACACCTCCTGAGAAGGTCTCCTGCCTGAGCTGGTGCCCGTCGGCGCTGGCGGCGGTAGGTAGGGGCAGCGGTTTCCCTGCAGTACGGGTCGTGGAGTTGGGATCGGGCCGCGGGTAGAGACCGTGTCCTGCTTGCTGTGGCTGGCATGAGGTCTAGGGGAGGTGCGGCGGCTGGAGGGGGTGCGCTGGGCCCACATGTGTTACTCGGCAAAAAGGGATTGTGCTGTGAGTTCTGTATGCAGCTGCCGCCGGCCGGTGAGGCAGAGGGGCTGCAAAAAAAATGTGTGAGCTGCGTCTGTTGTGCTCCTACTGAACTGTGAAAGAGACTGACAAGCTGCAGGGAGCAGTGGGGCCTGCTATCGGCTGGATGCATGAAGATATCCTCGTTCATGGCGGATCACAGGGGTGCCTTTAACATAATAACGCAGTGGGAGGTGAGCCAGCATGATTCGCGCCGTATTGCCTGTCTCTACAATGGCGCCGTGTCTGGAACCTGATATAATCGGAGCCTGCCTCCCTGTAGTGTTGTTCTGCTCAAGGGGTTCTCTGGTCTGATTATAAGCCCCCAGGCCAAGCCATGGCTGCTGCTCTGTTTAAACCCTCCCAATTAAGTACAAGATAAAGGATTCCTAACCCATCACCCAGTTCACCGCGCCTGACCCCAAAATGGCGGATGAAAGCATGATTTAGGTCAGCGTTTCTCATGCTCCTCATGCCCTGAGCCCACTTTTGCTGCTCCAGTATTACCTTCTGCCCTACTAAGCGGTGATTGAGCCCGTTAATTGCTGAGCGCCACAGGAGGGCGGGAAGGCTCTCACTTTCTTCAGCGCAGCAAGTCCTCTGCTGCCATTTAGGCCTTTTACAGCTGCGCAGCAAGTAATGCCAGCTGCACCGCTTAGGCCTTCTACAGCTGCGCAGCAAGTAGTGCCAGCTGCACCGTTTAGGCCTTTTTACAGCTGCGCAGCAAGTAGTGCCAGCTGCACCGCTAAGGCCTTCTACAGCTGCGCAGCAAGTAGTGCCAGCTGCACCGTTTAGGCCTTTTTACAGCTGCGCAGCAAGTAGTGCCAGCTGCACCGTTTAGGCCTTTTTACAGCTGCGCAGCAAGTAGTGCCAGCTGCACCGTTTCTGACACCTCTTTCCATGGGGACTTTTCTGATTGAGTCAGGACTCTCGCTGCATTGGCAGCAACCTTGACATTAGAAATTATGGTTTCTGATTAGGGTACAATAGTGGTCTGCTGAGGTTATGGGCGTACAAGGCGGTTGGTGCCGAATGTGCTTATGTTTCACAGTGATCACCAATAGTCACTGGGCGCTCGTCGGTGATCTGCTTTACTTTGACTTATTGTGCATTGTGATGGTATTGACAGTGATCCAGCTGGTCCTATCATATGTAATCTTGTCCCTTGTAAATATTATCTTGTGCACCTAGATGAAGGGCCCAACTAATACCCACCTCTCTTCCCGGACTACACATTAGTTCAATTTTCCACTCCCGATGCCTGGAATATGTGCCCCCTGTTAGTCCCTATACTTCTCATCACCACCGCTCTCCTAGGTACACCCGTCTCATACCCCCCTCGCGCTCTTTCTCACGTCCCCAACATGGCCACCTCTCGAGTCAAGGATGGAATTAACTGCTACAAAATCATCTATCCTCCTGGCCAAACTAAAGCTTCAGTTAAACGATTGAAGCATAAGACTATTGAACGTTTCCCTGATTCCCTTTTTGTTGACCGATTTTACAATTGTCGTTCTGGGAGGTGCAAAAATGATTTCATTTTCTTCACTCATGACTCCCCTTCTTGGTCCTCCAGCTTTTCTAATTCCCTTAAAGTCACCTCCTCCTCCTCTATCCCTCATGGGAAATGACTAAAGATTTCCCCCTCTGCGTATTTCAACGGCTCCCTCACCATCTCAATCTATAACAATGGTACTGTCTTGATCCAAGGCAAAGACACCTGTCTCTCTCTTTTTGACCACCTCTTCCCCTCCCTACTCACCTCCTCTGCGACCAGGTTTTCCCCTGACTCTCCATCTAACTCCACCCTTTACTCCCTTTCTCCTCCCCTGACCCCCCTTCACTCCAATAGGCTGCACCCTCGGGAGGCTCTGGTCAGCCACCTTCCCTCCCCCTTCCTGGTGCCCTCCTCTCCCTTTCCTCACACTTCACAGTATGCCCCCCCTTTCGTCACGTCAGCCTTACCACTAGGTAATACGCTCCTAGTCCAATCTGCACCATCCCGGCACCACAATCTCATCTCGTCCCCCCTTTTCCTTTCTGCTACTCCCTTTTTAGTCCACCCCTCCGCCAACCTCCTCCCCCAGCTAACCTTCCTTATGCTCCCTTCATTCCTCCTTCTCCCCCTCTTCTCTACCCCCTGCTCCCCTCACTTCTTTCTCCAATTTCTTCACTATCCCATTGCATCTCTCTCCTTCCCCCCACTCCGCTAGCATTGCTGTGCTGCCCCTTTTACCCCCCCTGGTAACCCTTTCCATCTCCCCCCATCAGGCCAAGCAGAACCATCTCCTGTCGTCAACTTCCCCTTCTCCCAACCCCCCCCCACTCTACCAGATACCGGTTCCCTCTCAGCCACCTCTCCTTGCCTACAGGACCCCGCCAACCACCTCCCCTCTTTTCCCCCCAAACCTCCTACACTCCTATGACACCTCACAGTTCTCCCCTCTCCTTCTTCCCCACCGTCTTGTTCCGCTCCCATCCCCCCCTAAACATGTCCTAAATTCCTTTCCTTCATGCAATGCCAACAAGGACAACTCTCCCTTCACCTCTGATACACCAACCCCCGCTCTCAACCTCCACCTTTCCCCACCTGTGAACCCTATACCTCAACTCTCCTCCTGTCCTCCCACCTCTCCCTGCCTCCCACCACCTATACCACCCCATCCCTTGGCCACCGAGACACCCAACCATCCGTGTTCTGCCCTACTCTCACTCGAAAATAAGCTATGCTCTCTCATCACCTCCATCTCCCAGCTTGTAGCTTCCATTTCACTTTTAAGCTCTAAGATTTCAACTTTCCCATTGGCATCAACTCCTCTGGAAAACTCTCACCTTCCCACGAGATGCACCTCGCCCCCTCTCACCATTATAGCCAAGCATAGCCTGTCGTCTGTAAACATCGCTCACCCACACAAGCCCGTGAACGCCACCCTTCTTCAACCAGCATCTCCGAGTAACCCAATTACCTACTCTATTCCAACCATCTCCTCTGTCAGAACCAAGCATCCACCTAAACCCTCCCGTGCACCCCCATATAGATATAATATCCCTATCACCCTTCTTAGCACAAGTGCCCCGTCACCAAACAGTCTCGACAGAACTGCGACGCCTGCTCCACAACTGCAGATCTGCAATAAAACACAAACTCGAAATCTCTGATACCATCACCCTTCACAATATTTACCTGTTTTTCCTAACAGAGACCTGGTTCAACGATACCTCTCAATCTATGTTTGATCTCCTTCTACCCACTAGCTACTCTATTTTCAGGAATGACAGACCTATCAAAGTTGGGGGAGGTGTTGCAGTCATCTTTAGAAACTCCCTTCAACTCAAGGCTTTTCCCATCAGCGCCTTCCGCACTTTCGAATGTCTATCTCTTGAGCTTCAACTTCACCACCGCCCACCCCTTAGATTCCATGTCATATACCGCCCACCTGGCAGCGGCCCTTCGTTCATGGAGGAACTCACTGACTTCATCAGCGACCAATACGCACAAAGTGACAATCAGACCTTCATGGGTGACTTCAATCTCCACTGGGGCTCCCTGCAAGACTCTTCCGCGAACTTGCTGGCCTCCTTCCTCTCTACAAACGATCTTACCCAACACTGCACAGAATCAACACACTCTAAGGGCTCAATCCTGGACCTTGTTATTTCTAAAGCAGGCATGCTTTCTATCGCTACCCCTATTCACGTAGACTGGTCTGACCACCTCCTCATTCCATTCTCTCTTCTCCTAGCACACTCTATTACTCTTGGCCAACCTAAGAGGGCTACCTCCTGGTTCTGTGACGCTAAAAATATTGACACTGTTTCCCTCTGTGAATCAGCTTTGCTGTCACTTCCAAGGCTTGACCCGAACCTAGATGTTGACGATCTCACCTCACAATGCCTCTCAGTCCTTGCAATCGAAATCAATAGCGTCGCTCCTCTCCAAAGCAAAAAGAAAAGGCCTTTCCCCTCAGCACCCTGGTTCAGCAAATCCCTATATGAAGAAAGGAAACACCTAAGACTCCTGGAGAAACAATGGAGGCAAGCACCCTGCACCAATAATTTGGCTACGCTTCGTTCAGCAAGATCCAAGTACCACAAGCACATCTTCCTTGGGAAAGCATCACACTTCAGAACCCTCCTTGACTCAGCCAAAAATAGACCCAAAAAACTATTTGATCTCATCAAGAATTCTAACTTCTCTCCCCCACCTCCAAATTGGAGAATTCTACAAAGAAAGCTGCTGAGTTCGCGGTGTTCTTTGACGAAAAAGTGAAATCACTTGTGGCTCAGGTCGCTCATCCTACCCCTCCAGAGAAGCGCAAATCACTAGCCAGCTGGCAGAACTTCGACCCCATCTCTGAAGATGTCCTCCTCAAGTGCATCCTCGAAACAAAGCCCTCCAACCACTCGCTCGACCCCATCCCTAATGCCGTTGCCATTGACTTCTACACCCTTTCTCTTCCCTATTGGACCACTCTGGTCAACCTCTCCCTCTGTCAAGGCTCCCTTCCTGCTCCCTTCAAAACTGGTCACCCCTCTGCTTAAAAAACCCACTGCGGATGCGAATGACCTCAACAACTTCCGCCCCATCACTAACCTACCCTTTCTTGCGAAGATCACAGAAAGACGTGTTGCAAAACAACTCTCTCGTCATATCAAGGACAATGATCTTCTTGACAATGTTCAGTCCGGCTTCATCCAAAACTGCAGCACTGAAACTGCCCTGCTGCAAGTAATCGATGACGCGCTGCGAATACTAGACTCGGGGGGGTCTTGTCTTCTAATTCTTCTTGACCTTTCTGCAGCCTTTGACACTGTTAATCACAACACCCTCTTCAACACTCTTTGGCGGTGGGTCAAGGTGTTCCCCAAGGCTCTATTCTGGCACCCACATTGTTCAATCTCTATTTGGAACCTCTGTGAAATCTCCTAAGTGAATCTGGGGTCAACTATCATCTCTACGCAGACGACACTCAAATCTACCTTAAGGTTGCCTCCACTCACGATCTCTCTGTCCTAAGCTCTACCCTCGACTCCATTCATAACTGGATGTCAACACATCAACTGATTCTGAACCCCTCCAAAACTGAATTCCTCCTCCTCTCCTCCTCACTTTCTCCTCCCCGGTGCAATCATGGATGGACCAGATGAATCTGCTGAACAATAAACCCATCATTGTCGACAGCGCAAAATCCCTTGGTGTCATACTCGACACAAAACTCAATCTACTCTCCCACATTAATTCAATCGCAAAGTCTGCCCGATACCAACTGCGCCTTCTTTGAGGCATTCCTCGCTTCTTCCTGGAGCATGACCTTAAAACCCTGGTCCAATCGCTGGTCCTTTCCAGACTGGACTACTGCAATTCTCTTCTGACTGGCCTCCCCAAATCCCACCTATTCCCCCTTAAGTCTGTTTTACATTCAGCAGCTCGTTTCATTTTTGGGGCCAAAAGAAGCGACCACATCACTCCCATGTTATCCACCCTCCGCTGGCTTCCCATCGAGGCTAGAGCTATCTACAAGACTGCCTGCATCACCGACAAAGCCTTGCACTCCTCCTCTCCTCGCTACCTGGCGAATAAACTGAAACTCTCTGGAGGCTCTAGACCTTCATGAAATGCGGAAAATCTACTGCTCGAACCTCCCACTTTCAAGAAGGAAAGATCGATGGCCCAATCCTTTTCATGCAACGCAGTGAGAATCTGGAACTCACTTCCGCCTCAGCTCCGGACCACCGCCTCCTCCCAGGCCTTCAAAACTGACCTCAAAGTTTTCCTCCTTCAAAGACACTTCCAAATGTAATCCTTGCCCTCTCTATTATCTGAAGGAGCCCTTCAATAATTGAAAAATCTACTTTACATGACTCTGGAAGTGTCTTCCCAGTGTGTTCTTGTGGTTTGAGAGTGTGCCATTTATTGCGGTTTTATCCTTCTACCTTCGGGTAAAGTCCGCACTATATAAAAAACGCATAAATAAATAAAATAAAAATAAATAATGCTGCTAGGCCCAGGGTCCGTGCCCCAGTAGCACAGAACCCTGAGGCAGCGAGTATCTGCAATGTGGCCTGCCAGTCCAAGGACCCAGCTCCTCTGGACGTGGAGGTCGGCAGCAGGACACCAATGCTCTGCCGGTGGCCGCAGCCCACCGCCGCCGCGTCAACCCCTCTCTGCTGTGCTCGTCCCCTGCATGGTCGCCGGGGTCTCCAGCGGGGTCGCTGCTGCAGTCCGCAGGCCCTCAGTGCCACTGGCACAGACCCTCCTCAAGATCTGGCAGCCCTGCGGTTAAGGGCCTCAATGCATAAGACCCCCAGTGGACACCACACCGAGGGCAAAGGTTAGTTGCGTGGGCCGCGCTCCGCTGACCTCGGCCTCCCCCAGATGCTCGACCTGTCTATTTAGTCCTTGTCATGGACTCGAGTCTCTCCCGCCTTCAATTCAAATAAATATATTTATTAAGAGTCTAGATCTCCAATGAGGTGCACATAAAATATACACTCAATTATTGCAAAGTATGCATATTAAGATACAAACTCAATTCATTTCCACAGTAAATGGGACAGAGTACCAAGACAGACAATGTAGTAAAATTCCAATGAAATTGCTTCAGAAATTAATTGAGAAAAAGGATTTAAAACTAAATGGCACAGCAGATTAAGATTCAAGTTAATCCATCAAATAAGTATCAAGGCCCATTATATCCAGTTCTGAGTTCTCCTTTATGCAGCTAAGTAAAGATATCCACAAGTAGAAGAATGCAAACAATGGCCCCACATGAGCAAGAAAGTAGGTAAGAATATTCATCATTCTGGCAAAAAACAAATTACAATACCAAAGTTAAGTCCTTTACTGTAACAAATAAATCTATGCAATTTGTAAATATTGAAATACTATGTCATAGCAGCTTCATCATGAATTAATTTTTAAATAAAGTGTCTAACGTAGCAACAGAAGTTTATAAACAATAAAAATGTAAGGCACATTTATAACTAACAACTCAATTTACGATTAGCAAAACTGGTTAAAAAAACATATGTCGTTTCGTGCAGAGAGCATTTAAGTAGCAGCAGTGACACGCGCAAACATTAAAATACTATACTATAGCAGCTTCACAGTGATTTTAAAGTTTAGGTAAAGTGCATCATTTAGCAGCGGAAGGTTATAAACCAAAAGGAAATTATATGTAAGAAACTAACACATTTATAACTAGCTATTCCTTTTCCCTTAGCAACAATAGTTAAAAACAAGATAAATCCCAGTTTTTACCCAACAAGCAATTGAATATCAGCAGTAACATGTGTAAAATACAATCCAAAGTCTACTAAACTCCAGTAACCTTAAAAAGTGCAAAGGACCGGGACTTTAAAAAACGGAATTGTGAAGAGGGCCATGTATCTCGTAAATCTAATCATGAAAATATCAAGATACCAAAGACACCGAAAGATAATGGGTATCAAATTAGTGATCATAAGTCATGCCATAAGTCCCCCTATAATAAGTATCATTAAATAAGATGTGTACAACTAAGAGAGGGACCTATGATGTAATAAAGACTAAAATATATTCATAAACTCCTCAGAAAAAAATAATAATTTTGTACACACTACTTCTATTCTTTGGATAGAAAAGAAATTGAGGGGCTGATGTTACATTTTTGATGCAGTTTTGTATACACATTGGTCGAAGCCACTGATGACGAAACAGTGATAAACTGGGCAAACAATCAGAATATTGAATGCCCAGGTTACATATGTTATAGTTTATTCCAATTTTCATAGAGAGGGTGACCACTTTGCCGTGAAATCATTTAATGGCAACAGATTCATGAGGCATAAAGTAAGCCAACGTCAAATACCATGATCTAAATTTCAAGGTAGATATCTATGGGGAACGCTCGGGGTATTTGACGTGGCTATTATCGTCAGTCTTTCTTTTGATCTGCAATACTTGACATCTCTCTGGTAACTAACCATACAACTTGTGATTTAAAAAAGTGATTTAAATTGTAAAAGCGGGAGTGAAATCACTGCCTCCTCCTGTGGAATGAAGTAAGTTAGTGCCAAGGTGAAGTCACGGGAAAAGGAATATTTATATGTGGTTCCTCCAAAAATTTCTTGATACATTAAAATGTGTATAACTCACTTATCTTTAACTGGTATCCCCAAAGTAATATCTCGGTTAAACCTTGAATAAATGAGCTTATCAAACCAAATGCCAATCTGAAGCAGAAATTGGGACCAAAGTATTGAAATGACATATTTTGCATAAACTCTGGCCTTGAATCTTATCTAGGGGAGAGGTGTGGCGCCGCGGCCAGGGTTTCTGACTCCCAAATCTAGGGATCACGGTTTGATCGCCGGAGCCGGCGGCAGATTAGCCCAGCACCATGTGACTCAGGGCAATAGCTCGCTTAATCTTCCCAACAGCCCCCAGCACCTGGAGACTCTAACCGGTGATGGTTCACGCTTTACAAATGTGGATTATTTATTATTATTATTAGTAAACTTCAATCCTTTACTGGGATAGATTCAATAGCATATACCAAAGTCGAAGGGATTTTTGCTTCAAAAACTTTGAGCAAATGTAAAAAATGTCTTCGACCCATTGCCCTATAAAATATGTGTAAGCCATTTGATGTGTTACCGCTTTACAGGAACTATGTTTGATATGCGACTTACTCTTTGTGTTGCTCGTAATTACTTTCCCCAGGGAGAGAAAATAATCTACCATCTCCAGCTTTTCAGGACTGATTCTCCTATTGAAATTACACAATTTTCTGCTTGTGCTATATTTCATGATGAGAACTTTTCTTTTAGAAACAATTATCTTCAGAAACTGTGTCATTGTATATTTCTGCAATGATGCCAACTTTTTATTCAGCCCATTAGGGGTCAAGTCCATAATTGCAATATCACCTGCATACATGAGACATCTTCGGTGCATCTTCTTCTGAGGGAGAAAAGCATTCGGGTAGATCTGCTACATACAAAGAACAGAGTAAAGGGGCAAATAGGCAGCCTTGCTTCAGGCCATTTTCTGTGAGTATTACTGTTTTATAGGCCCTGAGTACCCCCTATTAGCACCTGACACCATATTCGAGAGTGCAGGGCAATACATTTTATTTTAAATTCTTTTTATTAACTCACACAAATAAGAAAAATAAAACACATACAAAAAATACACTGGATAGCCTCTGAACATACAATAAATGATATAACGTCTTTGAAATTACAAAACACAATACAAATAATACCAAACGGGTTCAGAGATCCTCCGATACTACATGATCTTCCGGAATGGCGGGGCAACACAAATATCTCCTCTGTACACATTCCAGGCCCCCCAGATTTCCCCCCACTTCTTGGGCTTACCCCTAGCCACATACACAGATCTCTCCCTAAACATCCACTAGTCCAGGTCCTCCATCCATTTACCAATATGTGGGGGTTGAATAGCCCCCCACAGTTGTGCGATATTGGGCTTGGCAATAGCACATGCAAGGGTAACCCATACCTTTCCATGAGACGTGAGATCAGTAGGTTCCCAAACATTCAAGAGACAACGACGTACTTCCAACTCAAGGCCCACACCCAATACCTCCCGCATCTTATCATGCACTGTGGTCCAGTACCTCCGGATGATAGTACAATCCCATAGCATATGCATAAATGTTCCAGTCTCACCAAATCCCCTTCGACACTCACCACTAGCAGCCAAACCCATTCGCACCAAACGCGGGCCTGTAACAGAACAACGATGGAGGACCTTTCAGTTGGACCAATCGGAGACGCATTTGGATAGCGATTACCCTTGGGGAGGATACCACCTCTCTCCAGTCTTAATCATCTAGGAGCAGCCCGTCTGCGGTCCATTGCTCCCTAAGAGCCCCGAGCGGATCATCCGTGTGGTTAATCAGCTTTGTATAGATCAAGGATATCGTTTTCGTCGGAAGCTGACCATCCAATATCCGATCCTCCAGTGGGGAAGCCACAGGGGGTGTAACTCCTCGGGGAATAACCGCCAGCAGCGCGTGTCTAATCTGTGTGTAACGAAACCGCTCACTCTACCGCATATGATGCCAGGCCTGAAGAGCCTCAAATGTCAGAATCCCGCCCTTGCCCCACATATCGCCCACCCGGGGGATCCAAATGAGGTCCCACTTGTCAAAACCTTTGGTCTTCCATAAGCTACCCAGGCTTTCAGCATTCCACAGTGGAGTGGCCAAAGTCACCTTCCCATCCCAATTAAGGGAACGATTAGCCTCATGCCACACCCTAACAGCCACTGCCGCAGGCCCGACCAGAGGAAATCGCCCCGTCTGGCATACAGTGCCCTAGAGTATTCTCCCCCGGGAATCTGGCCGCGATGCATAGCATGTCCGGGATCAAGTGGCGACCCATAAGTAGCATGATTAATAGCCGCCAGCTGAGACGCCCAATAATACTTCTGGATATTCGGCAGGCCAATCCCCCCATTGTACCACGGCAGAGTCAGTTTAGAAAACTCTATCTGCGGCCTACCATCCCAAAGGAGCTGCCGCTGAAGGGACTCAATCTCCTTAAAATAAGACGAGGGGACCGGGTCCATGGAGTTTTGGAGTGCGTACAGGAAACGGGGAAGAGCCATCATTGTAAACAGGATGGGACTTCCCAGCAGGGAGGGTGGCAGCAACTTCCATCGCACCACGTCCCTCCGTAGTCCAGCTAGCGGTGGCAACAAGTTATTAATATACCTGCTCTGGGGATCTAGAGACACAAAAATGCCAAGATACCTAAACCCCCCCAACTCCAACCGGACCGGACATCCCTACGGGGCCACTCAGAACAAAGAGAACAGACTTTCCCCAGTTGATGACGAAACCAGAATATCTTCCAAACACCGCCAGGACATCCAGAAACGCGATTAGAGAAGCCTGAGGGGAGGACAATTACAATAAAATATCATCTGCATAAAGGGATATCTTATCCTCCCACTCGGACGTCCACCTAAGCCCCTTAATTGATCTGTCCCAACGGACCCACGCCGCAAGCGGCTCAAGCGCCAATGCAAATGACAACGGGGAGAGAGGACATCCCTGCCTGCTGCCCCTCCCCAAGGCAACATCCGCAGATCTATGATTGTTTACTACCACCCTAGCCAGGGGATCAGAATATAAAAGGCGGAGCCAAGAAATAAACTCCGGACCAACGCCCAGCTTGCTCAACACTGCAAAAGATAAGGCCACTCGACTCTATCAAAAGCCATAGTGGCATCCAGGGACAACAGAACCGTCGGCTCGTGTATTTTCGATGCGCCACCCAGGACCCCCTGTAACCTGCGCAAGTTAAGGGCGGTATTACGGCGAGGCATAAAGCCGAACTGATCCGGATGAATTAGTGTCGCAATGACCTTCACCAAGCGAGTAATTTGGCTAAAACCTTAGGTTCGGCATTCAGAAGGGAAATCGGCCGGTATGAGGAACATTCCATCTTAGGTTTGCCCTCCTTGTGCAGGACCACAATATTTGCGACCCGCTGGTCATACGGAAGCCAGCCCCTCTCCCTGCTCTCGCTAAACATATCCCTGATGAAGGGAGCCAGTTTATTTGCATTCACTTTATAAAGCTCAACGGGAGGTCCATTAGGACCAGAGGCCTTTCCTGAACGAACCCCTCTAATGTCTTGCGCTACTTCGTCATTTGTGAATGGGGAATCTAGGTAGTATCTGTCTGCATCGGAGAGGCTGGGCATTGGAATGTCCCGAATCATCTCCGCATTCGCGGACTTTGTGTACCTGCCTTCGGTCGCATACAACGCCGTGTAGTAGCCCGCGAATTCATCTGCAATCTGCTGCGGGTCTGTTATTTTATCCAAGCCGAGGATCTGCAGCTCTGGTACCAACCACGACGCCCGTTCCACTCTCTCCAGCCATGCAATTAACTTCCCAGCCTTATCCCCATGTTCGTACACCCTGCTCTGGGTATCCGCCAGGTGCGTCTTTGCCCTGTCTCGAGCCAAGCCCCTATACTCATCTCTACTGAGACGGAGTCGGTGTAATCCCTCCGGGGTGGCGTCATGTGACACCTCCCGTTCTAGCGCCAGCAATTCTGCTTCCACCCTATCAACCTCAGCCCGGCCCTCCCTCTTTTTCCCCGAATTGAATGACAGCAATTCCCCTCTGATAACAGTTTTGTAAGCTTCCCACAGGGAACACTTTGAGTCAACCGTACCTACATTTTCTTGAAAATAACTGTCAGCAACACGCACAATCTCCTTTTTAGCCGCAGGATCCCGCAACCGCCAAGCGCTGATGGGGGCAGCTCTAGCCACGTCGCGCCCGCCAAGGTCCAAACCGATCCATACCGGCGAGTGATCCGAGACCCCCAGCCAAGTGCCACACTTCCTGGATCCAAACTGCCTGCGCCGCCGGCACCAATACATAATCTATCCTAGAGAGGGATTTATGCGCCGCTGAAGCGTGCGTATACTGGAATTCACTGGGGTTTTTAAGCCTCCATCCATCAATCAGGCCAGTAGACTCCGTAAAGTCAGTCAGCCATCTCCGGACGGCAACAAGGCCCGAGCCGGGTGTCTATCAGTCTCACCATTCATAACTGCATTAAAGTCACCATCAACAATTAGCACCCCAACAGGCAATGTCAAAATAATCTTAGACAAATCACGAAAAGTATCTGTCTGAAGGGCCAGTGGGACATACACGGAAAAAAAGGTGACAGTTCTCCCTTCCCACAGCCCCGAAATCCCAACATGTCTACCCCTAATATCGGTCCACATGGCCTGGTCGGCCAGCGGAAAGGAGTTTTTGACCAGGATCCCAACCCCTCTCGATCCAGTGGTAAAACCAGCATGAGCGACCAATTTGTATCCCCCTTTGTGGAGCGCCATGCATCGCTTTCCATGAGGTGAGTTTCCTGCAATAATACCACATCTGGGGAGTGCCTCCGAATCAACTGACCGACCATACCGGTCTTGATCTTGTCCCCAAGCCCATTCACATTCCAACTTAATACGGAAATCCCAGCCACCCTTTTATCAAAAGACATTACAATACCATGACTTTACAGAATCGACTGACGGCACCCAGTGTGAAATAAAACCACATACAACAAAACCAATACAAAGCCCAAACATATCGCACCAACCCTCCACCCTGCACCCCTTCATACAGCTTGCGCTCATCCCCAACTAGCAGTGTGCCTGTCGCCCCCAACTAATCTACAAAAATCCAAAAGTAGAAAACAGAGGAGGACCTACGAGTGGGCCCACCACCCCCAACTCCCCAACTCTATGTGGATATTCCCGCACCATGAAACACCTCAAGAACATTGTAAACGTCTATCAGCAGGGAATCCTACCGCAAACCCCCGTTGAACCGTCCCCCGATCAACTGTCTACAGCCCCCCCTAACCTCACAATAAGCAAAATCATTGTTCATCGGCTTCTCCTTGATCGCGGGACACGTGGTCCTGCCGCTGAACACACTCCAATCAGTCTGCCGCCACATCTGGATTATCAAAGAACCATGCTTTCCCGTCAAGTTCCACTCGAAGGCGGGCCGGAAACATCATGGCGTACCTTAATCCCTTGTCTCTCAGCTTCTTTTTGATCACCAGGAACCACTGCCTTTGCTTCTGCACCACCTGGGTAAAATCCGGGAAGAACAGGAGCGTCGCATTCTCTAGATATGCAGCTCGAGCCGCTTGCAGGATAGCGCCCGGTCACGAAAGTTCAGGACTTGAGCAATTATCGGTCTGGGGTTCGCCCCAACACGGGGTCTACCACCCGGGACCCTGTGGGCGCGCTCCACCGTGAAAAACATAATAAGGCTCTTAGGTTTGAGATGATTAAGGATGAGGTTCTCTACAAACAGATCCGTCGCCTGCCCCTCTGCCTTCTCGGGGACTCCCAGGATGCGGACGTTGTTGCGCCAAACCCGCCCTTCATACTCATCAAGTCGCCGATCTGTAGACTCCCTTGAGGACTTAAGATCCCGCACCTCCTGCTGCAACTGGTTCACATCATCAATAAGGATCGTCATTTTGACTTCCAGCGACCTGACCTTCTTGTTAGCCTTCGAAAGGTCAGCCCTAATTAGCGCCATTTCTTTCGATACAGTGTCCAGCTTGGTATCGAGAGTCTCCATTTCCTGGCCCACGGACGTCCGGACCCCCGTGATAGCCGCCATGTGGTCCTTTAACGTCGGTTCCTCCGCCGCAGGATGATCCTCGGAGCCTCCACCCGGACCCCTTTTCGAGTCGATCGGTGACCCCTTAGGCAAAGTATACCTTTCCAATTTGTTGGACTGGACCTGCCTAGCTCCCCTGATGGTCTTGGATATCGATTTCTCCGTCTCCGTCGCCATCTCGCCCCCTCGCAATACGGTCGCCCTCGCGCTCCGACTTCAGCAAAGTAGCATGCCCACCGGCACAGGGATCCCAGTCGGACCCCACACGGAGCCAATGTAACCTGGGAACCCAGGCCGAGTATCCCAACAACAGGGTAGGTGCAAGTCCATTTCGCGCCCGTCGGCACCAAATCCACCAGCCAGCCACGACCACAGGGCGGAGGCTGCCAACCGCCCGAGGCCCCGCCAGCCTACACACAGTCTGGATAAAGCCCACCAGGGGGAACGGGCGGCCAAGAACAGAAAGCTGCGTGTATTCCGGGCCCCACCTCACACACAAGGGCCCAGCGCGGTCATCCAGATCCCCCCCGAAGCATGGGGGGCACCTCCTGATATTGCGACCCAACAGCGAGGACACACCACTGACCGATGGGAACCGTCCCTGTCTCTCCTCTGGAGGTGGGCTCTAACGGGCCGCCGCGCAGGGGCGTCAGCAGGGGCTTCAAGCACGGCCCCGTGGGCAGAGGCACTGCCAGGTGTCCTGCCCCGGCCCCAACAGTCCGGGAGAATTCCGCAACAACGGGAGATCCCATTCCTCAGGGACCAAAGGAGGGCCACAAGCCACTGCGGGACATCTCCATTTGGCCCCCAGAGTCAGGAGGGGGCCAGAGCAGCAAGAGCGGTGCCGGCAGTCGTTTTGGCCCACGACTCCCGCGACCTCCAGCCGGGCCAACTCGAGTCCGGCCCGGCAGCCGATGTTGTTGCGTTACAGGCCGGGGGTCGCAGGCACTCGAGGCCCCGGCTTCCAGCAGCTGCAGGCCGCGATCTTCCGGGTGGCGCAGCGCGGTTGCCAGGGCACTCAGAAAGACCAGGGCAACACCAATGGGCACCGCTAAAGTTCCCCCACCCGGAGGACGGGCCGGGGGACAGGATCAAGGACAGGATGTCGAGTTGGGCGAGCGAGGTCAGCCGGAGCCGATCTTCAAGCGGCCATCTTGGACGTTAAAATAATCGTTGCTTTAGCGACAGGAAACTGCCGCTAAAGCGGCGATAATGGGCTCGATAATATGCCGTTGAGAATTCCCATAGAAGCCCATGTTCACACCAGAACATGGGCTTCTACGGGAATTCACAAGGGCCTATTATCAAGCCCATTATCGCCGCTTTAGCAGCAGTTTCCTGTCGCTAAAGCAGTGATTATTTTAACGCCGTTTTTTGATAATATGCCCCCAAGATGGTCAAGGTTTTTTTTCCACCGCGTATAGTAAATCTATTTGCCAGTAGTTTCCCGGGTGATGTCTGGGGCCCTTTGTGTAAAATGGATTTAGGATACTACCGGACCATGACAGGGGAGTATTCCCTTGAAGGTAGCAGCAGTCAAACAGTAGAGTAAGGCTCTTTTTTAATAATTGTCATAGGGTTTTCATCAGCACAAATTTTTTTTAATAAGTCCTACAATTTCACCCGTTGAGGGTGCATAGCTAGATTCATTAATTTTAGAGGGATAAGTTGAAAAAGAGGCAGAAAAAGAAGAATTAGGATTTGCAGAATAAAGTTCTACAAGGTGTGATTTCCATTCTTCTTTTATAGGAATTGAGAGGGTTTTTACTCTAGTGCCGCAACAATCTGCGATATGTTGAAATACCTTTTAGCATTGTTTTTTAAGCCACCTCTTTTAACTGGACCCATTCATGATCTTCCTTTTTTTGTCTTAGAGAGCGTTTTTTCCTCTGTCTTTTCCTCTTTAGTAGTTTTATAAATTTACTTTGTTTGAGGGAAAAATTCAGGAACTGGGTCCTCACTAATTTATTTATTTCCCTATTTAAATGGACTAATGGGTTAAATGTCTGTCTACGTTTAGCTGGTAAATGTATAGGTTTACATAACAAAACCATGGTACTTATATTGCGGCCAAAGGCATTGAACATATCAGTTTGAGGAGAATGTAGATCTGCCACTACTATATGCTGCTGATCTCCTATGAAAACTTTTAAGGTTGCTTTAAGTTTTGAAACAGCTAAAGTATTCCAAATGGATTCTGCCATATGTTTCATTGAAACTTACAGATGTATCCCTAAAATTCCAAGAACCTACCTTGGCACAAGTCATCTCAAATTTCGAACAGATCACCATGTGATCGCTATGTGCATTTTCCAAAATTTCTATACTGGAGAGCTTACTGAAAAAGTCTGCTGAAACAATGAAACAATCCATAATAGATCCTCCAGTAGGCACCTTATGTGTACTTTCTGCTAGCATATCATTTCCTAACCTCCCATTAACAATTATTAGAACATTGGAATGTTGGGAGCTCCATTGCAGACAATGGAGTGCTCCCTGCTTATACGGGCCGGTAAAGGCCCGAAGAGCAACATTCTAATGTTCTTCAAAGGCTTCTCGAAGCTCGAAGGGATTTATATCCGCTCGAGCTTCGAGAACCCTTTGTTTAATTTGTTAGAACATTCTGCCCTCTAGTGGCAGAATGTTCTAATAGCCTTATAGTCCTTCGTAGCAGGGCTATACCGGCTATTAAAGTCCCGCTGTCTTGTTAAAGTCCCTCGCCTTCGGCTCAGGCCTTTAACGATTCAGCGGGCCTTTAATAGCCGGTATAGCCCGCTACGGCGGGCTATAAGGCTATAATAGATCTAAGATTCTCAATCCTTCAAGTAAAATCGTGCCTCTTTTGTCAGTCCAGCTATTATTCGGAAACTGAACAGGGGGAATATTTCAGCTTCATTTTTTGATATATTAGCAAATAACCTTATACTGTGGGTAGAAATAGAAACTTTGTCATTCAGATCACCAACCAGCATTAGATGCCTAAACTCTTCAATTTCCATAATAGTGGAAATATAAAAAAAACTGGTGTTTTAATATATACATCGATTTCCAAAGCGTGTCTCCCAGGATAACAGGAATACAAAAACAATGGAGTCGTGGCCTCGATTCAAAGTGCGATTTGTTTTCTCGACACTACGACCAACGCGTTTCGGAGTCACACACACTCTTTCACGGGCATTAGACTGTGTGTTAGTGATGACTAATAAAGTGCAACAGTAGTCATGTGACAAAAAACATAAAAGAAATATTTCAGTGATAACAACATCTCAATAAAGTTGTGCCTTGATAAATTTCATTATTATGAACAAAATCAATATTAAATACGTATTTCAACCACAGATGAAGCATTTCATTGTATATGTATAATGTGCGACCACCACACGAGCAATACATTCATATTACGAGCAGTTCATGAGTCTTCATGACTTATAGTTACATGTTACTCAATTTAGTCCTGAAATAATGCATATTTACATTCAATCAATGAAATACTGTGCTAAATAATTGCAATAATAACTCTAGCCCCAAATGCCAAAAAATAATCTGAGGCAGTGTCGGGACTCAGCCGCGAACCCATACTGATGTCGGGTAACTAAAATGACATCAGATGCACATTCATCTTGAGCTATGTGAACGTTTTAATAAACGTCATGACACAGCTTAGTCCAATAAAACTAAAATGCTATCGTGAGCTAGCATACGTATATTTAACCCAAGAGGGTGAAAGTAACTTGTTTATAACGTGTATCAATGGCACACAACGGCACTGGGTCCTGCACATAACAGTATCAACATGTAAATGAAATTAATTATTCAGCCCAAGTGGGCCAAAGTATAGAAACACATCATGGTTGATTATATATTCTTCAAAAAGTTGGTGGTGCTCTTGATCATCAGCCATAAAGATAACACATATGCTTCTCAATTCTGTGTACATATCTGTAAAAAAGTCACAAATTGAGATGATGTAGTTAAAACCCTAAAAAAGTGGACAACTAAATATATAATAAACACAAAAATCTAAAAAACAGCAATACGGATAATAAAATCATGGTAGAGGATATAGCAGCAAAGTGATGACTGGCCCATTCTAAGATGTACAGACATTTCTTCGTCAAGATTAAGCCCATTGGGGCCATCGTATTAAATCTAATAATGAGCTTAGATTCCACTCTTCTGAGATCAGCTGTTCTGTTCCCACCTCTAATTTTAGGTGGTATATGACCAATGAAAATAAATTTCACTAGATTGTCATTACTTTTGTGGAATTCTTGAAAATGTCTTGCGACAGGCTAAGCCTTATTGTTCTTAGTAATGGCCCTTGGGTGTTCTAGAACACGGTTTTTACCTTTGTGTATGGTACTCCCTATGTAGTACTTACCACAAGGGCATTTTAAGGCATAAATTGCATATTCAGTGTTGCAATTAACGTGTTTCTGTATGGTAAATGGTGCCACACTATTACAGAATATGAATGTTAAATACGTCAGGAGGTATATACGCATTTACAATCAGCAGAATATCTAAGCTATCATCTTCTTCTTTACGATCTAGTTTAATCACCTGAATGAAGTTAGAGGCATGAGGAATAACTTTATATCTCCATGTAAAACTTGTTCTGAGCAATATAGCAATACCTCCTTTGTCTGTTCACCGGGAGCGCAGGATGGCTTAGCACAAAATAATCTTCAATGGACCAGTTCTTTACGATCCAAGACTCTTGTATACATATTATGCCAGCATTCAAGAATAACAATTTGTTTTTATTTGTGCTTAAGCCGGATGCGTTCCTAGAGATCAATTTAACCCGTTCACCGCGGCGTAAATTCTGCCACGGTGCGGGTGATTTCTAGCACGGGCAGGGCCGCGTCAGCCAACGGACGTGCACAGCACTACCAAGGAATTGCTCGCGACAGCCG
This sequence comes from Lissotriton helveticus, assembly GCF_964261635.1. NCBI lineage: Eukaryota > Metazoa > Chordata > Amphibia > Caudata > Salamandridae > Lissotriton > Lissotriton helveticus. Next base: position 388,443,012 of record NC_136058.1, on the reverse strand, counting down.
TTGGCCGACGGCTGCAGCAAACAGGTTAAGACTCTTAGTTTCCTCATCTGCGGTCAGTGCTTGATTATTTTTTTTCTCCACAAGGAAGGAAACTCTCCTTCCGCCCTCGCCGAGGGAGACATGCAATATACTTTCTCTCTCTGGATGAGGAAAATCCGATGGAGAGAGATCTAAGTGGGCGAATGGCTGACTATTATAAGTGACTTTTTTAGAAACGTTCTCCTCTTTAGAAACAAGAACATCGATACCACAGCATCGTAATTCATCACTGTTTGACATTATGAGATAGGAAATTACCTTAGAACCAAATGTCACTCTTGCTCCCCCATATTTGCCATGATTTTGAACTTGAACCAGGGCAAGATCACTACTCTGCATCATTTGGAGGTCAGGAATTTCAGAAAAACAGCTCCACAGAAAAGATCTATTATAATACAGCTCATGAGCAAAAATACAATAAAAATCTAAAGAAGAAGGAACAAAAGTTCAATGGTGAACTTGGCAGACTCCCTCAGGTTCAATTCCAATGGGGTTGTAAATAACATTACTGCCTAAGAGGAGGCAAATAATGTTGCATTAGGGTTCAAATTACACTGTGCCACCGATGTAGAGCTTATATCAGGTTTGTTAAATTCTTGTGAAATTGGGATTACAACACTAGAGTTCAGTAATGGAGTTTGAGAACCCCTTGAGATAGTTTCAGCTTGTCCTTATTCACTATTTATGTCATTCAGGTCACAATTTGGAGTTACATTTAGAATTAAATTAGGGTCAAAGTGCAGTCATTTTGCTCTTTTTTTGTTTATCCTTTGAAGTTTTCCCCTTTTCTCCTTTTACTTCTTGCGGGCAGATTTTCAGTTAATTTTGATTTTCTTCTCCTCTGCTGTAGAATATTCAACTTTTAATTCCTCCATTGTAAGATATTCAGTTTTTTTGGTCCCTCTTTTTAAGAAAATGGGGAAATCTTTTCCTTCTGTGTTTATTTTCTCCTATTCTGAATGCTGCAAGGACAGAGATTCAAGTGCAGGAACAGGGTCCTCAGATTCAAAGAATTGTTTTCATGAGGGGAGGTTGAATTTCATAAAATACATCTGAATTTACTATGCCCTTGTGTTTTCTACTACTAAAACGCCTACCTGCCTGAGTACCAAATTCCGACAATCAGAATACAAAACAGAACATGTTTGAGTAGATTTGGAATGATTAGGGTTATGGTCCGGAAGAGGTAAAGAAAAGATCCCAGGAGCGACCCCTGACTCTCCTGGTAGGTCGCTCCCCCTCCACGCAGCTCCACCTGTGTGCCCCTGCTACCGCTGCTGAGATCCCCTGGTAAGTGTGCTCATTCTCCATCTTCTGTACCACTCGTTCTGCCCTCATTGTGACACGTTTTTCTGCTCTGTGCCACTCGTTTTCCCCCTCCTTGTGCCCCATTTTTGTTTTCTGTACCACTTGTTCTGCCCTCATTGTGACCCGTTTTTCTGTTCTGGCCCACTCGTCTTCCCCCTCCTTGTGCCCCATTTTTGTTTTCTGTACCACTCGTTCTGCCCTCATTGTGACCCGTTTTTCTGTTTTGGCCCACTCGTCTTCCCTCTCCTTGTGCCCCATTTTTGTGTTCTGTACCACTTGTTCTGCCCTCATTGTGACCCGTTCTTCTACTCTGTGCCACTCGTTTTCCCCCTCCTAATGCCCCATTTTTGTTTCTGTACCACTCGTTTCTGCCCTCATTGTGACCTGTTTTTCTGATCTGTGCCACTCGTTTTACCCTTCTCTGTGCCCCATTTTGATTTTGTGCCACTAGCTCCCTGCCCCGTGCACACTCGCCGCTCCCGCCTACAAGCTGCTCCTCCCTCCCACCTCCCCATATATGCCGGATGCAGCGCAAGCCCGTCTACGCCCGATCACGCCTGGACCGCACCCAGCGACAGAAACTCTGGCCCCCGCGGTCGCCACGACACCAGACTCCGATACGACGCCAGCTGCCTCCACGCACTCAATGTCGGCAGACAACACAGCTGCTTCCAGGCTACCCCGAAACGCTCCCACAGACTTTTCTCATGCCACATATGCAGCTTCTCCTGCGACAGAGCCACCAAACCTCCAAGGACTGGACTCAAACACCTCCGCTGCATACTCCTCAACACCCGCTCCACAAGCAAACATGCCGTCGAGCTCTGGGATCTGCTCGACACCTCCCTCCCAGACGTGGCCTTTCTGACCCAGACCTGGTGGAACGACTCCTTGGCGCCCGACATCGCCATAGCCTTCCCAGACGGCTACAAGATCACCCGCAGGGATTGCACCAATGGAATTGGAGGAGGAATAGCCATTGTCCACAAGTCCACCCTCAAGGTCGCCACCCACGCGGACGACACCCTCAACACCGCCAAACACCTGCACTTCCGGATCCACACCGACCCCAAAACCACCCTCAGGGGAACACTCGTCTACAGACCCCCCGGGCCCTGGGCCCAGTTCAGCGACTCCATCGCCGACCTCAGCAGAATCCACTCACTAGCCTCCACGGACTACATCCTCCTCGGGGACCTGAACTTCCACCTCGAGAACAACAACGACGCCAACTCCGCCACCCTGATCGACAACCTCGCCAACCTCGGTCACAGACAACTCATCACCGCACCCACTCACGCCGCCGGCCACACGCTGGACCCCGTCTTCTCCACAAGCACCCACGTCACCTTCAACCACACCACCGAACTCCACTGGACCAACCACCGCTGCATCCATTTCCACTTCAAGAAACCAACCATGCACCACTGCACCCAACAGCTGCCTCGCCGATGCTGGAGCAAAGTCACCGAAGACCAGCTAATCACCACCCTCGCCCAGAACCCACCCACCGACCCCACCGACGCAGACGCCGCAGCCCGCAACGTCAGACAGTGGATTGACGACTGCACCAACACCCTCACTCCGCTCAAGAAACCCTCCAACAGCCATGCCAGCAAGAGAGCCACCTGGTTCACCGACGAGCTCCAGACCTCCAAACGAGCATGCCGGAAACTGGAGAAGAAATGGCTCCATGAAAGCACACCGGACAACCACGCAGCCCAGAAGGACGTCACCCGCAGACATCACCACCTCATCAGATTAGCCAAGAGATCCTCCTTCAAGGACCACCTGGATAACAACGCATACAACAGCAAAGATCTCTTCAGCATCTTAAAGGTACTCTCCAACCCCAGTGCCAACGCCATCGACATCCTGCCCTCACAAGAACTGTGCAACTCACTAGCCATCTTCTTCCACCGCAAGATCGCTCACATCCACGATAGCTTCATCACCTCGGCCGATCAGACTACGCCAGACTTCACCTCCCCTGCGAACACCACCAGCACCAACCACCTGACCACCTGGTCCAACGTCAACAAGACACGCAAAGTCATGAACTCCATCCACTCAGGAGCTCCGTCAGACCCGTGCCCACACCACGTATTCAACAAAGCAGACACAGCCATCGCACCCCAACTACGGAAGATCATCAACATCTCCTTTGAAACTGCGACATTCCCGGAAAGCTGGAAACACGCTGAAATCAACGCCCTCCTCAAGAAGCCCAAGGCGGACCCCAAGGACCTCAAGAACTTCTGGCCCATCTCCCTGCTCCCGTTCCCGGCGAAGGTCATCGAGAAATTCATCAACATGCCATTGGCCCACCACCTCGAAGACAACAACATCCTGGACCCATCCCAGTCTGGATTCAGATGAAACCACAGCACCGAGACAGCCCTCATTGCCGCCACAGACGACATCAGGTGCCAACTAGGCAACAGCGAAACCTCAGCCCTCATCCTCCTGGACCTATCAGCCGCCTTCGACACGGTCTGCCATCACACTCTAAAGACACTCCGCCAAGAAGCAGGAATCCAAGCGAAGGCCCTTGACTGGACATCCTTCCTCTCCGGCAGAACCCAGAGCGTCTGCCTGCCACCCTTCCGATCCTCGCACAAGTGGCCCGCCATCATGACCTCAACAACATCTCCAACGCCAATGACACCCAGCTCATCCTCTCCCTCACCAAGGACCCACACACTACCAGGACCAACCTCCACGAGGGAATGAAGGCCGTCGCCACTGGATGAGGAGCGGCCATCTGAAGTTGATTTCGGACAAGATGGAGGTCCTCATCCTCGGACCCACCCCCTCAGCCTGGGATGACTTCTGGTGGCCGACCACACTGGGAACAGCACCGACACCCACCGACCATGCACGAAACCTAGTATTCATAGTCGACTTCTCCCTCTCCATGTCGAAGCAGGTCAACGCCGCCTCCTCCTCCTGCTACAACACCCTCCGCATGCTCCGAAGGATCTACAAGTGGATATCAACCAAAACAAGAAGAATGGTGACACAGGCCCTCGTCAGCAGCAGACTGGACTATGGCAATGCACTCTACGCAGGAATCCCAGCCAAACACCTACGACGACTATAATGCATCCAAAACGCCTCCGCCCGACTGATCGTCAACGTCCCCCGCCGCAGCCACATCACCCCCCACCTGAGAGACCTACACTGGCTCGCCGTCGTCAAGAGGATCACCTTCAAGCTTCTCGCCTACACACACACAGCACTCCACAACGCCGGACCAGCCTACCTGAACAGCAGACTCAGCTTCTACACCCCCACCTGCCAGCTCCGCTCTGCCAGCCTCGCCCTCACCGCTGTCCACCGCATCCAATGAACGACCTACGGCGGCAGATCCTTCTACTACCTAGCCGCCAAGACCTGGAACACCCTCCCTACCCACCTACGGCAGACCCAAGACTTAATCACCTTCAGAAGACTCCTCAAGACCTGGCTGTTCGAGAAATAGCGGCACCTCCCTCCCCTCAGCGCCTTGAGACCCTCACGGGTAAGAAGCGTGCTTTACAAATACTCTGATCGATTGATTGATTGATTGATCACAGCAATTGGACTTACAAGGGGGAGATAAAGTAACTTTACCAATCGTGGCTCTTCAGTCAGAATTTATAAATTTGGTCAGAGACAGAAGTGAATCCACGATATAATCAGTGTTGCTAAAATAGACGACAAGACTCTTTCCAGACAAAGTAAAGATTCAGACATCAGTATTTTTTCCTCTGGATCATTATTTAGTGGATGAGGACTCAAGGACAAGTCAGGTGTGTCAGACGCCCTTGAGGTTAATATCCATGTTCCACTAGGTGTACTACAAAAAAGCTGCATCTTAATGGAAGGACCCAGTGAAAAGGACTGAATTTGAGAGAGGTGAAATATCACAAGTGTGAGGCTTAGAAGACTGAGGGACCTTTGGGATAGGATTTAGATTGATATTAATGTCTGGAAGAGTGAAATCTTCCATTCGAAAGCCTTTCACTTTAGGATCAAGGCAAAATCCATCCTCAGACTGAGTGACTCTGTTTCCAAGAGAGTGGACGGTAAGATTTGCCAGCAAAGAACTTTCCACTCTGAGTTCAGGCCTTAACTCAATCTCAGACCCAGGCGCTCTGCCTCTGGGTAAAACTAACTGGGCCACCTCACCGACTGACTGAGGCACATTCCCAGCACATTCCCAGCGGACGCTGTGACTCCTTGCTCACCTGAGGCGGAAAGCCGGGTGATAGTTTGCTGCTGCCACTTTGAAATACTTGCTTTCTTGATTTTTCTTATTTGCGCCGCATTTTAAATAAAACTAATTTTAACCCTCAACCCACGCCACATTGTCATTCCCACCTCCCGTTACAACCAGCACTGAATACTCCAAGCTCTGCAGCCGATTAGGCGCTGTGGTCGGAGACGCTTGAACTGCTTGCAGTGCAGGTACCTTGAGGAACTACAAGTCCCAGCGCTCTAGCGCTGCTGACGGGACTTTAAAAGAAGGGAGTGCGCCTGACTCGCGAGACTCTTTGCTTACCTGAGGCAGAAAGCCGGGTGATAGTTTTCTGCTGCCACTTTGAAATACGTGCTTTCTTGATTTTTCTTATTTGCGCCGCATTTTAAATAAAACAAATTTTAACCCTCAACCCACGCCACATTGTCATTCCCACCTCCCGTTATAACCAGAACTAAATACTCTGAGCTCCACAGCCGATTAGGCGCTGTGGTCAGAGACACTTGAACTGCTTGCAGTGCAGGTACCTTGAGGAACTACAAGTCCCAGCGCTCTAGCGCTGCTGACGGGACTTTAAAAGAAGGGAGTGCGCCTGACTCACGAGACTCTTTGCTCACCTGAGGCAGAAAGCCGGGTGATAGTTTTCTGCTGCCACTTTGAAATACTTGATTTCTTGATTTTTCTTATTTGCGCCGCATTTTAAATAAAACTAATTTTAACCCTCAACCCAGGCCACATTGTCATTCCCACCTCCCGTTACAACCAGCACTGAATACTCCGAGCTCCGCAGCCGATTAGGCGCTGTGGTCGGAGACGCTTGAACTGCTTGCAGTGCAGGTACCTTGAAGAACTACAAGTCCCAGAGCTCTAGCGCTGCTGATGGGACTTTAAAAGAAAATGGCTACTTCTCCGTGCAGCGGACGCGAGCAGCGGGCGCGCCAAAGTCGCGCCGAAGTCAAGCCTAAGCCCAGCCCGTCTGTGCCCGTCCGCACTAAGGACGGGCAAGAGGACGGAAACTCTGTCCAGGGACCTACCACTGGTAAGATATCCAGAGATAGATTACTCGCTTTAAATACACAATGCATGCACTGCCATCAGGCCCTTTATGTAGAGAAATGGGCAGGACCGTTAAACTGCATTGACTGTAAACAAACAGTAGAACTGTATCAAAGACCGTCAGCGAATGATAACGGGATATGCAGAGTCATAAAGTGCGGCCTTATAAATGACCGATCTATGTGCAAAAATGCACTTCACATCTATGACCTCATTCTAGAAAATGTCCTGGACTGTCTATTAATTACGGAAACATGGCTCAGAGATTGGTCCAATCCGGATATAATTCAGGCTTTGCCTTTGGGTTTTTTAATCCAGAGGTTGGATAGATCTCTTCAGTGGGGAGGGGGACTGGCGATAATCTACCAGGACTCCCTAAAATGTACCACTATGGAACTATCAGATATCAAAGGGGCAGAATGTCTCGAATTTAGACTTCAAGCCCATGACTCTTTTTCCTTCACTGGGGTTCTGATATATCGCCCACAAGCCCACAAGCGACCCAATTTTTAGGAAGTATAGGAGAAGTCCTGTCTAGTCTCTCTCTTAAATCAGCCAATTTCACCGTATTGGGAGATCTAAATCTTCACTTGGATAGCACTACTGATCCAAATGTGAAGTCCTTTAGAGATACTCTTCAAGTCCTGGCGCTGTCGATTTTAACAGTGGAATCCACACATAAAGCAGGGCATATTTTAGACTGCATTAGGTCAAATTTAGACACAATGAAGGTTGAATCCCTTTGATTCAAACTTGGACGGACCACAAATTTATCGCTTTTTGCCTTAAAACGGATGGCAAGCAGGCGATGAGATTGGTCATACCTGAGAATAAGACGCCTACCCCGTGCTGGGGGAAAATTATTGAACATCCAGACCTTAACACCTGGGTAAAGGAAAGCAGACTGCCTTTAGTGGGGATTGCAAACATGGATAATAAGAGCTATTGTGGTACTGAAAATTCTGGACCCATGTTATAAACATCATCGTAGCATGACGAATTTGATATCAGAAGACCGAGAATGGCTAGTAGTCTATGTACAAGCATTTTCGTCATGTTCGAGTGACGAATTCACTCTGAAATCGTAGTTTTCGTCCTGAACCCTCGGCTTCCATTTTGTGTACGGCAGACATTTTGTGAATTGCCCTCACATAGGCAGATGACAAAAGGCCAAACAGATTCTGAAGGACACGTACACCTTTTCTGACTTCCCTGTGACCTGGGCAAGCTGACTCCATTGCCCAAGGCCAAACCTGTTCGGTCAGTTCCTCTCCCAGTGGCCAAATGAGATAGCATCAAGGCACAACATGTCATAAACCTTTCATCACACACAAACCACGCCTAACCTTGCACACACCTGTCCCTGTTTCCTACTTTATGACTTGTTTTACGAGGAGGAGGTGCCCGTTTTTATTGGGGGTCCGTCGATATCTGATGAAAATACTGGGCCTTGCCGGATAATTTATTGTGGGCTGAACAAACTGAAATATGGGCTTGTCATCATGACTCTGCTTTTCCTTTGTAGTGAAAACATGTGAATGGTCAACTAAAATTTAAAGAATGTTTGCCTAAAGCTTAATATTTTGTATAAAAAGAGATGGCTGGCTTGTAAGATTGAGCAGTCTCCTGAGAATATACACAGTGTTGTACTTCTAGGACGCCTGTTACTTGGTTGCAGCCAATAAATTCGATCTTTGACTTCACCTAGAAGACTCTGAGTTTCTGTGTCTGAATCAGGAATTACCCGAAGTTTTAGGGTGTACCCTGACACCGCTGGGTTCCGAAAAACCCAGTACTTCAGTTGGCGCCCATCGTGGGGCGATACCAGCGGTACCGGTCCAAGCCTGAGGTTTGTGAGGAGCTTTGTGTGAAAATTCTGGAGGAAGGCCGCCACTTCATCAACCCCTGCATGTCGATGTGGTCCGAAAGTCTTTGCTGCGAGGTTCCCCGCTTCCCGACGGCTACGAAGGACTGCTGCCCTGGCTATCGCCCTGATTTGGACCCTTGACGATTGGTAGAGCGAAACGATAGACGAGTCTTCTGGTGACGTCATCGATACCTCAGTTAAGTATAAGTGGAGCGTCTCCCAGTCCTTAGTTTGGTTCTTAGTTTGGGTATCCCTTTGGGATCTTTGATTTGGAACTTGCAAGTACCAAAGCCGGAGGATTTGTGTATTCACAAGAATATCGTATTTGATAGTCCTTTGAAGTTTGAAGCTAGACTAGAGAGCGAAGATGCCTGGCCTTAGCAGACTTGGAAATTTGTTTTGTCTTGGTTGTAATAATAGGGATTCCCGATTGGAGGACTCGTGTCCGGTTCCTCCGATTGGAACTCCAACTTATGAACTGAATGTGAAACATGGAGTAGGCCCCATCACATACAATGAAGTGTGGATCAAATACACCAGAAATGATGGTGTTTTAAAATGGCCCCAATACGGTAGTTTTGACACGGAAATCCTAGACAACCTCGAGGTCAAACTTTTTAAGAAGAAAGCCCGGCCGGCGATGTTTGACTCTTTCCGCCTATGGCGTAAGGAAGCCAAACAGAAGGAAATTAAATTAGCGAAGAGAAATAAGAGAGAAAGGGGTATCTCGATAATGCAAGCTGCCATGCAGTTTAAAGATAACGAAGAAGAACAGATGAGTGAGCAGTTGCACAGGCAACGTAAAATGGTCATCGATAAATGTTATCTAAGCATGGGCGGATTTTGCGGATCCACGATTCACGGATTTGCGTATTCACGGATCGTGGATCCGCAAAATCCGCGTATTTGCGGATTAGCGGATTTGCGGATTTGGGGCGGGGCTACCATGCGAGTGCACATGCCTCTTGTGTGTATAAAAGGTCAGAGACTGATCAGAGCAGCGGATGAAGATACAGAAGCTCCTGGCCACAGGAACAGCACTAGGATTGCGCTCGTGAAAGTCAAGGATGCAAAGGCCTCTGTCCAGCATCACAGCTGATTAGCGATGGTATATTTGGTAAGAGGGCACAGCTGCCCAGCCTTGACAACGCTCACGATTGTTTTTTGGGCCGATGAATGAGTCACTGAATTTAAGCTTCAACTAGGGCACATGCTTAAATGATATCTGTAAGTGCTTCCGGTTGAGGTTTAATTTTTGTGCCAGGACCATCGTGCCAGAATGAACCCTGCCCTTCATATTTATTCAAGAAGACGCCACCGTTTTGTGCCATACCTCGTTGGGTAAATGTATAGTGCTTTCACTACACTACAGCTGCCTAAAGTGCCAGAGAGTTGTCTACAGCGACCAGGTGTGTGTTACTATGCAATCGCGCCGAAGGGCGCAGGGGTCCCTTGAGTGAGCTATAAAAGCTCCTGGCCACAGGAACAGCACGAGGATTGCGCTCGTGAAAGTCAAGGATGCAAAGGCCTCTGTCCAGCATCACAGCCGATTTTCGATGGTATATTTGGGAATAGGGCACAGCTGCCTGGCCTGTTAACTATTTTACGATGGCGCCGGCAAGCTGCCAGCGCCATCCTAAAATAGTTACTAAATTAGCTTCATCAGGAAGCTCGAATAGATCAAATAAAGCAGATGCACGAGCGCCTGCTTTATTTTATCTATTAGTGCTTCCTGTTGAAGCTAATTTAGTAACTATTTTAGGATGGCGCTGGCAGCTTGCCGGCACCATCGTAAAATAGTTACAACAACAGGCCAGCAAGGCTTGAACTTTTGCCCTCGGAATCCGCCGCTCGCGGATTTGCGAATTCGCTGTAAATTCTCGAGAGTTCGCGGATCGCGGATTTACCGAAAATTCGCAAAATCCGCGAGCGTAACGGATTTTGCGCTCATGCTTAATGTTATCCTGTTTTGCCGCCTCTTCAGCAAGCTGCTGCAAAAGACCTAGAAAAAGATCCCCTAATGTCGCATTTGTTGAGTTCGCCACCCCCTTATGCGCAGAATGCTACGGCACCTCCGCAGCCTTTAGCTGCGCAACCTGTGGTTGTATTGCCTCCTGCTCCTCCACAGCAACCAGCTGCCTTTCAGCTGGCCCCTGCTCCTCCGGTGCAGCCTCCTCAAGGGCCACCGGCTTTTACATCTGCTCTGCCTTTACTTCCTACAACTTTGACTACTATATCGACTCCCACTCCTGCTACTCTTCCTGACACTGCCTCTGCATCTGCCTTGCCTCACCCTGCTTTTCCACTTGTCTTTTCATCGACTTCTCCTTCTGTTCGTCAGAGAGTGACTAGTACTGTCACTAGTCTTCTATACCCTTTCTTACAACTCCTGTCTCTGAGCGTAAACAGTTGCGTAGCCAACTGCCTGATTCTAGGGAGAAAGAAACTTTGAATTATTTGGCACATAGATGGGTGACTGACCCGACAAAATATGATCTAGAATCTGTTATGGATGTCTTCCATCAGTGGGAATCACCAAAGCAGAGATACGTCTTTGAGAAAATGTGTACTTTCCTTTCTGAGGATTTAGAGGAAAATGATTTGGAGCCCAATCCGCCTGAGTTGTGTCGTGTACGGTTCGAGTTTGGGAAAGGCGCAATTGTGGGTTCAGATGTTAAGAAAGCAGTTGCGACATTGTTGTCGCTTAGGACTGAAGGCGTTTCTCGTTCATTGTTTGAGTCTGATTCTTCTGTTAAAAAGAAGGGAAGACAATATCCCATGAGAGAAGTTCCTCCAGTATGGAAGGAAGAAGTAGCCGCTGGTCCAAACGATAACCCCCCAGCTATACCAGCACACTTTCAGCGTGTGTGGGTACATGTTCCATGGAAGCGAGCTGAAGTTTTGGCCCTTAAGCAGACATTGCCTGATCCCCGTAAAAATCCTGCAGGGTATTACAAGGAATTGTCACAGACTGCAGGTTCATGTATCATGAATCTAGCGGATATAGACATGTTGTTTGGAAATGTTGTTCCACAGCCTTTATGGGGAAAGATTCTTCATGCAGATCATGATCAGGAGTTAGGTGACTCATGGGCTAATATTACTGCTGCAGATGGCCGACAAGTTGGTGGTGCTAAACCTGAGCCTTTAGTAGCAGACCTCCCTGGTAGGATCATTAATTACATGAAAACTTTAATGCCTGCGATGTGTGTAAATTGGGGTAAATTGTCTGCATGTAAGCAGAAGAAAGATGAAACGGTGTCCGATTTCTTCATCAGGTTTGAAGAGACGTTTGTCGATCACAGTGGTCAAGACATGAGTACAGAAGGTGGTCAACGGTTGTTCGTCGATAAATTTGTGCACAATCTGCTTCCCGTGTTGTGTAAGAAATTAAAGGATTCAGAGAGTCCTTGGGCCGTTTCCTCTTCAGCACAGATATTGGCTACTGCACAGTATTATGAAAATCGAGATAAAGATGAGAAAGATAGAGCCGAGAAGAAAACTAAAGAGTAAAAAACGAAGGTTCTGTTACAGCAAGCGTATCCGCCACGTGGTGGTGGTGGTCAAAATAATGGTGGTCAGAATAATTATCAGCAACCTCAACAGTTTCAAAGGCAAAGAGTCGAGTATACTCAACCACGTGTTCCTGTAGGTCCCAATCAGTGTTCATATTGTAATGAAGAGGGTAATTTCAAGTATAGTTGCCCTGTTTTGTTACAGCGCGCGAATGGTGTCTCAGGTGCACGAGGTCGAGGTGTTCAGCAAACGCCTAGAGGTAGAGGACGTGGAAACGTCCCTCAGAACGCACGTTTCCTTCCACCTCAAAATTCTATGAATAGTTTTGATCAGCAGAATAACGCATCTGGTAGGACGGCTCAGTACTATGCTGATGACTACTATGCAGAAGATGAGAATATGGAAGGTAATGGTTGCTAGGACAGCCATAGACAAAGGGAGGGAGTTGTTTCAGTTCCAGTAGATCAGAGTGGACCTTACGTTGAGGTGATTACATCCGGTGTGTCAGAGCCTTTTCTGTTGGATACTGGTGCTACAAAGAGTTCTATTATGCACTCAAAACTCCCTGGCGCACCTTTGTCTGGCAAAATGAATGTTTCAGTAGGTTTTTCTGGCGCCCCGGTTAGGAACCCGATTTCTAGTCCTATGTCCCTTTCTGTTGGTCCTTGTGAACTAGAAGCACCCCTTATTCTGACGACAGGTTGTGGTGAGAACTTGTTGGGATTGGATCTGTTGAAAAGATTGTATGCGACATTGTATTGTTCTCCTTCGGGAGTACAACTTACACTAGGTAAGAAAGTGGTCTCTTCAATGTATTTGTCGAAGGACAAACTCCCAACTGAATTGTCGTTTCTTCCTGATATTCTTTGGGCTACTGGTCCTAATGATGTGGGTCTTTTGGAAATACCGCCATATGTTGTGACATTGAAAGCCAATGTTAGAATGCCACGCATTCCCCAATACAAGATTTCAAGTGAAGGTGATCGTTTACGATCTGATTGAAAAAGATGTCATTGAAGAGACAAGAGGCAACGTTTGCAATAGTCCTGTTCTGCCTGTTTTGAAACGTACTGACCCTTCACAGCCACCTGTTTACAGATTTGTGATTGATCTTAGAGAAGTCAATAAGATCGTTGTGCCACAATTTCCAGTTGTTCCTGATATCACTGCCCTATTGACTATGATTCCAGCTTCTGCGGCCTGGTTTTCAGTGATTGACTTGAAGAATGCTTTCTTCAGCATCCCGATTGCCGAGGAGAGTAGGGATATTTTCAGCTTCAGTTTAGGAGGTCGAAGTTTCCGCTTTAAACGCGCACCCCAGGGCTTCTGTGAAAGTCCATCGATATATAGTCAAGTTCTAAAAACACAGCTTGATACGATTGTTTTACCTGATGGCGCTACCCTTGTCCATTACGTCGACGATTTACTAATCGCTGCAGATACTGAGGAGATTTGCAAAAAAGCCACGTTGTCATTGTTCCGTCATCTGTGTGATTTGCATCACAAAGTGTCCCTCTCAAAGTTGCAATATTGTCGACAAGAAGTGACCTACCTAGGCCATCTCTTATCGAAGGAGGGAAGGAAACTGACCCCGGAAAGAATTCAGGCAATAGCGAAATTGAGTGTACCAAGAACACAGAGAGAAGTGCGTGCTTTCTTGGGTATTACATCGTACTGTAGACAATGGATATCAAATTTTTCTTTGCTGGCCAAACCTTTGGTGGCATTAACCTGTAAAGATACACCGAATCCCCTTCCATGGTCTGAAGAGTGTCAGAAAAGTTTTTCCAAATTGCGTAATGCATTATGTTCGGCTCCTGTGTTGGGTACCCCCGACTACAGTAAGCCCTTTACATTGTATGTCCATGAGAAAGAAGGTTGTGCATTGGAAGTGTTGACACAGTTGTTCAGAGACAAGCAGCATCCATGCGCGTATTTTTCATCGACTTTGGATCCGGTAGCTAAGGCGTTGCCGAGTTGTTTGAGAGCGGCAGCAGCTGTTTCTATTCGACAGTCTGTTGGTTTAGTGATGAATAACACGTTGATTGTGATGGTTCCACATGCAGTAGACACGTTGTTAAACAGAACCAAGACACAGCACTTAACTAGTGCTCGATTGTCAGGTTACGAGTTGACATTGTTAGCGAGTCATGTGCACATAAAAAGATGTAACACGCTAAACCCAGCTTCGTTGTTGACGATTGTAGCGGAATTAGATGCTTCTGAACAGCATGATTGTTTTCTCAGAACAGAAGAAGAAACGAAAGGGAGAGTAGATTTTTACGATACTCCTCTTGCTGAATGTGATGGTACATTATGGGTGGATGGTTCATGCTTCAAGCTTCCGAATGGTGATACGACTGCAGCACATGCTGTTACGACTTTGCATACGATTGTTGAAACTACACGTATTCCACATAATTCAGCTCAAGCAGCAGAGTTGATTGCACTTACATGAGCATGTGTGTTGTCGAAAGGAATGAAAGTGACAATACATACCGACAGCCAGTATGCATTTGGTGTGGCTCACAGTTTTGGACGATTGTGGAAAGAACGTGGGTTCCTGACTTCGCATGGAACTAAGATACAGCATGGTCAGTTGGTGAATGAGCTTCTCGAGTCACTGACCTTGCTGTTACAAGTTGCGATTGTGAAATGTAGTGCTCACAAGAAAGTGACTGATGATGTTGGTCGTGGTAATGCATTTGCTGACGAAGTCGCAAAAGAAACAGCAAGGAATGTAATGAGTCGAGTGTATGTGGCAGGCCCTGCAAGATGGGTTGGTGATGTTGGTATGTGTGAAGATACGATAGAGAGTGTGAAGTCTATTCAAGCTGAAGCTACAGAGAAAGAATTGAAAGTGTGGAGAGAAAGTACGGGTAAAATGGATGCCAATGGTTGTTGGATTTAATCAGAGATGGTTGCTACCCGATGCGTATGTGCTTGCAGTAGTTACGATGGCTCATGGAATGGCTCACATCAGTGTGAAAGGGATTTGTAAGTTGTTGGCTCCAGTATGGCAAAATGCTGGAATCCCTAAGTGTGCAGAGAATGTGGTCAAGAATTGCATGGTGTGTCTGAAATACAATCCTGGTAGGGGAACCCCAACTCCAGCTGGTCATTTTGCACCTCCTACGTATCCGTTCGAGGTTTTGCAGCTAGATTTCATCCACATTGATAGGTGCAACAACTTAAAATACGTACTCGTTGTTGTTTGTGCCTTTTCAAGATGGATAGAAGCATACCCCCTAAAGGACAATACTGCCTTATCCACAGCTAAAGCCCTTGTGACAGAATTCTACACTAGATTTGGAATGCCGAGAATGGTCTGGAGTGACAATGGGAGTGAATTTGTGGGTCGAGTGATGAAGAAAGTATGTGAAGGGCTAGGCATCCAACAGAAGTTCCACGCTGCAAATCACCCCCAATCAGCTGGACTAGTAAAATGGCACGTTAAAACTTAAACTGGCCAAAATTCAAGCAAGGTCTGGTCTTAAATGGCCTGACGCTCTGCCTTTAGCACTCCTATCAACCAGAATGACTGTGCATTCGCGAGTGGGACCTAGTCCCTACGAGATAGTATTTGGCCGCCCGGCCAACATATGGGGAGTGCCAAGGCCTACGAAATTCAGTGAAATCAAACACCCTGTACTGCTTGACTATTTGTACGAATTGACGGCTAAATTGCGTGTTTTACACCAACAGGTCCACGACACTCTGCCTCAGGTCTCTGAAGCTTCAGGACACCCCGTCGATCCTGGATCCTGGGTTCTGGTCAAAAACTTTCAGCGAACAAAGAACGACCAGCCCCGGCGGACCGGCCCACACCTCGTCCTTCTTTCAACGAGATCAGCTGTTCGAGTGGAAGGAAAGAAGCACTGGATCCACGGTGTACATTGTAAGAGGGTACCTTTGCCTCTACCGTACGACCAGTGGGTCCAGGAGGGTGTCGCCGACTCAGAGACTGAAATTGTGCCACGTTTTCTGACTTTCAGTGATGCACGTATAAAAGGAACAATTACTGAAAAAGAGAGTGACAATATTTTGCAACCAGCTGTATCACCGTCAGTTCGATTGGACACTACAGAACCTGAACTCTTGTTCTGAGACCAGACAATACTGGGAAAACAATGATATAATCTGAGGCCGAGAACTATGAACTAATAAAATTGTCTTTTCTAAGTACTATTTTTTTTTAAACTGCAGCTCTCCCATCTGAGAAACTTTTTTATTTTTGTTTTTCGAACCACCATCCGGGTTCCGCTGTAGGGTCGCGGTTGCCCAAAGTCTTTGGGCTGTAGCTGAAGACGTTAGGTCGACAGTTCTGGTTGGTCTAAGGGAGTTGCCCTGGACTGACAGAAGCATTCCTTAGCATAGAACACCCAACCATCGCGAGCAGCATTGTATAGAGGATGGAGTTTTTCGAGATGAAGAGACCTGCCAAAACAATGACTTTTAAAGCCAGGATATGTAAATTGATGACGAAGAAAAGTTTTTTATTATTATGTATTTTCATGTTATTCAGCGTAATGATGGATTTAATAGGATATGTTTTATTCTCTTTTCAAGTGACATTTGCACCCACTACATCGCCTATACCTCCTACTGTTTCCTCACATTCTTTTCAACCCCTTCCTGAACATGAATCCGCTAGGAGATTAGAGTTTATTAATAACTCCTTCATTCAGCTTTTGCACCAACACCAACTAGTAATGAACACGACTAACTTTTGAGTGTGTGGTCTTATGCCTCACACAACGGATAAAGGTATCCCTTATTTGGTCCTGCCATTCAGCCATAATGGGTCCGTGTGGGCATACATAACAATGTTCATCTACGCACATGAAGTCTACTATCTATGTTCTATAACAGACAATCCGAAGAATAGCGCTCTACTTAAGGGTATAGTAGACATCATTAAAGAAGATATTTCCTACGAAACTATCCTGAGAGATGAGACGCTAGTATATATAGGATGGAACGTAACCGGATATGGAGTTACTCTGAGTGAGAAACAGCAAGCTAAGAGATCTTCCCCGATTTGGATTGTACCCCATCAGGGTCACTTATGTCTGTAAGGTACTGGCAAGAATCCCAGAGCTCAGCTAGGGAAGAGTATCTGTACTGAAGCATATGTGTTTGCGTCTCAGACTTCCCCTTCATTCCTAGCAGCTAAGGGTACCTATTTCATCTGCCATGATAGAGCCTATACATGGTTGCCCCCTGACTTCTCGGGCACATGTTTTGTTTCGTTCCTGTTGCCTCCCACCTACACAGCTGCGGCAGATTACCATAAGACAAGGATAGTTAGAGGTGTCTTCAGTAAAGAAGACACTGCAGGACAAGAATTTGGGGACTTCGTAAAGGGTTTTCTGCCGTTCTGGGGACCAATGTTTAACAGCAGGAACATAAGGCAATTGACAAGGGTGGTTGAATCCACCGTAGTTGAGACTGCCGGTGCCCTTAGTAACTTGACTGCTGAGCTCCAGTCGGATCGACTTATGACCCTTCAGAACAGGGTCGCGTTAGACGTCATCCTTGCAGACCGAGGTGGGGTATGTAAATTGATCCAATCGAGTTGCTGTGTTTTCATTCCAGATAACGCTCCAACAGTGTACCAGGCCATCTCCAAACTGCATAAGATTTCCGAATCTATTCACTTGGATAAAGGAGATTGGTTGTTGATGGGATGGTTCTGGGAACTGATATCCGCCTGGGGTTGGAAAATTCTGATGGTCGTTGGGGTGATCTTAGCTATCCTTTTCCTGTTTTGTCTGTGCGTACAGTGTGCTCCTGCAATATGTGGCCTCTGTGCTACATCGTGTGTAAGGAAACCTGTATCAAGGGACGAGCTAAGTAATAGGATGATGCTACAGCAACATCTCAATGACTTTAGGAACATAGACCTGGACTCAGATTAGCGTGAGTATAGGTTTCTTGCCTATGTAAGGGCAAAAGGAGGGTCTGTGGTACTGAAAATTCTGGACCCATGTTATAAACATCATCGCAGCATGACGAATTTGATATCAGAAGACCGAGAATGGTTACTAGTCTATGTACAAGCATTTTCGTCATGTTCGAGTGACGAATTCACTCTGAAATCGCAGTTTTCGTCCTGAACCCTCGGCTTCCATTTTGTGTACGGCAGCCATTTTGTGAATTGCCCTCACATAGGCAGATGACAAAAGGCCAAACAGATTCTGAAGGACACGTACACCTTTTCTGACTTCCCTGTGACCTGTGCAAGCTGACTCCACTGCCCAAGGCCAAACCTGTTCGTCAGTTCCTCTCCCAGTGGCCGAATGAGATAGCATCAAGGCACAACATGTCATAAACCTTTCATCACACACAAACCACGCCTAACCTTGCACACACCTGTCCCTGTTTCCTACTTTATGACTTGTTTTACGAGGAGGAGGTGCCCGTTTTTATTGGGGGTCCGTCGATATCTGATGAAAATACTGGGCCTTGCCGGATAATTCATTGTGGGCTGAACAAACTGAAATATGGGCTTGTCATCATGACTCTGCTTTTCCTTTGTAGTGAAAACATGTGAATGGTCAACTAAAATGTAAAGAATGTTTGCCTAAAGCTTAATATTTTGTATAAAAAGAGAAGGCTGGCTTGTAAGATTGAGCAGTCTCCTGAGAATATACACCGTGTTGTACTTCTAGGACGCCTGTTACTTGGTTGCAGCCAATAAATTCAATCTTTGACTTCACCTAGAAGACTCTGAGTTTCTGTGTCTGAATCAGGAAGTACCCGAAGTCTTAGGGTGTACCCTGACACCGCTGGGTTCCGAAAAACCCAGTACTTCACTATGAGGGCTGGATGAGAAACATAGGGCAAAAAATTAAATCTCGGGGGCCAGTACTAAACCAAGACAAAGGAAAATATCTGCTCCCTGGTTTACCTGTACATTAAAAGACACTCTAGGAAAAGTGAGAGTCCTAGTGCGGTTATGGCGCCGACATTATAATTGTAATGATCGGGAGGCCTACAAAACAGCTAGAAGAGCTTATCATGCAGATATTAAAGGAGCTAAAGCAAGCTACTATACGAACTTGATTGGAGCCTCGAAAAATAATCAAAAGGAAATCTTCCAAATTGTCAATAATTTTAGGAACCCCAAAATACTTTTATAAGAAACCCCCCCATCTCAGGGCTTTGTGTAATGAGATAGCAACCTTCTTTGAACAAAAGGTCATAAACCTCACCAAAGATTTTCCCCAGGTCAATCTGAAAGCCTTAAGTGAATCTCTCAATCCTAAAAATGAAAAACCGCACCTGGCAGTGTGGGAAACATTTACCCCGATTACCCTGGACGAATCTTCCAAAGTTATATCTAAAATCAAATCAGGATAACCATTTGATCCGTGTCCACCAACATTGCTAAAAGCGATAACAGAGGAGGTTAATCCTTTTATTAATTCAATCCTCAATTCCTCACTACAAACAGGGGAGATTCCAGCTTGCTGGAAAGTTGCTGCTGTAAGACCCTTACAGAAAAAAGCATTACGGGATTCTACAGTCCTATCTAATCTATGGCCTATTTCACTTCTCCCGGCTATCTGTAAAATGACAGAAGCCTGTGTTAATAAGCAGCTGGTGTCCTATTTGGAGGAGAATTATATTCTTCACCCTAATCAGGCCGGGTTTAGAGCTCATCACTCTACTGAATCTGCAGTATTGCACACCACAGAGACCATCAGGGCTGCATTGGATCAGGGAAAGAGGGCCGTCCTGATCCTATTGGATCTTTCTGCAGCGTTTGACACAGTGTCTCATGCTATTCTATTACATCGTCTTATAAATGTTGGCATAGGAGGCACCGTCTGAACTGGGGTGGCTGAGTGAACTAAAGAATGGTGATGGATTAAACCCAGATCAGTTGACTGGGGGTGAGTGTTTGATTTGTTCAAACGCTCCATCCATCACCCCTTTTTGTATCGCTTTGTTCGCCCTAAGTGTGGCAGGGTATGCTCAGATGTGAGTCCCTTGTTCACTTGGCCACTGGATTCAATATTGCCTGGCTGATGAGGATTATAAATCCGAAACCGGTCCCAGGATGCTTGTTTCCGGTCCAGGGAAGACATGGCTTGGCAGTTGGGGCTGGACTGTTCCCACAAGGCACAGGGTCAGACTGATTTGCATATAGCCATGTCTGAACTGGGGTGGCTGAGTGAACTAAAGAATGGTGATGGATTAAACCCAGATCAGTTGACTGGGGGTGAGTGTTTGATTTGTTCCAACGCTCCGTCCATCACCCCTTTTTGTATAGGAGGCACCGTGCCAAAGTGGTTTGCAAACTTCCTTAAGGATAGAAGGCAGATTACAATGTTAGGCCAGTTCTGTTCCGAGGAGATGGTGGTTCGGTCTGGGGTACCGCAAGGCTCTAGTTTGAGCCCTATCTTATTCAATGTATATATGGTCCCCCTAATCGAACTCATCTCCACCTTTGGAATTAGTACTATAGCGTATGCTGACGATGCACAACTGGTCCTTACCCTTGATGAAGACCCGGCAGTGGCCGAAAAGACCTTAAAAGAGTGCCTTACGGCAACTTTTGCCTGGATGAAAAACAACCATCTGAAAGGCAACTCGGCCAAAACAGAAATTGTGCCGTTTGGTCACAACAATCTGTTTTCCCCCCAGAGTTGCTGGCCAAAAGAGGAAGAAGCCCCGCCCAATACCATCTTAGCAGCACGAAACTTGGGCATAAAATTTGACGAGTCACT
This sequence comes from Lissotriton helveticus, assembly GCF_964261635.1. Lineage (NCBI taxonomy): Eukaryota > Metazoa > Chordata > Amphibia > Caudata > Salamandridae > Lissotriton > Lissotriton helveticus. The sequence goes on along the minus strand of NC_136058.1, from coordinate 388,422,245 downwards.
CTCGTTTAAACAGCAGGTAAAGGAAGTGGCTGGAGCATGTTTCAATATCATTAAGGCTCTTAGGAAATTCTTTGATCTCCTACCCCTATCGGCCAGGCGTACTGTTGCAGTGGCATTGATTACATCTAGACTTGACTACTGCAACAGCTTGTATGCAGGGATTAACAAATCTTCCCTGCATAAATTGCAGATGGTCCAGCATGCCACAGCAAGACTGGTGCTCAGATGGCCAAGGAAATCTTCGGCCTCTGCTGCAGTAAAGGAGCTTCACTGGCTTCCCATACCGAAGCGCATCCTGTTTAAGGTGTTGGTGATTGTCTTCAGGGCCTATCATAAACATGGCCCCCTATACCTCTCCAAATATTTTAACAGATATTACCCCACCCGGAACCTCAGATCTGCCACAGCCAATCTAATGAGTGTTCCAAAATTTAAACTCATGACAAAGGGAGGCAAGTCCATAGCAGTGTTGGGTGCCAAGGCATGGAACACGCTGCCTCTGAATTTGCGCAACACCACACCTAAAAAAAAATTCAAGAAATTCCTTAAGACTTGGATTTTTAGTCTGGCAGACTCAGCCTGCAAATCACTGGTTTAATCATCTTGATTGAGAACTTTACTTCCGCCCATCCTTTTTAGCATATGAGTCTAAGCGCCAAGATGCTCCTTGGAGTGGTAGTGCGCTCTACAAATGTCTTTCACATCACATCACATCACATCTGATGGCAGCTGCACTTGTTGGGCGATATACCATAGATTGCCCCTCTAAACAGGCCGAGTTCGATAGCTGAGTTTGACAGTCCACCGCCGCCACCCACCTGCCTGCGGTCGGAGTACAGGCACTGGGGGAAGAAGCGGGGTGCGGAGGTGGAAGCCTGGGGCACAAAGCACAAGTGACAGCAGCTCCTCTGCAGCCCCGCTACTTCTTCTCATTGCGTCCTCCTTGTTCTTCCTGTGTAGGCATGCTCAGCTCACCCTTGCGTCCTCTTGCCTTGGAAGCTGCAGTCTTTAGTGAGTACCAAGCTAGTGTCAGGATGGTTGAGGCGACCGTTGTCTGTTTGGTTAGTGCATGGGGTGTGCTGAGCTTAATTAGAACTTTGTGGGGGATATACCTCTCTTGGGTTCTATTGTGGGCTAAACGGAGAGACCTCTCCTGTGGGGAGGAGGAGCAGGGCCGGACTGGACATAGCAGGCACTGGGCAATCCCCCGGTGCGCCGCACGTATGGGGGCCGGTTTTGGGCCCCGGGGTTCGTTTTTGCAGCATAACCGGCCCTGTACCAAATTTGTGCGGAACAGGCCCCCGCAAAGTGCTTGGCGGCCCCTCCAATTCCCCCCGAGTGGTGAGGGGGGGGCGGCCGAGCACTTTGCCGGGGCCGGTTGTGGTTCCCAGTCCAGCCCTGAGGAGGAGACAATAGAAATTAGCCTGGAGGGTTTTTGACAGTTTTTTGAAGTGGTGTAGAGACTCTTGGGGGCTAATCATCTGCACCTAATCCGACTGCACCTGGTCTCTCCTGGTCTCTCCACCCCTCTCTTCGCCTCCCCCTTCTCCCTTACCCCCTGCCCTTCAGTGTGCTCTGTTCAGGGTCATTCCAGGGCCACTCAAATCCGTCAATGCTGCAACACGGGGGAGTCAGCTCCGCTCCCCCAGAATTAGGGCAGATGTTGTTGTCCTGTCGTCCTATTAGGCTCTTGGTACACACCTAGGATGCGCTTCATGCAGGAGTTTTAACAAGTGGGGAGACTCAGGGAGATTTGGGGAGACTGCAAGCCGCACTCGGTTTAACCGAGCCGCTTCTGCAGGCACCTGCTCTCCGCGACAGCTGACTAACGCTTGCAAGCCGGAGGGGTCCGGCTCCGAGGAGCATGTGCTAATCCTTTGGCAGTTGTGCTTCGTCCTGGCATCTTAGCACTTCCGGGTCAGTCACTGGTGCTTTCAACAGCAAAAAACTCCACCGCCTCTGGGGACAGGCCGCCTGTATTCCAGGTCTGCTCCAGGACCCACCATCGCAGCCCGTGGAGCATGCTACCGGTGCTGTTGAATTGGCGAGGATGTAGCAACACTCAGGCACGTCCGCTTAAGACGCCATCTTGGCCACACCTCCCTTGCTACTTTTAGAAGTAGTGTGCTACATAGATATCACTAAGTTGTTGGCCCTTATGACTTCATAACCACTTCTTAACATGACTTGCAATTGCAAAAGGAATCATCTATATAGTCTAATGTACATTGCTGGAAAATGTATTACAATCAGTTCAGACATTTTGCCTGTACATGAAATAGAAAAGTCTATGTAAAAATCATAGGAGTACAAGTGTGTTTTAGAACGCCCCTTTTTTCGTTGCACTCCCATGACCAAATATTACCAAACTGTCAGTCCTTCACTAATATAACAGTTGCAATAGGTCTGCAAAGTTTTGTGAAGATTTGTCAAACAAGATTGCCCCCACTCTGCTGAATATTTATTTGCAATATCATTTGTGTTAGTTTGAATTGTGTCGATTTTCTGGTGTTTAATATTTAGTTTTTTGTGATTGTTTTTAGGATTTCTTACTTTTAGTGCTTTGACAATATTTGGTATTCATTTCTACTTTCAATGTGGTTATATTATAGATATTTGTTCAGCATATGTTTGTTATAGATATTGTGTGTTTACTATTTAACTATAGGACTGGAATATTTCCATTATAAATATTATTTTGCTGATATTTGGATATGTCGATATTGATATTCTTGATATAGTGTAATACAACAATCTTAGTAGCTGTAGGTTGTTATAAATGTGTTTTGAAAATAGTGCTCCTTTAATTGTGTTTATACGGCCTTTTTAAGCTATGGTCTTATTGGATAAGCACGCTCTTTAAGCTAAATGTTAACTTTGCCTTTTATTTTCATTGTGATTTGTCTCTTTGCTCAGCACAGGCTTCCGCAGGCAAAAATCTTTATGGGCACTTTGGCCCTCATTTATGGAGATTTGGTGTAGAGCAGCACAGCAAGTCAGCTTACTGTGCACCCTACACCAAAGAAAAAGGGCAGGAATTCACTGGAGTTATGCAATGTGGTTCATTCCGTCCTTTTCCCCTGTGCTGGAGCTATTTCAGCAGCCAAGTGCCAATGCAGGTACCTTTGTGCCATGATGCAAGGGGGCCAATGTTGCATGCAGGATTGTTTTTGTGCAGAAAGGGGACCTTCTTGAACAAAAACTGTGCTAAGAGGCATTTTCTTATTTCTATGTGTGCTGCAAGATGCAGCACAAATTGAAAGAGGAAAAAACTAGGAGAAATAGAGTTATTTGTCCTTATTGTGCCTCACCTGGTGAAGCGTAAGGTTTTAGCACTTCCCCAACTTTACATGCTCTCGTAAATCTAAGGAAGTGTCAGAATCCATGGATGCTGCGTGGGAAAACCCACCACAATGCCCATCTAATTCCTCCTGAGCACAGCATAAGGCAACGCAGCGAATTGCGCTGCCTTGCCGTACTTCATATCTATGAGTACATGCGAAGCCACGCTTAGTGGCTTTGCGTTGCCTCGTAGATATGAGTAGGTGATTTGCGCCGGCGGCGTTAGGGGCTCGTAAATATCCCTCATTTATGAAGATGTTGAAGTTACACTTCGTTTGATGCATTTCAATGGTATACACTACATATTCGAAAAAAGCTATTCCAAAGTGAACATTTCGATATAAGCACAAAATGTCATAAAATGGGACAGGGACTTAACATGGAGCCGTGTTTCTATCATTTCCTTTCATCTACTGCAGCAGAGCTTGGTGCCTCCACTTTCTACTTCTTACTGGTTAAATAGATCACCAATCACATGGCTAAATGGGAATTTGATGAAAATCAAAAATGAAGTAAACGGTTCTGATAGATGTTTTTCCTCGAACTATGGCTGACACCCTTTTCTTTTAGAAAGTCTTTCACCAGTTTGATGGAAACAATGTGCTAGTGTCCAAACTTCTGTTTCTTCCTGTTTGATTTTCATTTTGTGGCTTTCAGCAGGGTGTTTCCCCTTAAATCATTGTTCTGTTGTTTGAAGGCCCCTTCTCTGCCTTCCACACCCCTTGTGATACTACCACTCACACTGTTTCCACAAACCCCTCACTCTTTTCAATTTTGCTCCTTCTTTTTATAAACCTGTTACTTCTTCTCCAATTTACTCCATTTTTTACATACCGTTTAAACCCCTTTCTGCTAACTCCCTTTTTGCAAACCCTTTACCCCATTCCAACTTTACTGCATTTTTTATATAAATTCCTTACTCTGTCCCACCTTTATCCTATTTATTTTACAAAATTCTTAATCCCCTTCCACTTTCTGGCCTTTCATCAAATCACCAACTCCCTATCCCACCCTATTTGTTTTAACCTACCTTTCTCCCATACACATCCACACCTGCCACGATCCTGCCTACACACCTTTTTTTTTAGGTTGAGTGTGAGACAGGGAGCAAGTGCTGCTCTGCGAAGAGCTGTGATAGTTCAGTACGGAGAGAAGCCCCTCCCACTCCCCCGCCCTTATTTTTCATTGGCTTGTGTGTTTGTCCTTTGTAAATCCTGTCTTGGGATTCATTATGAGACTTGTTAGTCCCCCTTAGTACAGCCATGTCGTCATTTGTATCCTCCCATGGCTACTGGCCCCTTTACTTGGTTGTTACACAGGGCATGTACTATTTCCTTTATTTAGTTTCTCCATTAGGTGGACGACGTGCTTCGCTTACATTTAGCGGCCACGCCTCTTTCACTTTTGAAACAGCCTGGATTCCCATTGTCGTACCTTCTTCCCCCTTACCTCCCTCACTCTCGTTGTCCGTACCTTCTTTTCCCCTCCCTGCCCTCCCTCCCTGCTTAGCATGCGTGATTGCTGTTGCCACTGCTTGTTGCGGTGGGTGCATGCTCATATGGCACTTGTGACTGTGAGCTCGCTGCGGCATGGGGATGCACATAATAGTGATACAAGCTGGCAGGACGAATAGGGAGCCGAGGCTGTTCTCTCTAATCAGCGTTCGCTTCTTTCTTCTCCAGTGCTCGGGCCGGTTCAAATGCTATGATCTTCAAGCTCACACTTTGGTCTGCTGTAAACTTTCAGGAGCTCTTATGTTACTTTGATCGTTCATGTGACAGGATGTTGCCAATCACATTACGTTTCTGCACTGAAAGCACAACCAGGGGACAGCTCATCGAGTAAGTAGCTTACAGTATTCGTGCACCTGTGGAACCTTCGTGCTGGAGCCATTGTCAATGTTAATAATGATGTCGGTTGACTTTGTTTTGGAAAAGGGGGGTGGTGATGGACAGAGTTTCTGAATGATGCAGAATACTCTTACCAAGTCAAGAGATCATGGTTTTAATCCATCACCGTTTTTTAGTTCACTGCACCATCCCAGCTCAGAACCTGGCTATATGCAAATTAGTCTGTTCCTGTCCCAGTGCATGATGGGATCAGGGCAAACCAAACTACCAAGCAAATTCTTATACTGGGAAGGAAACAAGCATCCGGGGACCGGTTTCTGGCATCACAGCCTTCTTCGGCCCGGCTTGCTTGAATCCTGATGGTGCAATGAGCAAGGGACTCACGTCTGAGTATACCCTCCCACACATAGTGTGGATAAAACCGATTTTGGAAAAGGGGGGTGGTGATGGACAGAGTTTCTGAATGATGCAGAATACTCTTACCAAGTCAAGAGATCATGGTTTTAATCCATCACCGTTTTTTAGCTCACTGCACCATCCCAGCTCAGAACCTGGCTATATGCAAACTAGTCTGTTCCTGTCCCAGTGCATGATGGGATCAGGGCAAACCAAACTACCAAGCCAATTCTTATACTGGGAAGGAAACAAGCTTCCGGGGACCGGTTTCTGGCATCACAGCCTTCTTCGGCCCGGCTTGCTTGAATCCTGATTGGGCAATGAGCAAGGGACTCACGTCTGAGTATACCCTCCCACACATAGTGTGGATAAAACCGATTTTGGAAAAGGGGGGTGGTGATGGACAGAGTTTCTGAATGATGCAGAATACTCTTACCAAGTCAAGAGATCATGGTTTTAATCCATCACCGTTTTTTAGCTCACTGCACCATCCCAGCTCAGAACCTGGCTATATGCAAATTAGTCTGTTCCTGTCCCAGTGCATGATGGGATCAGGGCAAACCAAACTACCAAGCCAATTCTTATACTGGGAAGGAAACAAGCTTCCGGGGACCGGTTTCTGGCATCACAGCCTTCTTCGGCCCGGCTTGCTTGAATCCTGATGGTGCAATGAGCAAGGGACTCACGTCTGAGTATACCCTCCCACACATAGTGTGGATAAAACCGATTTTCGAAAAGGGGGGTGGTGATGGACAGAGTTTCTGAATGATGCAGAATACTCTTACCAAGTCAAGAGATCATGGTTTTAATCCATCACCGTTTTTTAGCTCACTGCACCATCCCAGCTCAGAACCTGGCTATATGCAAATTAGTCTGTTCCTGTCCCAGTGCATGATGGGATCAGGGCAAACCAAACTACCAAGCCAATTCTTATACTGGGAAGGAAACAAGCTTCCGGGGACCGGTTTCTGGCATCACAGCCTTCTTCGGCCCGGCTTGCTTGAATCCTGATGGTGCAATGAGCAAGGGACTCACGTCTGAGTATACCCTCCCACAGAAGGTTGACCTTGTTGCCAGGAAAAAGTGGATTACACACTATATAAATCTCTGCCAATGAGACACATTTCTTGGGCCCGAGACACTGGTCTGTAATGAGTGATATATGAATGTTTTTCAGGTATACTGGGAGCAGCAGTTTCCCTGAGAAATAGCGTGCTTTCAAGAGCGCTGGTCAATAGTCTTTCTGTAATAGAAAGCAGCCGGTTTTAGAAGATGCTTTGTTTATGGGGTAGTGGAGGTATGCAAATCAGTCTGGACCTGTGCCTCATGGGAACAGTCCAGCCCGAACTGCCAAGCCATGCCTTCCCTGGACCGGAAACAAGCCTCCGAGGACCGGCTTCTGGCAATACAGGCGTCTTCAGCCCGGCTTGCTTGAACCCAGTGGCAAAGTGACCAAGGGACTCACGTCTGAGCATACCCTGCCACACTTATGGCGGCCAAAAGTGGTACAAAAGGGGGTGGTGATGGACTGAGCATCTGAACCAATCAACCACTCACACCCAGTCAAAGGATCTGGGTTTAATCCATCACCGTTCTTTAGCCCACTCTGCCACCCCAGTTCAGACACGGCTATATGCAAATCAGTCTGACCCTATGCCTCATGGGAACAGTCCAGCCCGAACTACCAAGCCATGCCTTCCCTGGACCGGAAACAAGCCTCCGAGGACCGGCTTCTGGCATTACAGCCGGCTTCAGCCCGGCTTGCTTGAATCCAGTGGCAAAGTGGCAAAGTGAGCAAGGGACTCACGTCTGAGCATACCCTGCCACACTTATGGCGGCCAAAAGCGGTACAAAAGGGGGTGGTAATGGACAGAGCATCTGAACCAATCAAACACTCACACCCAGTCAAAGGATCTGGGTTTAATTCATCACCGTTCTTTAGCCCACTCTGCCACCCCAGTTCAGACACGGCTATATGCAAATCAGTCTGACCCTATGCCTCATGGGAACAGTCCAGCCCGAACTGCCAAGCTATGTCTTCCCTGGACCGGAAACAAGCTTCCGAGGACCAGTTTCTGGCATTACAGCCGTCTTCAGCCCGGCTTGCTTGAATCCAGTGGCAAAGTGAGCAAGGGACTCACGTCTGAGCATACCCTGCCACACTTATGGCGGCCAAAAGCGGTACAAAAGGGGCTGGTGATGGACGGAGCATCTGAACCAATCAAACACTCACACCCAGTCAAAAGATCTGGGTTTAATCCATCACCGTTCTTTAGCCCACTCTGCCACCCCAGTTCAGACACGGCTATATGTTTATGGGGTAGCTAGGAGTAGATTTTGCTATCCATGTGGAGTTGCTTGCAAGCACTGTTAATATCACACACGATTCCTGATGTGTTTAAAGTAAGTAATTATCCATTGCAAGCTTTAATGACTAGGGTGGGTTACTAAAGTAAACAATATTCCCCACTCCTCCTGAAATACAGAATGGATGTAGTATGGAAATATATTTTGGAAAAAAATGTATTTCTTTCCTTTGATATGTCAATGCACCCCCAGGGGCCACATGAGCGCAGGGGCCGAAGCCAGGTGACATCAGCAGTCCCCATCAACACAAACAGGTTGCCCATGCTAACAAATGCAAAACAGCAATGGCTGTAAATGTGCTACACAGTTATGCATGGAGACAGGGGGGTGCAGTGTGAAGCACTCCCACTTTTGTTACTGGGTGCCAATATTGCAGCACTGCTGCAAAACTGACCCTCACCACTGCAAAACCAGCCCCCACCTTACTTGCCTCCCGGGAAAACGCCCAATGCCTAGTAGGGCCAGTCCGGTCCTGGATGAGCACTAAACAGAGAGTGGAAATCAGATGGTCTCTCAGAGTGGCCCTCCCCATTTCCACAGGTCCTGAGCCGCAGCCTGCAGTCCAAGAAAATTCACCTGCACATTTGCTGCACATTTTCAAGGGACCTTCTCTCACCCTTGCAGATGAACGCCTGTACTTCTGTGAATGCTGCTGTCACTGATCTATATCACGAGCAGGGACAACTCTCTGCATCCGATCGCTCATTTACTTCTAGTTTCAGTTTTCTTCTGGAAAGTTTAAGTGCAATGATGCAAACTTCACACATACTTGACACATGAACCAGTTCTATTTCATATTTTAATACATGGTAAATATATACAAAGTCGTTCAGCTTAAAGTAATGCTGGGCCATATGTATGAAGCCAAATTGGGATTGCAAACGCGGAAATTAGTTTGCGATCGCAATTTAGGCAGTGTGCAACGTAGCACACAAAAACCCACTTGTGACTCGCTCCTCTCCCTCGGGCTGAGTGGTCGCTCCCCAGTGTCCCTCTGTGACACTCGGTATCGTTGTGCTGCATTGCTTTGCTTAATCTGCCTAATTATTGCTGCCTGCTGTGTGCCTGGTTGCCGCTCTGATTTATTTGCACTTTTGATTTTAAATTTGCCGCTTTCACTGTATTTGCGCGTTTGCCCTAGCGCTCCGCTGTGCTCCCCCCTCCGCCTCCATTTTGTTGTTGTTGTGGTCATCTGTAGCCCGCCCCGCCTCCAAGCTGAGCCGCCCTCGCCCCTCCCCCTCCACCATCCATATATGACAGTTACTCCCGCGCGCAGCGTTCACGCGCAGCGACCGCGCCCAATTCGCGCAGAAGGTGCGCCAAAGGTAAGCCCGTCTACGCCCGTCCGCGCCTGGACCGCGCCCAGCGCCAGACCCCCTGGCCCTCGCATTTCCCAGCCCTCCCGCATTACCTACGATGCCACCACCCTCCTAGCCCTTAATCCCGGCCGTTCCCCAACCTGCGTCCAAGCCGCTCCTGGACACACCCATGGACCTTTCTCATGCCACTCCTGCAAATTCCTCTGCAACGTCAACCACTCCGCTACGATCACACCACAGATTCCCGACCCCAACCACCTACAATGCATCCTTCTCAACACCCGATCGGTCCACAGACACGCCATTGACCTATGGACTCTATTAGACACCATCTCTCCTGACGTTGCCTTCCTAACAGAAACATGGATGAACGCTTCCTCCACCCCAGACATCACCATTGCCATCCCAGAAGACTATAAGATCACACGCAAGGACCGTACCGGCCACACAGGAGGAGGAATCGCTATCGTCCATAAAAAATCTATCCGCATCTCAACCAGCTCCGACGCCAACCTCACCAACTCCGAACACCTTCACTTCCAGATTCACATCGACCCCAAAACCACACTCAGAGGCACCCTCCTCTACAGACCACCAGGACCCCGTGCAAAATTCAGTGAAGACATCACGGACTTCATCACTCCACACGCGCTCCCCTCCAAAGAGTACATCCTTCTGGGAGACCTCAACTTTCACCTTGAAAAGAACAACGACCGCAACACCACCACCCTCTTGGACAACCTCGCCAACCTCGGACTTAAACAACTGGTCACTTCCCCCACCCACATCGCAGGCCACACACTCGACCCCATCTTCTCCTCCAGCAAACATGTCTCCTTCAGCCATACTACGGATCTCCTCTGGACTGACCACAGCTGCGTTCACTTCACCTACAACAAGCCGAAACCCATCAACCACCTCCAACCAACTCTACAAAGAAACTGGAACAAAATCACCATCGACCAGATCTCCTCATCGCTCCTTCTAAACACCCCTACCCACTCTTCTAACCCAGACCAAGCCGCCGCCAACTTCACCCTATGGCTATCCAACACCGCCGACACCTTAGCACCACTGAAAAAACGTCAAAGCAAACCTGGCAGCAAGAAGGCCTCATGGTTCAACGATGATCTTAAGAAGTCCAAGAAACTCTGCCGCTCCCTTGAAAAGGCCTGGAAAAAGGACCCAACCACCAGCACCAAGGACGCCTTCAAAAACGCCACCCGCATACACCACCAACTAATCCGAAAGGCCAAGAAAACAGCATTCAAGGATCGACTAGACAACAACGCCCACAACAGCAAGGAACTTTTCAACATCGTCAAGGAATTTACCAATCCCTCAGCCAACTCCAACGACATCACCCCCTCTCAAGCCCTCTGCGACTCCCTAGCCTCATTCTTCCACAACAAAATTGCAGACATCCACAACAGCTTCGACAACCAACCCGGAGACCAACCCACCCAACCATATGATGAACATTCTCCCCCCCTGAACACCCTTAACGACTGGAACCCAATCTCCACTGAGGACACCATCCGCCTGATGAACTCCATCCACTCAGGATCCCCCTCAGACCCATGTCCTCACCACATCTTCAACAAAGCAGACTCCATCATAGCACCACACCTCCGAGATGTCATCAACAGCTCCTTCAACTCAGCCACCTTCCCGGAAAGCTGGAAACACGCCGAACTCACCGCCCTTCTGAAAAAACCCACAGCGGACCCCACCGAACTCAAAAATTACCGCCCCATATCACTCCTCCCTTTCCCAGCCAAAGTCATCGAGAAAGCCGTCAACAACCAGCTCGCCGCCTTCCTCGAAGCCAACAAATCCCTCGACTCCTCACAATCTGGCTTCCGAGCAAAACACAGCACTGAGACCGCCCTCATCGCAGCAACAGACGACATTCGAACTCTACTGGACAATGGAGACACAGTCGCCCTCATCCTCCTCGACCTCTCCGCTGCCTTCGACACAGTCTGCCATAGCACCCTTCTACAACGCCTCAGAAACATCGGAATACAAGGAAAAGCACTTGAATGGATCACCTCGTTCCTCACCGGAAGAACCCAGAAAGTCCGCCTCCCACCATTCAAGTCCGAGGCCTCTGAAGTCATCTGTGGAGTACCACAAGGATCCTCACTCAGTCCCACCCTCTTCAACGTATACATGAGCCCCCTCGCGGCCATCGCACGCCAACACAACCTCAACATCATCTCCTACGCGGATGACACTCAACTGATCCTTTCTCTCACCAATGACCCCAACACCGCCAAAACTAACCTTCACGAAGGAATGAAAGAAGTGGCCGAATGGATGAAACACAGCCGTCTGAAACTGAATTCAGATAAAACTGAAGTCCTCATCTTAGGTACATCCCCCTCTGCATGGGACGACTCTTGGTGGCCGGAAGCCCTTGGAAAAGCACCCATCCCGACAGACCACGCACGGAACCTAGGCGTTATCCTGGATTCTTCACTCTCAATGAACAGACAAGTCAGCGCCGTATCCTCATCCTGCTTCAACATTCTTCGCATGCTCAAAAAAACATTTCGTTGGATCCCCACCGAGACCAGAAAAACAGTCACCCATGCTCTGGTCACGAGCCGACTGGACTACGGAAACACCCTCTACGCAGGAACCACCGCTAAACTCCAGAAGAAACTCCAACGAATCCAAAACGCCTCAGCCAGGATCATATTAGATATCCCGCGTAACGAACACATCTCTGGTCACCTAAGAGACCTCCACTGGCTACCCGTCAACAAGAGGATCACTTTCCGACTGCTAACCCACGCTCACAAATCACTCTACGACATCGGACCAGAATGCCTCAACTCACGACTGTCCTTCTACACCCCCTCCCGCCAACTGCGTTCTTCCAACCAAGCCCTCGCCACGGTACCTCGCATCAACAAGACAACCATGGGAGGCAGATCCTTCTCATACCTGGCTGCTAAAACATGGAACTCACTCCCCACTTACCTTCGCCTTACCCAGAACCACCTAGCATTCAGAAAGCAACTTAAAACGTGGATATTTGACAAATAATCCTCTTCCCCTCCCTAAGCGCCTTGAGACCCTCTGGGTATGTAGTGCGCTATATAAATTCTCTGACTTGACTTGACTTGACTCGCAAAATAAGGAATCGCAATATTTCCGATTCCCTATTTTACAAATGCATTTAAGGAATCCCAAATTGCGATTCCTTAAATGCAATGTAGGAAGCACCCAAGTTGTGCGATTTTGGCTTAAGGAATCGCAAATTACCACCAACGTCAGGTTGGTGGTAATTTGCGATTTCTTTGAAAAATTCACTTTTTTGCATTTTCCAATGCATGCATGTATGTGCGCCACATGTGCACACATGCTTATTTCAGGGGTGCAACATGGTGTCCTATTGACACCCTTGCAACCTTGAAATTGCATTCTCAATTTGCGATTCTCTAATTGGGAATTGCAAATTGTGAATGTCTTCCCATTCATTCCTATGGGCCTTCTAGCCCGTAGGAATGAATGGGAAGGTATTCCTTATTTGCAAATCTCAATTTACCATTTGCAAATAAGGAATTTGTAGGATTCGCAAAATATTTAGCAAATCCTACATACATTGCATTTTGGGATTTCCTAAAAATCGCAATTTGAGAATCGCAAAACGTGTTTTTTATACATTTGGCCCACAGAAGCCGAAGCTTTCCTTTGTTCTCGTATTCCAACAACAGGGATTGGAGCAATGCCCAGGAGAAAGAAATCTGTGTTACTAAGGCTGACCAGGGAGAAAAATTAACACGTGTAGAAGAACAAAGGCCACTGAAGAAAATAAAGCCAGTCTTCTTCCTCGTGGACTCTAGTAATTTCTATTGGACAGAAATAACCAATAGCAGTCAATAAAACGCTAGCAGCAAAAAATGAAGGTTTTGCTAAAGTAGAAGTCCTATTGTTGTGAATCTAGTTCTGGCTTCTACTTACCAAAGATTTATATCCAAGACAGAGAATGCATTTTTATTCCTGGCTCTTGGAATCAACTGTAATGATGATAATATTTATCCATTTTCCAAATGGCAATTTGATGATTTAGAAATTGGTGAAACTGTCTTTGATGTTACTGCCATGTGACTCTTCAATGCAACATGCAAATCATACATGTTTTGTCATGCCAGTAGGTCAAGTAGTCATTATGTGGAAAAGCATACAAAAACCTTAATTAATCACTCATTCAGTTTAATAATGCCCATCTAGTTAGGTTTTGGGATAATAGCCACAATACATTCCAATTCATTTGTGGTTGCAAAACCACTACTGGGAATACTTAAAGTAGTCTAATTTAGAGGTATCTTACTACAGACAATGTTTCACCGACATCCACTGGCTTCCTCAAGTAGCATCAGTCCACATGTACATATACTGATGCGACCTAGCAGCTATAGTGGCTAACTTTGGAACTGAGGAATCGCAATCACAGTTTCCTGCCGCTAAAACGGCGATAATTCTAACGCGCGGGCAGGCCAAACTTCAGAGGACATGTGCAAAGCATCCGCGCAGTACCCACAGACGACACACCAGGCACACCACAAAAGAGACACGACACTGCTTCTGGTTGGAAAAAGAATAAGTGTTGTATTATCTCCAACCTGCAAAGGTAAAACACAACAATAGCAGTAATCACAAGGGGGTGTCAACTGGCGCCAGAGCAATGAATGCAAGGGGGATTATTTACGAGGAAGATGGGAATAAGAATAAAAGGTAAGTAAGTCCATTAGTGTCGAGCTGAAATAAAAAGAATGTAATCAAATACATGAAACACAGGGTCAATATTGCAGGGCAAACACAGTCATTAGTCCTTGGCAGCAGGCATTAAGCTTAACATAACACATTAGGTATGACGACCCAGCATACCTTGCATCAGCATCCCCTGCAAAAAGAACCTCACGCACCTAGCATCAACACCTGGCATAGGGCGGAGCAGGCCTTCATTATGGGGCAGGAAACACATCTACCAGGGGGCATGAAACCTTTAGCAATATTCAGCATACAATAAACATTAGGCGCAAGAGCGCATCATGCCTGAACAGGTAACATGAAAACACTAGGCCCGGGACCTGCATGGCCTGTAATCCCCTCTCCCCCTACCTTTAGCTGGAGGGGCCCTCACAAAATCAACCAGAGTTAACAGGGCCCAGCTACAGTTCTCCCGGGGAGGGGCGGCCGTGAAAAGCAACAGCGCTATTCGGGATTGGGTACCAGCGCCACAGGTGAGCCAGTAGCGCTTCAAAGGGGCACACAGCGCTTTACGATAAACAGTTCTCCGGGGCCCCACAGCGCTTCTAGGTGGTACAGCGCTTTGGGGGCTCAGTCCTCCGGATACAGCGCTTAGAGTACACAGCAGCGCTCACAGCGCTTGGGCCAGCAGCAGTTCCCAGGGCAAATCAGCGCTTAACACACAGCTTCAAGATTGTGGCGCTTAGGGGGGCAGACAGCTTCTCAAGCCCCAGCGCTTTGAGGCTCAATGCTTCTTACAGTCCCAGGCAGTATAGCGCTTGACAGGGGCATAACAGGCAGAAACTCTCCTGGCCTGGAGCTCCTTGAGGTCACAATCTTCTTCACACAGCGCTGTAGGATAATGCAACACAGCTCTTAGCAGGTACAGAGCTCCCAGATTATACCGCTTAGCAGGCAATCAGCAGGGCAGTCTCGGTCACAGCGCTCTGGGGACACAAAAAGTCTCCTGCAGGCCAGCACTTTCAAGGACACAGCAGGCTGCAACAGTCCTGGGCAAGGTTAGCGCTTTGCAGGCACACAGCGCTTCTTCTAGGCACAGCGCTTTAGCACACAGCGCTTCCCCTAGGCACAACACTTCCAGGCGCACATCGAAAGGGGGGCAGACAGTCCCAGCAGCAAGCCCCAGGGTAACTCTTCTCACCTCCTGGGGGGTCCAAGGTGCTTCTTCCCTTCCAGGCTCTTCTGGGTGCAGCGCTTGCGTGGCGCAAGGTCCCGGCAGCTTCAGGGACCTAGGTGGGGCCCTCCTCCAAGGGTTCGGGGGGCAGAGCAGTAGGCACTACTGGGTCAGGTCAGCAGGTAGTGGGATTGCTGGGTACCAGACAACTAGATCGCTAACCCACCTCAGACAGGCGAACTAGTTCTAACTGTCTCAGGGGGAGGAGTAGAGCACCCTGGGTGCCAGGCTTTCCCTCCAAATGCAGGGGTGGCTGGGTACCTAACGACTAGACTGCTAACCTCCTGCAGTCAGGTGGCACAACGCATAGCCCTGGCAGCCATTTTAAATGCAAAACACAAATGCAGCATTTCACCAGGGTACATGTTTACAATGGGGGAAAATAAATGTACACACCATTGCATTGCATTTAACATTAACATGGTGTCTCACACCACACATGGCCTATTCAGTAACCTTCACCATGGGGGAGACATCTCAAATTAGGGGGGCAAAAAGCGAAAAAGTTTGGGGGAAAAGGGCCAAGTCCAACAGTTACACTTTACCTTATATTTTGATCCGCATGAAGCGCTATGAGGCACCCTCGTGGAAACAGGGTGCCATACAAATTTGAAATCCAATACCAAATTAAAAACAGTGCAAAACGGACTATCCAGGGTTCTATATTATGAAACCCGTGTCCTTAATTACAAATGGTCAACATGTTTCTGCTGTCATATTAGCAAATTCACTCAGCATTTGTCAGGACCTAAATAAAAAATAGTCCTCCGGTGGTATGCACTCGCTAAGGTGCACCCTCCCGTGAGGATTTTAATGTGAAAAAGAGATTTATTGTTACTCACGGACATTACCCGTGGGGGATCACTGAGTTTCGCAGGAGCCATATACTTTGTAAGGGGTGGGTACCCTCTTCCTGGGCTCAGGCGGCGCGGGTGATGGGCCGACAGCAACGCTGCATATAGGTAGTTGGTGGGGAGTCGAGCGTTTTGAATTTAAACACAGCGTGAAGATCACCCGCGCCGCCTGAGCCTAGGAAGAGGGTACTCGCCCCTTACAAAGTATATGGCTCCGCTGTAACACAGGCGTTGTAGCACGCTGGGGAGACATTCGGTCACCCCAGCGGGAACCCTATGATGAAGCATGTTACATGCTTTATTTATTTATTCAAATATTAACATACTGCAGATGAATGGAATGTTACAAATGTACAAGTGAATTGGCTTTCACCAGTTTAGATAAATATTTTCAATTTAAAAATGGTTTGGTCAGCAAGTGTGCATCTAGAAATGTATTCTTACAAGGCAAGTATTGCCTGACTCTGATTGTTATGTCAGTCAATAACATGACCGATAACTTTTTCAAGTAAATCAAAAATACAGTCTTTGTTGCTTGTGAAGACACCGTCCATGATCGTGTTGATTAATCTAAGAAAAAAATGTTACTAAACTGTGTTGCACAAAGCTTCTTTACTTCTTCATTTACTTCAATCAGGCAATCAGGTTGGCATTTTTTTTATTCAAAACTACATACAGTTCACGTTGATCTGACTTTTTCCCCACAACCCAGTAGTCGCTCATTGCTTTCACAATGATTTCCTCATCCTCGTCCGCTCGTGAAAAGTCACTGTTAATGTCCCCCAGAATCTTCATTAGGTCAGGATGAACCGACGTCAGAGACACACTAGGTGTTTTCCTCATGTGAATTGTACTCTTCTACGCCAGATTCATGTGGTTGAAATAGATAAACTTAAACTGGGGATCTTTTTCCGACCCAGATATTCTTCTGTTGATGTTGTACTGCTCACAGATTTCAGATGCCAACATTGTTAGTTGGGGTCCAACTAGGCTGTCTAATTTACGGCAGAATTCTGGAGATGGCATCACTGAGGCGTCAACCATAAAACACACAACTGCACTCATAGCCTTGTAGACAATGAGATGGAGCTCCTCGTAAGATTCATCTGTGTTCACAAATATTTTTGGGAATCTGAATTTTACCTCTGGGTCACTCAGGTCATAAGGCCCCGTCAAGAACCTTCCATAGTGCTACAAATTTCCTGGCATTTCTGCACGGATTGGGGAGTCTCTCCCTGCTAACTCAGGCTCAATGTACCTCGGGAAAAGTGAAGTTGTGAGATATTTGTACAAAATTCTCATGTCGTCTTGTTCCAAACCACTCCAGATAAGTTGGTCATTGTATAAAAAAGCTGTATATTTGACAATGTCCAAACTTTCTTTCATTCTGTTTATAAAAGACTGGATTTTCAGGTAGGTCATTTTATCCAACGGGAAGAAGCTGATGCCGCCGAAAATGTCTAGCAGATCACATGACTGTAGGTGCAATGTTTGTAGGTACCGATGGAAGAATTTTTCTAATCTGTTCTTCAGGACTTCGACTCCTCCATATTCCATAGTTTTCTGAAACGTCCCATTGAATAGCTTGTACATGTTGTAGCATTGTTGGAGGAACTTTATCCAGTAACTCGTCCTCCTGATATTCCGCAGCAGGTTTTCCATCCTTGTTTTTTTCTACAATAGGATTCCGTACAACCATAACCATCCAAAAACTGGCTTCAGGCTCATGGAAGAACTGCCGATTTTTTTGTGTATGCAAGGACTGTGCCGGCTTCAATGGGCTGAAAGTCCTAGTGAACTGTATTATTGCTTCACATAAGCCAACATTTCGTATTTTTTCATTCTTTTAAACCTCGTTTGGATGATAGAATAGAATTTTCTTCTCCTCCTCCCCTTCCTTCGGACCAAACGTTAGATTGTAAATAAAAAAATTCAGTAACGAAGGGGCTTTCTGTTTTTCTTGTGCTGCTGTTGCCTTCCTAGGACACACTACCATCAGCCTTTGTTACTGCAACTTGAGTGCAAGGGGGACTTCAATCCGTGACAACTTGTGCCAGGTCTGGTGGCCATGAGGCACAATTCATGCCAGTCACAGCCCGAGTACTGTGCTCCTGCGTCTCAGCGGCAAGATTTTCGGACGCCTGCTTTTCCGGCTGCTGAAGCATGTCACCAATTAGTGGTGTGTGAGGGTTCTTTTATAAAGAGAAAGATTTTTGTTTCTCTTTCTGTGTATGCACAAGGGCAAGGTTTGCCCTTTTTTTGGGAGTATCACTAATTCTTTTGTGCCTTTTTAGGGGGTCATAATTAGATGGGGATCAACTTACCAGTGTGAGCTGTTCCTTGTTCTTTCACAAACTAAAAATATTCTTTTTCACATTTTTCACTAAGTCACTCTTTAGTTGTTTAACAATGTTGTGAACCAGCCTTAAGCCCCCACCCCGTGCACGATGTACATCATTGCAATTCTGATTTCTAACTTATGACGTTCATTCAAGCCTATTTAATTGATTTGATTTACCATCACCTCTGTGGTCCTACGTGCTGCTTCATATGAATTCACTACATCTTTACTATTCCGAACGAGCCACGGATAAACATGGATGTATGATGCACTGTTTTTTGAGCTTTGCTCCTGAGTTCCAATAGGGAAGGAATGCTGCAGCTTGGCAGTAGTCACCTGACTGGGCAGCCTGTGGGCTTCTCTCTGATTACACACATCAGGGGGGTTGCAACTGTGTAAGTGCAGGCTGTATTTATACTGTCTCAGGCAGGGAATAGTCCTAGTGACACTCCCTTCATTGAGCCAAGGTTTGGACAGCTCATCAGCCTAGGGTTGCTTTTCTGGGCCTGGTGTGTGTGTTTTTTTCCTGCAAGGGGGATGTCTTGGAATTTTTTTTATATATCCTATAACTTTTAGTTTTTCCACATTGAAAGGAGAAATCTGTAGGCTTTCCATTTAGTTTGCAAGTAAACTCCTTTGAATGAAGAAGTAGCCGATATCTTAAATCAAGATTGCAGATGTCCTTGCTTGACATTCCAAACCAAAAGAAATGCAGCCTGAGAGGATACACATTGAATTGGAAACTTCTCTGCAGTGCCACACATTCTTGATTTCTTTGCTGATATTTTCCAATTATGAATTTAAAGTGCTTGTTTAGCCCTTTTAATTTTCTCCATGTTATAAACTAATTGTTTTATACCTTTTTTCTGTTAATATGACTGCTGTAAAGAATGTGTTCCATTCAGATCACAGCAGTGTATTTTATGTGTATAGACCTGTGGGTTTCTGCTTTTGTCACAGGGATCCTTTTGATACTGTGCAGTTCACAATCTACAATAGTAATCTAGCACCGTGAGCCACTGGCGTAACAAAAATTGAGGGGGCCTCCCTGCATGGTGCGAAGAGGGGTCCCCTCCAGGCTCAATTAGGAGCTCTCTGGCCAGACTGCAGTGCCGAGGGGGCCCTTACAGATTGGGGCCCCCCTCACTGCAGGGGCTGCAGGGGCCTGTGTTACGCCCCTGCCGTGAGTTAAGAACTGCCATCAAACAGCTGCATACAAACACAATCAAGCATGCAGTCATCTATTCAAACACTTATGGCAGGATTGCCAAACATGCCGACGGGTCTTACTCTTATAGTATTACAGACTTTCTCACAAATGTCAAGATAAAATCAGAACTTAGCAAAACCCTTATAAGGCCCCAAATGCTAGGCCTATTATCTATGCCAATGTTTGTTCTTCTTACTTTTTGAATATGTTGTCCTTTAAAAATAATGTACCTTTTCCAAATTAAACATTATATTTTTTTGGTTTTAATTTTTCTCAAATGTAGTTTCATCAGTCTGCTTTTTATCAGGCTTACTCTCTTTATTTTAAAATTTTCTTTTAATGACATATTAGCTATCAAACACAATAACATGGGGAGGTTAGCATGAACAAGCTCGGAATTATGGTTTCCGTAGGAGAGGATGGACAATGGCATTTAAGTCCAATGAGCACTTTGCCTTCTATGCACAGACATTTTTTACAGATGCCTAAAACAAGAAAAGTGTCTAGTGAATTTGCTGTCCATTAGAATAACGTGCTCTTCTGCTTAAAGTTGTTGGGCATTCAATAGTCAGGTCAAATCAGGATTAGCTGTGGGTAGTCTCAGGTGGAGGTGTGTTTATCCATTAGATATTCCTTTGTGTTCCACTGAGGCCTACAGAGGATGATGTAGATTTTGGGGCAGAAGATACAACCTAGGAGTCCAGCACTGGAAGTAAGGATGGCAAAGATCTCCACGGCCACCATGTACCTGCCCTTGGTGCTCAGGTACGCTGGGATGAAGGAAACCCAGACACTGCAGAATACCAGCATGCTGAAGGTGATAAACTTGGCTTCATTGAAAGTAGATGGTAACTTCCTAGCTGTGGAGGCGACAACAAAGCTCAAAAGAGACAAAAATCCCATATAACCAACCACAGCATAAAATGCAAAGACAGAGCCCTCATTACACTGCAAGATCATCTTACCAGTTTCTGATCTAGTATCGATGTCTGGGAATGGAGCAGAAAGAATGAGCCAGACTGCACAGATCAACACCTCCCCCAGTGAGCAGAGAAGCACCAAACAGCTTGGTATTCGGGGTCCAACCCACTTTCTAAACTTACTTCCCGGCTTTGTGGCATTAAAGGCGATGAGAACTGTGATGGTCTTTGCTAGTACAGAAGACACAGCAATTGTGAAAATGATCCCAAAGGCAGCTTGTCGAAAGAGGCATGACATCTTAGAAGGACGTCCAATAAACAGGAATGAGCAGAGGAAGGACACCATGAGGGAGAGGAGAAGGGTGTAGCTGAGATCCCGGTTATTGGCTTTCACTAGTGGTGTGTTTCGGTACTTAATGAAGATTCCCAGCACTCCCACAGTGACAACGGAGAAGAAACTTGCAATGCACGACGCGACCAAACCCAAAGCATCCTCAAAGGACAGGAACTCCACAGTCCGTGGAATGCAGGCGTCTCTCTGCTCATTGGACCACTGGTCTTCAAGGCACTTTATACAGTTTTCCATATCTGCAAAAAAAAATAATTAAGATAATCATCCATTTAAAGAGATAGAGGAAAATATTCACCAGAAGTCACCTTCTTGGTTTTTGGTTCAATCATCCAATATAGCTACCATATTTATTTTAAATGTGCTTTACAAATATAAACAAGTGTTGTGCTCTACTGGCTGTATATGTCATTCTAACCACCTACTAATTTGCACAACATATTCACATTTGTACTTTAAATGCATGAGAATCAACTTAGTGAAAGCTATGTGGGTGCCATAGTCCCATGTAGGAAAACAAGTTATTAATTGGGCAGGATGTGAGTCCTTCCCACATAATACATTCAACATCCTCACAGACAAAAACTGAGTTTCCATAAATAAAGTTGAGCTCAACTCCTGGTAAGAATGTTGTAGAGCAAACATGCTTAACTCACAGACAATGTGTTAAGAATTTAGAACTAACCCAAAAATTAGAAACACAAAACAACACAACAAAACTCCCACAACCAATTTCTAAAAAATCAAGAAAAATGTTAAGAGAAAAAAGACACAAATTATTAAAATACATTAAATGAAACCAGAGATATAAATGTTACATTTTTTAAAACTAAAAAGTGCCTAGGTATGTGATTGATTGGGGCCTACGCAGAAGTTGAGGCAGACCGCAATGCACCAAAGGCCGGCTAAGACTTGTAGTTCAACTAGGACAAGCCTTGTAGTTCAACTCAGACAAAGATTTTACCTTCTGAGTTAACCTTTTTTTATAAAAGTAGAAATCCTCCAGCGGGACCATGTAAAAGGCTAAATCAGAGGAAGTTCTCTCAAAGTCAGATGTAACCCTTTGTAAGCTGTCCCACTGAAGCACTTGGTTTAATTAAGAAAAACTCACAGCAGGAAAATTTGACATTTGTGCCTTGCGAAGTCCTTTAGTTGTCCTGACACTTTACATGCCTTTGCCAAATCTTAGTTTCTTCATTGCGATTTAGGGTCCAATTTAGAGTTTGATGGACAGGGTACTCCTTTGTAAACGTGATAGAGTATGACCTCTCTGTGAAACTCTTGCACCGTCCACCTCATTTAGGGACGGAGCGTCCATTGCCTGTGTAAATGGAATATTTACTCCTATGACCTGAAAGAGTGGTAAGGAAACCATCAGAGGAAGGACATTTCACTGTCCACCCTATTTAAGGTATGCAGTGTAATGCCTATTTTCTATCCATCACAGGAAAAACTTAACCGTGACAGACAGAAAAAAGTCAAATACACATGGTGACAGTTCCTGTCAATGTAGAAGGATGTCCATGAGGCCAGCAGACATTTCTAAACCTGTTGGGTGGAGGTCCTTTGGAATGCTGGATATGTTCTAAGGAGCTGAGGGTGAGGTGCCATTTTTGTACAATGCGCCAGCCAGCAGGTGGGGATGACTTCTGGACACTCTCTAATCAATGGGTAATAAGTTTCCAACGGAAAACGTTCCCCTTTTCAGTATATCCTGTATGCCTTAATATAAACTATCCCACGACAATCTCAGGGAAAATTAATAGCCCCTAAAAGTGGTGTGAGTTTGGCTAGAGATCCTTGGGATCAATAGGTCCTTCCCCAGATCTCATTTTATACTAAACTGTGGATAGACAGGCCTGACCCTGATCTGCCTGTATCTGATACAGCCTGAGAAGCATACTTCACATCCAGCCCGTCCTGTAATAAGACCGCAACCATTGTGTCTCCTCTTGGAGTGGTTTCACATCTCCTTGAGGAGTGAAGCACTGTCCCTATTGGTCATTTACCTACTGGAGCTTTGTGCAGGAAAAATTGTAGCTTTCTAGAAGTAACATTTTTTGTACATTTATCAAAAATTCAACATCAACATTGGTTTGGATTTTACCGACCTGAGGAGAGTTATAAGGTTTCCCTCTGTTAGAAACGGGACCCCCGGCCGGCCAAGGCTCACGCCAAAGTCAGTCAGGGATCACCATTTCTAAAGTCAGGGCAAGGGAGTTACACACCAAGACAACCCCTGCTCACCCTCTAGGTAACGTGACGCGAGCAGCAAGGCTAATCTCGGAGGCGATGTGTAAAGCGTTTGCGCGCGCACCCCAGCAACAACACCCAAGGCCCACCACAAAGGAAACTCACACAAGGTTATATAAAAAAGCCTTTGTATTATAATAAAAACACATTAGATAAAACACAAACTTTACAATGTGCCAACAGGCATTGGCAAAATTTACAAGGGATTATGTTCAGGACAGGGCCACCTGGACCACTGTCAGGGGTATGCACTTTTAGAATTAGCACTTGATGTAGGTATAACACTTAGCACATAAAACATATAATGACTGTAGCACCAAAATAGTATATATAGCACACAACCAGTAATCACTGGTGAAGGGTAAATACCTCCTACGCAACCCTAACCACTGTAGGAAAATCACGCAGGGAACTAGGACCTTATTATCAGGACCTATAGGAACATTAACAATCACCTAAGCAAGTCACATTTGGCAAAGGTAATAAAACATAAACAATCCTCTATCCAGGTCACTTTTAGCAAAGGGGAAGAAACCTAAACCAATCACCTAAGCAAGTCACATTTAGCAAAGGTAATAAAACATAAAACAATCACCTAAGTAAGTCAGATTTAGCAAAGGTAATAAAACATAAAACAATCACCTAAGCAAGTCACATTTAGCAAAGGTAATAAAACATAAACAATCCTCTAAGCAGGTCACTTTTAGCAAAGGGGAAGAAACATAAAACTCAATGCACATGAGGCATTAAAACACATTCAGAGGTGCAGGTAGCACATCTGCGCAGGAATCATATTAGCAAGTAAACCATAAATGCGCCGGGTGCACATAGCACAACACTAGAACTGTCCCCCAGGCCAACTGGCCTTGCAAGGGCTGAAATGCCCTTAGTCCACAATGTCAGGGCAGGCTGCGCAGGCAGCCAAGAACAAACCTAAACGTGGCAACTGTCCACTAAGTGCTGGACAGTTGTGAAGCAATGATGGGCTAACGTTGGAGCCTCGTGGGCTCAAGAACAATGGTGGGGCGAAACACACCGTGCGAGCCTCGGGGCTCTAACCAACTAACTGCCCCCTGAGCCTCGCTGGGGTCTGCAAAGTAATGGCACCTCGAGCCTCTCTGGGCTCGTAAAGCAAATGTGGGCTGTAAGCCTCTCTGGGCTCAAGAACAAAGAACTGGCACCCATGCCTCTCTGGGCTCCTAAAGCAAAATGGCACACTGAGCCTCTCGGGTCTCTAAATAAACAAGGTGATGCCTGGAGCCTTTCGGGGCTCGAAGAGCAAGTGTGGCGCTGCTGAGCCTCTTCAGGCTCTAAATAAAGAAAATTCCCAAGGTCGTCGAAGTGGCCCGCTGCCAACCGGGGCCACTCTAAGTGTCTCAACTCCACTGAAGTCCCTCTCGTGGACCCTGCCGCTCGCCGTGCTCTCCCCCACCCCAGCACTTCCCCGAGCAGAGTAGCGACCCGGAGCCCGCCCGCACTCACCGCCTGTGGGAGGCGGCGGGTCCTCACGGTGTCAGTTTCTCTCTGCTGGGCTCTTCCGGGTGGCGGCTGTAGGCGGAGAGCTCCTGCTCCTCGGGACTCTTCGGGGAGGCGGCTGGACGGTTCTCTTTTCCCGGGGCTCTCCCTTCGCTCGGGAGCCTCGGTACGGTCAACGCAGGCTGCTTCTTGCTTCTCTCTCCTTCCCCGATGACGCGGCGGGAGGCTTGGCCGGCTGGGCCAATCCCAGCGCGGCTCTTCCGGCAAGCTTCGCTCGGCGGTTCTTTGTCCTGGGCTGCGGCGGTGAAAACACGTGGCAATGCCGGGTGGGCACCGGCTCGTATAAAATACACAATGACTCTAGGTGGGCACTCGAAGGGCTCAGCAATCCTGAGCAAATGCCGGGAGGGCACCAGCTTGGCAGCAAAAGCACTCTCAGCGCTAGCAGCAAGAATAAAGCGCTCTTAGGCGCTGGAAGCAGGACAAGCGCTCCCCAGGTGCCAGGGGCAAGGAAAAGCACTCCCAGGCGCTATGGAGGCAAAAGCAAAGCTCCAGCAAGGTCTGGAGGCAGGCAGGAGGGGCAAGCCTGGGCCCAGAGCCAGCTCACTGGGTCTCCAGGCAGGGAGACAATCCAAGTGGCGGTCCTCCTGGCCCCAGCAACAGCAGCAGCCCCCTAAGGATACTGGAACAGAACAGAACCAATTGTAAAGGGACACAGCCCCTTCTTATACTACTAAATACTTTGTTTGGAGGTGCAGGGTGGGGGAGAAACCAGTCGCAGCTGGTTTTGGAGCACCCCTGATGGCTCAACCACCCCTTTCATTCACTAGGGAGGCCAGGGTCGTTAGACGCACCACAGCGGGCGGAGCCAGCATTGTGTGGGGAAAGCTCAGTCCCATTCAGGAACCAGGTGCACCCCTCCCTCACATCACTCAGACTGATCTCCCCACTCACTCCTGGGCAGACCCATCCAGACATCCTGGAGCCTGGCATGCCAGTCAGCTCCAGCCAATCACACTCCAGCACCCTCACTGCACACATACATCAATGTCTAGAAGTGGCACTTCCCTTCTAGACACATACACGCCGCAAAAACCATTGCGCAGCATTCACTCTCACGAGTTCGCCCATACCAAACTCGAGCCTGCACTCCCCACACAACAGGAACTAACATGGACACACACATTCCCCATGCATTCCTATTGGAGGGCAGGCCAGCCTCACTACACGCACGCACTTTACTCTGGGACACAGGAAAAAAGTGCGCAGAGACCCCAAAAATCACTACCACAGATCACATACTAAAAGCAAAAAGATTAGGGGTGAACCTGCCAGAAGGGCCAAGTCCAACACCCTCCTTGAATTGCAGGTTGAGCAGCTTGATTGTGTTTTGTTGGACTTGGCCCTTCTGGCAGGTTCACCCCTGAACTTTTTTCCTTTTAATGTTATACCATTATAGTGATGTCCGTGCCTTTGCCCTTGCCCCAGGGCTGTGGCTGCCTCTAGCGCCTGGAAGCGCTACATTTCCCTTGCCCAGCTGAGCAGGAGTGCATGGGCCCGTGCAGCGTGGTGCTAGAGGGAATCCCAGCATGAGGGATCCCCCCATTGAGGCCTTCAGTGCGCAGGTGCCCACCCTGTGTCTTTGTTTTTGGTCCCTTAATCGCCATATAATTATTTAAAGGTGCCACCACTCTTTAAAGGCACCTTAATGGGTTCCCACCCCGTTTCTACTCTTATTTTATACTTCGAGGGTGCCTACCCCTCATTATTGCCCCCGACAAGTGATGCCGCCGCCGCAGCAAAACCGGAAGCCAGGTCTGCGCCCGCCTGACTGTGGGCGGGGCCTGGAGTGCGTCTCTTCCACTTCCCCCTGTCTGGGGGGAAGCCATTGCTGCCTTGCCGGTCTCCCGGGTCGAGAGGGAGACCGGAGATGTTGCCTGCCGCCCAAAAAGGAGCTGGTGCTGCGTGGGGAGGCCGGGAGCCCACCCTGCCTCCCCGAGTGGCCGCCAGACGTCCTGGAGCCTTGTGGGCTTCATTTTAAAAGTCCCGGTACCGAGATGGGGGACCGGGTGAAGACCGGGCGAAGCGGGCGCACTTTGAAGGAGGGGCTCCCATGAGGAGAAAGAGCCCCGCAAAGCGCTACCGCCGCCCGAGGAAGAGAGAGCCTCCCCCAGCAGCCCGGTGAGTCAGGGCTGGACCGGGGAACGTGGGGGCATTGATGTTACCGCTCCCTGTGGGAGCCGATGGAGTTTGAGGCGCCGGTGCGAGGCACTGCATCAGAGTGGCCCCGTATGTCAGTGGGCCGCTCCAATGATTAGAGGGGCCCGTGTTCTTGCCCCTGAGGGCCCACTTCTTTTTGAGAGCCTAGAAGGGCTCCCCGAGAGGCCCAGCTATTTTAGAGCCTAGATGGCTCCAACCCAAAATGCACCCTATTTGTTTGGAGCCTCGAGGGCTCCCCTGAGTGGCGCAGTTTTAGTCCAGAGGGCACACGTGTGCCCAGAGCCTAGAAGGCTCCAAGGTGTAGAGTTGGTTCCAGAGCTAGATGGCTCCAGCATTTGGCACAGTCTTTGTGCTAGGGCCAATGAGAGCCCATGCCGCAGTTTGTCTCCAGCTGCCCAGCAAGTAGTGGGCAGCTGCTATGTTTAGGTTTTCTTTCTAGGGACATATACTTTCTATCTTGGAATTAGATGCACTCCTTCATCCCTACCTTGGCCTTCCCCAGCTGCGCAGCACTTAGTGCCAGCTGCAGCTTTTAGGCCCTATTCTTGTCCCTCAGCTGCCCAGCAAGTAGTGGGCAGCTGTTACGTTTAGGTTTTGGCGCAGTGGCACAACCTAGACCCTAATGTGATTTATGTGCTATAATGATTTATGTGCTGATGCTTTTGGGTGTTAGGAAATGTACTGCGTGTAGTATTTTTTTGCGCACCCTGTGTTTGATGCCTCTAGATATGATATCTGCATAGGAGGTTGTTTTTGCTAGTATAGGTTATGCTAGTGAGTTCATGGTTCCCTGCATGATATATACCTAAGCTGGTTAGGATTGCGTAGGAGGTACTTACCTTTTTCCAGTGTGTTGGACCCGTCCTCGTGGGGCGGTTCGCCTCTGTCCCTCCACACCCTGTGAGCGCAGGCCTGCACCCTGAGTCCCCTGCACAGCATCCCCGTTAGCGTAGCATGCACCCCGAGCCTGGTCCCCCTACTCCCGATAAACCCCGACCCCCGTAACCAACGACCAGGCCTGGCTATCCCGTCCCACTCCCGGCTCCGAGCGCCTAACCTTGCATGCCCCACAAGGCCCGGCAGCCATTTTCCCTTCCCAAGATCCCTGTCTCCCTGGGCCTAGCGTGACCCCGGCCCCAGCGAAACCCAGACTCCAAAGGCGCGCCAGTCCCGGCTGGGGGGTAAAGGGCTCCCCGAGTGAGATAAGCCAGGGAGTTTCGATGGCACCTCCGGCCTCCCCTGAGAGACCGGTATCTGTCACACCTTTGGCCTCCCCCTGGGGGCCAGTTTCGGGCGCACCTCTGGCCTCCCCAAGTGTTGGCTCCCGGACCCATCTTCAAAGGATCAAAGAGCCAACCGCCGGACCTCGCCAACAACCAGCCCCCAGGGCTTGAGACCTCCGCCTGCGAGGCTCCGGACATCAAAGGGCAACTGGACTATATCTGGGCCCGCCCGACAACTAGCGGGCAGTTGTATCTTGGACCTGAAGCCCTGCTGATCTGATCGCGGCTGACCCTGAGAAGACTCAACCTTCGAATCGCTGAGCCCTGCTGACGCTGTCGCGGCTCCCTCTTCGCAACAAGGAACTGAACCACCTTAGCCCTGCTGACGCTGTCGCGGCTCGAGCTGAACTCGTAACCATCGGAGCCCTGCTGACGCTGTCGCGGCTCGTCCTCTCTAAGACCTCGGAGCCCTGCTGACGCTGTCGAGGCTCGCCATCTCTAAGACCATCTGAGCCCTTCTGACGCTGTCGCGGCTCCTCAAGAACTTCTCCGGATCGAGCCCTGCTGACCTCGTCGCGGCTCGCGAAAATCACCATGAGGGCCCGCCCCACTACGGGGGCCATCACCGTTCGGAGGGGGATGGCTTCGGGGTAGCGGTTGGCATGGTCCACCAAGACAAGGATAAAGTGGTGACCTAAGGAGGTCCTGGGGTCGAGAGGGCCCACGATGTCGATTCCCACCCTCTCAAAGGGGGTACTGACCACGGGGAAGGGCTGGAGAGGGGCCTTGCGCTTCCCTCCGCTCTTCCCGCTGGACTGACATGTGGGGCAGGACTTATAGTGGGTTTCTACATCGGAGCGCATGCCGGGCCAGTAGAAGTGGGTGACCAGGCGGTGATACGTTTTGTCTTGCCCCAAGTGTCCCGCCAGGGGTACATCATGGGCCAGGTTCAGGAGGAAGCCGCGGAAGCGTAGGGATACCACCAGCACTCGGGCTGACCCTAGCTTGGCAGACTTTTGTTCGCTGTACAAGAGGCCGTTCTCCCAATAGACAAAGTGGGAGCCGGACTGGTCACCGGCGGCCTGGGCGGCGGCCTGCTGTCGCGGCCCAACCAAGGACGGACAAGAGGTCTGTTCCAGGCAAAATTCTTCTCGGGACGGTCCTCCTTCCTGGCGCCACTGGGCCAGCTCAGGAAGGTCGTCCAAGCTCGGGGTCGGTTCAACGTCAGGGCCGAGGGGGCCTGCGTCTGAGGGGGAGCTCTCTCCGGGGGACAGCTCGGTGGTTTCAAAGGCCTCGGGGATCTCGGGGTCCTCAGGGGTTGGCGGTGCGGTCTCAAGGTTCACCCCCTCGGGGTTAGCCACCCGGGCGGTCATCGACCGGGTGCTCACACAGGCCCATTCGGGCAGGCCCACCATCTCCAGGTGGGTCCTTTTCTCAACCCGCTTCCATGGGGAGCTCTCTAGATCGTTGCCGAGCAGGCAGTCCACGGGCATGTCTGAACGGACCGCCACTCGTAACTCCCCGGAGACGCCCCACCATTCGAAAGGGACTTGAGCTATTCGGCAGGTGCGGACTGAGTTGTCAGCTGCGATCACCCTGCAGGAGATGTGGGGAACAATTTGGGCTTCGGTGACCAGGTGACGTTTGACTGCGGTGATACTGGCTCCGGTGTCTCGGAGCGCCCCTATGCGGTGGCTATTGACGGTCACCTGCTGTCGGTACTTTTCCTTGTTGTCGGGCAGGGGGGCTCCTGGGACCATTTCCCTATCTCCCAGGGAAGCTAAAATCATGGCGGCTGGGTCAGCCCCCTCGAACTCCTCTTCCCCCTCCTCTTCTAGGGCTACTGAGGTGATGTGGCACGCTGGGGGCCCCGCAGCGGTGGGCTTCTTGAACAAAGGGCATCGGGGGTCAATGGCATAGTGCCCTGGTTGCTGGCAATGGTAGCAGGCTTGGCTGACTCGGGGCCCTGGCTTGGCTGGGGGGAACCTTGCGTGCGCGGTGGGAGGCGAGGTGCCGGGCTGGTTTCTGGGGGGACTGCGCGGGAACCCTACCTGGGATCCCCTCTGTCTATTCTGACTCCCCCCTCCCCTCTGGCGGGAAGATCCCTGTTCATTTCGGCCAGAGTCTCCCCCGGGCCCCCGGGGGACACTGGTGCTCACCCATCGATCGGCCTCGACGGCCAGCTTCCGGGGGTCAGCCAGCTTGCTGTCCAGGAGGTGCTGTCGGAGTTCCACAAAGCAGTTCAGGGACAAATGTTCATAGGCAATGAGGCCGATGAGCCCCTCGAAGGTGGATACCTTGCTGCCCTTGATCCACCCTTCCAGGGCCCGGCTGTAAAAGTTCACATATTCCACCCAGGTGATGCCGGGGATTTTCTTGCATTCTCTAAAGTGTTGGCGGTACATTTCGGGGGTGAACCCGTACCTTGTGAGAAGGGTCTCCTTCATGTGGCTGTAAGAGGTCTGTTCGGCGGAAGGTAGATCGAGCAGGGTGTCCCTCCGTTCACTCAAGAATCGACCCCACAGCCCGGCTCCCCAATCCGTTCGCGGAACTCGGTGGGAGGTCATGGCGACTGCGTAGGCCTTGAACCATTGCTGGATATCATCGTTCTTATAGCACTCTTTGACCACATTCTTGGGGATGTGGACCTTGGGTTCCACCGGGGGAACGGCCTCTCGGGTCCCCGATGTTCTGTTGTCTTCGCTCCGGGCCTTTAGTTCAATCTCCTTCAGGGCGTGCTCGTGCTCCAGCTGGAGTCTTTTCCCTTTGTGCTCTCTCTGGAGTTTCTTCTCCTCCAGTTCTCCTTGCAGCCGCAGCTGCTCGATGGCTAGCTTCTTCTCAGCCAGCTTGAGCTCTCCTTCTATTTTCATCCGGGCTAGTTCTAGCTCGTGGTTTCGGTTTCGCTCTCGGTCAGTCATCTCTTCTCGAGACAGACCTCTCTCCGTGCTGGGACTCCATGTCGGGGACTCAGTTCTCTCAAGCTCTTGGGCGTGGGTTTCGGTCAGGGGTGCTCCCTCTCCATCGACTTCTGTCGGTGCTGGAGGTTGTGCTCCGGCCTCCACCCAGGCTGTTAGGGCTTGTTGAAGGTCTTCTTTGGTGCTTAATCCCGTTGTCGGGATATGGAGATCCTTGCAGAATTGTTTGAGCTCTCGGTGCGAATAGTCTCCCAGAAGCTCCATCTGGAAGGTGGTCTTGTCGCTTGTGAGGCTCATGGTTGTTCTTCGTTCGGGTAGTGTGTCAGTGCTGTACGATCCCTAGACGTAGGTTCTTATCGCGACGCTGCCACCAATGTTAGAAGGGGCGATCTCAGAGGGCCAGGTTGTGCTTCCCCAACCACCTGGGACCCACCTCTCCCACAGATCTTTGCCGAGTCTTATCGTGAGGTCCTCGCCGGGGAGGACTTCGAGTCTAGGATCGTACACACTGAGTTCACACCACACTTACGAACAGACACCACAACGTCACAACGCCATCACCTTCCGTATCCCCCGCTCGAGGATTGAGAGCTGTGCGTAGGGTACGCCTCGTACTGGCCCAAAGGCTAAAGACTGTCCCGCTTCCCGAACCCTCAAAGACTTTGGTGATCCCTCGATCATTTGTCTATAAGAGTGCCACTTGCTTTTTAGTATTTTTAAAGAACTTGTTCCTGAAATCCAACGTTGTGGTGTCTGTTCGTAAGTGTGGTGTGAACTCAGTGTGTACGATCCTAGACTCGAAGTCCTCCCCGGCGAGGACCTCACGATAAGACTCGGCAAAGATCTGTGGGAGAGGTGGGACCCGGGGTGGTTGGGGGAGCACAACCTGGCCCTCTGAGATCGCCCCTTCTAACACAGTGGTTACTGGTTGTGGGCTACATTTGCTATTTGGTGCTACAAGTATTATATGTTCTAAAAGTGCTAGTTCTAAAAGTGCTCATTCCTGACAGTGGTCCACGTGGCCCTGTCCCGTGTACATAATCCCCTGTAAATTCTGCCGTTGCCAGTGGCGCCTTGTAAAGTGTGTGTTTATTATCTAATGTGTTTGGTATAATACAAAGGCTATTTTTATATATAACCTTGTGTGGAGTTTCCTTTGTGGTGGGCCTTGGGTGTTGTTGCTGGGTGCGCGCGCGAACGCTTTACACCTTGTAAATGTAAAAAATGTTTGCCTCCGGGATAAGCCTGACTGCTCGTGCCAAGCTATCAAGGGGGTGAGCAGGAGTTATCTTGGCGGGTGACTTCCTTAGCCTGACGTAGAATGGTGGTTTCTGCCTGGCTTTGGCGCAAGCCTCAGCCAACCGGAAATCGCCATTTCTAACATGTTCTTTTTCATTTACTGTAAGGACGATCTGTGTGCAGGATGCGCTGACATCATTACAGTAAACTGAAAGTAAAATGAGTCTCTGGGCTAACTTTAATTTCAATGAATCAGTGCTCTGGGGCTTATCTCAGCCCCACGAGCACTAATTCTATGTCAGGACCCGGAGGCGAGGATTAGGCTATTCTTCCTTCCTTTATTTTGCATACCACCCATGTTATCAATAAAAAGGACTTCATTTCCCATGTTCCTAGGGAAAACCATGAAGTTCTAGCAAAACAAGTCCATCCAATCAGGTGCCTCCAGCCTCAGTAAATGGAGTTTACAGCATGCAGCCATGTTAGATGAATGCTGGGATCTGCCCCCTTTTTTACTTGTATTGAGTGCGCTTGTTAATATTGCTGTTTACAGGTACTTTCCAAGGCGAAGTCTCTGCTTTGCTTACACGGCCGCAGGAACGCTCTTTCCCAGCCTCTCCTAGATCAGTTTCCCTTTCATGGAAACAGGGGTGAGGTGCACAGTAGTTTGCCGTCTGCTAGAGGGTACGCACCTCCCATGTCAATTTAAAGACATGTTCAACTTAGTGTGGAGTGGAGGGCGTGTCACTTGCAGCTTTTGATGAGCAACTCCGCCCACATTTGCTGAGTACAGGTGCCCCAACAACCGGAGCAGTGACACCCTTTGGGGTAGGACCGGCAGCAATTTCTTGTGTTTTACGTACCTTACTCTGAGGGCGATTTATCTGCCTCAGTCCTAGTTCCATTACTAGGACTGCATTGACTCGGCAGGGGCTCTCCTGCTAGAGCCCTTCACCTGTTGCTAGAGCATTTAAGGCTGTGTGCCCTGGGTTATTGACACCCTTACATGGGCTCATACTGCTAAATGCTGGGGCTTCCCAGTAATTGCTCTCTCTTATAACTGTTCCCTATTGTTTCTGCTGCTACATCCATGTTGTGAGCTGCTGTACTTACCTCATGGAGGAATTTGGGGATTACTATGAAGAAGAGAAGGACTTACAGTATTTCCTGGTCATGGATAACTTCTGTGATGCGGTGCACGCTTTCATTGTCAGGGTGGTCTCGGCACAATGGCACGTCTGGAGAAGAGACTTATGGAGATGGCACGATGATGCCTACAACCCCTAGAACTGGGGGAAGACCTTCCGGGGCCCTCTGCCCTTAGACCCCCAGAGCCAGCCACTGCCTCCTCTCCTAGAATCCATGCAAATGCTTGCATCCCGGGTGGACCTAGATGCCTTTGACAGGCTTAAGAAAGCTTTTCTGGAGGCCAATGTCCCCTGCTGCCAGAGGCCAAAGCTGACCTTCCACCTGCAGGTTAAACAGGTTTTGATGCTCTCCTCCCTCCCTCCAATGGTTACCTGTGGGGTCGGATGGGGATTCTGACCACAACCAGTCCTGGAGCACTTCCTCCAACCCACTTCCTGACTTGGCCTGCTACTGACACGCTAGTGGATGCCGAATCAGACCCCCTTGAGCATGAGGAGCTCCTGCACCCCTGATCCTCGGAGTGGTTCTCCTGGAATAAAGTGGCTGTATGTGGCTAGTAGGTTGCGCAAACCCTGGATCAAGAGATCTGCTCACAGCTCAAGGCAGAATGTCCCCAGCCTTCCTTGGAAGGAAATGTGGTGGTCACATCTGAGTTAGATTCTCGTATGGCCACCTTCTTGGCCAAGTAAATTAAAGACCCTAAAAAGGGCATGAACCGCTCCTGGCAGTTGTGCCAAGAAAAGCTTTTAGATATTACTGTCCCTTTAGTAAAAATTCCTCAACTTGACAGAGGATGCAAAGACGTCTGAAGCTTTCATTTCCCCACATGCGTTGTCTAGTTAGGCCCAGCGAGCAATCATTTGTCCCGGCAACGCCAACGGCGCCATTTCTACAGAAAGGTGCACGTCATTGCTTGTTAACATTGGATCCCAAGTTAGCAGGGCAGATGGCCCAGGGCGGGATCTTTGGAGATCCATTTGTCAAGTATCTTTGCAAATTTTTGCCCATGTTCAATTCCCTGGACAAGGCCCAGTTGACCGTGAAAGGCATTTTTAATTCATGTGTTTTCACCTTGGCCAGCTGTGGTAGGAGGCGCTCGGCTGGCTGTTACTTTTAATCCACCTCTGACAGAGGTCAACCATCCCAGAGAGACCAGTATCAGGATTCATCACATTTGTTTTTTACCTTACCAGAGGTCATTCACGCCACAGAGGCCAGCACAATGAACCCTGCGGCGGAGGAGCCACCAACTTCCACAGTAAGTTTTTCATTTGTCTCGTATTCTCAGTTTGGGGGTTGCCTTGCACTGTTCTTAAACAATTGGCAGGCTCTTACATACTATGCATGGGTGCTTCAGATGGTGCAAGGGTTCCAGATGGACTTCAGTGGGTCACCTTTCCAGCTGCCCCCGCCACACCTCTTCTCCGGCCTCAAGGCTTCCATCATTCAACAGGAAGTATAGGAGCTCCAAGCTGAGGGGGTGATTTGTCCTGCCACTCCAAATCCCTCGGAGTTCTTAACCAATCTGTTTCTGGTGCAGAAGCTAGATGGGGGTCAGTGCATGGTAATCAATCTCAGGGAACTCAACGTGTGGCTGGTGTCCCGCACTTCAAGATGGGAGGGATTCACCTTCTCCAGGACCTCCTCTGGCCCAACGATTTGCTCATCCGACTGGACCTCAAAGATGCGTACCTCACAATCCAAATTTTCCAATCACATTGCCAGTTGCCAGTTTCTCCAGTTTCAATGGCAGAACCAAACTTTAGAATTAACCTCTATTCCTTTTGGCCTGTCGTCTGCCCCGTGGTGTTCCTTTGTGTTCTGTACCCAGTGGTAGAACGCCCAAGAGCAGGGAGCTTGTGGATGATCATGTATCTGGATCATCTGTTGTTCATGGATCAATGTGCACAGGTCCTCTCTCTCTACCTTTGGCGGGTGGTGGATCTTCTTCAGTCACTAGGGTTTATTATCAACCGAGCAATGTCCAGTATCTCACCATCCAGTCAATCACCTTTCTGGGTTTTGTAATCAATTCAGTGGACTCCACATTGAGTCTGCCCTCCAGGAAGGTAACGAAGATCCGGCACAAAGTCTGAAAGATGCTGATGAATCCAAGAACCTCCCTGCCCCAGATCGCCAGAGTGGTAGGCCTTTTATCATCCTCTATCCAGGCCATTTTCTCAGGATCTCCCTACTTTCCGGCCTTGCAACGTCTCAAATCATCCCACCTTGGGCACAGCCTCGCACACTCCCAGTATGTTGTCTTGTCCAACTAGGTCAAGAAGGAACTCGCATGGTGGCTCTCCAATATGGAGGTGTTGAACAGTTGTGCCACTTTTGGCTCGCAACTGGATCTAGTGATCAAGTCTGATGCCAGCGGTTCAGGCTGGGTAGGGCTGTTATGGAGACTTCACCACTGGCAGAGGATGGTCTGCCGCTGAGCCTTCCCTCCATATCAACTGCCTAGAGTTGATGGCAGGTTCCTTTGCTAGCAGATGTTGGATCAGAGTCATCTGTCTTACTCACAATGGACAACATGGCAGCGGTCTGCTACATCTACAATCTAGGGGTGTAAAGGTTTGTATTACGTACATGTTACCATACGTAATTCCATTCTTATTGTAGCCCTTTCTTGCTTTTTATAAGTGTCACTCAAATTCTATGTGTCATACTTACCTGTTCTTTGTTCCTGGCGTGCGCACATTCAAACATGCTTATGTTTGTATGTGCATTGCTCATGATGGCGGTCTTCAACGATGCATGACAGCTGTTGAACAGACACTGACTGTTCATGCTTCGTTGAGGACTGATGCACTCCCGTGGTTAAGCTGTTATATGCAATAAACTCACCATGGAATTGGATCTCTTCATTGTCTGCTCTTCTTTTGGAGTACAACTCTGCTCTTTGCAAGGGGGTACGCAGTCCAAAGACCAGGGGGACCTTGCCAAATCTAGGAGTGCTGCCTGGAACATCAGGTTTCAGTGACAGCAGAATATTCACCAGGATCAGATGATTGGCAATCCCATCATCTTCAGGACTCAAGTCTCTGGAGTCTGCTTACTGCAATCTTCTAGCTATATTCTAGGGCCATCTTGCCCTGTGGCAGGCTTTCATGATTGACTTGTTGTCATCACGCCTTGATCATCACTTTCCCCGGTACTTCAGCTAGACCAGATCTAGGAAAGTTAGCAACCAATGCCTTTCTGCGAGAATGGTTGTTGGAGCAGGGTTACCCCTTTCCCCCTTTTGCCAGTGATCACTCCGGGGTGGCAGTCGCAAGTGAGGTTTCCAGTTCTGATGGAACTTTCCTGGGCTTCTCCAATTCGTCTACATTAATTCCTCTTCTCCTTAGCGATCCTGAAGGTAACCCTCACCCCCTGGTGAGGAGCGGCCACCTGCTGGATTACAGTTCAAGATGGCAAGTTCCGGGCCTTTCAAGAAACACAGCGGATTTCCTCTCTCTCGGGCCTGGGGACATGGTACGAGTTATCACACAACCTGGGCTTGATGGATGGATTGGTGTCTGCAACAAAGTTTGGATCTTGTGGGGGCAGACGTTGTCCATGTCCTCAACTTCCTAGTCTCCTTTGCTTCAGATGGAATGGCTTATTGCTCAGTCAATATCTTTAAGTCAGAGATCGCTGCTGGCCGAACCAGTGATCATGGGCCTTCCAATTGGAGATCATCCATTAGTCAGGAAACTGCTCCTCAGGATTTGTTTATCCCTTGAACCCCAGATATTTGGTCCTTTGGGACATTAAAAAGGTATTACACTTGTTGTTGCGGTGGGCCCATAACAAAAGCCTTTCTAGGAAGCAGTTATTGGCTAAGTAGGGCATCCTTCTGTGTATAATCTCTTGCATGAGGGTGTCAGAAGTCAGATCCCTTGATGTTATGGGATGTTCCTTTACTTTACTGCAGATGGTGTCACTCTCCATGTGTCTCGTCGTACTAAGTGCCATTCCCAAATGATTTCCTACTCAGGCTTTCCGGATGCACCCAAGTTGAGTGTTGTCAGTGCATGAAAGCCTATGAGTCTATGATGGCAGAGCTGTGGTCTCATGGGGAGAAGCAGACTGTCTTGAGGAAGCTCTTTAACCACTTGGCTGCTGAGGCATCTCAAGGATGGTAATGTAATTTCCATTGAAATCAATGGAAACTCCATGACGAGCTGAGCTCGTCATGAGCGTCCAAGGGGTTAAGACGGTCTCCTCCCCACCCATTTCGAGATGGGTACGGTGGATTATGCCGGAGGCTGGAATTGACACCGAACCTTTTGGTGCACACTCCACTAGAGGCGCTATGGCCTCAAAATCAATTGTGTTAGGAGCTTGCTTGGAGGATATTCTGAATGCAGTGGACAGGTCTTCTGATTCAACCTTCAAAAGGTTCAATTGTATGCCGATCTCCTCCATCGCAGCTCTGGTAGTAGACTAACTTTAAACTAGCCTAATCCTCTCCTCCGGGTCCTGACTCAGAATGAAAAATGTACTAGCTATTGTAACGGAAAGTTTCAATTCAAAGGACACGGAGGCAAGGATTAGCCCTCCCACTGATGTATCATGACCCACCCGGGTTATCGGATCGACTTATTGATGTATGTACAAGTTTTTCCTTGTCTATGTAATGCCAAACTTGCCTAATAGTGTTAGATTGTGATGACTACTGTATGAGTGAAATCTTCCATGGTCGTCCTTGATGCAGATAGAAAGAAAAAGATAGACGAGGGACAACCCCATTTTCTGAGACTGGAGGTACCCGATTGGATGGGCTTGATTTGTAAGAACTTCATGGCTTTCCCTTGGAACATGGGAAATGTAGTCCTTTGTTGGTATATTTATTGTTAACATGGCTGCTATGCAAATAAAAAAGAATAGCCTAATCGTCCCACCTGTGTCCTTAAAAGAATTTAAACTTTCTGTTACGATAGCTGGGGCATTTTTCATTCTCCTGGGTGAGATATTGTTGGAAATGGGAGATTCTTCCATTTCTAGTGCTACCTCTGTCCAGTGGACCCCTGCTTGGTGATCTCCACAGGAGAGTGATACACAAGCATGGATCCACCCACTAGCCACCAGGGATACTGGAGTGGCCACTTGGGTAAGGGATGGAGCTCTACCTTGGCAATTTTAATATTTCAGTCTTTCTATCCCTCTGGGGGGGCAATTGGGACAATTAACCAGGGACCCCAGGCACATTTTGTTGTAAAAATATAGGGGTAGGGGTTGCCTAGCATGGGCTTGGCCATACCTCTACCCTACGTAAATGAGGCAGCAGTCTTTCTGCCTCCGGTGTGGGGCAGAAAGACCACTAGATGCCAGGGAATTTTTCTTTTTAAAACAATATAGGGGTGCCACCAGCCAAACTAAATAGGACAACAGTTTTTATGCTTGCTTCGGAGGAGGGGCAGAAGGGTAATTACATCTGATCTGCCACTCGGGGGCAGAAAGCCTACGAGACACCAGGGGATTGTTTTTAATAAGAAAGATAGGGGGACTGCCTAGCATGGACATGACCATGCACTCAACCCAAGTAAATGAGGGTAGGAAACCTGGATCTGCTTTCATGGTCACCCCTACTTTTTGCTGTTGTCATTATATTTTTCTGATTAGTCTTACTGGGATCCAGCTAACCAGAACCCCAGTCTCTGTGCTTCCTTCCTAAATTGAACATGGTGAGTACTTAGGTACACTCCAGATTGGCTCCTGTTGTGCCCTGGTAAGTCCCTAGTATATGGTACTAAGGAACTAGGGCATAGCTACACCAGGGGTCACCAATGGGCCGAAGCATGTATTATGCCACCCATGAAAGACCACTCAAATTGTGCCTCCAGGCCTGCCATTGCAGCTTGTGTAAGCTGGTGCTAGTACCACTTACGACAGATATAGGCTTCCGTATATCTGAGGTCACTACACTTAAAATCTATACGTCACCCCTAAGGCAGGCCTTTCATTCCTGAAGACAGGGTGCGTTGTCCTAAGTGTGAGGGTGCCCCTGCATGAGTGGGGCACGCCTCCAACCTTCGGAGCCCATTCTCCTGGGTTGACAGTGCATAAGCAATTATGATATATATAGTGGCCAAGCGTCATTATGCGAAGACCATCCCTAAACTAGCTGTAACACACCCTGTTATGTTTGGTATCAAACACGTTGGAATCATACCCCCCTACCATAAACAGTGTGGGAGGTATGATTCCATGCACTGTAAAGCTCCTCCGGCAGGCCCTCAGTGCTCCCGGTACTAGTCTTCCAGAACCAGACAGCAAGCTAGGGCTGTTCCTGACCAAAGACATGTTTCTGCCCTCCTGCTGCTGAGCCAAGCTCGAGCAGGGGAAGTCTGATTAAAAGATATCCTGTCACAGACAGGTGTGGCCACCTTCCAGACAGGGTTTAGTGTATTGGGGCAGGGTGGTGGCACTTGGCAGCGCCACTGAGACTGCTTGAAGGGTGCATTTGGTGCCCTCCTTGCATACTCCAGTTCAAACCAGTTCAGGGAGCCAATGGCTCTTGCTCTGGCGTGAAACTGGGCAAAGGTCATAGGAGTATCGTCCCCACTGACCAGCCCTTCCTCTGGGAGGGACCCCTGATTCGTCCCAACAGTTTCCTAAGGGTACTTAAGGGCTTACCTGTGGGTGAGTCCCTAGATCCATCCTAGAACAAGATTCAGATAACACACCACTTCAACTTTGATTATCTGGACACTGGACTTCGCTTGGGGAACCAAGACTGCACCAGGTAAGATTGACTGGGGGTGAGTGTTTGATTTGCTCAAACGCTCCGTCCATCATTCCCTTTTGTATCGCTTTGTTCGCCCTAAGTGTGGCAGGGTATGCTCAGATGTGAGTCCCTTGCTCACTTGGCCACTGGATTCAAGATAGCCTGGCTGATGAGGATAATGAATCCGAAACCGGTCCCAGGATGCTTGTTTCCGGTCCAGGGAAGACATGGCTTGGCAGTTCGGGCTGGACTGTTCCCACGAGGCACAGGGTCAGACTGATTTGCATATAGCCATGTCTGAACTGGGGTGGCAGAGTGGGCTAAAGAACGGTGATGGATTAAACCCAGATCCTTTGACTGGGTGTGAGTGTTTGATTGATTCAGATGCTCCGTCCATCACCACCCCCTTTTGTACCGCTTTTGGCCACCATAAGTGTGGCAGGGTATGCTCAGACGTGAGTCCCTTGCTCACTTTGCCACCGGATTCAAGCAAGCCAGGCTGAAGACGGCTGGAATGCCAGAAACCGGTCCTCGGAAGCTTGTTTCCGGTCCAGGAAAGACATGGCTTGGCAGTTCGGGCTGGACTGTTCCCATGAGGCACAGGGTCAGACTGATTTGCATATAGCCATGTCTGAACTGGGGTTGCAGAGTGGTCTAAAGAACGGTGATGGATTAAACCCAGATCTTTTGACTGGGTGTGAGTGTTTGATTGATTCAGATGCTCCGTCCATCACCACCCCCTTTTGTACAGCTTCTCACATGGGGCAACAGCCTTTCTGCCATGCATGGAGACAAATGGGGATAATTACCTTGATCTGTCCTCTGGGGGGCAGAATGCCCACTAGATGCCATGAAAAGTTAATAAAATAGAGGTGGGGCCTACCAACCATCGGCATGCCCCCACCCCAACTAAATGGGGCAACAGTCTTTCTTCCCTCTGGGGGCAGATGGTGTATTTTCACCTGATATGCCCTCAGTGGGAGGGGAGGGGCATTAAGCCCAATAGTCGCAAGGGATTTTTGTTTTAATATAGGAGTAGGAGCTTCATAGTATAGGCATGGCCATGCCTTCAACCCAAGTAAATGGGGCAAAAGTATTTCTGCACCTACGGGGAGGGCAGATGGGGTAATTACACCTAATCTGCCGCCCTGGGTTGGGGAGGGACAAAGCCTACTAGACAACAGGGATTTGTATTTAATAAAATGATAGGGGTGGATATTTCTCAACATAGGCAAAGGCTATGCATCCACATTAAGTAAATGGGGCAACAGTCTTTCTGCCACAGAAGGGGGTAATTACCCCTGATCTGCCCTCCGGCTCACTAGATAATATAAACATAATTCATGCAGTATGTTTTGGGGGAGTGTCACCCACGGGCCATGGGCACGTGCCCCCCTCCATTCTGGGGCCAAATAAACTTTCTACCCCTCCTGGGGGTAGATAGGATATTTACCCACAATCTTCTCCCCCTTGCCATGGGGCCAGAAACGCCACTAGACACCAAGGATTTCATAATAGCACCAAACCAAACAAAAGAATGGGTTCGCTTACCCTGGTATCAAGCCATATTCCTGCCCCAATGGGGTCAATAGTGTATTTCTACCCCCATAGGGGCAGAAAGGAAGCTTTTCCCAATTCGGGAGGTTGCCCCTGGGGGTTGAAACTCCACCTGAAACCAGAGATTTGGCCTTTGTGTCAAAAGAAAATGTGATCGGTGTTGAACTCTAGAATTGGCCACAACCCACCCCAAAACAAACCAGTCTTTACTCCCCACAGGAGCACACAGGAGGTGGGCCCCCAATCTGTCCCTGGGGGGAGCAAAAATCCCAGTGGATGGTAAGGATATATATTGTTTAATAAAAGAGTTGGGTGGGTGTTGCCAATCCTCACATCGGGGGCCACCCTCACCCCTAAAATCTCAGCAGTCTCTTCTTCCTTGCGGATTAAAGAATCCTATCCCAATGGCACGGGAGAGGACATTTGATTCTTTTGGGTGTTGTTTTTACATATGGGCCAAGAGAGTGTGGTTAACTCCCTATATCGTCTGACTTGCAATGGTAAACGGCTGAACATTTTTGGTTTGGGCAGGGTGCCACCTGGAAAAACCTACCAGACCCAGACAGTTCTGAAAATTAAGCAACCTGGGGAGTCTAGTGTTGTGTGCATCGCATGCATCCTACACCGTTTTCTTACCTACAATTAAGTGAATGCAGGGTGGTAGGTAGTTTCTTCTCAGAAATTTGAGAAAAATTCATTTTTTGTAGTCATAGTTTGAGGTTTGCAAGGGATTCTGGATAGAAAATCCAGTTGGGAACCACACAAGTCACCAGACTCTAAATTTCCCAAGGTGTCTAGTTTTTAAAAATGTGCAAATTTG
This sequence comes from Lissotriton helveticus, assembly GCF_964261635.1. Taxonomy (NCBI): domain Eukaryota; kingdom Metazoa; phylum Chordata; class Amphibia; order Caudata; family Salamandridae; genus Lissotriton; species Lissotriton helveticus. Next base: position 388,379,768 of record NC_136058.1, on the reverse strand, counting down.
CTATGTTTCCTCAGGTGCCGGCTGAGCTAGGGCACAAAATCCACAACTACCCAGTTAGCAACAAAAAAGGGTCTCTTTTGAGTGAAAAAAATGATGTTTCCATGTTGTTTTTTGTCCTGATTCCCTGTCGCAGGGCACTAGACCTACCTACACAAGTCAGGTACCATTTTTAGCAGAAGACTTAGGGGATTGCTGGGTGGAAGGAGGTTTGTGGATCTCCACAGATTACAGAACTTTCCATCACAGTAATGTGAGGAAAATGTGTTTTGTAGTCAAAGTTTGAGCTTTGCAATGGATTCTGGGTCAAGCTTTCTGATGAAAGCAACATGTCACCCCCACCCTGGGTTTTTGTAGGTGTCTATTTTTTAAAAATGTGCTTGTTTGCTGGGTTTACTAAGGTGCCGGCTGAGCGAGGGCCCAAAACCCACAGTTACCTATTTTCTGGAAAAAGGGTCACTTTGAGTATAGAAATGTATGTATCCATGTTGCGTTTTGGGCTGTTTCCTGTTGCAGGCACTAGGCCTACCCACACAAGGGAGGTACCAGTTTCATTGGAAGACCTGGGTGAGTGCTGAGACGTAGGAAGTTTTTGGCCACTCGCAGATTCCAGAAATATCCATCGCAGACATATGAGGAACATTTGTTTTTTAGTCAAAGTAGGAGGTTTACAAGGGATTCCGGGTGAAACATACCGATGAGAACCACACATGTCACCCAATACTGGGTTGCCTCACGTGCCTAGTTTTAAAAAATATGCAGGTTTGCTAGGTTTCCATAGATTCCAGCTGAGCTGGGGTCAAAAATCCACAGCTATATACTTTGCAAAAAAGGGGCATATTTAATTGAGAAAATGTGATTTGTCCATGTTGCATTTTGGACCGTTTCCTGTTGCAGACAGTAGGCCTACCCATAACATGAGAGGTACCATTTTTATTGGAAGTCCTAGTGAAGTGCTGGGTAGAAGGATATGTGTGGCTACCCACAGATTACAGAACATTCCTGCACAGAAATGTGAGGAAAAGGCATTTTTTAAATCAAAGTTTCCTATTTGCATGGGATTCTGGAAAGCTTGGTGAGAGCCACACAAGTCACCCTGCCCTGGATAACCCCAGATAGCTACTTTAAAAAAAATTACAAGTTTGCTAGGTTTCCCTAGGTGCCACCTGAGCTAGGGCCCAAAATACAAAGCGACTCACTTTGCAATAATAGGGTCAACTTTGAGTGAAAAAATGTGATGTATCCATGTCACATTTTGGGCAGTCTCCTGTTGTAGATACTGGGTCTAACCATGCAAGTGAGGTACTTTTTTACTGAAATGCCTAGGGGTGTGCTGGGTAAAAAGAATGTTGTGGCTCCCTGCATATTCCAGAACTTTCCATCACAGAAATGTGAGTAAATGTTTTTTTTTATCAAAGTTTGAAGGTTTCAAGGGATTTGGTTGTAAATCAACCTGGTGAGAGCCACACAAGGTACTCTACCCTGGATTCCCCCAGGTCTCTAGTTTTAAAAAATGTGCAGATTTGTTAGGTGTCCTTAGGTGCCAGCTGAGCTTGGACCCACAATCCACAGCTACATACTTTGCATACAAATGGTCATATTTCAATAGCTGTTGTGAAATGTCCATATTGCATTTTGGACTGTTTCTTGTCGCAGGCATTCGACCTACTCACACAATTGAGGTACCATTTTTATTGGAAGACATGTGGAAGCATAGAATAGTAGAATAATTGTTATTACCAATTGGATTTCAATGCATTTATGCCTTCCAAATGTAATCCAATGAGTAAAACAGATGACATTTTGAAAAATACCCTCTAAATCATATGTTAATACAGACGGATGTATGACGTTACAACGCATACTTTTACAACGCCTACCATTACAACGAAACTTTTACAACGCAAAAACTTTTACAACGCATACCATTACAAACGCAAGATTTTACAACGCATATAACCTTTACAACGCATACCATTACAACGTAAGTATGGTAAGTATATAATAATTTTTTTAATATAAATTAATTAAAATTATTATAATATAATTTAATTTAATTAATTTTATTTATTAATTTAATTTAAATATACATTTATTTTATTTTTACAAAGTACCCCTGTACCCCAAAAACCCAAAACTGACACTGAACCCTAAAAATACCTCTTTACCCCAAAAACCCAAAACTGACCCTGAACCCTAAAAATACCCCTTTACCCCAAAAACCCAAACTGACCCTGAACCCTAAAAATACCCCTTTACCCAAAAACTGAAAACTGACCCTGAACCCTAAAAATACCCCTTTACCCAAAAACCCAAAACTGACCCTGAACCCTAAAAATACCCCTTTACCCAAAAACTGAAAACTGAACCCTGAACCCTAAAAATACCCCTTTACCCAAAAACTGAAAACTGACCCTGAACCCTAAAATACCCCTTTACCCAAAAACTGAAAACTGACCCTGAACCCTAAAAATACCCCCTTTACACAAAAACTGAAAAACTGA